>NC_138868.1:88378253-89867029 GCF_965194805.1 Balaenoptera borealis | reverse complement strand
GTGTAGGTCGCCAGGGGCTGATGGGGCAGCACCACCTAGAGGGGAGAAGGAAGACCGGGATCAGGGTTCAGCCATCTCCCGCTGGCCCTCTGCAGGGAGCTCGCCCAGAGGGCCCCAGGGCAGGAGAGTATCGGGTGGGGCGCAAGAAGCTCCCTTGTTAGAACTAAGCCCTATGTCCCAACCATCACCACCTATACTTTCGAGGGATCGGTGTTCCCGTTTAGCAAGAAGGCTGTGCAATGAGGGAACTGGCTTCATCAAGGTCCCAGGGGGAGCCCTCAACTCACACCAGGACGTGTGAGACACTTGCTGTTCAGGGGACCAAGCCAGCCGGCCCATATTCCTCATCCCACTTCAAGGCACTTCTTCCTGGGCACGTTCTCCGGCAGCCACACCAGGGCAACGTGCAGCCTCCGTGCCCTCGAGGAGTATCCCGTGGAGCGGGACATACACCGCCACCTGACCACCCCCAGCCCCCTACACACACACACACACACACACACACACTCTGGCCACAGCGGCCCCCTCACCGCGGTCGGTGCCACCGGCGGCCCGCTGCTGGCGTGACCACGTTTCCTCCGCAGCAGCTCCTTCACTGGCTCCTTCACCCGCACGCCCTGGTACGGCCGGGGTGGGGCCGGGGCTTGCTCTGGAGCTGTGGCTGTGAAGAGAGCATCACTGGTACTCGTCTCCCTTCTCAGACAGGCCCCACCCCAACGTGCCCCCTCTCCTCGAGGGTCTGCCTGCTCACCAAAGTTGTGCCTGAACGTGCAGGACCACACGAGACTTCCCAGGGTGTTCCTCCCGCTATTATCACTCCTCCTGCCCCAAACCTTCTACGGCTCCTCTGCACCCAGAGGATTAAGGCCCGAGCACCACAGGGCGATCTCAACCCATTTTCCCAACTTCTTTGTACACTAACCACTGTGGAAAGCCTGACTCCAGCCAGAAGGTCTACCTAGACTCCTCTCCACTTCCCTTGAATGTCTCCCCTCCTCGTCTCTACTTGCAGTTTCCCATGGTCAGGATTCCCTCTCACTTTTCTCGACCTCTGGATTCTTCCTGACCCAAGACTACGACTGCAAGCCTCCTAGCTGACCACAGAGCCCACAGAATTTGCTTCATCCTACAACCTCTTCAACACTTCCAGACAGGTTAGTATTCTTCACAGGGGGCAGCAGAGGACGGCATAAGAGCAGGGACTCTGAGTCAGATGCCTCAAAACCTGCCCCTTCCACTTTCTAGCTGTGTGATCCTGGGCGAGTTACTAAACCTCTCTGTGCCTCTTAACCTGCAGTTTCTTATCAAAGGAGTGTCGTAAGGAGTCACTGACATAGTAAATGGGAAGCATAATACATGCTAAGTATAAAATCAGGTGCAGGGTAAGCATTCAACAAATTTGTAGTCTGCTATGTAATAATTAGTAATCCTTTTGGGGGTAAATTTCTTATGCCCCTAGCTAGGTTATAAACTTCTCATGGTGAAATATTATACCTTATTTCTCTATATCATCCCAAGGAGCATGTCCATAATAAGCTCAGTAAGTTATTTGTTGATTAATTGGTTGGATGATTATTCAAAATGTGCTGTCGTTCATCTTCCCTTCACCTCTCCTGGAACTTTAGAATGGGCTGCAGTGAATGGTTCCCAGGTTCTCTGTGTCTCCCAGGACAAACACCCAATGGTGATCCACGTGCCCTGGGGCCAGAGAGTATCCAGCCTTGCCTGTGAGAGAAGGTTCCATCTGCCTTTTGCCATCAATGCCAGCAAACCAAAGCACCATGAGCTGGAACACAGGGCTCACCCTGGCAGGAGAAGAAGTCCAAAGCAGCCATGGCTGGGCAGTGACAATCTGCCCTCCCAGATGGCCCACAGCCGGAGGCCTTGGGCCCTTGGAGGGCAGGCCTGGGTCAGCCAAGAAAGGCAAGTAGCACTGGGCCTTACGACTCACATGGGAGTCCATTATCATCCACTGATAAGGGCCCAGGGACCTGGGCTCTGAATCAAAGGCCCGGAAGCCTGGGTATCTATTAAAGCCGGATCTGCAGTGCTGCCCTAACCAAACTTTGCTCAGTAAATACCCACCTGATAAGACCCCAAGCCTGACCAGCACCAGACCTCCATCCATGCTCCAGGCACACACATGGCCTGGCCTGGAAGCCCAGGCAGAGAAGCAGGGGGAAGAGAGAAGCGTTGTCCAAGAGCCCCAGGAACACATGAGAGTCAGAGAACCCCAGGCTCAGATGCATTTATGGGGGCTTCCTAACCTGGCCAAGTAGCAGAAGCGACCAGGGAGTGATGCAAAATACAGATACCCAGGCCCCGCTCCTGGAGTGTCTGATTCCAGGGGTCTGATGTGGACTTACGAATCTATATTTATAAAAATCCCTCAGGTGATTCTGAAGCTCTGCTGGGATTAGAACCACTGCTAATGCATCCCTGATCTCCCTCTAACATCCCAAGAGGAGATTAAACATCCTCTTTCTAACCTCCCCTGTCATAACAAGGGATCTCTACTGGTATTCATTCATTCTTTCAAATATCGATGGGCACTAGGAATACAGCATTGAGCAAGATAGATGTGGCCACTGCCCACACGCATCTTGCAGTCCAGTGGGACAGGCAAGCAATAAAACAGTTACAACTTGTGAAATTCAGGCTGAAGCAGGAGTGCACAGCAGAGAGAGCCAGACTGGTACCTGCACCCTGGGACCACCTGTGCACCATCATCTTTGTTTAAACAGCAGTGACAATGGACTTAAGAGCTCAAGGTACCTGGGCTGTCAGTTTCTGGTGGAAAGGTCTCAGTTGATTTATTTTACATCCCTAAGCCTCAGTTTCCTCATCTGTAAAATAGGGATAATAGTTCCTGTCTCACACGGTTCTGGTGAGGATTAACTGAAATAACACACGGGAAGCTCCCAAAGCCATGTCCAGCATGCGGTCGATATTCAACACACGTTATTTTCCTTCCCCTTCCTCCACCCATGTTTACCTTCCTCTGGAGAGTGCAAATGTCAGAAAGCTCTTCCTCCTACTGGACCTGCCCCATGGTGACAAGCACCATTTTTCCTGGCATTACCTTCTAATGAAACTCACAATTCATAATCCATTTACAGCTTTCTCATCTACAGAATGAGGATCATAATGTTATATACCCAGTGAGATAACTTGAGAATTACATGTAAATGCTTAGAATAGAGCTTACACTGAGGAAGCATTGAAAAAATGTGAGCTAATATCATCATTAGTATTAGTAGTAGTATCCCTTCCCAGCTTCTGAAGACAGACCCCCCAGGTCCCCTGTAGAGTCTGAACGAACATTCCACTCCTTCAGCTATTTCTTAACGACATGTTTTGAATCCCTCTAACCTTCCTTCTGGCTGCTTCACTCCTCCACAAGTTCATTTGCCACTTCCCCTTATGATGGGTGATGCCCAGGGGTGACCAGAGACCCCAGGTATGGCCTGACATGGCAGAGAACAAGGGCCTCCCGCACTCTGTTCACTCATTCTCAGGGTCACCCACAACTACACCAGCTTATGTTCACACCCGTATCACTCAACCTACACTTGTCTCCGGTTGGGTTTCCAGCTAGTCTTAGGCATAAAGTGCAGCCTGAGGCCTTGTGCATTTGGGAGAAACTCAAGGGACAGGGTTATTTGGGGGTCTGAGCATGGTGAGCACACTCTTAATTCAGTTGGGGGACAAGAAAGGCTCCATCACACATGCACACCTCTCAGACCAGATCAAAGACAGGTATACGGCTCACGCCCCTCTGATCTGCATGTACACTTCTGCGGAAGGGCCCAGAGGACTTCCAATCCCACTCCCCCCTGGGAAGTGGACACATGGACCACTTGGCTGCAAAGGGGACAGCTGGGCACTTCCAGCTTCTTGGCAAGTGAGAGCTTCCTGCCTCCTGTTGTTCTTGAATCAATGAACAAAGAGGGCTTGGGGAGGTGCTGTGAGCAGAGGTCATCACCCTCTGATGTCTGGACTCCCTTGGAACCCACAGTGTCAACAGGTGTGCCCTGGAACAACCACCACATGGAGAACAGTTTCAAAGTCCCCACCTCTTCCTATTGCAGTCATGAAACTCCTACAGCTCCCAAGGACCTCCTGACTGCCCACCCAGGAGTCCCCAGCCAGCTGCCAAGGAATCCTGTGACTGCTGCCAGGTGAGTAGGCAAGAGTGAGGGCACTTCTGATAGTGTCTTTGCAAAGTGCCCATGAAATATCAAAATCTGCAGCCTCAAGACAATTTCCACAGGACCCCAACGGCTAAGTGTATTTGCAAGGTGAAAACTTGCCGTTGGTGCCTTTCACACCAACCTTTGTGAAGCAGCAATAAACATTTCTAATTCCACAGTAAACACTGGACTCCCTACTGCTGCTAGCATGAGATATGAGCCCACAAATACAAATTTGGAAGAGGAAAAGAAGTTTGTCTGCAGTCATGATTGCTCTGACTTGGGTCTTCTGGATCCCTGAATAAAACAACTAAAATAAAATATTTAAAAGAAAAATTTAAGATTATTAAAATAATTTCTTCAAATAATAATACTAAATAAAAGAAGAGCCAAGGAAAATAAAACAGGAGATCAAAATAGTAATACACAAGCAGAGAAAGATGAAAGTCCAATTTCCCAAAGTAGAGTTGACCAGAGATTTTCATAGCACCGGTTGAATTGCAGCTCCATGCAGCACGCTTTCAAAGCCTGAAGCTTTCTCACAATTTATCCTGTGGTTTGAAGGCCCTTTAAGTCCCCTGTGGGCATCCAAGTGTCCAGCACTGAGAAAAATCTTTCCACTTAAACGCAAGCCTCTTGACCCTCTTTGGGAATCTCCTTTTTCAGTCTGAGAAGTTCAGCCACATTACCTTTCCACCACGGCAAGTCAGTCACCAATGTTGTTTGGGAAAAAAAAAAAACAACACTCATTTACAGAAAAACCTATGAATTTGGCCCCAGTGAGGGCTTCCCTTTTCCAAAATGAGCAACGAAAAAATCTGAAAGTATAAAAAGTCAGCAGAGGCTATTTCAGTTCCCCCTGCCGCATACCCGGACATGCTTCACATCACAAAAATAAGAGCCCTGCAGCTGCTGTCCCACTGGAAGGCACAGACCGTGACAGATTCAAGCCGGAGGGTCACCTGAGACAGCACTCTGGCTGCATGTGGGCACTGCGCTTGCTTTGCACCAAGCTTCGGGAACATAGGATTCTACAGATTTAAATAAACATGGCCCTCGGTCCTTTGATGAGGTATAATAAACATCACCAAGGAAATATGCAAAACTGCCAGCACTTGTTTATTTAATGACCCCATGCAAACCATGTTCACACCACAGTGAGAAAGCTAGGCTAAGGAGGTAGGTCCTAGTGGAGCCAACACCCAGCCATCTCCTCAGGGCAGCTTTAAGAGAGCCCTCTTCAGGCAGGCAGTACCTAGAACAGCCTCCGATATATTCTTGAAAAAATACTCTTCTCCCAGCCATTGTCCTGTTACAGATTTCCCATGAGCCACCAGGGCCAGGCAGTGAGGTGGACACCAGTCAGGATTGCTGCTCTTAAGTTTAGAATCTAAGGTGGGATCCATGGTAAGCCTACATTTCCATCATCAGGGAACCAGGAAGAGGAACACATCCCACCCATCTTGACAACCTAGCTCATTGAAAGCGCTTCCCATTTACAACTGACTAGTTGAAACTTGAGGATGCAGCCACATGGGGCCATTTTGAAAGACAAAGCTTTCCTAGCCCAGAAGGACACATAACACATTATTGATCAGTCCAAATAACCACAGTACATATGATTCACTTTTGCTGCTGAACCTTCAGTAGTATTTTAAAAAATAAAAAAGACCCGCTAAGGAGAAATACAATAATATTCTCGTTACTTAGAGCAAAACCAAAAACAAATAATTGAACAATAGGAATTCAAGCCTAGGGCTAACAAACTTGTCCTAGCTTCTAACTGAAAACAAAGTCACAAAAGTTGCTGAAACTTTTCACTTTAATGTAAACAAGTTTGCTTGTGTTCTTGACCTAAGACAGATGAGGACTCCCAGGAAAGTTTAGCTCCTTTCAGCTGAAGGATTATCCATATCCTTAATTGAAACACTACAGCAAGTGTTCTTGGTGAAGGTCTGAGTCAAAGTTTTAAAAGTTGTTCTTTGCATTCATGGACAATGGCTGATTTTTTTCCAAACAGGAAGAAAGAACTTGGGCTTTGGCCAAAGGTTGGACTTGACATGCTACAGAAAGGCTTTCCCACCCAATTTACACTAGATTGTAGTTTACTTTTTTCTTAATGTAGGCCAACGAAGAAATCCCATATACATGTAAATTTAGGTTTTCTATTCACTAATGTTTGAACTGAGAAGGACCCTGTAGCCAGGAAATATTAAAGTGTCACTCACATATTCTAGCAATCTGCATAACAGGGAAGAGGAGAAATAGATAGATGGACAAAAAGGGTGGCTTTAAAGGTATACAGAAGATATAGGAAAGTGGAACCTCAACTGAATTAGGATTTGATGTTGCTTGAAGGCTACTGGTCAGCCAATCAAGAGTAAGTCTTGACAACTTCATGTGTAGACTAGGATGTCTCCATCAGGAGATCTCAAAGATGGCGGCTGAGCCCATGTTCTCTGGCCTGGTCACAGAAAGGAAGGGAACAGTCGGCATTCCCCTCCCTGTGTCCCCATTCTAAGAGGCATATCCCCATCAGCCCCCACAGGGCTCACTGATCAACCATAGGCAGGTCGCTGGGAAAGCTAAACGAGGGCCACAGTCACTTAGGACTTCCCCAGACCTGGCCAGGTCAAAAGGACCTAAAGGGAACACCCTGATAAACAGGAGCCAGGGGAAGTGCCTAAGGTACATCTGGGGGGACTGCAGAGCGTTGTTCAATCTTAGAACCACAGAACTCCAGAGGGGTCTAGAGGCTGAGTAATCCCTATTTAAAGGAAGCCACAGCCGGCGTGGAATGAACACCTAGTGTGATAACACTCCTCCCAAATTATGTTAGGCTTAAGTAGAGCGCCCGTTTACCCACCAGACTCCTACCTGAGTGTCCCACTCTGCAGCTCAGTATTACCTGGATTGTCCCAAAAGTTTTGGATGTCCCACCCCATGACCTTGGGTAGACTCGGCCACAAGGCCTCTAGTGCCAGAGCCTTCAGACTTTTCCCTCACAGGCACTGCTGCTAAGGTGTCCCTCCCCCAGAGCCCTCAGCACCCCTCACACCACACATCCATCCTCCCTCCAACCCTCCCACAGAACAAAGGGAGCACGGAAGGCTATTGGATTCTGCTCCCTCCTCCCAGAGACAGGGTCAGTGTGAGGCCTCTTTTCTGTGGAGACGCAGGTATGTTGAATGCATGACTGCCAAAGGTCTGTGTGATTCCTGGCCATGATCTTAACTCCCAGGAACTCAGAAATCAGCACGCTCACCTTTGCATGATGTCCTGTGGCTCACAGAGAATTTGACACAAATGATTTCATGTGAAGACTCACCACAACTTCTGAAATAGGCAGGGGAGGTCTTCTTCTCACCCTCCTTTTCACTGATGAGGAAAGTGATGCTCAGAGATTTTAAGTGATTTGCCTGAGGACTGTGCTTGTAGACAGCAGGGCCGTCAACTAAACCCAGGACCTCTGATTCCAAGTGCAGTCCGCTTCTGCCTCACATCCTGCCTCCTGCCGCGGTAAATCCCATTTATTTCTCTGGGGGACACTGGCGGTGGGCCACTGAATGGTCCCCTGCTCAGTTCTAACCCTCTTCCCTCCAGGCTGGGAGTCTGGGCTCGCACCGCCCTGATCCAGTCTCCCTTGACTGCCAATTCCCGCAAGAGAGGGCGTCTCCCAGCCGAGGAGGGAGAGAGAAGTCCATGAGAAGCTTACCAGCAGTCTGCTCACATGAGGGGTGGCGAGAACTGAGAGACCCACACAATTCCCCGCAAAGTTTTATTTTTGGTATTTTTCGACTGAAATGACAGCGGATAGGTCCACCTGAGAAACCAGCTGCATCTGCCCGCCTTTTACAGAAACTGGGGTCACCAGAGCAGAAAGAGCTCCCGTCTCAGACACCATGTCTCAGGGTGGAGTCAACAGTAGGAGACCCCTGGCAGTGCATTCTGTGAACAGAGCGGAGGAAACCATACCCCTGCCATCATGGAGCTTACTGTCTAGTCTAGGAGGGAATATAGATTTAATCAAATAATTGCACAAGCAAACCTAGAATTACAAACGGTGACAGAGGTGCATCTGCCTCATAATTGAATTATTATTGTTTGATTGAATCATAGTAACCTAATTAGGTTTTTAATAATAAAAACCTAAATTTACATGTATATGGGATTTCTTTGTTGGCCGACATTGAAAAAAAAGTAAACTACAATCTAGTGTAAATTGGGTGGGAAAGCCTTTCTGTAGCATGTCAAGTCCAAGCCTCACTTGATTCAGTTGGGCTTGAATGAGCAGCAAGCTAGGGGCCCCAGCCTCCAGGGGCTGTATAAAGAGAAGAGTGCATGAGGCTCGACTGTTCTGTCTCCAGTGCAGGGAGATGGCTCTGGGGTCAGGCTCAGCCCACACCATGAATAGAAGCCTTGCCCAAGATGTAACAAAGGAGCCCCAGACGTTCAGGATCCTTCCTCAGCCTAGGGACCCTGGATAAACCCCAAAGATGTTCCACTTATCCTATCTTGGCTGATTAGCCCACTAGCGGAAGAAGACCAGTCCTAGGAATTCAGATTCCAAGATGGAAAGCAGCTGGCTTCAGAAGTTCTAGGCTGAGTCTCAAATCTAACTTTCTGAGATTCATAATTGCAGGGACTTTTGAGTCGGGCTACAATTACTCTCAGTGAAGTCAGAGACCACCTCCTTCTAATGGTGCATTTATTTTAATTAGGAAGGGAAGAAGCATCTAATGCAACCCTAAAATCCTTGGCATTGAAAAGCGGTGTGGCGTTGTTTGGAACTGAAGCAGATCTAGTTTGGAAAGCCTACTACATAGCTTATCACTATGTGACCCTTGGCAACTAATTTAGCTTGTGTGTGCCTCAGTTTCTCCATTTGTTAAATGAGAATAATGATCTCCATCTCATGGGGTTATCATGAGGATTGTATGAAATTAACCAAAAACACCTAGCATGTAATAGATTTTCAAGAGATGGCTGTTTCTCCTTTGTTCTCAGCCAAAAATCTGTGGTCTATCACTCATCAGAGAAGTAGCCTTGGTACAGTGACCCTAACTTGCCCTCATCCTGCTGCATCCTGATACTGAATGTCTCTATCCTCAATATACCCAGGGTCTTCTTCCTCCAACAAAGCCTGTCTGCCTTCCTTGTATTCCTGGAAGTCATCCCTCAGGTACGTGGGCCTTTGTCCCCAGCAGCAGGATGGCCCTGTTTAGGGAGGCCAGTGATGCCGCAGAGAGACTGGTCGAAGACCTCACATGCAAACAGAGCAAGCCTGGAGAGGAGACATCAAAATCCTGGCACTGACCTATCGTGAAGATACCATGAGCTAAGCAGAAGGACTTTTTTCTTCCAAAGCCACCAGAGGATTAGCTTTGTGGCAGATTTGACTTTTTAAAGGACAACTCCAGGAAGGAGTGCCTTGGAGATTTTTGAGTGGCAGACAGAGTAAGATGTCGCCCCTCAAGGAACCTGTATCTATCTCCAAAAGGACAGACACGCAGCCAGGACTGAGGCCATAGTCATGGATACATCTTCAAAGGACTAGAAACCTAGGAGCACATATCAAATACAGGATGCAAACATGGTAGTGTATGAGGGAGGGCTCTTCAGTGGACAGAGAGGGAAGTTTTATCAGCTATAGAGCAAGACAGACTTCTGGCTGACATATTGGGTATTGCCTCAGCTTTATCTAGAGCAACAGGGATCAAAATGGGGGAAGAAGGGACCCACACTGAGAGCACGAGACCACATCAGGGAGTGAACCAACCCAGGGTTCCCACCCAAATTCTACAGAAAGGCAGCACCAGAATGAGGAGATGGAGCAGAGGAGACAGATACATCTTCCCTCTTTAGACTAAGACACAAAGCCTAAATCTATAATTGCCAGTATGATCGAGAACAGGAAAAACCTGTGGTTAGGAACTGAGGACATTCAGTTGTTTGTTCCTTGATTTAAGCAATATCTAGTTTAGGATTTCCAAAACCAAAGACTCTTATAAAATAAATAGGGCTTCCTTGGTGGCCCAGTGGTTGAGAATCTGCCTGCTAATGCAGGGGACACAGGTTCGAGCCCTGGTCTGAGACGATCCCACATGCCGCGGAGCAACTAGGCCCGTGAGCCACAACTACTGAGCCTGTGCGTCTGGAGCCTGTGCTCCGCAACAAGAGAGGCCACGACAGTGAGAGGCCCGCGCACCGCGATGAAGAGTGGCCCCCGCTCGCCGCAACCAGAGGAAGCCCTCGCACAGAAACGAAGACCCAACACAGCCAAAAAATAAAAATAAATAAATAAATTTTTTTTAAAAAAAAATAAATAAATAAATAAAATTTTCCTGAGACCCTCAGGTAGGGACCACTTCCTTGGAGGAAGGACTCTTCAGACCCAGCATCAGCTATGTATTTGGGGTCAGACCCAACTGCCCAAGACTCAAGGCTCATGGTGGCCTGGGTACAGCCTACGTGAGTGAAGGCAGCCCTAATAATTGATTCATGATGTGAGATGTAATTGCCAGTCAAAAGGAGCTTTTTTGTTAAGTCTCTGGTTTACTACCCAATGACCTTATGATGTGGGGGAAATCCCTTGTGAAGGACACTGAAGAACTTAGAACAGCAAGCCTAGGAAAGACATCACTAGGTCAATCTTTGAGGAATGTACTCCCTTCCTTATTCACAAGATACCTATGTAGACTGAAAACACGACTTTCACAGTCTCAAAACTTCATGGAAACCAATACAACATGCTTCACAGTGACTCATTTTTCTCTAGGAGTGAGATCCTTACCCTGGAAGTATTTAAACCAAGGATCTGTGACCAGGTATTAGAGTTCTTGCTAAGGAGTAGAGGACTGGTCCAGGTCAGGATTGTCAGGCTGTAATCAAAAACTCTGGAATAGAGTAAACGTGCCTATAAAGGGAATTTTTTGCCAAGAAAGGGAAGGAAGCAGGGGAGTCTGGGGGTGAATGAGCAATCAGAGCTCCAAGAGCCTCCCACAAGTGCTCCATTTTTACTTTTGTATCAGAGGTCTCCTGTAGATTTGGTTTGAATAAAGGGGTTTGTGACAAAAATGTTTTAGACACCAGCCTAGATACATAGAGTTGGATTTTCTTCCCAATGATAATATTTTACATCCTAAGATGCCTCTTCCTTCCCCAGAATCTAAGCAAGAAGGCTGATTACCATTTATTCTTGAGGATCCACATCCGAAGCCATATATATGCTCCATGACACCTTCCCTGATTCCATTTTCCTCTCCCTCCTGATGAAGGGATTTACTTCATTGGTTGATTTCCCTAGCTGGAAATAACTCCATTATTGGATGGATGCATGGTTGCATGGGATGATAAATGGATGGTTGATTTTCCTTCTATACCTTTCTTTCCTGAGCTAGTGTTGCTTTCATCCAGCATTAAAACTTGTTTCTATCTTCAACTCTCTTGCCTCCCTTTTTCCTTTCTTTTCTGTCTTCCCAGCATTTCTCAGTCCTGGAAGGTTATAGCAATCTTTGTACTCCGCTTCCAATTAAATTTATGATTCTTTCTAGAGAATTAATAAGTAATTCATCTTTCTTAAGTGTGGTCAAATCCTTTTTGGTCCCAACACCTGGTCTGAGTTTGACTCTGGTTTGTAATTCTTTGGCTACCTGCTCTTCCCAGAAAGTGATACTAATGAAACCATTACTAAGAAAAGGAGGCAGCACATTGCTGTTTCAGTTTTCAGTATCATTTGTTCTATTTTTTGCATACTTCAAGCTAGATTACAACACCTCAAGTCCAATCTTGTGAATTTAAAAAACAAACACAAGTTTGCCAGTCAATACAATCCTTCCACCATCCCACCTTATGAGGCTGGTAGGAAACTGTGGTCCAAGTTCCAAGTTTGGTCACAGGATGGCCAGCTTAACCATCCGTGTAAGCCCTGATGACTAACCCCACCATGAGTTATAAGACTGGAAATATGCATCCTGCTATTTCACAAGAAAGGCGGAACTCAGAGGCCATACAAACTGTAATCTAGGCTTAGATGCATAAACTTTGTCCTCAGAGGTAGAGTGAGCGAGAACAGGAACATAATAATAGTAACTAATAGCTATTGAGTGTTGACTTAATGCCAAGCACAGTAGTAAACACTTACCACAACCCTCTGAAGAACTGCACTCCCCTTGTACATACAAGGAAATGGCAGCAAAGCGAGCTAAAGGAATTTGCCGGCTTCATAAAACCAGTGAGGCATAAATCTAGGATTCAAACTCAGATCTGCCTGCCCCAGAGGCTGAGCTTTAAACCACTGAAGGGAGAGAAAGAACAGAGCTGTCACTCTCTAATTCAAAATAATCCCCTCTACCTTGCTTTCCACACCTCACTTACACACACACACACACACACACACAACGTGAAGGGAGAGCCTGAGTCTTCCAAACTCTAGACAGTTCAGAATGAAGGAAGTGCTGAGAAGGCAAAAGCCTTGGCTCCCAGCACAGGCTGCCACACAGGGCTCCCAAGAAAACAGACAGGCTATGTTATTTTGGGGCAATTCTAGGTCCTTCCCTCCCCTTTGAACCCTCCATTTCAGCTAAAGTATCTGCAAAGAGCCCAGTGAAGGAGGTATAGCAGGAAAGCAAAAACTTCATTTCCTTCAATAAGCAAGCTGAAACACGCGCACCAAAAATGTTTCCAAAGTATGAACAGACATCTGCCAGCTGGGGTACTTCATTTTGTCATTGGTCCTCTATCTAACATGGAAGGCCTGTGCTTCTACCAAGAGCATCTCCTAAGCCCTGTGAGTGAGACGGGCACCACGGTAGAGAGACAGGACAGCTTAGCAAGACAGCACTCAGGGTGAGTTACTAACCTCATCTTTAAGCTTCAGTTTTCTCATCTATGAAACAGAGCTTAAAACAGAATCTACCTCATGAATTTTTATGAGGATTAAATGAGATAATACATTCAAAGTGTGGCAAAGACTGGCGGTTGCCACACCCAACATCTGCCCCCTCCTTCCTTACTGTCAACCCCGACATTTTGGAAGGTTGGCAATGCGCCCCGCTAAACAATTACACTATTCTCCCTTGCAGACAGGAGTGGCCATTCGATGTCAGCAGAAGTTGTGTGTTGGTGGGGAGACGCCATGATAGAGAGGCATGATTTTTTTGCCTTTCCCTTTTCTTCTTCTTCATTGTCTGAAACACAGATGTGACGGTTGGAGCTACAGTGCAACTATGAAGCAAACTTGAGGACAAAGGCCACATGCCAAGGATCTCAGACCAGAAAAACAGAAGTAGCCTGAGACACTGTTGGCACTTAGAGCCTCCATACAGCCCCTGCAGATTACTATGGACTTTTTTGTGTGAGAGAAAGTATACCACTGTCTTATTTATTTAAATCCATGTATTTTCTGGTCTCTTCAATAACCACCAAATGCAATCCAAACTGATCCAACAGAACATCTGGTATACTGCATGGCACCAGGGAAGCACTCAACACCCCAGAGCTGATATTTATCCCTATGAAAAGGATTGAACATGTTCTGCTCATAGTGGTGCAATGTCCAAAAGTATATTATATGCCACCAATTTCAGCCTCCAGGTCAACAGTTCTCAGCTCTACTGCACATTAGAATCACCTGGGATGCATTTGAAAATATGTATTTATTTTTTATAAGCACTCATGAAGACTCAGCAACTCGAGGTGGAAAAGGATTTCAGTCAAGTCCAGTCTCCTTGTCCTCAGCCAGGAAAACAGAAGTCCCATTTTACAGCTGGAGCACTTGAGACCCACAGTGGTTAGGTGGCTTGCCTAAGGCTCCACACCTAATTACCCAGAGGTTGGAAAGTAGAATCCATGTTTCCTGCCTGCAAGAGTAACGCTTTGTCTGAGCATCACACAACCAGGACAAGAGGGTTTCAGAGGAAGCCTCTCCATCCCAGGCAGGCCCACTCTTATCAAGCAGTTTCTCTACAAAAATGAGAAAGCCACAAAGTTACTAAGTATTTCATAAAGCTGAAAAATATGTTAATGATCATAATCAATTAGCCAACCCTGGTTTCTTTGGCTCAAAGTGAGAAATTGGTGGACATCTTCATTTAGTAGGAAACAAGCCACTTTAGAAAGAAGTCAGAAGGAAAAAACCCTAATATCTTTACTTTGTAATGAGAAAGTTTAAAAACAAAAATTTACAGCACTTCTAAGTGAATTAAATGTCCAGATATTTAGCTAATAAGTGTGGACAACCCTGGTCCTTTTTTGTTCCTCACAACAGAACAGATTTGCAGCTTTGAATCAGAAGAGAGCTTTCAAAACCTCTGACTCATAAACTTTTGGGTTGTAGAGGGGGACAAGGTTGGTTTTTCATTTAGTTAATATAGGGAGAAGAAGTAAAGTGTCCACCTTGAAAATCATCAGCTCTTTTACCGATTAATCTGTGTGCTCAGTAGACGTGTGTCACTTATTTCACCTCCCCCTGTGCACGTGAATTCGTGAATATCTTTTGGATCTTAATTGCCCTTATCAACAAGAACCACTGCATCAATAGATAAACTTGGTAAGAAGGAAAGGTGTTTATTAGGCTTATTAAGTAAGCAAAGGTTATAACACAGACTAGAAATATTAGAAGCAGTCCACAGACCGAAATTACTTCTTGTTGTAAGTTCATCTGAATTTACGCAGGAGATAGAGTTCAAAAAATTATATGTATATTACAAGGTTTTCTTATCTTTAACTGAACTTTTAACTGTCCTCAAAAAGTTGGCTATTTAGTGGAAGCTTGGAGAAAGTATAGAGTTCTATGTCAATGAGAATTTTGAGACCTTAATTTATCTATTTGGTGAACCTCTGCTCGGTTCAAGCTGTCTGAAAGTAAACGTTCATGCCATAATAATTTGATAATAAGTATTTCCTGTTCTTAAGATGCCTCCTTGAGCACTACAGCAAAGAAACACCAAGACCAAGTCTATGGGGCATCAAGACAAGCAGTCAATTCAAAGAAAATCAGTCAAGCAGGCCTTCTGTTATCATGTAGATCTTTCTCTAACATAAATAACAATAAAAAGCAGTTGTTCAATTCATTCATTTTCTAACAAGTGGTGTTGAGTTTATTATACACAGTTCCATTGCTTTTAAGGAAGAAGTCAACCAAGTCAAATTTCGGCATTGTGTAAATCATGTAATCGGTTGACTGCAAGCTTTGTCTCCCATTGGTGCTGGCATTGTGCAAGCCCATGATACCCAGTAACTTAGGGAAATAAACATCCTAAGTACTACCCAAATCATCTTAAACCAGAGGTCGGCAAACGTTGTCTGTAAAGGGCCAGATAGTAATATTGTTTGCAGGCCATATGGTCTCTGTGGCACCTACTCAACTCTTCCATTGTAGCAGAAGCAGCCCTAGACAATATGTAAATGAATAGACATAGCCGTGTCCCAATGAATTTTTATTTATGAAAACAGGCGGTGGGACTGATTTGGCACTCAGGCCATATTTGGCAGACCTCTGACTTAGACCCTTGGAAAACTGTATGTAAGGTCCTATCGTTCAAAAATATTTTGATGCGCCTTTTTAACTATGCTAATCAAAGTGTGGGAAATGATTAGAAAAGATGTGGCATAGCCCTAATCACTCGAGATGGGCCCAAAAAAGGTGTCCCAGGAGGGAAGGTGCTCTCTTACCACTGTCATTAATTCTCAGGAGACATGATGACACTTTCCCTATTCTCTACTTAGTTCTGACAAAAACCTTGTAAAGCAGGCATTAGAACCCCCATTTTCCAGATTTGTAAGAATGCGAAAAGGTTAAATAATTAAGCGGCAGAGCCAACTTTCAAACCCAGGCCTGTCTCACCCCAACGTGCCTGCTATTTCTACAGCACCGTTACTAGTTGGCCTTAACAAGGGCTTCTTGCTGGGGTGGATGTCAATTCTTCACATCCACACGGCACCTGCTGGACCAAGTGCAGAACCTGGGTGGGGGGGGGCACCGGGGTGGGGGAGGTGTGGTGGCAGTGGGTGGATCTGCAGGGAGCATGACTTCTTTGTCCAACTGGCCGGTCAAGCAAATCTCAAATTCATGGTTATGACTTGAAGATTTCTACCTCTGTGTGCCCACAGTTCTGAGCTGATCTGAACCAAAGCCCATGTTCACATTTAGTCCACAAACAGGGGTCACGGGCCAGGTAGGGAGGAGGCAACATCTACAAAGTGAATGTTTTCTTAACCCTTTCCAGAACCCCATAGTACAGTCATTTCAGCTCAGGCCTCAAGGGTGTTTTCTGAAAAAAGAAAGTGCCTTTTCAGCACTCTTGGTGCCTGATTTCAAATTCTGACCTTCCATCAGGTGATTCTAAGTGGGCTGACAATGCTGCCCTGTTTTACTGGTTTTCCCACAGGGTTTAGTCACCCACGTGCCCTCAGTGCCTTAGACAAGGGCCTCACTTAGGGTAAGGGGATGGGCCCAGTGCCCAGGGCCTTTCCTAATTTCCTTTAAGGTGCCAAAGAGCAATTAAAAAGAATTTTGATTATGTGCATCTGAACAGGTAGAATCGTTCACCCCAGTTTTTCCACTGACGAATTTACAACGTGGTCTCCCTGGGGATGGAGTTTTGCTGCACCTGACTGACCTCCAGGGAGTGCGCAGGAAACGTGCCTCTAGCATCCCCTTTAAAAAAAAATTATTAATCTCTTAGGTGGAGCTAAAGAAGAAAAAATGCAGTGTGTAACAAAGAGGGGGAAATATGGCAGCTCATGAGCGCAGGGAAGCAACCCATATCTCAGGCACTGAAGCAGAACCAGAGCAATCAACATCATCTCGGTGGCATCTCATCTTACTAAGGGTATCTCTGTGGAATGGGTATCATTTTAACCCCATTTTACATATAAGAAACCTGAGGATTAAAAAAAGAAGAAAGTGACTTTCTCTGAGTATGTAGGAATAAAGGCAGAAGTCCCTCCAGGGGCTCACATAAAATCCACAGATCGAGCTCTAAGTGTCGGGGTCGGGGCTTATGGACCCTCAGCAGCTCCCAGTAGGGACATTAATGCCCACCTACCACCATTAATGCACTCCCACAGGGCCGGCTGCCTTTGCCCCCGCAGGGGAGGGTCTTGCTCTATCCTGCTCCTGGGAGCGGTGGCCACCACCCATACTAGAATATCCCTAGTTACCTTGGAAGGATTCCATAACTCTCAAATGCAAATTAGAATTCACTTCTTTCATTGAAGAAAAAAATTGCATCTTGCCAACATCGAACAATGATGAGACTTCACAATCTGAGAAATTTTGAAATCGTTCCTTCACATTACACATTAACAAGCTCAGCTGAAGAGAATTTACACAAGAAATAAAGGAAACAATGAACTGCTGATAAGTGACTGTAAGTTATGACTTAATCAATGATGGTATATTTTCAGAACTGTAAGGTCTCCATTAGAATATCTTTTGTAAAATAAATAAACACCCCCTAATGTATCTTTCTCTGTAAATCTAGTTTCTCTTATATTAAGTTTGCTTGAGGTAGGGTGTACCTGAATTCATTAAAAGGCATTTTAAAGACCTAAGCACCTTTAAAAAGACAGAGAAACTTTTTGGTACTACTTCTTTCTTGAGGAAGTACAGAACTGAGCCCCAGGAAGGTTCGACTCTCATGAGGCCATTGAGTTGACTCTGTTTTTCTGAGAAAGGAATGCTGTTGATAATCTCTGTGTGATTTCAATTATTAATAACACGAGTCTCTGTTCAGTCCCACATATGGAAAATAAAGTTCACAGATGTTCCATCCAACTCCAGGGATAAACATTAAGGTTAGAGGTAAACCCGCGCCCTGTTGCGCGGGGACACAGGAGCCTTGCCACAAGAGGGGAAGAAGAATGACAGGAGAAAGACAGCAAAGCAGGTGAGGACAGGCTTGACAAGCCAAGTTTCCACATCATCCCGATGCAGTCACAGAGACACATCGTGCCTTTGGCAGAAAGCTCAGTAACTCAGAGAGAAACAGGCCCACGGAACTGAACCACAGGCTAAAGAGTAGCTGTTTATAAAAGTAAAGGCACTCTGGTAAAGAGCTGCACGCTTCCCCCTCCAAATTGTGTTTTGTGAATCATCAGCTGCCCTTTCTTCACCACAGTGATTCATGCGGGCAGCGGAGACAGGATGAGCCGTCCCACCTTGGAACACTAGTTCGTTCCCCTCCAGCCTGGAAAATCAGCATCACCTCTGACAGGTTGGTTTCTCCACCCGGCTGCATCTCGCCCACCTCGCCCCTCCTGCTCCCCTGGCTGGGGACCGGGACCCCGCTGCCGGTACCACCCACCCCCCCACCGCACCTCCCCGGCTCCCGGATGCCTGGCGAAGCCCAGGCCCTCCCTCGCTGACTCGGCTCCGACAGCCACGGCCAAACCACTTACGTTTTTGCCAGAGCATGGCCTGCGACAGGATGTTGCCTTTTCTCTTTGAAGCAGACAGTTTGGCTTCTTTAATGTGAGACCCGGGTGTGCTTGCCTCCAGTGGAGCCACCGCCTGCTCGAGGCTGTTTCCTCGGCTTTTAAAGGCCCGAGTTCCCGCGGCGGGGGCACAGCGTCATCACATCCTCCCACCCCGGGCGCCGCCGCCGCCCCTCTTCTCCAGCGAGGCGCCCGTCACCCCCCTGCGCGCGCTCACGGGCCCCCCGGCGGCCCACCCCGCCATGCCCGCGGCCAGCCGGCTGGATCTGCACACCCAGGCGGCGCAGGAGGCCGTGGGCCGCGGGACGCAACCCCACGGGGTGCCAGGGGGCGTGGGGCGTGGGCAAGTGTGCGTGAGTGTGAACTCCGTGAGCGTGTGTGTCCAGTCGTGCGCCCCTCCGCACTGCGATGGGCCCTAAGACCCCCTGGAAGGCTCTGGGTTTTCTGTGGCGCCCGTTCAGGCCTCTCCACCACCGGGGTGCCGGCAGCGCTCAGTCCGCCCTGGGCCCTGCTCGACGGGAAATGCGATTCCCAGGGGACACTGGTTCTCAACACAGAAGGAAACACCTGTAGACTCTTCAGGCCTCACTAAACAACCTCTTCGTTCTTTTAATATTGCTTTTCTGTGTATTCCATTTTGAACCACGTTAGCGCTTCCCCTTGCCCCCCAGCTACCACCAAAATGGCCAGGCCTAATCATGCTTAAATAGGGGGAACACCGGTTCTGATGGTCCACATGCCCAGGGAGAAAGAGGCCAGCTCCCTCAGCGCAGATAGAAGACGCCCGGGCTCTTTGACTGGAGCTGGGTACTCGAAGAGAACTTGCAGATGTGATGTGAACGGAGCCTCCCTCCTAGCCGGCACCACCTGTCTATATGAAGTGACTCGGCGGAAAAGTAATGGGGTTCACCCTCTGATAGTGTTTGGGGTGTTAGGCCATGGACTTCTTCCCGGTTTGGTTGCCTTCTGCCACTGGGTACCTGAAGTCCACAAGCTTAGGCCCTTATGACCCCATCAGTCTGGGGTCAAGACCACCTGACTTGGGCCCCCTCCGGCCGGTCTGGGGCCTTGCTGCTCTGCCCTCCACGCTGCCTCAGAGCCGTGTCACACAACCTAGATCAAATGATGCCATTCTCCAGCTTAAAAAGCCTTCACCTGGTCCCTTCAGCCACAGAGCTGGGGGCATAGAAGGCCGCTAGCAATCTAATCCTTGTCTACCTTCCCAGGCTCGTGGCCCACTTACGCCCACCCCTGCCACTGGTCCCCAGTGCCTTCTAAGCACCACTCTGCACCCGTGCAGCTCCTGCCTTTGACACTGCTGTCCCCTCTCTCTCGGTTCCTCTTCTCCAGTTCCTCACCCGAAAATCATTTCCTCATTTTTCAGGATCCTTCCAGTGGAAAATGTTCTGACCCATCAAACCTCCTCATCCAGAAAATATCCGTCCCTCTTTCCTCAGGTCCTGGAGCACTTTGTCTGTTTGTTATGTGGCAGTAAATTGTTGCATGCCTCTGTAGGCTCTGCAAGGAGGTTTCATCTTTGTCTCCCCAGTGCCAACAAAGGACCTGGAGCATATCTGTCTCTCAATAAAAGTTCATTCAAATGAAGTGATGAATTTAATGAATTACTGTCTCTAATGGGTTGTTGGTTTGAAAGCAGGTCTTGAGAAGAAATGTTGTCCACATATACCAGCCACATAAACCAACCAAACTCACTCAAAAAACAAAGTCTATCTCCTGGCTGAGTTATGAGCCCTCAACACAAAGCCTCTGGGCTTAAGGACATGGAGGCTCCAGTCAATGGCCTGGCAGGCAACAGTGCTAAAAGGCCTTGGGCCACACTGAAGAGTATCCATGGAAACAGGGACACATCCATCAGGCCTGGCTCCGTCAGAGGAGACATGGGTTCCCAACAAGGCTCTGGCACTCACTAGCTATGTCCCCTTAACCAAGTCACATAACATAACCCTTCTGAGTCTCAGTTTCCTTGTTTATAAAATGAAGAAGCAGTTCTCTGAATGTCTCACAGGCTTCTTAGGAGGATATGTGACCTCACTGGTCCTCTCTCACATTGCTCTGTAGTTTGGGCATCTGTCTTATTCTCTCCAAGTCCATGAAATTAAGAACTTTTTTCTTATTCATCTTTGTGTCTCCTCACAGGCCTAGCATAATGATTTCCATGAAGTAATAATAACAACTTGTTATGCACCAAGCTCCATGTGGAGCCTTAACTACATTATCTCGTCACCACAACTCTATGAGAAAACTTCTACCCATATTGTTCAGAAGAACAAACAAATGCTTAGGAAATTTAATTTGCCCAGTATCACAGGGCTATTAGGTGATAAGCTGGGTGTAAGACACAAGTCCATCTGACTAGAGCTGGAATTTTAAATAATTAACACAAATAGATATTCGTTAAGTTGAAATCAGTGAAAGCCAAATGTGAACTATGTTTATTAGCAGAAATATAGGATCACTAATATTAAAACCTGGAGCAGATCAATAGAAGTTTATATCCCCAGGGATAAATCCTCTGGAAAGAGGGGAGGACAAGGACAAACCCGGAGGTGCTGTAAGAAATCAAATCTTGTACAGTGGCAGAGGAAAACATGTCAGCACATCCACCGTCATGGCCAGCTTTAAACCCTGCCACTGCTGACAACCTCAAAGCTCAGGAAGCAGAGTCCAACTCAGTGTCTCCAGCAAAGAAAGTGGATATCAAAGTGGATATCAATGACCACATATAGGCAGGTATTTGGGAACCAAGATTTGATCAAAAAGGCAAATATTTGCTGGGAAGACATTTTCCATAAGTCAGAATCAAAAGTCAAACTACATGGCATAGTTTGAAAGAGGACAAGGTGTCCATGTTTGTGCAATACCTCAAGAAGTGGAGGAAAAAAATTCTGTTAATGCCATCCAGATGTCTTGAAACACTGGTGTGTTCACATTTTTTAAAAATTGATATGACAAAATCAAAACTCCTAAAATAATTCAGTAAAGAACTCTTAGCTTTGCAAAACTGATTCACCACAGACTGCATTTCTTCATTCAACAAATGTTTACTAAGTGCTCATTATGTGCCATTGTCTACATTAGGTTATTTTTCCCTTTTCATTTGGGCTTTAATCATCCTCTTCATCCATGGCACTTTATCATCATTGGTCCATGATGGACTCATTTATTTATTTATTTATTTATTTGTTCATTCATTTATTCATTCATTTATTCATTAATTCACTCTCCTCCCTATCTACCATGGCTATTCTTTTTTCTGACTCCCCTCACCTCCACCAGATACCCACCATTCCAATCAAAGCAACAATTTTCATCTGGTTGATGTCAATCCCTTTATCTGTAGACATTTGTATCTGTTCTCACACAATGTGTATTGTTTTGCTCACATAGATCTTTAATTCACGTAAGTGGTGCTGTAGTATAGAGCTCATACTGTTTCTTACTTTTTAACTCAGAACTATGTTGTAAGATCCATCCCCATTGCTATGTATACATTCCATCTGTCACTCCTAATGGCTTGAAAGTATTCAGTGGAATGCAGCACTGCATCATACTTAACCAGATTGTTTCCAACCTCTCCCTCCACAAACAATACATCAACATTCTGATATGCATTGACATTCTGATTGATATGCATCGACATTCTGATATGCACCCTTTTACAGAGGCATGTGAACATTTCCTTGGAATTATACGCCCAGAAGTAGAATTACTAGGTCAAAGGATATGCAGGTATTTAAGTTGACTAAATGCAACCAGGACTCCCACCAGCAGTTCCGTGAGGCTTTAGGTATTTCCATTTCACCACCAAACTTGGTATCATGCAGCTTTCTAATTTTTGCCAAACTAATAGATGTAGTGATATTTCATTGTGGTTTTATTTTACATTACTAATGCTAATAAATTTGGGCATCTCTTCATACACTTCCTAACCTCCTGGATTCCCTCTTCTCTAAAATGTTTTTTCATTTCTTTGCCAATTTCTCTACTGGGGTTGCTCTCTTTTTCTTGTTGATTACCTGGAGTTATTCGTATATTTTATATGTATAATTCTAGATATAATAAGTTTTACTCAATACAAATTTCTTCTCCTAATCTGCCATTTAACTTTATTCTTGGTGATCTTCTGATAAGAAGATCATATTAACAGCTGAGGAACAAGAATCATACTGATAGTACAATTTTCAATAGCAAAACTGGATGCAAATAGACAATGAAAAAATATTTTTAAAGTATAGAAGAAAAGACCATTGAACCTATAACTTTAAATCCAACCAAACTGTCATTCAAGTATTGTAGCATAACAAAAGTATCCTTAAGCATACCTGACCTGACATTAAAATTGCTCTTGGAGGAAGCAATCAGATAAAAAGGGCAACCCAAGAGGATGACACAAAATATACAGGAGTAAAAGGTGGTCAAACACCTGGATAAAGTTTATTGTAGGAATTTTCTTAAGGCTGGAAAAAAAAAAGAGAAAATACATCCATAAGAACCCAGAACAGACTAGAGCATAGAAAATCTGATGCCTGTGGGTTGAACAGCCCCTGGACTATAAAGATTGTCTGTGGCCCAGAAAGTCAGAGCAATTTGTAAAGTTACGTATTTGGAGAAAGATTTCTTGACATTAGAGGTGTGGTGGAACAGGAAGGAAGGACCTGGGTGATTTTAAAGGAAGGGTCGTATGTGTATATATTTCCTTGGGACACAATCCATAGTGATTACAAGAATTCCAAGGTTAAGAACCACTGTTTACTTTAGATAAATATTATGAGATCAAAAATTTTAATATATGAAGGATAAATTAACTAAGTTCAGCTAGAACAAGAATGAGACTCCAAGTGATACGAGTAATCCCTGTGTTTAATATCAAGTTCCATTGCTGCCTATACTCAATCTCCTGTGTTTCCTTTACACACTGAGTCAACTAAATCCATTTCTCATTTCTCCTGCAAATGAATATCATTTCATTCTTCCGCAGAATTTGCCTCTGGTCAAGGCATCCGGGCATCACAGAGAGATTTAAGAGAGCCTGGGGGCTTCCCTGGTGGCGCAGTGGTTGAGAATCTGCCTGCCAATGCAGGGGATACGGGTTCGAGCCCTGGTCTGGGAGGATCCCACATGCCGCGGAGCAACTAGGCCCGTGAGCCACAACTACTGAGCCTGCGCGTCTGGAGCCTGTGCTCCGCAACAAGAGAGGCCGCGATAGTGAGAGGCCCGCGCACCGCGATGAAGAGTGGCCCCTGCTCGCCGCAACTAGAGAAAGCCCTCGCACAGAAACGAAGACCCAACACAGCCAAAAGTAAAAATTAATTAATTAATTAATTAATAAAATTAAAAAAAGAGAGAACCTGGTTTGAAATATGGCTGCACTGCTAGCAGTGTGGCCTTGGGTAATTGTTTGAACTCTCCTAGCTTTAGTTTCCTCCTCTTCCAAATCAAAGTAATAATAAGAATAGTTGCAATGATTAAATGTAACAGCCTAGTATAGAGTCCTCTCTGTACACTAATTTTCATTGTTTCACTTTGATCAAGAGACTACATAATTGAATTCCCTTTCATGTTTTTGTTCTCAAATTCATGCACACTAGGGACCCCTTCAAGTTTCGCCAATTTGTACTTTTCCAAGAGAAGAGCAGTTCCCATAACCCCTGCCAAAGAAGTAGTGGGATTCACACCACATCTCAGCACCCCCAGTCCCCAGGCACCATCTACAAACATGGCCGACAGCTACTTGGCAGGTCCTTATCAAAGAATGTCCTTAATGGTTGAGATTTCCAGCTTTATAGTGCTTTAAATAATTAGACGTTATGACTAGGAACAATTATAAAAGGAAATCACTTTCATTCTGATCAAATAAAGATTGCAGAGACCTATGTCAGAGTGACTTGAATGGATGCCAGTGTTCAGAAGCTAGTGCCTTACTGTATGTAACAGCCTGGCCTCCATGGCGGGCTGCAGGATGCCCAACTCTTTATGGCTATACTTGAATGCCCTCTGACGCTAGACAGACGGCCTCTAGTCATACTGACAAACTCTCTCCAACACAGGCAGCTGGCAAGTGTTCATGCCCCCTTTTTGCTGATGAGAAAACCAAGGGTCAGGTTGGTATAACTATGATCTATGTCCCAAGACTGCCATAAATAATCCTGGAAGATAGTCATAAAAACTTAGTGGTTAATACCTTTGATGCCCTTGTTACCATGAGCTTTGGAAGACAGCCCATGCAAAAGAAAAAGTCTCCAGGTTATTCTTTCCACCATGTTGTCCTTCCAATACTTGGCAGTACACGCCAAATAATAGGCTTAGTTAATTTCACCTCCATGTCACAAATAATACTTTCCCCCACAGCCTTGCACAGTTGATGGCCAACTTCAAGAAATACCTTCCATGATACTTCTACAAAGGCTTACTGAGCACTAACTCTGTGCTAGGAATTACGCTAGATGTCAGTGTCATAGAGGTGAGGAAGACATAGGCCCTGTGCTCAAGCAATTATCACTGGGGTGAAAAACCTGCTTTTTTTAATAATGGAAAGTCCCACAAGAGTTCCTAGTAAGTAGTTCCAATTACATGGAATAATTAATTATAAGAGACATTTCTGGGCCCCACCCTCTAAAAACCTGACTCAGTAGGTCTGGAGTGGACCATGACTCGGTTGGTTGGTTGGTTTTTGTGAAAAAAAAAAAAAAAAATTCAGGTGACATAACTTTGGGATTTAGGAAGCACTAACTTAGGCAGTCAAACGCTGGTCCTTCCTTTCTTCTCAAGATTTCTTTTTCTATCTTCTTTCAACTCTTATTCATTGGAATGCCCCTAGAAAGCCCTAATTAAGAAGAAAAACAAAAAGCTCCAGCTTAAGTGTAGCATGGAAGATCTCTTGTCTACTTAAGCACATAACCATCATTTCCCACACACAGGAGGGAGCTTGGCACCATGAATGCTCTGAACCCAGAGACAATCCCTTTCCTGTAGTCCCCCCCCCTTACAGGGAAGAGTGATCAGGTGACCCTGTGACCTGGCACCCACTCTGCATGCCCATGACTCAGACCGCCCAGTCTCACTGCTTCTCTGTGTAGCATTAAAAGGTCCCCCAAGTGACCAGAGCCTCCAAAACAACAGACATCAGGGATGCCGTTGGACCCTGTTCCCCTTGAGCTAAAGGCTCAAAGGAGTAAAGTGAAGGGGGTTTGTCCAATGATTGAGATGATGCTTGTCAACCACCCTTCCTTCTGAAAATGCAACAAAGAACCTCCTCCTCTTCCTCTTTCTGAAACACCAAGCCCTCCAGTGACTCAGTATTTTCATTAAGTGTAGTTCATGATTTGTGCCCAAACACTATCGAAATAGGAATTACAATAGAGCTAAAGTCCATTTCCTTGGGAATCAAACATTTAGTTTACTACAAAAAGGAAAAAGCTCCAGCACGTCAGGACAAGTCTATTTGCATGTGTGCCATGCTCCTGGGCTACTTTTGGTCACAGGTGGAGCTGTGGGGCGGGCAGCTGTGCTGCTTTTTTTGAACTGCCACTTCTCTAATTTGGTAGGAGAGCAACTTGAATGAATGAATGAAGACATGGAGAAGATGAAAAGGAGATAAAAATAGAAATGGAAATGGAAGAAAAGGCAAGAAAGGGACAAAGACAACTCAGAATTTTAGACATCTCAAGGGTCCAAAGGAAAAAAAGATCTGCCTCCAAAGACAAAGCAGTTAATTCAATGAAGCAGTAACTCTAAGTGAGGCATGTGTGGTCAAACTAACACCAGAGAGAAACTAGTGAACGAAGCTAAGCTTGGCCTCAGCAAACCCAGAGACAAAGTCAGATACGACAGTCAGTCAGTACGTGGGTATCCATGACCCCTGATCCAGGCAATTACTTAGCCAGAAAAGTATACAATGCCCAGCACACAAACTCTATAAAAGGTAGCCATTATGGTTGTTATTATTACTTTTATTAACAATGAATATGGAAGTTTTTGACTTGAGCCCAGCATTTCTACCACTGTCTATGGGAGCAAATACAAAACAAAAACAGGGCAAGAAATGTAACAGGATCACAATAATATAAAATGAATGGCATGAGAACCTTAAAAAAACAAAACAAAACAAATTTCAGTTAGTTAGTGTGTTCCACAAATACACAGTCACACCATGAAAAAAAAGTGTTGGCAGTGGGGCAGAAGACAGAGATCCAACAGCTCCAGGAAACCCACATGTATCTTCCTGTTCACAAAGCCAATGATAGCCAAGATTTCTGGACTTTTCTATATGCCAGGAACTGTTCTAGATACTTTGCACATATTACTTCATTTAATCCTCATAGAAATGCTTTGAAGTATTAGCCTCATTTTACAGATGAAGAAATAGAATGAGGTTAAGAAACTTGGCTAAAACATACAACTCATCAAAAGAGCCAGGGTTCCAACCTGGGCACTCTGATTCCACACCTCTTAATCACCATACGACACTACCTTCCAAGAGAGTTAAGTCCCACGTAACCAATGATTCATCCCTCCATCCCTCAATCTATTCGTCCATCCATCCATTCATCTATCTATTCATTCAGCAAATATTTGTTGACTGTCACCCTACTATCATCCAGTCTGTATTTGGCACTGAGGATACAGCAGTGAACAAGTAAAGTAAGGTCCCTGACTTCAAAGAGCTTCCATTTTCGTGGGAGTTGGGAGGAGGTGGAAGAGAGACAGCACAAATTTCTTCTCACCAGAACAAGGAAAGCAGTAGATCAGAAAGAATCTCTTCAAATAAACATCTTGAGGCCTCCAGCCTTATATTTCCACAGGGCACATTTAGAAAAACATTTCTAAAAATTCAGCTAAGGGATACAGATAAAACCATCAATGGCATTAAAACCAGATATTCTACATTCAACAAATTCCACAAACACCAGCTAAGCAACAGCCACTGCCCTCACAGTGGCAAAGTAGAAACTGAGCTCAGGGAGATCCAAGCTCGGTCAGATAAGCAGGAAGCGGGGCCAAAGCTCTGGTGAGCTTCCCACTCCGCCACAGATGCCTAGAAGGATTTTACCAGGGGACGCTGAGCCCAAAAGCTAACAGTCTAATACGACCTGAGCATCCTTGCCTTCCTTCTTTCTCCAAAGGTTTCCAGTCCTACATGCACAGCCAAAGATGCAACTCAGAACACGTATCTTTCTGAAACAGTGGGACCATTTTGTACCAGGGAGGTGGCCTTCACAGGAAGATGCACAGACTCAGAGCAAACATGCAGACAGATTGCTAAGCAGTCCCAGACCCACCTCAGCTCAAGCGCAGATTGCCCAGTGTGTAGATGCCACCAAGCTGAGGGTTGCAGAAGCCTTGGAAGACTGCCTCTTCTGGTGCAAGAAGTGTTGAGTTCCTTGGGGAATCATCTCAGGTTTCTTTTTTAATCAAGAAAAATTGACACAATGCCAGTTGTAGAGTATGTGCTCACTAAACTCTCATGGATTCGTTGATCACCAGTTCTTCGTTCTTTTTCAGAGGGTGAGACAACCATGTAGACAGCAGCGGCTGCACTTGAACCTGGAGAGCAAATTCCCAGCCTATCGAGGTTAACTGCGGTCCTTAAGTCCCAGGGGCTTGATTCAGGCTGCTGACTGATGAGCACAACAGCTCCAGTTGCCACAGCAGACCAAACACGCTGGTGAGAGTACTGAGCCAACAAATCCATTTTCTTCTGCTCTGAACATTTTGTAGGTTTTGAAATGCAGGCAGGAAATTTAACCAGGTTTACCTGGGGAAATGTCACGTGATCCCCAAGAAAGAGCAAAGTTTTGCCAAATGTTGCATAAGATTCTTACCCTTTCCTTCTTTCATCCACGGGACGCATGTTCTGTAGAACTTAGGACCTTCGCTGGCCAGGAGTCCTTACTCCTAACCATCCTGCAGGCCTATGTGTCCTGAGCAGAGTTGTGTCTGAGGCCTCTGACATTTCCAAGTATCACAAGCAGCCTGGGCCTTCATTGTGATCCACTTGGAAAGCATAGACGATAGGGAGCCATTGGAGGTTTTTAACCAAGGAGAAATAGGGTCAGTTATGCTCCCTTTAAATGTGGTTTTGCCAACAGTGTGGAGATATATTGGAGTTAGGAGAAAGGGGAGGTACAGAGAGAGTGTTTCTAACAATTGTTCCAGCAAGAGTCAGCTAGGGTTGAACCTAGAGTGGTGACCATAGATGACCCCAAGCCACCTGGTTGTCATTTTTTTCCATTCTGAAGGCACAGTGTTTTTGTCGTCTCAGAATCTGTCACCTGGTAGGTATTTGTTGGATTAATAAAAAGTAAATGAATCTGGAGTGAGCCATTCATTTTAAAGATGAGGAAACCAGGATCAGAAATTACCTGCCCATTGTCATTTAGATAGGCAAGGGCAGAGATGGGTTAGTGATTTTCACACTTTGTCATGTGTCAAAATCATGATTCTCAGAGTCTGTGATTTGGTGTGTCTGAGATAGGACCAGAGAATTTGCATTTCTACCAAGCTCCAAAGGATGATACTGCTGCTGCTGGTTCCGGGATCACATTTGAGAACCCCTTGCCTTACCCAGTTGCCCTCTACAAAAAAAGAGGGGAGGGGCCTGGCCTGGCTCTGTCACCCCTCATTGCTCGGCTCTGAGCTTTGGGGAGAATAGGCATTCCAGGCTGTGCAATGGTGCATATATAACTTGGTGGTTGAGAGTCCAGACTCACAAGCCAAATACCTAGCCTTGATCCTGCCTCCACCAACTTTGAGCAGGTTACTTATCGTCTCTGAGTACATATATTATAACATTTCTATGAGGGTTAGATTAGTTATATGTAAAGCATACATGTAAAACACCATCCGTGGTGAAGTCGAGCCAACAGTCCGACTTTCAGAACTTGCCATGACCAGCTCTTTCTGTTGGCTCACAGAAACGATGTTTCTGTGATGTTTTCCATATACGATGTTCAGATTAATGCCAGATACATGTCCCACCTGTACTGCCCCCTCATTTATACTATTTATCTCCTCGTGGGCCCACTCCTACTCTTTCACAGACACTTGTGCCCAACCTGATACCTGGTCCGAGAGGCAGGCCTCCTCCCTGAGTCATCAACACCAGTTACAGTGTCGTCTTGTCAGACAATTACTCCCACCCACCAAGATATGGTTAGACTTGTGTTGGCCCAAGAGTCTTCACACAGTGGGAGAGCCCCAGCATGCCCATAGAACCATCTATTCAGCATGCGTCAAGGAGAGTCTACGCGATGCCCTGTCCCCGCCGGACCCTTCCCCCTTGGCAGCTGTTTCATTAGATCTTAGTGCCCCACCTGGCTCAGTACATGTTCCCCGGACAGTGAGGTCATGAGGTGACTAAGGGAGAAGGCTGAGCAACCCGAGTGCAGTGGAGAATCCTTCCAGGAGAGGGGACAGGGAGGAGCCCTCAAGCACAACCACGAAATCAGGAACAAATTGGTCCTGCCAGGCGGACTGGGGCGGGCTTCCCAACAACAGCTCCCACCATCCTCAAGGTGCCCGGGGCTCCGCTGCAGTTGAGGTCAGGAGACGTGCCAAGGGAGGCTGGCTCAGGATCCCCTGTGGCTTCCTGCCTGGACAAACACGCCTCCACAGTCCTGGTGGACCGTCACCTCCGCGGACCCTCGGGCACACTCACACTGGCCCGTTGTTCTTCCTCCTGCCGGCAGCTCTCTGCCTCTTCCTCCCCATCGCTGCCCCCGCGACCCCAGCAGAGCCTCACCACTCTGGACACGCTGAGCCGGCCTTGGGGCTCAGCACTGCCACCCCGGTGTGCACCACAGAATCAGGGTGCTCAACAAGCACTTTCCTAGTTGGGGGACACTCTTTCCAGCAGGAACCAAAGCAGCGTGTTGTGGAAAAGTCATTTAATTGACAAAGATTTTTAACTGATTTCTGTCATCAGAATCCTTTTATTTTTTCCCCAAATGAGTTATTAAGCAGATCCCCAAAGTATAAAACAGATAAAAGAGGACCAACTCCAGGGAAAACAGGGTGGGTCCGTAGGCTGTCTCTGGGTCTCCCCACATTTCAGCTTCCCTGGCCCTCAGTCCAGGCAGCCCCACAAGCACCTGCACAGAATACACACAGCTGGAAATGCTCTGCCTCAGAATATCCCCTTTGAGCTCACCTCACAGACTCTGAGACACACTCCTGCATCACCCCCATCACCTGGCTCAGCCTCTCATCCTGGCCCACTGGCCATGACAGACGGCTCCCAGGAGCCACCTCAGAGACACGCCTGTCTTCTCCCAGCCTGGTCCAGACCTGACTCTGCTGTTACAGGGTCCCGTTTCCGTCCCTCTGACCTTCCACCACCTCCCTAACCCCTGCCCAGGATGACGCAGGTGGCCATCCAGTGGCATTTTGCACCTGAAACTTGAGGGCAATTCAGAGCCAAATCTACCCTTCAGAACAGTTGAGCTTCCTGCACAAGGCAGACTACCTCAGTGCTAAGGGGCAAAGCATTAGGGCTTCTGGGAGAGTGAGGGGTGGGGCTTCAGAAATGAGCCCTCCTGTTATATGTAACTTCTAAACTGCCTTGGTATTAGGTAATGCTCTAAAAACCAGAGCACTCTGACTTCTGGGCTGACAGGTCAGTTAGTGAAGGCCCACTGCGCTCCTCTGCAGCAGAGCCTAGGCCCCTCACTCACCCTTGCCTGGCCTCCTCCAAGTCAACCCCAAATCCCTTTCCAGCAAGTCTACACACAGGCCCCTGTTCTGCTGCAGTTCCAACAGGTACAGCAGAAAAATGACCACTAATTAAGATGGCAACATTCACCACTCCCTTCTTCTTTGCCAAAAGCTAGTGTGCTTTACTGTCATGTCTGAGGTTTGGTTGACTTTCCCTGAAAACCAAGACAACTTGAAACCACAAATGTGGATCCAACCACAAGGCCCACTGTTCATCCTGCTCCCCCACCTGGAATGTCCTCCCCATGCTTGTCCGTCTACTCACTTCCCAGGATCCTCAAAGCCTTGCCCAAGACCTATATCTTCCATGAAACTACTTATGATTCCATCCTCAATTGTGATCATTAATCACATACTGCCTCAATTTTCAATGGACATTGAAGTGGTTTTGTTTATTTCCATAACTCAGTTGTTGGTTTCTTGTAGGCAAGGACCAAGCCTTCCTGGAATCCCCCATGGTGTCCAGCACCATGTTTTCTGTTGTGATTTGAAAACAATTAGTATTTAACTAGTGTTGGTTGTGTTACCCATGCACTGTCTAGGTCCGCCACATGTTAGATACTTACACACTCTTTGAAGATGGCTGCCATAGACCTGCTTCATCCAAAGAAAAAAAGGCTGAAAAAAGAATGTAAGAGCAAACACAATTTTAAACTCATAATTTCTTAGTTCATTTCAGATTTTTCCTAAGCAAACATTCATAAGTTTGGTCTGTATAAGGCATGTCTCCTGTCTCACAATACGCCCTCTACCCCCCTCCAATCCACTTTCCAAAATGCAGCCAAGAGATTTATTTATCATGCAAATCTGTCATCTTCTTCCACTGCTTTAAACCTCTCAGAGGCTTCCAATCGCCCTTAGGCCCTAGTCCAAATCCCTCACCTAACTTCCTAGGCCCTGGGGGATCCGGACTTGCTGCCCTTCTAACCTCACCTTCTATTGAGTCCGCTGTGCTTTCTAGGATTTGCATATTCAGCTTGCAGTTCTTAAAACTTCCATACTATGCCCTCTTTTGACTCCAGGCCTTCACACGAGCTCTTCCGCTGTCTACAAATGTTCTTCTCCTCCCTCTTTCCTTCCCTCCCCTGCATGCCTTCACCTGGTCGATTCCTGGTAAATCTTCAGTTTTCAGATTAAGCACCACTTACCCAGAGAGGACTCACCTGGGCCCCAGAACTAAGATCAGAGAAACTGCCAGTTGCTCACACAGTATCCTTCCTGTGTCTCCTCTTCATGAGCGGTCTTCCCACCTGTTTGTTTTTCCTTCCAGCCCCTGAGGCTAGGGAACGTGTCCCTCTTGCTCATCCATGTACGCCCAGTACCAAGAAGAGTGCTGGTTGAGTAAAACTGAAACATCCTCACATTTCAGCCAATGTTCAGGACATCTTCCCCACGTATGCTTCAGGTCATGAAGACATCCTTCAGGTGAGCACTTTAGGACCCCTGTTTTTTAGATAGTTTACAATTAAAGAAATACTTACTGTGCAGAAGAGTTCCACGGCCTCTAATTCAGTCCACTTTAGCTTAACAAATCAAATCATTTACTTCCCCTACCACAGTCTTATTCTCTGCCTCTGCCCTGTCCACCAGCCTCACTTGTGGTCTGTGGCTTGTGGAGCACGAGAGGAAGGAAAGGAGCCAGTCACGGCCACCAGCATAACCACCACCAATCAATACTACGACCCAGTATGTTGTTGCCACTTTAAATAAAGCTGTCTTTCCTACTGGAAGAAAAGGTTCTAACACAGCTGATGGGCTGCAAATCTCAAACAGCTTCAGTTGATTGATCAACAAGTAACCACAGATGGCTTTATGTGTACACAGACTAGCCCACCATTTATGGAATGTGGTTTCAGAGGGCACCCCTGGCCTCCATCCACATTTCCCCCACACTTGATCCAAGGTTTACCAGTTAGACTTTGGTTCTTTTGCTGAAATCAGTGGTTCTCAAACTTTAACATGCATTGAAATCATCTGGAAGATCTAATAAAAGACAGATGGCTGGGCCCCACCCCCAGAGTTTCCCGTTCAGGAGGCCAGGCTCAGGCCCACAGATCAGTATTCCTAAGCTCCAGGCAATGCAGATGCTGCCGGTCCGGGACCACACACAGAACCTCTCACTTAACTAGGACTTGTTTCCAGGCCTGGTTGTGCATGAGAATCACCTGTGGAGCTTTTTAATATTCCGGAGTTTGAGTGGAGCCCGGGCTTCCTTATTTCTCAATGAACCACCAGTGATGCGGCTGCACGGCCAAGACTGAAAACCACAAGTAAGTGTTTATCCCTGTGTAAAGGCAATCGTCCCTCTAAAGGGCTAACACACAGTGAAGTGGAATCAGTGATTTACATGTTAGTATGAATGAGTTCCTGAGCTTTCCTGCGAGATTTTAGTGGAGGGAAGGGAGTGAGTACTGAAGACCGTAGACCGAGGGACACATGTGGATAAGGCACACCCAGGGGAGGGAAACCAAGGCGGCCAAAACCATCTTTACTCACCTCACCAAGGGGGTCGTCCAGCCTGTGAAAGCCCTTTGCAGCAGCCCTGGATCAGACAGTTGCAGCCAACTCCTTGGACACTCTCACTAACTTGACTTTGCTTCTCAGGCTCACTGACTGTGGCCAAGACCATCAAAATGGCAACGTGCAAAACCCAGCTGGTCGGATATTCTGACTGAAACCCCGGACACCACTTAGTCTCGGGCCGTGGGCCGGCCCTGCCCCTGACCTCTTGTGCCCTTCCTTGTCCAGGGAACCTCCGGAGAACACTGCCTTATGGATTTGATCATTGATACTCCCCTCCTGCATGGGAGGGGAGTGGACTTTAAGCTTTATTTTTTTTATTCGGAGAAATGACAGCTCTCTTTAGCTGAGCGTACTCAGATGTTTATCTCACTGCCTTTCAACCCCAGTTGGAGTGACTGATAGGAGGAAAGGGAACAACTTTTTTCCAGTTTCCTCTCCCAAATGCAAGCTTTGCGTTCTCACTGCCCCTCAACTATTAGCTTGGTTCTTTCATGGCTTTAAGCCGGCTCAGTCTTCTAAGGGAACCGCTCTCACTGCTCCTGCAACACTAGGCTCTAACAAGAAACTCCAAATTGAAGAGAGAGTTTCCACTTTCAAACTGCAGCATCTCCAGCCAGGGGCAGGGCCTGGCTAAACTGGGAGTGAGGCTGGTGTGACTGGAGGTGCCGGAAAGTGGCTGCAGAACAGGAAGTTTTCGTGCTCCCAGAGTGGTAGAGGTGCACTGTGTGGGAGTGGGGCCTGAGGGTGTTTGCAAAATGTGTTTCTCTTAATCCTGTGTTGTGCTAAGGATGGCCTGAATGCAGGCCTCATTCGTGATCTGCCAAAAGAATGGAAGACCTTGCACTGTGGAAAGAGCTGGGATGGGTCAGGGGAAGAAGGTACAGATTCCCTCGGTTGCTGAGGAGGTCAGACAGAGGGTTTACAGGAAAAGATCCCTGAGAAACAGGAGGCAGAGGCTCCCTCTGACCAGGTGAACAACCTCAGAAAAGCCATGCCTCTGTATATATATACACCACATCTTCTTTATCCACTCATCTGTTGATGAGCGCTTAGGTTGCGTCCATGTGTTGGCTATTGCAAATAGTGCTGCTATTAACATTAGGGTGCTTGTATCTTTTCAAATTATTATTTTTTCTTCGATATATACCCAGCAGTGGAATTGCTGGGTCATATGGTAGTTCTATTTTTAGTTTTGTGAGGAACTTCCACACTATTTTCCCTAGTGACTGCAGCAATTTATGTTCCCATCAGCAGTGTACTAGGGTTCCCTTTTCTCCACATTTTCGCCAACATTTGTTATTTGTGTGATTTTTGATGATAGCCATTCTGACAGGTGTGAGGTGATATCTCATTGTGGGTTTTGTTACTCAGCCATAAAAAAGAATGAAATTATGCCATTTGCAACAATGTGGATGACCTAGAGGGTATTATGTTTAGTGAAATAAGTAAACTGAGAAAGACAAATATTCCATGTTATCACTTATATGTGGAATCTAAAAAAATAAAACATACAAATGCATATAGCAAACAGAAACAGACAAAGATATAGAGAACAAACTACTGTTTACCGAGGGGAAAAGAAAGAGGGAGGGGTGAGATAGGGGTAGGGGATTAAGAGACACAAACTACTATGTATTAAATAGATAAGCAACTAGGATATATTGTACAGCACAGGAAAATATAGCCATTATTTTGTAATAAGGTTAAATGGAGTATAATCTATAAAAATATTGAATCACTATGTTGTACACCTAAACTAATATAATAGTGTAAGTCAACTATACTTCAATTTAAAAAAAAGAAACAGAAAAACCATGCCTCCTTGCAAGGCCTCAATTTCCTCATCTGTAAATTGAGGCGGCTGAATGAAATGATTCTTATATCACGCAGGCCTGATGTTCTATGATTCCACAGTTGAACTGGTATTGAGCCACTTACCCTAAAATACAATAAGCAATTGCTAAAATTGCATTAAACTGAATACAAAGTATTTCATCTGTAGTACTGGAGTGAATTTACAAATAACAAGAACTTCAAAACCTCCAATGAAAACGTTCACTCTCTCTCTCCCTGAAAGATTGTGTAAAATGATGAAGGACTTTCTAAACAAGGTCCTGTGCAAAGAGGTTCGATTTATGAACTTTAACATCACTTAAAGGGGAAATAATACTATGATCCCTAAAGCCCTTAATCTGAAAGACAGGACATGTAAGTGAGGAAAACGCAAGAAGAAAGTAAGCCTTCCTCCAGGAGGTAGATTGAATACCTCTCCCTTTGAGTACAGACTAACTAGCTTCTAACATGCAGAGTATATAAAGGAGGGGAGTAACTACGGTGGAGAAACCTGGCAGACACCACTTTAACCAAGTGACCAAGGTCAACACGACCAGTGATAAGTCGTGCACCCTTGATGCCACGAGAAAGGCACTACCCCTCTGTGACGTTCTTCCCCCAAAATCCATATCTCTGGTCTAATCATGAGGAAATATCAGGCAACCCAAATTCAGGCACATTCTACAAAATGCCTGAATGGTGCTTTTCAAAACTGTCCAAGTCATAAAAACAAGGTAAGCCTGAGAAATTTTTACAGATCAGAGGAGATTAAGGGGACATGATAACTAAATGCCACAGGATATCCTGGATTGGATCCTGGTACAGAAAAAAAAGACATTAATGGAAAAACTGGCGAAATGCAAATAAAGTCTATAATCTAGTTAACAGTATTATACCAATGTTCATTTCTTAGTTTTGATAAATGTACCATAGTTATATAAGATCTTAACATTAGGGGAAGCTGGGTGAAGAGTATCCAGGAATTCTCTGTACTTTATTTTAGCAACTCTTCTGTAAAGCTAAAATTATCTCAAAATAAAAAGCTAAAAAAAAGACTACGAGGGATAGACAAAGTTATTAATGCTGAAAATGTGTCAGCTAACAATGAATATGGCATTACTCTTTGGATGTAAGTCATATCTTTTTAAACATAAGATTTTAAATTAGTACATCATTAAACCTGTATGAAATATCAAATAACCATGACATCACTATCTTTGTCTCCATATTCACTAAGTTACACTATAATCTGTATAAGAGATGTTCTGTCTTGTTCATCATTGTATCCCCATCACCTAACTCAGAGTAGACATTCAGAAAGAATGTGTTGAGTGAATGAATGACGTGATTCTGGGCTTTGTACACAGATAATTAGATAAACTCAACTCCTGAATTCTTGGAACATACAATCTAAGAAGATATATTTTAAATTATTTTATTTATATTTTTATGTGTTATTTGTATATAAATATGAGAAGTCTAAGATTTATATGTAAAATCTAAGAATATACATATATAAAAAATATATACATATATGTGTGTGTATATATATAATCAAAGAGAACACTATAACAATATTAAGCCAATTTGAGAAAAAGTGAATTTATGTCAGGTGGGATTTTTGCCTTATTTTGCTCACTGCTGTATCCTCAGCACTTAGAATAGCTTTGGCATGAGCTGACACTCAATATATATTTGTTCAATGGATGAATGGATCAAACCTCATGTACCTGCCAAGGGGATGTCTTCCAGTTCCTTTCAGTTGAGTGTGTAGGAAGAGTGGGGTTGCTGCAGAGAAACCCTCGGTCTCCCAGCCTTGAGGCAAGTTGGCATGTGCTGTGTTTGTGCTCAGTGTTCCCCTGGGATGCCTTACAGGTTCTCCCACTCTGCCTTCCATGGCCTTTCAGAATCCTCATTGTACACAAAGGTCTGACTGTGTTTTTATCCAAAGGCAAGAAAAGAAATACCACATCGGAAATGTCTCTGCACTCATTTCCACATTGCAATTCGTGTTGACGTGGTGAAGAAATTCAACGGAACTGAACAGCTCTTTGCAGAACGGAACGTTACATGAGAGCCCCCAAGCAAGAATCGCAGAATGAGTCCCTTTACCCTCCTGAATTACCAAATAAACATCTCTCCAGGAAAGAGCTACTCTTGTGGGGTCCTTAAGTGGTATTTATGCCCATACTCATGTGAGCTCTTAACTCTGGATACAACACAGGTAATTCCTCTACTTCAGGAACTCTCAAAGTATAGCCATGGTTCCAAACATGCAACACAACTGTGTACATAGAAATCTGCCTGGGAATCCAAAGGTAATTAACTCCGTGCTTTTTTTGCTTCAGAATCTCAACCTCGAACACTTTTGTTGTTCTCCTCCAGGCACTCCCACTACTAGGGACTAAAATTGAAATGCAGTGTCTTCTCTTCACCAGGACTCTATAATTAATGGAGAAACAGGAAATGATTTTAGTGGGCTAAGGTCTCCTTTACCTGCATTGTTTCCACTGTTATTCATGGGAAAACAGAGAGAACTCCTTGAAAGAATTTATCTCGGGGACAGACCTAACAGCTGCAAATGAGGCGATTTGAGGATCATCCAGAAGTCCATCCAACCAAAACTAACTTCCTTTCTCTCCCACCACAGGGACTAAAATTGTCAGTATTCATTTTCAGCAAGTCACTCCCTCATCTCTGAAAATTTGAATAAAGATATTATCTGAGTGGGGTGACAAATTAAGCCATTGTCCTGCAAGGAGAGGTTGATATTTATCAGATTAGGCAGCCAGTCATTTTAAAAAGTTCTTAAGAAAAGGGACATGGGAATGTACTGGCTAAATGATGAAGGGGATGCTGCTGATGATGCTGATGATGATGATAGAAATGACGGTAATGATGAGGAAGAAGATGATGATGAAGATAATGATGATGGTAATGATGAGGTAGAGGAGGAGGAGGAGGAGGAGGATGATAGCAATGATATGGCTAATGATGGTGGGGATGATGACGGTGGTGATAGTGATTGAGGTTATTGGTAGTAGAGCTGTTAACAAAAAATATACCATTTCTGAAAAATGTGCTATGTACCACTCACTACAATAAGCACTCTGTATTAATTATTTCACTTCGTCCTCACATTCACTTTTTTTTGAATTTTATTTTTTTATACAACAGATTCTTATTAGTTATCTATTTTATACATATTAGTGTATATATGTCAATCCCAATCTCCCAGTTCATCCCACCACCACCACCACTCCCCACCCCGCTCTCCCCACTTGGTGTCCATACGTTTGTTCTCTACATCTGTGTCTCTATTTCTGCCTTGCAAACCAGTTCATCTGTACCATTTTTCTAGGTTCCACATATATGCGTTAATAGACTATATTTGTTTTTCTCTTTCTGACTTACTTCACTCTGTATGACAGTCTCTACAAATGACCGAATTTCATTCCTTTTTATGGCTGAGTAATACTCCATTGTATGTATATATGTACCATATCTTCTTTATCCATTTGTCTCTCGATGGGCATTTACATTGCTTCCATGACCTGGCTATTGTAAATAGTGCTGAAATGAATATTGGGGTGCATGTGTCTTTTGGAATTATGGTTTTCTGTGGGTATGTGCACAGTAATGGGATTGCTGGGTCACATGCTAATTCTATTTTTAGTTTTTTACGGAATCTCCATACTGTTCTCCATAGTGGCTGTATCAATTTACATTCCCACCAACAGTGCAAGAGGGTTCCCTTTTCTCCACACCCGCTCTAGCATTTGTTGTTTGTAGATTTTCTGACGTTGCCCATTCTAACCCATGTTAGGTGATACCTCATTGTAGTTTTGATTAGCATTTCTCTAATAATTAGTGATGTTGAGCAGCTTTTCATGTGCGTCTTGGCCATCTGTATGTCTTCTTTGGTGAAATGTCTATTTAGGTCTTCTGCCCATTTTTGGATTGGGTTGTTTGTTTTTTTAATATTGAGCTGCATGAGCTGTTTATATATTTTGGAGATTACTCCTTTGTCTGTTGATTCATTTGCAAATATTTTCTCCTGTTCTGAGGGTTGTCTTTTCGTCTTGTTTATGGTTTCCTTTGCTGTGCAAAAGCTTTGCAGTTTCATTAGGTCCCATTTGTTTATTTTTGTTTTTATTTCCATTACTCTAGGAGGTGGGTCAAAAAAGATCTTGCTGTGATTTATGTCAAAGGATGGTCTTCCTATGCTTTCCTCTAAGAGTTTTATAGTGTCCAGTCTTACATTTAGGTCTTTAATCCATTTTGAGTTTATTTTTGTGTATGGTGTTAGGGAGTTCTAATTTCATTTTTTACATGTAGCTCTCCAGTTTTCCCAGCACCACTTATTGAACAGACTGTCTTTTCTCCATTATATATCCTTGCCTCCTTTGTCATAGATTAGTTGATCATAGGTGTGTGGTTTATCTCTGGGCTTTCTATCCTGTTCCATTGATCTATATTTCTGTTTTTGTGCCAGTACCATATTGTCTTGATTATTGTAGCTTTGTAGTATAGTCTGAAGTCGGGGAGCCTGATTCCTCCAGCTCTGTTTTTCTTTCTTAAGATTGCTTTTGCTATTTGGGGTCTTTTGTGTTTCCATACAAATTGTAAAATTTCTTGTTCTAATTCTGTGACAAGTGCCATTGGTAATTTGATAGGGATTGCATTAAACCTGTAGATTGCTTTGGGTAGTATACTCATTTTCACAACATTGATTCTTCCAATCCAAGAGCATGGTATATCTCTCCATCTGTTTAAGTTACCTTTGATTTCTTTCATCCGTGTTTTATAGTTTTCTGAGTAAAGGTCTTTTGCCTCCTTAGGTAGGTTTATTCCTAGGTATTTTATTCTTCTTGTTGAGATGGTAAATGGGATAATTTCCTTAATTTCTCTTTCTCATCTTTCTTTTTAGTGTATAGGAATGCAAGATATTTCTGTGCATTAATTTTGTATCCTGCAACCTTACCAAATTCATTGATTAGTTCTAGTATTTTTCTGGTAGCATCTGTAGGATTTTCTATGTATAGCATCATGTCACTGGTGAACAGTGACAGTTTTACTTCTTTTCCAATTTGGATTCCTTTTATTTCTTTTTCTTCTCTGATTGCTGTGGATAGGACTTCCAATACCATGTTGAATAACAGTGGCAAGAGTGAACATCCTTTTCTTGTTCCTCATCTCAGAGGAAATGCTTTCACTTTTTCACCATTGAGAATGACGTTTGCTGTGGGTTTGTCATATATGGCTTTTATCATGTGGAGGTACGTTCCCTCAATGCCCACATTCTGGAGAGTTTTTATCATAAATCGGTGTTGAATTTTATCAAAAGCTTTTTCTGCATCCATTGAGATGATCATATGGTTTTTATTCTTCAATTTGTTAATATGGTGTATCACATTGATTGATTTGCATATACTGAAGAATCTTTGCATCCCTGGGATAAATCTCACTTGATCATGGTGTATGACCCTTTTAATGTGTTGTTGGATTTTGTTTGCTAGTATTATGTTGAGGATTTTTGCATCTATATTCATCAGTGATATTGGTCTGTAATTTTCTTTTTTTGTAGTATCTTTGTCTGGTTTTGGTATCAGAGTGATGGTGGTCTCATAGAATGAGTTTGGGAGTGTTCCTTCCTCTGCAATTTTTTGGAAGAGTTTGAGAAGGATGGGTGTTAGCTCTTCTCTAAATGTTTGATAGAATTCACCTGTGAAGCCATCTGGTCCTGGACTTTTGTTTGTTGGAAGATTTTTCATCACAGTTTCAATTTCATTATTTGTGATTGGTCTGTTCATACCTTCTATTTCTTCCTGGTTCAGTCTTAGAAGATTATACTTTTCTAAGAATTTGTCCATTTCTTCCAGGTTGTTCATTTTATTGGCATAGACTTGCTTGTAATAGTCTCTTATGATGCTTTGTATTTCTGGGGCATCTTTTGTAACTTCTCCTTTTTCATTTCTAATTTTATTGATTTGAATCCTCTCCCTCTTTTTCTTGATGTGTCTGGCTAAAGGTTTATCAGTTTTGTTTATCATCGTAAAGAATCAGCTTTTAGCTTTATTGATCTTTGCTATTGTTTTCTTTGTTTGTATTTCATTTATTTCTGCTCTGATCTTTATGATTTCTTTCCTTCTACTAAAGTTGGGTTTTGTTTGTTCTTCTTTCTCTAGTTCCTTTAGGTGTAAGGTTAGACTGTTTATTTGAGATTTTTCTTATTTCTCGAGGTAGGATTGTATTGCTATAGACTTCCCTCTTAGAACTGCTTTTGCTGCATCCCATAGGTTTTGGATTGTCGTGTTTTCCTTGTCATTTGTCTCTAAGTATTTTTTGATTTCCTCTTTGGTTTCTTCAGTGATCTCTTGGCTATTTAGTAACATATTATTTAGCTTCCATGTGTTTGTGTTTTTTACATTTTTTTCCCTGTAATTTATTTCTAATCTCATAGCATTGTGGTCAGAAAAAATGCTTGATATAATTTCAATTTTCTTAAATTTATCAAGGCTGGATTTGTGACCCAAGATGTGATCTGTCCTGGAGAATATTCCATGTGCACTTGAGAAGAAAGTGTAATTTGCTGGTTTTGGATGGAATGTCCTATAAATATCAATTAAGTTCATCTGATCTATTGTGTCATTTAAAGCTTGTGTTTCCTTATTAATTTTCTGTCTGGATGATCTGTCCGTTGGTGTAAGTGAGGTGTTAAAGTCCCCCACTGTTATTGTGTTACTGTCAATTTCCTCTTTTATAGCTGTTAGCAGTTGCCTTATGTATTGAGGTGCTCCTATGTTGGGTGCATATATATTTTTAATTGTCGTATCTTCTTCTTGGATTGATCCCTTGATCATTATGTAGTGTCCTTCCTTGTCTCTTGTAATAGTCTTTATTTTAAAGTCTATTTTGTCTGATATGAGTATTGCTACTCCAGCTTTCTTTTGATTTTCATTTGCATGGAATATCTTTTTCCATCCTCTCCCTTTCAGTCTGTATGTGTCCTAGGTCTGAAGTGGGTCTCTTGTAGACAGCATATATATGGGTCTTGTTTTTGTATCCATTCAGTGAGCCTGTATCTTTTGGTTAGAGCATTTAATCCATTCAAATTTAAGGTAATTATTGATATGTATATCTCTGTTACTATTTTCTTAATTGTTTTGAGTTTGTTTTTTAGGTCCTTTTCTTCTCTTGTGTTTTCCACTTAGAAAAGTTCCTTTAGCATTTACTGTAGAGCTGGTTTGGTGGTGCTGAATTCTCTTAGCTTTTGCTTGTCTGTAAAGCTTTTGATTTCTCCACCGAATCTGAATGAGATCCTTGCTGGGTAGAGTAATCTTGGTTTTAGGTTCTTCCCTTTCATCACTTTAAATATATCATGCCACTCCCTTCTGGGTTGTAGAGTTTCTGCTGAGAAATCTGCTAACCTTATGGGAGTTCCCTTGTATGTTATTTGTCGTTTTTCCCTTGTTGCTTTTAATAATTTTTCTTTGTCTTTAATTTTTATCAGTTTGATTACTATGTGTCTCGGCATGTTTCTCCTTGGGTTTATCCTGCATGGGACTCTCTGCACTTCCTGGGCTTGGGTGGCTATTTCCTTTCCCACGTTAGGGAAGTTTTTGACTATAATCTCTTCAAATATTCTCTCAGGTCCTTTCTCTCTCTCTTCTCCTTCTGGGACCCCTATAATGTAAATGTTGGTGCATTTAATGTTGTCCCAGAGGTCTCTTAGGCTGTCTTCATTTCTTTTCATTCTTTTTTCTTATTCTGTTCCATGGCAGTGAATTCCACCCTTCTGCCTTCCAGGTCACTTATCCGTTTTTCTGCCTCAGTTATTCTGCTATTGATTCCTTCTAGTGTATTTTTCTTTTCAGTTATTGTATTGTTCATTGCCGGTTTTTTGTTTTTTAATTCTTCTAGGTGTTTTTTCTTTAATTCTTCTAGGTCTTTGTTATACATTTCTTGCATCTTCTTGATCTTTGCCTACATTCTTTTTTTGAGGTCCTGGATCATCTTCACTATCATTATTCTGAATTCTTTTTCTGGAAAGTTTCCTATATCCACTTCATTTAGTTGTTTTTCTGAGGTTTTATCTTGTTCTTTCATCTGATACATAGTCCTCTGCCTTTTCATTTTGTCTGTCTTTCTGTGAATGTGGTTTTCGTTCCACATTCTGCAGGACTGTACTTCTTCTTGCTTCTGCTGTCTGCCTTCTGGTGGATGAGGCTATCTAAGAGGCTTGTGCAAGCTTCCTGATGGGTGGGACTGGTGGTGGGTAGAGCTGGGTGTTGCTCTGGTGGGCAGAGCTCAGTAAAACTTTAATCCGCTTGTCTGCTGATGGGTGGGGCTGAGTTCCCTCTCTGTTGGTTGTTGGGCCTGAGGCAACCCAGCACTGGAGGCTACAGGCTCTTTGGTGGGGCTAATGGCAGACTCCAGGAGGGCTTATGCCTAGGAGTACTTCCCAGAACTTCTGCTGCCAGTGTCTTTGTCCCCACAGTGAGCCATAGCCACTGCCTGCCTCTTCAGGAGACCCTCCTACACTAGCAGGTAGGTCTGGTTCAGTCTCCTATGGGGTCACCACTCCTTCCCCTGCGTCCCGATACACACACTACTTTGCGTGTGCCCTCCAAGAGCAGAGTCTCTGTTTCCCCCAATCCTGCCAAAGTCCTGCAATCAAATCTCTCTATCCTTCAAAGTCTGATTCTCTGGGAATTCCTCCTCCCATTGCCGGTCCCCCAGGTTGGGAAACCTGACATGGGGCTCACAACCTTCACTCCAGTGGGTGGACTTCTGTGGTACAATTGTTCTGCAGTTTGTGAGTCACCCACCCAGCAGTTATGGGATTTGATTTTATTGTGATTGTGCCCCTCATACCATCTCACTGCGGCTTCCCCTTTGTCTTTGGATGTGGGGTATCTTTTTTGGTGAGTTCCAGTGTCTTCCTCTCGATGATTGTTCAGCAGTTAGTTGTGATTCCAGTGCTCTCGCAAGAGGGAGTGAGAGCACGTCCTTCTACTCCACCATCTTGAACCAATCTGCACATTCACGTTTATATATCCATTGTACAGATGAGAAAAACTAAAGCTGAAAGAGATTAAGCAACTTGCCCAAAGTCACCCAGCTAGGAGAGAAAGGGCTGAAGCCTGCCAAAGATTTCAGATGGTGCCCTGGCGGAAGCACCCTACATTTCCAGGGTTAGGAAGGAGCTTCAAGTTTCCTGGGGAAGTAAGAACACACCTTGAAAGGAGGAGAAGGAAGGGCATCTCTGACTTACCTTTTGACCTCAAGTCTCCTCTGCTGATGTCACTATGACAGTTATTACAGGGGTAACAGACCTCAAATCAACTTCTCTACCATCTCTGATGGAAAACTACATAGGAAAAGGCAAAGACACATCTTGGTGAATATGGCATGAGCTGCTGGGAAAAGAATGTTCTTCTACATGGAATTTTGTTTTCTTCACTGGGAAGGGAGGATGGGTTACCCATGCTGCATACAGTGTCCCTACAAAAACCTTTGAGAAAAAGACCAAGAGATGAATGGGACACAGTTAGCAATATGTTCCATTCATCTCCTACAGCCTTGTTTTCAATACCAAAAGATTTCATGTTATCCTATTATTACTTAATGGCATTACTTTGTTTATTAATTAATCTATCGTTTCATCTGTTTGATCTTTCCTACTAGACTGCTAACTCTTTGTAAATGGAGACCATATCCTGCTTCTTTATACAGGATATATACATGCCTGTGCTGGGCATGGTGTAGGTGCCCAGTGAATATCTGAGTTCTGATTTATTGAGGAACCTCCACTCAGCCAGGGTCAGCTCCTGTCTGATGGACACTGAGATGCCAGACACTGGGAATCCAGAGAGTTTGAAGAGGTTATCTGTCCTACCTATAAGAACAAAGATGACCCTCGGTATTTTTCTGCAAGCATTAGGCAAGCTTTCCCAAGGTTTGGGATCTGTAGCAGACTCAAGACCTTTCTCCAAGAGGCAGATTCAGCTCAGTGCCAGGAATTGCCCAAGTTCCCCTGTGCCAATGAGTTGTCCTGTACGGGGAGCAGGGAGGATTACCTGAGATGATGGATAAAGGCATACTTTATAAACGCTCACATTCATCTTTACATGGTGGTTAAGAGCATAGATTGCCTGCCTTTGAATGCCAGCTGTGCTACTTACCAGCTGTGTGACTTTGGACAATCGATTTAACCTCTCTGTGCCTCAGTTTTTCTTCTGTAAAATGGATATAATACTACTTATCTCATAAAATTGTTGTGAGGATTAAATATACAAAAGAACTTAGAAGAGTTCCTGGCATATAGCAAGTGCTGTATATAGGTTAGGTGTTATTATTGCTATTATTTTTATTATTATTAAAACATTCTGCAGACATAAGTTATCTTTACCGCTCTTCACAATGAAGATATTTCACTGTCTCCCAACAAACTCATGAGACAGATTTTATTATCATCTTCACTTCGGAGAAGAAAAAAATTAAAATCAGGAGACTTAAATGACTTGTTAACAACGCTACACTCAGTCTGCCACACCATTTTGTCTTTTGATGATGGTGCAGATCCTGCTGGGCCTGGAGAGGGGCAGGGGCAGATGGCTCAACAGGGCCCCGCTGGCCTGAATAGGTTTTTCTCTTGGATAGAATCCTGGGATCATCTCTCTTTATTGGCTGACTAACTCCCACATAATCAAATCCATGCTTGTGCCCCACATCTCACCTCTGCTCACTCCTCAAATACGGTCCCTAGCTGCAAAATGAACCTTTATTTTTCTTGTTCTAATTAGCTTGGTGGTCATTCTTCCCCATTATTGAAAGCCTTGCATACTCTAAGTGCTTTTCCCTGGTGGAAACATTCTTCTATCTGCTGCCAGGGATGAGCAGGAGGACCTCGACAGCTGGGCACTGGGCGGTGGGCACCTGAGCACCAGGAAGCCAGCATCCTCCCTCCCCGGGCAGTTAGCTACTGAAGAGCTGGTATTTTTGCTGATGGCATCTCCTTTGTACAGGCATCCAAAAACAGTGCAAACCTGGAGCAGAGCGCTGGGGAGGTTACAAAGATGAATCACAAACAGGTAATGCACCCGTGCGACTTACAGGCCAGGAGTGGGTGCATAGCCCACATACAGCAAACTCTAATACTGGGGCCACCTGCCGCCTTTCAAATGCTGCTCTTCCCCTTACTAACTTTATATCCTTAGGCAAGTTGCTTGACTTGTCTGCGCCTCAGTTTCTCATTTATAAAATTTGGATAACGACTATACCTATCTTGAGAGGATTCAGTGAATTAATACATATAAAGCTCATAGAATAATGTCTGCACATGGTAAGCATTTAATAAAAGTTGGTTATTATTATCATATATTATATATTATTAAATATACTTAGTATATACTACATAGAGTATGTAGCATATATACTATATACAGTTATACCATATAAGTATATACTCTACATATACTATAGAGCAGTGGTCCCCAACCTTTTTGGCACCAGGGACCAGTTTCGTGGAAGACAATTTTTCCACGGAAAAATTGTGGGGGGAGGTGTGGAATGGTTCAGGCGGTAATGAGAGTGATGGGAGGGATGGTTCAGGCAATAATGCGAGCGATGGGGAGCAATGGGGAGAGGCAGATGAAGCTTCGCTCTCTCACCTGCTGGTCACCTCCTGCTGTGTGCCCCAGGGGTTGGGGACCCCTGCTATAGAGCATATAGCCTACATATAGCATATTATTACATACACTATTCTCAAAAGAAATATGTATTATTGTTATAATGTTCTGTAGTAACAGCAAGGAAAGAGTGATTATTTCTGATAAGGTATATCTGAGACAGATATAGTTATAAAACAACATAATAATCACTATTTGTTAAGAGCTCAAAATATACTAAGTCCTTTATGAGTATTATCTAATATAATCCTCAGAAAACTCCATGAGTGGATAATATTTGCCACATTTTGGTTGAGAAAACTAATCTTCAGAGCAGATAAGTAACTTACATAGCAGTCCATGGCGGGATCAGGGTTCACACCAGGGTCAGACTGCCTCCAGAGTTCAAGTTCTTAACCTTATTAAGTTATTGCCTTATTCCGCAGGACACGTGACTTTTGATGCAGGTCAGAAGGCAGGAAAAGTGTAGTGTGTGGGAATTAGGATGGAAAGGGACACGGAGGCCTCTACAGCCGGAGAACAGTACTGGGGTAAAGGCGCTCTGTCAGCGCAAGTGAAAGTATGTTAAAGGCTCCCCACACACACACTGCAGTCTCGCCTTTACTGAAGCCGGGCTCACATATTACTCAACCCTCCCCATCCGAAGCCTCCAAGTTCATGTTGTACACCAGATGGATGTCCCGGAAGACAGATGGAAAGGGGTGTGCAGAGTCACTGGAGCTGGGACCACACTTGATTGACAGAGTGGTAGGAGGCAAGAAGCCACCCCCGCCCCCTTCTCATCTGTCTCTCCTACATCCCCCGCTGTCTTTTGTCTCTTGGTTGCTTCAATACCAATCACTGATACCAATTACCACGACCTACTCAGAGCCTGACTCACTGGCCCTGGGAAGAGAGTCTTTGAGGGCAGAGGCTGCTGCAGCCCCTCAGGGAAGGTTCCCAGCAGAAGAAAGAGGAGGAGCACGCTTGCGGCTGGGAGAATCAGGAGCTTCTTTTTTTTTTTTTCAATTTATAATCTTTTTTAAAATTTTTATTTATTTTTTATACAGCAGGTTCTTATTAATGTTTTCAATTTTATGTATATTAATGTATATATGTCAATCCCTATCTCTCAATTCATCCCACCACCCCCACTTTCCCCCCTTGGTGTCCATATGTTTAGAACCAGGAGCTTCTAACTCCTGGCCAGGCCAGACCTGCCTCCTCCAGAAGCCATCCTCAACATCCTCACCTCTACCATATAAGAGAGGATTTCAGACACAGGGCACAGGTATACAGTGGGGCACAGTCAAAAGAGAGCACCTCTGCTTTCATTCATTTCTGCCTGAGGCTGGGAGGTGTAAACAGAGCCTGGGCAACCTGGAGACTCTTCTCTCACCAGGACATTCAAACCCACCAGGGATGGTAAAACAGAAACTGATGAAGTCATCTTCAGGGCAACCCAAATAAGCATTACACATGCATTCATTTACCCAAAAACACGTTTATTGAGAACATATATGTGCCAGGCACTAGGTAGCTAGTAGAGAGGTAAATAGAATCCCTACATTCTAGTGAGGGAGGTTTTCAAGTAAACAAATATGTAAGACAATGGGATTCATGCTTGGAGAGGGTGTTCTTGGAGAACAGAAGAAGGGTACCAATTAGCCAAGGGAGGGTGGATAAGGATGGGTGCCATGACCTCTGAGCTGAGTTGTGAAGGATACGTGGAAATTGGAGTTAACCAAGGGAAGAAGCAGGATAATGCCATTTTAGAAACAGGAAAAGGTAGAAATGAAGGTGTATGCAGACGTTTGTTAGCTGTAGTTACAGGAGATTGAAGGAACTGTCATTCATCAGCCAATGTTTTCTCTGAGAGTGATGGAAGAGGTGATGGAAAACAGTAAGTTTTAAAAATCATCCCTTTAGGAGATGAAGGGAGCTGAAAAAGGAGTTGACTAGATACGTTAGTGAGGTTCGTGCATCTCTCCCATGTCAGTGTCCTCTTCCTAATGCCGATGCAGTTTGGATTATGATTATTTCCTCTCTTTTGGATGGTTTTGGCATAAGAAATGCTATATATTATGGTAGGGAAAAAGCAGTTTCATAAAACAATCTTATGTAAATCATTTCATTTGATCAACCCCCCACCCCCCCTTTTACAAATGAAGAAGCTGAGGTCTACGGGGGAAGGTAAGGGACTTGGCTAATGGAAATGATGGGAGGCAAACATAGATCTTCCAACTCCAGATCTTAAACTTTGCACTGTGATTCAGGAGACTTAGCTCTGGGCTTGGGCCTGCTGCTAACCTGCAGTGGGATCTTGAATTAGTCACTTAACTTCTCTAAGCCTCAATTTCCCTATTTGGATATGAATCTATGAGTCTCTCTGAAACCCTTTGTTAATCTCAGTTTGCCCAGAGCCCTCCTTAAGTGTCTTAGAAAGAACTTGCACCGTCACTGTCCTCCACCCCTAAGTGTTCCTTGTTTAGGACCGATGTGATTAGAGATTCAAGAATTGCCTCGTGGGAGTCAACCCATGAGCCTTCTGATTTAGAAATGAAGCTTTGACAGGAAATATCAGAGATGGCTTTTCTTATACTTCCACAACCCCACAAGGTTTGGGAATTCCCCGAAATAAACCAATTCATTGACCTAGACACCATGTAAGAAAAGATGGGGTGTCATGAGTAGAAAAGGCCAAAAATAAGCTCTACAACCAACTAATTGTGTGCCCTTGGTCAAGGCCTGTTCACATCACACAACTCATCTCATTCATCTGTGAAATGAGGTGGTTGGAAGAAACGATCATTACAGTCCAGTAAAAGTCTCTCATAAATCTGAATTCATGAAAGCAACTGCCTTCTCAATATGTCTACTTGATTTTCTAGAGACTGTTTCCAACCTAACATGGCCCATGGACTACACTTTGATTAGCAAGGACATAGGGTAAGTAGTAAGCATTAATTTGTTCATTTTTTTCTCTCCCCCAACTAAAGCTCTATGGGGGCCAGAACTTTTTGTTTACTTCTACCTTCCCTAGTGACTTATATCAGTGATTGCCATAGAAGAGACATAAAATAAATTTCACTGAGTGAATGAATCAGGGAAGCATGAGGGTATGGAGCAAGCATGGCAAGAACCCCAGAAAACCATCTAATAAAGTCCTAGGAGCTCGAGTGGAAGCCAACAGGCTGATTTCCAGAAGCTGACAGAGATGCCATAAGCCAGAGAAGGCAACAGGATCAAATCAGTTCAGCTGAATCCAGTCATTAGGTTTAAGAGATGAGTTGGGCCAGGTGAGAAAGGTGAGCCCAAGAGTCAGGAGCTGGAACAGACTAGAACGCTAGAGCAAGGGCAAAAGAGAAGTGAACAGGTTCAAGGAAATTGCTCCAGGCATGACTGCAATGCTCAAAGCCCACTCTGTGGTGCGGAGGTTCTATGGTACATCCATGGACTGCGCTTGTTTAAAGGCACACAGTTGGGGAGGACAAATTCCATTCCCTTTCAGCCCGTCTTAGGACTACCTGATTTTAGAATATAAGAAATAGGTACTATAAACAAATTATTTAATTTGTTCTAAATTTATTTCTTTCTAGTTTAAAAGTTGTCCCATAACTCAAGTACTCCAGGATAATATGATCATTTCGTGGTCTATTGTATAACACTTTAATGTCAGCATGGTTTTTCTGATGATGCTGATGATGAGGATGATAATGATGATGGTGATGACAATTGTACCCATCTTGCTTTCCAAAGGATTTGAAGTATTTTATAAAATAACAACAACAATAAATAACACTCATGTGATGCTTACCATGTGCCAAGCACTCTTCTAAGGACTCTACAGATACTACCTCATTTAATCAACTCCCAAATTTTATGAGGTAGGTACTATTATTATCCCCACTTCATAGGGGAGAAAACTGAATCCCAGGGAGGTGAAGTGACTTATCCAAGATCACTCTGCTAGCAAATGGCAACATATACAACAAAACAAGAAACAAATTATTTAAGAAACAAGTCATAAAAGAAGAGAAGGATGAAGGATGGCACGTGGGGAAAAAACTAACTTTTTGTCAGAAAACTTGGGGAGAGGACTCTGCTAAAACTCACCTTAAACTTAACTGTGAGCTTCCTAACAGTCCAGGGGAAAAGGGAAATGGGATGGGTTTTAGCCAAAGGTGACCTCTGGCAAATTGTAAGAGAACTATGTGAGACGAAGCCAGAAACATTAAAGAGGGGTATCTGTGTGAGCAATGCCACTCTAGAGGGCAAAGTCTAGCAGAGGGAAGTGTAGAGTCAGAGGCCAAAGGGGTCAAAGTGCCAAGAAGGTCAGGAACAGGGGTGGAGCAAAACAGAGACCAGAATGATGAGGCAGGACGTTCCAAATACAGAGAAAGCATGAGTCAGTGTAAGCAGTGGACACCCAAGGAAATCCTGGAAATGCAGGGTTCTGACCATAAAGTCCTTTAGTACCTTGCTACTGAGTGTGATCCCTGGACCAGCAGCATCTGCGTCAATGGGGAACTTACCAGAAATGTAGAATTTCAAGCCCCACTGACTTCTACTGAATCAGAATCTGCATTTGTAACAAGATCCCCAGGTGATGAATGCACATGCCCGTTTGAGAAGCACTGCTTTAGCATAGACTGTGGTGAATTTCCCCACGGCAAGAGACTTCGAACACACACCAGGCATTTCACGTTCATGACCCCTTTTGATCCTCATAATAACAATATAATGAAGGTATCATTTTTGTACCCACTTTACAGATGGGGAAATTGAGGCCCACAGTCACAGCCACATGCCTAATGAATGAAGAGCTGGGATTTGTTCCCAAACCAATTTGCTTCAAATTCAATGTATTTCTATGAATAATTTGATGGAAATCCATCCTAAGGGTCTGAGAAAAGAGTGGCCTAGCCAAGACATGAACAGAGAAGTGGCTGCCGGCAGGTGTTAAAGTATGTTGCAGTGGACAGTGGAGAAAGGCCCCTGCAGCAGGGATGGAAAGAAAGAGGGCAGATGCGAGCGGGTATGACTGATGTCAGGAGACACCGCCAGGGCCTCTGAGAGCACGGCAAACTTGGCCCCAAATCCACTTCGGAAAACAAGTCCTTCCGACAGCACAACAGGGGACCGTGGAGGTCGCTCCAGCCATGACCTGCTGCCACACTGGGAGCACCCCCTCCTCCCCTCCGCCAGCGCAGCTAGCGGCAGTGCTGCGTCCTCCTTCTGTTCCGTTCCTCAGCAAAATGTCAGTGTGGGAGCAAAGCGAGGGTGAACGTGTCTTTAATTTGCCAATTACTCATGTACCACTTGCAACCGCTCCTGTGTGTGATTTCTCTGTGTGCGTGTGTGTGTTGTACGTTATTTAACTTCTCCTTTATTTGTGATTGGTCTCCCCACCGGCTTTTCACAAAGTTCTCCGTGGGCCAAGACTGTCTTGTATTTAATTGGATTCCCCAGACCACAGGGCAGATAGATACACAGTGTGTATTTAATAAGCGTGGAGTGATGGATTGCCCCTTCTAGAGAGCAAAAGCAGCCAAGCCTCTCCCGGGTCCCTCCAGGGAGAGCCGACAGGTGGAGGTGATGCGTCCTGATTGCTACGTGAGTCGTGTCCATGGACCGGCCCCTCCTCATCCGGGGCTCAGGGAATCCCTGCCGTGCCACACTCTTCGCTTTCATCTTCGTGGGAAACGGCAACTTCACCACACGTGGGTGTGTGGTGTAAAGACACTAGGTGGTGTTCTCGGCTGGCAGCCGTTTTGCTGTGTTGTTTTCCTGCCCCTTCCTGAGGAGATAAGATCTGGACAGGCTTGTGGTTTCCCCCCCACCGACCCTCAAAGGCAACAAGCAAGACAAGTTCCCATTTCTCAGGCGCCTCCTCAGAATCACGCCCCATTTCAATATCTGTAATGAGATCCAGGTCGCTTGAAAGCAGCAGCGGAAAAAAAACGCAGCTTCCCAGAACACAGGGCAAGATCAATGTCTCTGAGCTTCCCTTTCTTCTCAGAAGATCTCCGGGAAAAAACTGATTTGCATAGGCTGCCAACTCGGTACCTCACAGAGGGAGCCTCAAAGCTGACACTGCGGAGATGCCGCCACCTTCCTGGCTCTAAGGGGTCGGGGGAGATGAGTACTTAAAAGAGAACAAGTAGTGGGGGTCTTTGGGGGGCCTGGGAAGAGGCAAGCAGACTGCTCTGGAAAGACTGAAGGAGAATACGAACTCATATATCCTTGGAGAGAGAGAAACAGCTAAAAAGAATAAATGGCTATGCCCCCAAACCCTTGGCTCTGAGCTGGGATTTCAGTTGCAAGATGCCCTAAGAAAGGGACCAATTCCTCTGGAACCCAGCTGGAAGCAGAGATAGTGACCGCCGGCCTCACCCCGTGCAGAGTGCAAAACTAGCCCTGCTCAGTACAACCCTGTGACTGGTTTGCTGATTCCCAGCGTGTTCTGCCAGCCCCACAGCAGGGAAATGTAATTGTGATCACTCCTTCCTCCTCCAAGGCTTCTCCTTCTCCTTCCTTCCACTTTAGACCCCTTGTTTTATAAGTTGACAGCTAGTAATACCAGTCACTTTGAGGCTAATGTTTCCTGAGAAATCAGAGAGAGAGAATATAAAAGATAGCACTGTGTAGAGGGCTTGAAAGGATAGAGGGTAAAAGAATTAGAGATTCTCCCTTAGTTTAAAAAGAATCTTGCCCTCCTAAAATAGTACAGATGAACCGGTTTGCAAGGCAGAAATAGAGACACAGATGTAGAGAAGAAACGTATGGACACCAAGAGGGGAAAGGGTGGGGTGGGATGAATTGGGAGATAGGGATTGACATATATACACTGATATGTATAAAATAGACAACTAATAAGAACCTGCTGTATAAAAATAAATAAATAAAATAAAATTCAATAAATAAATAAATAAAAAGAATCTTGCCCTCCTGAGCTTACATCCCAGAGGTCAGGCTGAGAAGAGAGAGAGAGATCGAGATTTCTTATGTATCTACCAGCGTGAAGAATAGGGGATGAGGAAGGAATGTGGCTTGTGGCCCCGTATGGCCTAGGGATGTCCTCCACAAATGGGCAGCCCAACAGCTTCCCAAAACACAACCTCATTAAACAAGAAAGAGAAACTGGCTTCCAGATAGGAAGTCGATCAGGTCACAGAGCTTGAAGGGGAGGATGTGGCAGTCCTGAGGGCTGGGGTGGGAGGGGGGTGATGGTGGGGGGTGGCAGGTAAAGGAGCGGAGGCCCAGAGGTTAGAAATACAATGGAATCTGGCAGCTCCTTTGTTAAGTTTCAGGACATTTTTCATTCCAGGCAACCTAGGACATCTAGCTGTTAAGGGAGAAGGGCTCGGAGGGTGTGCGGAAGGGAAAGCTCAGGTGGTCCTGACGGGGTGGCCTGGTTGTGGGAATGGGGTTGGAGAGACTAAGTCTATAGCGCCTTCTTGGCCCCTGGATATAAACAACCGAGTCTCCCTCTCTCTCTGACCTCTTCTTGGTTATACTTATTTATAATATTTTATTATATAAATAGTAAATATATAAATATTAAATATATAATATATTAAATATTTATACATTTATTCCCAGGTAAGGTGTGCCCCTCACTTGGGGTCCCCAGACATACATACCCCAGACTTCAAGGGACTCTGGCTTCCTGAGGTCAGATCAGAAGAAGAGATCCAAGAAGTTGTCAGTCACGCCAATGGAAAGGAACAATTTGGTGTACTTCAGATAGATCCAGAGCACACCTTGATTCTCGTTCAATATCCATGCCTCCTCCCAGCATAGTCTGGGACCCCTAGAAGGAACAGAAGGTCTCTGCCCATGAACAGGTCACACTGACCCACAAACTTTCGGGTTAGAGCCCCTGGATTTGCATTCTGGCTCCACCATGTACTCTGTGACCTTGAGAAAGTCATTTGACTTCTCTGAGCCTCGTTTCCTCAGATGTAGAAAGGGGATAATAATGGTCTTGACAGGACTAAATGAGATGCTGTGATGCCTAGCACGGCACCTGAGCGGATCAAACGCTCAATAAGTAATACTCATCCTTACTATTTTTATTACTATTATCATTGTTTTCCCCCAGATCAGTAGCCTCGCTGGGCCTGCAGTGAATTCTTTTAAAGTAGATTTTTGAGGCTGCAGGTCCCCCAGCACTTCCCAAGTCCCAGCGAACCCTTGAGGGTGTGGGTGTGCACACGGTGCCATATGTTAGTTTAACCCTGAGGAGCTCAGGCCCCAGCGCAGCCTCAGGGTGGGCCTATATTTTAGGCAGAATTTGGTGACTCCAACGCCTCTGTCTTATGCCCCTGGATCTGAACCAGCATTTTTACAGATTGAGAGATTAACTACAAGGGCTTGTCCATATCAAATTTTATCAACTCTGGTTGAAGGATTAAAAATGATGTTAACCAGCATCTGTGACTCGGTTTCTGCCAATCACTGCTTCGCATGGCTGCCTCTCTTCCTCTTCCTCTTCCTGCCCTCTCTTTGCTGATCTGGACTCGGCCGGGTATTCTTGTCACAAGGTCATCGCCCAGGTGAGCTCAGCTCAGCGTGAAACAAAACAGTTCATCTGAAGGCACCACACCCCCCCGCACAGGGAGGGGGACGGCCCTCCTCCATCTCCTGTCCTCCCCGCAGTGGGCTCTTTCGGTTCCATCTTGCAACAGCCTGGCAGAAAGGCTTTTCATCGAAACTCGTGGAGCCCTCAGACAGGGAGCAGGAGCTGCCCCTAAAGCTTTGGGTGCTGAGCGGTCTGCACCCACTCCCTCGGAGCACTGTCTGGGGGTCCACCCCTCGGCTTTAAAAGACATCTGGGCACAGTTTGGTTTCAAAGGGCTTGGATGTTTGTTATTTTTCGAGCTTCGGCTTTAGATCCGTTTGGGTGTCCCCCAGAAGAGAGCCACGCGGATTTGGCATTCAACCGTTCCATCTCCCACACCCTCCTCCCCACTCCCAAGCATCTTGAATCCCTGCTGCACCAGCTGCCAGCTTGTGTGTCTGAGGCGTTGTCATGTTCTTGGGCCCTGGGGCGTATTTTATAAACACACGGTCAGTTTACACTGCCTGGGAACTTAGGGGCTTTCCTCTCTGTGGGAAACAGCTGTGAGGGGCTTGACCAACCTCTGCTTTGTGGAGAGTGAGATGTCGCCTCTGATCACGCACGCGGGGCAGGTGCACTGGCAGGGTTCCTGCTGTTATGCCTGAGGATTCTCCCAGAGACGCCAAGATGCGAAGGATGCTCATATGCTCTCCTCCCTCCTCCCAGCTTAATCGCTCATGAGTGACTTTGCATACTACAAACCCCCGTCTCTGTTTACCCCTCATGCTGCCTGCCAGTAGCACCCTCCACCATCTTACTGCTGTGGGCCTCTGAGATCACAGAATCGTAGACTCATAAAGCTGGAAGGGACTTCAAGAGGGTCATTCACCCAACAAACTAGATGAGCACTTACTATATGCAAAGAACTGTGTCAGATTCCACGGGTGAAGGCAGGTGAGCAAGACCAAGTTCCTACCTTCACAGAAGTAACAGACTTCCAGCTCTGCCATCACCTCCAGGAAGCCTTCCAGGACCTCCCGAGGCAGGCTCGAATTGTCTTTCTCTTTCGTCCCCTCTGCTGACCACTAGCACGCACCTACCATGCTGCAGTGAAATGATCTCCATGACTTTCTCCCCCATAGAACGTGAGCTTCCAGTGGGCAGGACCAGCCGCACTGGGAGACAGTGAGATTCTGCAGCTCATATCATAAGGTTTTCATAAAAAGGAATTAAAAGTTGAAATGTTTTATTTAGTAGCCACCAATAACAGTGGCTATTTGGCCAACCACCAAAACAAGATGAAACTGGTGGCTGCCTGTAGAAGAAAGAACTAGAAAAGCCAGAGGGATACCACCAATCTGGAGAGCCCGTGAAGAAGCTGGTCAAAATGGGGTCATCTAATCTACTGCTCTCTTGGCTCTTCTGCAAATCTTCTCTGCTATGTCTGGAGGAGGTTTTATTTGCTTGCTAGAGCTGCCATAACAAAGTACCACAGACTGGGTGGTTTAAACAACAGAAATTTATTTTCTCATACTTCTGGAGGCTAGAAGTTGAAGATCAAGGTATCAGTAGAGTTAGTTTTTTCTGAGGGCCTCTCTCCTTGGTTTGCATGCCTTCCCCTCTTTGTCTTCACATGGTCTTTTCTCTAATTTCTTTTTTTTCCTTTGGCCGTGCCACAAGGCTTGTGGAATCTTATTCCCTGACTGGGGATCGAACGCAGGCCCCCTGCATTGGAAGCATGGAGTCCTAACCACTGGACCACCAGGGAATTCCCTCTAATCTCCTCTTCTTATAAGAACACCAGTCATACTGGATTAAGGTCCACCTATATGACCTCATTTTACCTTAATTACCTTTTATAAAGATTCTCTCTCCAAAGTTATTTTCTGAGGTACTAGGCTTAGGACTTCAACACACGAATTAGGGTGGGAAGGGACCAGATTCAGCCCATGACAGAGGTCAACCTGGTGTTCACAGAAGCGCCAGCGAATTCCTGATAAAAGCCACAGCCAATCAATCCAAGAGCCAAGAAATAGGCCTGTGACTACCTCCTCTCTTGGCTGACTTACAACCCTGCAGATTCAAAGCTTCACCCAGTACAGGTGACCAAACATAACCTGATTTGGCCATCTGCACCTCCTACATGAGCCCCCTTATCACTTCCCTTCCCCCAGCATTGATACTACCTGAGGTTTCTGTGTTAGAGCCAAGGGCAAGAGAAGGTGTCAATGTGGAAAAAAATAAAGAGACATGTCTCCCTCGGGACTAGAATGGGAAATGACATCCATGGACCTATTTCTAAAGAGGCCCACTGGCTTGCTTCCCAAACTCCTAAACAGAACATAGAAAAAGGTCCAAATTCCCTGGCTAAATGGAGGAGAGCCAAGCCACCAGCAAGAACCAGCAGTGGCCTGCTGACTGCCAGCCAAAGCCACGTGCTGCTAGACAGGAACCAACATGGAGCAAAAAGAGAGGCCTGGCGGCAGGACGGCCTTCCCCTCGACATGGCCCTGGCTTCTGGCTTGTGCAGGGTCATGAGTCCTGAGCAGCCTCGGTTCCCAGGGTTGTTCTTCACTGCTGGGTGCCAGTTGGCTAAATGTCATATTAGAAAAGAGTACAGGATGTGAGGTTCCAGATGAACTGACTCATTGTAACCAGACTTGACTTGGCTTGGCTACACAACGCCAAGACGGCGGTGGGGGGACGTTGCTGACTCAGCTCAGGGGAGCCCAAGGACATGCAGGCGAGGGAGCGGCTGGGGGTGGAGCAAGCCCACTGCAGACAACTGGAGAGGCCTAGAGACACTCAGAGCTCACCCGGCAAGCTGCAGTCCCGTCGTCTAGGCGACGGGAAGCTCCTAGGCAGGCTTCTCAGCTGCCCCTGATCCAGGTCTCAAGGCACAGAGTCCTGGGGGACTGGCAGAAACCAGACACTGACTGCTCCAGGAGATAGTAAAGCTTCTTCTGAGATCATCCCAAGCAGATCAGATGACCTGCACCTCAATCTCATCCTGAAATTGCGTCTGAGGCAGGGGAGACCAAGCTAAGCAGCCTAGCTCTGGAGCTAGAACTCAGGGGAAAAGAGCCGACAACCTTCCCTGGACCAAGAAGCATCCTGGGCTTTGCCTAAAGAAAGGCACATTCTGCACACAACGATTATAAGCCTAAGAATAGAGAGAAAGAAAGGCAGTGGGCATGGTAAGGAATGGACCCTACCTTAGCAAAGATTCTCTGGGAGAGATAAAAGAGGAGGAGATGAGACTAGTGACCATCTCACAAGAGCTAAGCCTCAAAAATCACAGGAGCTACATGTAGGACCACTTATCTTAGTTGTGGTTCTCCCCTTCAATGGGTAAGAACATAAAAAAGCATCCACACAATCTAAGACAGGAGTCTGTCTGCTGGAAGGTGAGAGGGATTCCACAGGCAACCTGGTGACCCCCCTTCATTCACTCATTCAGCAGGTATTTGCTGAGTATCTACTTTGTGCCAGGCGCTATGCTGCGTGGTGAACAAAATTCTCATAGGCCCCACCCTCATGGAGCTTAAATTCTAGCAGAGGGAAGAGAAAATAATCAATCACACAATTTAAAGTATTTATAATTGTGGCAAATGCTACCGAGGGCTTTAAGAGCATATAACAGGACCTAATCTGGGAGCTCTGGGAAGGCTTCCTTGGAAGTGACACCTAGGCTTCACTCTGAAGGATGAATGGGAATTACCTAGATAAAAGTATGGGATGGGGGTGGGGAGAGCATGCCGGGAAATAGAAGTAACATATGCAAAGGCCTTGAGGTTGGAAAGAGCATGACAGAATCAAGAAACTAAGAGATCCCCAGTGGCTGGGGTCCAGAGAATGATGCAAGCTGGGCCTGAAGAGCATCTTTCTCCAGAAGGTATACTATGTGGGGCCTTGTAGACTTTCCAAAGAGTTTTGATGTTTATCTACGAGAAGTGGGGAGCCATAGAAGGGCTCAGGGCAGGAAGAGATGACATAATTAGGTATGCCAACCTGAGCCCTCTGCCTTCCCCTTTTACCTAACGTTGCCTAGATGCAGATGGAGAGACTTGACCTTGAGTATGCGTCCACGGTGATCTGAAAACTCTAACCTGGACAATTCAAGAGGGTTACTCTGTTTCTAGTGAACAGAGCTGGCCAACTGATTTGTAAAGATAAAGTTTAGGTTTGCACTTATGTGTGCAGAAGGTCAGGATGTCAACATGGGCTCCTACCTGGGCTACACATTAAGTGGTATCTGTACTGCAGAGGGTCTAGACCGCCCAGTCTGCCGGAAAGAGAAAGTGAGGCTGGCTTGGCCAGCAGTGCTACACACTGAGGCCTATAAATGGTGGAGATGTTGGCATGTTACAGTGATTTTCATGGTACCAGTGGCACCAAGCTCACCGGACTTAGCACAGAAGCAACTCAAGTGGGGTGTCAGCCTCTCTTCCTCTCTGAAACTCTATGGTTCACTGAAAATTCCATCCTAAACAGGAAGGCGATTCCTTCTCCATTCACTCAAAGGGAATTTCTAATCCCTCAGTCTGGTAGGATTCTCCTAAGATGCTCCAAGTCAGGCAGTCTTTTTTTTTTTTATTTTTTTTTTATTTTTGGCTGTGTTGGGTCTTCCTTTCTGTGCGAGGACTTTCTCTAGTTGCAGCGAGTGGGGGCCACTCTTCATCGCGGTGAGCGGGCCTCTCACTGTCGCGGCCTCTCTTGTTGCGGAGCACAGGCTCCAGATGCACCCGTTCAGTAGTTGTGGCTCACGGGCCTAGTTGCTCCGCGGCATGTGGGATCCTCCCAGACCAGGGCTCGAACCCATGTCCCCTGCATTGGCGGGCAGATTCTCAACCACTGCGCCACCAGGTAAGCCCCCAGGCAGTCTTTTTGAGGTAGGAGATAGATGGGTGCCTGGGCTGGTGGATGGACAGCTGGTGTTTGTCAAGTGGAGTAAAATTGAGCTTTGTTTCCCCAGGCACTCCAAGGACAAAGCCAGTGGCAGAAGCTGAGCTCTGCTGGAATAAGGAGATAAGATTCCTGAGGTCAAGGAAAACTTACCTGTCTGCACATGCGCAGGAGGGCTCACTGGTGGTAAAAAGGGAGAGGGCGCCACCCCATAATAAGTGTTGACATACTCCCACAGGCCTCTGTGGTGGAATACATCTTAGCAAAAATTTGGGCACCCATGTTGGGGAGGGTCCTAGGGCAGGTCAGGTGTGAAAAAAGAAACAAAATAATTGGCCAAAGGTAAACAAAGACCCAGAAGGACTGTCCTATATAAGGGATTTAAATCACCTCTTTACCACACTCCTCCTCATTAGAGAGGACACCCACACCCTTTCTCTCTGGGTGTGTATTTCTGCCTTGCTTCTGTCTTAAATAAACGAACTGCTTCTCTGTGTGCTCTCCCACATGTTATGCTGTGTCTCTAATAATAAACTTTGTACCTGCTTTTATAGTTTTTGCCTCCTTGAGAAATGCATTTTTCAATGGGGGTAAGAGCTAGGGGAACTTTGCTTCTAGCCTCTAACCCTTGGTGGTCTAGTGGCTAGGATTCCTCGTTTTCATCCAGGCTACCCAGATTCAATTCCTGGGCAGGGAACTGAGATCTCTCTACAAAACCGCTCACTGCTGTCTCTCTCGCTTCTGTCTCTTCAAGATCATTTACTCTGACCCCAAGGAAGAAGGATACAGGGAAGGTCCTTCTGGTCCCAGAGACCATCAGTAAGGAATCTGGCAAATCCCTCCCCGACTCTGAGCCAGCTGCCCTCCCTGACACTCCAAACTGAATCTCAATCTCAGTTGTAAGGCTCAATTTGTCTCAGAAGTCGCCAGGAAGGGTAGGGAGGTTCTGAACAAAACCACAGGGCCGCACTTCTGCTGGACTTCCTCCCCACCTGCCCAGGAGAAATGGCTCCGTGCTCAGCCTCTCACACCTTCTAGGCCCGTCCTGCTCCAAAGCCTGGACCCACACCACACAGCCAGCCACAACTCACACGTATGCAGGACTGACAACAAACCTACTGTCCTGTCCTCAGCTTCCCAGGGCCTCATCTGGCATGAAATGGAGAAGAAGTGACCCTGAGGCCTCCTGAGAGAAGGAAAATGCAAGTCCCATCTGCGACTAAGACTTTCTGCAGGAAATGGGCGTCCATGCTGCTCTCCCCACCCTCCACCACGGGAGCCCCGAACACACACACACACACACACACACACACACACACACACACACACACACACCTGTCCCCCTAAATGCTCACATGGCCACCGCAAGCCCTGGAACACAAGGATGTCTTCCTTTATCTTTTCTTCACCTCTTCCCCATCTGAGTGCACGTGAAGACACTCAGCCTGAGTCAAGGAGGACTTGCTATCACTTGGATATCCTCTCATTTAGAACCTTTCTGCCTTTGGGTGCAGCAGACCAGCGAGGGCCAGGGCGGGCACTTACCCGAGGGCTGCTCAGGGAGCATGGACTCGAGGTCCCCACACAGGACCCACTCAGGAGCTCTGGGTTCCACGTTGCCCCCTTCCCCTGCTACCGCCTGTCCTTGCGGACAGCCTTGCTCAAGGGAGGGAGGGCAATCTCAGTAGGTAGGAGCTGTGGCAGCTTCCATCTTAGTGAGGCCACACCCCTCCGTCCTTTCCCCCCTAACTAAGTCTCCCCAAGTCAGGACATTCGTGCATTTTCTTTGTGTGCTGAGCATCTTTCCAACCCCTGGGCACCTGGCACAGTGGATTTCCACTTCTTTTCCAGCTATGGCTCCTGCAGCCCTGACTCTGGACACGGCTACTCTTCAGCACACGCCTACAGAAGAGAGCCCCCATTGGCCTCTCCTCAAGCTCCCCCTCAGGCCCCCAGACAGACCGTCACGCCAGCTGCCGCAAGAGTAGGCACCACGGTGACAGAGCTCCCCCTACTGACAGCTCACGGTGGTGGCAGGCCCAGGAAGGCTTGCGGGCTCGGTCTCCCTCCCCAGTCACCAGTCTGTGAAATTAGGTTCCGCCCCCTCAATCCACCGTTCATAAATGAGGGCAGCGTTATCCAGGAGATCTTGAGAAGCAGAGGCCTTTGTATCAGTGCCAGGGCTCCCCAGACAGCACAGAACTTCAAGCAGAACTTGAAATGACACCCAGGACAGGGCCTTTTAACCCAGCACTGGGCCAGCCTGATGGGACAAGTTCCAGGGTGCTCGCTGCACCAAGCTCAAAGAATCATGTGTGCCAGGTAATTCAACTGTGTCCACGCTGACTGCCACCCAGAGCGCTGGCTTACCCTCCCCAAGGGAATCCTTAGACACTTTGCCCATCTCTTATGCCACTGGCAGCTAAACACAAGCCTACAATGTCTAAGGGACATGTTGATGTCCATGAAATGAGTAATAACATAATACACTTGGTGCTCAAAGCACCATGACATTCATTATCTCATTTAATCCTCAACAACTCCACATCAACCCCCCATAAAGCAGATGTCACCAGCAGCTGAGGCATGGAGAGATGGGGTAACGTGCCAGGAGGAAAGCTCAGCTCCTCCTACATTTTGTCACTTCCGTGAAGAGCTGGGAAACCTAAGGAGGAGGGACTGGGAACCAGGAAGCTTCTGAGGCCTGATCTCCTCTGAGGATCCTGCCAGAAGAAGAGAGGGCCAGACCTCTCCCTCCCCAGACACTGAGTTCACCATAAGGACCCTGCTCAGCTCTCCAGAGCCTTAGAACCACCAACACTAGTAGGTTAAAGGCTTAATGGAGAAGCAAAACAGGCCAAGGGAATTAACAAAGGCGCATAGAGTTGATCAGCCTCTCCTGTCCTGTCCATGACCATGAAATGCATCTTTGGAAGGATCCAGGAGAGCAGTCAGCTGGGGGAATGCTGGGAGCCCTCCTGGATAAAACTTCAGGGCATCTCCCATCTGCAGCCCTAGTTTATACAATCCAGCACCTTCAGAACTTGGCATGGGATTCACCTTGATGTCATTTTTGCTGTAGGACAACAAATGCTAATTTGTTCACATTTATTGGAGTGGATTAATCAACCCAGCAGCAGCAGCATAAATGAATGCTAATTAGCCTCAGAGTCATTTATCATCGTTAGAGCTGTAAGGCTGTGTGGATAGTAATCAACTAGGCTTGTAGATAAGAGTAAAAGATTTACCAGTCACCTAGGTATTCATTTATTGATTCAATAAAATTTACCTAGTACCTTTCAGAGGAAGACACTGTATTAGGGACAGTAAGTCCCCTACATATGAATCTTCAAGTTGCAAACTTTCAAAGATGTGAACGTGCATTTGCATGTCTAATCACATAAGTTAGTTCATGTGTCTGGCGTACATTGTCACGTGCGTGCGTCCTCTATAAGTAGTTGTGCTTTTATGTACTTTATACTGTATAGAGTACAATAGTACAGTATCTTTATTTGAAGCTCAGGATGTCCAGAAGGAAGAGGGTAGATAGAATTGAATCCAACGAGGAACCAGAACCTGTGCCATCAGCAACAAGCATGAGTAAAATTGCAGCTTGCCCTCCGTCTCCTATTGCTGACGATTCTTCAGCTCTGCCATCTCCCACCTCCTCTCCCTCCTCCAGTCAGTAACTCTTCTTGCCTGTTCACTTGATGCCAGCCCCTGTATGCCAGCTGCTGTACTGTACTACTGTACTTTTCAAGGTACTGTGTTTGTTTTTTATGTATTATTTTTGTAAAAAGTATTATAAACCTATTACAGTACAGTACCATATAGCCGATTGTGTTAGTTGGGTACCTAGGCTAACTTTGTTGGACTTAACAGACACGCTCTCGGAACGGAACTTGTTCATATGTAGGAGACTTACTGTACTTCAAAGGATGAATAAAAAAGATCCCTGCCCTCAAGTAGGTCAAACCTTAGTAGAGCAAGATGTGAGAAATCCTCGAATAAAGGTAAACTATGCCAAGTGCCATGGGAGGGTACAAACTGCCACAACAGTTCAGAGAGGAGTGATCATATCTCTCTGGGGAATCACAGAGGGCTTCATGAAGGAGGCAAGGTTTGGGCTGGACCTTGAAAAGTGGGTAGGCGTAGAACAGACATGGTGGGACGTGCATTCCAGGGCCAACGTGTGCAATGGCGGAGGTGGGGGAAATGAAGGGTGTTTTTTGGAAGCAGTGAGGCTCGTGGTAGGCAGCAGCAGCATGTATGTGTAGGGAAGTAGTTCACAAGCACTGCTCAGGCCCTGTGGCAGAGGCCAGGCCCTGTGCGCTGTATTTAAGCCCCATGCCGGCCATGGGGATACACCAGGGAACAAAACACGTAAAGTCCCTGACCTCACAGAGCTGACAGTCCCTCCAAGGATAAGGCCAAAAAGGAGAATTGAAGAACCCCAAATTCTGCCCTTCTAAGTCACTTGGGGATTTGTGGGTTGGTACTGGAGAGTTGGTGACAATTTTTAATGCTGAAAGGATATGATTAGAGACTTTTGGAAGATTAATCTGGCCCCAGATTATAAGGCAAATTCAAGAAGAAAGAAAAAAATTGAAAGTCCAGTTAGGAAGCTGTTGCAGTAACATAGATGAGAGATTATGACCAAAACCAGGGCAATAAGTAGGAAGAAAAATAAAGGTGTGAATGGAAGAGATACTACCCAGGTAGACTGTACCAATTTGGGAACCAACTGGATGTAGAAGGCGGGCAAGGAAAGCATTAAACTTGTCTGGGCTCTTGAGCCTGGGTAACTTAGAGAATGTTGGTGCCATGATCCAAAACCAGGGAGTCGAGAGGAGTACATCGGGACAGGAAAGGAGAGGATGGGTTAAAGCAGGGTGTGCCCGGTGCCTGACCCACCAAGGAGACAAGGGCTGTTCCGTCTGCAGAGAGATCAGAATAGCCAAGAAACCATGGAGAGAGGGCCAGCGGGCATTTGCAGCAACATGGATGGACCTAGAAATTATCAGACTAAGTGAAGTAAGTCAGAAAGAGAAAGACAAATATCATATGATATCGCTTATATGTGGAATCTAAAATATGACACAAATGAACTTGCTTACAAAACAGAAACAGACTCACAGACATAGAAAACAAATTTATGGTTACCAAAGGGGAAAGGGGGAGAGGGAGGGATAAATTAGGAGTTTGGGATTAGCAGATACAAACTACTACATATAAAATAAACAACAATGTCCTACTGCATAGCACAGGGAAGTATATTTAATATCCTGTATTAAACCATAATGGAAAAGAATATGAAAAAGAATACGTATATATATGTATAACTGAATTGTTTTGCTGTACACCTGAAACTAACACAACATTGTAAATCAACTATACTTCAATTTAAAAAGAGAGAGGGGCTTCCCTGGTGGCGCAGTGGTTGAGAATCTGCCTGCCAATGCAGGGGACACGGGTTCGAGCCCTGGTCTGGGAAGATCCCACATGCCGCAGAGCAACTAAGCCCGTGAGCCACAACTACTGAGCCTGTGCGTCTGGAGCCTGTGCTCCACAACAAGAGAGGCCACGATAGTGAGAGGCCCGCCCATCGCGATGAAGAGTGGCCCCCGCTTGCCGCAACTAGAGAAAGCCCTCGCACAGAAACGAAGACCCAACACAGCCAAAAATAAATAATAAATAAATAATAAATTTTTAAAAAAAATTTTTTTTTAAAAAAGAGAGAGAGGGCCAGTGGGAAAGGAAAGTAGATGAAAAAAATGGTAAAGGAGGGCGAGATAGTGAGCAGTTACATATCCTCAAGACCCTAGCACCTACTGTTCTCTCTCGATGTTTCCAAAGTTCTTTAGAAGGACACTTTCTCTTCCAAAAACCATAGCTATTCCCCCAGGAGACCACGCAATAGTAGAAATATGTGTGACAAATGAAGTGGGGATATTGAGGCAAGATTTGGGGTCTTCACCGCCAATGTCCCTCATAGTTCTAATACTTTTTCTTGGTTTTTCCACTGACAGTTATTCTCCCTCCACACTCTAGAAACCCCAACTCCTGGTCCAGAGATCCTGACTTGTCCGTTTCCCCACTATTCCCAGAGCCCAGGCAGGCCCGAATTACAGACAATGACCACCACTGGCATCAGAAAGACCAGATCAGAAGTCACCCTCTTGGCCAGCAATCAGGGCCACTTACCTACCCCCCACCTCCCCTCAGTATCACGCTACATCAGACACAGACAGGCCCAGGCAGGTCTGGCAGGGCAGCTCCCAGGCTGGGGTGAGAAAGTTGACATCTCCTGAGAGTTTACTCAAAATGCGTGTGCCCTGACAGAGCATGTCCTCTGGGGTCACGTCACAGGGACTCAGGAGGCAAGATCAGGACATTTGTCAGCCTTGCAGCAGCCAAATACAGACACCTCCAACTTGCAATCCCACCGCCAAAGTCTCAAAAACAGAATGAAAATCAATTTCCCACAAAGGAGCTGGTTTCCTTGGAGATCTAGAATTCCCTCAGTGGCAGAGTCTCTTCATAAATGGGTAAGAAAAGTCACTGCTGCTTCCAATTTTTTTATTGGAACATCTGTTTTCTCTCATAATGCCATTAAACAAACCCAGCAAATTGGAGCTACCAAATTGAAAAATAATTAATAAATGATCAGTTCTCTACTCATCTCCAGCTCTGGAGATTAGGGGAGAAATGAGATCCATTCACAAAAGGATTCTCCTCTTTTTGGAGAAAGCCAGCCACATTATAGACATCTCTGGGCTGCGAAATTGAGCAGGATTCTCCAGTAGCGACTGAGAGGGACAGTCCGTGGCTGGAAAGGAGAACCATCACCACTTGCTCAGCATTGCCAATAACCCAGATATGGGACCTCTGCTCACAGCTCACAGAGGGCTGCTCTTGTCTCACCCAGACAATATATGGCCAACTCCACATAAAAGGGCAGAAGAATGAAAAACTTTTTTCTAATAAATATTCTTTTGCTGCTAATCCACCCTTTGTAACTGTCAGGCTTCAGGGAGCTGGCAGTGAGCCCATCAGATAACAATGCAGCTGTGACCTGAGAAACGTGAGAAGAGGAGCAGATTAATAAAGATGAAAAACATGTTTGGTAACTGTGTCTGAGGGGAGGTCCAAGGGGAGTCCTCAGACGGGTATCCTGGCAGCTCTGGGACCCCCAAACTAATGCCACCCAGAAGTTGAGGCTACCCCACAGACATAGGGTCAGATGTGTGGGTCCTGAAAGCAGGCAGCTAGTTTCTCTAACTTTCTGCACAGGTATTTGCTCCCTGCGCCTTCCCAAGTCGGCTTAACGGAAAATGGAAACAGCGTGACAGAGGTGTCCCACCACAAGGCACATGCTTTTGGTGCCCCACCCCCAGCATTAGGCTGAGAACACACACAGGTCTCCAGGGAGGCAGCCCAAGGCAGTAGCATGCTCCCCTCCTGCTCTCTGACAAGCCCCCAGCAAGCAGCCCCATCCGAAAATGAAGCTGTAGGGAGAGGGATTTGACTAATGGCTATGTTTTCCTAACCAAGAGTTAGGACAAGTGACTCGACCAGTCACGACCATGGGTAAGATGGAGCAATCAGGACAGAACACTTCTGAGCTAGGGCTGCCCTGAAAACTCTGGGTTTTGTATGAATGACAGAAGAGAGGATGGAAATACTGGTCTTCTAGACCAAGTGATATGACAAGAATTATTCCATAGATGGAACAGGAAGAAGATGAAGGGATAGAGGTCCATGTTTACACCTCTACATCTTTCTCCAGTTTTTCTCCCTCCATCATCATCTATGATTACATCCTACAGAAAGGTCTGCCCCAGATCAGCCTCCAGGATTTCCCCAAACCCTACCACAGTGTTCCTGCTGCTTTTCCCTGCATCTCTGTCCTGCAAGCTGACCCAGACCCCACTGACCACAGAGTTTTGCAGAGGCTCCAACCAGGCAACGGCTTCTCTTTTCAGGAGGAACTGGGGACTACAGGCGTGGTTCATAGTCACCACGCAGGGACAGCAGACTAGCGAGGAGACCTGGGGAGAAGAGTCAGGCATCGTCAGTGCTGTTCATTATTCAATTAAAATTTGGCCCAGAGGCCCAGAGGCCCTGGACCCAAAGCCCAATACCAGACCCTTTGTTTTGACTTTCCTCTGCCACCCAGCCATTCTCACCTATGAGGGGTTACTCCCAACCCCGGGCAACAGCTGTCTGGAGCAATTCTGGAGGAGTGGGAGTGCTAGTATTCACTCCACACCCTGGGGAGCCAGCTGGAGAGACACCAGCAGGAGACACAGGAAGACCCCCGGCAGCTAGGCTGCGATAACCAGGAAGACAGCACGAGGGTCTCGGTAGCTCAGAGGAAAGCCAATCCTGTTACAGCCCACAAAGTAATTCATCAAAATTACAGTCACTGTGATAGACCACTCACTTTGTTCCAAGCACTGTTCTAAACTTTTTCCATTCACTAATTTGTCCCAGCATCACAACCTACTTATTTTTGTGGAGGTAAATATCACGTAATGTAAAGTTCACCATTTTAACCACACTAAATTGTACAATTATGTGATTTTCAGAACATTCACAGTATTATGCAACTATCACCCTATGGGATTCCAGAACATTTTTATCACCCCCAAAAAGAAACCGGTACCTTTTAAGCCATTTTTCGCAAGAACCTGTTTCTGAGGTATCGCCCTCTATTGACAAAGCGTCACATCACACTCATGGGAAGGAGAAAGGTTTGGGGTCCAGCCAGAGCTGCAGAGCAGGTATGGAAGGAGAACCTGTTGCTGACAGGCAATAAATGCATTACTGGCACATTACTCAAATTTTGCACATGAGGAAATAGAGCTGGGAGGTTAAGTAACTTGCTCCAGGTCACGCAGTAAGTGGCAAAGCCAGGCTGTCTGACTCCAAAATGAGGTAGATACTTCTGTCTGGAAGATAAAGGCTGAGAAGAAGATGCTGCATATCATCTCATGAACAACACAGATAAGGTTCCATGAATTTGCTGAACAAATCTGAAGCTCTTAGGAAAAAGGGACATTTATAGAGCTTTGAACCAGGAAATTGAATGGAAGCACTCGAGAAGGTAGGAAACCTGTGAAATTCCTTAGCTGTGAAAGCCACAGTCCATCTAATCAGGCCAAGAATTTCAGTAGCAGATAATCAGCACTGGCTGAGGCAAGTATCACGCGAGGCGCGTGGAGAAGACAAAGAGGCAGCTCCTCGACTTCAATTCTCCTCCAGCTGGTCCCACTGCATTTCTCATATCTTCCCAGCTCGTGTTCTCCCCTCGAGTCCTGATACATCCCATTGTCCTTTTGTTTTTAACTTTTTATTTTATATGGGAGTATAGTTGATTAAAAATTTTGTGCTAGTTTCAGGTGTGCAGCAAAGTGATTCAGTTATACATATACATGTATCTATCCTTTTTCAAATTCTTTGTCCGTAAACATTCCATTGTCCTTAAACATTCTGTAACCTATCTTGGCTCTGTGCCATTGTTGTTTGTTTTGCTTTGCTTGTTTTCCATCTACAGCGCATTCTCCTCTTCTCTTAATTTATCTGAACCCCATTCCTCCCGAATAGCACAGGCCTCCATGAGCTCTTTTTTCTGAATGCAGAAAGCGCATAATAACAATTGGAGTTAACACTTAGGAGGCCCTTGCTACACGGCATGCACTGTGCTGAACGCTTTCCAGTACATGACCTCCTTTATCCTCACCAAGGAGCCCAGATGAGGCAACTGAGACCTAGAGAGGTTGAATGACTTCCGCAAAGTCACACAAGCACCAAGTGGCAGAACCAAGATTAGAACCCTGGTCTTTGTGATTCCAGAACTAACCTCTTAACCACCATATTAAAGAGCCTCTCAGCTGTGTTCTGCCATTACAATGTAGCTCCAACATTTGGAGCTGATATTGTTTCCTAATTATTCCCCACACACTAGCCTTTCCTTCCTACCAGACTACAAGCTCTCCAAGGGCAGGCACCGTGATACAAGGCAACTCAGCAAAGAGCCTCACATTCAGATTCGTTTCCTTCTTCTCTTCTGTTCCCGCATAGTGTCTACATCAGTGACTAAATATTTCCACATCCAGAAGCAGAAATTAATGGGCTTACTTGAAGGGAGAACTAACTGATCCTTGTACATTGACCCAAAGAATAAAGGAGGACTATGTTTTCAGTATTGTATTGAGAGGTGAACTGAGGACAGGAAAGTACTAGGCGCGAGCTACATATTGCTTTGTGGCTGGCCTAGAACCCCAGGTTAAATATTAATGTCAGCCTAATAATAATAACAGCTCCCATCTTTAGAGCCCCTGGTACATGTCAGGTCCTGTACTAAGCACTGAGTTTACAATAGCTCATAAGTCCACACACCAAGCTTATGAGATAGGTACTGCTATTATCACTGCTTTGTAGATGAGGAAATCAAGACTCAGAGAAGATACTTTCTTAAAGGTTCATAGTTGCTAAATGGTAGAGTTGGAATTTAACCCAGGGTTTTCCAGTTCTAAAGCTTGAGGGAAGGGGAGGACCCCCAAAACCTATTTAGGGAACAGGACCTCTCACCTAAGTTCAAATATTCAAACTTTTCATATCATAAATATTTACTATTTCTAAACAGAGGTTAATTGATCCACATAATACATGGCCACTGTGGTCGAGAGGCTTACAATTTAGACAAGAGGACAGTAAAGGCAGAGAAGCAAGATGCAGGACAACCACTGGGCCTGGACAACAAGGAAACGGGCTGCCTTGTGAGGGAACTGATGGGAGTAGAGAAAAGCATGGGAAGTTTAGGAAAGGGATCTAATTAGATGACTTCTAAGTTTCCTTCCAAAACTATTAATAATATTCTGTGATTCTGTTAATTGGCTGACAGTCAACGGGAGATGTAAGAACTTAACTCTAGCAAAGTTCAGGGCTAAGGACACACTTTATAGCCATCAGCATGGAAGAAGTAGATGCTGTCACAGATAGTGGCTGGAGTTCCCAATGGAGGACATGAGAGGGGTGGGAGCAGAAGCCAGAGATAAACACTGGGAGCTAGAGGCAAGAAGGCTGTGGGAGAGGGAAGAAAAAAAAGGAGGAGAAGGAGGAGGAGGAGGAGGAAGAAGAAGAAGGAGGAGGAGAAGGAGAAGGAGAAGAAGAAAGAGAGGAAGGAGAAGAAGAAGAAGGGGGAGGGAGATGGGGAGGAGGAGGGGGGGAAGAAGAGGAAGAAAAAGGAGGAGGGGGAAGGAGAGAGGGAAGGGAGGGAAGAAGAGAAAGAAGGAGACTAACACCAGTTAATCCAAGGGTGGCAGCAAGGGAGAGAATGGCTCATTGCAAATCAGGAAGCACTTGTGAGTACTTATTCTTCATGCGTTTGACATTCTATTCATTCAACAAATAATCTCTGAGTATTACTGTGCGCCAGGCATCATTCCTGGAGCTGGAAAGCACGGTGAACACACAGGTAAAGCCTGGCTCTCAGGCACTAACACTCTTGGACGATGCTTATGAGCAAGACATTTCATTGTGGGTGACATGAAAGAATGGAGATCATGGTCCCTACGCCCAGATCACTCAAAGCTGGGCTATGGATACTAAACAAACACAAGGCGAACTAAAAAGATGTAAAGAGACTAGCAGACAGGAAAGAAACCAGCAAGTCAAAGTTTTGTCCTGCCAGGTGGAAGAGACAGGAACATGTTTGGAGGCAGGGAAGTGTGCCAACCAAATTTAATTACACACAGCTTTACACTGTTTAAAAAATTAAACCTTCATATTCCTCAGAAACTGAATCTTATTACCGCTACTTCTCAAGTAATATAGCTGTCCCTCCTAGGAGTAGTTCTAGAAGTCCTGTCATCTCAGCTAGACCAAGCCAGGCAGACTTCCCAGAAGGGGAGGCAGGAAAGAGATGGTGCCCATCCTTCATAAACCAGCATTTATTGTTTGCTATGGGCCAGGGATATAACATGGTCCTAAAATGTACATCAAAGATAGAAGGGACCTTACAGGTCATAGAGCCAGATTTCCTTATTTTACAAATGAAGAAACCGAGCTGTGGGAACACAAAATGATTTGTCCATAGTGAATTAGTAGCACTGGCCGACTCAAATCCCAGTTTCCTAGAGATCCTCTTCCTCCAGATAGAAGAAGGACCACGTATCCACGAAGGGGCAGGGAGGCAGGGAATCTCTGAGGATTTCCCGAGCCCAATCCCAGGACGATAGATTTTTTTTTTTTAACATCTTTATTGGAGTATAATTGCTTTACATTGTTGTGTTAGTTTCTGCTGTATAACAAAGTGAATCAGCTATACATATACATAGCTCCTCCCTCTTGCATCTCCCTCCCTCCCACCCTCCCTATCCCACCCCTCTAGGTGGTCACAAAGCACCAAGCTGATCCCCCTGTGCTATGCGGCTGCTTCCCACTAGCTATCTATTTTACATTTGGTAGTGTATATATGTCCATGCCACTCTCTCACTTCGTCCCAGCTTACCTTTCCCCCTCCCCGTGTCCTCGAGTCCATTCTCTACGTCTGCATCTTTATTCCTGTCCTGCCCCTAGGTTCTTCACAACCTTTTTTTTTTTTTTTTTTACATTCCATATATATGTGTTAGCATACCGTATTTGTTTTTCTCTTTCTGACTTACTTCACTCTGTATGACAGACTCTAGGTCCATCCACCTCACTACAAATAACTCAATTTCGTTTCTTTTTATGGCTGAGTAATATTCCATTGTATATATGTGCCACATCTTCTTTATCCATTCATCTGTCGATGGACACTTAGGTTGCTTCCATGTCCTGGCTATTATAAATAGAGCTGCAATGAACATTGTGGTACATGACTCTTTTTGAATTACGGTTTTCTCAGGGTATATGCCCAGTAGTGGGATTGCTGGGTCGTATGGTAGTTCTATTTTTAGTTTTTTAAGGAACCTCCATACTGTTCTCCATAGTGGCTGTATCAATTTATATTCCCACCAACAGTGCAAGTGGGTTCCCTTTTCTCCACACCCTCTCCAGCATTTATTGTTTGTAGATTTTTTGATGATGGCCATTCTGACTGGTATAAGGTGATACCTCATTGTAGTTTTGATTTGCATTTCTCTAATGATTAGTGATGTTGAGCATCGTTTCATGTGTTTGTTGGCAATCTGTGTATCTTCTTTGGAGAAATGTGTATTTAGGTCTTCTGCCCATTTTTGGATTGGGTTGTTTGTTTTTTTGATATTCAGCTGCATGAGCTGCTTGTAAACTTTGGAGATTAATCCTCTGTCAGTTGCTTCATTTGCAAATATCTTCTCCCATTCTGAGGGTTGCCAGGACGATATCTTTATCCAACCCCTCCCCTCTTGCTCTCCCTGCGTCACTCCCATTCCGTCCACCAGTCCGGCTCTGGGATCTCACCTGGCAGGCCTCTACTGCTCAGACCTCTGGTTCTGGGACTCTCCAGCAAGATGAGACTCAGAGAGGCTGGTGCAGGCTTCCCCAGGGCTGCCTAGTTCTAACCAGAACTCAAGTGTAGCAGTAAAAACCCTGAAAGATCCAAACCCTGTCTGAGGTTCTCAAAGCAAATAGAGGCAAGGGCACCAGGCCACGGACAAGGGCAAAAGATATTTTTGGTAGTTCCCCTTGCTGGAATGCACCAGCACCAACACCACCCAGGGCTGGAATGGAAACCCAAAAAACCCAGCCCCAGTCTCCACTGGGCCAAGGGACTCTCCACGCTCTACTCTGCCCTCAAGAGCCCGGACCTGGGATGAGGAAAATATACAAGGGTACTGCTGGAGAATCCAGGGCCTCCTGGGGGTAGGGGGTGACTGGAGAAGACCACTACCAGCAGGGGGGAAGCGGAAGAAAGGCTCTTGTTTTCCTGGAGGCTGTGCCCTGCCCTGGGGAGAGCAGCTCCCCAGAAATGATACTTGAGGACCTGGCTTGGGGCCACAAGAGCATATACTCTGGGTTTTATTTCCCCGTTATAAATGGAGGCAGGGGAGGAGAGGGATTCTTTGGCTGAGTAAACACAATACTCCTGGGTCCGGCCCACAAGGCTTGGCCCTGGGAAGAGCAAACAACCCGCCTGCCCTGTCCCAGCAGGTTTGTGGACACCGGCCTCCAGCTGCCACTCACTGCCCTGGGGCGCAGATGCGGGGCAGGGGAAGGGAGAGGTGCCTCCCCTCTCTTCCCATCTCTCCCAGGGATGTTGGAGAAAATCTGTAGTCCATCCCTCAACCCCCAGAGTAAGGCCAGGCCCAATGTTTAATGCCACCAAAAGCCGTCAGATGTAACTTGGTATCCCACCCCCACCCCATGTCATCTCAGTTCCCACTGTCCTCACTGACCCAGGCCCCTGAGCCCAGCTGCAAGCCCATGGTTTCTTCCCCATAAGCCCCTGCCCAGGCTGTGGGCTTCCCCTACTGATGGCTATGTGTTTGGCACGTCACAAGCCAGGAGCGAGCACCTGGGATCCAAACGGTCAGCCACAGAAGTAAAATGTTAATAACAACCAGTGTTTGTGCAGAATTCTGTAATTTGCAAAGTACTTTTTACAGACATCAGTTCTATCCTCCTAAGAGCCTTCTAAGTTAGGCATTCTCGTCTCCCCATTTTACAGATACGGAGGCAGTCACTGAAATGGCCAAGTCAGGACTTGAACCCAAGCCACCTGACTCTCCAGTTCACAGTCCGTCGCTGCAAAACCGGCAGCGTGATCACGGATGCTGGCGATCCGTAGAACGGGTTATAAGTAACGCTAGCTTTGCAACACCTGGCTTTTCAAACCCGGCAGCTGGATGAACGAGAAGCTCTGACCTGGCAGCCTGAGGGCTCCAGACCTCGCCTGACCCCTGCGCTCCCAGGCCCCCCGCCCAGCAGGTGTCGCCTCACCTCTCCCGGCTTGCCCTCCCTGCCACACTCCTGGCCTGGCCAGCGCCCTCCGCGCGCTGTTTGTTTTGCTGAGAGCTTCCGTTGGCTCGCGTGTGGGTGTTTGTTGTTAATTTCTCTTACAGATGGCAGACAGCCTGCGCTCCCCACCATCACCCCACCCCAAGGGCTGTGTGGGAAGCAGACGCTGCAGGGCAGAACCAAAGCCTAGCGGCTGAACAGCCCGTCTGCCGGCGTCTTTTATCCAATCCAAGTCCGGACAATATCTTTACAAAATTCCTTTTAACTCCTCCATCACTGGGGACTCTTCCAGCCTGGCTCCCATCAGACTGGAGCCCCCAACACTTCCCCCACCCTCACAGAAACATCTGATGGGGCAGGACACACCGTTCCAAAAAGCAATTTGTTTTTGGGGGAGGGAGGTTGTTTGTTTTTTTGGCTTCCAGCCATTACGCCCCCTCAGAACCCAGAGACCCTACGCTCACAGAAGCTTCTGGCAAAAGGAGAGGAAGGCGTTGATCTATAGAAGGTAGAAGATCATTCTTGTCCTCAGTGCTCAGAACTCCCCTCTGCAGAAGGGCCACAGTGACCCTCACTTTTCACTGCCTCTGAGAGGCCCCTTGATGAGACAGGTGCTCCTGTGGGGACTGGAGTGCGGGAGTGCTGGAAAAGGATGGAGCTTCTCTGTTTTTAAAGCAAATGTTTCTCATTCCCAAATCTCAATATTCCCATCTGGCCCCAAGAGCTGTGCTCAACCTGGGGACTGGCACCTCTCCCTCTAGAAATGCGCTGGGTCAAGGCCAGCATACAGGGGCTGGTAAGGGCCTGAGGGTCCTTGCTACCCACGCCTGAGGCTACAGCTCCAGAGGGGCATGCCTGCCGCCCTCCCCTGCACTCCCACCACTGTTCAGTGACTCCGGCTAGACTCCCCAGTTTACGTCCCTCAGTCTCTTTCCTGTTTCTACTGCTCTGCCCAGCTTCTCAGATACATGACTTGACTACCCAGCCTCCCTGGGTTTCTCTTCAGCCCTGGTCATGTCTTGAGTGATCTCCATCATCCACAGCTCACTGGCCAAGGCCCGTCTCACTCTACCCTCATGCTCACACCTACAGGACCCCAGCCAGGCCCAGGAGGGAAACTGATGGCTATCACTCCTGAGCCCTGCTGGACAACATTTTATGTCCACCTGGAAGTATGGACTTTGAAATGTCCAAGCTGACTCTGTCTACAAGGACCTAGAAGCAGCCGAAGATGCTGCTAAGGGAAAAGGCAAAGGAGCATACAGGACCCCCACAGAGCCATCAGTAGGTGGGACACAGAAGTCTCCGTGGCCGCCCCCTGGCAGTTCTGTAGCTCTGCAGATGCTGACACAGGGTCCCAGACTCCCAAGATTCATTCCTGGGTTAGACGACTAACTCCAATTTACGTAGGCCAAATTCAAGAACAAAGAGAGAACTTGGGCCCTGGTGTGCAGAAGCTGCTTTGCCCAGTCGCTGGAGACAGTGTTACCCAGTGCACGTTGCCAGCCTGTGTACTCTGCTGTGCTTTCCAACCTGAACCTCTTGGCTCACACAGGCCCCATATTTTTCCTGGCCGAGCTTCCAGACCTTCAAGGCCTGGCTCTACGAAGCCTTCCCTGACCCGTCTTAACTGAAGCCAAGCACTCTCTTGGGGCATTTCTTCCAGCCCTTACCAAATTCCACCAGGTATTTCAGTTATCTGGGTATACATCTTATCTGTAAACTTCTGAACAACAGAGATATCCTTTTGATCTGTTCTCACTGACCACCCACTGCTCCCCACCCCTTGCACAGAGCAGACAGTAACCATTTTCCAGATCAACAAATCCAAGACAATTACCCCAAGTCCTTCTGATTGGCCACTAAGGGATCCTGGCAAATGGTTGAGGGAAAAGAAAACAAGACACGTCCCCATCTCCTTGGCAACCACATGTATTACTCTAAGTTTCAAAACAGAATGCTAGTGAATGTCCTCAGTCAGAGGGTCCCTGGGTATAAGACCCTCCCCCATCCTCTCCGGACATTACCTTAAATTTCCACTTACACTTTTCTGGTGGCACATCTGTCCCTACACTCCTAACCCATCCAACAAAAACCTTTGGTTGACATATTAAACACTTTTTCAAAACCCCAGTTTCCTGAACTCGAGGAAAAGCAGGTCTCCCGTGCCTGGGGTGCAGGGTGCTGCCTGGCCTGTGCATGCGGCTGCCCCCTTTCCTGCACATCCATGCCTGGCGGACAGCTCACCCTCTGCGGTCGGGACCCCAGTGAGGCCTCCTGGTGATTTGCATATAATCACACACGATGCTGGGCACAACAAAGCCACTCCACACAGCAGAGCCTTCTCAGCTGAGTTGAAGGTTTAATCTCTTCATACAAAAGTTTCTGTTTTGCTTTCACTGAGCTCTGGCACTATTGCTAATGATGCTAAACAAATAATCGCCCTTTATCCCCCCTTTGGAGGCTTTGCCCTGTGCATTGTGGCCGCACAGGCCCCAGTTGTTGTGGTTTACAGGCCAGGCCTGCACCTGCACTGTTTGTGTGAGATTACCGGACGCCCAGCAGAACTCTTTAAAGAGAGCCGAGCACAGTGGCAGCGGAGGATGGGGCTAGGGAGGAGGTGCCAGCCAAACACCAGTGCTAGGCTTCCCGGACTCCCAGAGCCCCCTGTCCTTTCCCTCGGGAAGCACTCACCCCCACGCCTCCTCCAAAATCCAGCCCTTCCTTTACTAGTCTTCCAAGTTGGTTGTCTTCCTCCTCCAGTGTTTGGCCCCCTCATGCTTCCCCTCCCAGACTCACGCAGCCCCTCCAATTATGCACTCTTCGTCCAGCCATCTGGGAGTCACTCTGAACATCAGTTCATTTACTTCAGCACTTCGCCCCAGGTCTCAGAGTTTGCCCCAGCAGAGAGCCTCTAGGACACTGTTTCAAAGGGATGCTTCGTACCTTTTGTCTTGGCTCCAACCCTCTGCCAGATCATTTTGAGAATGAGCCATGATCCCCTGTCTCTTATATTGATGCAGGATTTGGAAGTCAATAATCATACAGGTGGCCTAGATAAGGGTGCCCTGGCTGTCTCAGTTATCTACTGCTGTGTAACAAACAACCCCAAAACCTAGAAGCATAAAACAACAATCGTTTTATTCTATCTCACAATGTTGTAGTTCAGAAATTTGTTCAGGGCTCAGCCGGGCAATTTTTCTGTTCCATGTGTCATCATCAGGGGTTACTCTGTGGTGTTCAGCTGGCAAATGGGCTGATCTGGAGGTCTTATGCCCTGGTAGGTGCAACTGGAAGGTTTGGCTCATCTAGGACTGTTGACCAAAGGGCCTACATGTGGTCTCTTCAGCACGGCGGTCTCAGGATAATGGTATTTCTTATATAGCAGATCAAGGCTCCCAGAAACAATGTTTCTAAAGAACAGAGCAGAAGCTGCAAGGCTTCTTATGATCTAGGCCCAGAACTCCCAGAATCTCACTTCTTCCACCTGCTATTGGTCAAGCAGGTTCAAGACGAGGGAATTTGCAGACATCTTTAATCTATCACACCAGCTAAAAAGGTCTTCTCAAGAGCCACCAGCCCTACAACCAGTATGAGAGCAATGTCCTGGGCCCAAAGGCCAAATAGCCTAGCCTTGCAAATAAAACATCACAGTTACCAGCCTGCGTACACTAGGTGCTGGTATCACTTTCCCCCAAAGACTCAAGCAAACATCCTATCCCTGGCCTAGTGCAAAGTCCCCAGCTGACCCACTGCTTGGCCTGCTTATCACCTGCCTTGGCTGCTGGCAGGACCTTCGGTTTTTCTTGGCTGCTACCAGACCTGGAGCTGCCCTTTTCAAAAGGCTTTTGTTAACAGATGGCTTTGGATGGGAGATAAGGAAGTTTGATTCCATTTTTATAGAGGCAAAGATGCTGCCATAAAATAGGGGGTTAAATCTCCAGACTTCAAGTTCCACCCCGGCCCTTGCAGGATGACCCCGGCAGCAAGTCCCTCCTGAGGGAAAGGGATGTCACTATATCACTGCTCTAAGTCTCCCTGGGAGTCTTGAGGAGGAGGGAGGCAAGGTGAATGGGGGATGGGGGGTTGGGGTAGGGTTCTGTCTGCCACACCACTGAGGCATTGAGTCATGTCAATACCAAGAAACTCCTAGTCAGACAGGCTCTGGCAGACTCATCTGGCCCAGACCAGCTGCATTTTCCCTGGCTCCAGGCTGGGAGTGGCAGGCATCTGTCAGGGCAGTCTTTGCCCCAAGAGCAAGGGTGGAAGGTCACATAGGCCAGGGTCACACACAGTCTTTTTTATTTTCTTCATTAATATGTTTCAAATTTTATTATGAAATATCCAAGCCATACAAAAAGGAATGACTAATACACAAACAAACGCCCATGCACCCACCCCCTAACTTAAGAAATAAAATGTTACCAATAGTATTGAAGTTCCCTGGTTCACATGTATTTTCAAGGCTCTGGAGAGTTGGGGAGAAAAGGGGGTCTGCTCATTTCTACACAGGAAGGGAAGAAGCATTGGTGAGGAAGAGGGAAACTAACCTAGGTGTCAGCAATTGCTGCTCCAACTAGAAAGGGGCCTCTTGTTAATAATAAGATATTATAGTATCAAGGGTATTTTATAAGAGTCTGGGAATGGACTATAAAGAATTAGAACATTTCTTCCTTCACCTCCCATCTCAGAGACTCCCTGCATTCCACAGTCTGAATTAGTCACTGGTTCCTTAGGGAATCTTTAGAGACTGACTTTTACGTCTCTATGTCCATCTATATCCCACACTTGACTAAACTCTACCACTGTGCATTATTCATTTTTAATCTCTCACAAAGTTCTTATGCAGAGCCAGGACTCTTTGTTACTGACATGAATGTGTAATTAACTCTTGGGAAACCCCCATGGTCAATGGGCAGGGAAGAGGAAACTTAACAGAAAAGGAAAGAAAAAGTAGGTTGAAAAATAAGAGACCAGAGCACATTTAGTACCCAGATCTTGGTGTCTAAGGCCATTCTCTCATAAAAGAACCAGGGCTCCTTGGAGAAATGGCTGATTCTAAGACTAGGAAAAGAAATATACAAGATGAGAAGATGAGCTTCGGGCATCTTTCAGTACCACAAAGTAAGGAAATTGCTTAAAAATCATCTAAAACCCACAATGATGGGTTATATCAAAGGACCCAGGAGCCAACTGAACTAGCTCCCACCGGTCACCACTGGATTTTGAGAAAAACAAAACAAAACAAAACTTTCAACCCAAAATATGAAATCAATATCCATGAGTCCATACTGATGTAAATAATTGGAAGAATAAATAAATAAATAGGAAAGAAACAACAAATCTCCCATGCAGAAGAATTCCACATACTTTATGTAGGTAGTCGACCTTCCAGGAGGGGGGAGCATAGATCTCCCCTTCTTAAGTGTGGGCTGTACATAGGGACTTCCTTCCAAGGGGTACAGTATGGAAAGGAGAAAAATAAAAGAGTAACTTTACAATGGAGAAAATCTGACAAACAACCTCAGCCAGGTGACCAAGGTCAACATCAACAGGAACACATCATGGTGATAGTATGCATCCTTGATATAAAGTGATGTAAACAGCACTTTATCTCTGTGGTCTTCCTCCCAAAAAACCATAACTCCAGTCCAGTCATGAGAAGAACATCAGACAAATCCCAAAGGAGGGACATCCTGCAATATACCTGATGAGTACTCCTCGAAATTGTCAGATCAGCAAAAGCAAGGAAAGCCTGAGACACTGTCACAACCAAGAGGAACCTTAGGGGACACGACAACTAAATGTAATGTGGTGCTCTGGATGGCATCCTGGAACAGAAAAGGACATTAGGGAAAAACTGAGGAAATCTGAACAAACTGTGAATGTTAGTTAATAATAATATATTCATTAGTTGATTATAATAAATGTACTATATTACTGTAAGATGTTTATAATAGGGGAAACTGAGTGCGAGGTATTTGGGAACTCTCCATACTATCTTTGCAATTTTTCTATAAATCTAGAACTGTTCTTTTAAAAAATCAGGATGTTCCAGGAAAAACTTAAATAGAACTGTAAAAACAGAGGGAAAAAGTAATAGCCTGAGGGGACTTCGGAATCACTGAAGTTAAGAAGTCCCCAACCTGTCGGAAACAGTGAAGAGTCAAGTAAAATCAAATATGAAAGATCTAGACCAGCTGGGGGCACTGCCAGGGGCCTTGGAGAGGGCAGTGTTGGGATGATGGTGACTACAGAAATCAGAGGGCTGGGGGAGACAGTACAAGGACCTGGGGACAACTAATGTGACCCTCTATCAGAGAGTGTCCCTAAAGGATAGACAAAAAGACCCTTCCTCAGTGAGAAGCCTCAAACTTCTCACTGAACATCACAGGCGAGTCTTCAAAACAATGCTGAGGGGAAAAGTGAAAAACAGGATGAGATGGCACAACAAACTTGACATTTTTAAAGTGCATGCACATAAACAATACTCATGTTGCAAGAACACTCACAAATACATGTTAAATTTATTAGAATGGTTGTCTATAGGGAGATGGAAATGAGAATAAATGGGGGAAAATAAATGAATAAAATAGAGGGTGTTCCTGCCCAGACGTGCATTGAAAACATGCCGTAAACTGAGTATAATTAACTCAAATCTCTACACCTCAGGGACGTGTGTGAGTGTGTGTGTATATGTGTGTGTGAGAGAGAGAGAGAGAGAGAGAGAGAGATTGACGAGAGAGAAGAAAAAGAAGGGAAGGAAAGCAGAAGAGGTAATGGAATCAGGTTTTCTTCCAAATTGGAGGAAAGGCAGAAGAGAAGGTGATCGCGGGAAGGGGGAGGGTGGCCATGCCGGGGAAGGGAGGCGGGCAAGCACAGCATCTAACGCAGAGTGGGTGTTTCCCTGTGGGAGGGGGGCCATATCGAAAGCAACTGTCAGCCCAGGAAGTTTGTTTTTGAAAGCCACAACCTTCCCTGTCAAGTAGGATGTTCAGCTATAAGCTTTAAGGAACAACAGAAAAAGAAATATTGGTGAGAAGAAGCTGTGGTGAAGAGAAGAGACTGGGAACTCAAAAGAAAACCTAGGGTTCCAATCATGGTCTTGTGAAAAAGCACTGATGGGGGTTTGGACACCGGCCAGTTATGTGACCTTGTGGAAATCTCCTAGCCTCTCTGAGCCTAGGTTTCCTCATCTTTAAATTGAAGGATTGGAACCAATGTCTAAACTCCCTTCTCCGACTCCACAGTGAATGCCATCTGTGCGTTAACACAGGAAGGAAGGTTAGTCGCGTTTCCTGACCGCGGCTGGTTTCCTACAATGGTCTTCATCATTTCTCTCCTGCTCCTTTTGCTTATCATGCCAATGAAGTCCCGGGAAAGTCCTCTCTCTGTGCCCTTTCAGCAGGTATAATCATTCACACAACTTAGCACTTGATTCTACATCTTTTCTCGTACCTTCACTGGTCGAATATATGGCCTACAAGGGCAGAGTCCCTTCATGTCTTGTGTTTCTTTTGTATCCCCACAGGACTGGGCCTCAGAAAGGGGTTCGTTACGTTGCCACATTCTGGGCCCAAAATATCCCCAATGGCTAAAGATTCTAATGCCAGGCATCCCAAAGTAGTTCGCTACAATTAGGAACAGATTTTTTATTCAAATTTTTACCTGAGGAGCAATCTGAGCTTTTTTTTCCCTCTTTTCCAGTTTGTTATTCCTAGAGATCCAATCCAGTACCCTGGCCTCATGGGAATTTTCCATCTTGTCCTGTCCCAAGATAAGCCACTTTCCTTCTCTGGGCCTCAGTTTCCTCATTTGCAAAATAAGGGGGTTAAAGGATGTAACTCCTAGGGTCCCTTCCAGTTCTAATACTCTTCACCCACCCAAGTAATCTGATGCTAATTAGGGCCCCAGGACCCTCTCACCAGCCAAGTACAACCTTACAGCTCTATTCACCAGGTAGAAAGTCAAGGTTGTCAAGGTTGATTTCATAGCAGGAAGGGGAATGAGAAGGGCTACTGGCTGTGACTATAGACACAGGAAGAAGAATGTCCAGAAGGAGACCGAATTTCCCATAAGATCTCAGAGCAAGATGAAGCTCACCTATCTTCTCACAGAGGAAGGAAGGTTCACAAGATGAACCCACATTCTGCCACCTGGGAAATGTGTATAATTCATATGGAAAGAACATGCTTGGGAGCAAAAGTACCTGGGTTCTACCCCTGACCACACCTCCTATTAACGGGATGATCTCAGGCAAGTGACTTAACCTCTCTGAGCCTCCATTTCTTACATGATAAGATGGGTTGATTGTAATGCCTATCTCACAAGGTTGTTGGAGTATCAAAAAGGATGGTGCATGTCAAAGTTCCTTATAAAACTTTGCTATTTATCTCACTTTACCTGAGAGTTTGTTTGAAATTCAGAATTCTGGGCCCCACCCCACATCACCTATAGCACTGAATCAGAATCTCCCATTTAGGATCTCAAACACTCAATAGCAAGAAAACAAACAACGCAATTTTAAAAATGGTCAAAGGACCTGAATAGACATTTTTCCAAAGAAGACATACAAATGGCCAACAGACACATGAAAAGATGCTCAACATCACTAATCATCAGGGAAATGCAAATCAAAACCACAATGAGATATCACCTCACACCTGTTGGAATGGCTGTTATCAAAAAACAAAAGATAACAAGTGTTGGCAAGGACTTGGAGAAAAGGGAATCCTTGTGCACTGTTGGTGGGAATGTAAATTGGTACAGGCATTATGGAAAACAGTATGAAGGTTCCTCAAAGAACTAAAAATAAAACTGCCATAAGATCCAGTAATCCTGTTTCTGGATATATATCCAAAGGAAATGAAATCAACATGTTGAAGAGATAGCTACACTCCCAGTTCACTGCAGCATTATTCACAATAGCTAAGATATGGAAACAACCCAAATGTCCATCAACGGATGAATGGATAAAGAAGATGTGATATACGCAGGTCTTCAAACTATTTTGAGTATATTTTTGTGTGTGGTGTGAGGTAGTGTTCTTTCATTGATTTACATGTAGCTGTCCAGATTTCCCAACACCACTTACTAAAGAGACTCTCTTTTTTCCATTGTATATTCTTTGTTGTAGATTAATTGACCGCAGGTGTGTGGTTTTATTTCTGGGCTCTCTATTCTGCTCCATTGATCTATATGTCTGTTTTGTGCCAATACCATGCTGTTTTGGTTACCGAAGCTTTGTGGTGTTGTCTGAAGTCTAGAAGGATTATGCCTCCAAGCTTTGTTTTTTTTCCTCAGGATTGTGGGTCCTTCGTGATTCCATATAAACTTTAGGATTATTTGTTCTAGCTCTGTGAAAAATGTCATGGGTATTTTGATAGGGATCACATTAAATCTGTAGATTGCTTTGGGTCATTTTAATGACATTAATTCTTCCAATTCAAGAGCTTAAGATATCTTTCCATTTCTTTGAATCATCTTCAATTTCCTTTATCAGTGTTTTATAGTTTTCAGCATATAGGTCTTCTGTCTCCTTGGTTAAGTTTATTCCTAGGGTTGTTTTTTTTTAGGTGATTTTAAATGGGATTATTATTTTACTTTCTCTTTCTGATATTTCATTGTTAGTGTAAGGAAATGCAATGGATTTCTGTATATTAACCTCATATCCTGCTACCTTGCTGAATTCATTTATTAGTTCTAAAAGTTTTTCTGTGGAGTCTTTGAGTTTCTCTATATAGAGTATCATGTTATCTGGAAATAGTGACATTTTTATCTCTTCCTTTCCAATCTGGGTAACTTTTATTTCTTTTTCTTGTCTGATTGTTGTGGCTAGGACTTCCAATACTACGATGAATACAAGTTGTGAGACCATAAAACTCCTAGAAGAGAACATAAGCAAAACATTCTCAGGCATAAATCGTAGCAATATTTTCTTAGATCAATCTCCCAAGGCAAAAGAAATAAAAGCAGAAATAAACAAATGGGACTCAAGCAATCTTAAAACCTTTTGCACAGCAAAGGAAATCATCAACAAAACAAAAAAACAACCAACAGAATGAGAGAAAATAACTGCAAACAATGCAACTGACAAGGGCTTAATATACAAAATATACAAACAGCTCATACAACTCATACAACCTAATCAAAAAATGGGCAGAAGACCTACATAGATATTTCTCCAAAGAAGACATACAGATGGCCAATAGGCACATGAAAATATGCTCAACATTGCTAATTATTAGAGAAGTATAAATCAAAGCATAATGAGGCATCACTTCACACTGGTCAGAATGGCCATCATCAAAATGTCTACAAATAATAAATGCTGAAGAGGGTGTGGAGAAAAGGGAACCCTCCTACACTGTTGATGGGAATGTAAATTGGGGCAGCCAGTATGGAAAACAATATGGAGGTTCCTTTAAAAACTAAAAATAGAGCTACCATATGATCCAGCAATCCCCACTCTTGGACGTATATCCAGAAAAAATGAAAACTCTAATTCAAAAAGATACATACACTCCAATGTTCATAGCAGCACTACTTATAATAGCCAAGACATGGAAACAACCTGAGTGCCAATCAACAGACAATTGGCTTAAGAAGATGTGGTATACAAATACAGTGGAATATTAGCCATAAAAAAGAATGAAATAATATCATCTGCAGCAACATGAATGGACCTAGAGAATATCATAGTAAGTGAAGTAAGTCAGATAGAGAAAGACAAATATTATATGATATTACTTATATGTAGCATCTAAAAAATAATACAAATGAATATATATACAAACAGAAATAGACTCGTAGACACAGAAAACAAAATTATGGTTACCAAAGGGAGAGGGGAGAGGCAAATTAGAAGTATGGAATTAACAGATACAAGCTACTATACATGAAATAGATAAGCAACAAGGATTTACTGCATAGCACAAGGAACTATATTCACTATCTTGTAATAAACTATAATGGAAAATACTCTGAAAAAATATATATACAAATATACATGTATGTGTGTGTATATATATATATATATATATATATATATATATATATATATAACTGAATCACATTGCTGTATACCTAAAACAAACACAATATTGTAAATCAACTATACTTCAACTCAAAACAATGTGATATGTATATTAGAGTATAGAAATATTGAAATAATGATGGAATATTATTTGGTCATGAGAAAAAAAGGAAATCCTGCCATTTGTGACATGAATCAACCTAGAGGACACTAAACTAAGTGAAATAAGCAAGATAGAGAAAGACAAATACTGCATGATCTCATTTGCATGTGGAATCTAAAAACAGTCAAACTCACAGAAGCAGAGAATATTGTGGTGATTACAAGGGGCAGGGAGGTGGGGGAAATGGGGAGATATTGGTCAAAGGGTACAAAGTTTCAGTTATGTAGGATGAATGAGTCTAGAGCGGTCCCCAACCTTTTTGGCACCAGGGACCGGTTTCGTGGAAGACAATTTTTCCACGGACTGGGGTGGGGGGGGGGATGGTTTCGGGATGATTCAAGCACATTGATTTATTATGGTCTCTGGGCAGTCAAATCTCTCTGCTAATGATAATCTGTATTTGCAACCTCTCCCCCTCGCTCGCATCACCACCTCAGCTCCACCTCAGACCATCAGACATTAGATTCTCATAAGGAGCGTGCAACCTAGATCCCTCGCATGCGCAGTTCACAGTAGGAGTGGAGCTTCTATAAGAATCTAGTGCCACCGCTGATCTAACAGGAGGCGGAGCTCAGGTGGTAATGCGAGCGACGGGGAGCAGCTGTAAATACAGATGAAGCTTCGCTTGCCGCTCACCTCCTGCTGTGCAGCCGAGTTCCTAACAGGCCACAGGCTGGTACCTGTCTGTGGCCCGGGGGTTGGGGACCCCTGTCTACAGAGCTAATTCACAGCATGATGACTATAGTTAACGAAACTGTACTGAATACTGGAGACAAGCTAAGAGAGTAGAGTTCAAGTGCCCTTATCACACAGGCAAAAAAAAAAAGGGTAACTAGGTCAGGAAATGACATGTTAATTAGCTTAACTGTAGTAATCATTGCACTATATATATGTGTATCGAATCATGTTGTACACCTTAATTATATATAATTTTTATTTTTAAAATATATAAATAAAAGAGAAAAATAAAATTAAAATTTTAAGTAAAAAAAGATCCCCAGATGATTGGTAGGAATAGTAAAGTTTTAAGAGCAACATAAAACATTACACAGATGTTAATCTTAATTTCCACCAAGATAATTAAGGTATTGATGCTAATTTACACACACACACATGTGCAGGCACACACACACCCACACACACACACACACCATTTCCTGTGAGCTCACAGTGCCACCTTCTGGAAAGACAAGGGCAGGAGGACTGTGCCATTCAGTGAGAACAAAGCAGATGACAGAGGGATGTGCCGGGGAAGGGGGGCACTCACAGGCCTAGGGGACCCTGGAGAGAAGTGGCTTTGCTGGAAGATGTCAACCTGCTCTGTTCAGTATGGTAACCACTAGTCGTCACGTGGATCTACTGAGCACTTGAACTATGGCCAGTTCAAATTGAGGTGTGCTGTAAGCGTAAAATGGATCTCAAAGACTTAGTACAAAAAATATATATATAACATATTATTAGTTTTTATATTGATTACATGTTGAAGTAATAGTTTTGACACATTAGGTTAAATCAAATATATTATTAAGATTCATTTCACTTGTTATTTTTTACTCTTATAATGTGGCTACCGGAAAACTATAGATTACATATGTGACTCTCATTGTATTTCTATGGGACAGCACTGATGTAAGCTATATTGTTTCAGAATACATGTTCCTAGGAATCTTAATTTCTTCCCCCTTAAATGTGTCTGTAAAGGAGCCTTTGCTTCTGCACCCCAGTAACTCTCCTTCCAGCCCCAGCTCCGCAAGCAGCATCCAACAATCCCTTGGAGTTTGCAGCACATTCTGTTAGGTACCAGCAGCCCCAGAAGAGAGCCTGGTACACAGTAAGAGCACAATAAATATCTGTGGAATGAATAATAAATAAGAGAGCAAGTAAGGTGCTCTACAGCACAGGGACACCTTGTCCTGGAGAGTAAATCTTTTTTTAGAAGCAGCCAAGTCATAAGTCATTCAGTGGAAAATCTGATGAATTATATCAGATACATGATTTACTATTTTCAAAACCAAGGCCTGATTACAAAGCCATGCAATAAGTTCTCTTAAGGCTCTCCCAACCCAGCACTATTCAAACTTGAGATCAGAGGTCTTATTTACAAATTTAAGTTATGAGGACAAGCTGGGTGCCCTCAAGGTCCCTGAGCTTCAGTTCCTTAACCCTCGAAGCCACATCTTATCTTAGCACTGACTTCCATTAGCACTTTATGGCTTTCCAAGTGCTTCCTCACCTGTTAGCTTGACTGACACAACTGCAATGAAGAAAGCCAAGTAGTATTATTTATTACCACTTTTTTTTACAAGTGATAAGTCAACTGACTATCTGATTTCCAAAGGTAATTAACAAGGCCAGGACAGGCCCTGTCTCTCCACCACATGCTATGCTTTATCCATTGCATCTCCTGGTTATTCCAAGGGGCTCATCTGCTGTTTTATAGTTTTCAGGTATTTCATGTATGCATATTCTTTAAGAGCATTTGACTGGTTGCATGAATTTGTTCAAACTTTCCACCTTTCTGGCCTCAGTCTTCTCATTTGTAAATTGGGAGGATAGAACTAAATGATCTGTAAGGTCCTTTGTAATGCTAAAATCGTGTGGGTTTCTGAAACTTGGCTGAACATGCCCCACAGGCAGAAGCCTTATGTTTCATTTCCTTGTCATGTCTCCTGCAGGATTTTGCACACGGGGAGTGCTTAAACGAGGTTGACTAGCTCTGCCTTGCAAAAGGAGGGAGCTGGAATGTTCCTCCATCACAGAGCCCAGTTCTACACACACACACACACACACACACACACACACGCTGCTCTAGGAAGGAAAAGTGTATGGAGAGAGGAAAGAGAGGGTGGCAATATTTAAGTTGTCTAGGCCAAAACCTCCCAGAGGACCTGTATCTCAGATTTCATTTCATGAAATATTCAGTGAGTGCTTCCCACAGCTCCGGTGAGTGGCAGAGGCTGGCCTTCCGGGACATTTCCTTCTACCTACCGATCCTGGGCCCGGGTGTCTCTGTGCATCCCCCATCCTGGTGTTGCTCTGTTACTGTGTCTTTGCCTTTTGCTCCCCTCTCTCTCCACCTGTGTCCCCAGAGTTCTTTCTCAGTGTCTGTCCTCCCCCACCTCATGTCTTCCTCTCTCCCTGACACTGTCGCCCCTGCCCAGAAGGTGAAGATTCTCCCCTTTAGGAGCACCCGAGGGACATGGGCCTGTGTACCTCTCTTTTGCTTTGCCCTCCAGAGCGCCATGTGCCTGAGCAGGGAGAATACTCAGGACTGTGGGGACCGGACGCCTTGTGCAGAAGAGCCAGATGGACCAGGGTGCCCAGAGGGTAGGGGCTGGGGCTGCACTTGGGCCAGAGGAGTTGGGGGTGAAGTTGAGGAGTGGGGAAAGAAAAACAGCTCTGAGGGATGCTGGCTTTGGGAGACACCTGGGTTGGGTTGGGGGTCAGAAGACCCTTAGTGGGGGAAGAGAGCAGTTGGGGGTCCACCTGGGGCTCCCGGGGGAATCACCAGGGGACCCACAGCCCTGGAAGCTTAGTCTTGGCCTTAATTCTTGTTTGCCTATCACTCCACAGGTGGGCTCTGTCCTGACTCACCGCCTGCGCCCTGTCCCCCTGGAACTTTCTTCTCCGGAGTGAGACCCCACAATGCCTCCTCCTGCCACCTCTGCCCTCAGGGATTCTTCAACTCCTGGCCTGGCCAGGATGCCTGTTTTCCCTGTGGCTCGGAGGCCACCCAGCCGGAGGAGGGCAAGGACACATGCGTATGCCCGGGACCTGGCCGAGTGTTCCAGGTATGTCCTCTGGCGGGAGGGACCCAGGGACAGGCTGCATTTCCAGGACAGTTTTGTTCTTGAGTCAAGTTCAGCTCAGGTGTAACCTGACCAGGGTTAGTTCAGGTTTCCAAGTGACTTGGGGACAGGGTTGCCAGGTAAAAGACAGGGTGCCCAGTTAAACTTGAATTTCGCATAAATTATGGATACGTTTTTAATATGTCTCAAATATTTTATTTATTTATTTATTTATTTATTTATCTATTTATTTATTTTTGGCTGCATCGGGACTTCGTTGCTGCGCGCAGGCTTTCTCTAGTTGCGGCGAGCGGGTGCTGCTCTTCGTTGTGGTGCGCGGGCTTCTCATTGCAGTGGCTTCTCTTGTTCTGGAGCACGGGCTCTAGGTGCACGGGCTTCAGTAGTTGTGGCACGTGGGGTCAGTAGCTGTGGCTCGCGGGCTGTAGAACACAGGCTCTGTAGTTGTGACACACACGCTTAGTTGCTCCGCGGCATGTGGGATCTTCCCGGACAAGGGATTGAACCCGTGTCCCCTGCGTCGGCAGGCAGATTCTTAACCACTATACCACCAGGGAAGTCCCTGTCTCAAATATTGAATGGGACATACTTACACTCAAAAAGTATTCACTGTTTATCTGAAATTCAAGTTTAACTGAGCGCTCCATATTTTTATTTGCTAAATCTGACAACTCTACTTGGAGGAGAGGGTAGACTTAATATTGTTCTTCACCATGACCACTCCCAAAATGCACCCAAGTCCAAGCCCTTCCAACTCAAACTTGTCCTATAAGCCAGCAAATATGCATCTGAATTCTTCCTTTCCTGAACTTCCCATGTCTTTTTGACAGAAAAGATAGCACCATCTGGACCCTAAGCAGCACGTGCCAGTAACGTCCCCTCTGAGCTGACTCTCCTCTGCCCTGGTGATCCCTTACTTCCCCTCCCCTGCTCTTATCCTCTGGTCCATCTCACGCAGGGTCACAGCCATAGGGTCCTGTGTGGTTCACAGCAATCAAGGACTACCAGCCAACCTGAAATTGCTTTCCCTCCCCACCTAACCCACAGCCCAGTGACGGGCAGTGCCCCTGCCTACAGGGCTACCGAGATCTTGGAGAGCCAAGGGGCTGTGTCCAACGGGAATACAAGAGCTGCAAGGACGGGGCCACCTGGAACCAAGAGGGGGTCTGTTTGACCAAGGATCAATGGAATGACCACTGTGCCCACGAGGTAGGAGGCGCCCATATAGTGTACCTCCTGCACCCCTGGCCCTCTGCTCACCTGTTCATCTGCCCAGCCTCCTAGCCACTGGAAGCTCATTCCACTAGCCCCCCTTTGGAAACATGGAGACCTGAGCTCTACACGCTGAAGCTGGGGAGAATTGGGGGCAACCTCCACCAGGGAGGTGTCCCCAAGCAGTGTGGGTCTCCATGCAGGTGTGTGCCACACCAGAGGATGCACGTGGCTATGACCCAGGCCTGGGGCTCTGTCTGTGCTGGGGACAGCACTCAAGTGAGATGTGTGGTCCCCTGTGCCCGAAGAGACAGAGACACGTCCTGCAGCTAAGCTGTCTCGAGGGCATCACGCAGATTTCCATCACCGAAGACACCGGAAGCCAGGTACGATGCCCCAGGTCCAACCCGTGCCAAGCCGGGCCCACGGCAGAGCCATAGACCCAGGGCCTGCAGCCCCTGCCTCCTTTCTAAGAGGTAAGGTGTGTGACACGTTCATGCACGGGGTCTGCAGCCCTGCACACTGACCCACATCCCTGGCCCAACCTCTGGTGCCAGAGAAAAGATACTATCGTTGATTTAATCTCATCCTATAAAACTTCTTGAAAAAGTCATGGTGTACGTTAAAGAGGGCAAAGTGTCATGGAAATCTTCCCACATGAGCAAGGGACAATATTCAAAGTCACGACTCCAGGTTGCCCCTGCCACTCCCAGGGCTCTCAGACCTATTCCCACGACGGTTTCCCCTCCAACCTCATCAGGACACTCAGACAGGGCTTGAGAAAGCACCTGTGCTCTCCCCACCTGCCTGCCAGGGGAGGGTATTACTCACTGTGTCTTCAGAGAAGAGCTGACACTGGACCTCCCTGTTCCCAGGAATTCTACCTTCTGGACAGGCCTTCCTCACCCCGTGCTGTGGGCCATCCCTGTCACTTGGACCAAAGGCAGAATTCTGTCCCTCTGTATGTGGTCAGCATGGACAGTAAGAGAGCGGGACAGAAGGAGGCCCCAGGGAGGGCCTGTGGCTCAGGTCCACACGTGGGCAAATCTTGTCCTTACCACGGCACACACGTGGCCCCTGTACACGGAAGCTGGGGGGCGATGGGCAACTCCTCTCCATAAAGGGGTCCCCAAGAACTGCATGTGAATCCCGACATCCCTCCCACAGTTTTTTAGAAAGTTGAATCCTGCCAAGTGCAAGTCGGGAATGGACAGCTTCTGCTGTATCCACACACTAGGACCAACACTCTCCCCAGCCCTGCAGGCTCAGGGAGATGCCCGTCTTGTTCTAGGGATTGGCTTCCTGGGCCTGAGCAGACCAGGCCGTGATCTACTGCTCTCCCTCGGCCTGCCCCTCAGGGATCCCAGGCTCCCAGGCCAGGATGCAGGTGAGCATTGCGGCTGACACCTGTTGCCTCTCCTCCCCCTCCTCCAACCTCCCCAGATCCTGGCACGAATCCACCTGAAGAGTGGCTGCCTTTCCTCATGTTCTGAATCTTGCCCAGGAAAGTCCAGGGAAGCATATCTGAGCTCTCCTTCAACACTGAGCCTCAACTCCACGCACCTTGGGAATCTGTCACTCCCAGAGCCGAGCATCCAAAACCCCACAGTCTGCCTCCAAACCAACGATACACTGGCCTTCCTGGTGACCCGTGAGCATTACCCCGAGTATGATCTGTGAGTGTCAGAGGGCACGGCCCTGCCACCACCGGAAATGCTCCTCGTGCCTACAGCCAAGAGACAACACGCCCCTTCCTTCCTCCACCCCAGGGGCCACTTCTACAACACACAGGGGGAGTTTGACTGGGGGCGCTTCCGGGCCCTGGCTGAGGAGTCCCAGCTCCAAGACCAAAGCCCTCACCTCTTTCTGCAGCAGTTTCAGCAGCCCGGGGTCTATGTCTTTCGCCTGAACAGCAACTGGCATCGGAAGATGGTTTGTCTGTGATGGCTTGCCTTTTTTAAGACATTATCCCACCATTTCCCCTCTCTTTAAAAAATACTGCCTCATAACCACCCCAGACAGCTCTCCAGGGGAGGAGGTGCCCTGAATGACCCTATCAGAGTCTCAGGGTCCCACAGTCCTAACAGATAATTCTGGGGATGCCAAGGTTCACTCCAAAGCAGCCCAACCTGTGATGTGTAAGGAAGGGATGCTTGTGAGGATGAAAATACAATGCGTCTCGAGGGATATAGAATGTCTAGCCATCGCTCACAGCCCTCCACTTCGTCTCCCCCTGCCCACCCCTCTTTCATCCTGAAGGGACATATCCCGAGCCAATCTATGCAGGCTTTTATCTACATGACCTGTGCATGATGCCACCACTGCTCCGGGTACACTGTCTTGGTCACACACAGGATGTAGTATCTCAACCTGTCAGTCCAGCTTCCAAGAGATTGTGCTGACCTAGTCCCATAACGTGCAGGCAGCTCTCCGGATAGCTATCTGATACAGATTCATTTCCCAGGGATCCAGGTATGCACAAAGATCCGGACTATTTGGTTAGTGTCAACAGGCCTGGTTTCCCACTCTGTCCCCTGGCCAGGCTCTGGCGGACAGTGGGACCAAGGCTGAACAGGTTTCTTTCTACCCAGTATGTCCGCACCCTCCCGCCAGGGGGCCAGTGCTTTGGGGAAGGGCCCTTTGTCCCCACAACTCCCAGGTATCTCATCCAAACTGGCATCGCCAAGATCCCCAGGCCCCTGAAGAGGTCCGACTGGCCAGGAGTCCTGGGGGAGATTGTCCTGCTCCTGGGGCTCTGCCTGCTTCTGTTGGTGAGTAAAGCTGGACACGTGACATCTTAACCACTGTGTCAGACCACCTCCCCAATGCCGTGGAAATGGGTCTTCCAGGGCCCGTCTGCACTAGGCATTATCCTAGTTGCTAAGATGTCAAAGTGACAAAGGTGCAGCCTCAGGCCTCCAGCAGTCAAAGTTTAGCAGGGAGAATATAGACAAGGAGACAAATAAATGCCAGCGAGTGCTGTGGAGCTCTGGTAAGAGTGTGCCGGGGGCCCCGGTTGCACAAAGAAGGGGGATGACTGTTCTTCCTGGGTGGTAAAGACAGACCTTCCTGAGGAGGTGATCCCTGAAAGAGGCTTGAAATATGACACGAACAAAAATTCAGTCCCTGTACTGACAAAGGGGTTAGTGAGCTGAGGGTGGGAGGAAAATGCGCTTAGGAGGAGAGGTGGGGAGTGTTATGAACCAAGGCTCAGAGGCATGAAACAATGTTCACCTGCTCAGGGAACCAAACCTGGTCCCTGTGACTGCAGCTTCAGGTGCAACGGCAGGGATGAGGCTGGAACCAGGGGAGAGAACAAAGTGTGGATGGTCTCATGGACCCTGCTAAGAAGTTTGGACTTTATCCTCTAGGCAGTGGGGATCAATTAAGAATTTTGAGCAAGGGAGAAAACCTGGTAAGACTTTTATGTTTACTCTAGCAATAAGGTGAAAGACAGAGATGGATTAGAAAGGAGAAAGTTACAGAGAGAGAGGCTGTTAGAATGGTCCAAAGAAGCAAAGATGAGGTCCTCCCTGACCACGCTGAGCGGGGATCCTCCTCCTCCGAGTGTCCTCAGAAGGGATGCTTCTCCCTCGGTTTCCCTTTCCTTCACATCGCCCCTGATGTACCCTGTAGATTCAGTGTCACAGACTGAGCTGGGCCCGGAAGGCTGCTCCCCAGCCCACCTTCAGGAAACATCAGCAGAGCTACAACTTGGATGCCTACACTTCCCCAAGAGCCAGGATAACGTCAGTGAGGAAAGGCCGACCACACCAAGACTCTGATGTCCCCAGGGTTGAGAGAGGTCATGGTGAGTGACAGGCTTGGGCTGGAATCCCAGAGGTGCCCCCCAAATCCAACTGGCCAGCTCCTGCTTCCTTTGTTCATTGTTTCATTCCTCTCCACTCATTCATTCATTGCTCAGTAAGTGTTTATTGAGTAGCCACTGTATGCCAGACACTGCCAGCTTCTAGGAGTACAGGGTATAGGAGGGGACAGAGACATCTAAATACACACTTTCGTAAAGAAACGTACAATAACCACGTACAAAGTGGCCAAGTTAGGAAATGACCAGTACTTCTAAAGGAGGCATTACGTGTCATGCTGAGGCGTTTCCCCTTCTACTCTTGCTACTCCAAGTATGGGCCTCAGAGAGCAGCAGTTCATTCTTCTCAAACTTCAAGGTGATTGGGAATTACCTGGGGATCTCCTGCTGCAATAGGTCTGGAATGGGGCCTGGAATTCTTCATTTCTAACAAGTTCTTCAGCAAAGCTAATGCTGCTCATCCAAAAACCACACTTTTGGTAGCAAGACTGTGAGGATCTGAGGAGGAAGGTACACTGAGAATCTGTAGGGAAGCTCATATTTACGTTTCATTTCAGGGGGGTAACCCTGCTTCCCATCCCCCCGTAGGCGGGAGCTGGGGAGCCGGGGAGCAGGTAGACCTGGAGGGCTTTGACACAGAACACTTCTTCAGGATCCTGCTCAGGCAGTCTCTGTCAGTGACGACCAAACTCAGCCAGACCAAGGAGGAGGTGAGTGGAGAAGCTGGGCCAGCAAGCAAATTTGTCTCTGGGAGCGTTAGTGATGGGACAGAGGGCCTAAAGAAATCCTCAGTGTATCCATAACGAACCAGAAAAAAAAAAAAAAATCATTCGGGGGAAGGGAAATAGAAGATTTCAGATTAAACTTAGGGCTGATTTTATGAGCCCTCAGGCTTCAGATCTCTGGTAGGGAATCTATCCAGACCACCTCTGGAGTCTCGTAAGATCCCCACTCCTGATCTGGGTAGCCCATCTAGGTGAGAAAAGGCAGGCCAGTAGGTGACAGATATTGGGAGCAAAAGGAGCATACTAGAAGTCCAAGTTTCTAAGCTGGGCCAGGGGTGCCCTAGGGGGAAGGTGTCTTGCCCTACGGCTGGGCTGGTCTTTGCCGGTTTCTTCCAGGGTAAGGTCACTTTGTCCTCTGGAGTCCCTCCACAAACTGGCAGCAGAGGGCGCTGCAACCACAGCCGTGAAAGCTGCTGGGGCCTCTTGGCGCAAACTCTGCCCTCTCTCGCAGCTCAAACTCCTCTGCCTCAAGCTTGGGAGTGAAGCCCGGTCTCTCCAGCAGCTGTGGGGTGCTCAGCACCGCATCCCAGCTTCCAGCGGCCAGCTTCCAGAGAGCCCCCAGAGGGAGCAGCAACAGGTTGGGCTGTTTTCACGCTTCCCATCCGGTCCCTGTGCCCACATGCAACTATGCCCCTTCACCGAGGCCGGGCACCTCCTCAGCCCCTGTTCCATCTCCCAGGCCCCAGGTGTCTTAGCCCCACACCCTCCGCCCCTTTGCCACTGCCGCCACGCCCACCCTCAGGGCTCTGCAGTGCCCAGGGGGAGCGGGGTGTCCAGTCCCCGAGGCTGCTGTCTCTGGCGGCTATGGCCCTGCAGGTAAGCAGGCAGGGTGGTCTCTGACCCCAGGCTGCGGAGGCAGCTGCCAGGGCGGCGGAGGAGGAGGCCAGGCGGAGGGGGCACCTGGCAGGCGAGTACGCAGCAAGCCTCCGTCACCAACTGACGCTCCTTCGCCAAGACCTCCGTGCAAGGCAGGAGCACTGGGGCTTCTTCTGCTCGGCGCTGATGGCAGCTCAGAGGCTGCTGAAGGCGTATTCAGGCTCCAGGCCCACGAAGTCCTCCCAGGCTGGGCGGAACCCAGAAAGGTGTGTACCTGGTGAATCTGAGTCAGGCTGAGTGAGATCTCGACTAGGGAGGAGCCGTGTGGCTTCTTGGGGTCCCGGGACGGGCCACACCAAAGTGTCCTTCTTCTATCCCTAGTTGCCCCTCCCTCTGATGGGTCCTCCCTCATCCTCCTGCAGGGAAGTCCCCCAGCTGGACGCTGTGCTGGGCCGCCTGTCACAGGCCGTGCTGCAGGAGGGCCACCGCCTGATGGCCTGGGGCGTCCTGGGCACCGGCACTGGGGCGGAGCTGCTGCGGCCAGGTGAGCCCTGTTCGCTGCCTTCAGACAGGGTCCCCCCTGCCCCCCGCCGGAAACCTGGCCCTGTTTTCAGGCGGAAGGAAGGGAGGAGGAAGGCTAAACCAAGTGGAAACCCCCAAGGTTGGGAGGGGCTTCCTGTGCAGCGTCCTGGGCGAAGGTCTGTGTTACAGAAGAGGGAGCCTCCAAAATGGGAACAGCAGAGGAGGAAACAAAAATACCACCACAAAGTATAGCTTTACATATAAGGTAGCACTTCCTGAGAGCAAAAGCCTGATTGATGAATGCAAAAGGCCAGGTGCAGAAAATGCAGGACTTAGCTGGAAAGGAAGAGAGGGTGAAGGATCCTGCAATATGATGATGTCAGGGTCACATCCCGAATGTGGAGTCCTGCCCTGGACTCGGCACGAACACAAGATCCCCTTCCCGCGGGGAGCACCTGCTGCACCCCCGTACCAGGGTGTGGGTTGGGTAGAGTTCTCACCAACTCTTTCCAGTCACCAGCCAAGGGAGCCCCTAACCTGCCAGACGGCCTCAGACCCAGGGCTGAGCAGGAGTTTGCTTTCCTGCAGCCTCAGCAAGCCCTTCAGGGGATGCCGAAGACATCAGTGTGGATCCTGTCACCAAGTTAAGGGTCCCTGGCCCCAACTGTGTGATGCTGCCAGCCAGTGGCCGCACAGGGCCCATACCCCCTGGCTACTTCATCCACCCGGACACTGGACGGGTGCTGCCCGAGGCTGGAAATCTGGGTTATGATCTGCAGGCAGCTACCCTGGTGCCCACCACTGACTCCAGTTCTGGTGAGACTCTGCCCGCTACCTGGCCCCAACCCAGCACAGAGCCCACTGGGGCCCCCTGGAATGAACTCCCCAGGGGCACAGCATAGGAGGCAGGGCTGTCTCCTTGGACAGTGGGGCTGGGTGAGCAGCAGAGCGGTGAATGCCTTCTCCCCCCCCTTCCTCACTTTAACATTCTTGCTGAGGAGGCGCCATGCTGGAGAGAGCTGCCAGGTGAAGGAAAGCGGTGCTCTCTGCCCCTGCCCTGCAGGGCACGGCAGCGGGTGCCAACACCTCCCCCTCTCCCTGTCCAGGTGGCGTCCGAACCTCAGAAGCTGCCATCCTCCCCTATGTGCCCTACCCGACATGTCCCGCCACACACTCCCCTCCAGCCTCCTGCCTGCCTGTCCTGCAGTCAAGAAGGACATCACAGCTGGGGGCTCTCATGACGGACCCCACCACTGGCATCGAAGTGCCCGTGCTGGCTGTGACTCTGCACCCACAAACGAGGCAGTGGCTCACTCTTGGAGGGACGTACTGCAATCCCCTCACCAAGACCTTGGCCCCTCTGGAGTTGGGGGGCCCCATGGAAGATCCAGTCACAGGAGGCATCTCGCCAATCCTGGGAGTCGGATTGGATGAAAACACAGGTCTCCTGGCAGCCCTCGGTGCTATCCTTTTGCCTCTCCTCCCTACCTGGCCTGGCTTCCCAATCCTCTCCTCTCAGCCCCCCAGACCCTCCACGTTCTGGTCCGGTCTGCAAACTCCACCCCAAGCGCGTATTTCCACCACCCTCCATCCTCCCTCTCCCTCTGACCCCCACCTTTCCTCTCCTTCCCAGTTCCCCTCACCCTTTGCCATCTTTGGTGTCCCCCAAGGGCGGAGAGAACAGAGTTGCTTCTGCAGCAAAAACATAGGGATGTTTTTCCACCAAGAAGGCCATTCCCTCCTCCTGCCACCAGCGTGTACTACACGCGCCCCCGCCCTCTCCCTCACCCCGTCCCCTGCCCTGCCCCTGCAACCTCCATGCGCGCCCTGTCACTCACTCTGTCCTGGGCCCTGGCTCTCACGTGCCTCCTCCGCCTACATCCCTTCCCCTCTGCTTCCAGGGCAGGTGCTTGCACTGGGAGGACTGCGGGACACCTCGGGGACCCTCATGCTGCCTGGTGACAGCTTTGTGGAGCCACTGAGCAGGAAACCAGTCTGGCTCCAGGGAGCTTCCCGACAGGAGGGCCAGACTGTGCCCCATACCGGAGGGTCACAGGCCCTGCTGGATGCCAATGTGCTGGTGGCCCAGAGGCGAGTGATTGCAGTGCTCCGGAGGTCCCAGGAGAGGCCAGGGCGGCACGTACAGGGGCTTCTGGAGACTGCCATCAAGGACATGAGACAGGCGCTGGCTTTGAGTCTGCACCACCTCCTGCAGCAGGCCCGGAGACTGCAGAGACAGCGGGAGGCAGCAGAGAGCATGGAGGCCGACGGCGGCAGGATAGGTACGTGTTGACCTGGGCCAAAGGCTCCCGGGCCCTGAAATCCCAGGCCCAGAATGACCTGGTGCTTCAGTGCCCCTCAGCCAGTAAACCCAGGGACAAGACTACAGTCCCACTGGCCAGGCACACATGTGACCAAAGGAAGAGAGAAGGATTTCGATGACTTCATGCCCCAAGCTCATGAATGGCTTGGCTTTTAATCTCTGTCTTTTAATCTCTTGCCAATTCCACTGGGTCTTACACTTGATGGTTGTAAAGTGTATATTCTCATGCAACTTCATAGGATCCCCAAGCACCATAACATGTTATGATGCCCATTTTACATTGCAGGATCTGAAGTCAAGGGAGCTAAGAGACTTGACCACCAGGGTCCCATAGCTAGTTAGCTGCACAGCCAGGCATAAAGCCTGAGTCTCCTGGGTCCTCAGTCCTCTTGTCACTTTCATTCCTGCAGCAGCCTTCGGCTTTCCATTAGTAAACTCAGGAAAGGAGCCCACCCAACTCCTCTACCACCCCACAGCACTAACTAACACAAGGAATGGCAGGGAAAGGAAGTAGGAGTGGCATCTTCCTGGAGCTTATCTCACTCACTCTTTCTAGAACTTTCTATCCAGGGTGTGTACAAAAAAGAACCAGGGTTTGGGATCAGAACTGACTTGAGTTTGAAGACCTGCCCCACTGTTTATTACCTCTTTGACCTTGGGCAACTTACTAAACCTCGCTCTGCCTCTGTTATAGCATCCTTAAAATGAGGATTAAAATAGTATATACTTCAGAGATTTAGTTGTAGGACCAAATAAAATATAATTTATATGGAGTTCTGAGCTCAGACTCTGGCACATGTAGGTGCTCAAGAATGTTTGTCCCCTTCTTTTCCACCTTTTCAGCCTAGCCTAGAAATTGTTCTCAGCTTCCCAAAACCCCTGCTGCCACTCAATCCTTCCTTTATGAATTCAAAATGCTAAGCTGGGCCCCAAAGGAAACAAATGCAGTCTTTGCAGGGAAGCCTCTCTGATCGGAGATGTAGTCCTTTGAGCCTGGAAAGCCCCTCAGTGTGGCACTCAGCCCTCACCTCCTCCTCCCTGTGCCCCCTCCCCTTTGTGTTAGGGATGATGTGCTATCCTGGGACAGCGCTGTGGGTCCCAGTCCTATACGGGATGGAGATTCCAGACCCTGAGGGCTCGGGGCTCATGGTACCCATCCTGGGCATGGAGATTGATGGGAATTCCAGTGATGCCACGCCCCTAGCAGGTTCAATGGAAGATGCCAACGGCAAAGGTAAGAGAGAACTTGGAGCTTCCTAAAGCCCTGGGGGATCAGGAATGTAACTGAAAACCCTGGAAAGCTCCAGAGGGGTGCCCCCCGTCCACTCACTCATGAGCCAAAGAGTGGGGTCATTCTGACACTACCACTAGGGCTGCTGAGACCCAAAATAGAGGTGCTCAGTGATTCCAGAACACTGGTACCACAGATCACTTATCCCCTACTGAGGAAACTGGGTCCTTTCAAAGATGAGCTCTTCAGAAACTCCCCACGCACCCTCACCCTCAGGGTCTGCGGCTTCCAGGAAACCCTCTAATCCCGCTCAGAGCCCCTCGAAGGGTGAGCGGATTTCTCAGGCTCCTTTAGCTCCCTCCCAGCCGTGTTTCCTTCTTCCCATGATTGCCCCTGCCTTCTTTCCCCATCACTGGTTCCTGAAGCCAGTTATGGGCTTGGCATCCCACAGGTCTGGTCCCAATTGCAATTGGGGCTCAAGCCATAGACCCCTTGACTGGAGAACCTGGTCCCGTCATTGGTGCTCAGATGGACCCTTCTGCCAGGGTGGTGGTGCCCGTTGTCCAGGTGCTGGAGGCCTTACCTCGGGGAGTGAGAGACCCTGGTCTGGTATGTAGGAGGCGATGACTCTATTTCTTCATTCACTCAGCAACTACATATCAAAAACCTTCTGTGTCTCAGGCACTGTGTTTGGTGCTGAATGCAGAAAGCTAGACAGGGCCCCTCTCCTCAGGGCACTGGGCAGCTGTAGGTGCCAGCCGTGATCATGGATTACAAGGGTGTTAAGGGAGCACAGGGGGGTGGTGCATCTAAATCACAGGGTGAGAGTTCAAGGAAGGCTTCCCTAAAGAGGCGACACTTGGGATGAAACCTGAGGAAGGAGTCAGAGAAAGGCCTCAGGGACCAGCAAGTGCAAAGGTGGCAGGTGTGAGACCACGAAGGTTCCAGGAGAATGAGGAAGGCAGAGGGGCAAAGGCAGCAGGTGAAGCCAATGAAGAAGGCAGGAAACGAATCATGAACAGCCTTGTGTGCTTGGCTGAGGCCAAGAAATGTAACTTATCATGAAAGCCATGGGGAGCCACTGAAGGATTCTAAGTAGACATGTGATATGATCAGATACGAATATTTTGGAGACGGTTAAATTTGGAAAATTTAGAACAATACAAAAAGAAAATAATTACTCCAAATCCTACTACATTTTTTAAAGTATCTAAATAAAGATGTAAGAGCTCCCTCCTCCCCATTCCTCTCACTCCATCTGCCATCAACAACTACCCCATTTTGCTCCTCTATCCAGACACTACTCACCTCTCCTCCAGTCTCTCCCTCCAAATGCAGCCACTATTAACAGGTTGGCACACCTCCTCCCAGACATTTTTATGCTTGAGTATGTGTATATATAATCAGCATTCTAGAAAGTTCCCTCTGGTAGCAGTGCAGAGGATGGATGGGAGCAGGGCCAGACTAGAGCATGAAGACCTGTCAAGAGGTCATGGCAGTAATTCAGCCTTTGGCAGGTTCTCCACTGAAATGAAAATGATTTAGGGTCGTCCCATGCATTCTCAGCCTAGCTGCAATTTCAGAAACAAAGATAGATATGTTATAAAGGATTCTTGTTAAAAGCTAAGAAATATAAATTCTAGCACCACCACCCCCGCCCCCGGCTCACAGTTTCACAGATGAGTTTGAAGGAGCAATAAGAGGATCTGAGAACTATTTCCTGCTGCCATATGCCCATCTCCCCTGGCCTCCCAGGAAGAAGGTGGGCAGGGGGCAGGTGACCCTGGAGAGTTCAGGTGTTAGGAAGAGGGAGGGAGGGCCTGGGAGCTTGCAGAAGGTGCGTGGTGATTAGTTTTCCATCTACCATCAAGTCGGCTGGCTCACCAAGCTTAGTCACGGATGCCCGGGGTCGGGGAGGCCCATATCTTGAAAGGCTTTGGGGGTCTTCAGCCAGACCCCAGACTGTGAGGAGGAAAAGTGTCTGGGCCCTGAGCAAGCTGGACATTGCAGCTGGACGCCCTGGAGAAGGAGCTGAGAGCCCGGGAGCAGTACTGGCGCCACCAGGAACGCGAAGAGGCCCGGCTGGTGGAACACCTGGGCGCCCTGAGCCAGCAGCTGCTCTCCACTCCCGGCGAAGACGTGGGGCAGCAGGTGAGGCCCAGAGGCCCCGCCTCATGGCCTCACCCACCCATCTGCCCAGACTGCAGAGGCGCCTCTTGGAAGTGGGGAGCCCTTTTCTCTCCCCAACCACAGGAATGGAGTCCATCTCAGGGCAGAAAAATCCCAGGATTTCCCAGCTCCGAGCCCAAACGAAGTGTCTCAGCAGGATGGAGGGGGAGGAGGAGCTGGCCGTCCCCGAGCTCCTGCCTTCCCCTCCACGACGCACCCCTCAGTGCTCCCCGTCCCGCCCCATAGCTGAGGGCTGCTGAGGAGGCCTGCGTGGCCCTGGAGTCCTGCTGCCTGCGGGAGGCCGAGAGGAGAGGCAACCAGAGCGGCCCGGAGCGGGGCCTACTCTCTCAAGGTGGGGAAGCAGCATCGCCGGGGCCCAGATTCCCAGAGCAGAAACCTCCTGGGAGTGGTGCCACCAATCCCAGGTGCCCAGCGGCGGTCCTCCTGCCCTCTCCACGTGCTCCTCTACCTCCCAGGTTTCCAGCCGGGCCCTGGCTCTGACCTGGCACATTCCCCTGGCTCCAATAAACCATTGTGTCTTTCCTTCTCCTCCCTAACCCCAGAGGTGGCACTGCCGTGTGGTCCTTTTCTCTGCCCCTTGCAGCAGACAGGGAGGAGTGGGTACAGGAGGCTCAGGTGACTCTGGGCATGCAGAAAGTCCTGCAGAGTTTAGGACAGGCAGCAGGAAAGCTCCAGCAAGCAGTTGGCCGGCTGAGGGGTCAGGAGGAGGAGATGTGGCTACAGCAGAGTAGGAATCAGAGCCCACAGGTCTGGAACCATCCCAGGAAGGTGAGGCTCAGAGGCTGCCAAGGGGACCCATGTGAGATAGCACATTTGCCCATGTCATCAGATGTGGCTCTTCAGGACAGTTCAAGGATGGGTGGACTCAAGGAGCAGCTGGTAGTCTGGGAGGGGAGCAGGAAGAAAGAGAAAGAATCTCCATTCTACTTGGGGCATTTCATTTTCTGTGTTCTAGGTGGTTCGGCATCTCTCCCATGAGTTTCAGGAGGTGGTGAGAGCGAGACAGATCTTCCTGGATAGGGCCCTCGGTCAATTGCAGTACCAACGGGAGCTGAGCCGCCTCCAACTCCTGCACACCCAGGTACTGACCTCCGGGCTTGGCCAAGGGGATCTGTATGTCCAACTTTTGTTGGGGCCTTCAGAGAGAAGCTCCCAAAGCAGCCACGTGGGACATGTAGGAACCAAGCACAGGACTAGGTTCTGACTATTTCATCCTAGATTGTTGCCTCAGGAACCCCTGTGTGTTTGGAGAATTACCCTGGAGACAGATTTTATGGAACAATCATCACTTCTCCCAGGGACCAGGCTGCTGCCTGCCCGCTGTTGATCCCCTTCCTGAAGAGCCTCACTGCAGCGCTAGTGGGAGCTCAAGGCCATGGCTTAGGATTGGAGGATGGGCGGCCAGGCACAGGTAAGGCTGGTCACGGGTCCAATGTTCCCTTCTGCTGCTAATGCTGATATGTTCTGATAAGTTATAATATGATAATCAGAGCTTCAAGCTCCATAAGAGTGTGGCCATGGTAGCTTCTTTAGGAAGAACATAAAGAAACCCAACGTATCAGTTACACACTGCCGTGTAACAAACTACCCTAAAATTTTGTGGCTTAAAGCAACAAACATTTATTATCTCACAGTTTCTGTGGGTCAAGAATCTGGGTGCAGCTTAGCTGGGAGCCTCTGGCTCAGGGTGTCATACAGGCAACAACAAGGTATCATCAGGCCAGGGCTGCCGTCATCTCAAGGTTTGACTGCAGAGTCCAAGTTCACTCTTGTGGCTATTGGCAGACCTCAAGTCCTCACTGGCTTTTGTCCAGAGACATCAATTCCTTGCCACATGGACTTCACAGGGCAACTCACAACACAGCAACTGGCTTCCTTCAGAGCAAGTGAGAGAGGGCCAAAAAAAAGGAAACTACAGGTTTTTTTGTATCCTCATCTCACTACTTTTGCCATATTCCATTCATTAGAAGCAAATCAGTAGATCCAACCCACACTCAAGGAGAGGGGATTACACAAGGGCATGGATACACATGGGGGATCACGGGGGCCATTGTAGAAGCCACATATCACACCTGTTGCTACGTCTAGCTCTTTTTGTCTTTGGCCACAGTCCTGTGTCCTTACTCCCAACAACTGCTTTCTTCTCCTCTGTTCAGATGCAGATAAAGTTGATGTCACGCGGACCTCACCACTCTTCTCCACCCTGAGAAAAGTAGATATCAGGTCCCAAGCTCACAAGGACGGAGCTGAACTGCAAGGACAGGTGCATCACAAACCAGGTAATTTCCTTCCCCTGGGAGCTCCTGTTTAGAATTATCACGGCGCACTGAAAGTATTCAATGGTGTAACCCCTAGGTCTAGGAGTATCAGAACCCTGCCTTGCCAATCATCCCTGTCTCCCCACACATATCCTAAGATTCCCAAGGGATTTTTCCATATGAGGAATAACAAATAGAAATCAAAGTCCCACTGTAATAATAACTTGGCCAGTTCCCCCAAAGGGAATTCCTAAAGGCCCTCTATCCCCCCACTGAACATTGAATCTAAATCTTGGGATTTTACCCCATCCACATGTTACAAGGAGTTAATGGAAAAGTGGGATACATAGGGAGATAGACAGAGGAGACAGAGAAAGACGACCTTGCCCCAGAAAGAGACTCCAAATCACTTTACCAAAACCACCTCCTTGCAATTGGAAAAAGTGGCTGGCTTGAACTGAAGACTCGGTTCTGTTTCAACTCACCTACCTCCCAAGTGGGAGAGGATTAACAGGAAATGAATGTAGGCCTTTCAGGTGACCATGATGCAGGCCACTAGTAAGCACAGTTCCAGAAACATCTTTGAATTTGACCAGGGGTCAGCCAACTATTGCCCACAGGCCAACTCCAGCTTGCTATCTATCTTTTTATGGCCCACAAGCTTCGAATGGTTTTAGATTTTTAAATGATTAGGAAAAAATGTCAAAAGAAGAATAACATTTCTATGGAGTGCTTTACAATATATCATGTGCTATTCTAAATTTTTGGTTATGTTAGCTCATTAAATCTTTATGACAACACAGCGAAGTAAGTAGTATTAGTCATTTTATAGATAAGGAAACTGAAGCTTCTGAATAGGTCAAGTAAGCAGTGAAAAATTATATTGCTATTGAGAAGTTCAGCTGGAATTCAGTCCCAGAGAGTCTCACCCTAGAGCCTGTGCTCTTAACCTGCTTCCCCATATGAAAAATTATCCAATACTGTAAAGGCAGTGCCGAAAGGGAGATGCAGGCAACATATTCTGCTGAGTTCCCAGGAGGGCAGATCACTGTATCAGAGAAGCAAGGGAAGGCTTTGTAAGGGAGTAAAGCCACACTTCTACCCTGATGATAGGGAACACTCAATCTGAACCCCAGTTTTGTCTCTTGGCTGGAAAACCTAAAATATTTACTTTTTGACCCTTTACAGAAAAAGTTTGACCATTCTTAATATTAATTCTGTCTCCCCTTGGGGTAAACTAAGAAGAATATGGGCAGAGAGGTGGGCCCTTCTTTGAGAGTTCCCACCACTACTTCAATTTTCATTGTCTTATATTTGACTTTATAATGTTGAAAGCAATCTTGTTTACACCTGGTAACCCAAATTCTGATTCTGTAAGACAGTGGAATTTTTTTTATAGATGAGAGAACTGATATTCAAAGTCGTTAAGTGACTTTCCCAGGGTCTTACAGAACCTGGACCAGAACTCAGGTCCTCTGACTGCTAGCTCAGCACTCTTTCCTGAGAATTTCCTGAGTGTTCACTGTGTGCCAGTCACTGTTCTGAGTACATTACATTTAATGCTCCAAACAACCCTATGAAATAGAAGAAAGTCTGTCGCCATCTTTTCTGGACCCTCATTCTGTTGTTCTGGAACCTCTGTTCCTAATGACTGGAACTCAGTTGCTTTTCCATGACGACTGGCAGGAGAGCCTGAGCCACAATGTATATACAGAACTGGAGGATGGATGGATGGATACAAATACACCTTTTCCTAAGCTGAATTGTTGTGTTGTTGTTATTATTTTTATTAATATATCATTACTGTATGCAAAAGTCAGTGAAATCTTACTGGTTTCTCTTGATCTCTGCAGCCCCCAAAACCTCTTTGCAGGATCTTCCAAAACCTCAGATAACGCAGAAGGAAGGGCTGACAACTGTGCAATCCACAGACCTCTCTGCCAAGGAGTTTGTGGTTTACCAGCATGGCCTCTCCATCCTGCACCTCCTCATCCCACAGCTTCACGTGAGTCTGGCTCTGGTCGCTCTGTGGAGCGGTCATCCCTGGAGCCAAGAAGGTCAGGGTCACCAGGAAGGAGGCTTTGAGGTGGTGGATATTCCTTAGAATGAAGCACTCAGAACAGGGAACTTTCCAAGTCTCCCCTTTAAGGGGACGGATAGGAGTCATTTTACCAATCAAAAGTCTAATCTCTCAAATGATAGAATAATAAGTAGAATGAATTAGGTACTTTGTACATGACAGAAAATGTTCTATTAGTTTGCGTGAATTAACTCATGTAATCTTCACAAAAACCCTATGGCACTGATGCTATTTTTTTTCTCATTTTAAAATTGGGGGTGGGGGGCGGGGGAGATACAGAATGGTTGAGTAAACTTATCCAAGAACACACAACCAAAAGGGGAGAGCCAAGTCAGAATCCAGGCACCATGGCCTGAGAGCCCTCATGCCTGACTGCCACTTTACCTCTGTTTAGAAAAGTAGTAAATCAATGCTTGTAGTTAGCATAAATTGCAAACACTGAGTTAAATACTCCTTCCACTTTCCTGTAGTCTATACTGAATCCACTTATCCTGTTACAATTTAAATTGATGTCTCAATGCATTTACTTCCCTTTCCTGGTTGGTGCTACATAACTGAGCTACATGAGAACTTTTTAGCAAAAGGGTGGGTTTTGTTTTTGTTTTTGTTTGTTTTTTATTCTTTTCAGGCTCCAGAAATCACCCTGCAGATTGCTTCTGGTCTTCCTGCCATGGAAGCCTCAGACAATGCCTTCCAAGGTTCCTTCTTCTATCAGGTGCTTCAAATTCCCAGTCTCAGATGTGGGGTTTGTAGAATTCTAGGGTCTAGTAAAGAGAGACAGAAGCAAAAAGAACAGATGTAATAGAACATTTTTCTCTCTCAAGTCCTCACATATTTTATTCCCTCTAGGTAATAAGTCATTTAGCTAAGGCATGATAAAAGTCCCCATGTAAGAGCTTTCTCTAATTAGTGAAATGACTATGTCCTGGCTTGTGCCCAGAGAATCATAATGGCTTTGTGCCCATTAATGAATCTCTGTCCTTATCGAAGCAGGTGGTTCCAGACTGGTGTTTCCCGTAAGAGTCATGGTCCCAGCTCAGGAAATCCTGCACATTCAGCATCTTTCTACAGAGAGGGATCTAAATTGTTCCTGTCCTGGTAGTTCCTCAAATATGTAGACTGGCAGTGCCTTGGTGGAACTCTCAGCTGGTGTATATCGACCTTAAACACTATGACAGCAAACAATGATTGTGAGAGGGGAACTGCTAACCAATGTTAGAGGACTAGTAAATGGCTTATACTTGACTAGTAGGTTGTTAGGGGATTTAATAAAACCAAAAATTTCTCATATATGATATTCTCCAGGCATTAATTCACTTGATCCTCAGGGCAATCTATGAAGTAAGCAAGAATTTAATCCTTTCTTACTGATGGGGAAACAAACTCAGGATTCATTGAGTGCTACGTGCCAGGCACTTGGCCATATGCCTTACATGCATTATCTCATTTATAACTTACAGCACCCTAACCCCAAGGTAGGGGGTGTCGTTTCCATTTTATGAATTAGGAAACTGAGACCCAGGGAGGCCAAGTAACTTGCCGGAGATCACAGTGTGGCAAGAGTTGAAACTCAAGTCTGGGTGTATCTGACATCAAACTTTTTAAATCACTAGTCTATGCTGCCATCCACAGCTAATTCCAGAAACTGACCTCAGACAGTCTGATTCCAAATCATCTAAGGCTTTTCCGTGCCAGCCTATTGCCTCTTAAGAGAATGAACAAGGAGTTATTTCAAATCAATTAGGCAAGACAGGAGATTTGAGAACTTGATTACAATAATGGCAAAAAAGACAAAGAAAGCCTGAGAGCCCTGAGGAGGCAATGCTTCTCAAACTCTGGTCCTTGGATCTCCTGCATCAACCACCTGGGGAGTTTGGTAAAAATGGAAATGGTGAGCCCACAGAACCAGAAATTCTGGGATGGGCCCCCAAAATACAATCACTCCTAGGTGATTCTTATTCACACTAAAGTTCGAGAACCACTGAGTAAAGAAACAGTAATTGGAGGACATTGATAAAAAAACAGAGATATATGAATAATTGTTCTCTGAATTTCCAAGTTTGTTTTCTATAAGCTAGGGGTAGCAAAAAAATTGGGAGACAGATTTATTGGGAAAATGATTTATTCAGAGAGTTGAGCTAAAACGATAATTTTTCCCTTGACCTTTGAATCTTCCCTTCAGTAAATTTCCATTAAGCCCAGGGAGTCCATGACTTTATGATTCCCAAAGTTGTTTTAGATCATATAAAACTAAAAAAAGAAGGAGGCAGTGGAAATGTTCCCCGAGGCTGACCTCTCTGTGTTTGGGCATTTTCTCCACTCAGAGTGCTGAAAACACACTGTTTGTTAGGAGAGAGTGTTTGGCATCAGTGGGAAGTTTCGTTCTGCTGTTGACCCACTGCCTGGCCCACATCGCTGTCGATGACCTCCACCAGGACTCCAACCCCGCCTTCCTGAGGTCATTTTACAAGGTATTTATAACATGCACAGGCGTTTTGCTTCTCTTTCTCTGTGACTCACGCCCCATTCCCCAGGACGGTAAGTGCTATGAGCTTTGCAACATTTCAAATCTACTTAAGTCCCACTGGTGGCCTTTGGTTCCTACTGCCTGGCCAAGAAGATTTTCCCAATCAAATTTCCTGTGGCAGCATATGACAGAATGCATGCACCACTCTAAGAATTCTGGAGAGAAGTGGTCTTCCTATGAGAACAGCATCGCAGCTTTCTGTGGATGTTTCATTGTCAACACTTGAGCCTCAGCAGAATTACAAATGATAAAAGTAACCCGTGGTGGGGGCAAGTAAAGATGATAAATCTCAAGCCCCATTTTTCTTTCAACTATTACTTTAAAGCTTTAATAGCAGTTGCCTGGAAGCCGAACTGATCTGCCCACCTCACCTTTTCCTTGACCAGGGGTTGATGGCCTATTTCAGGGAAGCATTCTCTATCACTCTGCAATTGTCAGCAGTTTCCCAGGACAGTAAGCTTGGCCAAAGCTTAAGTGCTATTCTGCTGGGAGAGCAACCCATCTCTGAAAGAGGAAGAGATCTTCTCTCTAAACTCATTGAAAGGAAACATGAGTCTCACTTGCAGCCAGAGTCATCAGAGGAGGTAACTGGCTTTAACTTGTGTAGCACATGGTTTTAAAATTGACTCCTTCACAGAGTAAATGCCTCAGTGTATGACCTACTCAGATATTTCTGGCCTCCCTAGGTGGTACACTGCCTTGACACTCAGGCTGCTTCTCAAACCACGTATGACAATATTTTTTAAATCCTATATTCTGCAGGGCAGACAGTGGGGACCTGGCTCATGGGGATTGCAAACACGGCTCCACAGTTAATTCATGCCCTACTAACATATTATCAATAAGTAAGCAGAATTCCATCTATAAAACTCACTGTGACTTAGAGATTAAATTCAGATGCCCAAGTGGTAGCCTATTTACCCAGGCTTACTGTGTGCTGTTTTCTGTGCAAGCTTGACAATGGTATTCTTAATACTTATTAAGCACTTTTCTAAGGATATTATCTCAGCTTTTTAACTATTAAAATATAAAATTTAAATCTATGAACTTCCACTAAAAGACCGTCTTCCACTAAAGGTCAATTCATTCTTGAGTTATAAACAAGAATATATTCTTTTTTCATTATGTATATAAGACCATAAATTTCAAGGTATATATATATATATGTATGTCTCATTTGAGCCACGCAGCAATCCTGCAAAATAGGTACCATACATATTTTTACTCACATTTTGTATTTAAGGGGAAATTAAGCAATTTGCCCTAAACCATACAGCTATTTGTAGTGGTGGATCTGAGACTAGATTCTAGATCACCTGACGCCTAAGGAAATATTCCATATACATCTCCCTGTAATCAAACCTCCATTAGTTACTAAGTCAGATTTATTTGTGGTTGTTGGAGGTGATGGTGATGTTGGTCAATTCTCTATCCTCACCTAACAGCAGCATTTGACAATATGATTCCTTTCTCCTCCTCCATCTACCTTCTTTACTTGGCTCCCAGGACACCGGCCTCCTCTGGTTTTCCTCCTGCCTCGATGACTGTTCCTTGTCAGTCTCCTTTGCTGGTCGCTCCTCTTCTCCCTGGCCTCTTAATGTTGGAGGGACAGGATTCAGTCCTGTCCTCGTCCCTTCTATATTCACTCCCCTCGGGGATCTCCTCTAGTGTTCTAGCTTTAAATCCCACCTATATGTCAACAACTCTCAAATTTTTATCTCCAGACCTGACCCAACTCTCTAACTCAACTCATATATCCAACTGCTTACTAACCATCTCCACTGGGATGCCTAGTAAGTATCTCAAACTCAACATGCCCCAAACCAATCTTCTTTCCAAACCTGCTCCACTCGAAACCTTCCCCATCTCTGTTGGTGGCAACTGTGTTCTTTTGATTTTTCAGGCCAGAGTCTTCTCTTCAGGCCAAACCTGTCTCTCTGTTACATACACCCCCAACAAATCCAAGATATTAAGTATATTATCATTTATCTTCCACACCCTCTACAGGATATTTTTCAGAAACTCTTCCTTCACAAACTCCACCTTCAAGTATATCCATAATCTGACCACTTCTCATCACCTGTGCTGCTACCAGCCTGGTGCAAGGCATCTCCTGCCTGGACTGCCATCAGACTTACTAACTGACCTCCCTGAGTCCAAGCTTGCCTCTCTACAGTCTATTCTCGGCATAGTCCTGATAGTCATCCTTTGAAAGTGAAAGTTGGGGCTGCTCAAAGTCCTGCTGTGGTCCCCATTTCACTAGGGTAAAAGCCAAAGAAGCCAAGTCCCCCTTGTGTCTCACCCCCTCACCTACTACTCTTCCCCTCATTCATTCAACTCCAACCACATTTCCCTCCTTGCAGTTCTTCAGACACACCAGGGACACTCCCCTCTTAAGGGTTCCCTCTGCCTGCAATGTTCCTTCCTCTAAGGCAGTAGCTCCCAACCAGGAGCAATTTTATCCCTGGCTGGACATTTGGCAATGTCTGGAGACACTTTGGATTGTCTGACTCAGAGGAGGTGTGTGCTACTGTTAACTAGTGGGTAGAGGCCAGGGATGCTTCTAAACATCCTACAGTGCACTGGACAGCCCCACAACAAAAAAATCATCTATCCCCAAGTGTCACTAGTGCTCAGGTTGAGAAACCCTGGTCTAGGCCTGACTCTCTTGCCTCCTTCATGTCTTTGTTCAAGTGTCACCTTCTTAATGACTACCGTGACAACCCTGTCTTAATCTGCAACCCTCTTTACCCTGCTCATCAGCTTTTCCTTACTCTGCTCTACTTTTCTTTATCCTATATCATGTCCTAATGTACTACATAATTTACTTACATTTGGTTTTTGCTTTTCTTCCCGTGCTAGGATGTTAGCTCCATGAGGGCAGAGTTGTTTGCTTTGCTTTTTCTGCTATAGCCCATGTGCCACTCTAAGAACAGGCTTTCAATATATTTACTGTGCTAATGAATAGATTTATATGGACCCTGATGCTATGCAGTAAAACATTTCAATCTACCGGAGCTAACTAGGAGGCAGATAATAGCAAACATTACACACTTGCCATGCGTCAGATGTTCTGCTGGGAGTTTTACATGCATTATCTCATTTAATCTTCCCCACGCCCTTATAGGGTAGATGTTACTTTTATTCCTAACTTACAGATGAGAAATCTTCTGAGGCTTAGAAGTATTAAAAACGACTTTTCCAAGACAGAGATAGTTGTGGAGCTGGGTTGTTAGTACTCTGCCAACCACCATCTATGAAGAGGTCTCATTTTATTTTAATAGCAGAACTGTATATATTACACTCAGGTACTGGTTAAGAAGATTCAAGAGTACTTAAAAGAAATGAGAGCCAAGATATTAAGTATATTATCATTTATCTTCCACACCCTCTACAGTATATTAGGAAAAACAAAGATCTTCTCCTTTTTACCAACATGGAACACTTCCTGAAAAGCATCCTCGCTGCAGAGCAACAAATCCCAAGAAAACCAAGAGATCAGCCTGGGGATGAAGATAAGGTAAGATGCCCATATGATCTACAGCACTGAGACTGTACTTTACTTTGCTATATACTTTGGAACTTTTTATTGCATGTTTAGGGCCATATTTATCACTGAGCATGTCAGCAGAACAAAGGATTGGAAATTAATGGCGGTATGAACAGGTAACATCATCAGTCACTTATTAAAAACTTTACCAACAGATGGTGGATCTTAGATCTCAGAGTTAATCCCTCTGCCTTCAGGCAGGTCAGGTATTGCAGGAACTGAGACTCAGACTTGCCCCGGTTCACCCAGCTAGAAAAGGACAAACAGCAACTAGGTCCACTGCCTTCTCATTCAGGGTTTCTCCCACTGTACAGTAATGATACCTACTGCTGTTTTATAAAAGGTTGTTTTCAATCTTAAGCACTTAAAATGTTGTTATACTCTTAAAAACCAACAAATATTTTGGTTCCAAGTGATCAGAATTAATATTTTGTAATGTATAATTAGCAAAGAGAAAACCCCAAGCATCCTCATTTTTCTCATGCAGAGCAGTGATCTGAACATGTTGAGATCAAGATCAGAAACAAGCACCCTAGAGACGTAACTGAAAACTGACTCCAGCCCTGGGCCCCCGTCCACTTTAAAGTTATCACCAGAGTCTGGGGTGAAGACTACTTTTAAAACTTTATTAAAATATAATACAAGTTTTTAAAGTGCACATATCATAAATGTACACCTCTTGAACTAGCCAAATGAACGTTCCCATGGAAGCATCCAGACCAAGATATAGAATGTTACCAGCTCCTCAGAAGCACCCCACGTCTCCCCTCCCAGTCACCTGAGAGTGGCCACTATCCTGACACCAAACATCATAAATTGTTTTTGCTTATTCATGAATTTTATATCAATAGAATCATAAACTATGAGTTACTTTATTGCTCAGATCTGTGAGATTTATCCATATTGTTGCAGGTAGTTATAGCTTGTTGATCCTCTTTGTTGTAAAGTATTCCGTTGTACAGATATATCACAATTTATTCACTCTATACTGATGCACAGGTGGGTATTTTCCAGCTTAGGGTTAATACAAATAGTTGTGTACCTTTTGATGACTATACCTAGTCAGGTATTTACTTAGGACTAGAACTTCTGGGTCTGAGGGTATGGATATGCTCAATATTAGTATCTGCTATCAACCAGAGTCCCACCAGCCGTGGATCAGAGTTTTGTTTGTTCTCCATCTTTATCAGAACTAGCATTTTCCATCTTTTTTATTTTATCCATTCTTCTGGGTGTGTGGTTTTAATTTGCATTTTCCTAATGGCCAATGGAACTGAACATCTTTCATGTATTTATACAACATTTGAATGTCCTCTCGAGAGAGATGCCTATTCAAGCCTTTTGCCAATTTGTCATTGGATTGCCTATTTTTAATTGATTTGCAGGAATTCTTTATTCTGCAACTATTTTTCCTCATTCTGTGGATTGTTTTTTTATAGAAATAACTGCATGTTTCTTTTTCTGTTTTATTTTTAGATCTAGAAAGAAAATGATGGCCTCATTTCAAGTCTGCATTATTGAAAGGTGTTAAATATATCAGTATAACATCCAATGAAGCTGATAAGAGAACATTCATATATAAATCACATAAATGTATATTATAATTTGGGGTAGATACATAACATAAAGGGCTAATTCTTGACACAAAAGAAAAACATGCTGACATTTTCACTGTGGCTAAAAGATTAGACCACATATATTATTGTAATATTCATTTAAAGATATTGACTGAACCTCTTTATAAAAATGTAAAATTTGTATATATCATCATTTATCAGGCTAACTTATCTAAAATTGTTTGTTACCAAGTCACACAATAGGAGATGGATATATTTACAAAATATTTGGTGATCTGGAATGAGAATACATAAAATATAGGCCATGTGGCATATGCAAAATTCACGTTGGAGGCCCTGATTGATTGGAAAATTTCAAAGAGATAAGCAGTTACCTAAAACTGAAGCTTCAGGGTGGATTTGAATATTAATTAGGAGAGATACAACCATCACGTGAATTCAGTGTAAGCCAAAATAAAATTTTTAATACAAACTCCAAACCTCAGATTACAATCCAAAGTCTGCAATTCAAGCTGTTTCTCACATGGATAAATTTCTTACTGTGTTTCAAGATAGCAGAAGGGTTCTTTTTTTAATATATAAACTGTTATTGAGTCTCCCAAGCAATGCAAAGAAAGCAGACGAGTTAAGAATTAAAACTCTAATTTAAACAAACATTATATGGATGGATAATGAATAATAGCTAATCATTTAATTCAGTGACCATCTCATAGTCAACATTTTTAGTCCTGCAGGTCTTTGTCTAATTAAAACATGTTCAGATAATGGCTGAGGATTTAGCTTTAAATCCAACCAATCAAAATACTAACAGTAAATTACTTTAGAGAAAAATTAAAACACCGAGACAACATGACAAGAAGATTTACAATTAAGGTTTAACAAAGAGTTTTAAATCAAGCCCTAAGGAAGATCTGCTCAGAATCAACTCGCTACATCTAACCCCTCCATTTCTCCAATTTTACACTGACATTGGGTTTTCATTTTTTTGTTGCTAGAGATTGGTCACTTAGTCATCTTAAACATTCATTCAGTTTAAATCATTAGATTAGCCGTCAGGCAAAGCAAGTACAAAATTTGTCAGCCTTAAAGCTGTTTCATTAGTGGGAATTCCCTGGCAGTCCAGTGGTTAGGACTCTGTACTTCCACTGCCAGGGGCCTGGGTTCAACCCCTGGTTGAGGAACTAAGATCCCACAAGCCATGCAGAGCAGCCAAAAAAATTTTTTTTTAATTTTTAAAAAACTGTTTCATTAGTTACTATCTCAGTTAAAATTACCTGCTGCCTTCATAGAATAGATACCAATAAAATGATAATTGCCCTTAATAATGGGCTATGTGGCAGCTGTTCTGTCTGTTCCATGAACTGGGAATTCTTAAATAAAGCATACCTCCGAAATCATTGCATAATAACTTCATAAGATTAAAGCCTTCTCCAATACTCTGAGAAGGTAAATCTTATTTTGATATGATAAATATTGAGTGTGTATCAAGAACATTATTTAACTATTCACATAAATTATGAAACGTATTTCCTAGAAAGCATAGTGAACATTAACTAAGCCAGGCACACAAGACTATTTAGAATAGTTAGACTAAAAATCCAGATCCTCAGAGAGGTGGCAAAGAAAAAGTCGTGCAAAAACTAAAGTTATTTTTTTTATATTCCTCATTCTTTGCTGAACAAGGCACCTAAACATGATTCTATTAACCTCTTGGCTGAATTCTTGGGCCCTCCATTTGATTCTATTAATACACTAACAACTACAGGCTTTTACTAAGTGCATGATTTTTAATGGAAATACCATAGATTATAAGGCAAAGATCATGTTCTTCTTCCTGCTGCATTATGCGTGTTTATTGCTGAATCAAATCAATAGTAAGTTTTTAAAGTTTTGAGACTCTAGTATCTTTAAGGAATTAGCTTGTGTGCACACACATATACATACATGCACAACTCACTGATCAAAAAAAAGAATCAGAAAACCTCAATAGATACAGAAGCCGTATTTTACCAACTACCAGCAATAAGAACGCTTTCCCAAAACTACAATGCTTAAAATAATTCTTCTTAAAACAATTTTTATTTCAAAAGTGGTACATAGACTTCTGCTTCCAGAAGGATGAATCAGACATACTTTTCCCTATTCCTCCCACTGAGAACAACTAAGCCTCTGGACATTACATACAAAAACAAACAAGAAGATTTTGAAATGCATAGAGAAGAAACTAGACCAGCTAGGGACCTCAGAACCCAAAGTAGGATATGGTGGTGAACTCCACAGAGTCCCTTTTTCCCTTAATATTCCAGACTTGGATATAAAGAAGCCAGTAATCCATAAATACCAACGAGCACAGACCAAAAAAGCCCCCCAAAAGCCTGCTCTCTCTAGCCAAAGGACTAAGAAAGGGGCAGCCTAGCAAGACAGAAAACTTTGAGACAATAACTGCTTTACTCTAGTCAAATATCAGAAAAAAGCTGCCTCCACCCATGCCAGCAAAGGTTGAGTGGGGAATCTAGAGTTTCACCCTTGCCGGGCTGCAGCAAGACACCACAACCTCCTTCGGGAGTGGTGTCAGAGAAGAGAACCAAGCAGAGAACTAGGAGTTTTTACCTTTCCATCCTCTCAGGGCAGTAACAAACCCCTCTACACCCCATGGTATCAGTGGAGACCACATGGAGAATCTACCAACATATGGCAGTAATGCGCTACCTTACCACCACCCCCCTGCTGTAGTAGCATCAGTGGAGGCCAAGTGGTGAGTCAGAACTTTTACCATTGCCCACTGGTAATTATACCACCCTCATTAAAGCATTCATGGGTACCACATGGGGAGGTGGAATTCCCATACCTGCCCAACAGTTATGAGAAACCCCTTCCTGCATGTCAGTGGAGGCCAAGTGGGGAACCTGGACTTGTATCTCCCATCAGGCAGTAACAAGGCAGCATCCTCTCCCCTCCCGCCCAAAGTGGGTGGAATAGTGTCAAAGGAAATCAGCTAAAACAAAGTTTAAATAAGATCCCAAGCCTTATAATATCAAAAATATACAGGTTTCAGTCAGAGAACCAGAAAGATATAAAACTGAGTGGAAAAAAAGACAATAGATGCCAACACCAAAATGACAAAGATATTAGAATTATATTTCAAAGAGTTTAAAAGAACCATCATAAAAATACTTCAACAAGCAATTATGAACATGCTTGAAACAAATGAAAAAATGGAAGTCTCAGCAAGGAACTATAAAGTCACAAAAAAGAAATCGAAGAAAAAGAAGAATCAAATGAAAAATTTAGAACTGAAAAATATAAAAACCAAAATAAAAAGCTCAGTGGATGGGCTCAACAGTAAAATGGAAAGAATAGAGGGAGGAAAAAAGTGAATTTTTAGATAGAACAATAGAAATTACCCAATGTGAACAACAGAGAGAAAAAAAGACTGAACAAATGAATGTATCAGTGCCTCAGGGAACTATGGTACTATAACAAATGATCTGGCATTCAGGTCATCAAAGTCTCAGAAGGAGAAGAGAAAGATGGCAGGCTATAAAAGTACTCAAAGAAATAATGGCTGAAACTCCTCAAATTTGGAAAGAGACATAAACCTACAGATTCAAGGAGCTGAGTGAATATGAGACAAGATAAATCCAAATAAATCCACACCAAGATGCACCATAATTAGACTTCTGAAAACTAAAAGCAGAGAAAAATTTTGAAAGCAACCAGAGAAAAATGACACCTCACCTATAGAAGAAAAACATTTTTATGACAGCAGATTTCTCATTAGAAACCATAGAAGCCAGGAAGAAGTAGCACACTTTTCTAGTGCTGAAATAAAAGAATCATCAATCCAGAATTCTATATCTGGTGAACATATTCTTTAGAAATGAAGAGAAAAATCAATACATTCACAGATGAAGAAAAACTAACCCAGACTACCCTAAAAAAAGGCTAAAGGAAATTCTCTAAAAAGAAAAGAAACAAAAGAAAACACCTTGGAACACCAGGAAGGAAGAACACAGTAAGCAAAAATAAGGATAAAAACAATATCTTTCTTTCCTTCTCCTTTGAGTTTTCTAAATTATGTTTGAAAGTTAAAGTAAAAATTACAGTGCTGTCAGATGTGACTCTAAAGTCTATGTAGAAAAAATATTTAATACAATTATAAATGGAGGAGGATAATGAGAAATGAAGGGGGTTCAGGTTTCTACACTTCATTTGAACTGATAAAATAACAATGGTAGATCATGACAAGTTATGTACTTATAATGCAATACCTAAAGCAACCACTAAACACACACACACAGAAAGGCAAGAAGACAAATGAAAAGCAGAGAGAACAAATGGAAAACAAAAATTAAATAGCAGACTTAAGAACTAACATATCTATAATTATAATAATGTAAATAGTCTAAATATACCAATTAAAAGACAGAAATTGGCAGAAAATATGACTCAACTATACAAACATCATCAACTATAAGCAGGTTCACAGCAGGTTGAAAGTAAAAAGATGGGAAAAGATATACCATGCATACATTAATCAAAAGAAAGCAGGAGTGGCTACATTAATATCAGATAAAGCAATATCAGGGCAAAATAAATTACTAGAGACAGAAAGGAACATTATATAATGATAAAAATGTCAGTCTATCAAGAAGACACAGCAGTTCTAAATGTATAAAACAACAGAGCTGTACCATATAAAACAACAACAGAGTTGTACCATATGTAAAACAGAAACTGATAGAACTGAAAGGAGAAATAGACAAATTGCAATTATAATTGGAGACTTCAACATCCCCTCTGAACAATTTATAAGACATCTAGACAGAAAATCAGCAAGGATATAGAAGAACTCAACACTTAATCAATAGTACTACTTAACATTAGTGGAACATTCCCCCAAACAACAGTAGAATAAATTATTTTCAAGGGCCCAGTGAAGATTTATCAAGATAAACCACATCCTGGAGTATAGAACAAATCTCAACTAATTTAAAAGAATTAAAAACATACGAAGCATATTCTCTAACCAGAATATAATCAAATTAGAAACCAGTAACAGAAAAATAATAGGTAAATCTCCAAATACTTAGAAACTAAACAACATACTTTTAAATAATCCAAGGATCAAAGAAGTTGTCTCAAGGAAAAATTTTAAAATACATTGAACTGGATGACAATGAAAAGTCAACATATAAAAGCTTGTGGGAACAGCTGAGCAGTGTTGAGAGGGAAATTTATAGCCCTGAGTACCTATATTAGAAAAGAAGAAAAGTCTCGAATCAAAAATCTAAGGTTGGGGAAATCCTTCAAGATGGAGGAGGAGTAAGATGTGGAGATCACCTTCCTCCCCACAAATACATCAAAAATACATCTACATGTGGAACAGCTTCTACAGAACACCTACTGAACGCTGGCAGAAGGCCTCAGACTTCCAGAAAGGCAAGAAAATCTCCACATAACTGGGTAGGGCAAAAGAAAAAAGAAAAATGAGACAAAGGAATAGGGATGGGACCTGCACCTCTGCGAGCGAGCTGTGAAGGAGGAAAAGTTTATGCACACTAGGAAGCCCCCTCACTGGCGGGGGTGGAGGGGGGAGCTTCGGAGACTCAGAGAAGAGCACAGCAACAGGGGTGCGGAGGGCAAAGCGGAGAGAATCCCGCACAGAGGAGCGGCGCCGACCAGCACTCACCAGCCTGAGAGGCTTGTCTGCTCGCCTTCTGGGGTGGGTGGGGGCTGGGAGCTGAGGCTCAGGCCTTGGAGCTCAGACCCCAGGGAGAGGACTGGGGTTGGCTGTGTGAAGACAGCCTGAGGAGGCCAGTGCACCACAGCTAGCCAGGAGGGGGTCCAGGAAGAAGCCTGGGCCTGCCAGAGAGGCAAGAGGCCATTGCTGCGGGATGCGTGAGGAGAGGGGTGGGCCCAACATAGGCGCTTCTTGCTCCGTGCGCTCACAAATGGCGGGGCACCGCCTACAAGCTCCAGGGGCGGGCACAAGCCACAGCTGTTATCTTGGACACCAGAGGCGGGCAAGATGGCTACCGCTGCCACCGTGGGTCCTGTGAGCAAGTGCAGGTCCCCGCCCACACCTTCCCGGGAGCCTGTGCAGCCCACCACTGCCGAGGGTCCCACGGCAGCCTGAAGCATGCCATGCGCTCTTCTGGGGCCAGCTTCTCCAGGAGAGCGCACAGTGCACCGCAGGCCGTTGCAACTTCCTGCCGCCTTCTGCCGCTGCAGGCACACCCCGCACATCCCAACTGTGACTGCCTTATCCCTCCCTCTCCCTGGCCTGAGTGAGCAAGTGAGCACTAATCAGCCACTGCATTCGCCCCTCTTGCCTGGGCGGGGAGCAGACGCCTGAGGGTGGCCCACACGCAGAGGCGGGGCCAAAACCAAAGCTGAACTCCAGGGGCAGTGGGACCAGAGAAGAGGAAGGGATCTCTCCCTGCAGCCACGGGAGCAGCAGATTACGTCCCTGCGAATGGTTGGTGAACCCTGCATCTGTGGAATATCTGAATTAACGAGTGTTCCCACAATTGAGGCTATGCACTTCGGCGGCAACTGTGGACTTTGGGAGCAAGTACACGCAGGAGCAAGGCCAGATCAGACAGAGTCTGAGCTGGCCACAGAGTGCCCACAGCAGGTCCAGAGGCCTACCTAGAAGTATTGGAGGACTTCCCAGGAAGGCAGGGATTGGCTGTGGCTCACTGTGGGGGCAGGGACACTGACAGCTGAGCCCACAGGAAAATATTATTATTATTACTGTTGCTTTTTTCGTTTTGTTTTGTTGTTGTTCTTTTTTTATTATTCTTTTAATTTTATTTTTTATTTACTTTTTCATTTCTTTTTTATGTTTTATTCTTTTTTTTACTTATTTTTTTATTGCAGTATGATTGCTTTACAATGTTGTGTTAGTTTCTACTGTACAATAAACTGAATCAACTATATGTATACCTATATCCCCTCCCTCTTGGACCTCCCTCCCACCCCACCCATCCCACTCATCTACGTCATCACAGAGCACCAAGCTCAGCTTCCTGTGCTTTATAGCCTGTTCCCTCAAGCTATCTATTTTACGCATGGTACTGTATATATGTCAATCCTAATCTCCCAATTGGTCCCACCCTCCCCTTCCCCCCATGTGTCCACATGTCCATTCTCTACACCTATGTCTCTATTCCTGCCCTGCAAAAAGGTTCATCTATACCATTTTTCTAGATTCCACATATATGCATTAGTATACAATATTTGTTTTTCTCTTTCTGGCTTATTTCACTCTGTATAACAGACTCCACGTCCATCCACATGTCTACAAATGACCCAATTTTGTTCCTTTTTATGGCTGAGTAATATTCCATTGTATATATGTACCACATCTTCTTTATCCATTCATCTATCGTTGGACATTTACATTATTTCCATTTCCTGGCTATTGTAAATAGTGCTGCAATGAATATTGGGGTACATGTGTCCTTCTGAATTATGGTTTTCTCAGGGTATATGCCCAGTAGTGGGATTGCTGGGTCGTATGGTAGTTCTATTTTTTGTTTTTTAAGGAACCTCCATACTGTTCGCCATAGTGGCTGTATCAATTTACATTCCCACCAGCAGTGCACGAGGGTTCCATTTTCTCCACACCCTCTGCAGCATTTATTGTTTGTAGATCTTTTGATGATGGCCATTCTGACTGGTGTGAGGTGATACCTCATTGTAGTTTTGATTTGCATTTCTCTGATAATTAGTGATGTTGAGCATCTTTCCATGTGCCACTTGGCCACCTGTATGTCTCCTTTGGTGAAATGTCTATTTAGGTCTTCCAACCATTTTTTAATTGGGTTGTTTGTTTTTTTGATATTGAGCTCCATGAGCTGTTTGTATATTTTAGAGATTAATCCTTTGTCTGTTGCTTCATTTGCAAATTTTCTCCCATTCTGAGGGTTGTCTTTTCATCTTGTTTATAGTTTTCTTTGTTGTGCAAAAGCCTTTGCTTCATTAGATTCCATTTGTTTATTTTTGTTTTTATTTTCGTTACTCTTGGAGGTGGGTCAAAAAAGATCTCGCCGTGGTTGATGGCAAGAGTGTTTTTCCTATGTTTTCCTCTAAGAGTTTTATAGTGTCCAGTCTTACATTTAGGTCTTTAATCCATTTTGAGTTTATTTTTGTGTATGGCATTAGGGAGTGTTCCAATATCATTCTTTAACATGTAGCTGTCCAGTTTTAACAACACCACTTATTGAAGAGGCTGTCTTTTCTCCATTATATGTTCTTGCCTGCTTGGTCATAAATTAGGTGGCCATATGTGTGTGGGTTTATCTCTGGGCTTTGTATCCTGTTCCACTGATCTATGTTTCTGTTTTTGTGCCAGTACCATACTGTCTTTTTTCTTTTTTTAATTTATTTATTTTGGGCTGCATTGGGTCTTTGTTGCTGTGCACAGGCTTTCTCTAGTTGTGGCAAGTGGAGGCCACTCTTCGCTGCGGTGCGCAGGCTTCTCATTGTGGTGGCTTCTCTTGTTGCGGAGCATGGGCTCTAAGCACACGGGCTTCAGTAGTTCTGGCACGCAGGCTCAGTAGTTGTGGCTCACGGGCTTAGTTGCTCTGTAGCATGTGGGATCTTCCCGGACCAGGGCTCGAACCCATGTCGCCTGCATTGGCAGGCAGATTCTTAACCACTGTGCCACCAGGGAAGCCCCCATACTGTCTTGATTACTGTAGCCTTGTAGTATAGTCTGAAGACAAGGGAGCCTGATTCCTCCAGCTCCGTTTTTCTTTGTCAAGATTGCTTTGGCTATTTGGGGTCTTTTGTGTGTCCATACAAAAGAAAAATTGTAAAATTTTTTGTTCTAATTCTGTGAAGAACGCCATTAGTAATTTGGTAGGGATTGCATTGAATCTGTAGACTGCTTTGGGTAGTATAGTCATTTTCACAATGTTGATTCTTCCAATTCAAGAACGTGGTATATTTCTCCATTTGTTGTTTATGTCATCTTTGATTTCTTTCATCAGTGTTTCATAGTTTTCTGAGTACGGGTCTTTTGCATCCTTAGATAGGTTTATTCCTAGGTATTTTATTCTTTTTGTTGCTATGGTAAATGGGATTGTATCCTTAATTTCTCCTTCTGAATTATCTTAGCTTTTGCTTGTCTGTAAAGGTTTTAAATATGGCAGTGTGTACATGTCGATCCCAAACTGCCTAACTATCCCTTCCCCCACCCTTCCCCCCAGTAACCATAAGTTCGTTCTCTAAGTCCATGAGTCTGTTTCTGTTTTGTAAATAAGTTCATTTGTATCATTTCTTTTTAGATTCTGCATATAAGGGATATCATACAATATTCCTCTTTCTCTGTCTGACTTACTTTACTCAGTATGACAATCTCTAGGTCCATCCACATGTCTACAAATGACCCAATTTTGTTCCTTTTATCGCTGAGTAATATTCCATTGTATATATGTACCACATCTTCTTTATCCATTCCTCTGTTGATGGACATTTAGATTGTTTCCATGTCTTTGCTATCATAAACAGTGCTACAATGAACATTGGGGTGCGTGTATCCTTTCAGACCATGTTTTCCTCCAGATATATACCCAGGAGTGGGATTGCAGGGTCATATGGTAGCTCTATTTTTAGTTTTTTAAGGAACCTCCATACTGTTCTCCATAGGGGCTGTACCAATTTACATTCCCACCAACAGTGTAAGAGGGGTCCCTTCTCTCCACACTCTTTCCAACATTTATTGTTTGTGGATTTTTTGATGATTTTTTTGACTGATGTGAGGTGATAGCTCATTGTAGTTTTGATTTGCATTTCTCTAATAGTTAGTGATGGTGAACATCTTTTCATGTGCCTCTTGGCCATCTGTGTGTCTTCTTTGGAGAAATGTCTATTCATGTCTTCTGCCCATTTTTTGATTGGGTTGTTTGTTTTGATGATATTAAGCCTCATGAGCTGTTTGTAAATTTTAGAGACTAATCCCTTGTCAGTGACATCATTTGCAAATATTTTCTCCCAATCTGTGGGTTATTTTTTTGTTTTGTTTATGGTTTCCTTTGCTGTGCAAAAGGTTTTGAGTTTAATTAGGTCTCATTTGTTTATTTTTGTTTTTATTTCCATTATTCTGGGAGATGGATTAAAAAAGATACTGCTGCAATTTATGTCACAGAGTGTTCTGCCTATGTTTTCTTCTAAGAGTTTTATAGTGTCTGGTCTCACATTTAGGTCTTTAATCCATTTTGAGATTATTTTTGTATATGGTGTTAAAGAATGATCTAATTTCATTTTTTACATGTAGCTGTCCAGTTTTCCCAGCACAATTTGTTGAAGACACTGGCTTCCCACCATTGTGTAGTCTTGCCTCCTTTGTCATAGATTAATTGACCATAGATATATGGGTTTATTTCTGAGTTTTCTATCTTGTTCCATTGATCTATATTTCTATTTTTGTGCCAGTACCATAATGTTTTGATGACTATAGCTTTGTAGTATAGTCTGAAGTCAGGAAGCCTGATTCTTCCAGCTCCGTTATTCTTTCTCAAGATTGCTTTGGCTATTCAGAGACTTTTGTGTCTCCATACAAATTTTAAGATTTTTTTTGTTCTAGTTCTTTGAAAAATGCCATTGGTAATTTGATAGGGATTGCATTGAATCTGTAGATTGCTTTGGGTAGTATAGTCATTTTCACAATATTGATTCTTCCAATCCACGAACATGGTATATCTTTCCATCTGTTTGTGTCTTCTTCGATTTCTTTCATCAGCATCTTATAGTTTCTAGAGTACAGGTTTTTGTCTCCTTAGGTAGGTTTATTCCTAGGTAATTTTTTTTTTTGATGCGATGGTAAATGGGATTGTTTCTTGAATTTCTCTTTCTGAACTTTCATTGTTTTTGTATAGGAATGCAAGAGATTTCTGTGCATTAATTTTGTATCCTTCAACTTTACCAAATTCATTGATGAGCTCTAGTAGTTTTCTGGTGGCATCTTTAGGATTTTCTATATATAGTATCATGTCATCTGCAAACAGTGACAGTTCAACTTCTTTTTCAACTTGGATTCCTTTTATCTCTTTTTCTTCTCTGATTGCTGTAGCTAGGACTTCCAAAACTATGTTGAATAAAAGTGGCGAGAGTGGACATCCTTGTCTTGTTCCTGATCTTAGAGGAAATGCTTTCAGCTTTTCACCATTGAGTATTTTAGCTATAGGTTTGTCAATAAGGCCTTTATTGTGTAGAGGTAGGTTACCTCTATGACCACTTTCTGGAGAATTTTTATCATAAATGGGTGCTGAATTTTGTCAAAAGCTTTTTCTGCATCTACTGAGATGATCGTATGGTTTTTAGTCTTCATTTGTTGATGTGGTATATCACACTGACTGATTTGCAGATATTAAAGAATCTTTGCACCCCTGGGATATATCCCACTTGATCATGGTGTATGATCCTTTTAATGTATGGTTGGATTCAGATTGCTACTATTTTTTGAGGATTTTTGTATCTATGTTCATCAGTGATATTGGCCTGTATTTTTTTGTGTGTGTGTGGTATCTTTGTCTGGTTTTGGTATCAGGGTGATGGTGGCTTCATAGAATGAGTTTGGGAGTGTTCCTTCCTCTGCAGTTTTTTGGAATGGTTTCAGAAGGATAGGTGTTAGCTCTTCTCTAAATGTTTGATAGAATTCGCCTGTGAAGCCATCAGGTCCTGCACTTTTTGTTTGCTACGAATTTTTTAATCACAGTTTCAATTTCAGTGCTTGTGATAAGTCTGTTTATATTTTCTATTTCTTCCTGGTTCAGTCTCGGGAGACTGTACTTTTCTAAGAATTTGTCCATTTCTTCCAGGTTGTCCATTTTATTGGCATACAGTTGCTTATAGTAGTCTCTTATGATCCTTTGTATTTCTGTGATGTCACTTGTGATGTCTCCTTTTCATTTCTAATTTTGATTTCCATCCTCTTCCTTTTTCTCTTCATGAGTCTGACTAAAGGTTTATCAATTTTGTTTAGCTTTTCAAAGAACGAGCTTTTAGTTTCATTGATCTTTGCTATTGTTTTCTTTGTTTCTATTTCATTTATTTCTACTCTGATCTTTATGATTTCTTTCCTTCTACTAAAGTTGGGTTTTGTTTGTTCTTCTTTCTCTAATTCCTTTAGGGGTAAGGTTAGATTGTTTATTTGAGATTTTTCTTGTTTCTTGAGGTAGGATTGTATTGGTATAAACTTCCCTCTTAGAACTGCTTTTGCTGCGTCCCATGGGTTTTGGGTCATCGTGTTTTTGTTGTCATTTCTCTCTAGGTATTTTTTGATTTCCTCTTTGGTTTCTTCAGAGTTCTCTTGTTTACTTAGTAGTTCACTGTTTACCCTCCATGTATTTGTGTTTTTTACAGTTTTTTTTTCCTGTAATTGATTTTTAACTTCATACGTAGTGGTCAGAAAAGAAGTCTGATACGATTTCAATTTTCTTCCATTTGGCAAGGCTTGACTTGTGACCCAAGATGTGATCTATCCTGGAGAATGCTCATGTGTACTTAGGAAGAAAGCATATTCTGCCACTTTCAGGTGGAATGTCCTATAAATATCAATTAAATCTATCTGGTCTATTGTGTCATTTAAAGCTGTGTTTCCGTATTAATTTTCTGTCTGGATGATCTGTCCATTGGTGTAAGTGAGGTTTTAAAGTCCCCTACTCTCATTGTGTTACTGTCAATTTCCTCTTTTATAGCTGTTAGCATTTGCATTATGTATTGAGTTGCTCCTCTGTTGGATGCACATATATTTATAATTGTTATATCTTCTTCTTGGATTGTTCCCTTGATCATTCTGTAGTGTCTTTCCTCATTTCTTGTAACAGTCTTTATTTTAAAGTCTATTTTATCTGATATGAGTATTTCTACTCCAGCTTTCTTTTGATTTCCATTTGCATGGAATATCTTTTTCCATCCCTTCACTTTCAGTCTGTATGTGTCCCTAGGTCTGAGGTGGGTCTCTTATAGACAGCATATATACGGGTCTTGTTTTTGAATCCACTCAGTCAGTCTATGTCTTTTGTCTGGCACATTTAATCCATTTACATTTAAGGTAATTATTGATAAGTGTATGCCTATTGCCATTTTTTAATTGTTTTGGGTTTGTTTTGGTAGGGCTTTTTTTCTTCCCTTCCTCTTTTGTTCTCTTCTCTTGTGGTTTGATGACCATCTTTAGTGTTGTGTTTGGGTTGCTTTTTCTTTTTCGTGTGTGTATCTACTGTACTTTGGGGGTTTGCTGTTCCAATGTGGTTTTGATTTAGCAGTCTATATATGTGCAAGGGTTTTTTGTGTATGTTTTTTTTTTTAAGTTGTTAGTCTCTTTCCCACCTAGAGGGGTTCCTTTAACATTTGTTGCAAAGCTGGTCTGGTGGTGCTGAATTCTCTTAGCTTTTGCTTGTGTGTAAAGTTTTTGGTTTCTCTGTCAAATCTGAATGAGAGCGTTGCTGGGTAGAGTATTCTTGGTTGTAGGTTCTTCCCTTTCATCACTTTAAATATATTGTGCCACTCCCTTCTGTCTTGCAGGGTTTCTGCTGAGAGATCAGCTGATAATATTATGGGAGTTCCCTTGTATGTTATTTGTCATTTTTCCCTTGTTGCTTTTAATATTTTTTCTTTGTCTTTAATTTTTGTCAATTTGATTACTATGTGTCTCAGTGTTTTCCTCCTTGGGTTTATCCTGTCTGGGACTCTCTTCACATCCTGGACTTGTATACTGACTACTTTTAATCACAGCAAAAAATACATAGTTCCTTATATTTTCCCCTTATATAGTTCCTTATATTTTTCATGTTGCTTCAGGGCAACATGAGAAGCTCTAAAGAATTTTGCAGGGCTGTAAAGCTCATGGATGGCTCCATCTGTGCCAAGTTCTAGAACAGTGATGGAATTGATTTCTTCTTGAGTACAATTTGGAACAATTCATTTTAATGGCTCTCTCTAGTACTATGTTGCATAGAATTGTGAGACAATCTCCGCACCCAAATAAGAACATTGTGATTTATTAGCACATCCATCATGGGGTACAGGAATAGTAATACATGTGCCACAGATTTACCATCTGTTTTCTGGAAGAAGTTCTTTCAAGCCAACCTCACAAATTTCAAGAAGCACTTTGTTAATAAAACCCTCTGTGCAAAAGTTCTTAGAAACCCATTCTTCTGTCACAGTCAAGTATTACATTATATTTTAGATATAGTAACTTTTATACACTTCTCTTTCATTTTTCAGTCCAACAAATTTGAGATGTGAATAAAACGTACAGAGAAAATCATTAATTGAAATCGAAAGTAACATCATTATGGAATATATAAGGTAAAAACAAGAAAGACTAAACAGGACTGAGAATCAAACTGGCAGTAGGAAAGCTTAAAATACTCATGGTTTAAAAAAGAAGAAAGATATGAAAGCAATCAAATAATAGTTATGACAAAGAAAATTTTCCAACATAAAGAGACTTGGTATCCCCTAAATTGACAAGGAACACATTCAAATATAATATTACATAAGATAGCTTTAGAAAAATTAAATCTTCAGATCAGAAGGAGGCACAATGTTTCAGGAAAAGAATGATACAGAATGACTGAGACATAGACTTAAAGTATAAAGAAAGAATTTTTCAGACTGTCAGGCAAAGGGAGTCACCTAAAAATGTAAACATACATGTTTGTGTGAGTGTCAGAAAGCTGGGAAAATGAAACTGGTCTCAGGTTTCTCTACAGCAATGTACAATGCCAGAAACATTAGATTAGAGTCATGGCTATGAAGCTATAAGTGAAAGAAAACATGACCTAAGATTTTAATACTCAAACAAGTTGTTCTTCAAGTATAAAAGAATAAAGAGCCTCAAGCACAAATGAACTCACAGGATAGAACACCTATGAGCTATTTGTGAAAAGGCTGCTTAACAATAAAATCCACCTAATCAAAGGTGAATCAAGGTGTGGGAGCTCGGCATCGAGGGGCCAGCCTAGCTGGGGCCCGTGGCCTTGCGTCTTCTGGCTGCGATGCCAGTCCTGCACAGGCTGCGGGGCTGTAGCCACTAGGCTGTGGGCGCCCGAGGGGCCAGGAGATGAGCCGTGGCGCCCAGGCAGGTGTGGGCATCGTGTCCGCAGTGAGTGTCCGCAACGCCATGCTCAGGCCACGATCACTCGGTGAAGCTGCACCGCGACAGCGTGGCCAACTTCTTCTCGTGCTGTGAGGACCAGTGCAGGCTGCAGTACTCGGTTCCTCTGCCTACCGTGCATGCTTCCCTGCGGGAGAGCCTGCTGGACTTCAACACCCACCACCTCCAAGGGGTGGACTGGGTGCTTCTCCTGAGCACCCTCCACCCCTGATCTGTATCCAGACCTTCTTACAGCCATGGCTTGGTGACACAGAGCAGACAGCAGAAGCAAGAAGAACTACAATGCTGCAGCCTGTGGAACAAAAACCACATGCACAGAAAGAGAGACAAAATGAAAAGGCAGAGGGCTATGTACCAGATGAAGGAACAAGATAAAACCCCAGAAAAACAACTCAATGAAGTGGAGATAGGCAACCTTCCAGAAAAAGAATTCAGAACAATGATAGTGAAGATGATCCAGGACCTCGGAAAAACAATGGAGGCAAAGATCAAGAAGATGCAAGAAATGTTTAACAAAGACCTAGAAGATTTAAAGAACAAACAAACAGAGATGAACAATACAATAACTGAAATGACAACTACACTAGAAGGAATCAATAGCAGAATAACTGAGGCAGAAGAACGGATAAGTGACCTGGAAGACAGAATGGTGGAATTCACTGCTGCAGAACAGAATAAAGAAAAAAGAATGAAAAGAAATGAAGACAGCCTAAAAGACTTCTGGGACAACATTAAACACAACAACATTCACATTATAGGGGTCCCAGAAGGAGAAGAGAGAGAGAAAAACCAGAGAAAATATTTGAAGAGATTATAGTTGAAAACATCCCTAACATGGGAAAGTAAAGAGCCACCCAAGTCCAGGAAGCACAGAGAGTCCCACACAAGATAAACCCAAGGAGAAACATGCCAAGACACATAGTAATCAAATTGGCAACAATTAAAGACAAAGAAAAATTATCGAAAGCAGCAAGGGAAAAAGGACAAATAACAAACAAGGGAACTCCCATAAGGTTAACAGCTGATTTCTCAGCAGAAACTCTACAAGCCAGAAGGGAGTGGCATGATACACTTAAAGTGATGAAAGGGAGGAACCTACAACCAAGATTACTCTATCCAGCAAGGATCTCATTCAGATTCGATGGAGAAATCAAAAGCTTTACAGACAAGCAAAAGCTAAGAGAATTCAGCACCACCAAACCAACTCTACAACAAATGCTAAAGGAACTTCTCTAAGTGGGAAACACAAGAGAAGAAAAGGAACTACAAAAACAAACAAAACATTTAAGAAAATGGTCATAGGAACATACATATCGATAATTACCTTAAACGTGAATGGATTAAATGCTCCAACCAAAAGAAACAGGCTAGCTGAATGGGTACAAAAACAAGACCCATATATATGCTGTCTACAAGAGACCCACCTCAGACCTAGGGACACATACAGACTGAAAGTGAGGGGATGGAAAAAGATATTCCATGCAAATGGAAATCAAAAGAAAGCTAAGTAGCAATACTCATATCAGATAAAATAGACGTTAAAATAAAGAATGTTACAACAGACAAGGAAGGACACTACATAATGATCAAGGGATCAATCCAAGAAGAAGATATAACAATTATAAATATATATGCACCCAACATAGGAGCACCTCAATACATAAGGCAACTGCTAACAGCTCTAAAAGAGGAAATCGACAGTAACACAATAACAGTGGGGGACTTTAACACCTCACTTACACCAATGGACAGATCATCCAAACAGAAAATTAATAAGGAAATACAAGCTTTAAATGACACAATAGACCAGATAGATTTAATTGATATTTATAGGACATTCCATCCAAAAACAGCAGATTACACTTTCTTCTCAAGTGCGCACAGAACGTTCTCCAGGATAGATCACATCTTGGGTCACAAATCAAGCCTCAGTATATTTAAGAAAATTGAAATCATATCAAGCATCTTTTCTGATCGCAACGCCATGAGATTAAAAATCAATTACAGGGAAAAAAACATAAAACACACACACACGGAGGCTAAATACTACATTACTAAATAGCCAAGAGATCACTGAAGAAATCAAAGATGAAATCAAAAAATACCTAAAGACAAATGACAGTGAAAACACGATGATCCAAAACCTATGGGATGCAGTAAAAGCAATTCTAAGAGGGAAGTTTATAGCAATACAATTCTACCTCAAGAAACAACAAACATCTCAAATACACAATCTAACGATACATCTAAAGGAACTAAGAAAAGGAGAAACTAAGGAAAGAAGAACAAAAAACCTAAAGTTAGTTGAAGGAAAGAAATCATAAATATCAGAGCAGAAAAAAATAAAAAAGGGACAAAGAAAACAATAGCAAAGATCAATAAAACTAAAAGCTGGTTCTTTGAGAAGATAAACAAGATTGATAAACCATTAACCAGACTCATCAAGAAAAAGAGGGAGAGGACTCAAATCAATAAAATTAGAAATGAAATAGGAGAAGTTAAAACAGACACCACAGAAATACAAAGCATCCTAAGAGACTACTACAAGCAACTCTATGCCAATAAAATGGACAACCTGGAAGAAATGGACAAATTCTTACAAAGGTATAACCTTCCAAGACTGAACCAGGAAGAAATAGAAAATATGAACACACCAATCACAAGTAATGAAATTGAAACTGTGATTAAAATCTTCCAACAAACATAAGTCCAGGACCAGATGGCTTTACAGGTGAATTCTATCAAACATTTACAGAAGAGCTAACACCCATCCTTCTGACACTCTTCCAAAAAATTGCAGAGGAAGGAGCACTCCCAAACTCATTCTGTGAGGCCACCATCACCCTGATACCAAAACCAGACAAAGATACTACAAAAAAAGAAAATTACAGACCAATATCACTGATGAATATAGATGCAAAAATCCTCAACAAAATACTAGCAAACAGAATCTGACAACACATTAAAAGGATCATACACGATGATCAAGTGGGATGTATCCCAGGGATGCAAGGATTCTTCAATATATGCAAATCAATCAGTGTGATACACCATATTAACAAATTGAAGAATAAAAACCATATGATCATCTCAATAGAGGCAGAAAAAGCTTTTGACAAAATTCAATACCCATTAATGATAAATACTCTCCATAAAGTGGGCATAGAGGGAACCTACTTCAACATAATAAAAGCCATATACGACAAACCCACAGCAAACATCATTCTCAATGGTGAAAAACTGAAAGCATTTCCTCTAAGATCAGGAAGAAGACAAGGATGTCCACTCTCACCACTATTATTCAACTTAGTTTTGGAAGTCCTAGCCACGGCAATCAGAGAAGAAAAAGAAATAAAAGGAATACAAATTGGAAAAGAAGTAAAACAGTCACTGTTTGCAGATGACATGATACTATACATAGAGAATCCTAAAGATGCCACCAGAAAACTACTAGAGCTAATCAATGAATTTGGTGAAGCTGAAGGATACAAAATTAATGCACAGAAATCTCTTGCATTCCTATACACTAATGATGAAAAATCTGAAAGAGAAATTAAGGAAACACTCCTATTTACCATTGCAACAAAAAGAATAAAATACCTAGGAATAAACCTACCTAGGGAGACAAAAGAACTGTATGCAGAAAACTATGACACTGATGAAAGAAATTAAAGATGATACCAACAGATAGAGAGATATACCATGTTCTTGGATTGGAAGAATCAATATTGTGAAAATGACTATACTACCCAAAGCAATCTACAGATTCAATGCAATCTCTATCAAATTACCAATGGCATATTTTACAGAACTAGAACAAATAATCTTAAAATTTGTATGGAGACACAAAAGACCCCGAATAGCCAAAGCAGTCTTGAGGGAAAAAAACGGAGCTGGAGGAACCACACTCCCTGACTTCAGACTATACTAGAAAGCTACAGTAATCAAGACAATATGGTACTGGCACAAAAACAGAAACATAGATCAATGGAACAAGATAGAAAGCCCAGAGATAAACCCACGCACCTCTGGTCAACTAATCTATGACAAAGGAGGCAAGGATATGCAATGGAGAAAAGACAGTCTCTTCAATAAGTGGTGCTGGGAAAACTGGACAGCTACATGTAAAAAATGAAATTAGAACACCCCTTAACACCATATACAAAAATAAACTCAAAATGGATTCGAGACATAAGTGTAAGACTGGACACTATAAAACTCTTAGAGGAAAACATAGGAAGAACACTCTTTGACATAAATCACAGCAAGATCTTTTTTGATCCACCTCCTAGAGTAATGGAAATAAAAACAAAAATACACAAATGGGACCTAATGAAACTTCAAAGCTTTTGCACAGCAAAGGAAACTACAAACAAGACAAAAAGACAACCCTCAGAATGGGAGAAAATATTTGCAAATGAATCAACGGACAAAGGATTAATCTCCAAAATATATAAACAGCTCATGCAGCTCAATATTAAAGAAACAAACACCCAATCCAAAAATGGGCAGAAGACCTAAATAGACATTTCTCCAAAGAAGACATACAGATGGCCAAGAAGCACATGAAAAGCTGCTCAACATCACTAATTATTAGGGAAATGCAAATCAAAACTACAATGAGGTATCACCTCACACCAGTTAGAATGGGCATCATCAGAAAATCTACAAACAACAAATGTTGGCGAGGGTGTGGAGAAAAGGGAACCCTCTTGCACTGTTGGTGGGAATGTAAATGATACAACCACTATGGAGAACAGTATGGAGATTCCGTAAAAAACTAAAAATAGAATTACCATATGGCCCAGCAATCCCACTACTGGGCATATACCCAGAGAAAACCATAATTCAAAAAGACACATGCACCCCAATGTTCATTGCAGCACTATTTACAATAGCCAGGTCATGGAAGCAACCTAAATGCCCATCAACAGATGAATGGATAAAGAAGTTGTGGTACATATATACAATAGAATATTACTCAGCCATAAAAAGGAACAAAATTGAGTCATTTGTTGAGACGTGGATGGATCTAGAGACTGTCATACAGAGTGAAGTAAGTCAGAAAGAGAAAAACAAATATCGTATATTAATGCATATATGTGGAACCTAGAAAAATGGTACAGATGAACCAGTTTGCAGGGCAGAAATTGAGACACAGATGTAGAGAGCAAACATATGGACACCAAGCGGGGACAGTGGTTGGAGGTGGTGGGGGGTGGTGGTGGGGGGTGATGAATTGGGAGATTGGGATTGACATATATACACTGATGTGTATAAAATTGATGACTAATAAGAACCTCCTGTATAAAAAAATGAATAAAATAAAATTTAAAAAAAAAAGAAACGTGAATCAAAATAGATTTCACATATAGAAAATATTGATGAGCATTCATTGAATCAGTTGAAATATAGAACTAAGCAAAAACAAGTATTAAGAATAATTATTTCAGGAGAGAACTTAAATGTTAAACCTTGACATTAAAAACGTTGCATATTTGAAAGTTACCAAGAGAGTAAAAACAGTTCTCATCCCCCCCCCAAAAAAAGTAACTATTTATGCTGACAGACGTTAACTAGACTTATTGTTGTAATCATTTCACAATGTATACAAATATCAGATCATGCTGTGCACCTGAAACTAATGTTATATGTCAATTATACCTCATTTTGTAAAGCGACATGGAAAATAAGGGCAAAGAGAAAAATGAAGAATGTTAATTTCTGTAGCTTTCATAGTAACAAATAAGCAATACTGTATTTTTTTTTAAGTTTTAAAGACTGTTCTGGCCTCCTAGTGTTCCTTTTTTTAAACCATAAAAGAAATATTTCAAAAAATAAAATACTCTGTGGTAGAAAATCTTATGACTATTTCAATAACTTTCAGTTTCACTTTAGGTTTTTTTTTCTAAGGTCAAGTAAAATTAAATCTAAATATCTATCAAGTAGCTCCCGTAGTATGGTTTTCTTATTAAATTGTCTATATGTCAATTCTTAGATTTGTATGTATATAAAGGATCACTGGAAAGATGGTCACCATTTAATGTTAATAATGGTAATTTCTGGTTGGATGGGAGGGATTTTTATTTCCTTGGTACTATGCTTTTTTCTGCTTCACTTGACTTCTTCATAATGAGATATATCATCCACAAAATGTCATAATTAAGGCTATTATGAGGTTTAGAAATAAGCCAAATTTTTTAAGGGAATGATGTCTTAAAAAGTGGTTTTCAAACAAGCTCTTACTGACCTTATAAAATAGAACAGTAATGGCAGGTAATAAAGTAGAACCTGAATACTATGAGGATCACTCTTCCCTAAATGAAGGTCTACTTTTTTTTTTTTTTTTAATGGTTAATGAAAAACAAGAACTTTTAAAACTTTCTTGCAACAAACTCAACTAAGAAGGTATTAAAAACACAGCACGTTTATTTAAACTGTTACTCTTCATAATGCATTGAATCTTATCACAGGTCAATATCTTCATTCTATTACCTTATTGGGTACATTCATTAGTGTTATATAAACCTTCATATAAAATTAAAGAATTAAAAGTACAGCTAAGAACACAGTCATGATCTGCATGAGAGGATTCACCATGCACCCTAGTCCCTAATGTGGTTATTTTTTCTGTTTCCTGGGCCTCTTGAGCTTAGACTTGTTTTCATTTCAGAGAAAATAAAGTGGCTCTGCTGAGCTCTACCCCGCGAGGGCCCAGCCGCTGCTGCACTATCGGTGTGTGTTGACCCAGTGGTACCTGTCCACTCGGTGCCCAGCAGCAGGCCTGTGACCCTTAGGGATCTTATGCAATGCATGATAAACATTTCCTAGGAGGCCCATTCGGCCATCACCCATATTCTTTTTGTGGGGGATATGGAACCAAGATTGAAAGGGCTGTTTCAAGTTTTCAACCTGGGGAGAAAAAAAGAAGAAAAAGGGAGCATGATGATTTTCTGTAAACTAATAAGCCACTTCTAAGGATTAAATATAAACCCATAACTCACAGGTTCAACCTTTCAAAAGCATAGGAAATACAAATGAATAGAAATCAAAGTAGATCATTATCTTTGGAAAGTTGAGTTGCATTGGAGAGTATGAAGTAAGTCACTTCATATCTTTTAACAAAATTCTTTAGCCCAACCAAGAATTTTAAAAACAAAAAATTTAAAAATTTATTCAAATTAGTATATATTCCTGTGTTCTCTCCTACCTGATCCCCACCTCGCTCAACCCAAAACTATCTAATCACAATCTCTGGGGTTGAGGTCTAGAAACACCCATCTTAAACATCTCAGATGACCAATATAAATGTTTTGCAGACCACACTTTCAAAGGACATTGTTCTAAAAGAATATAGCTGACTACAGATCTGATCCTTAGATTAAGAAGATCTCTCTAAGCATAAAAATAGAATTAAGGGCAAACATTTTACTACATAATTTTAAACTTTACATATAGAACTAAATATGAACTACATATATAGTTTAGAAAACTAAACAAGCTAGGGGAAAAAAGTTTGCCAGTAATATGACAAGGGGTTAAAATATTTCTAACCTTTGAAAAGCCTTTAATAACACAGTAGGACCTCAAATGATAAATGGGTGAAGGAGAAAAAATTCATAAGACAGTAAGTACCTACAACATTTAGGTACATGGAGTTTTTGTTTTAATGTTTAATTTAATTAATAAAAATGATATTTTTCAATGAGAATACCCAATTTTAGGGAAAATGATAAACACTTTCACATAGAGCTGGTAAGACTACAAACAAAGACATCTTTCTAGAAGGTACTTTGTCCTGTGGTAAGAACTCATAAAATATCCATACCCAATGACCCAGTAATTACATGTCTGAGAATCAGATCTCTAGAAATAACTTAGAATTCTGACATCTCTGTAAAAATTAGTTTTTTTAATATCACAACAATGTGAAAACAACCTAGATGTCTTCCAATAATACATTAGCTAAATAAATTATAAGGGAAGCAAATGATTTAAAATGTAAAATATTTAAATTGCTTTAACGTGTCAATACATAAGTGATTAAGAAAACAAATTTACATACATACAAATGGTCAGAGATTCTCCCTAAATCAGTGAGCACTCAGCCAAGTAGAGGGTATAAAGAGAGAGAAGGAAGAAAAAAAGACAGAAAAGCTTTTGCCAGAATATTATTATTGTGATTTTAATCTTTATAATCTTTCCATATTTTCCAATTATTTGTTTCTTTGCTTTTACAGTGAGCATACTCTTTTTAGAATTAGAGTAGAAAAAAAAAATGTACAGAGAAGAAGTGGAGAACACTTTACCTGATAAATACTCTTGGGATTGCTGACTTTAGGAATTATCTGAGGTTCTTTGTTACAACTTTCTTCATCAGAGGAAGTGCCAGAGGAGTAGTCTAACGTGGCTCTATTAACAGCATCACTGATTTGTTGGGATAATTCCCATTCCTCCCATCTGTCTTTGAAAGAAGCAATTGTAAATGGATGATTTTTCTCGCCATACCTAAGTAGGAAAGGAAAATAAAGCATTCATTAGGGATTCAAATTCTCACAGGTTTTATCTCTAATCTTTTCTGGAAACAACTCAGTAATTTACAAGAAGAGTTACTTTAAAAAAAAGAAAACAAATTCTGAGAGCTTGGCCAAGATAGTGGAGTAGGAAGACACTGAGCCTACCTCCTCTCACGGGCACACCAAGATTACAACTATTTAGAGAGCAAGTATTGATGAGAGACCGGAATCTAGCAGAAAAGATCTTCTACAACTAAAGTTATAGAGAAGGAACCACAATGAGACGAGTAAGAGGGGCAGAGTCATGGTATAGGTCAGACCCATACCCCTGGGTGGGCAACACACAAGTGGGCGGCTAATTACAGTTGTAGAGGTTCTCCCGAAGAAGCAATGGGTCTGAGCCCCACATGGAGCTTTCCAGACCAGGGATCCTGTACCAGGAAGATGAGCCCCCAGAATGCTTGGCTTTGAAGGCCAGTGGGGCTGACTTTAGGAAAGTCAGAGGGCTGTGGGAAATAGAGATGCCACTCGTAAAGGGCCCACACAAAATCTCCAGGACCCAGGGCAGAAGCAGTAATTTGAAAGGAGCCTGGGTCAGACCCACCAGCTGATCTTGGAGAGCCTCCTGGAGAGGCAGGGGGCAACTTGAGCTTATCCTGGGGACACAGACACTGGCAGCAACCATTTTGGGGAGCTTGTTCTACCACGTGGACATTCGTGCTGGCAAGCGCCATTTTGAAATCCTCCCTCTAGCTTATTAGCACCAGGACCCAGACCCGCCCATCAGCCCATCAGCCCATCAGCACCAGTGCTGAGATGCCTCAGGCCAAGCAACTAGCCAGGTGGGAAAACAGCCCCACCTACTAGCAGGCACATGGCCTTAAGACCCCCTGAACCCACAGCTGCCCCAGGAAGCAGCACTGTCCAACAGAGGGCCCAGGGCCTGACCCCACACACTAGTGCACCAGCACTAGCCCCAGGACCCACAGGGCCCTGCAGGCAGAGACCCCAGGACCCAGCTCTGCCTACCAGTGGGAAGTAATCGGCCCTAGGATGCCCTGGACCCTGCCCCCACCACCAATGAGCCAGCACTAGCCTAGGGAGGAACCTCACCCACCAGTGGACATCCTCAAGACCCCTGGGCCCTGGCCTCACCCACAAGTGGGCAGGCACCAGCCCCAGGACCACCATAACCCCACAGCCTGCCATGGCAAGACCCAGCCCACCCACCAGCAGGCTAACATCAGCTCCAAGATCACCTAGGCCCAGGCCCCATCTACCAACAGTCCAACACTAGCTCTGAGACACCTTGGGTCCCTCAGCCAGCCATTCAGGGGTCCAGCCCCACCTACCAGCAAGCCAAAACAACCTTTGGGACACCCCAGACCCTGTAGCCAGCTATGTCAGGGAGCTGCCCCACCCCACAGCAGGCCTACACCAGCTAACTCTAGGACCCAAAGGCCCTGCAGCCAGAAATCTCAGGACTCAGCCCTAGTGAGCCAGTGAGCCAACACTAGCCCCAGCACCCTCTCAACCACAGCCTGACCCCCTGGCAGGCCAACACCAGCTCCAGGAAACCATGAACCCCCTCAGCCAGCCACATTGGGATCCAGCCCCATTCACCAATGGGCCAGCACCAACTCTGAGACACTCCAGAATGCACAACCAGTTGTATCAGGAACCAACCCTGCCCACCAGCAGGCTGACACTAGAACTGGAAACCTCAGCCCCACAACCACCAAGGCCAGAACCCAGCTCTGCCCATCAGTGAGCCAGCACTAGCCCTGGGACCCCCTTCCCCATGGTTCCACAGTCAGCTGCCTCATGACCCAACCCCACAACCAGCAGCTGGCAGCCTCCATACAAGGCAGGGCCTGGCAACCAATCAGATCAGGGACCAGCCCCACCTACTAGACCACCAACAGTAGTCAGTCGACCACAACATAAGGACCCACACAGCCCACATAGGGGGCACCCCTAGAGCATATACCTCTGGTGACCGGAGGGGAGTGCACTGCTGGGATGCACAGGATGTCTCCTACAAAAGGCTACTTCTCCAAAGCCAGGAAATGTTATCAACCAACCGGATACATAGAAATAAAAACAAATTAGGCAAAATGAGGAAACAGAGGTACATGTTCCAAATGAAGGAACAGGATAAAACCCCAGAAGAAGAATTAAGTGGAGAAAGGCAATCTACCCAATAAAGAGTTGAAGGTAATGATCATAAAGATGAACAAAGAACTTGGGAGAAGAATGGAGGGAAATAGTGAGAAGTTAAACAAAGAGTTAGAAGATAGAGAAGAACAAAGCAGAACTGGAGATTACAGTAAATGAAGTGAAAATACACGAGAAGGAATCAACAGTAGATTAGATGATACAGAGGAACAGATCAGTGAGCTGGAAGACAGAGTAATAGAAGTCACTGAAGCTGAAACAGAAAAAAAGAATAAAAAGAAATTAGAATATTTTAAGAGATCTCTGGAACACCACCAAGCATGCTAACATTCGCATTATAGGGATCCTAGAAGGAGAAGAGGAAAAGGGTCAGAGAATATATTTGAAGACATAATAGCTGAAAACTTCCCTACCTGGCAGAGGAAACAGATATCCAGGTCCAGGAAACACAGAGAGCCTCAAACAGGATCAACCCAAGGAGGACCACAGCAAGATACATTGTAATTAAAATGGCAAAAATTAAAGATAAAGAAAAGATATTAAAAGCAAGGGAAAAGCAACAAGTTGCATATAAGGGGACTCCCCATAAAGCTATCAGCTGACTTTTCAGCAGAAACTCTGCAGGTCAGAAGGGTGTGTTGCAGTATATTTAAAGTGATGAAATGAAAAACCTATAGTCAAGAATATTCTACTTGGCAAGGCTTACCCTCAGATTTGAAAGAGAGATCAAAATTTTACAGATAAGCAAAAGCTAAAAGAGTCCAGCATCACCAAAGCAGCTTTACAAGAAATGTTAAAAGGGGCTTTGCTAAGCAAAAAAGAAAAACCACAACTAGAAACATGAAAATTATGAAAGGTAAGCTCATTGGTAAAGGCAAAATATACAATAAAGGCAGTAAGATCAACCACATACAAAGCTAATAGGAAGGTTAAAAGACAAAAGTAGTAAAATTGCCTAGATCTGCAATAAGTAGTTAAGGAATACACAAAACAATTAGATGGAAACTATGATGTCAAAAAACAGTAATCATGAGGGGGTAGGAGTAAAAATGCAGGTTTGTTAAAATGCATTTGAAATTAAGAGATCAGCAACTTAAATAATCACATATGTAGATTGCTATATATAAACCTCATGGTAACCAAAAATTAAATCCATAATAGATACACAAAAAACAGAAAGAAATTTGAACATAACACTAAAGATAGTCATCAAATAACAAGGGAAGAGAGAAAAGAAGAAAGGAACAAAATAACTACAAAAACAACACCAAAACAATTAATAAACTGGCTATAAGTACATATCAATCAATAATTACGTTAAATGTAACTGGAATAAACGTTCTAATCAAAAGACATAGAGTGAGTGAAGATACAAAAACAATACTCATATATTTGCTGTCTACAAGAAACTCACTTCATATCTAAAGACACACATACACTGAAAGTGAGAGGACAGAAAAAGGTATACCATGGAAATAAGAAATGAAAAGAAAGCCAGGGTAGCAATACTTACACCAGACAAAGTAGACTCTAAGACAAAGTAGACTTTAAAACAAAAACTGTAACAAGAGACAAAGAAGGACATTACATAATGATCAAGGGATCAATCCAAGAAGAAGGTATAACAGTTGTAAATATATATGTACCCAACATAGGAGCACCTAAATATGTAAAGTTAATATTAACAGAGATAAAGGGACAACTTAACAGTAACACAATAATAGTAGGGGACTTTAACTCCCCACTTATATCAATGGACAGATCATCCAGACAGAAAATCAGGAAGGAAACACTAGCCTTAAATGACACAGTAGACCAAATGGACCTAACAGATATCTACAGGGCATTCCATCCAAAAGCAGCAGAATACACATTCTTTTCAAGTGTACATGGAACATTCTCCAGGACAAATCACATGCTAGGCCACAAATCAATTCTCAGTACATTTAAGTAGACTAAAATCATATTGAGCATCTTTTCTGACCACAATGCTGCAAAACTAGAAATCACTATAAGGAAACTGCAAAAAAATCCCCACAAACATGTAAAGGCTAAACAATATAAACTAAACAACCAATGGATCATTGAAGAAATCAAAGAGGAAATCAAAAAATACCTGGAGACAAATGAAAACAAAAACACAATGATCCAAAAATCTATGGGATGCAGCAAAAGTAGTTCTAAGAGGGAAGTTTATAGTGATACAAGCCTACCTTGGGAAACAAAAGTCTCAAACAGACTAACCTTACACCTAAAGAAACTAGAAGAAGACAAATAAAGTCCAAAGTTGGTAGAAGGAAAGAAATTATAAATATCAGAGCAGAAATGAAATAGAGACAAAAAACAAACAAACAAAAAAAGATCAATGAAACTAAGAGGTGGTTCTTGAAAAGATAAACAAAATTGATAAACCTTTAGCCAGACTCATCAAGAGAAAAAGAGAGGGCCCAAATCAATAAAATCAGAAATAAAAAAGAAGTTACAAACAAAAAAAAAATCACAAGATATTACTATGAATAACCATATGCAAATAAAATGGACAACCTAGAAGAAATGGACAAATTCCTAGAACTGTACAATCTCCCAAGACTGAATCAGGCTGAAATAGAAAACATGAACAGACCAATTATCAGTAAAGAAATTGAATTAATAATGGAAAAAAAAAAACTCCCAACAAACAAAATTCCAGGACCAGACAGCTTTACAGGTGAGTTCTAGCAAACATTCAGAGAAGAGTGAACACCTATCCTCCTCAAACTCTTCCAAAAAATTGCAGAGGAAGGAACACTTCCAAACTCATTCTATGAGGCCACAACACCCTGATACCAAAACCAGACAAAGATATCACAGAAAAAAATTACAGGTCAGTATTGTTGATGAACATAGATGCAAAAATCCTCAACAAAATATTAGCGAATCAAATCCAACAATACATTAAAAGGATCATACACCATGTCAAGTGGGATTTATCCCAGGAATGCAAGGATGGTTCAATAACCGCAAATCAATGCAATACATCACATTAACAAGTTGAATAAAAGATCCTATTATCATCTCAATAGATGCACAAAAATCTTTTACACTATTCAACATTCATTTATAATAAAAACTCTCCACAAAGTGGGTATAGAGAGAACATCTCTCAACATAACAAAGGCCATATATGGTAAGTCCACAGCTAACATCATACTCATGATAAAAAGCTGACAGCATTTCCTCTAAGATCAGAACAAGACAAAGATACCGACTCTCACCTCTTTTATTCAACATAGTATTCAAAACTCTAGACACAGCAATCCAACAAGAAAAGAAAAAGAAAAAGAAAAGGAATCCAAATTGGAAAGGAAGAAGTAAAACTGTCACTGTTTGGAGATGACATGATAGTATACATAGAAAATCCTAAAGACACCACCAGAAAACAATTTGGTAAAATTGCAGAATACAAAATTAGTATACAGAAATTTGTTGCAGAAATCTGTTACATTTCTACACACTAACAATGAACTATCAGAAAGAAATTAAGAAAACAATCTCATTTACCATCACATCAAAAAGAATAAAATACCTAAGAATAAATCTAACTAAGGAGGTAAAAAGACCTGTACTCAGAAATTTATAAAACACTGATGAAAGAAACTGAAGACAAAAAGAGATGGAAAGACATACCATGTTCATGGATTGGAAGAATTAATATTGTTAAAATAACCATACTACCCAAGGCGATCTACAGATTCAGTGCTATCCCTATCAAAATACTAATGGCATTTTTCACAGAACTATAGCAAATAATTCTAAGATTTGTATGAAAACACAAAAGACCCCAAATAGCCAAAGCAATCTTGAGAAAGAACAGAGCTGGAGGTATCAAGCTCCCGCACTTCAGCCTGTACTACAAAACTCTGGTAATCAAAACAGTATGATACTGGCACAAAAATAGACACATATATCAGTGGAAGAGAATAGAGAGCCCAGAAATAAACCCATGCACCTATGGTTAATTAATCTATAACAGAGAGGCAAGAATATACAATGGGGAAAAGACATTCTCTTCAATAAGTGGTGCTGGGACAACAGGGCAGCTACAAGTAGAGAATGAAATTAGAACAGTTTCTTACACCATATAAAGAATAAACTCAAAATGGATTAAAGACCTATATGTTAGACTGCAAACGATATAAACTCCTAGAGGAAAACATAGGCAGAACCCTGATATAAATTGTAGTAATTTTTTTTTTTGGATCTGTCTCCTAAGGCAAAGAAAACAAAAACGAAAATAAACAAATGGGACCTAATGAAACTTCAAAGCTTTTGCACAACAAAGGAAACCATCAAGAAAGCAAAAAGATAACCTACTGAATGGAAGAAAATATTTACAAGTAACATAACTGACAAGGGATTAATGTCCACAATATATAGACGGCTCATACAACTCAATATGAAAAAAAAAACAACAAACAAACAACCCAGTCAAAAAATGGACAGATCGGATTGGTTCAAGATGGCGGAGTAGAAGGACGTGCTCTCACTCCCTCTTGCGAGAGCACCGGAATCACAACTAACTGCTGAACGATCATCAAAAGGAAGACACTGGAACTCACCAAAAAAGATACCCCACATCCAAAGACAAAGGAGGAGCCACAATGATATGGTAAGAGGGGCGCAATCACAATAAAATTAAATCCCATAACTACTGGGTGGGTGACTCACAAACTGAAGAACACTTACACTACAGAATTCCACCTACTAGAGTGAAGGCTGTGAGCCCAACGTCAGGCTTCCCAACCTGGGCGTCCAGCAACGGGAGGAGGAATTCTTAGAGAATCAGATTTTGAAGGCTAGCGGGATTTCATTGCAGGACTTCGACAGGACTGGGGGAAACAGAGACTTCACTCTTGGAGGGCACACAGAAAGTAGTGTGTGCATCGGGACCCAGGAGAAGGAGCAGTGACCCCATAGGAGACTGAACAAGACCTACCTGCTAGTGTTGGAGGGTCTCCTGCAGAGGCGGGGGGTGGCTGTGTCTCACCGTGAGGACAAGGACATTGGCAGCAGGAGTTCTAGGAATTACTCCTTGTTGTGAGCCCCCCCAGAGTCTTCCATTAGCCTCACCAAAGAGCCCAGGTAGGCTCCAGTGCTGGGTCACCTCAGGCCAAACACCCAACAGGGAGGAAACCCAGCCCCACCCATCAGCAGACAAGCAGATTAAAGTTTTACTGAGCTCTGCCCACCAGAGCAACAGCCAGCTCTACCCACCACCAGTCCCTCCCATCAGGAAACTTGCACAAGCCTCTTAGTTAGCCTCATCCACCAGAGGGCAGACAGCAGAAGCAAGAAGAACTACAATCCTGCAGCCTGTGGAACAAAAACCACATTCACAGAAAGATAGACAAGATGAAAAGCCAGAGGGCTATGTACCAGATGAAGGAACAAGATAAAACCCCAGAAAAACAACTCAATGAAGTGGAGATAGGCTACATTCCAGAAAAAGAATTGAGAATAATGATAGTGAAGATGATCCAGGACCTTGGAAAAAGAGTGGAGGCAAAGATTGAGAAGATGCAAGAAATGTTTAACAAAGACCTAGAAGAATTAAAGAACACACACACACAGAGGACCAATACAATAAGTGAAAAGAAAAATACACTAGAAGGAATCAATAGGAGAATAACTGAGGCAGAAGAACAGATAAGTGACCTGGAAGACAGAATGGTGAAATTCACTGCTGCAGAACAAAATAAAGAAAAAAGAAATGAAGACAGCCTAAGAGACCTCTGGGACAACATTAAACACAAAACATTTGCATTATAGGGATCCCAGAAGGAGAAGAGAGAGAGAGAAAGGATCCTAGAAAATATTTGAAGAGATTATAGTCGAAAACTTCCCTAACATGGGAAAGGAAATAGCCACCCAAGTCCAGGAAGCGCAGAGACTCCCATACAGGATAAACCCAAGGAGAAACACACTGAGATACAACATAACCAAATTGGCAAAAATTAAAGACACAGAAAAATTATTGAAAGCAGCAAGGGGAAAATGGCAAATAACATACAAGGGAACTCCCATAAAGTTAACAGCTGATTTCTCAGCAGAAACTCTACAAGCCAGAAGGGAGTGGCAAGACATATTTAAAGTGACGAAAGGGAAGAACCTACAACCAAGATTACTCTACCCAGCAAAGATCTCATTCAGATTTGATGGAGAAATCAAAAGCTTTACAGACAAGCAAAAGCTAAGAGAATTCAGCACAACCAAACCAGCTCTACAACAAAAGCTAAAGGAACTTCTCTAAGTGGGAAACACAAGAGAAGAAAAAGAACTACAAAAGCAAACACAAAACAATTAAGAAAATGGTCATAGGAACATACATATCGATAATTACCTTAAATGTGAATGGATTAAATGCTCCAACCAAAAGAAACAGAACCACTGAATGGATACAAAAACAAGACCCATATATATGCTGTCTACAAGAGACCCACTTCAGACCTAGGGACACATACAGACTGAAAGTGAGGGGATGGAAAAAGATATTCCAAGCAAATGGAAATCAAAAGAAACCTGGAGTAGCAATACTCATATCAGATAAAATAGGCTTTAAAATAAAGAATGTTACAAGAGACAAGGAAGGACACTACAAATGATCAAGGGATCAATCCAAAAAGAGGATATAATAATTATAAATATATGTTCACCCAACATAGGAGCACCTCAATACATAAGGCAACTGCTAACAGCTCTAAAAGAGGAAATCAACAGTAACACAATAACAGTGGGGGACTTTAACACCTCACTTACACCAACGGACAGATCATCCAAACAGAAAATTAATAAGGAAACACAAGCTTTAAAAGACACAATAGACCAGATAGATTTAATTGATATTTATAGGACATTCCATCCAAACAACAGCAGATTACACTTTCTTCTCAAGTGTACATGGAACATTCTCCAGGATAGATCACATCTTGGGTCACAAATCAAGCCTCAGTATATTTAAGAAAATTGAAATCATATCAAGCATCTTTTCTGATCACAACGCTATGAGATTAGAAATCAATTACAGGGAAAAAACATAAAACACACACACACGGAGGCTAAATACTACATTACTAAATAGTCAAGAGATCACTGAAGAAATCAAAGATGAAACAAAAAACTACCTAGAGACAAATGACAGTGAAAACACGATGATCCAAAACCTATGGGATGCAGTAAAAGCAATTCTAAGAGGGAAGTTTATAGCAATACAATTCTACCTCAAGAAACAACAAACATCTCAAATACACAATCTAACGATACACCTAAAGGAACTAAGAAAAGGAGAAACTAAGGAAAGAAGAACAAAAAACCTAAAGTTAGTTGAAGGAAAGACATCATAAATATCAGAGCAGAAAAAAACGAAAAAGAGACAAAGAAAACAATAGCAAAGATCAATAAAACTAAAAGCTGGTTCTTTGAGAAGACATAAAAGATTGATAAACCATTAGCCAGACTCATCAAGAAAAAGAGGGAGAGGACTCAAATCAATAAAATTAGAAATGAAAAAGGAGAAGTTACAACAGACACCGCAGAAATACAAAGCATCCTAAGAGACTACTACAAGCAACTCTATGCCAATAAAATGGACAACCTGGAAGAAATGGACAAATTCTTACAAAGGTATAACCTTCCAAGACTGAACCAGGAAGAAATAGAAAATATGAACACACCAATCACAAGTAATGAAATTGAAACTGTGATTAAAAATCTCCCAACAAACAAAAGTACACGACCAGATGGCTTTACAGGTGAATTCTATCAAACATTTAGAGAAGAGTTAACACCCATCCTTCTCAAACTCTTCCAAAAATTGCAGAGGAAGGAACACTCCCAAACTCATTCTGTGAGGCCACCATCACCCTGATACCAAGACCAGACAGGGATACTACAAAAAAAGAAAGTTACAGACCAATATCACTGATGAATATAGATGCAAAAATCCTCAACAAAATACTAGCAAACAGAATCCGACAACACATTAAAAGGATCATACAGCACGATCAAGTGGGATTTATCCCAGGGATGCAAGGATTCTTCAATATATGCAAATCAATCAATGTGATACACCATATTAACAAACTGAAGAAGAAAAACCATATGATCATCTCTATAGATGCAGAAAAAGCTTTTAACAAAATTCAACACCCATTTATGATAAAATCTATCCAGAAAGTGGGCATAGAGGGAACCTACCTCAACATAATAAAAGCCATATACAACAAACCCACAGCAAGCATCATTTTCAATGGTGAAAAACTGAAAGCATTTCTTCTAAAATCAGGAACAAGACAAGGAGGTCCACTCTCACCACTATTATTCAACATAAAGTCCTAGCCACGGCAATCAGAGAAGAAAAAGAAATAAAAGGAATACAAATTGGAAAAGAAGTAAAACTGTCACTGTTTGCAGATGACATGATACTATACATAGAGAATCCTAAAGATGCCACCAGAAAACTACTAGAGCTAATCAATGAATTTGGTGAAGCTGAAGGATACAAAATTAATGCACAGAAATCTCTTGCATTCCTATACACTAATGATGAAAAATCTGAAAGAGAAATTAAGGAAACACTCCTATTTACCATTGCAACAAAAAGAATAAAATACCTAGGAATAAACCTACCTAGGGAGACAAAAGAGCTGTATGCAGAAAACTATGACACTGATGAAAGAAATTAAAGATGATACCAACAGATAGAGAGATATACCATGTTCTTGGATTGGAAGAATCAATATTGTGAAAATGACTATACTACCCAAAGCAATCTACAGATTCAATGCAATCTCTATCAAATTACCAATGGCATATTTTACAGAACTAGAACAAATAATCTTAAAATTTGTATGGAGACACAAAAGACCCCGAATAGCCAAAGCAGTCTTGAGAGAAAAAAACGGAGCTGGAGGAATCAGACTCCCTGACTTCAGACTATACTAGAAGCTACAGTAATCAAGACAATATGGTACTGGCACAAAAACAGAAACATAGATCAATGGAACAGGATAGAAAGCCCAGAGATAAACCCACGCACCTCTGGTCAACTAATCTATGACAAAGGAGGCAAGGATATACAATGCAGAAAAGACAGACTCTTCAATAAGTGGTGCTGGGAAAACTGGACAGCTACATGTAAAAGAATGAAATTAGAACAGTCCCTAACACCAAACACAAAAATAAACTCAAGATGGATTAGAGACCTAAATGTAAGATGGGATACTATAAAACTCTTAGAGGAAAACATAGGAAGAACACTCTTTGACATAAATCACAGCAAGATCTTTTTTGATCCACCTCCTAGAGTAATGGAAATAAAAACAAAAATAAACAAATGGGACCTAATGAAACTTCAAAGCTTTTGCACAGCAAAGGAAACCACAAACAAGGCGAAAAGACAACCCTCAGAATGGGAGAAAATATTTGCAAATGAATCAACGGACAAAGGATTAATCTCCAAAATATATAAACAGCTCATGCAGCTCAATATTAAAGAAACAAACAACCCAATCCAAAAATGGGCAGAAGACCTAAACAGACATTTCTCCAAAGAAGACATACAGATGGCCAAGAAGCACATGAAAAGCTGCTCAACATCACTAATCATTAGAGAAATGCAAATCAAAACTACAATGAGGTGTCACCTCACACTGGTCAGAATGGCCATCATCAGAAAATCTACAAACTACAAATGCTGGAAAGGGTGTGGAGAAAAGGGAACCCTCTTGCACTGTGGGTGGGAATGTAAATTGATACAGTCACTATGGAGAACAGTATAGAGGTTCCTTAAAACACTAAAAATAGAATTACCAAATGACCCAGCAATCCCACTACTGGGCATATACCCAGAGAAAACCATAATTCAAAATGCCACATGCACCCCAATATTCATTGCACCACTATTTACAATAACCAGGACATGGAAGCAACCTATATGTCCATCAACACATGAATGGATAAAGAAGTTGTGGTAAATATATACAGTGAAATATTACTCAGCCATAAAAAGGAACGAAATTGAGTCATTTGCAGAGACGTGGATGGATCTAGAGACTGTCATACAGAGTGAAGTAAGTCAGAAAGAGAAAAACAAATATCGTATATTAACGCATATATGTGGAACCTAGAAAAATGGTACAGATGAACCGGTTTGCAGGGCAGAAAGTGAGACACAGATGTAGAGAACAAACATATGGACACCAAGGGGGGAAAGTGGTGGGGGGGGGGGTGGTGTGATGAATTGGGAGATTGGGATTGACATATATACACTAATAAGTATAAAATGGGTAACTAATAAGAACCTGCTGTACAAAATATAAATAAAATAAAATTCAAAAAAAAAAATGTGCAGAAAACCTGAATAGACATTTTTCCAAAGAAATGGACATACAAACGGCTAACAGGCACATAAAGAGATGCTCAACATCTTACATTATCAGAGAAATGCAAATCAAAACAATGAGACATCACCTCACACCTGTCAGAATGGCTATCATCAAAATGTCTACAAATAACAAATGTTGGCATGAACATGGAGAAAATGGAACCCTTGTACACTATCGGTGGGAATGTAAATTGGTGCAGCCACTATGGAAAACAGTATGGAGGTTCCTCAAACTAAAAGTAGGATTACCATATGATCCAGCAATATATATCCTGGGTATATATCCAGGAAAAAAACACTCCTGGGTACATATCCAGAAAATTCAAAACATTGCATGCACCCCAATATTCAGAGCAGCACTATTTACAATAGCCAAGACATGGTAGCAACCCAAGTGTCCATCAACAGATGAATGGATAAAGAAGATGTGGCATATATATATACAACTGAGTACTACTCAGCCATAAAAAAGAATGAAATTCTGCCATTTGCAGCAACATGGATGGACCTAGAGAATATTATGCTTAGTGAACTAAGTCAGACAGAGAAAGTCAAATACTGTATGATATCATTTATATGTGGGATCTAAAAAATAAAACATATGTATATAGCAAAACAGAAACAGACTCAGCAGACATAGAGAACAAACTAGTGGTTACCAGCAGGGCAAAGGGAAGTGGGGAGGGGAAAGATAGGGGTAGGTACAAACTACTATGTATAAAATAAATAAGCTACAAGGATACAGTACTGCACAGGGAATATAGCCAATGTTTCATAATAAATTTAAATGGGGTATAATCTGTAAAAACTTTGAATTACTATGTTGTATATCTGAAACTAATATAATTTTGTAAATCAACTATACTTCAATTAAAAAAAAAACAAATTGAAATGGTTTGACAGCAAAGCACATTGAGAGACATTATGACCTTCAGCTACTAATACTGTCATAATTGGCAGGGGTCAAGGAGTCTATAAAAGCTTTCTAGGAATTAACTAAGATAAAGTCAGACTACTTTCTTTCGATTCAACTGATGGACTGAATTGCTGATGGTAAATAACTCCTCTTCCCCCTTGATACTGCCTATAATACTTGGACATTATAATCTACAGTTGGCAATATGATGCAGTGATTAAAGTCAAATTTCAAATACTATGCAAAAATCTTTGTGCTTCCCACTCCATCCACCCTAATTGGGAAGTCTGTTTTGTCTGATATAGTTTGCATCTAGTCTTAGTCACCCTGTGCCCTCCCTGCTAATCCAGGGCTTTGGAGTATCACCTTTCACAAAGGTGCATAGAGCTGACTAAATATCCTAAGGTTTCCAAGGGTCACAGAGCACACAAACTAACTCCAATGAGATTACTCACCTACAGCACACTTCAAAGGGATCTACCCATATGGTCATCTCCTTTGGAAGTCCCAGGTGAGAAAAATCCACATTACTTTCAGCACAAGCCCTTTCTAGAATAGGATCTTTATTCTGATTATTGTTTATCCTGATACACCTTTAAAAACAAGGAAAGGGAAACAAAGACGTGGTGACAGGTACTTTAGCTGGAGAATCATGTTGTAGGCAAGAAACTCCAATACACACAGCTCCCACCTCACTCCCATCTTTCCTCAACTCCTCGGCAACCCTCCAGTTTTACAGCAAGAGTAAAATACCGACTTTTTACACAGCAACTCAGAACATGGATTCCATTACTAAGTCACACCAAAGGTTCACTGTATAGCCTTCAGGGTAAACGCAAGTTAGAAATTGTTTAATCCACCTCACATAAAGAGGTTTGCCCTATAGTTTTTGACTTGTACTGTCATCTACCACATCTCCTTTTTTCAAGTCCAAGTTCAAACAAATAAATTTGAGCCCATAAAATTTTAATTACTTAAAGGTTGCCAACAAAATCATTGCAGGTGGTCACTGCTGACTTATTACTTCCCTTTGCCATGCATATCAACTTGACTTATTACTTCCCTTTGCCATGCATATCAACTCTCACCTGAAGGCTTGTCCTTTAGAAGGGTGATCAGCGTGCCAGTGACTTTTGTATGTTTCAAACAAGATCATCATCAACTTTTCTGCAAAGTCTTCTATCTGTTGTTTACTCAATTTATCATGTTTTTTTGCTAATCTTGTGACAAAGAAGACTGTTGTTGCTATTTCATCTCTCATGATTCAAGAAGAGTAGACGAGTAGGTCTGCAGCCATTAAAAGGAGGCAAGAAGAAATAAAACAGAAACAAGGGTCTAACTTATTAGCAACATGTAATTGCCATTTGGAAACTTTATATACCTTAAATTTAAAACAGAAGTCACTTGTTAGTCCTTAATGAACTAAAAAAAACACATCAATACTATCAATCAACAAAACAGCCAAGAACACCAATTCCTCAACTAACCTTTAATGATTTTCAAATCATTTGAATGATTTTCAAAGAAAAAAACTCTTTTAAATACTGTGATACACTTAAACAAATGAATCACTCTGCAAATTAAATGCTTTTAAAAGTCTGGACATGGGACAGTAAATTACACCATGTACCAGTGTTGAAAACCTATTTACAGAGAGCAAAAACATTTCAGGATACAGTAGTTCCTAAAATGCGGCTCTCAGGTTGCACACTTTAAGTAAAAGTTAAGATTAATCAAATATGTATTAAACTTGCCAGCAAAAGCTCTTTAGCCCAACAGAAAGTGGGCCAGAGTTAGAAGACACTCTCACCACACTTGTTTTGTCAGTTTTAGGCTGCAGTTTATATAAACCTGGGCCCCAAAACCTAATAGGTGTTAGCCTTACACAGGTGCTGTCCTTTAGGATAATTGACAGCTTTTTCCAGGTCCCCATCAGATTGCTCCTTGGCATGTTCAGAGTGCGTTCCTTACTTAAAGTGTTTAAAGATCTTCAAACTGGATTTCTATCTTCTATTTTGCTCTTAAAGTCTTATCTTTTATGACATTGATTAAGAATCAAGCCTTCTCCTTCCATATCCTAAGAGCCTACATTCCAATATTTTTGTCTCTCATAACCATCAACATATTAAAGAAGTTTGTCTTGAATCTATTCTGAAACTAAAGACAACTCTCTTTGAATAGTCATTATATCGACTACACACATTTTTCACTAAAATGCTTATTTGTAAAATAAAGGAACAAGACCTCAAAGTTTATCTAGTCTCACTAGCTCTCACAGCGTAGGTCGCTGATCACCTGATTTGGACCCACTGAGCTGCTTGTTAAAAATGCAGATTCCAGGACCTTATCCCAGATCCACTGAATCAATACTTCTGAAGGCAAACCTGGAAATCAGTATTTAACAAGTTCCCTCTGGTGATTCTTAGGCTTACTAAATTTAAGAACCACTACACCTGGCATATGTCTTTAACACCCATCATAAGTGGTCATTCAGGTTCTCTGTCACTGAAAAAGAATTTATTCTCTTACAAGGAAGCCCATTTCTTTTCTAAAAATTCCAAATGCCAGGAGGTCCTTCCTCCCCTTGAGAAACTACATCCAACTCTTTGATTCTCTATATTTGCAGCCTAATTTTTTCCCTCTGGAACCATACAGATTGTATCTAATCCTCCACCACATGAAGACGCTTCAAATACTAGCTATTGAGACTCCTCTTTGGGGGCAGTAGCTAACTATTCTTAGCTTTTCGACAATTCTTCCCATAAACATGTTACTCAGACATTTCGCCATGCTCAGAGCTCACATCTGGATGAGTTTCAGGTGCATCAGTAATCTTCTTTCAAAGTGTAAAGCCCAGAAGCCCAATGTTCCAGGTGTGCTCTGCCATGACAGAATAGAATGGGACTGTTAACCTCCCTTGCTCTGAATACTGTATTTCTAGAACACAGCCTCAGGTGGCATTCGCCTTGGTGGTAGTGGCATCATACCTCTGCTTCACGCTGAACTAGCACTTAGTCTTTTTCGCTAATGCTATTGTTTTGTCACATCTTTCCTTCCTGCACAACATAATGCTTAAGAATATGGGCTTTGAGAAGACCTGAATAGACATTTTTCCAAAGAGGGAACGCAGATGGCCAACAGGCACATGAGAAGATACTCAGCATCACTAATCATCAGGGAAATGCAAACCAAAACCACAATGAGATATCACCTCACACCTGTCAGAATGGCTATCATCAAAAAGAACACAGGTAACAAATGTTGGTGAGGATATAGAGAAAAGGCAATCCTTGTACACTGTTGGTGGGAATGTAAATTGGTGCAGCCACTGTGGAAAATTGTATGGACGTTCCTCAAAAAACTAAAAATAGAACTACCATATGACCCAGCAATTCCACTCCTTCTGGGTATACACCAAAAAATACCACAAACATTAATTTGAAAAGAAAACATGCACCCCAGTGTTCATAGCAGCATTATTTACAATTGCCAAGATATGGAAGCAACCTACGTGTCCATCAGCAGATGAATGGATAAAGAAGATGTGGCATACACACACACACACACACACACACACACACACACACACACACACACACAATGGAATACTACTCAGCCATAAAAAAGAACAAAATTTTGCCATTTGCAGCAACATGGATAGACTTGGAGGGCATTATGCTAAGTGAAACAAATCAGAGAAAGTCAAATACTGTCTGATATCACTTATATGTGGAATCTAAAAAAAATACAAAAACTAGTGAATATAACAAAAAAAGAAGCAGACTCACAGATACAGAGAACAAACTAGTGATTATCAGTGAGGTGGGGGGAAGGGGCAATATAGGGGTTGGGGAGTGGGGGGCACAAACTATTGGGTGTAAAATACAGACAATACTTTGTAACAACTGTAAATGGAAAGTAACCTTTAAAAATGTATAAAAATTTTTTAAATTTTTTAAAAATAAATTAAACATTTTTTAAATATATGGGCTTTGGAGTCAGACAGGACTATGTATAAATGGCAACTTTACAACTCACTATCCATGTAACCTTGGGCAACTTGCTTAACTTCTTGAACTTTCATTTGCCTGTCTGTGAAATTGGGAGAGATGACCTCATAGGGTTGTTAGCGAGCTACAATCAATAATGTTTTGTATTAAAGCACCTAGTGGAGGGTATGTAGCAGTTGTTACAGGAAGGCAGTACAGCAGAGTAGTAAACAAATCAGCTATAAGATCAAGCGTCATGGGATTGACTCCCAGTCCTCTAGCTTACTAGAAACTTGGAGAGGTTTCTCAACTGCTCTAATCTTCAAAATATCATCTGTAAAAAGGTGGATAAGACGTGTACTTAAGGTCTTGGAATCAGACTGCCAGATTTGGATCCTAACTGAATTTACTGGATATACTAAGTACTCAAAAGTACCTTTCTTATTAATATATGTTAGTTTATATTTATCATTTTATTATGTCTTTTCTAATGCTTTTGTGGATTAAATGGAGTAAAAGATAACTACATATTCAGCTGTACCTGTCATATGTCATTGTGTTAAATTTAGACCATTAGGGAATCGAGATTATTTGTCACTCTGATTTTGTCATCCACTAAATTCTCTATCTTTTTGGCTACATGTTATCTGTAAATTTGATAAGAATATGTCCTCCTACAAGTAATAAATAAACAAGCTGAATAGTATTAAGATCAAGAAGAGTGATTTGACAGAATCCTAGGGGATCCCGCTTCAAAATGGTGTTCCTTCACTAGTCATTTTCACCTCAACCAATTAATTCTATCGTAAAATGAATTTCACTCAAAACTTCAAAATGAATGGAAAGTAAAATTAATTTTAGGATCTACTATGCTTATATTTTACTAGCAAGACAAAAATTATATCTAGTGACAACTACACAAAGAAAAGAAATATTTCAAGTGATTCTAGAACACATTGGAATATATTCTAGAGAAAACTATGAAGATATGTTTTTAAAATGTCATTGTGTACCATGTTTACAGTAATATTAGTATTACAATTTGAAGCTATATATATATAGATATATACATATATAAAGAGAGAATAGAATAGGGTAATATACATATTTACTTCCATGTTGTCATGTACTAAGATTCTCAATGTAAGGAAAAAAGAATAAAAGTACAAACTCAAAGAAATTAAGTAAAAATCCTATAATGTTAAATTTGAAATGGCAATATTAATATGAACTTGTGGTTTTTTTAACATACTAAAATATGTATTTTAGTTCTGTCCACTAAAAAGGCCTAGAATCAATAAATAATGCTAACACTCATTTTGTGGTCTCTAATTACAATTTCCCACTTTAAAAAAAAAATTCTTGGAGAAATGGTTGATTCCAGTTCTCATTCAGGTAATATATTAGGTGAGCCTACAATGTATTACACCAGAAAGCAAGAAAGCTATAAAAAACCAATGGGTCATGTCAAAAGATACAAAAGCCTACATGAAGAGCTCCCATTGGCCAACGATAAGTCATTCCCCTCTTCAGCGTCAATACAATCATCCCCCAACTACTGGAACTATCAGATGCTGATGGCTCAAAGCTCTATCTCTCATTGGGAATTACTCTCAGAAACTACCTCATGGTATAGTTATCCCTTGCCCAAGGGGTGGCCCGCAACCATTGACTGTCTAGTGTAGGGGTACAAAAGCCTGGCCCCCAAGTTCAATTTGCAACAACTCTGAAGGGCCATCCCATCTCCAGAGCTCCCCATAAGATAGGCAGAGGCCTCTACTACAACCAAATCACTGGTCCACCTCTCCCTCTGCCCGATCCTATCTTTCTCACTCCCTTATGCGTGTATTTCTCAAGAAAACTCCCCAATAAACTTTCTGCATGCAACTCCCCATCTCAGAGGCTGTTCCTAAGGAGCCTAGTCTAAGACAGTTTGTAACAGGAATGTGTAAGGAAGCAGAGTCTAAAATGGGATTTGGGAAGTGGATTACGCACCTGCTGGCTGAAATAAAAACCTCATGGCTGGTGGTACTAGAATATGGATAGAATATGGATATAGATGGCTCCTGGCATGCCGGAGTGCTGTGATTGTTACAAACTTCATCAGTGATGAACTGAGATGGAACACATATTAGGAGGTGCACTGGCTAGTGTAATATCTTTGATGATTAAGATGTATGAGAAATGGTAATATAAGGACCGTAGAAACAGATGGGTGAGCACCTTCATGTCTAGTAATGGCACGATTTAATAAGGCTAGTTCAATTCAATTCAGTAAGTATTTAAGTGTCTACTATAAGTGCAGAACACATAAGATAATGGTGAGACTAGGACCTTAATGCCCTTTTACTTCAACAGTATCTTACTTATTTCAGCTTCCCATGATATATTTCTCATTCTCCTCACTCAGTGGCAGGAGTTCCCAAACTGCTGTACTTGGAATCACCTTAATATCTTTTTTAAATGCCTGGCTCCTACCCCCTGGACATTCTGATTTAATTGGGATGGAGTGCAAAGTGGGCATCAGGATTTTTTAAAGATCTCCAAGTGATTCTAATGAGCAGCAAAGGTGGAATATCGTTAAGATAGATATCTCCTAGCTATCAAGGAGATTTTAATTTTATTTTACACTTTTGATTGCTTAGTAATGCCTTAAGCTTAAGAAAAATTGTTATGACAAATTTGCATCATTTATTCTCATCTTTTCTAGACTTTGCTGAGATAACTTTTCCAAAGATTTTTTTTTTTAACTTATGTTAGCGGTGACAAAATTGAAAATCAGGACAACTACTCGTATATTGCTGAAATAAAATCTGCTTCAGAACCAAAGGCAACATATGTTATTAGCACATACTCAAATATTTCCTTTTCAAATGGTTTGTGTTTGCATTTACAACATTAAAATGGTGTTTAATAATTCTTTCACTATTTCACCTTCCCGATGACATGCCATTCTATTGCACTCTGAGTTGGTGAAACACATTAGTTGATGAGGCTTTGAACCCTTTCCTAGCATTATTTTCTGCAGCAGGTCCAGACAGGCCTTGGAAATTGTGAATAGAATAGTAGAATAACAGTGTACTTAGACTTCAGGAAAGAACAATCAAACAGAAACTATACGTCATGCAAGACTTCCTTCAGTTACTTGTTTATGATGATCTTAAACACCTTATTAAAATCATCTCCTAAACATTAATGACAATTATACCTTCTGTTATAATTAACATTTACTCAGTGTATTCGGTGACTATCTACTACATATTAGACACTGCTACGTGCTGTGGGCTTAAAAAAATTTTCAACTTTCCTTTCAAGAGGTTTATGATCTAGAGAAAGAGCTCAGATACGTACACAAGACCATTTGGATACAGAGCTTGAGAAATGGGATGCTCCAAAATTACTTCAAGTTTCAAGCATTAGTAACCGAGACAATAATGTTATCATTGAAATAAATGAGCTCAGCAGAAGAACCCGTATAAAAAGAACAATGGTTGGTTCAGATTGAGGTCTACTGGGTTTTTTATGGCAATTTAATACCCATATAGTAATGTCCACTGAAAGGAAACTAGAATTTAGCAGACAGTTCAGCCTGGGCGAGCCTAATCCAACTTCATATTTAAGTAGAACAGAAAATGGGTGTTGAGTTTTGAAGACAAAAAAATCAGCTCTCCCACTGTTTTTAAGTAATGTCCAGAATTCCCACTATCAGACATTTATTCCCTGATTAAGACATTGTCTCTCCAGGATTTCCTTTTGGAAAATGTCAGATGGGTTATCCATAGTAGAACAAAAGAATTGTGTTCTGGCTGGAGAGGTTTGGAAGAGTAGAGAAAGCCTGGGGGAGGCACCACACAAAATGGGGGATACATGAGACTTCTGGTCACTCAGAATGAGGATGAAGAACAGAAGGAAACAGAGCATCACAGACATACTTTACCTTCTCATTAAGCCTGAAACAGAGATTCAAATGGTTTAAAACATGAAAATAACCAAAATGACCTTGTAGAAGCAGCAGTTTCCAGAATCACATTTTTTCATTTTAACATGAGGGAATTCAACTTGATCACTAAGGTATCTTCAAGCCTCAAGGTTCTCCAATAAAGATTTACCTTGAAAATTTGACACTACATTTGTCTTCTTAATTTTAGCTAACCTTCAGCTATAAAATGAAACTATTTATGATAGAAGTTTTCAAATAGGCAAGATAATTTTAAAATATCATCTAAATTGAACATTAAATTGACTGGACTTTTGATGTCATAGCCAGCCTTAAAATCAGACCTATTTGATTTCATTAGCTTCCCTTCCTTAAATTGCAAATTACATCCACCCGTTTGCAAATGCACATCATTGCTAGTGAGGGGGAAAAGATAGCTGTTTTAGCAAAAATCCCACTTCTGACAGAAAGTATATATTTTTTGATAACAGCAACTAAGCAGCACCATTTTATAAAGCAATGAACTAGTCTAAAACCCACACATGAACTCACTCCCATTATATTCAAAACACATACAAAGGAAGTCACATTGATTGTTGAAACAAAATTGCATATGCCAAAATGTTACCTAATAAAATTCTGTAGTCATGTAATATTAATTTGAACCCAAAAGAAATTAAGTTTAGAATTGCCTAATCTACTAAGTGAAACTCATTTACTGATAAACTAAATGAATCAAACTATATAATGTTTCTTTTTGATAAGGTTACCTACAAGTGTTTTATTTACCACAAGCCTTTTTCCTACTTTATTTGTATTTTCCATGTGCATTATTGAGCACACACAATGGTTAAGTGGCATTGTCCTAGAGGGCACAAAAATGTATGTATCATGCATCAAGTTGGAAACCAAGTTAGCCCACTAAAAATAATTCAGGGTGTAAGAAAATGTATATACAACATTCTGTGCTAATATAATAAATGTGTGTTATATATACCTAATAGTATATATAGTATAATAGTACACTATAGTATACTATATATAATATATATATACTATTATATATAGTATACTAATATACTAATATATTATATACTAGTTTAATATATTAGTATACTAATACTATTAGCATACTAATATACTAATATATACTGATTAATATATAATTATATACTAATTATATACTATAATATACTAATATATATAGTATACTAATATACTATTATATATATAATAGTATACTATAGTATACTATAGTATACTATAACAGTTATTCTACTGTTCTATTCACAATTTCCAAGGCCTGCCTGGACCTGTTGCAGTATAGTATTAGAATAATATAGTATTCTAATAGTATAATAAAATGCTGATTTCAAAATGCAATTTGGGTATTAAATAATAATATTATCTTACTAATGGAAGACATAAATTGTAGAGTGAATATATTAAGTGCAAAGAGAAAAGGGAAATATCAAAATGAACTAAGGTCACCAAGGAAGATTTTACCCAGGAAGTAGGATTTTAAACAAGCAGTAGATGAGCTAAGAGGGGAAGGACAATATGAACCTTACTAAATGTAAGCATGATGAAACCCTTGAGATATATTCTATGTTTGTAGAGGAAATAAAGGTAACAAATGAGAGTTATGTAATTATTAAAAACTAAAGAATATAAATTCTGCCTAGAAAAAAGACTTAAGTACCAAACGGGGAGATTAGAAACAAAAACAAGAATAAGTAGTCATAGAGTGATGCTTAAGAGAATCACATTTTAAAGTATTTTCGTTCCTGTAAATGAATTAACAAGATAGTCAATTTCCTCCTTTTGGTTTCATAGAGTTCTTAAGGAGAGTAGACTTTCTTCAACTGTGTACTCAGTCTACTTGTTGGCCATACTGAATCCCTAGAGTTGTCGAATTATCTCTATAAACCTTGAAAATCTACCTGAGGTTTTTCAGAGAGGCGACAGAGGTTAATCAGTGGTGAGAAGCAGCCAGGAAAGTTAACCTGTTTAGTAATAGCCTAGAGAAGTTCATTGCCCCTCGACTGTCTCACTGAATCAAGCCCTAAAGCAAACCTTCGGAGGAGCCAGTGCGGTCATCCTCCGCCCTCTGGCTAATTCCACTGACCAAACCTTACGATGTGGTGGTGCGGAGGCAGCAGTTTCCCTTGAATTCATACGTGTCTATGACCCTGTTTAAAACAACTTGGATTCCGTGAGTCCTCTCTTCTGCTTCTCCTTGTGGATTAACCCTTCTCAAGGTTTACTTCCGTCTGCCAGCCCCTAAATAGGAAATGGATGCTCTCAAAGTTGGTCCTGAGCATTCCGCTTTCCTTGTTCTATTCTCTATTCAAGAAAAATACATTGCTGATAATCACCTACTTTGTCCTGAGTGAATCACAGCATGTGCTAGAGGCTCAATGAAAAATAAGAAAATGTACCTCTCTTGGAGATCTCATTTATCTTTGTAACTTCAACTATTACAACGATTACAGCTTCAGAAAACTATTAAAACTCTCCTTTCAGTTCTGGTCTCTTTCCAGAGTTCCAGCTCCAAATATCTAACTTCACCACAATGTCCTTCCATTACCTAAACACACCTAAACCTAAATACATCATAATTCTCCTCTCACTATATTTGCCTGCCAACATCTCTACTTGTCACTGAAACCTGGAGGTTAATCTTGTTCTCTTCTTCACTCTAACCAGTCACCAGGTCCTGTGAAGTTCCCTTCACAAAGTCTCTTTCATTCAGACCATACTTTCTGCGTGACTCCATACCTGGGCTATTAAAATAATCTCCTAAATGGACTCTAAGCCTCCTCTGTCTCTCCCTCTTCTAACCTATGCCACTCTATTAATCTCCATAAAACAACATGTCATATGAGTCACAGCCCCTCAGACAGAAGAATGAGATTAAAATTCCCTGGCCTAACACCTAAAGTGCTCCAGGATCTATCTCCTACTTACCTGACTCTCTAATCTTATTTCCCCAGTGGGGACACATTCATTGCTCTCCTGTTAGCCATGTGTATTACAATCTCCATGAATTTGCTTGTGTTTTTTCTTCATAAGTTGCTCCTGCTACCAAGAGCACCCTCTCTATCTTTTCCCTTTATCTATGTCCTACTTTTCCTTCCAGACCTGGCTCGAGCCCGTAGTTTCCACATAACCTTCTCTGTGTCCCAATCCTTGGTGTTTTCCTTTTTTCTTTTTCCTAAATGTTGGCAATAATGAAGCTCACATTAGTATTCAGGAGTCTCGAAGCACCTATTAATCTAACCATCTTGGTACTTAAAATAATTATATAAGTATATAAATAATATACAACTTATATTGTATATAGTAATAAAATTAATATACTATAACTATCTTAATTATCTATGTATAGAAATTGTCTTCCTCTTTAACTAGACCATAGATCCCTAGACTATGTTCTCTAAAGATGACAAATATGCAATAACTTTGCTCCTGCTGCTAGGTCATAACTAAGTGCTCAAGCAACTCTAATTATAAAGCTTATTTTTCAGATTGTTTCTTATTTACAAAAAGATAAATTAATTTAACATTTTCATATGGAAAGCAACAGTATTGATTAATCAATAAGTAGAAACGAAGCTGATTAAGAATCTGGTGCACTCTTACTAATGAGAGTACAATGAAATGGAATCAGAAGTAAAATTAGAAAAATTGCTGGCAGTTCATTTTAGCTTGAGAGAAAATCTCCTCTCATAATTAAACAGATTCGTTGATTTTTAGTTCTTCAAAGGCACCAAGTTGACCTCAATCTAGTCTTGCTTCAACACATAAATTAGTTCCTATTTATAGTATCATGAATGTTAATAAGGTAATCTGACATTTGTTGGTCTACATAAAAATCAAAACATGGTTTTATATTTCCTAAGAAAAAATATACACTTAAAAAATAGGTTTAAAAAGAAGCTTCTAAACTCCAATAATTTCTCCTCAGTCTGATTCTTCACTTCTTCCTCCCTGACAAAAGCTGTGGAAGTTAGAAAATGTTCAGGGGGTATGTTTGTGTGTGTTGTAAGCAGAGAATAAGTTGTCTCCATCTTTTGTAATTCCCAACTCACATCACTCTAGTTCTTTTTAGGAGTGATAAATTTAGCCAATATAAATTTGCCAAAGCTAAAGCAGAACGTATTTGTTTTCTACATTCTTCTTGGTTTCCTCCTAACAACCAATCTCACCTCCTTCCCTTAGTGCAGCTTCCCCACCTTCCTAATCACCAAATGCCCAGAAATTAAATACAACAGTAAACAAGTCCCCTGAAAGGTACCTTCCTGGTGCTGTCTAAAACAAATGCACTCTTCTGTTTGGGCATTTAAAACACCACAAGCATTCTTACTTAGATTAAATCATGGGTCTCCCTGGTCTCTAGGCATGTCTAGACATGAACCATAAAGGGAATGAGATCCTTGGAGTTTCTCTAGTAACTGCAGGCCAAATCAACAGCAACCCTAAGAACAAGCATTCTTTTTTTTTTTAAACAGAATTAGGCCACACACATTTCATCTCGTTATTTTAATTTTTTAGTTGTGCTACCTACAAAATAAACTGCATTTTAAAAATCTTATTTCAGTAGGCATCGCATATTGATGACTTTTATATAAGTTTTCTTTATTTTTTATCACCTTTGAAGATAAGTTTTAAAAATCTAAATTTCAAGGCATCTACTGCAACCATTGCCTTGGATGGCAGCAATTCAGCTCAGGTAAGACATGTAAGACGCAACTAATAATCATAAAACATCAATCAAAAAAGAGGTATTAAATACTGTATTGGGTAAAAATGACTAACAATTTGAAAGAACAGAATTGCTTTTGTAACTATGTCCTAACCAAGGCTTGTAAGTCTGCATATTGTTAATGGAATGGAGGCTATTTTGCTCCTGATTTTATTTATATATGTATATTTAACTAGAAAATACAAAATTGGCTCTCAGTTATCTCTAGAGAGCTCAGAGGTTAATTAGCTCTGATTACAGCATGTTGCCTGATATGGCTTCGTATATTATACATGTTAAAGGCATGTGAGGGGTTTACATAATGTATTCAACAACATTGTGCCTCTCCCAAAGATACAATGAATACAAATTACAGTTAGCTGTAAATGACCTGCCTTCTGCAATTTAACTTTACAAGTTAATTTTTACAATTAACGTTTTCTGTACTGTACATTTTATACTTCACTTTGGTTTCTTACTCTTCTCTTTGGTGTACACAGAAGAAATGATTCATTTAACAAACAATGGGCTGTCTTTCATATTCAAAGATAATGCTAAAACTCACTCAAATTCATCCTTGAGAAGTTCTTCTGGTGTTTTAACAGTGTGAGCTTAGAATGTGTGTTGAATGATCTAGATCACCTGGGCCTATCCACATTGAGTGGCATCTATGAGACCACTTGCTGGGTTTAGGGAACCAATTTATAACTGGGGAGTTTTACTTTGTGGGCAATAATTTAGAACTAAGGTTTTGGGGTCAACAACAAGTAATCCATCCTGGGTGCATGAAGACCAAAGGGCAGTCAGGGGGCTACTTCCAATTGAGTTCTACAAATTGGGTAATCAGAGAATATTCTTTATTCTCTCCTGATTCATGCACTGAAGGAAACAAGGGGAAAGAGTAACTAAAGGAAAGAATTATTAGTAGACGTCTCCCAGAAATCCTAATTATCCTCTTTGCCCAATCTACTCCAAATGCACACATAAACACATCTACATCATCCAATGTGGAATTGTGAGAATAAGAAAATGTAACCGGTCACAAGACATTGTTTCTCTCTCCTCCACAGCCCTCACCCTGAATGTCCAAATTTAGTCTTGCTTCAAGGACCTACTCTAGTGCCACCTCCTCCATGAAACTTCCCTGACCAATTACAGTTCTCCTACATGCCCCACCCTGCCCCCTTTATTTCTACCCACCTTAGTAATTTACTATATACTGTCTTGAATGGCAAATAATGTACGTTCACCTTGTGTTACCATCCAGATTGTACATAGGGAGGGTGGAATGAATGACCTTAGGTCCTGAACATATAGCAGGTATTTAAATAATTATGTGCTGGAAGTAGGGCTCATTTTTGCCTAAAGCTGACCTACAGAGTACAAAACTGTGGCCTTGATCTCAAGTGGACCAAACTCTGATCTAACTAATGAGCTGGCTGTCTCACTCTTTTACTAGAAGATCCAGAACCCACCCTATTGCATGGCCCTCCGAGAGTGTAAGAGAGAACCCACGGGGAACACAAGGGTACAGATGGGACCTCAAAGGCTGTCCTCCTGCACATTACAGGGTACCCAGGCCAACCGCCCATTAGAAAATTCTAGGCTACAATTTGGTACTCGGCAAGGTGTTTTCCCTGACGCGGATGGGTTTGAAAACTGGGAGGGCCTGTGGGACTTATTGGAGAGGGGGGGAGGGGAGGAGCTCAGGGAACTTCTCAAGACCAGTGTCTGTCTCCGGGGCCTCTTCCCCACAGGGGCCCGCCCTCCGCCCCTTCTCGCGGCTTCCTCCCCTCCCCCATGCAGCCCCTCCCCCATGCAGCCCCTCCCCCATCCCACCCCGTCTCGCGCCCGCCCCGCCCCTTCCACCCGCGGGGTTCCAAGGGCGGTTAGCCCGCCACGGCCGCGGTTACTCGGCCACTCGGAGCGGCGGGGCGCACGGGGTTGAGAGAGCCGGCTCTAGAGTTGGGCCCAGAACTGAAGAGAAGTTTTCTGGGGCTGGCCGGACCCGGGTGAGGGAGGTGGGAGCCGGCCCGAGAAAACGAAGGGGAGGGGAAGGGAACCTGAGCGGGAGGGCCCTGGGAGGTGCGGGAGACGGCGGCAGGGAAGGAGGGGCGCAGGGATTCGGTGGCCCCGGTGAAGCCAGCTGGCTGGGCGCTCCCGGGAGTCACCTGGGCCTGGGGGGCCCGAACCTGGGGGTGCAGGTCCCCGCTGGAGCGCCGCCCGCTGGCAGTGCCAAGGGTGCGCAGCGAGTCCGGCGGGGGCCAGCGCAGCCAGCGGGCTGGGCGAGAGTGCCCGGGAGGCTTCGGAGGCGTCCTCCGAGGACCCGCGTCCTGGGCCTCGCGCCTAGGCACTGTCGGGCGTCGCCCCCGGTGAAATGCAGGGTCGCGGCGGGCCCGATCCCGCGGCCCGCCCGCTCGGGGATACCGCGTCGGCGCTGCGAACCGTCCGGGAGCTGCAGCCCGCGGGCGCCCGGTGCTCGGTTTGTAGGCAGTGTAATTAGCTGATTGTACTCTGATGCTTACAATCACTAATTCCACTGCCATCAAAACAAGACACAGCATCACCCGCCGCCCCGCCAGGAGGAAGACGCCACCCTCGGCGGCAAACCGCCGACCCCAAGCGTTTGAGAAGAGCCCGCTGAGCTTCGAGATTTGATGCGTCAGCGTTTAGCGCTGCTGACGGAGCACGTTGTCAACATGCTAGTAACCCCCGCAGACTCCTGCGAGCTGCTGCTTCTAGATATGGTTAAACTGTTAGCAACCTCTAGGAGTAAAAGTAAGATTGTACAATACCATGTAAGCAAAGCGAAATCCGTGGTGTTGAATGGCTTTAAGACATTTAAACTGCTGGGTGGGGCCCCCTATGTAACGCTTAATGCTGTTTGTTGTGATTCATTGTGCCTAGTTTTCATTATTTAGTAGGGTATTCACCAACCCACCAGGTAAAGTGAGCTACAACTGAAACAATGATTTGCCTGTCACAACGTATGGGGCACCAACCTGAGACGCAGTTTATGATGAAAGCCTTTTTTTTTTTTTCTGTGAGTCTAGTTACTAGGCAGTGTAGTTAGCTGATTGCTAATAGTACCAATCACTAACCACACGGCCAGGTAAAAAGATTTGGGAATTCATCTAAATGAGCTGCCTGTGCATATCAGTGTTCTGGGGGTGGGGGGGATTTGGGGGATTGGAATTTGCTAACATTACCCATTGCCTATTTTTCAATAGGTCAGCCAAGAGAGATATCAACATTTTGGCTGCTAAATATACAACATATGTAATATATGTATATCTTTGTATACAATTTTTCAATATTGCTTCAGGCTCTGAACCAAAAAATTTTCGGATATGTTGGGGAATAGGATTTTTCTCCTTAGCTGACTGTCATTGTATAGATTTGTAATTATCAATTTTTGAGCTATCTTTCTGTGGGACTGTATTAATATCTTGAAAGCATAAAGTGCCATAAGGTCACTATGGAAACCATAAGGCCATATGGAAACTAAATTATGGTTATTACCAATGTGTCCGTTTCCTTTCCTAAATTGGTTTTATGATGTCCATTTCAATTCCTGCCACAGTAATTACAACTTTCCTATCGCTGAAATGGTTAAATTGTTCCTAGATTAACCAGATCTCCCAGGAAAGCTATGCACATACACTTATTAATATTTTTATAAGAATTCATTAACCAAAAATTTTATAGTGTTTTTCATGAAGGGACTGGGTCCACTCATCCGATATATTTACAACTGTTGCAATCTAAGCAGCTTTTAGTGGGACTGATGTTACAATCTAAATCGACCTTCTTTCCGTAAGATTGGTCTTAAAGGATGCAGGGGAGAAAGTGTATAAAACATTATATACAGAGGTGCCTATCAGCCCAGTTCACACCTCTAGCTTCCATAGGCTAGGTTGTTAGCTGCCTTACTGAATTCACCAACCACTGCAGGCCCAGAACTTCCCCATAGAGGGTGCTGAGCTACAACAATCTGGTGTGGAAAGGGGATTGGGACGGTGGAGCTAAGGGAAGCTTTATTTAGATATAGTTGGGGGGAAAGGAAGCTGGTCGCGGGGTGGGGGGGTGGGGGGCGGGGGGTGGAGGTGGTGGGTTGGAGGCTAACTCAGAATAAACGAGAGCTGAAGTGCTCCCCCAGTGACTCCAACAGGACAAGACGCCCCAAAGTTGATGTTTTGACTCTCCTATCTCGACACGAAGGCTTGGACTGGTCCCGAAGTCTGCGATCACTGCAGAAGTGGGATTCAGGTGGCGCACAAGCGCGCGCGCTAGACCCCAGCTTCTATCGAGGAAACTAAGGGCTTCCGGCCGTGGTTGTGGCCAACTTAGCGGGTTTCCGGTGGAGGGGGGGCGGGCGGGGCGGGCGGCGGGGGGTGGCTGGGAGAAGGGCAAGGGAGCTTGGAGAAGCGTCCTGAGTTGCCATGGAAACGAGGCCCAGCAACGGTCTTAGCAGCCGAAGGGAGTCGTGTGAAACTCACCCGCAGGGATTACTGGTGTTCACCGGCTCTTCGGATCACGATGCCAACTTGGCCAAGCAGTTCTGGATCGGGGCGTCAATGTATCCCCCTAACGAATCTCAGTTGGTGCTGTCCAGAGGTAGCAGTCAGCGTCTGCCGGTGGCGCGGCCCTCGAGGAGCAGTGCGCTTGGTGAGTAGCTGCCTCCTGTCAGCGATTTCTGCCTCCTCCGTAACCACGGGGCAGACACCAGAGCCCCTCCCAGGAGAAACTGCCGAACCTAATTCTAAAATAAGAATCTTTCATTCAGATGTCTAAAACCCTGAAAAAACAGTTCTAAAATCTTCCCAGCAATCCTTCCACCCCAAAATGATCAGTGGTATCTTTGTTACATCTAAAAGTCCATCTGAAAATATCCCTTGGTTATGACATCTATTTGCCTAAACGGTGTAGAATAATCTCGGCAAATGTTATATGTTGGCTGAAAGGATATGAAGGATGGTTTTTCAAATAATAGAGTTCAAAAGTGAAAGCCCTAGAGAAGGTTGAAGGCAGAGTCAACATTAGGAACCAAGTTCCCTGACCTGTAAGGCCTAAGATGGGAAACTATTATGCAATTTTTACAGGTATAGAAAAATTAAATACCTTTAATGCTATGGTTTTTCCAATGACTACTTCCCTTTTGTATTTTTTAGAGAAAAGTTACTTCCAGCCTTTTTTCCTTGAGAAAAGCAGTAAGTACCAAGTTTTATGCCTTTCAATATCCTGATTCCTAGACTCTTAAAAAAAAAAAATAGGTAATAAGTGTAAAGATACAACTTCTTCCTTTGGCATAACTTTCTGAATTGCATACCAAGACCCTGCCTCAGGGACCACCCCATTTATCCAGAGGAAAATGCCTAAATTCCTATAACACATTGAATAGGAATGTAGAAATTGTAATCTATGATACTGCAAGTAAGTTCTGTTTAGAGACCTTTTCTTGTCTCTGGACTTGGGCTACTCCTCTTCTAAAGAGATTAGAGGTTCCCTGCAGCCAGAGCTAATTAATTCAGTCTCCAGTTATTTATGAATCTGGTTCATAAAGTTTCAAGACAGTACGTATTTGTGTTTACCTTCCTACTTTATGTATTACCTTTTAAACTTTAATTTTTTATCAACATTATTGTAAAATCATGATAAAATTATTTCAGATTGTATTTGATTCTATTTTCTTTAGAGAGAAGAGATGTCACTGCTGAAACCCTAAAGATTCAGGAATCTGAGGAGAAAAAAAAGTATCTCCAAAAGGTAGGCCAATATTTCAGAAAGTCATCTGATTTGCATTAAAATTTCATTATTATTTTCTAAATCATCCCAGTTATTCTTTTTTTAACATATGTATATAAAAATTTTCTGCTTCTAGTATATCAGCTTGAGCAATAGGAAGACCTTTATTAGAATTTTAATTTAAGATTAAGAAATTCTATTAAACTTTGGCTATTCTCAGTCTCTGCAGAAGCCCAAGGATGTGTAAGAACAGTGAAATCATAGGGAAGTGGGGAAAGACGGATTCACACACTTTCCACCCAATAAGGCCCCAAACCATATACAGTGTTGTAAGAACAGAAATATTGTAAGAACAGGAAAAACTGAATAGAATTGCCTATCTTAATAGGTCAAAATTAAGTGATCAGAGGAATGAGTCCGTCATCTAGAACCATTTTGCCTAAAGGCTGCAATTAAACACATTGGTGTTGTCAAATCAACCGAACATGTCTCTGCTTGGCAACATCCCTTGTTTGCTTTTCTTTTGCAGACACAGCCTCTAACTCAACAATTAGTACAGTGATTTATAGAAACATTTTATGTGGTTAATGGATAAATTCCATTCCTCTAACTGTTCCTGTACTTTAAAAGCAGATAGAGGATTCGTCTGGCCTAATGTCTTTAGTCAACAGATGTATTGGCAAAGTCCAAAAGACTTATCGGGAATTCTACATAAATTACAGAACAATGCATGTGAGTTTGCTGATCACGTTAGTTTCCTTTGTGGACTCTTGGTGATTCCTCCAAACAAATTAAGTGATTAGAAATAGTCAGCATTTTATTCTCTCTTGAGGATATTAGATATTGTATATTTATACCAGGACTTAATAGTGGGAAGGGAACCTAATTTTCAGTGAAGCAAAAAGATCATTAAAAGTTGACTTCTTCAGCACGTTTTAATTTCATTTTTGGAAGGGATTAGAAATAAAAGATTAAAGACAAACTATTATCAACTTCTTTCATCTTTTGTCAAACAATTAAGACAATATGATGAGTTACGAGTAGATGTTCTGCTAATGGTAGTCTTAGAACTGATTTCCTTGCCTCAGGTTCTTCTATTATTAATTACTTAATTAATTCCCAGATATCTATTGAGATCCTGCCATGTGCCAAGTACTGTACTAGATGCTGGGAATACAAAGACAAGATGTGTTCCCTGATCTCAAGGAGTTTATAATCTGGTGGGGGAGAATGCCAATTAAAGGCAGGAATTATGATACATTTTCATGATAGATGTATGCACTTAATACTATGGGAACACATTGAAGGACATCAAAGTCAAGCTTAAGGAATCAAGGAATCTTCCCAAAGGAACTGAGCTTCAAAGAATGTATAGAGTTGACCAAACAAAGAATATCCTCCATGCTGCACTAGTTATCTTCCTAAAACCCAAATCCTATTATGCTGCTTTCTTACTGTATTAGTCTGCTAGGGCTGCCATAACAAAATACCACAGACCATGTGGCTTAAATAACAGAATTTTATTCGCTCACATTTCTGGAGGCTGGAAGTCTGAGATCAAGGTGCCTCCAGAGTTGGTTTCTGATGAAGCCTCCTTTCCGGGCTTCTAGATGGCCACCTTCTCACTGTGTCCTCACATGGCAGAGGGAGAAAGCTCTAGTGTCTCTTCCGCATCTTGTAAGGACACCAGTCTTATTGTATTAGGGCCCCTAATGACCTCATTTAACTTTACCTCCCTGAAGGATCTGTTTCCAAATAGAGTTACACTGAGGGTTAGGGCTTCAACATAGGAATTGCAGGAGTGGGGGTGGAAATGACACAATTCAGTCCATACACCTACTTTTGTTTTTTTTCCCCTGGCTCTCCATTTCTGCAGGATGGAGACCAGACTCTGCAGCATGGTGTTCAAGTTCTTTTCCAGTCTGACTATAACCTGACTGGCTTCTACCACTCTCCTTCCTCCTTCCCCTATACCCCACCCTACCCCCAACGCAGCCTACTCTGTACAGTTGGTTCTCACCACTAGGCTTGGGCACACTGTGTACCCCTCCCCATATGTGCTACCGAAGTGGTAAATGGGTAAAATATATTTTTTCTAAACCTAAACATGCACATTATACTGTGATATCTGCCAAATTGTACATTAAGTCAAGTGGGTCCTGCAATGCAGTATAAAGAAGATTCTATGATGTTGAGAGTACAAGACAAGAGGCCCAACCAAGCAGCAAGCCAGCAGGATAGAAAGAGAATATTACTGAAACTGTGCCTTGCGAGTATATAGGAGAGCTGAATCAGTTTGGTACGATACAGTTCTAGTCAAACAATGCCATGGTGAAAAAAACAAGAGAATTGTGTAATAACTGAAGGCTCTTACAGATATCCTCAGATACTGTCGTGATGTGGTACTCATAACACCCAATTTAGTGAGTGTCTACCATGTGCTATATATATTAAACTAAGCACTGTACATGCATCAACTCATATTCTCATTAAAATAGCCTCATGAGGATTATTCCCATTTAATCAAACAAGGCTTAAATGACTTTCCAAAGTTCCCACAACTGGTAAGTGGCCGAGCCTAGATTCAAAGCCTGTCTCCTAACTCCAAAGCCTGTGAGACTCATTGTGTTGTAATGATTGCTGGCCAGGGCATTGTTCAGCTATGCTGCCAAATATTCTAAAATTCAAAACTGTGGTATGAATACAAGTGTGAGAAACAGTGACTATATGCTGTTTCTTCAACCTACAATGCACTTTCGTGTCTCTACCTGAAATGCTCTCCCCCATTTACCTTCAAGGCCCAGCTCAAATGCAACTTCTCTGTGAAGCTTTCCCAGAGGTGACTTAGAGACAACAGAATGAATAGCTTCCTTCTCTGTGCTCTCAGAGCAAGTCACGATCTGTGTTATAGGTAATTGTGTTATAGGTATGTTTCTGTCCTTCCTGCTAAATTCCAGGCACCATAGGGTTTGGAAGTCTGACTCGGCCACTTACTATATGAGTGACCTTGAGCAGCCTATTTAACCCCTGTGAGGCTCAGCTTCCTCAGGTAGAGAAGGAGGAATGATAAAAATATTCCCCTCATCGAGTTGGTATAAGATATGTAAAGCGCCGGGCCATTGTTTTCTCTCAACAAATGTTAACTCTCTTTTCCTCCATGAGGGCAGAGGTCATTTCTTATTTACTTAACTCTCGTGCTTTTCCGGCTATTGAAACTCGTAAATATCGATATTTGTTGACTGAATAAATAAATTCATAACTGAATTAATCAGTGAACATATGCTGTATACAGTGATAACACCATTTTGGTTAGCCTTTTGTACATATACACATCTGGCAAATTTTTTTAGGCTGACAATTTTTGCAAGAATATGCCCCAAAGCTAGTCTGTTTGCAAGTCTGCTTTAGGAGCAATTTAGCATATCCCCTCGCATCTCGGTTTTGCTTTTACCTCCTGGGTCTATATATGATGGGAGGAAATGTGACTCCCTGTAATCACTAAAACATAGAATCTATTTTTGGATACTGCTGTTTTTCTAAGTCTGTAGTACTCTCTCTGCATTGCTGCCACCACCATTCTAGAATTCTTACCTTAATGGCACAACATAAATGGGGAGGTGGGAGGTTCTAGGTAACTAATAAAACATTTACAATGATCTATTCAATTTGAGAATCTTCTACATATTTTGAACATATACATTTGTATAAGTAAATTCCTGGTATAATTTTCATTATAAAAAGGAAATAAATATTTCCCATCAAGTCTCTTAAAGGTTTTTTCTTCCACTTTCTCCTTAAAATTAATGAAAATCTAAAAATTTATCTCTGTCTCTCCTAAAACTACTTTTATAGCTTTTTCTCCCCAACTGATATTGATTTTTCAGTTGCTAAACTTTTAAAACTTTAATGTTATCCTCCATTTTGGAATATTTTCCAGGTATACCTTATAAATGCTTTTGGTTAGTGGACAAAATGCTATTAATCACAAGTACTATTTCTGCAATGGATATCCATGGCAGAAAATCAAGAACAATTTGAGTCTGTCAAGATTAAATGGCTTACTCTGTCCATAAAGGAAACCGTATAGCACTCAACTGGACCATTATTCTTCCTTTGAGAGTTCTAAAGTAGTTTGAAAACATTATAAGAAATGAATAGTCAGCTAATTCTTTGAAATCATAAAATTAATTTGCTTTTTAGTTTTGCCACCTTTAAGAAAGCTCTTTAGCTGATTATCTCTTTATGAAAAGAATTATAAATAATTCATTTGCTGGGAGGAGGAAGAAAAGATCAGAGCAGTACTTTAAGGCATGTATATAGATGACGTATTTAGAAATGTCCATCTGGAATCAGAGTTTTAATGTGAGTGAATATAAACTAAAGGTTTTCACAAGGAAAATATGCAATCTGCAGAACAACAATAAATATATACTCTTTATTGGGAATGGGGTTTTAAATCTGTTCAGTCACACAACCTTTACAACCAATACTGACCATAGTGTAAGCTTTCCTCAAAAGTCAATTTGCTATATGGTGCTTCAGTGAACCAGAAGCAAATCATGGTATGATGAGAACATTCTTAGAAAAAGAGTCTAAGAAGTTTCACAAAGGTGTATTTTTAGACACCGAATCATGAAAGTGGAAAACTTTAACATTATCCTCCATTATCTTACACTTTCAAAGGGATACTCAGAATCATTATAAGTCAGTTTTGTAGAGCCAAACCAAAGACACAATAAACTTCCTCAGTGTCATTGCCCAGGATGCTCAGATAAAAGAAAATCCTCTCTGTTGTCAAATTGCCCAGGAATGGCTTCCCAGACAAACCAAATTTTTCTCAGTCACAGTGTTATCTGGCTTTGTTTTAATTTTGCTTTCCTGCCCTCATGTAATAATAACAAAGTTCCTTTTCCTCCATAAAATAAATACCATTAGGAAGTGGTGGATTTCTCCTTCACCAACAAAAGATACTTATTTAAATTCTTGTTGTTCCTAATTTGTCAAAGAATTCAAGAGGCAGAATCATAAAAACAGACTGTGCATTCACAGTAACAAGCAAATATTTTGGTAGTAAATGATAATTAAAAGATTGCATAAATATGAATCACTCTTTTAAATCCTCTATTGTACCACTTTGTTTTCAAACGTTATTCAATCTGGGGAAACATTTTCAGTTGACAGATGAGGTTCCCCTCTTAATCTTCTTTAGCAACATCTGAGAAAAGATACTCAGGGTAAGAAATGAGATTTGAGATCAAATAGCTGAATTCATTGCCCCAGGCAGACCCAGCCCCAGAGTTGGATAGGGTCATGCCCCAAATGCATCGCATCCTCTTTTTTCCAAAGATCTGTATACTTTCTCTTCTGTATACATTCACCCTAAGAACAAAATAAAAGCATTTTAAGCCCCGCGGTACAATTAGGCAAGGACCCATACTATCTATCTCCTGGTAAAACATGATTAAATGAAACTACTGAACACAGAATGAAGCAAAAAAGGATGGTGTATTTTTTTAAATAAAGGCAGAACTATCAATTTGATTCCAGCTACATGAAGCCTTATTGTTCAAATTTTTAAACACCTTATAAGCAGTAGGGTGAATCAAATAGAATTTATTGAAGAACTGGGTAATTCTGTGGATCAGGTAACTCAGAAAATACAACATACCTGAAATCAAATCCATAATCTGCCTTTTCCCTTTGCCTCTATCAACGGCAAGATGAAAAGATATGCAGGTAAGTTATATTGGAGCCAGATAAGAAAATTTAAAATTTTCTGTATCTATATTTACTTCACCATTTAATCACTTTCTATGCTAAGGTATTTTAGTCACAATAGGTGTGGTCAAGCATACCCTCAGAGCCTGAGGTGATACAGCCGTTTGTCTATTTGGCTCCTGAGATTTTGCAGTTCCCCAAGCCACTGTGTTGGAAATATAGTCAATCCTCATTATTCACAACTCTGTATATGCAAATTAACTTACTAGCAACAGTTTATTTGTAACCCCAAAATCAATACCTGTAGCACTTTCATGGTCATTGGAGGACATTCACAGAGCAGAGAAAAATTTGATTTGCCCAACACACATGTTCCTAGCTGAGGCTGAACAAGGCAATGTTCTGCCTTCTTGTTTCAGCTCATACCGTGAACAGGTTTCCTTTTTGCAGTTTATTAAGTGCCACGTTCTTTGCTTTTTTTTTTTTTTTTTTTTGATGATTTCGCTGTTTTAAATAGCCTCCAAGTGCTGAAGTACTGTCTAGTGTTCTTAAGTGCAAGAAGGTTGTGATATGCCTTATGGAGAAAATACATGCATTAGATAAGCTTTATTCAGACATGAGTTATAAGTGCTGTTGGCTATGAGTTCAATGTTGATGAATCAGCAAGGTATTTTAAATAAGGTGTCTATAAAGGGAAATATACATAAAACCAGGCTATATATTGATCCATTGGTGAAATGTTGTGATCAAAGACAGGCAGGAACCTAGGAGACATGATCACCTCGGTGACATTGAGTCTACAGTTTCTTCCGCTTGGAAATGCTTTTCTCCCGTTTCTCCCTTTAGCTAATGCCTACTTGTATTTAAAAACAATTCAAAAATAGTCACATTCAAGTCTTTCCTCACCCTTATATATTCCCCAGGCTGATAACAAATGCCCCTTGTTTTGTGCTTCCCTAGTACCCTGTGCATTCCCCAGTCGTAATCACTGACATATCGTACTGTAGTGTAGTTGAGGTATGTACTGTGGTGTAGTTGAGGTATTTCTCCTACAGGCTCTAAGTTTCTTAAGGAAAAGGATCATGACTTCTTCGACTTTATAATCACAAGACCTGACAAATATCAGATGATCTTCTAACCTACCAAATAAATGCTTATGAGTGAATAAATAGATGATGTAACTTGTCTGGACCAGAATCCTGCATGATAGTCCAGTTCCTTGAGCTGGATGGCATATGAGGTACTCATTAATAGGAGGACGGTCCAAAATAGGATTCACCAAGACTCAGAGGCCTCACAGACTCAGAGGGAACGAACAGACATGTAGTCAGTTGTGAAAAGGATGTGCAAGCAACAGACAAGAGTGGAAATACAGTCTGTAGGCCACAGAAGAAAGCCACAGTCAATGAGCATTATCAGTTCTCTGAAGGAAGCGATACCAGAAAAAGACAATAAATGGAAATTTAAGATCATGGTGCCAAGGTTCAACAGCATATAAAAGAAATCTTGACGTGGGAATTAGAATTCAGCATCAGGAGTAGAAAATAAGTCAAGGCCACTGTCCCAGAGTGTCGGGGATGCTAGACAAAGAAACAAGACATGGACTTGAACACATGGGACAAGACAATATTCTATACAGTAGAACTTTGGTACAGAGATAGGCTTGGTTTTAAAATTAAAAAAAAAAAAAAAAAAAAACAAATTCCTAGAAGCATGTACCTTTCCCCCAAACTCCAATCACCTTCCTAAACATTTATGTCATTCTCTACTGCCATACCCAGAAAACTACTTTAGAGCCATCAATATATGAGACAATTCACCTAACCATAGTAATTTTTTCTTGGCCAAGCCAAAAGATACTGTTCAAAAATCAATTTACCAATAATTGATTCTATTGTTGAGATAAACTCTGTTAAATGACTATTTAAGGAAGAGAAAGGCATATTTTCATTGTAACACTAATTCGGTAATTTATTGGAAAAAACTTAGAAGTTATTTAAGATATTTTATCTGAACTTTGAAACTTTTATTTTAAAGGATAAATTTTTAGAGCACTGAATAAGTAAAAACAGAAAGAAAAAAGATAGTTCTTAATTGTGGTTATAAAGTTTTATATATTACCTTTGCATTCTCTGGGGTTTATGGCCATAAATGTTCCCAATAGATATAATGTAGATGTTGGAGTAGGTATAGACATTAGTCTCTATGTGTGAAGTTGAATTGGACATTGTATGGGTCTCAATGCATACAGGTGAGGGCCCTGCACTGAAGTGTAGGGTCACAAGGCCAAACTGAACTTTACAGAATGTTTGCCCAAAGCAGTTGAAAAGTTTGTAGCCTTAAAAAAAGAAGAGATGTAGGCAAGGAAAGGGCCAAAGCTGAAGAGGCAATGTCAAGCTCAGGCAAGAAGAGCCAAGCAAAGACATCAACAGTAGGATAAGACCCCAAGCCAAAAGTTAGGAGAATCTGATTTGGGAAAATTGTGCAAGATTCACTCAACAAATATTTATTGAGTGAACATTAAAATTCAAATCTCACTTATTGCTTTTTTAAAGAATAAGTGCCTTTTAAAGCAACATTAAAGCAGTTTTTCACTTTGCTGTACACCTGGCATTGTGCTGGGCACTGGAGAACAATGATGAACAACAACAAAAAACAAGATACAAACTCTGTCCTTATCTGAAACTCGCAATTTAATTAAGGAGAGAGATATTTATGAAGAATTTTACATGATATTAGAGGCACATTTAATAGGGCAGTATTGATCCAATCAAAAGAGTCAGGGAGAATTTCTGCAAAGATTAAGCTGAGATTCGAAGGAAGAGTGGGCATTAATTAGGCCAGAAGGAGGGGTGGAGGGAGCATTACAAGAGCATTCCGGACAGTAGAAACAGCATAGTGCGTGTCCGAAGCTGAATGGCCAGTGTGGTGATGGGAAGGTTAGGCCATAGTACATAAACAATAAGAAACCATTGAAGGGTTTTAAGCTGGGGGATGATAATATCAGATTTGTTTGAAAAAATTCAAGAGAATGAATTAAAAGTGGCTGGAGCAGAAGTAGGGAAACCAGAGTGAAGGCCATTGCAATCATCCAGTTGGGAGGTGATGGTAGTTTGGATTAGGAAAAAGTAGATAGATTTAAGAGATATTTAGGAAGTAAAATAAGTAGGACTTCAGTTGTGTATTGGATATGGATGGTGAGGCATAGCAAGGTATCAAAGATAACTCATAGTTTTCTGGCTTGCACAACAGGATGGATGGTGCCATTCTCTGAAACAAGGAACGTTAAATAAAGGTCAGGTTTTGGGGGAAGTGGGAAGGGGTTAGAAGTTCAGTTTTAGACTCATGGAGTGTGAGGTGCCTTTGAGATAAGCAATGATAAGCCTATTCGAGCTGTCAAATAGGCCTGTGGGCTAAATATATGGGCTAGAGAAGTGTGGGCCAGAGATGAGATAGAGTCATCTGGATGGAGAATCCCCCACCCTCTCCTTCTTACAACCTAATGGGCAGGACAGGAGAGACATACCTGAAAGATGAGGTCAGTCCCATTCACCCATTCATCATATGTGTGTAACCATCAACATGATGAAAACATTAAAGACTCAGCAGTTACTTGTTTGCTAAGGACAAGTCTTGGTAATTATCGTAGAGCAAATCATCAATAGTATATAATTCAATCATATATAGAAGTATCTTTAATATATCTATACTTTATTGAATTTAAAGGTGTAATAATTCATTTTATGTTCATATTGTTCTCAACATTAAAATTCAAATCTCACTTATTGCTTTTTTAAAAAATAAGTGCCTTTTAAAGCAACATTAAAGTCGTTTTTCACTTTGCTGTACACCTGAAACTAACACAACATTGTAAATCAACTATACTCCAATAAAAGTTTTAAAAAATTAAAAACAAGCTGGGAAATTTAAAAAATAAATAAAGCAGTTTTAAAAAATCATTTATGCTTATACTTTCATGCATTTGTTTTGTGTGACTTTTAAAATAAGAGCTATGCGGGACTTCCCTGGTGGTCCAGTGGTTAAGAATCCACCTTCCAATGCAGGGAACGCAGGTTCCATCCCTGGTCAGGTAACTAAGATCCCACATGCCACGGGGCAACTAAGCCTGTGTGCCACAACTACAGAGCCCACGCGCTGTGGAGTCCACACGCCACAACTACAGAGCTCATGCACCGCAACTACGGAGCCTGCACGCTCTGGAGCCCGTGCGCCACGACTGGAGACAAGCCAGCATGCCGTAATGAAGACCCGACGCAGCCAAACATAAATAAATAAATAAATAAATATTTAAAAAAAGAAGACTATTAAAAAAAATAAAATAAGAGCTATGCTCTTCAGGTAATTACTATTGGTTTTCCATTAAAATATATGTAACAAGAAAAAATATGTAACAGAACCAAGAAAATACACATTTTTTTCTTCTTCAAAACAAATTCATATTTTATCAAAACCTACATTTAAGAAAAATTGTTGACTCCCTTTTATGTAATGACTGATATGTTTCTCTCATTTTAGTAAGCCACTATTTTTCAAATGAAAATTATATATGCCCAAGCTGGGAATTGAGCCAGGATCAGGCAATTTTCAGGAGGTATGAAAATGTGCTTAGACATGCATTTTTTTCTGCAAGTCAGCATTCTTCCTCCCTCCAATTAATAATCCTCTAACATCTTCCATCCACTCCCATAGATGACTGCCTTTAGATCTACCTTCTAAATATCAGATTAGAGCTGGAGAAAGCCTTTTCGCTGATTAGTCAGGCTTTTTTTTTCTTTTTTTGGCTTTTTATTTATTTATTTATTTATTTATTTATTTATTTATGGGTGTGTTGGGTCTTCGTTTCTGTGCAAGGGCTTTCTCTAGTTGCAGCGAGCGGGGGCCACTCTTCATCGCGGTGCGCGGGCCTCTCACTGTCGCGGCCTCTCTTGTTGCAGAGCACAGGCTCCAGACGCGCACACTCAGTAGTTGTGGCTCACGGGCCTAGTTGCTCTGGGCATGTGGTCTCTTCCCAAACCAGGGCTTGAACCCGTGTCCCCTGCATTGGCAGACAGATTCTCAACCACTGCACCACCAGGGAAGCCCAGTCAGGCTATCTTTTAAAGTACATGGTAGATCATTTGCGGGCCAACAGTTCTGTATCTTATTATTAGAGTAAATATAAATTTACTATATGGAAGTTGTAGAATCTACATAGCAGATTTCAATTAATAGATACGGAATGGGAGTAAATTCACAGTTGAAGCATTCTGCTATCAAAATCAACAGGCCAACAGGCACATACTGCCTTTTGGAATCAAGCCCAAATGTGAGACATAGTTTTACCTTAAGCCAATAGTAATGCTAACCTTCCTCAACTGCATTTTGTAACAGAACAGGAATAGAAGCTACTGAAGATTAAGACTGTGTAGAATAAGAACTAAGACTCCCTTGTGATTCCATCGGGCATTTAACTTGCAATTATTGGCATAGAGATAAAAATTAGATTCTGGAGCCTCAAGAAAAACATCAGGTAATGTTCTCTAATTTCTGTAAAACCACAGAACCTTGGTTCTGCTTAGGTAATATTCTAAAATTGGAATGTACTGTAATTCTCATTTTATACTTAACTTGTAATCAAAAGTCATCATAAATATTTAGCATACATTAAATAAGATCTTAGAAAGTTCATCAGTTTATAGGTACCACTATAGTTTAACTATTCTTTACCCTTTAACCACTTTTTGCAAAGCGCTACATGATCCTATAAAATAAGTAAATTAACTTTGATCAAGCAGACTTCACTCTGGATTAGGTCCCCCTGCTGTGTATTCCCATAGCACACATTTTCCACTAGAATATAAATTTTTCTGTAAGAGCAGAGACTGTCTTCTTCACCATGGTTAATCCTAATTAATTCTTCATTTCCAGAATCAAGATTGAATAAAGAAACCATTCTGTTACTGTGTGTAATGTGTGTGTAAGTGTGCCACAATCTCTAGTATGTGTTTTAAGTAGTGTAGCAGAAGAAGCATGGAGTCAAACAGAATTGAGAATGAGTTTGAATCCTTGGCTCTGCCAGTTACTAGTTACCTAATTAATGTTAAGTGACCCTGAGAAAAGTTGCTAATTTTTATGTTGGTTGAGTTCCTTCTATTTGTAAAGAAACAATAATATCATCTACCTCAGGATTAAAGGAATTACACAAAGCCTGACATCCAGCTGGTACCCAATGAAAGTTTGTTTTTATCTTCTCTGCTTTCCCTCTTTTTTTAACCCATAATTGAAAAATAAAATTTTAGGAAGTACAAAATAAGCTTTAGTATTAAATGAAATGGTTTGACCAAAGTGGTAAATCTCAAAGGATGATGAGTAGATTATGAAAGACATGGTCACCCAGGTATCGACATCCTGATTAAAAGACACAATCAAGATTGGCTTGCTCATACTGTAAAGAGACTCTCACATATTTTTTTTAACCCAATCTTCATCATCTGCAAAAAGAAAAATTACCACTGAAGATATATTTTGAAATTTCAACTATGGAGCAAAATGTGTAGGCAAAGTTAATTTAACCATTGCAGGTAAATAAAATATAATTAAATTTTATCATAATGCCTCTCTCTACAAATATAGATTAAGAGGTAAATGTCATGATAATTCTGCAGGTCTGGATCAGTGGTTCTCAATTAGAACCCTGTCAAAAATCAAGGGAGAAAAGAATATTACTATATTCCACTATATACACACACCCTTTGCAACAGTTCTTGGAAACCTAGAAAAAGACGCTGGTATAGAAACTAACTTAGAAGCCAAGGTTATTAGAGTGGTGGATAGTACAGCAAGTAGACCCAACTCAATCCAAGGCAAGCCCAACCCATGAGCTAAATATTGACTAAAATTAGGTGAAATGAAAAATATGGCACTAATCTGCATAAGTACTATAGGTTTGGTTTGTTTGTTTATTTTGTTTTTGTGTTTGAGAAAATAGGTTTTTTTTTTCCCTTGCAATAGTTTGGTAAGTTACTAGGAAATCGTCCATTTCATCTACATTTTCAAATTTATTCATGTAAAGGATTCATAGTGTTTTTAATCATCTTTGTACTCTCTGCTGAGCCCTAGTTATTACCCCTTTTCATTTCTAATCATTTGCATCCTTTTTTCTTAAGTAATTATATCAAAGGATTATCTATTTTAACAGTCTTTTCAGAAAACCAACATTTGTTTTTATTATCCTCTGTCATTATTTTTGTTTCCTATGTTATCAGTTCTTGATTTTTATTACTTCTCCCTTCAATTCTGGGTTAGTTCTTATTTTCATTCTAACTTCCTTCCCGTCTCACTTTGTTTCTTAATTTTCCACTTTATCTCTTTTCTAATATTAGTATTTATAGTTATAACTAGCCCTCAAAGTACTATTTTAGCTGCAACTCACAAGCTATATAATGTTTTCATTATTATTCCACTTTAAGTATTTTAAAATTTCTATTTTGATTTATAATTTGTCCCATGAAGTATTTAGAAGTATGCTTTTTAATTACCAAATCTATGAAGTCTTCTTATCTTTTTTATTTCTAACTTATTAATATTGAGGTCAGAAATATAGTTCCTATCTTTACTAAATCAAGTATAAATAGATCTATCTTTATGTCAAGGTCCTCAGCATGATGCCATTCAACTATCCTACCCTATATACCTCTATTCCCCAAAACACACATCTTGTCCCAGTCAAGCCAGGCTTATCACCATCTTTCAGCAACTTTAAGTTTGTTCCTGCCTCTACATCTCCATTTATTTTTAATTGGATGAACTGCTATCTTCTTTTCATCACTGAGCATGCTTTTTGTGTCATGATCATTAAGCTGCTCCCCTAGCTGCCTTTCTCCCTTTGATGTATTATCTTTAAATCCTTAGATTATTTATTTTGGAGGTCCTTTAGGGTTCTTCTAAAATTTTTACATGTTTTAAAATCTTAAACTTATATTAAGATTTTAGATTCAGCAATGAATTTGTGTAAATACTATTTTCCTTTATGTGCTTTTTTTCACATGTTTTAATGTTTGTGTCATGAGCATGTATTGCATTGATAGTCAAAGGAAAGAATAAATATTTTTTTAAATTTCTATTTGAGTTAATATATTTCCCCCAGTGCTTCCTAGTCTATTTTTTTCAAGTTTTTTTCCTTTTCCAACCATCTGCTCCTCTCACTAGAGAATAGTAATATTTTTGAGAACTAACTACACAGCATATATACTCTAAGTCCTTTGCTCATATTCTTATTTAATCATCAGAACAGCTTTGTCTGAGGAGGTTTATAATTACCCCTATTACCGATGAGGAAGCTGAAGCAGAAACATGTAAGTGACTTTTTCAAGGTCACACAGCTAAAATATAGTAAAGACAGTTTGAACCTGGGTCCATCTGACAATGGAGCCAATGTGCTTAACTACTATACCACACTGGTTTCAAGAGTTTCTAGATTCTCTAGGTATCGGGATGGTTGCCAGGTAACTAAGCAAAGAGCTTATTGAATTGGAACCAGTTCAATACTCTTCTAAGATATTCTTAAGATTAAATTCAGTAATTAGTCTCCTATACTGTGGTGGTGAAGAGACAATTTCTTTTGGTAATGTAGATAGGTAATCAGAGAAATAAACACTACCATATGCTATCTTTAATGAATGTTTCAGTCAAAAATTTTTAATCATAATACAAGGAAGAAATGCATTTTTCATACGAGAACCAGGTCTTGAGAAGAAAGGACCTTTCTTTTAGAGTCTAGTGCTTATTAAGAGCTTTTTTATAACTGAAATTTAACTGAGGAAAAAGTTTATAATATACTGGAGAATTTGTAGAGGGATTTCTACTGCATAAAGGGCAAGTAATATCTTAGATATCCCTCCTTGTTTCTCCTTTCTTCCTTCCAACTCTATTCACTAACTCACCTGTAGGTAAGAGGTTGAATCATCAAAAATCCTCCATGCCTGTACACAGAAGGTGGGTAATCCATCCTTTCCTTCTTTTTCCCACTCTCACATTTTGAAAGCTTTGAAAAAATTTTTTTCTGTAATAATAATAACTACCATTTATTGAATATCCACCATATGCCATGCATTGTTAAGCAATGTTTGTATTATCTCCAATTTTCACAACCTTCCTTATAGATGAGAAATCAATACTCAGAGAAGTGGTTCTTTGATTTACCCAAGGTCACAAACCTCTAACCAATGGGATAGTGATTACATTGGAAGGAGGAAAGGAGGAACCAGGAGGAATAGTTAAGATATTACTTGCCATTAATCACACAGCAGAATTGGGGTTCAGACCCAAATGTATTTGACTCCACTAATCTATGTTGCCACCCAAATTGTTTGGCTCTGAAAAGCCAAAAACAGAGAACTCAGCAGCTTAATCCTTGAAGTGGCACTAAAATTCCATTAACCTTCTATGAGATATTAAATGTATAAATGATCATATCCTAACTTACTAAAATCACTTTTTATTCTGTAATTTATTTTTTGAGGAGTAGGATATAACTATAAGTAATATAACTAAAATGTATAATATAAGAAAATATCCAGCATTAAAATATTATAAATATATTATTATACATAAGTCTTGGGGATATAATATACAACATTATGACTATAATAAAAAATACTGTACTGGTATATTTGAAAGTTGCTAAGAGAGTAGATCCTAAAAGTTTTCATCAAAAGCAAAAATAAAATTTGTAATTATATAAGATGATGGATGGTAACTAAACTCAAGTACTAATCATTTCACAATATATATGTATGTCAAGTCATTACGCTGTACCCCTTGAACTTACACAGTGTTGTATGTCAGTTATCACAACAAAAACTGAAAAAAAATTATAAGTATAAATTCTGACCCCCTTATGCTATTATTTCAAGAACTAATAAATGATTAAAATGTCTTATAAATTCCATTAATGAACACAACCAAAACACCATGGTTAGAAATGAGAATTCTTTTGTCATTATGAAATTAACAAGTAAATTATTTATCCCTACTAATAAGGTAAATTGTAAGAATTTTCTCTTACCACTGAATGTATTTACTTATCCTGGCAGAGATTTCTTAGAATAGTTGGCATTGTTTTTGTTCTGATGACACAGTTGCCTACAGTAGTTTTGTTATGCATTCCCAGGAAACATGTCCAGGAAGCAGTAATCAAATCATATTTGAAAACTTTGTTTCTGGTGCATTATATTATATTACAAAACTGATTAAGTTTTGTAATATAATATAATCCATTATAATAAAAATCACCTGAAATCAAAATTTAAATGAATGATTGTTTTACCCTACTATTATTTAGAGTCTTATAACTAAATATTTGTTCATTTATATTAGAAGCATTATGACAATATAACTTGCCTGTGACTACCCAATAGTTACACAGAAAATAATCATATAGTTTTGTTCATAGGGGATTTTAAGAACTAAACTTACTTACTGTTTAATTTCACTTTCTAAAACTTTTTTTTTTTTTTGCTTAGACTAATGATTGTGCATTAGACAGTGTAATGGGTTCATTCATATATCATGACAAATCAATTCAACAAAAATTCATTGAGTATCATTTACAAGGCACTGTTAAGCTCTAAGGAAGGATAAAAGGATGAGTAACACTCTGAAAGAGACATGGTAGCAACTATGAGATAAAGCAGGGAAAGTAAGATCAATACTGTAATAAGGGTATAAAGTGCTGTGTAATCACAGTATGGGAGCATTTAATTCCCACTGAGTACATGTGTAATGGGAAAGTTGGAAAAGAAACTAACATTGATTATCTACACTGAAAATATCCCAGGTCTTTTTCTATAGACATTATTTTATTCAATCCATAGCAAATTGACAGGTATTTTTAAATTAGCTTGGTTTTTCAGAAACAGACTCACAGAAAACAAACTTAAGGTTACCAAAGGGGAAAGGTGCGGGGGAGGGATAAGTTGGGAGTTTGGGAATGACATATACACACTACTATACTTTTAAAATAGATAACCAACAAGGACCTATTTTATAGCACAGGGAACTCGGCTCAATATTCTGTAATAACCTAAATGGGAAAAGAATTTGAAAAAGAATAGATACATGTATATGTATAACTGGAAAAAAAATAAGCTTAGTTTTTAAAAGACCCTGAATTTTTTTTTCTTTCAATATCTGTGATACATGATGCCTTAAATTCAAGTAAAAAGAAGAAATCTTGTCCCAAAATAAATAAAATTAAAACTCTGTAGGCTCTTAAAAGGCAAGATTAATATGATCGATTAATTAATATAATTAATCATTAATGTGATTGATTAATTAATCATTATATGATTAATTAACTTGAACGGAATAAAGCAAAGCCAAAGCAGCAGTGTACTCTGCTGATTACTCGTGCACCAGCACGGCCCCTCCTCCCACGTCTTGGTGGAGCGTGCCTGAGTTTTGCAGCTTCTCTTGCAGCCACCAGGACTAAAGACTCATCCTGAGGAATTACTTAGTAATATGCAGCCTCCAGGGCTTTGCACACCCTGTTTCCTCTGCCTCGAAAGCTTTCTTCCCCATCCCATCTGTACTGTTATCTGGTGACTACGCTTTCAAGCCTAATCTTGGACATCACCTCCACTGGGATATCTTCCCTGAATTTCCCCCACAGACACATACACACCTTCATCTGAATGGAGAGTCCCTCCTCAGTTCTCTAATTTCATCCTCTTCTAACCCCATTGTAGTATATGTGAGGTGAGACTCTTGTCTTTTTCTCCACAAGTCTGCCATCACCTGGCAGGCAGGAATGGTGTTTTGTTCAGCCCCTAGCACAGTAATGTTACATCATAGGCGCTCATTACAGATTGAAATGTGTCCCACCAAAAAAAGAGATATGTTGAAGTCCTAACCCCCAGTACCATGAAAAGTGACCTCATTTGGAAATAGAATCATTGTGGATAAAATTAGTTAAGAAGTTAATACTAGAGTAGGGTGGGCCCCTAATTCAATATGACTGGTGTCCTCATAGGACAGCCATGTGAAGACAGAGAGAAAGCAACATGCCACCGAAAGCAGAGATTAGAGCTACACAGCTGCAAGCCAAAGAAAGCCCCAGATTGCCAGCAAATGACCAGAAGCTAGGAAGAGGCAAGGAAGGATGCCCCTACAGGTTTCAGAGGGCGCAGGGCCCTGCCGACACCTTGTTTTGGACTTCTAGCCTCCAGAACCGTGTGACAATAAATATCTGTTGTTTTAAGTGTCTAGATTTTGATACTTTGTTACTGCAGCCCTAGGAAAATAATGCAGTGCTCAATAAATTTGAATGGATGGACGGATGACAGAATTTTTACCTAGATGTAACAAATCTATGTCCGTTCTCAGTTATATCTTCCTGCTAGCCTTGATCTAAGCAGAGCTTCTTTCATTTTATTTGGCCATTTGAACCTACAAGTTTGATTTGTCAGATTCTCAGATTTCTTTCTCCTCCTGTTCTCAAACAGTCCAGATGCAATTTTCTGCCTGGCTATCTCCAATACTGAACATAACTGTATTCTATGAAAAAACATTTGTACCCATATTTGCCTCTTTGTATACAGTCTATATCTTTTTTTTTAATAATTTTTTTTCCATCTTAACCATTTTATATAATTCTTTATTATATTTATTTATTTTTGGCTGTGTTGGGTCTTTGTTTCTGTGCGAGGGCTTTCTCTAGTTGCGGCAAGCGGGGGCCACTCTTCATCGCGGTGCGCGGGCCTCTCACTATCGCGGCCTCTCTTGTTGCGGAGCACAGGCTCCAGACGCGCAGGCTCAGTAGTTGTGGCTCACGGGCCCAGTTGCTCTGCGGCACGTGGGATCCTCCCAGACCAGGGCTCGAACTCGTGTCCCCAGCATTGGCAGGCAGATTCTCAACCACTGCGCCACCAGGGAAGCCCTACAGTCTATATCTTGATAAATCTTTGTGCCTGCACTAAATTAGTGGGGAGTTTTTGTTTTGGTTTGGTTTTTTTACTCTTAAGAAAACTAACCTGAGGATGTGCATGTCTCAATATCTAAGACAGAGGAGCAATGGAGTGTAAGATTCTGTTCTGTATGTAAGCTACTTAGAAGAGCCCTCTTGCCATGGATGTACGTGGTGGCATGCTGTTTGAGCTGGCTGATTTTGTGTCTTGCTACCATTTAGTGGCAATTTAGTGCGGTGGCCAATAGCTTGGGCTTTGTTTTCAAGTAGAGCTGGTATCAAATCCAGTTCTGCCACTTAAAACCTTGAGTAAGATATTTAACCTTAGTATTCTTCACATTCCTCATATGTAAAACGGGATGATAGTGATGTCAAAATTCTGAGTTATTATAAGAAAATAATGATATAACGTATCAAGTTCTTAGTATGGTTCATGTAGTAGAGTCAATAAAAGTTATTATTATATGGGCAAGAAAAATTCTCTCCATTTAGAATCAAAATCAAATTATTTTGTAAAGCAGCATCCTCTGGAATAAAAACTGAATTGTGTTATAAATGAAAAGTATAAATCTATCGTGGAAAACATTTTTAATTCTGCCCCAAAATACGAGAAGGAAAATGGAAAAAAGCCTACCCCCCCCCATAGACACATAGCTTTATCATTGAGTCAAAAGACTCATCCGCTCTTTTTTTTTTTTTCCTTTAAACAGGCTAAAAAGAGAGATGAGATTATCCAACTCTTAAGAAAACAAAGAGAAGAAAGGATCTCGGTGAGACTGATAGTGAGGCATTCAGATAAGCCTCGGGGCGGGGCAGGGTGGGTGTGAACTATGGCAAATGCTGAGAGGTTTTATAGCTTTACTCCTTAAATCTAGGTGCCCATGGTCCAGAGCCTTTTATATGCTGGAGGGGGCAAGGCATAGACATCAGATAATCTGACAATCCTTGATAAACCAAAGATATCTCCACAATGTGCAACTCTGCTGGCACAGAAATGGTGCTCTTGTTTCTGGGCTTATTGTCACATGTTGTAAAGCCGTAGGATATTAACATGGGCTACTTCATTGCTAGTATTTGTTTTACAATGATTGATCTTGCTTAGATCCTACAAAAACAAATGCTAAATGAAGAGGAAAAAACAATAAAAGCAATAGCACCCCATACACTTCTGGATGTACAAACGCACTCTCCTGAATGAATCCCAAATGCCCTAATCTGGACCATTTCTAACCCCACAGTCTCCAAATTTAAGAAGCTACTCATTATAAACTCTGTGATAATTTTACCTCAGATTTTTTTCAAGTAAGTAAATTTCAGTCAATGCAAGAACTAAAAATTTTCCTTTTTTATTTTTATTTTGTTTTGTTTTAGAAAGAACTGGTTTCCCTTCCTTATAAACCAAAAGCCAAAGTACACAAAGCAAAGTAAGTTTACTTCTGTCAAAGAAGTGCTTCTTTTTTTTTTTTAATCAGTTTTCTCCCTACCTTCAAATCTTCTAAAAACCCACCCACTGTTTTAGAGATTTCTTGCCTTGAGAAAACTTTCTTCTGCTCATCTACATTAAAGCCTGTGCCCACTTACATGTCTGTGCAACATGCAATTATAAACTGGTGCAAACAGGAGAGTAGATCAACCTCGAGTCTGTACACATTCTCTTCCCCTCCTTTCTCATCCTGGGTGATTGTATTCACCTGCCATCACTCCCCTTCAGCACCCTTATCCCCTACCCACACCTAGCCCTGCCATCTTTGGCAGATCAGCAGGTCTTCTAGATTATCGACTCTGATACCACCAAAGGCATACCTAAGCTTGCTAAATCTAAGTTCATGTAGCAAGGGCTGTAGCTTCACAGTGATGGGTTAATAGCCTTATCCGCAGAATAATGTTAGAGCAGCACCAGGCACATGGTCCCAAAGAGTTTAAAGGAAACCGGCTATCACTGGTTAATCACGAAAGAATCCCTAATAAAAAATGTAAATGTCTTCATTTTTGTATTCTGATTGAAACCCAATGTGGCTAACTCGACATTAATTTGACAGATATTTATTTGCATACTACATTCAAGGAAAAACAAAAAGTAATAGAATTTTTATTCTTATCTCATTGGTATTGAGGCCAACTTCCTTGAATGTTATCAGATGTTATTAATGAAAAATTAATGTCTATGCTGATTTTTAAAACTTCTAAAAAAATGGAAAGATCACTTAATCACCTGGCTATATTGTCTACACAATGTTCAACAACTTAATTTCTTGCTTTTCAGCTAGATGATTTGACTTAGCTTCTAAAGGTGAAGCAGAACTAGTCCAGTCAAAAGTTCACTTATCTGATTCAAATAATGAAGATTGCTACTTGAATTGTATCAACAGATCTGTCTGGGTACCTTAGATTTCTGTGCATATTTTTGTAGGAATGATAAGAACAGTCCTGTTACTACCCATGTAGATTCACCTAAGAGTAAAACATTATTTCACAACTTGAACAGATCATTCCCTTAATGATTTAAGCGCTTACCTAATTCCTTTTGTATACCAGGTTGGCCTCCCTCCTCTGTCCTGAAGCCTTGAATTCCATTCCATTTCACTGTGACATCTTCTTCCCCTGAGCTTCTTACACAGTTATTGTCTGCACCATTCTTTTGGCAGTTAGTCATGCACTAATTTGTGCCCATATTTTATAATTATTCAACTCTTATTATCTCTTAAGTTGTTATTTAACTTTTCACATATTTTTTACTCATCTATGACTATATTGTAAGTTCCGTGAGAAACTGGGTCACCCAAAGTGCCTAGCACACTGCCTCCATGTAGGAATTCAGAAAATATTTGTAACCCCCCTCCAAAATTTTTTTTTTGGCCATGCCAAGTGGCTTCCAGGATCTTAGTTCCCCAACAGGGATTGAACCTGGGCCCGACGGCGAAAGCGCCAAGTCCTAACCACTGGAGAACCAGGGAGTTCCCTGTAACAAAAAATTTTAGCTAAAAAATGTCATGTAGTTCAGCAGTAGCTAATTTAGAAAGTGGTGTTTCTATACTGTACATTAATTTGTAAACATTTTTTAATTTGTGAAATATCTTAAACACGATTTTATTTTAATTTTGCCCTCTTTTTCCTCCCTCCATCCTTTCCTGTCTACCCAAACCTTCCTCACATATACAGATACGCCCTTACCATCACCCCTTCATCAGATCTTAGGATACTCCAGGTCCCCTTCTGTCAGAAAGAAAGAACTAGAAAGTGTGTACATAGTAATGTTTCAGTGGCACTATGTTTTTTTATCCAATATTTGCATTGTAAAAGAGGGCTGACAAGAAGGAACAATGGGTCATCCAAAGAAATCAATCACCAATGATGAAATTCAGAAGTTTGACTCAGGTGAGCACAATATATTTAAGTTTAGGAAGTCTGCTCCCGTGTCCTTCAAGTCACACTTCACAGTGCAATGACCACTCCTCCCACACAGAAGTTTACACTTGATTGCAAAATCTAAGGCATAGTTAGAATGCAAGACAGTAAATCTTTACTGGAGAAACTTTCAAAAGTTTTTTTCATGCCATGTTGTGTTCACAACTACAGAGTTCTGTGTATTGGAACTGATTCATGTTACTGCCAACAGGAAAGTGATTTCAGAGTCAGATAAAGAAGACCAAGAAGAAGTCAAAGCCTTGGACTAATTTGATTGACACATGGGAGAGGATGGCTCACTTAGATCTTCACTTTTGAAACAACCTGCTCTTACATCAGGATCATTGGAATCAGTTAAATTAGACAAAGAAATAAAAGTTAAATATGCAACACTTCTAGGAATTTTACCAGTTATTGAATACTTGTGTCTATTTTACTTAGTGAATATCACTGTATTTGGTACCACACAGTAATCGTCTCTCTCATCTTAAACATTCACAAACTCCTATTTATCTTGTTTTCATTTGAAGGGTATTTCCAAAATTGCTATATTTTATCTATGTTATGAATATCAGATAAACAAGAAACGGGCTTTATGTGCTTCAACTTGTAGACCACCAGTAAAAACAATTAATAAGGAAATAGAGATGAAAGGTCAGTCCTGAAAACTTTAAAGTCTTCTTGCAGTAAAAAAAATCCGTTTCCCAAAATTTGGTTTATTCAGTTTCTGGAACATGTCTGAAGTCAGAAGTGAATTGCTTCTAGTTCTATGAATAGCTGGCTCAACATTCCTTTGTCTTTTTTTTTTTTTTTTTTTTAAACAGCAGGTTCTTATTAGTCATCAGTTTTATGCACATCAGTGTATACATGTCAATCCCAATCGCCCAATTCATCACACCACCACCACCACCCCCCGCCGCTTTCCCCCCTTGGTGTCCATACGTTTGTTCTCTACATCTGTGTCTCACTTTCTGCCCTGCAAACCGGTTCATCTGTACCATTTTTCTAGGTTCCACATATATGCATTAATATACGATATTTGTTTTTCTCTTTCTGACTTACTTCACTCTGTATGACAGTCTCTAGATCCATCCACGTCTCTACAAATGACCCAATTTCGTTCCATTTTATGGCTCAGTAATATTCCATTGTATATATGTACCACATCTTCTTTATCCATTCATCTGTCGATGGGCATTTAGGTTGCTTCCATGACCTGGCTATTGTAAATAGTGCTGCAATGAATATTGGGGTGCATGTGTCTTTTTGAATTATGGTTTTCTCTGGGTATATGCCCAGTAGTGGGATTGCTGGGTCATATGGTAGTTCTATTTTTAGTTTTTTAAGGAACCTCCATACTGTTCTCCATAGTGGCTGTATCAATTTACATTCCCACCCACAGTGCAAGAGGGTTCCCTTTTCTCCACACCCTCTCCAGCATTTGTTGTTTGTAGATTTTCTGATGATGCCCATTCTAACTGGTGTGAGGTGATACCTCATTGTAGGTTTCTTTGTTTGTTTGTTTGTTTTTAATATTTATTTATTTATTTATTTTTGGCTGTGTTGGGTCTTCATTTCTGTGCGAGGGCTTTCTCTAGTCGCGGCGAGAGGGGGCCATTCTTCATCGCGGTGCGCGGGCCTCTCACTGTCGCGGCCTCTCTTGTTGCGGAGCACAAGCTCCAGACGTGCAGGCTCCAGACGCGCAGGCTCAGTAGTTGTGGCTCACGGGCCTAGTTGCTCCGCAGCATGTGGGATCCCCCCAGACCAGGGCTCAAACCCGTGTCCCCTGCATTGGCAGGCAGATTCTCAACCACTGCACCACCAGGGAAGCCCCTCATTGTAGTTTTGATTTGCATTTCTCTAATAATTAGTGATGTTGAGCAGCTTTTCATGTGCTTCTTGGCCGTCTGTATGTTTTCTTTGGAGAAATGTCTATTTAGGTCTTCTGCCCATTTTTGGATTGGGTTGTTTGTTTTTTTAATATTGAGTTGCATGAGCTGTTTATATATTTTGGAGATTAATCCTTTGTCCATTGATTCGTTTGCAAATATTTTCTCCCATTCTGAGGGCTGTCTTTTTGTCTTGTTTATGGTTTCTTTTGCTGTGCAAAAGCTTTGAAGTTTCATTAGGTCCCATTTGTTTATTTTTGTTTTTATTTCCATTGCTCTAGGAGGAGGATCAAAAAAGATCTTGCGGTTCAACATTCCTTTGTCTTATACACATGGATGTAATCCCAGTGCCAATCTTGCTCACTTTCAAAGATCATTCCCTTTGGTATATATTGGAAAAGAGAAGGTTAAGACTTTGTCCCTTCTGCATTGTCCAACTGGCAGACCTACTCAGGGTTGTACACGCAGCTCCAGGGCTCCAGCTCTATTTAGGACCACCGTGCACTTCACTCCTGGCCTCCACCTGCAAGTCCTGGACGTAACCTCCGTACGATGCAGCTCCCATTCACAGTGCCAGCAGCGGAGCCAATGACCCACTGGTCAGAACTTAATCATTAGGGACACACCAAACTGCAAGGGAGGCTGGGAAATAGTCTTTAATGGGGGTGGACACGGGGACATCTGCCTAGTTAGAATTCAAGGACTCTATCACTAAAAGAAATGTTTCTGCCACAATACTATTTGGGGAAAAAATGTTTTGAACAGAAGGAAGGTAATCAGGCTTAGAGAAGGGAAATATAGAAAGTTACAAAATTAGTAATCTCATCTCAGCATTATCAAGAATAAAAGTTACCCTGTCAGGGTGATGTTTTTCACTGCCAGAGAGATAGCTCTCTCGTGAAGGCGGACATAGCAGGCTATCAAAGCCTAAACTTTCAAACCATATAGCTAACTCCCTTTGTTCTGATTGCATGCTCACTGAGAAATCTTCTTTCGCCCAGAGGGAGAGTATGTGCTCAACAGGCCAAGGCAAACATCGGTTTACCTGATGATTCTATTTCTCAACAGGTAAATATATTAGTCTCTTAGACTGGGTTTGAGCTTGTCAAACTAAGGATTGGACCCTGGACCAAGACAATTTTACCAAGAAAAATTCTATGTTATGAGACTTCTCAGCAACCAGTGTTCCCCCAATGACACCTCTCTGCATTACCAAGTGTAATGGTCAGGTATTGCTGCAACAGTACTGAATAACAAAGTGATCTAAAACATTTATTATTGCTCACATATCTGTAGGTCAACGGAGGATTTGACTGATCTAAGTATGGCCAGATAGCTCCGCTTCAGGCTGCAGGGCAGGTCTGCTTCTCGCTACATGTCTGTTGATTGACAGAGGCAGCTCTTCCCCACGTATCTTCTTCGGGATGTACCTGGACCAGTGGGATATCTGAGCTATGTTCCTCTCAGCGAGTGGCAGAGAAGCAAGAGAACAACAAAAACACGTGAGGCCATTACCAGTCTAGGCTCAGAAACTTCTGGCTCATTCTGTTGGCCAAACAAGTCACACGGTCAAACACAAGGACAAAGGATGGGGAAATATACTCTGCCCCTTTAGTAAGAAGAACTTCAAAGTCACACAGTAAAGGGTGTGGTTACAGGGTGGGGTGAAGAATTGGGGTCACTGTTGTAATCTGCATTAGGTTAACTGCATACCTTAACCAAGTCTACCTGGACCAAGGGCCACGGTGTCAGAGGGAGAACTCAGGGCACAATTTAATTATTTGGGCCAAGGTAACAGCTTCTCTAAGTTATAGCAGATGTTATAATTTTGGAAATGAATCCTTTGCAATTGACATTAAGTGCTCAGCTATCTGCACACTTACATATCTAGTTGCCTTATCAAACCTGCACAAGTTAAGGTAACTTTTATTGTTGCCAAGAGTTAATTGATTTAGGCAAAGAAACTTGCATCTGATGCCAACTCAGGTGCTTCTATTCACCATATCGGCTCTCTCTTTGGTTGTTTTGATAATCAGGAATTTCTAAAAAGAATGTATTTTGGATGTGAAATGTTCTAATTCAGACATAAAGACGGGCTGTAAATGAACCTGCCATAAACGTCAGCCCTCTTCCTGCCAATGCTGCTGCTTTCTGCAGTAGCAGAGCTTCCCAGTATTACCAGCTGATACTGAAACAGATCCCCAGCCTGTGATCAATCAGGCCTGTTTGTCTAAAATTGCAGTGGCTCAATCTGAGACCAAAACTCAGAAGTCAGTGGCCCAGATGGGGCTTCTGCCATGCTTCACAAGAGCATGGTACAGGGGAAAAGGCAAATCAGACCCACCTTCCAGCACTTAGTACTTTAGGTTTTGGACAGGAGGCTCACTTTATTATTTGAATATATTTGAAAACATTTTGTTTACAACAAGAAGTAAATGTAAAACACGACTATTGTGGGAGTTTAGAAAAAGGAGCACACATTGAGGGCTGGGTTGGTGAGGAAAGCTTTTCCAAAGGAAATGAGGTCACTCTTTGCTGGGGGAAAAGTGAGGGGGTCATCTCCTTTCTACCACAAGGCTGAACAATCACCTACACCCATGTGCCCTGCAAAAAGTACTATTATTTCCTTGCTGGGCTCAAGGACACCCTTTGGCTTCTGGGAAGTCCACTCTCCTCTCGCCCAGAACTCCAACTTAGCCTCCTCTGGACGCTATCCACGCTGTCCCAAAATTTGCCTGGCCAGTGGTCACCCTGCCTACTTGAGCATCTGTTCTCTTCATCCGCCATTCCTTTCTCAGGTGTAGCCCTGAGTGCCTGGACGGCGGCCTACCGAGCCCTGGAAGGTCTCAGAGTTTGCCTCTCCCAACTGCGGAGCCTAGGACGCTGGGAAATTGGCTGTGCTCCTGAGGAGTGGGGGCAAGATGCGGTCCTGTTTTTAGCCACAGTGCGGTCTTCATCGGATTTCGGAGAAGCCAGTCTTGGATTTCCCCGTCCCCGCGCCCTGGGCAAACGCAGGATTTCCGTGGGAAGCGCCAGTTGGGGTGGGGAGCTGGCTCCCCCCCGTGCTCGCTCCCCTCGGGCGGGCGGGGCGTCTGGCGCCGAGCGCGCTGGAGGAGGTCCTGGCGGGGGCGGGCCAGCCGGCGGGGCTGCCCTCCCCGCAGTGACGTCCCAGAGGGCGGAGGGGCGACGGACTGGCTCCGCGCCCTCCCCGCCTCCTCCGGGCGCCGGGTCCGTCGGTCCTCTGGAGATGCTGCTGCCGCCCGCCGTTGAAGTTGCGGAGCACGCCGCTGCCGTTCTTCCCGCTCCACCGCCGTAGCGCCCCGGCGTCCGAAGGCGCACCCGAGCCGGGCCATGCAGCCGGGAGCGGCGCCGCAGGCCGTGCTGGTGGCCGTGCTGCTGGCGGGGCTCCGGGGCGCGACGGGTCGCCTGCTAAGCGGTGAGTGCGCGCGCGCTGGGGCGGGGGCTGGTTCCCGGGCGCTGGGCTGCAGCACCCACTGCACCCCACCTAAGGCTGACCGTCCTCAGGGCCACGGTGCCTCTTCTCTGGCCCTCCGCGGAGTGGGTGGAGGGGTGGCGCCCCTGCCCCACCAGTGGACTTAGCCCTGCGGCGCCCCCTACTTGTAGAGGAGCAATCGCCCGGCTGGGGAGCCTAGCGCCGGTTCCCTGCGTGTCCTGGACCGCTCGAAGTCCGTTCCCCGCCCAGGGCTGCCAGAATACCGAGAGACGAAGGCTAGATGGGGCAGTGAGCAAACTGCCCCAGTAGGCGCCCCCTCGGCCCTCTCCACTGAGAGCGGCGCCGTGGTCCCCGGGACCCCCACGCAGGGCTTGTCCTCCTGTCCCGGGAGACGGTGCGTACAGTAGGCAGTCTGGATCGGCTGTGCCGTGGGAACCGCAGCCCGTTACTCCTGGTCTCTTCTGGGGGTAGAGGATGGCAGGATCCAGCGCCTGGAATAAGAGCGCTTAGAGATCGGGAAAGAAGCCTAGTTAGCGCGGGGCAAGCCCCGCCTGACTCAGGGGAATGACTCTCTCTGCTTCCTTCCTCCTGTCGTGTCACTGCAGCCTCGGACTTGGACCTCAGAGGAGGTACAGTGCTCTGGCTCCTTGCCTCTTCCATTTGTTCTGCATGTCGAGGCGGGGGCGGTGCGGGGGGGGGGGGCGGCGGCGGAGGGGATGTCCGTTCCCCTTTCTCAGGTTTCCTTGGCAGGCAACAGATTGGCCAAGAGGGATGGAGGAGGATGAAAACCTCCGCTCCGTTATCGGTGCTTCCGAAGCTGATTGAAGGGATCTAAAGTTGGTTTCAGGATGGGGTGGGGTGCAGGGTGGCAAAATGGGAGGGTAACCGAATTCAGCTGTTTGGGTGACGGCAGCACGGGCTCTGTCCTCCGTGGCCGCCCTTCCCCTTCCTGCAAATGAGAGGAGAGAAACACTTCCTGAAGGCAGGGGGACCAGCTGCACCCTGGGCCTTCTTCCAGCTCTGGCTCCCTCTGGCACTCACTGGCTGACTTGGGATGTGTGGCCAGGCTGGGCCATACAGGAAACTCATTTAAGGTGTTATGTTTTCCCTTGATAATCCAACGATGGAAAAGTGGGGACTGCCAGTAAATTCAACTCCACCTTGGGGGTGCCTGGGGCTCATTTGTTTTTCCTCTGCTGCCTCATTTGGAGCCACCTTTAAGGACTCATAAAGCTGAGCTGGCCCAGCCTTCTCCCCAGGGAGCATCCCAGCCCCGGCCTCTCTGGCCAGTGGTCCCTAGTCTCTCTGGAACACCTCCTTAGTGAGAATGTCCCACTTTTGAGGCCTCCTAATTTGCTGATGGAGCAGTCCTGTTAGAGTTTCCCTATTCAGCAATAGGAGAAAAGTGACAGAGAAAGCAAGAAGATGCAAAACTTTTACAATTTGTTTATTGAAAATTTCTTTACAAAAGCGATGAAAGAAGAAACTGAAAATAAGAATTCACAGGAGCTTTCCAGATTATCTGTATGTGATCTGTTCCCATTTAAGCACTGAAAATGCAGTTAACTGCCTGTGGCCTTTTGCTCTGTATTCTGGACAATTTGGAGAATAACTAATGCTATCTGGCTCCGTGCACAGTTGCAAAACAAATTAGGAAAATGAGAACTGTGAGAGCTGGGAAGAGGTTCCCAAACCAAAATCCTTTATTCCTCGCTCTGTGGCAGTAATTCATACCCACAGCCCACAGACTGGCTCTCCATTGCAAGGGATTCCCCTTGTTGAAATCTGGTTTTCACTGTACATCTGGATCCAGAAACATGCTGTGTGTTCCTGTGGGTTAGGAAGCGGCAAGTGTTTCTGTATTCCCGGCACCTAGCACAGCGCCAGGCACGAGCGTACATGCGATACATACTGACTTAACGAAGGAGCAATGAGGCTAATGTTTTGGGTGCAGCACGGCTTTAGGCACCCAGACACAAGCCAGGGTGGTGTGTACTGGTGAACGATTTTTTATCCGTCCTCAGTAGAATCCCATCCATTTGTCCTTGATCGTCTTCAGCAACCTGAGCCTGGGGTGGCGTGGGGAGCAGAGTTCAGTGGTTATGGCTGTGACTTTGTAATTAGATCTGGGTTCTGACTCAAGTCATGCTACTGATAGCTTATGTGGCCTTAGCCAGACTAATTTCTCTGAGCCTCAGTTTTCTCATCTGTAAAATGGGGCATAAACAATATCTACAACAGTGGATTACTATGAGTGTTTAATGAGATAAGGTATGTATGTAAATGCAAAAGCCCCTAGCATAGTACATGACACATCGTAAGAGTTCACTGAATCTTAGCTGTTGACTTTAGGCAAGACCAGTAGCAGAAAACCGCATGAATCTGATGCTTTTATCTTCTGCTTATACCATAGACTGGGTGAATGTTCAGTCCTGCTACTGACACATACACAGAGGGTTCCAGGGTAGAGGAGCCCACGCCCGACTTCAGAACGCCTCTCTTACCTGAAGGAACCCCCAAACAGAGATAACTCACTTTAAGCCACACCGTCTCCTGAGACTCCCTAATGGCATGAAAGTGTTATTTGTTTGCCTTTGAGTGAAACAATAAATCTTCATCTACCTCTCTTTTAAAGATTAATTTTAAATGTCTGCTTTTCAATAATCTGTAATGGAACAAACAAAACATGGAGTCTAAGTCACTGTATCTCCATGCTGGAAGGGGTATTAATTTGCTCTGAGAGCTTAATGACACTACAACAAACCACTGATGAGTAATCAGAACTCCTGCTGAGGCACGGCTTCACTCAGATGCCTCCAGGCATCCCTGCTCTGGTATATGTCGGGGGCACTAACATAGGGAGGCTTCTTTTTTTCTCTAGGTCAGCCAGTCTGCCGGGGAGGAACACAGAAGCCCTGCTATGAAGTCATTTACTTCCATGATGCTTCTCGAAGACTGAACTTCGAGGAGGCCAGAGCAGCCTGCAGGAGAGCTGGGGGCCAGCTAGTCAGCATCGAGTCTGAAGATGAACAGAGACTGATACAAAAGTTCATTGAAAACCTCCTGGCTTCTGATGGTGATTTCTGGATTGGGCTTAGGAGGCGTGAAGAGAAACAAAGCAATGGCACAGCCTGCCAGGACCTTTATGCCTGGATCGATGGCAGCCCAGCAGCATTTAGGTAAGTGTGTGGAACTCACAGCAGCAAACTCACTTGATGTAGCTCCAGAAAGAGGCAGGCTGGATCCACGGTGCCAGTCAGTGGGGAAGAGAAGGCCCAGCCAGGCAGAGCCCTGAGGGGATAGCAGTACTGGCAGAGCCACTGACCAAAGCAGTGGGGCGAAGGTGGTAAATCAGCCTTAACCTAGGCCCAGAGAGCTCTGTCCAGGAGGGTGGCCCAGAAGCATTGCTTCAGTGGCACACAATGCTTGAAGTCAGTGGTTCTGGCTACCTGGCCTTTTGAACTAGAACCCCAGTGAGAGATTTTTTGTAAATTTTTATTGGAGTGTAGTTGATTTACGATGTTGTGTTAGTTTCAGGTGTACAGCAAAGTGAATCAGTTATACATACACATATATCCACTCTTTTTTAGATTCTTTTCCCATATAGGCCATTACAGAGTATTGAGTAGAGTTCCCTGTGCTATACAGTAGGTCTTTATCAGTTATTTATTTTATATATACTAGTGTGTATATGTCAACCCCAATCTCCCAATTTACCCCTCCCCCTGCCCCCTTACACCCTGGTAACCATAAGTTTGTTTTCTACATCTGTGACTCTATTTCTGTTTTATAAATAAGTTCATTTGTACCCTTTTTTTAGATTCCACATATAAGCAATACCATATATTTGTCTTTCTCTGTCTGACTTACTTCACTCAGTATGACAATCTCTAGGTCCATCCATGTTGCTGCAAATGGCATTATTTTGTTCTTTTTAATGGCTGAGTAATATTCCAGTGTATATATGTACCACATCTTTTATCCCTTCCTCTGTTGACGGACATTTAGGTTGCTGCCATGTCTTGGCTATTGTAAATAGTACTGCAGTGAACATTGGGGTGCATGTGTCTTTTTGAATTATGGTTTTCTCTGGGTGTATGCCCAGGAGTGGGATTGCTTACCCAGTGAGAGATTGAAGGCCTGTGAGGCTGAAGGGCTCCAGACTGTAGGAAATTATGATGACAGGCAAGAAATTAGAGCCAAGATCTAATTCTCTGTATTGACCAAGAGGGGACTTAAGGAAGCCTGCAGTTTGTGGGGCCCTTCTAAACCCACAGCACTGGACTCACTTCACACACCTGCCCCCCAGCACCATGGCATTGCCATCGTCCCTCCTTAAGAAAAGCAGTGACGTGGAAGAACGTCAAAAAATATCAAAATTAAAAGGCAGACATAAGACTGGAAAAATGTTGTAAGAAATTTAACAGTTATGATCTTTTTACAATAAAGAGTTTGTATAAGTCAAAAAGTACTAAAAGTTTATATAAGTCAGTAAAACCCCAAAAGATAAAGGGGCAAAAGACCTGAGCAAACAGTTCACAAAATAGAAAATCTAACTGGAAAAAAAAAAAAAAAAAAAATCTAACTGGTAAACAGTAATATGGGGAAAACATTTAAACTCATTTTCAATCAAAAGAATGAAGATTAGACTATATCTTTATTACCTATTCCATTCAAGACAGCGTGAAGTTCACCCATTATGCTGTTCAGATCCACACCTTCATCTAAGTTCCGGGAGTCATTCCTCCAAGATTCTCGTGGGCCTCTCTCCTGGGAGAAACTTTAGAAAGGAAGCTTAGGAGGAACTACACTCCCCACCACTGCAGCTGGTCCCAGCGCCACAACTGATATTTATTGACCCCCCTCCTCCTCTGTCCAGTCTAGATTCCCCTCACCCTCTGTTCGGGGAGCCTCAATGGCTCTCTTACCTTGTGGCAGGACCCAGACCCTCATCCCTGAAGAGTGTGAGGCCTAGTCAACTTGCACTGCTTAGGCTGGAGTGATTTCACTTTTCTATTTACCATCAAAATTGGGCACATGAGTACCAACAGATACCCAAGTAGATAACCTGGGTGTCAAACATATCTCTCCCTGCCTGTAACAGCCGAGATACCTTCGCCTCATGATTAGGGTCCTGCAAAGAGAATGACTCCTCTTCTTGCCTGCTGGTCCCTGGACACAAGAATCCCCAGATGTCCAAGTGGCAGCCATTGTTCATAGTTCAATAACACTCTTGCTGTATCTTCTGGTGGAAGGATTCCCCCAGAAGATACCAGGACCTCTAAACCCACAGAGCTCACCATTGCAGAGACAAGAAACACAAATTCCCCAAGTAAGTACTACCAGCGAAGGTAAGCAGGGCTACTCCTCCTTTCATAAGCTATGGCTTTACGAAATGTATTTCCTAAAGAATAAGACCTGAAAGTCAAAATTACTTCTTTATCCATGGGCTGCAGAATGGATGTTGTGGTACCAGGCATGAAAACGACGCTAATCTCCTTGTACATCTCCATCAGAGCTCTTGGGTGACCAGATGCATTGTCAAGGAGCAGTAATATCTGGAAAGGAAGCTTTTCTCTGACAGTAAGTCTCAACAGTGGCTTAAAATGTTCAGTAAATCATATTGTAAACAGTTGTGCAGTCATCCAGGCTTTGGTTTTCCATTTATAGAGCAAAGGCAGAGTAGATTTAGCATAATTCTTAAGGGTCCTAGGATTTTTGGAATGATCAATGAGAACTGGCTTCAACTTAAAGTCACCAGCTGCATTAGTTTCTAACACGAGTCATCCCGCTCTTTGAAGCTTTGAAGCCAAGCATTGACTTCTCCTCTCTAGCTACGAAAGTCCTAGATGGTATCTTCCATTATAAGGCTGTTTCGTCTACACTGAAAATCTGTTGTTTAGTTTAGCCACCTTCATGAATTATCTTAGCTAGATCTTCTGGATAACTTGCTTCAGCTTCTACATCAGCATTTACTGCTTCACCTTGCATTTTTCTGTTACAGAGAGGCCTTTTTTCCTTAACCTCATGAACCAACCTCTGTTAGCTTCAAACTTTTCTTCTACATCCCTTGGCTCCCAGACCCCAGAATACTCTTGGATGACAAAGGATGATACAAAGGTCAATGATTCAAAATGTGCACTGCATCTTGGAGGGTGATGCCTTATCCTCACAGAGTATTGCCTATAAGCTAGTGCTTCAGCTGTGTTTTCAACAAGTTCATCCATCACTCTGTCAAACTGGCAGCTTCAGGATGGGTGAATATGTGATGTGACTAGTAAATCCCCTGCCTACTCCCACATCTCCTTTGCTATAAACTAGGTTTTTTGGTCTGATGAGATCTTATTTGGAATTCTGTGCTGGTAGATCAAAGACTGTGTAAGCATTTGGATAGTGGCGCTAAGGCCTTGAGGCAAGAAAGGCAAACCCATACCCAGATTGTATGTCTATTCCTATCAACATGAATCATTGCCCCTTTCAGGATGGAAGGAGTCCAATGTAGTCAACTTGCTACCAAATTCTAGGCTGGTCTCTGTTCCCAGCAGATTGGATGTTGGGCAGTAGCTAGATCAGCCTTGGTGAGTGGGAACGGCTACTGTTGAGCCCACACATGGCCTCCATCCCTGCCACCATGGCTACCCTAGTATGTATCTCTTATACCAGCACTGGGGCAGCTGGTAACAGGCTGGCTGACATCAACTGGCTAAGTCATTTTGTCTCCCTGGTTGTTTAGTGCCTCTTCCATGCTAGAGGCTTTTCGGTGGGCTTTAACATATGATAGATTTTCATACTTTACACCTACTCCCATATGTCTATTCACATCACTCTATCCAAGAGCTCCTTGTCCCCAGTCTTCCACCCTTTATCCTTTTAGACTCCTAATCAACTGGCCAAGTTCTTTGCCTTTACCCCTGACTTTTTATATAGTCTAATCTCTAATAACTTCTCTTTCTATACTAAGTGGTTAACTAGGTATATCAACTAAGTTCTGGCCATTGGGAGGATGTTTCCTTATCACTTGATCCTTCAGAACCACCTCTGAGTGGGACTGTAGTACAGCTGCTGCCCATTTGGAGTTGTACCCCCGTGTTTGGCTGACCTATCCATGAACCAAGCTTAGGCTGCCTTTATCAGCTAGTCGTAAGGGATTCCTTTATGCAGCTATAGGTGTAAGCTGAGGGACAGGCTCTGGTACAACAGTGGAAGATGTCATGGCAGTCTGCTTTACCTGTTCATACAGTGCCATCTGGTCCTAAATATACCTCTTCCATCTTGTAATGAGTTGATTCCAGGCCTGCCTAATCTTTTGACTAGGTACGTCTGACAGTGTCTCTCTTACATTAAGCAAGTTGGATTGCATGTTCTCTTGGTGCTCCTTGCCTAGTAGCAAGCCAGGAGTTGCTTTGCAAAAGGTGATTTTTTTTCTCATCTATAGATGATATGTCCTTGCTGTAGAATCTTAAGGGTTTGCACTGTGATTCTCTCATTGGAGCTTGTACAGATTCTATATGGCATTATTTTTCTCACCACTGATACCTCTAATAATAGGGTCTGATGGATCATATGGCCCAAGTGGGAAGTCTGCTTACATCACAGCCTAGAACTGCTTCAGTCCTTTTCTACTCTGGACCCCACTCAGAGACACCTATCTTTCATGTCAACTGGTATATAGGCCAGAGCAGTATTCCCAGGTGTGAAATATGCCACCTCTAGAACCCAAAGAGACCTACCACACGCTATGCTTCCTTCTTAAAATTATTGCAAGACGCTTCAAATTATTGAGAGATGAAATAATTTGACCTTTAATTTGAAAGGGGTGTTCTGGCATTCTCTAGATCACTAGACACCTACACAGTTTCATGAAGTAGCAGGCCCCTGAATCTTCATAGCGTTTACCTCCAACCCTTGGAGGACTTGAGTCTTACTAAGGCCTCCAGTCCTTGCTCATCTGGTTCAATTAACATGATGTCAGCAATATGGTGGACCAGTGTGATTTTTTGCAAGATATCCAGGCAGTCTCTTTTCACATCATATTATGACAGAGGGTAGGAAAATTAGTATAGTCCTGAGGAAAGACCATAAATGTATACTGATGTCCATTCCAAATAAATGCAGACTGTTTTCTGATTCTCTTTCTGATACAGGTGAAAAAGAATGTAGTCACCAAATCTGCATATTAGGTACCCAAGGACATGTTAAGCAGCTCTAGCAAAGATACCACAAATGGCATAGTAGGTGCAATTGAGACTTCTACTTGGTTAAATTTGTGCTACTCCAGTGTCATCCTTCAGGATCTGCCTGGTTTTTGCAGGAGCCAGACTAGTGAATTATATAGAGATATGACAGGGAATACCATCCTTGCATTCTCTAGGTCTTTAGGAGTGGCACTACTTTCTGTCATCTTCGCCTGGATAAGATATTGTTTTCTATTTACTATCTTGGAGAGGATAGGGAAGAATGCAGTTTCAGAGGCTTCCACTTGACCTTCTCCACTATTATAGCTCTTACCCCATAAGTTTTCAATTCATATATTTTAGGACTGGGGAATGACCACTGGATGGGTCCACTGTGAGCTGGTCCTGATGTCAGAGAGAAAGCAGTGAGTGGTCCTGAAGAGAGATCTTAGTCATCTGCCCAGGAATTGAACCTGGGTAGCCTGGATGAAAACCAGGAATCCTAGCCGCTAGTCCACCAGGGGCTAGAGGCTAGAAGCAAAGTTCCCCTAGCTCTTACCCACACTGGAAAATGCATTTCTCAAGGAGGCAAAAACTATAAAAGCAGGTACAAAGTTTATTATTAGAGACACAGCATAACATGTGGCAGAGCACACAGAGAAGCAGTTCGTTTATTTAAGACAGAAGCAAGGCAGAAATACACACCCAGAGAGAAAGGGTTCGGGCATCCTCTGTAATGAGGAGGAGTGCGGTAAAGAGGTGATTTAAATCACTAATGTAGGACAGTCCTTCTGGGTCTTTGTTTACCTTTGGCCAATTATCTTCTTCTTTCACACCTGACCAGTCCTAAGACCCTCCCTAATATGCATGCGCAACTTTTTGCTAAGATGGATTCCACCACAGAGGCCTGTGGGGATATGTCCACACTTATTATGGGGTGGCGCCCCCCCCCCCGTTTTGACCCTCAAGGAGCCTTTCTGTGCATGTGCAGACAAAGAAGTTTTCCTTGACCTCAGGAGTGGTCATCTTATCTCTTTATTCCTGCAGAGCTCAGCTTCTGCCACTAGCTTTGTCCTTGGAGTGTCTGGGTGAGAACAAAGCTTCAATTTTATTCCACTTGACAAACACCAGCTGTCCAGCCCAGGGGCCTATCTATCTCCTACTTCAGTCCTGGGCCAGAACTCCATTTAATACTTGGCCTCAATATGCTCCCACTCAAAAGGGTAGTCTTAATGACACTTCAAGTCTTTGGGTATCAGTGTTAACTTGCACCCTGTGTCCAGCAGTCTTTGTAATATTTGGGTATTCCTCTTTCCCCAGTGTATTGTTACTTGAGTAAATGGCCATAGGTCCCTTTGGGAGAATAGAAGAAATTACCATGTGCACCTAGTGTGGTGTTGCAGGGTCCTTCCTCCTTCTAGCAGTGAGTTCCAAGCCTGAAAGCTGGCTCAAGTCCAGAAACTAGATGCCAGGCATAATATTCCAACCATTCCATCATCTGTGAAATAAAATAACCTAAAGCCATAGGGCCAGTGGGGAGGAGAACAGACAAGCAGGAGGTCTACCAACAGGGTTGGAAAATTGCCTGGAGGTGACTAATGAGGTGCAGAGCCCAGCCCCAGTCAGGGTCTCCAGCTCTCCAGGCAGTGTCCAAGCAGCCTCGCAAGCTCAGCTATCATCCAGGCAAATTCAACCCAGTGGCTTCAGCAGAGGATTTTCCTTTCGGTGAACTGCAGCACAAGACTCAAGCAGAGCCATATGAGGGTGCTACACAGAGAGCTGTCTCCTAAGGAGGGGCTCTGACACGAGCTAGGCAGAGCAGCAAGGCTCATCTAAATAGCCTGAGCATCAGGGCAGATCTGGGCCCCCGAAGGAAACTGCTTAGGTGAGTAACCAGGCGAACTACAAAGCCCAGCCCTGAGTCAGCACATGGGGTGGGTGCTTGCAGCATTTAAACTATCTATGGAATCTCAGGCTTTAACCTGGCACCCACATATCCAACTGGGTGGCAGCATCATTTAATTTCAAGTACCATTGGGGCTGCTAGTGCACCCCGCCCAGGAGCTAGGGAGACAAAGACAAGAAATCAGGCGGCAGAGGCTGACAGAAGGGCTCATCAGCCTGATGAAGTAGAAACAACTTAAAACCTGAAGAAGACTACTTGGGCCTCCTGCTTTTGCCCCCACCCCATCTCTTGCTTTGAAGCCTCTCCATGCTGGAAAGTCTTGCTCAGATGCTTGAATTTTCTATCCGCTCCTCAGAGCTAGGAAGGCAGCTATGGCTGTTGAAAAGCATGGGGAGATGGAAACAGGGCAAGCTCTGGATGAGATAAGCCATGCCTCTCTCAGTGCATCTGATTTCTAAAAAAAGAGAAACAAAACCCAGTTAGCCAAAAGCAAAAAAGAAATAAGATCATCCAGACTGGCCCTGCTGGCTGCTTTTTCTCATAATTCCTTTGCAGACCTTATATGGTAATATATTCCTCCCTGCAAAGGCAAATGTCAGATGATTGATTGTGATGTCCGTATTAGAAAGCATGGTTCTACTTACTGGAAACACTTCAGTTCCTCCCTGTCTCTTAAGCTCCTGGCTCAGTGGAACATGATAGGAAAACAAAGGCTTTGAAGTCTTGTGGTATCCTTCTCCAGTTGCCTCCACTGTTGACCCCTTTCCTACAGGAACTGGTATGTGGATGAGCCTTCGTGCGGCAGCGAGGTCTGCGTGGTCATGTACCATCAGCCATCAGCACCCGCCGGAATCGGGGGCCCCTACATGTTCCAGTGGAATGACGACCGATGCACCATGAAGAACAATTTCATCTGCAAATATTCCGCTGGTAATGAATCCTCTCCCAAATTATATGGCTGAATTCTCAACCTCCTCTCTCATTTCATAAGCAGCTGCTGGTTCCAAGAATTTGTCACGTGGTCTCTGAGAAAGCTTGTTGCAAATGCCAGCAGTGTTAAACATTGGGAGTTCTTGTGAAGGGAGATGTAGTGACACTTCCTCACTGAGGAGTAATTCTAGCACAGGAGAGGGGTGTTAGATGCTAAGAGAAGGGTTGAAGAAATGAAAGGGTCTAATTTATGTATGATAAGGCAAGAATTATGAGAATTCAAGAAACAAAAAGCCCTCCAAGTGGACAGTTATAATTCTTATTCTTTCCGGATATGAGGTTGTATGCTGTAGGAGCCTGGAATACAGTAAGTCCCTACATACAAACCTTCAAGCTGCAAACTTTCAAAGATGCCAACCTACGTTTGCATGTCCAGTCCCGTAAGTTAGTTCACGTGTCTGGCGTACATTGTCACATGCGCGCATCCTCTACAAGTGCTTGTGCTTTCGTGTACTTTACTGTACAGTACTGTATAGAGTATAGTGGTACAGTATCTTTATTTCAAGCCCAGGATGTCCTGAGGCAAGTGTAAAAGCAATGGTGATGTAGCTGGTACTGTACTGTACTGTAAGATTTAAAATGTACTGTACTGTAAGATTTAAAATGTTTTCGTTACATTTTCTGTTTGTTTTTTATGTATTATTTGTCTGAAAAGTATTATAAGCCTATTACAGTACAGTACTATATAGCCGATTGTGTTAGTTGGGTACCTAGGCTAACGTCGTTGGACTTACAAACGTGCTTTCCGAACAGAACTCGTTCGTATGTAGTGGACTTACTGTAAAGAAGAAATATGAAAGGAAGCTGGCCATTGTTCCTGCAAGTCTTCTACCAGCCACGTGACATTATTTTCTGGGGCTTGAAGGAAACAGAATAATGACCAGAGGAGGTAGATGATAAAATATATCAATTTTACTGACACTGGGCAGATAGAAGTCAATTTGATTAGCAGGCTTAAACTCCTTAGGGCACCCTCTAAATGCACACCTTGCAAATTTAATTGGCGTTTGCTTCTAAATCTGTGAAGGGTTTTGAATTGGCTACAAGCCTGTAGTCTCACTGTGCTGAGGTTTCCCAAACTCCTCCATTATGTTGGACTTCGATCTAAACGTGAAGTGATTTTTGATCTGTTACTGAAGTTTCTCACCTCCCTGAAGCCAACTGCTTGACCCCAATTCTGCATCCTTTCCTGACACAAGTAGAATGACTTGTTAGTTACATCTATTCAGGGACTAAACAATCCTGTCATTTTTAAATTGTCGGAATTTGACTGTGCTTTTGCTGCTAAAGTTGTTTTTCCTCCCTCTTCACCCCTTCGGATGAATTCTCTCCAAAGACCTGGCCTTCCCCACCATACAGAGTTGTCTCAGGCAGGGAGGTTGCAAGGACTGAGGCTGGCTTAGCAGGGCACATTTTTAGAGCAATTAAAGCAAGGCACTTGTTACAAACTGGCTGCCCCATCACTTTTGTTCCTTATATCCTATTAGCTCCATGATTTAAAATGTTGTACTTCTTAAATATTTTTTGAAATGTGAGATTTTGACATTTGTTTTCATAGCCTTTCATTTTTGGACTTTGAACCTAGTTAGGTTTTTTTTTTTAATCATAATCTTTATTAATTTTGCTACTGCCTGATTTAGATTGAGTCCTGGCAGGAAAAAGATGGCCCACTCAAAGGGTTTAATGAGAAGAGTAAAGTAAAATGATATTTGCCAAGGTGTGGGCACAGAGCATGAGATGGTGAAGTGCCCAGGAATTAGCTACAGTGGGAAGTTGTTACTACCCCTAGGTTTCAAGGAGCAAGAGGAGGGACTCCAGAGAAAGCTTGGAGTCATGGAAGAGGAGCCACCCAACAGGAGCTGTAACCAGAGAACACAGCTACTGTCAAACCACAGTGACGTGGGAAGGGGGCCTGCGGAATAACTACCAGGACTCCTCTCTTCTCCTACCCTCTAATCTCCTGCTTCTGCCTCCTACTGGTTAAGTCCAATCAAGAGCCAAAGGACAGACTTCCCTGGTGGCGCAGTGGTTAAGAATCCACCTGCCAATGCATGGATACATGGGTTTGAGAAGGTCCAGGAAGGTCTTTCCTGGTCCGGGAAGATCCCACATGCTGCGGAGCAACTAAGCCCGCACGCCACAACTACTGAGCCCGCGTGCTGCAACTACTGAAGCCTGCATACCTAGAGCCCATACTCCGCAACAAGAGAAGCCACCGCAGTGAGAAGCCCACGCACCGCAATGAAGAATAGCCCCCGCTCTCCCACTCTCTGCAACTAGAGAAAGCCCGTGCGCAGCAGCGAAGACCCAACACAGCCAAAAAAAAAAGAGCCAAAGGACAAGGGAGCCACAAGACACAGTCCATAGACATCAGCCTCCCAGGACACAGAGAAGGACCAAGAATAGATCCAGCAGAGAGAAGTGGGCACACGGAGAAAGACTAACACATTGCCTTTACGTGGCCCCCCTCCTCAGGATAGGTTCACACACCTCAGCACGCCATAAAAAATTGGCTTGATCAGACCCTTGCCTGTCTCCAGCCCCAGTTCTTACCACTCTTATTCCCCCCCCATCCCATTCCCCTCTGCCCTCTGTGAAGTTCCCCAAGAGCTCTTAACTGCTGTTTCCAGTGCTTGGAACACCCTTCCCTCTTTCCCGGTCAGCTCATTCTCAGCCTTCAGGTTCAGGTTAAACATCACCTCTCATCACAACCCAGTGCAGTAGGTGATCCTTGATGATAATGATGATGATGACAATGGTGATTTTCTATAAGGGGCGTTTTTAGGACAATCTGCAGAATTTGAATAAGATCTGTAGATTGGTTAATACTATATATATCAATGTTGATTTCTTGGTTTTGATAATTTTACTATGATTATGTTAGAGTATTACCCCCCCCCTCCCATCTTAAATACACACTGAAGTATTTAGGGAGTAAAGGGTAACTATGGCTGCAACTTATTCTCAGGAAAAAAGTTATGGATGTGTCTGTATGTGAATATATATACGTGTATGTGTGTGTGTGTGTATAGATTTAGATATAGACTTGTAGATATAAATATATAGGATATATATAAAGAGCGAGACAGAGAATAATTATATAAATGAAACGTGATAAAATGATAACATTTTGGTGAAGGATACATGGGAATTCTTTGTACTAATCTTGCAAATTTCCATAAATCTGAAATTATTTCCAAATAAGAAGTTTTAAAAAATCACTTCCTCTGGTAAGCATCCAGGGCCCCTCAAAACTAGGTTAAGTGTTCCTCCTATGAGGATCATAACACCTCACACACACAGTACTTTAACTGCCTGTTTACAGGTTTGTCCCCTTCACTATATGGTTGGCATGAGGTCTGGAAATATACATGTTTGACCAGTTAATCCCTGCACTTGACGGGCTAGGGGAAGGTCACCCAGTATGGTTGCAACAGGATGGCACAACATCCCATTATACCAGAGGGCAAGGGACAGGTTGAAAGATAGCATCTAAAACTAGATTTGACAACATGACCACATAGAGTAGGTGGCATGCTAGCCAGATCTGATCACTTGATTCCTCCTGGGGTGTGCTAAAGGCATAGACGCATTCAGTGGAAATCAGAGACAAATCATCTGAGGCCATGTGTCACAGACCATTGCAGCAACTGATGGAAGTGCTGCGTTAATTTGCCATGTTCACTGCAGTTTTGCCCAGTGGATTGAACTATGGAGGGACAAGAAAATGACTACATCGTGTAATGTCTTTGAATATATGATGTATTGCAATATATCACAAAATTAATGTGTTAATATTCTCCTGTACTTCCATATTTTATTGCCATCCTGTAGAATATAAGTTCCTTAGAGGGCTGGGACTACTTTTCACTTGCTATTGTATCTCTAATACCTAGCACAGAGTTTGTCTCCTTGTGATTTTAATTTTTCATTTGAATTTTTTAAATTAAAATCCCAGTTCAGCTACTTATTAGCTGTGAGATTTGAGCAAGGTGTTTAATCTCCCTGTACCTGAGTCTCCTTGTGTGCAAATTCAGAACAGCACTTACCTCATAAGGCTATTATCAGGATAAATTGTGTTTGTTTTTAATAAAACATTTAGAGCACGATGCTGTTTCTATCATATAGCAGACATTTTTAATAAATAAATGGATTTGCATCATCTCTACACACACGCACACACACACACACGATTAAAAGTTTCCTTTCTGAATAAAACTTCAGAATAGCTTTGACATCCTGGCCTTAGGACTGTGAATTCTAAAATTTTGACCTTATGGACCCTGACGCTATGATCCCAGAGCATCTGATCAGCGTAGAGTCACCGCCAGTACAAAAGGCTGACACACTTTCAGCCAAAAATAAAAACATTGATGTAGGTTGTCTGTGCAGCCTGACTCTCCTGAGGTTCTTAGAAATATTTTAAATGACTCGTGTTCTAGATCACCAGGCTCTGCCTTGGGGCTGGCCGTGGTCTACTTAGTCCCAGGCCACTTCCACTGCTTGGAGATCAGTGTTTGTTGCTCTAAAATATCCCCAATAGGAATTGATCAAATGTCTTGGATTGCTTTACAACAGTTCAGGCCTGGGTGTAGCCAGGGAGGAGTGGGGATTATTGTTGAAAGCAGATTAGCCATACGTTCCTAAGAGTTAAAGCTGCATGATGGTACATAGGGGTTCATTATACCGATCTTTCCACTTTTGCGTATATTTGGAAATTCTCATATTTAAAACTTTCAGTTTTAAAACTAAAAAGTTTACTTTTTAAAAAAGAAAAAAGTGCCCAAGTAAAGCTGAGGAAAGGCTAGTCTTTGTGCAGAAGAGATTCTTTGGACTTACTAACCTGGTTTCTAGTGTCTGATAATACTAAACGAAATTTGTTGGACAACTGAATGAACAGATAAATGGATGCCATGCTCTGGCCAACTTCATTCAGATGGCATGGAAATTTACTTATTACTCTCATTCTTGTTTCTTTCTGCTATAGAAAAACCAACAGCTCCTTCTACAAGGCCTGGAGGTAAGACTGTCAATTGAGATTTGAGTTAATTTGGGCTGTTTCACAGGTTTAGAAGCTTTTCATAGGTTTAGAACCACATGTTCTTTAAACCAGATTATTCAGCAGAAAGACCACTGGTGTTAACCCTGACCCTTTGGACAGGTATATGCCACACCGGACATGACCAGTAGTTCATTAATCTCACTAGCATTGTCTTTCTCTCAAATATCTGAAAAGTAATAGTTGCAAGTTCAGTTTGGGATGTTACTTGTCATTACTGACAATATGAAAGGAATAATCCAATCTAATGATCCAAGAAGCAAGTCAAACTGATAATTTGTGGTCCTAGAAGTGAGTCATTGGCCCTTCCCCTTGGCACTTCAGTACTTTATGGTCCTTGATATCAGCTGCCTGCTGGTTGTGTCCGTACATGATTCTTGGCAGCAAGTCTCACCAGAAAGATAAAGACAAGTAAACCTCTAGGTCAGCAAATTCAATTCTTTACTTCCCTGTGTTTATAAACGGCACTGGTCACAATGCTGGTGCTTTTTGGCATCCCACCCTGAAGCTGGTAGGACCTCAGAGAATATCTGGATTTTGATGCCTTTCTCCAGGTTCTCAAGTGCATGTGTCTCCCTCCAGGTGAAAGAACAGAGCCAGCAATGCCCATACTTCCAGAAGACACAGAGAAAGAAGATGCCACAGAAACACTGAAAGAAAGCAAAGGTATGTACAGAACTCTCCCAGAGAAAAATAGATAATATGACTCTCTTGATCACAAATTCCCCATGATTATATACCCTACTTTGTTCTTTCCCACAGCAACTTAAAAATGGAACCAGACAGAGCACTTGTGACTTTGTAAAAACTGCATTATATGTTAGATTTTGTCAGTGAAATACACAAATGGAGCTATCCTAAGACAATTGGGGCGATTAGACAAGACAGGAGGTAAAAAAAAATCTGCATGAAGACAGACGAGGCTTGAGAACCTCCCAGAAGTTGTTTGGGGGGAGGGGAACTAGAGAATGGATGTAGAGAAATAAGAGCAGAAAGACCCAGGCCATGATTAATATTTCTTTACGAGACAAATAGAGGCAATGGACATAAAAGATAAAAGAAAATGGAGTGATAAATTGGAGTGCTAATGGACTTTCAACCTCAACTCTCACCTTGAGTTTCAAGAGGGAGATCAGGGCTGGTTACTAGACTTATCATGGTGATCATTTCATAATGTATGCAAATGTCAAATCAATATAGAATACATCCAAAACTAACATAATATTATATGTCAACTATATTTCAATTAAGACAAAAAAGAGAAAGATCTGAGTTTTTGTCACTGGGCAATTTTTTAAAAAACACTTAATTTTTCAGTTTAGTTATTTGCATAATAGAAGTAATAACATTTTTCTCACCTACCTGAGAGCATTTCTGTGTCCATAAAATGAAACAGGATATTACAGTACTGCAATTCAGTTGTGACACTAGTCACCCCATGTTAGCACAGACCCTACAGGTTAAGGGCTCAGTCCCCAGCAAGACTGCCCTCACTTCAGATATCAGCCACAAGTTAGGGGTCCCCAGGCCACCCACACTTCTAATCGACTGGCTACAATTCCAGGGAGCGCCCATGACCCCATCACGTTCAATCATTCACTAGAACAACTTACAGAACTCGGGAAAACACTGTACCTATGACTATGTTTTATTATAAAGGATACAGATCTAGGAGCAGCCAAATGAAACACATACAGTAAGGTCTGGGAGGGTCTCGAATGGGGACTCTCTGTGTCCTCTCCCTGTGGAATCAGGATGCCTAATCACCTTCCTGGCAAATCAACGTGTTCACCAGCCAGAAGGCTCCACTGCGCTTTGGTGTGCAGAGATTTTCTTAAGGTCTCATTACTCAGCACAGTTGATTTGATCATTGGCTGTGTAACTGAACTCACCCCCTAGGCCCCACCAGCCCCCATCCTGAGACATCTCTGTCAGTATAAACTCTGATCTGGTCTGAAGGGCTCATGGATAAGGAAGTTACTCCTATTTCTGAGAAATTCCAAAGATTTAGAGCCTCCCGCCCAGGTACCAGGGACAAAGCCCAGTCAAATTCTTTATCATACAACAGATGTAATGTGTGAAAATGCTTTTTAAAAAATCCAAAGTTCTGTGCAGCGGTGGGTGGCATTTTTATTGCTCATTGTTACTACGGTGGTATTTAAAGTAGGTTTTGTTTTGAGGTTTCTTTTTGGTGGTTGTCGGGTTTGTAGCCTCACAGAAAAACAAAGCCACAGCCTCTGGATGGTTGGGAATCTTAACCAGTAGCAGTAGGAAAAGGCTCAGTCCCCAATCATTGATTCCTCCCAAAGCCCCTTGAGGGAAAATTCTCTGGTTCTAAGACTTAAGTCTTAGGAAAGGTAAGAATGGTAGATCTCTAAGTGCCCTCCACAGTCACTGCTCATGGGCCCAACCGGATCCAGTTTGCAGTCAGAAACGTGGGTAAGGCTCTACAGTCTGATTCATGTGTTACACGTGACCTTCTCATTCCTGGCAATAACACGGAGACTTCTGGCTTGTTTCTTTTTACCTCCCTCTCCCCGATCCCACCTTGGAAACTACTGTTTCTGTCCTTAGAGTCAAAGACATCAGCACCCCCAAGCAGCCTCAGCTTTGTTAACAAAGAGGAAGAACGAGAAAAGAGATAATCTCTTTCATCTGAAAAAAATGTTTAATTAACAAAACTGCCCATCTTGTATTTTGCAAGAGACCCAAAAATGTAAACTTCTTTTCTCTCTATTACTTCAGATAATAGGACAGGTAGAAAAGCCTCATTTATTGAAACTGGAAGACTTTGCTCTCTGGGTAACTATTTCCTTCCAGAATGCGCTCCTTGGAATGCTCTGTGTTGATTACGCTTTTTTAAGCCTGTTTTGAAGTACACAGAAACACCACTAATGCTGATAATGTGTGCTTTTCTTTGCAGAAGCTGCCTTGAATCTTGCCTACATCCTAACCCCCAGCATCCCCCTTCTCCTCTTCCTTGTGGTCACCACAGGTGTATGTTGGGTTTGGATCTGTAGAAGGAGGCAAGTAAAACCTTCATCATGTAAACCTTTGTGTTTTCTGAACTCTTCAAGATTTGGACTTCATTAAAAGCCGTGGCAGCTCCAAGAGAATCACTCCTACAGATTTGAGAGTAAATTTTCTGATGGGCTCAGGGCACTCAGAAGTACTAAGCATTGTGCTTAGCTGTGATTAAGAGAGTGATCTTACATTCTTTAATTTTTGTGTGTGTGGAAGATTTTAAACGACTTGAGGGGTGAGACCGTGTTATTCATCTGTGCATCCACACATCACTCAGCAAAGTGCTCTCATGCATGTATGCGCTCACTCCAGGAATGCTTGTTGGGTGAGTGAAGGAATGGATAGTGAGCCCTCTGAAAACGACTGTTCCAAAGCCTGGCAAACCACTGACGCTAAACCACTTAATTCAAAATGAAATAGCCAAATCCTTTTAATTGACTTTTAATTGAATTCACAAGTGTAGATTGCTACAAAATAGCTGCACTAAGTAGCCTAAAGCACCTCTGTTACTGGATCATGTGCCACCATTTTTGAGGTAACCAGAGGTCTTCTCAGCTACCTTTTTATCCCCCATCATCATGGTCTACATAGAAGAAAGAAAGCAAAGGTACAGTTTAAGACTTGACTCCCTTTGATGACCAATTTAAGAGAAACTAGTAAGATTCCAATGTAGACCCTACTTCATTTAATAATAACTTCCATATAGGATTATTAGAAGAATTAAAGCAGTTAATATATGCAGAATGAGTATATAGTGAGCACTCAAAAATGTTATCTCTTCCTATGATCATTTTCATTGGTTAATTCCTTTTAACCTAAAAATAGAATTCAGTTCAAAAACTTGCAAATATATTTTCTAACTGCTTAGTCTGTGGTTGGGTCTTGATTTCCCTCCCTTATCTATCTATTTATCACCTCACCGCAATGTGAGATTGTGGCTTTGAAGCTGGAGTCTATCTCAGGGTTTTAACCATCTTTGTGCCACAGACCCCTGTAGCAGTCTGGTGAAGCCTATGGATTCCTTCCCAGAACAATATTTTTAAATGCATAAAATAAATTACACTGGATTACAAGGGAAGGAATAATGCTGTTATATAGTTTAGCGAAATATTTCCAGAAATGAATGTGAAACAGTAATACACATGCTCCTTTATTAATGCTTCTTTATTTAGTGGTGAGTATAAGTATCATAATACTGAAGTAGAGATGAGCATAAAATATTTTAAGGCATCTTAAGTAATAACTGTGATGTGATATGAAAATATCTATGATTTCTGTTGGTGAGCAAGTCAAGATATTACTAGTGGGAATTCCCTGGCGGTCCAGTGGTTAGGACTCCGTTGCTTTCACTGCCGAGGGCCGGGTTCGATCCCTGGTGGGGGAACTAAGATCCCACAAGCCGAGTGGTGCAGCCAAAAAGAAAAACACAGAAACAAAAACAAAGAAAGCTATCACTACTCAGGTTAACTGCCCACATTCAAAACCGAAGGACAAGCTCAATTTCACTTAGAGATGGATTTTTTTAAATGCGGTATTTTCCCCCATGCAATTCTATCCATGGACCCCCTGGAGGCTCTGGGGATCCCAGAATCAACACCTCCGTTCTGTGCTCTGGCAGCAGTGAGTGATAGATATATAACAACACTCTCCTCTTTTATTCCCACCCCACCCAAAACCTTGACCTGTAGGTTGAGGCAGGTGAGAAGCGCAGCACAGTGACTGCCCAGAATGGCCCCCTCCTGCCTGCACAGGGGCACAGGGATGTTCTCAGTCCCCTTGTCCGCTGAGCCCTGGTTCTCTTTACTCCTAGGAAACGGGGGCAGCCAGGCCCCAGCACGAAGGAGCAGCGCCCCGCCTGGCCCGCTCCTCAGCCGGGGAACAGCCCGGACCTGGAGGTTTACAATGTCATACGAAAGCAGAGCGAAGCTGATCTAGCCGAGACCCGGCCGGACCTGAAGAACATCTCATTCCGAGCGCGCTCGGGAGAGGCCACTCCCGACACCATGTCTTGTGACTATGACAACGTGGCCATGAACCCATCCGAAAGCGGGTTCTTGACGCTGGTGAGCATGGAGAGTGGCTTCGTGAACAACGACGTTTATGAATTCTCCCCAGACCGAGTGGGAAGGAGCAAGGAGGCCGAGTGGGTGGAAAATGAAATATATGGTTATTAGGATGCACGATCGAACCCTGAACTGACAAGAATGGGAAAGAAGAGAGAAGCAAAAGTCTATTTTCTATAAGGAAATCACTCAGAAGGTCTGTGAAAGTGCTCAGATCAGGTCCTGGGGGCGAGCATGAGAGCCCCTGTTGGACCCGCACTTCAGGCTATATCCCTTATCCCAGTCCCTCACCTGGCTGGAACTTCTGAGAAAGCACCTTGTCCAGCGTCTGGCACATAATAGAAAATAAACAACTGATTGTTACAACTGACTTTCAAGGGACAGTGCTTTCACTGGGTGGGTGGCGGGGGGGTAGCTGCCGTGGAGCTTGGGAAACCAGCCTCTAGGTTCTGTTTCTCCTGTTCTGTACAGCTGCAAGCATCACCACAAAGAGACAGAAAGTACAGAATCTTTTCAAAGCCCGCCTATGCCAGCCTCGAGCTGGGCTGCGCATCAGCAATTCTTATATCTATTTTTTTCGAAGAATCAAATCAAATAAAAAGCAGGAAACAGAATGTTAGTCAGTCTGTGTCTACAGCCCTTCCTCTGCATGTGGCCTCTGGGGACCTTTTTTTCTTTTTCCTGACATCCAAACGTGGAAATATCTAACTTGGAAACACTTTAGAAACTGAAAATGAAGGTTGAATCTAGGGTTCTTGGCTTATTTGTGTTCCCAGCCCTGTTACTGCACGTTTTTCTGTTTGTGTGTTTGTTTTACTGCAGCGTCAACATAGCATTAGTAATAATGCTAATGATTTTACCTTTTTGTTTTCGGGATCTGACTATTTCAAAAACTTTTGGACTCAAATGCTGAGAAAAGTCACCTAACATCAGTCATTTACCAGATGAAGTTCTGAAGGTCATTGTTTAAATCACCAACAACATCCCTCTATCAGCTTAATAATCTTATTATTTTAACCATTCCTCATATGTCTTGTTTTTGAATAGTCTGTAACTTTGCCTGACACATGGAGCCCCAATCTAGACAGAGTAAGCTCGTCTGGGTCGGAGCAGTATCAAATGTAGTGGATTCTAGTCAGTGCCAATTACCTGCCTTACCGAGGCAGGGCGCAGAGTGGATAACAAAAACATTATTTATGCCTGCTTCAGGGAAGTGTGTTCTGTGCCGTTAACAATATTTCAAGCAAAAGGAGTGACCATATAGTCTGAAGGACTGATTCATTGTCCAAAACACTGAGGTTCCCATTTTGCATCAGACTTCCTGGCTCTGTGATCTGTGCCTTTATCCGCCCCTGTTTCCCTACGCTCTGGCCCCTACTAGGCTGAAGCTCCATGAAGGTAGGGATCCAATCTGCCCTGCCAGCCGTGTACCTCCTGCACCCAAGACAGTGCCTTGCGTAGAATAAACCATCAATACTCGTTGGATGGATGAACAGTTCCTCTTTCAGAGTGATGTAAAATCACCTACATATTTCAGCTTAAAAGTTTGTAGGACCCGATTTTCACACTCCACCTGGATGGGGGGATGATATTGAGTTATTTTAGTTTGAAAAGCACTCCTACTGCCTGGGAAGAAGGAAGCATTAGTAACAAGGAAACAGAAGCTAGTTAACGAGTTAATTATGTCACTAAAACTTAAAATGAGGACCCATTCTTAAGGCTATAATCAGAGCTAACTCTCTGCATCTTCCTTTTGTCATTAGTGTCTTGTCTCCGCTGGGACCCACAGATCTCTTATTCTGTGTTTGCACACAGCCAGTCTTACCCTGTGTTTAAATTATTCAATTTCTTTTTTCCTCCTCAGATTTCTTAGCTTGAATTTAGCCAACTCCATTTCTATCTCTGATAATTACACTTCACCAGTTTAACAAGCAGTTGTTAAATGTGAAGTATTATGTTCAAACTGAACATTGAGCTTACCCGTCCTGGTATCGTTTGAAAATTTAGTTAACCTCATTCATCATTTAAAACCATAGTTTCCAGCTTTTTTTTTCACTGTGACACACAATAGATGAAATGAATGTATCAGATAATTCCTTGGATCTATCCATTTAAAAATAATTTCTTGAATACCTACTATGTGCCTGCCACACACTGTGCCAGATGTGGCACACAGCCAGATGTCAGGCTAAGGCTTAGACAAGTGGGGTTGTAGGTTATGTACATTTCCCAACATGGTAGTTATAAAGCTCTTTTTTTTCCTCCTGTTATACTTTCATTCATTCATTCAAAAAGTTTTCATATTCATACTTTGTGTCAGGAAATACGCTAAGTGCTAGGCATATAATGGTAAATAAGACAGACACAGGCTCCATCCATGGAGCTTACATTCTAGTAGGGAATGAAGCCACATTAGAACACAAGTGAGTGAAAGAGAATTTGCTGTAATCAGTTTTTGGTTTTTTCTTAAATTGTGTGCAGCTCTTTCTAGTCTCCCTTCCCTTTCCCTTCCCTTCCCTTCTTTCCTGTTCTTTAACCCTTCAGTCCTGAAGCCATTAGGTAAGTCAGAGGAAGGTAGCGTCCATGTCCGGGGACATGGGGGGACTTGGTGGCTTAGATCAGAGTGTCATGACGGAGCAGGATGAGGAAGATGTCCATGCAGAGCAGAAGTCTGGTTCGGGTGTGGCCCACGTGAGTAAGGAGGCCATCCACACCGGCCGTGGGGCAGCAGCTACGATGGGAGATGGACTGCACAGGGGCGTTGATGAAATAAGTAAGCATGTTAAGGATAAGAAGTGCCAGGCTTCTCGCCGTCAGAGAAGGGAGTTGCAGATATGAAAAAAGAGAAAACTGGAGTGGGCTCTGCGGTATTAGATTGAAATTAGAAATATCAGTGTGATCTCATGGTTTTCAATATACCGTGTATATATATACATACATCCTCTAGCTGACACTCAGATCTTGTCTTCTAAATAACATTCCCCAGTAAAATAAACCAGGGCTCCTTTTTTTTTTTTTTTTTTTATTCAATACTCCAGTTCCTTCATGGTTTTGTTTTTTCATTTTGTTTATTTTTTGTTTTCTTTGTTTTTATTCAAGGGCTCCTTTTTCAATTGAAGTATAGGTGACTTACAAAAGGGCTCCTTGAAAAAATTGCTGATTCCATGGCCAGAGTAGGGAAAATACTAGATTAGCTTGGAAAATTTTTTTGTGCAGGAAAGCAAGGAAGTATCCAAGAATGATGGGTATGTGTCAGTAGATCACAGGAGCCAGCTTACAGTGGGCAGCATTGGCCAAATGTGGGATAATTTCAGCATCAAAATAAATAATTACAGTGATAGATTATAAACCATTGGATAAACAGGAAACCTTACTGATATAAAATAACAAATTAATAACCTAATAGTGGATTGCAAACTGTAGAAAGAGTTACCAGATGAAGGCCTAGGAAATAGCATGCCCAGAGATGGAAAAGCAACAAAGCCAATTCTGTACACCCCCTCTTTTTTTTTCCTTTAAAGAATAGTAAGTGGTTAGTAATTGTTAACTAATCTCAAGTTATTTTTGAATCCTGAGTTTGAACAGCAGAATGGAATAATGTCTATACTGAGTCACCAGAGCAAGGGCATCAGGAAAAACCAGTTTTTCAAAATAGAATAAGACCAGGTAGGACTTTCCTGGCAGTCCAGTGGTTAAGACGCCATGCTTCCACTGCAGAGGGTGTGAGTTCAATCCCCGGTCGGGGAAGTAAGATCCCACGGGCGGCATGGCCAAAAAAAAAGACCAGGTATAGGTTTCAAAAATACAAAGCTGTTAAATATGTATTATCACAGAATAGACACTGAAGAGTTTTCTATCAATATAATGAGTTACATATTTTAACTAGCAAAATTTAGAGCCCATCAAGGGCTCAAAATTTGTGCTATTCCTTTCTTATTTTTTCTCTTATGGTTTGTGTTTGGTGCAAAGCAATATCAAGCAGAATCCATACTTGTTTGGCTGAACTGTTGTAATTAGAGGAAAATGCAAGTGAACATTTCTTGGAAGGCAACTTTTGCTAGGAAGTTAGAAGCTGCTTTAATTGTTTCCACCACCAGGTGGCAGTGTTAGGGTACCGTCGAAATTTTACTTACTACTGCACTGATGTTTATCGGTTTCTGACAAGTAACTTTCTGCAACTATAAGGGAAAGGGAAGTAAAAATGATATAAGGAGAAATAAGACAGTACAATGAAGTAGTTAGAATTCTGGGTTCTAGAAGCAGAGTGTTCTAAATTTAGGTTCTAAATCCTGCTTCTGCCGCTTACTGGCTGTGCAATCTTGAACAAACTACTAAATTACTTAAGCCTCATTTTCCTCATCTTTAAAATGAGGGTAACATTACCTACCTAAAAGTGTTGTGAGAATAAAATCACGAATATATTCAAAGCATTGACACATGTTAATGTGTTGAATTGCGTCCACCAAAATTCATATGTTGAAGTCCTAATCTCCAGTACATCAAACTGTGACCCTCATTGCAGACATAATTAGTTCACATGAATGAAGTTATTCAGGTGGACTCTAATCCAATATGGTCAGTGTCCTCTTAAAAAGGGAAAACTTGGACACAGACACTCACAGAGGGAGAGCATCATGTGAAGATGAAGGCAGACTTGGGGTGATGATTCTACAAGCCAAGGACCACCAGAGATGGCCAGCAGCCACCAGAAGCTAGGGGAGAGGCATGGAACAGATTCTGCCTCAGAACCCTTGGAAGAAACCGACCCTACCAACACCTTGATCTCAGACTTCCAGCCTCCAGAACTGTGAGACAATACTTTTCTGTTGTTTAAGCCTCCCAGTCTGTGGTACTTTGTTTCAGCAGCCCTGGGAAACAAACAGCACGTGAAAAGTACTAATTCATATTAGCTGTTATTAGCCCTGAACACTTTTAATATAACTGTACCAAGGCAACAAAACCATTTCTACTGTAAATTAAAGTGCATTTTCCAGCTGTCATGGATTTATATCACACACACACACACACACACACACACACACCCAAATCATGACATTCTATGGAGCAAGAGAGAGCAAAACTCCCAACACAGGGAGGGAGATTTCACTGAAACACAGGAGGACACCTGCTAACAATGAGAATTATAAGGTCTTCATTCTCTGAGGAAGCTCACACAGAGGCCACGTGACTCCCCGAGAGGGGGTAGGATTTGGAGTCCTGTGGTTTTGAGCCTCCCAGCCACACCCTATAAAAGTGTTAGTTCTTCTTACCAGAGGGGACCTCCTGCTGGTTGGAGAGTTGAATTTAATAACTGTAGCATCACTCTTTATCTCAGGGCATGAATTTCAGTCATTTTCCTTTGACCCTAGAAAAGCTGGGAAAGGAAAAGGAGAAAAGAAGCTTGGTGGTAGTTTTTTTTTTTTTTTCTCTACCAAGATCTAGAATCTCTAACAGCCAATTTTATTAAAGACTGAGATCAGGGCTTCCCTGGTAGCGCAGTGGTTGAGAATCTGCCTGCTAATGCAGGGGACATGGGTTCGAGCCTTGGTCTGGGAAGATCCCACATGCCGCAGAGCAACTAGGCCCGTGAGCCACAACTACTGAGCCTGCGCGTCTGGAGCCTGTGCTCCGCAACAAGAGAGGCCCGAGCACCGTGATGAAGAGTAGCCCCCACTTGCCACAAGTAGAGAAAGCCCTCACACAGAAACGAAGACCCAACACAGCCAAATAAATAAATAAATAATAATTAAAGGTGCTAATAATTTTTTTTTTTAATGGTAAATTTAAGACTGAGATCAGTTAGGTAGTATTAAGGTTGAGGAACTCTGCCCCTAAGCCCCACTCCCAATCCTATGTCACACGTGTCCTCAACATTTCACCCTGAGCCTTACCCCACGGACAATGAATATAAGAGTCTTGAATAAATTGATCTGGAATAGGCAGCACTGCAAGTTGCCATACTTGGCAGATAACTCACCCCAAATCAACCCTTCCTCAGGCTCAAAGAAGGAACTTGGGCCCACTGGGTGGGCTGGAGGGCTGTCAGCAGTTACGGGAATTTGGAGTTGTCTCTTTTGTGTGTACGATAAAGAGAACATAGGAAACATTACCTACGAGGTAATGGGTTGGATTGGAATTTTAACTAAAAGGAATTACGGATGTGGGGACTTTGTTTGGTTGCTGAAATGAACCAACCAACCAGAAAAGACACCTTGAGACAACTGAAAAAGACACCTTCCATCCCACTCTGTTTTGTCTAGCTAACTCTAATTTGTCCTTTATGACTCCATCTTCGAACTTATTTTTTTCCATAAGGCCTTCTCTGATTCCTGTACTTATCTGTCTTAATGGAGCAGCACAGAGTCAGGAGCTTGGTATGTTCACCTCTGCATCCCCAGCATCTAGTCCAATGCCTGGCCCATAACTTGTCTTCCTGATTGGGCTGAAAGTACCTTGAGATCAAAATATTTATCTGATTGATTTTTATATCTTTCCAGAGTGCCAAGAATAAAGCTTCATACACAGTAGGAGATCAATAAATACTTGTTAAATATACAAAGGACAGAATGTAACAAGCGAGTTCTTTCTTTCTATATTTCAAGGGAAAATATAATAAATAATCATGATACCAGAGCCAAAAAAATCCAAAAGAACCTCCAGGAAACAAAAATGTGCAAGTGTGCCAAGAGGTTTTACAGAGTAAGTCCATATGGGATTTTAAAAAACAACACAAGCGCTGCTGGACTTTATTGTGAATCGAATGTGCCAATACCAATGCTGAAGAAGACATCCCTAAAGCCAAATACCAGCATTTGTTTCCCAAACACTGATTAAAACAAATATTTTTCAGTTGCCATAGCTTTGGGATATGTTTTTGACATGCACACTGAACACAGCAAATGATATGGAAACTCTGGCCCCTTTCATCTTTGCTTGACATTAAGGAACCCAACCTCACTAGTGAGGCCAGAAAACACCAGCTTCACAACTACAAAGATAACTTTCCTTGGGTCCAGGCTGCCAACCCCAGTACCATCGTTGCGATGATTTGTCATTTCTACTAGCAGCATGTGCTGTAAAATTGTACACAGCTTCCAAGTAGCCTTCAGGTTTGGAAACTAGCTAAAATTAGACTAAGCCCTGTGTCTCTGCATGAAAGCAGTAACAATATTTCTTTAATACTGCGTGTAGTCCTTCTATATTATTTTAATTTTTTATTATGGAAATTTAAGAGCATATACAAAATTAGAGAGAAGCTGTTCACCCAGCTTCAACAATTACCAATTGTGAAAGGAGAACTCAAGACACAGAACCATTAAGAAAAGACTTTTTACTTTCACTATTTTGCAAGGGAGACGATACTTCAGAACAACTGTGTTCTCCAAACAAAGAACATAGCAGGTATTTAGAGAAAAAATGAGAAGTTGCCAGGATTACAGTCAGATATCAATATTGCAAAAATCAGGAATAAAGTTGTTTGTATCAGGTTGTTAGCAGCTTACAAGAAGGGTTCAGGTCTTCATTCAGAGGCTAGTGTTAGGATGTTTCTGCCTTTTTTTAGTTTATTTAAAAATGCCAAATGCTCGAAGTTTCTTTCTTTGTTTGTTTGTTGCAGGGGGTGGGTTTTGACTGTGGTACCTGATGAGCTAAGTCAAAAGGGCAGCAGAACAAGTATCACTCCTACTTGCTTGGTGAGTTTCTGTCCCTGAAGCATAGACATACAGGTTTGTTCACCAATTTTCTGATTCATGTCATTAACTTGGTGGGTTTTTCCTATTTGGCTAGTTTAACTCACATAGGAGTCACAAGAGGTATTGATTCATATGCAAAGATTTCCTTTTTGTATGGTTTAAAAGAGCTAAAGTCTTGTGATGAATTAACATCTGTCTAGAGGCTTCATAAAGCTCCTAGTCATACTTTGATCCCATCAGCATTACAGAAATACTGTGTTTGAATCGATGTTATCCACTTGTCCTTTCTATGTCTGGGAACAAAAGGCATCCAGTTTGCCTCTACCAAGCTTTACCTGCAGTAACTGTATAACTGGGGTGCTGTTCCTTCTCTGAGATCCCCAAGTCAGCCAATGTTCCTTGTCTGTCAGGAAGTAGCATTCTTTATTAACTGTAAGGCCAAGATTCCACTAGCCATAGAACACGTACAGGTATGTTTTCTGGAAGGATTTTGTAGGCATCATTTCCAAATATTCAACTGCAGTCCTTGTTTCTTAATAGTGAGCTTATCATACCTAATTAAATGAGATTTGTTTTTGAATGTGACATTTCTGTCACAAATTTTTATCCAATCCCAATAGAAAAAAGATAGATTTGTTCTGAACCTATGTAAATAATGACGTGGTCATGAAAAAGTAAAGGGAAGCAATAAATGGCACTTTGTGTAACGATAATTGTTCTGTGTAGTTTTACAGACAAAGCCAATCAGTATGTGTCACTATTTTCCTCAGAATCATTTTTCTTAGTGATCATCTTGCAATTTATACAAGTATGAAATCATTGTTGTACATCCAAAACTAACATGTTATATGTCAATTATATTTCCATTTTTTAAATAAAATATTGTAAGTTTAAAAAAATCATTTTTCTTAGGTTTTCCTCTTGATTTATTACCTTATGATCATTTTCTAAGATATTTTATAGATTTTTTTTCCTGAACTCTGGGAGACCAACTGCAATAAGACACCATTTAAAAGTGTTTTGTTCCACTTTGTACATAGTTAGCTTGTTAAATCAAAAATTAGTGCTAAATCAGGAAGAAAGGGGTGTTCTTATTTTCCCAACAGAATATATCAATAGAATATTAGTCACAAGCAAATATTTCATCTTAATTTCCTTCCATCCTAGATAATTAATTTCTTATCTTGTAATCTTGGTATATAATTGGCCATCTACTATCACAAAATCATCTGCTTTTGAACTAAAAAAAAAAAAAAGGTCCTGGAAATCCTCAGTCATCATTCAACCATGCACTTGGTGACATCAGCTTAGAGTGGAAAGCCTGTACCTGTGAATCTATTCCACTTGGTATCAATAGTAAAGAGTACAGGCTTCAGGCCTTTCCTGAGGTTATGATTCTTTTAACGTTTCTTCCAGAAGACTCCATTACTGGTCTATAGTGTAATAACAGGTGTGTTTAGGCAAGTGTTAAGGAAAGAAGAAACCACCTCTCGATGACAGGACTGAATGGCTTGGGTTAATGTACTATAATAACTAACAGTATCTACAAGAAGACAGGTGAGACATAATGCATAAATATTTTGTAAGGGTTTAATCAATAATTACCCTGAGAGTAGTAATAATATGGACAATTAGGGCATTGACAGATCTCCAGGGTCTTTTAATTTATTCCATTAAGTGTGTATTTTATTGTAACTAATTGACACAGGTATTTTTTTTAAATTAATTTTTATTGGAGTATAGTTGCTTTACAATGTTGTGTTCGTTTCTACTATACAGCAAAATGAATCAGCTATACATATACATATATCCCCTCTTTTTCAGATTTCCTTCCCATTAAGTCACCACAGTGCGTTAAACAGAGTTCCCTGTGCTATACACCAGCAGTCCCCAACCTTTTTGGCACCAGGTACCGGTTTCGTGGAAGACAATTTTTCCACGGACCTGGTGGCGGGGTGGGGTCGAGTTTGTTCAGGCGGTAATGCGAGCGATGGGGAGCAATGGGGAGCGATGGGGAGCGATGGGGAGCAATGGGGAGCGATGGGGAGCAATGGGGAGCGGCAGATGAAGCTTAACTCGCTCGCGCGCTGCTCGCCTCCTGCTGTGCAGCCCGGTGCCTCCCAGGCCGTGGACTATTGCTGGTCCGCGGACTGCGGTTTGGGGACCCCTGCTATACGGTACGTTCTCATTAGTTATCTATTTTATACATAGTATCAATAGTGTATATGTGTCAATCCCAATCTCCCAATTCCTCCCACCCCTCCTTCCCCCTTGGGATCCATACATTTGTTCTCTACATCTGTGTCTCTATTTCTGCTTTGCAAATAAGATCATCTATACCATTTTTCTAGATTCCACATATATGTGTTAATATATGATATTTGTTTTTCTCTTTCTGACTTACTTCACTCTGTATGACACTCTCTAGGTCCATCCACCTCTCTACAAAGGACCTAATTTCTTTCCTTTTTATGGCTGAGTAATATTCCATTGTATACATGTACCACATCTTTATCCATCCTTCTGTTGATGGACAATTTAGGTTGCTTCCATGTCCTGGCTATTGTAAATAGTGCTGCAATGACCATTGGTGTGCATGAGACACAGGAATTTTAAAATACAAAGCTGTGAATAAATTTTGTTGACAGTTATCATGTTGGTCTTTGCACATGAGCACGAGTATGATCTATTCATCCTGAAGACACACAATTGCTGAAACATGTTCATTTTAATATAACATAACATTATAACACATGTAATATAACATATAACATGTAGTATAACTATAACATATTTAATATAACATAACAAATTTAATAACATCTTACTTGTATGCTTTGTATACAATTGACCTATGGAGGTTGATTTGCCAGCTCTTTCCACACTATGGACTTGACAAACAGCTCTCACAATGAGACAGGCTGGGACCTGGAACCCTTTGCTGGGACCTGGGACCCTTTGCTGCAGTGCTGCAGTGCTTGCACCTGGACACACCTCTCCTCAAGCAACAAAATACAAAGAAACTGACTAAAAATAACTGCGTGCATTTGGGGCAAATTCTGGACCCAAAAGATACAAAGAGACCAAAAAGCTCATCTGCCACTTTTGAAGAGCCTGGAGCCAAAACAGGGTGTTGGGAACAAAAGCACGGTACTGAGCTGCCCCCTGCACACAACACCACCAGAGGGGTGGGCGAGCCACCGAAGCCACCCTCTGGCCCGACCTCTGGACACACCCCTACCCTCACCCCATATCAGGAACAAGCTTGCCCCATCTTGGGGAACGAGCAAACAAAAGAACTGTTGTCTGTTCTCTCTTCCCCCCGCTGCAGCAGGGGCCGCAGTAAAGCCTTGCCTGAATTTCTTGTCAGGCATCTGATCAATTTCTATTGACTGGGGAAGCCCAGGAACCCTGGTCGGTAATAACAATACAGAGAATACTCTGTATTCTCCTGATGATTTCTAGCACCCATCCTTTTACTAAATGAGAAAGTAAATCTTTGGTGCTGTCCAGCAGCTCTCTGAGAAACCTCAAAGATAGTTTGATTCTCAAAGACGTCTGAGCAGTTTTCGTATTTGAAATTTGGGGCCTGAATTTGTAGAAGTCAGTATAAAAAGTTGTCGAATAGACAAGATGGGCGCATAAATCACATGTGCCTAACGAAGAAACTGTTATAGTCTTGGTTATAGTGAAAATACACGCCAGCAAATAACAATAAGTATTAGGAACTGTAGCCTTTTCAGAAGTAGATTTTTGTTAAAAAGTTATTAAGTTGCATGACCAAAAAAATTCACAAAATGTTAACAGGCTCTCCTGTAAGTATATTTTAGTGACCCCTGGAATCTCTGCTAACTGGGCATAGAATAACTTTTTGCTGTTTCTTGTTCAAAGCAGACTGAATACAAGAAGCTCAATGTTCTTGTGAAATACCTAACTTTCTCTTCATCATCTGTAAACTCCCTTCACTTAATAATTTTAATATTCCATCATGGGCATACATTTAGACATATAAAAATAAATACACAAGGACTTCCCTGGTGGCACAATGGTTAAGAATCTGCCTGCCAATGCAGGGGACACGGGTTCAATCCCTGGTCTGGGAAGATCCCACATGCCGCAGAGCAACTAAGCCCGTGCACCACAACTACTGAGCCCATGCGCCACAACTACTGAAGCCTGCACACCTAGAGCCCCAGCTCCGCAACAAGAGAAGCCACCACAATGAGAAGCCCGCACACCGCATCGAAGAGTAGCCCCCTCACAGCAACTAAAGAAAGCCCACGTGCAGCAACGAAGACCCAACGCAGCCAAAATTAAATTTTTTAAAAAATCTTTAAAAAAATAAATAAATAAATATACAGTTAAATGGCAAATACGAAGCTTTTAATTTTAACTTTAAAACCTATTGATCTTAACGGAATAATATGACAATGTTTATCCACATTAAATTTATCATCTTAATAAAACTGTAACATTCTTTTTGAAGAATAGATGAAATATATCCTTTATCTTGTACCCACATCTATATCTCTTTCAATGACTGTACAGCCACAACTGCTATGCATATTAGCTCCAACTTCAACCAAAGTTACCAACTTCTGCTCTCTCAAAGGCCCAGAGGAAACTAGGTGATGGGTAACTAAGAAAGATCTATTATACACAAGCACCTTAGCAGAAAAGCAAGGCCCAGGGAAGGTGACTTGTGCCCCACAAGCCGTATTACACATCCATTTTGCATTTTTTAAAGTGGCAAAAATGAATACATGAACTAACACAGCCCAGATTTTTGCTTTCTTAGTCAGTCTTGTTCCATCCAAAACTCCACCCACTTCCACCTCACACCAGGTTATTTTGAAGCAAACCCCAGGCATATCATTTCACCTGTAAATATTTCAGTGTGGATCTTTAAAAAATAAAGACTCTTTTTAGGCTGTAAACATGACCATAACACAATTATCAGATGCAAAAATTACCAATAATTCCTTAATATCATCAAATATCCAACATCCAAATATCCATCAAATATCCAATCAGCATCCACATTTCCCCAATTACCTTGTAAATATTTTCAGCTTCTTTATTTGACTTGGGATCCAAATAAGACACATTGCAGCCGAGTGATATGTCTTTTAAATCAACTTTAATCTATAGGTTTCTCTGCCATGCTTTTTTTTTCCCTTGCAATATTTTGTTAAAGGTAGCAGGTTGATTGTCTGTAGAATTTCCCATAAACTGAGTTTGCTGACTGTATCCCTATGGTGTCATTTAACTTGTTCTCTATCCCTTATGTTTTCTGTAAATTGTTAGTTGCATCTAAAGGTTTAATCAGATTCCAGTTCAATGTAGGTGATTTTGGGTTTTGGTTTTACAAGATGTGTAGTAAAGAACTTAATCTTGTCCCAAAGGAATCCAGCTTTTGGTTCCTGAAAGGCAATCTCTAAGCTCTTGCAATATCATCCCTGATAAAAAAATGTTTTTGTTTGCCTGGGGGCCTTGGGTCACACATAATTGGCTCAACTTTGGAGGGCCTGGAGACTGAGAAGTCACACGGCCAGTCAAAACTCTGCAGAGGAAGGTTCAGGTGAGCTTCCCCGATTAGCAATAATCTGGGCATATTGTCACACATCGATTCTGGGAAAGTTACAGTGTCCACAGCTCTATGAGGAGAAGACAACTGGAACATTCATATTTGGAACTTTCCTGGCCTCTGTCCTATGCACCTTTTTCCTTGATTACTTTTAATCTGTATCCTTTTGGTATAATAAACCATAATGGTTAGTATAACAGCTTTCAGTGAGTTTTGTGAGTCCTTGTAGAGAATTATCAAAACTAAGGGTGCTTTTGGAAATTCCCAACTTGCGATTGATGTTAGAGGTGTGAACTGTCTTAAGAACTGCCCCCTAAACTTCCCACAAGACCACTACAGAGTGGTCAGCCATTGATGACCATGGCTTAATGCCATTAAATCTTCAGGGACTGCCAAATGGTGATGTTTTATTTCTATCATCTCTGTATTCGTTTTCCCCTCATCATATATCTAAATCATATAAAGATAGACATAGATATCTATAGCTACCTATAGATATCTATATAGATATCTGATATATATTATACAGGAATAACAGGAAAATTACTTAATTATTTTCTTCATCAGTTTTCAAATCAATGAGGTAATTCCTTGCATCTTCCATCCAAAGTGTCAGTGACTTGGGTTTTTCATGTCTTTATGTCATGAATGTAAGCATCAATTCATTGAGTGATTATCATTATTGATACTCATAATCTGACCATCTTTAACCAGTCTGGGTGCTAGGAGTGCTCATTGCTCTGAGCCCTGGGCCTGTTTCTAGGCCTTTTCAGTGGACAGAACTAGGAAAAAATTTTTCATACATATTATTCATTCATACTGATACTTCCAATTCAAAATTAGAACTACACGTATAATCCTTCTATTTTTGTACAAGTTTGGAAACTCATGGACCCTATCAGAGTTCCTGAATGCTATCTGATTAAGACTTTTTTAAATTTCATTAAGTTTACACTTCGTGGGGGGTTACAAAAAATAAAGGGAAAACTTTTCAGGAAAGTGTTCAAAAATACCCAAGACATTCAAATGAGAAGGAAACTTAGGGATCATCTAGCGACCAAAAAACTCTCATTTATAAATGAGGAAAGGGGGGCCTAGCAAAGTTCAATGAACTTGCGCCAAGCTTCAGAGCTACTTAGTGCCCAGGGCAGAACTAGGACCAGGCCACCTGACTCCTAATATTATTGTTCCTTTTTTTCTGACTGTTATCCCTAGGGTTACCACTCTCATGTTGCAGAACTGAAAAATAGAGCAGAGAGGAACAGAAAGGAATATGGAGCTCAGTTATGATTTCATAGTGCCTTGGAGGAACCGAGAACTCAGAGCACAGACCTGCACGAAGGAAGCACTACTTACCCACCTTCGGTAGAAAATGTTCGTTTGGTTGTTCTTCCAAAACACTTTTAGGTTGTGCTGTGTCCTCTCTCCTTCCCTTTTGCCAATAGCCAAGCAGCCTCATACTAGGTTGGCCAAGGTAGGGCCATCTCAGCAGAGTAGAAGAGTTTTAGCCAGCCCACTCAGGAACAGAATTAATGACATGGTCTCATTAGTGCCACACACAAAAAGAATCCATCAAGCTGGCGACTTGGTGTAATGCCTCACTCCTCTTCAAATGAAGGATTTTAAAAGGATTTACTGGTTTGCAAGGCAGAAATAGAGACACAGATGTAAAGAACAAACAAACGTATGGACACCAAGGGGGGAAAGTGGTGGGGGTGGTGGTGGGATGAACTGGGAGATTGGGATTGACATGTATACACTAATATGTATAAAATGGAGAACTAATAAGAACCTGCTGTATTCTTAAATAAAAATAAATTAAATTAAATTAAATAACAAAAACAAAAAAAGAAAAAGAAAAGAAAAAGAAAAGGATTTTGTCAGTCCCTCCCCAGGCATACTAATCTTGTCCAACTGTCAACTGCTTGTTATCTCTTTCAGTGCTTCTTAAACCTTTCCACTGAAGAACTGAGAGAGAAGAGTGCCAGCTGCATGTGTGCACAACACACACACACACACGCACGCACGCACACACGCACACAGGGGCACTCGTATGTGTAAATGCACAGCCCTGGGAAAGTGGCCCAACACAATCTTTGGGAAATAAACATTCTCCAAAGTACTATGTCTATCTTATTTGTTTAAATCTCACACCTACTCTGTTTTTCATATATAACTTAAAACTTTAAAAAATAAATAAAAACTTAAAAGGGAAAATTTATATTCCAGAAGATGCAGTATATTTAAGAAAGACTTTAAGAAATCCCTCCGCCTCCTCAATCATGGCTTGTCTCTTACATCCCCATTTGAAAAACCCCTACTTGAGAAACTTATATAATAAATTTTTATTGCTCCGAGGTAGAATTCATACTCTTAAAGGTAATTTAATATTTTTTTAATTTGCATTTTTCTGCTCACTCAATCAATATTTATAGCGTATCTACTATTTTTCTTGCTCTTATTTTAGTAAAATCACTAATTAAGGTGTTATAATGAAGACACTCACATGATTTGTGCTTTCCTGACAATAATGATATAAAAGTAAAATGTAAGTGTACTCAAACTGTACAAAATGTTACTATATTTTCATCATAAGGGTAAACTAAATGTAAAAAAAGTGTAAAATTATTTTTCATATGTCAAAGTTATGTCTCTTCTAAAATATTTAAAAGCATCTATTAAAATTAAAAGGGAAAGCATAAATTAAAATTAACAAATGTCAACATTTTAAATATTTTAAATTTAATTTTTGAAAATTTAATTAAATGTTACTAAAAGGTTTATAAAAATAAAATGATTCTTCTTTCAGAATTTACTGTCCTTCTCGTTGCCAATGCAAAGAATTGGTATCATGCTTCATAAACATTTTAATTAGAACTTCATATATACAATTTAAGAGGGATATGAATTACTTAATGTTGCAAAATATTCTTCAGCCACCATGTGCAACAGTTGTGAAATCACCCTAAATTTGTGAACACAAAAGAAGTAAGACAAGTGTACAGTCAGCGGTATTGGAGACCAATAATTGGGATATGGGAAAATGTAGTCATTCTTATTGAAAGAGAAGTTTGAAGAATTGATTAATTTGTCTTTCCTCTTATCCAAGCACTTCCATCACCCAGTGCTCCCCAGACTTCCCAGCACTGTGGGACCCTGTCTTTGCAAACAGCACGACCCACAAACCTTCCCAGCATTCCGAGGCAGCCAGCAAGAGATGTGGGAAAACCTTCTCCTGGGGGTTAAACAGTGTTGGTTATAAAAGTGGATATTTAGGCTTATGGCCGTGCTATGTAAATGCTGAATGCCCAAGTGAGGGGGGCCCGTGTGCTGTTTAATACTCTGTGGTGGGGCGGGGGAGTTCTGACATGCAAGGCCTTCTAAAGCCAGGGCAGGCCTCGCTCGCCCCAGTCTGAGAGCCGTCAGAAGCCTCCAGTACATAAACATAATGGAGTAGAAAGAGTAGGTGTGACGTGACCGCCCTCTACTCTGCTCCAGAGAGAATACAGAGTGAGAAGAGGACCTAGAAACAAAGGGTTTACAAAGTACTTTTGTTACTCAGTCCAAGCTCTCTCTGCTCGCTGCACAACAGGCCAATAAAGCAGAGACGAGGTGCTGAGGCAGGGAATACGAATTTATTCCGGCAGACGGAGAAGATGGCAGACTGATATCTCAAATTAACCACTTTATAGGGGTTTGGATGCCAGTTTCTTTTATAGCACAGAGAGGGGGAGGAGGTGGGGAAGTAAAGTAAAAAGGCCATACGTTTTGCAAATATCCCCTGGAATGGCCAGCTTCGGGGAGGGGATGTGTTAATTTCCGCTGTCTTGCAGCCATCCACAGGTGGACAGGGTCTGGATGTTTCCCTGAACAAAGGCACTTTGGTTTGACATTCAGGCAGAGGGGCAGGGTTCCCTGAGGCAGGCCAGTATGTATAGACAGTATCCTTTCAGTGAACAAAAGCAACAGGAAGCAAAGGTTAAAGTAAAAGAAACAGATCCAACATGTAGTCAGATTTGGCTCTTCCCTGTTACACTTTCTCATGCATTATCTACCTACCCAGGGAGGTTAGTATATAGAGCAGATATGATTATTACTACTTTACAAATAAGGAAACTGAGGCACAAACTAAATTGACGTGATTGTCCAATGGTAACCTAGCCACCACTTGGTGGAGCTGAGACCAGAACCCAGGGCTCCTGGCTCCCTGCCCACGGAACCTGCTTTTCCTGTCTGCGTCTTGATGCTCAGAGTTGCGTCTATATTTCTGTCAGGGTTTTGTTAGTTGAAAAGAATAAAAGAACCATGTTGTTTTGCCCTCTTTAGTGTTTAAGGATTTGGAGGTTCAGGGGTGGAGGAAAAGGGAAGTCATTTTAATAGATGTTTTCTGAACTTATTGAACTTCAACATCTTGGAACTAACATATACTGAAATGTTTCCCATCAAATAGTGATTATGTGCACAACAATAAAATTACTGTATTTAGTCTTCTGGGGAGTGGTCAGCATCTTCTTTCATCCTTTTGATTTGAATTTCCTTGGGCTACCTGATAGGGATGTTTCCCGTCCTTACGTGGCAATTTGAGAAGGGTAGCTAAGTAACATCGTTGTTATTTGCCATGTGGTATGCACTATTTGGGAGTTGGGGGCTGAACCTGACAGAAAATTAAACGTGATTTCTGCCTCAGAGGTCCTCATTTTACTCTGATGAATAGATTTGGCATGTAAACACAGGAAGGAGAAGAGAATCCCAACTTCAAGGGAAATGGGGTAGAGATACACCCAAAAAGACATCTGTCTGTGGGATTACCTAATAAATTTAACTTGGATGATGAGTTAAAGAAAGTTAATAGACTTTTAAGCTATAAACCAAAGGCTACAAATGCTGCCTCTAAAGCTGATCTCCACACCTCCAATCTTCTTCCCCCAAAGTTTCCATACAAGTCATTGTATGGCATCTGCCCACGAACCAGGTTCTTGGTGACATTCTGTCTTCTTCACAAAAAATACATACTCCCCTCTCTTTCTCACTGTCAGTTCTGCATTCCAAAAAAAATCAGGGCACTAGAAATAAGCATCAACTTATCTTTACTCACAGGGATGGATGGATGCCTATTTAGGAAGACACTTATGACAAAATGTGGCTAACCAGTAGAGGGGGCCTGGGCTTCACGTTTGGTGTGCTTTAAAGACACAAGAAACCAGAAAGAAGGGTGTCTGGGTGAGGTCACAAAGCAGAATAAGTCAGGTGTAGAGCACGTTTACAACCACTCAAAAGGTTTTGTGAACATTCTCTCTATATCTATACATTCCTGCGTGGGCATATGGAAAAGGAACATTATGCAGACTGGAGGAATGAATCACTCCTGATCCAACAGTGCATGACATTTCTTACTTGAGCTCTCTTGCATTCAAATTCTTATTACTCAATGATTCTTCATTTTTACACAGTTTTTCCATTATGACACACATGTGCAAATTCCTCAACTTGCCATGGCAGACTTTGGCAAAACACTTAAATGAACTCTTTGGTGAACTCTTACCTTCACGTATCTAGAGATTGTTATCCTCAGCAGAACAATTACTCTAGGTTGGCATACTAGTGATTAAAACAATCTTAATGACCAGGAGCCTAACCCAGTTGTAAGGGCTCGGCCCTAGAGTCAAACAGATGAAACTTCAAATTCTGGAATCTACCACATGCCAGCTCTGTGGACTCAAGCAAGTTATGTTAACTCACTAAGATTTGATTCATCTGTAAAAAGGAAATCATAATACATAAAATTTTCTTTTTTTTTTTTAATTGGGGTATAGTTGTTGTACAATGTTGTTAGTTTCTCCTGTACAGCTGAGTTAAACAGAGTTCCCTGTGCATTACACAGCATGTTCTCATTATTTATCTATTTTATACGTATTAGTGTATATATGTTAGTCCCAATCTCCCAATTCATCCCACCACCCCCTTTCCCCCCCTTGGTGTCCATACGTTTGTTCTCTACATCTGTGTCTCTTTGAGGCAATCTCTCAGAAGAGTAGGTACTGAAAAGTCTTGACTGCAGAATATGAGATGGAGTAAAAGGAAGAAAGGCAGTTTAACAGTGAGTCAGGTGAAGGAGGGGAAGAATAACTGGATATGTACTTTAGGAAAATTCAAATGATTAAAGAAATGGCCATCCAATATTTACTGATTGAGCCGGCAGTTAAAGGTGGAGTAGGCACTGCCATGCTAATATTCCAGCACATTAACTTCTTAGTTTGTGGTTTGGCACAATGGTTATTGTAGTAAAAGGCATTTTTATATTAAGTTGTACGTAAATGTACATTGAAATGCTATACATACAGATGAGCCAACAGAACACTAATGGAAAACAAAAAAATGTGAAGGACTAGGTCTTGGAATAGAAAACTTTTTCTACAGGATATGGGAAGCAAGTATCAGACATCCTGGTCTCAGCTCTCCCAGCTCCCACCTTCCTGTCCTCTCGGGCCACTTAAATAAATTCTTTTTGTGGTTTAGCCTCAAAAAAAAAAAAATCATAGTAGTAACCAAAAATAGGATTGTTGGGTGGATTAATGATAACTAATAATAAAAGCAAAACATGTGAGGGAGTTGATATTGTTCTTGGTTTTCCACTCAAGTGCACAGAATTGGATTATCTTTGATTTGTAACACACCCTCATCACTGGTCTAAGCATGGTCCTCTTTTGTTTTTTTTTAATCTAAATTATGTACTTATATATGAATTTGCTTATTATTATTAATAATTTAAATACATGTGAACCAACCACCCAATACAAGAATTAGAACATTAACAATCATTTACACCCACCTATGGGCTTCTCCCCAGTCTATTCCTCTACTTCTCCTTCCTTGAATCTTGCAGTTATTATTATAACTTGTTTTTGAAATTATAGCTTTATCACATATTTGTATTCCTAATAATTCTATTGTTCAATTTTCTTTGTTTTCAACATTATAAAAGAGTTTCAGGCTCTATAAAATCGGAGGAAATTTCCTTTTTAAAAAAATTTTATTGCTCAGGTTATTCATATTTTTGCTTCTAGCTATTTATTTTGCTATATAATATGTCATGTGTGAAGTTACCACAATTTATTTATCTGTTTTCTATTGATAAGTATTTGGGTCGTTTCAGGTATTTATCTTGCTAAGAGTGCAATAAGTGCTGCTGGGAACATTCTTGTTTATGTCTCCTATTGTACATAGAGTTTTTCTTGGGTATATACCTAAAAGTAGAATTGCTGAGTTAATATGGAAATGTTCAACATCAGATAACAACAAACTTTGCGAAGTGGTCGTACCCATTTACACTCCCAACAGTTTGTATAAAACATTCTGTTAATTCACATTCTCTCCAATATGTGGCATTGTCCACTTCTTAATTTTTGCCCATTGAATGGGTATAAGTTGGTATCTCGTTGTGGCTTTAATATGCCTTCCCCAATAAATAATGAAGTTGACCTTCTCATAATGATTTTATTGATCATCTGTGTTTTCTCCTCTGTGAAATTCCTGTTTGTATTTCTTGCCCACTGTCTATTGGATTGTTTGCTATTTCCTTATTAATTTGAGGAAACCTCTATATATTCTTGCTATTAATCCTTTGTTGGTTAGTTGGGTTGCAAATATCCTCTTCCAGTTGGTACCTTCTCTCTTTTCTTTTCATGAGATATCTTTTGGTGTTCAGATCTTAATTTTAATGTCGTCAGATTTCTCTTTTATGGTTAGAGGTTTTTTTATGTGTCTTTAATAAATTCTTCCCTACCTCAAAGTCAGAAATGTATTTACCTATATTTTCTAATAAAATTTACAAAATTTTACTTTTAACATTTAAGTCCTTAATTTATCTGGAGTTCATTTTTACAAATGACTTAAGGAAGGAATCAATATCATTTTTTCCATTATAGATCACCAGTTTTTACAAATACATTTACTGAATAGTCCCTCCATTCTCCATTGATCTGCCAGGTCACATCTGTCATATAACAAAATTACATATATACATGGAATATAGGTCTGCTTCTGAGATATGCGTCTGCTTCTGAGTTTTCTACCTGCCCAAAAGTTTATTTTTCTATTTCTGAACAAATATCATACTGTATATACTACAGCTTCAAAATAAACCCTGTTGGCTAATAAAGCAAATCTCCCCTCCCTACTCCTCTATAGAAATGTTTGACTTCTTGGTCCTTTATTCTTTCACATAGTTTTTTTTAAATTAATTAATTATTTATTTATTTTTGGCTTCATTTGGGTCACCGTTGCTGTGCACGGGCTTTCTCTAGTTGTGGCCAGCGGGGGCTACTCTTTGTTGTGCTGCACGGGCTTTTCATTGTGCTGGCTTCTCTTGTTGCCGAGCACAGGCTCTAGGCACTCAGGCTTCAGTAGTTGTGGCACAGAGGTTTAGTTGCTCCACGGCATGTGGGATCTTCCCGGACCAGGGCTTGAACCCGTGTCCCCTGTAATGGCAGGCGGATTCTTAACCTCTGCGCCACCAGGGAAGTCCTCACATAAATTTTAGAATAAACTATCACATTCCATTAAAATCCTACTGAAATTTTTGTTGGAATTGCATTAAGTCTCTGAGCCAATATGAGGAGAATTGAAATATTTATAATATTAAAGTTTTTTTCCATTTAAGAAATAAGAAATATGTATCATAGTATTTCTCTTTATTTATTTAGGACTTCTTTAATGAATCTCAATAGTTTTAAATTTTCTCCAAGGAGGGCCTGCACATCTTTTTAAAAATTTTTATTCCTATATATCTGATTTTTTTAATATATCATAAGTGATATCTTCTTTTAAATTACATTTTATGGTTATTTGTTACTGGTGTATAGAAATGAACTGACTTTGCTAAATTCTCCTATTATTTCTAATAATATAATACTTTGCCCCAAGTGTCTTTGATTTTCTATGAGGCTATCATGTCATCAGCAAATAATTGGCAATTCTATTTCTTCTTTTCCAATCCTTATGCCTCTACTTTCTTTTTCTTGCCTTATTGCACTAGCTAAAACTGTCAATACAAGGTTGAATAGAAATGATGATACTGGGCACCCTTAATCATTCCCGATGTTAAATGGAATGCTACTATTGTTTCCCCATTAAGTATAATGTTTGCCATAACATAATTGTCCTTCATTAGGTTAAGCAAATTCTTGATTTGCTAAGAATTTTTATCATGAATTTATGCTCGATTTCTATGAAATATTTCTCAAAACCTTTTAAGATAATCATGTTATTTTTGTCCTTGAAGCTGTTAATGTTGTGAACTACATTTATAGATTTTCTATAAATCTATTTGCATTCTTGGGAAAACCCTACACAGTATATTTTACTTTTATACTCTGTTGGACTTAGTTTGCAAATATTTTATTTAGGATTTCTACACTTAAAACCCTCAGGAAATTATCTGTAATTTTCTTTTCTCATATTATCCTTGTCTTGTTTGAACATCAAGATTATATGGCCAAGTTGGACCTGCCCTGGCCTGGGTCGGACAGCGGAGGTGACAGACCTCTGCTGGTCCCAGGAATGATGGTGGTGTTTCACGACAAGGTGGAGATTGAGGACTTCCAACATGACGAGGACTCGGAGAAGTACTTCTACCCCTGCCCATGTGGGGATAACTTCTGCATCACCAAGGAAGATTTGGAGAATGGGGAAGACGTGGCAACATGCCCTAGCTACTCTCTCATTATAAAAGTGATTTATGACAAAAATCAGTTTACATGTGGAGAGACAGTCCCAACCCCTTCCACCAATGAAGAACTAGTTAAATGTTGAAGAAGACTTTAGGACTCCAAAGCCTGAACTTTGGGGAATGAGCCAAGCTGGAAAACTCAAATGCAAAGTCACTGGTTTCTTCATGGGGACAGTTATTTCTTAGTTTGCTGGTTCATACAGTGTGGATCCTTTCCATTGGCTGCCAAGTTGAAGAAGCAAGTCAACCACATGACATACCTGGATTTTGTGCCTAGAACTTTGAATTGGACATGCTCTTAATCTTCCATCCAAACTTAAAAGAAGATAATTTCAAATCAGTGCTTTCTTTCGCTCAGTTTTGTTATTTTTATATCTTACACCTAATTACTTCATTATCTGATAACAGCTTCATCTACCTCAAAGTCATTAGGATTCTTTAAAAAGGGATTTTATTTTTTAGTTGGTTAAAAAAAAAGATTATATGGCCTCATAAATGAGTTGGGAGTATTCCCTCCTTTTCTAGTCTTTATTACAGTTTGTACTAAGTTTAATATGATATGTTTCTTGAAAGTTTAGTAGAATTGCCTGTGAAACCACTTGGCCTAAAGTTTTATTTGTGAGATGATTTTTTTAATTTTAATTTCTTAAAGTTATGGCACTATTAAGGCCTTCTATTTCTTCTTAATTCATTTGGTAGATTATATTTTTCTAGGAAGTTGTCCATTTCATTTTCTTCAAATGCATTTCTATAGTGTGGAGATGATATTACGAACAATAACATTGACATATTTTGCTGTCATCTCATTCATGCTCCAGACTCCTGAGGTTTTAAAGTTGAGATGAAAAGATGATAAGAAAATACTAGTTTTTAAATTACTTTTCTTTTTTTTCCTTGATCACTCTTGCCACAGGCTTGCCTATTTTATTAGTTTTTTCAAAGAATTAACTTTTGGTTCTGTTGATCTTCTGTATTGTTATTTTTGTTTCCATTTCATTAATTTTGCTATTATTTTTCTCATCTCCTTCCTTCTACTTTCTTTAAATTTATTGGGTTTTTTTTTTCTATCTTAAAAAAATGTCTAACTTAAAGACATCACCTTTTGATATTGTGTAGAACTCAAGTCTAGGTTATGGTAGACATAATTTCTCATTTTCTTTTCTTTGGTCTTTGGTAGTTTTTGAAAGACAACACCAAACTTTATCCAAGTATTTAATTATCTTTATGTCATACACCTCTAGTAGCATCTCCTGGATTTGCTTCTTTTCTTATTTGAGGACCTTTTCCAATACTCTTTTCAATATGGGTCTTTGTGTGACAAATATTTTGAGGCCTTATGTGCCTGAAAATATTTTTATTATACCCTCACATTTAAATGATGATTTGGCTGGATATAAATTTAGGCTCAATGTTCTTTTGTCTTTTCAATATTTTAAAAATATTACCATTATTTTCTTTTTGCTCATGAAAAGTCTGAGATCCTGGTGATTCTTATTCCTTGGTGATTGATCTGCTCTATCTCTCTAGAAAATTTTAGAATTTTATTTTTGCCTGTAAAACTTCCATTTCATTATAATATTACCATGGTTAGTTTCTTCTTACTGTTCTTGTTTGGAACTGCATAAATACATCATCATTTATCTTTCTTTAATTCTAGGATATTTATTTCCATTTCTTCAAGTATTTCCTCTTCTCCCTTTTTATTTTCCTCTTCTCCTGATACTCCTATTTTCTGTGAGTTGAAGTTCACATTCCAATTCAATCTTCTTTATCTCTTAGCTTTTATTTCATTTTTTTTTCTTTATTCTTCCTTTCTTCCTTCCAGAAGAGCTCCTTAATCTGATCTTCCAGCTCACTAATTTGTTTTTCAGCTACATCTATTCTAGCGTCCATCTCTGTTCTTTCTACTATTACGAACGTATTTTTCATGCCTAGTATTTCCTCTTGACTTTTATGATTCCCTTATCAGTTATTTATTATGCTTATTTTATATTTGTTAACCATTGGATTTAACATATTTGCTTCTGGTGGCATCTGTAATCCAGGTTGTTGCTTTCTTTTCAAGTAGTTTTTCTCCTGAGATATCTCATTACCTTGGCCTTTGAGCATATATTTCTCTGATGCTATCAGCTGTTCTGTTTTAGCATTTGGTACGGGAAAAGACCAAAGGGCAGATCCCAGTCTGTGTCAACATCCAGTGAGATCAAGGAGAGGGGAAGGGATAACATTAAGGTGGAGAACTCCAAGCACCAGACTACATAATTAATTGCTCAGGCTGTGTATCATGCCACCAAATAACTCTTAAGATCAAGGCCCTACTTTTAGAACCCATCCCACCCTCCACCCCTCAAGGAGAAGCAGCCTTAAAAGGAAGTACTCCTAGGTGCTAGAGGGAGTTGAGGGTAGAGGGAGGTGTGAGTAAACGTTCAAGGTCCATCAATCCCCACCAGTTTTCCACACTCTGGCTTCTGTTCTGCCCTGATTGTTATTCTTGAGGACACTTACACCAGCAGTCTGAGCCTCTATCGCTAATTTCCACACAACTCTCCTGCCCTAGGCTTCAGATGTACACACAAACACACACACACACACACACCAGTTCAAAACAGGCTTCCTTGTCCCTGGGGATTTCTCTGGAGTTTTTCCCCATTATTTCCTACAGTTCCTCTGAGATTGATCTTGGGGTCAGCAGCCAGCCTGTGGTAATTCTCTATCTTGGCAAAATTGGAGGTTTTACATAGGTTTATATTAGACAAAATTGTGAAACAAGTATACCCTGGAACTTTAGGTGCAACAGGACAGCCCAATATTCAAAATCTCCATTACAATGCTTGCCTACCTGAGCCTCCCTTTCCCATCATCAGCCAAAGGTCTCTGCTATTCCTAATGGTCTTCGTATTCCATTAATGATGCTTATCTTTTCCCTATGCAAATACCAAATTAACCCAATCATGAAGCTAATGGAAAAAAATGAGAATAGCAGAGTAGAAGGAGGCCTAGAGACTTTCTCTCCAAGTAACCAAAGTGCATTTCGATAGTGATTTTTGGAAGGCTATTCATTTACTTTGTCTAATCCAAAGAAATAAGGTTGTGTAGTAGGAAGGAGTAGGCTGCTGGAGGAGACTTTTTAGACAAATACAATCTTTCAGCTTTCAAATTTCACTGCGTATAATCACACATCCATATAACATTATAATTCTTATTAATGCTTATAAGCTAACAACAACAATAGCATGTCAACTTTTCCCATTTTAAGTTTAATGGATCAAAATGTACTTCATGATTTATAGGACCTTATGTAATATGGTCCTAACCTTCCCTTTCAGCCCCATGCCTCTATCTCTATTCTTCTGTTCAGTTGGAATGTTTTCAGCTTCTTCCCACCTCAAGATATTCAGAAATCTTTTACTTACGCTGGTAAGTCCCTCCCCACCTGTCATCCCCTGGCTTACTCCTACTGATTCTTCAGCTCTCACCTTAAATGTCACTTCCTTAGGAAAACTTCTTGACCCCAATGCCCCAGACTGAATCAGGACCCCATCTTACACAAACTCATAGCAAGCAGTAGTTTTCTTTTAGAGAATTTATCATAATTATAGTTAACTAATGAAATATGTGAAGAAGAGAATTGGTATAATATACTGTGAGGTAGAAAATAAAGAATTTTTATTCATTTTTTTGAACACATATATACTGAAAACTTACTGTGTTCCAGGCATTGTGTTAAGTAACTGGGAATACAGTGGGGAAAGAGGTAGACCATTCCTCTTCACTTTAATCATCCATTCTTGAGGATATCTCCTGGATATTAGGATCACCTAAAATAATATCTCGTTCAAATATACTAGCATAGACATAACTCCTTCTCAAGAAATTTCATGTCCTTACTCTCATCTCATTTATACTCTAGACTCTTGAGCCCTCCATTTGCCCATCAGTCTCCCTGCCTTTTCTTATCTTCACTTTTTTCTCTATCCAGACTACATGATACTTGTTTTCAGTGTTTTTTCTTGCCAAATCCTCAACTCCCTTGACATTCTGTAGGATCCACTCAGCAAGCTTAAGCCCTGTATCAATCTGACACCCAGGCGACCAAACGTGGTTACAAAACGTCCCATGACCATGTGGATTGGTATTTCTACCAATTCATGTTTTTCTCACTTCAGCTGGAGATTCTTATTGCTCAGGAAGTTTTCTATGTGTTCTAATCAATTTCCTCTCCCATTCTCATAGCAGCTTTTTCAAACTTTCACAATTCATCTATATGCTCCAATGCCCCATTCTAACGCTGCGGATAATCTGCTTCTCACTTCACAGAGGAAACCGATGCCAAGAGTAAACTTCCTGGACTGCAAACTACCTACTTACCTGCAGTCAAAATTGCCCTTGCTTCCATCCCCCACCCACATCAGAATAAAGGAGGCATCTCACCTCCTGACTCTTGCATTCAAGATTTCATTGCCTTCCACAGATGATCTCTAATAACCTTTATTTCCATCTTTCTCTCTTCTTACTCTTTCCAAAAATGCTCAGCTTCTACCAATTAAAAGTAAAACAAAACACCAAACTTCTCTTGACTCTGCATCCTCTTCTATCTTCGTTCCTCCACAGATAAATTTCTTGAAAGAACAGTCTACATTCACTCTTCTTCACCTCTTCCCACTCACACCAGTTTGGCTTCCGCCCTCAGTACTCTGAAATCCTCTGCAAAGATCATCAATTATCTCTTCATGACTAAATCCAATGAATTCATCTTTATCTTGCTTGACATCTTTTCAGAGATTGAAAGTACTCCCTTCTTCTTGAAATTCTCCTCCTTTAAACTCTCTTTTCCCTAGACTTTTAAAAAATATTTTCCCCTCTTGATCCATTCTCCTTTTATTTCTCTGGCCTCTCCTCCTTGGCAGGGAGGCATACTTCTCCTTATTTGCCAACTCCTGTGAGTGCTAAACAAATGCTGTAGGATTCTGTCTTCTCCTTCACTCTTTTGGAAGGGGAGGTAGGGGGGGAGTTTTTAATTGGCTTGTTTTTGTATTTTATTATCTTTAGACCAGGAACTAAGCAAATGAATATATTCCTCAATCTTGAAGACCAAAAATAAATGCAAATTTTAAAATAATTTTTGTAGTTACAAATATAAGAAATTTAAATTCAACAAACACTTAATCTAAAAGTATCTGCTAAGGTTAGGTTAAAATTAATAGTCACCAAAATTGGATGTGATTATATTAAAAACTGAAACTTACATATTCACAGCTCCCAAAATATACCTATGAAACCAAAAAGAACAGGTCCAAAAAGAACTAGTAAATTAGAGGCTAATATAGTGCCAGTTTTCATAATATAACACACTTTCCAAGACTGAAGATTAGAAAAGAATGACTCTTTACTTACTTGTAAGGTTTATTCCCTTAAGAGATGAGTCACAATGGCAAAAACTCAAAACCTGGCCCCCATGAATCTGTGGGCTTATCTCCCTGAGCTGTAAGTAATAGGCTCCTAGACTAGACTAGCAGAAGGCAATAGGTAGCTGCAACATCTTTTCCTTCAATCTTGATATTCCCATTGCATGATACCATCCACATCCTTGACTTCAACTATCAGTACTCTCAGTCTCTAAATTTTCAGCCTAGATCTCCTCGCCAAGCTCCAGAATTATGTATCCAGAACTTGTAAATGGCAGGGCAGAATATCTGACTCCTAGCACAACTCATTTTGCTCCAGTAGGCAGACATAATATACATTGATTTCTACAATGATTTAACAGGCTTTCAGAGTATCTTTATATGTATTAGAGAAATAAGGACTGAATGTCTGAATGAAATTGATTATATGCTCTTTGAGGGCTGGGTCCTTATTTCACCCACCTTAGTGCCCAGCAAAGTGAATGGCACATGGTAAGCTCTCAGTAACTGATTGCATCTGTTCACTCCTGTTAAAAACCTGGTAGCGGGCTTCCCTGGTGGCGCAGTGGTTGAGAATCTGCCTGCCCATGCAAGGGACACGGGTTCGAGCCCTGGTCTGGGAAGATCCCACGTGCCATGGAGCAACTAAGCCCGTGAGCCACAACTACTGAGCCTGCGCGTCTGGAGCCTGTGCTCCGCAACAAGAGAGGCCGCGATAGTGAGAGGCCCGCGCACCTTGATGAAGAGTGGCCCCCGCTCGCCGCAACTGGAGAAAGCCCTCGCACAGAAACGAAGACCCAACACAGCCAAAAATAAATTAATTAATTAATTAATTTAAAACAAAAAACAAAAAAACATGGTAGCAATCTTCAGCATCCCTCTCCCAATCCTTACATCTCATAGCTGCCACAGTTGGAATCTATCGCTCCAGCACTTTCCTGCCCAGCTGCAACTTCGCAGCAGTCTGGCTAGAAGGGGAAGAAACAGCCCTCCATGACCTGGTCCCACGTATCTTCCCGTTCTATCTGTGGACACTCTCATCATTGAGTCTCGACATTCACAACTGATGGTAGGTACCTGAGCACATCTTGTCTCTTCATACCTTCGGGACCATTGCTCATGCTGTTTTGTCTTCAAATGCTCGTCCGATCTTTTTTCAGCTGGCTAACTCTTAGTAGGATTTACAACTCTACTCAAGTTTCATCTTTTAGAAGCCTCTCCTGCGGACCCTTAAACTTAATTAATCAACTCTCCTCTGAGCCCCCTGTGCCAACTTCTTATCTTAACTCTCACCTCTTTAAGTATTTGTTTATGTATCCACCCTCCTCATAGTAATCCTTTGAGGCAGGTGGACTGTTTAACAGATGAGAAATTGAGGCAGAAAAAGGTTAAGCAACTTTCCCAAGGTCACCAGCTAGTAAGTAGTAGACCTACAAGTCATACCTCAGCTATCAGATTTCAGAGCTCCCATTCTAAACCATAAATTCTCAAGGAGAGAGACGGCACCTTATCCATGTTTGCATCCCCAGTGTCTACCATGGTGCATAGCACATAAATGCAATAAATGTCAAACTAAACGGCATTTGTTGAATTCTGCTGAAAAGTTAAGGAATTTAAAAAATGACTAAGATATGATCCTTACCCTCAAAGAAGTGCACAACCTAGTGGGGCTAAGGAAGATTAGTAAAATACTGCAATAATAGAAAAGAATGAACTAAAGGGAAAGTAACTGAGAGTGGGGTAGTTTATATATTGAAACACTGGTATTAGAATGTTGAGGACCCTCTTTAAAATCTTACCCCAACAGCATTAGACATAGGATCTTCCTGGAGCTCATGGTTATATGAAAATTCAAATCAAGTGAATTGTTGGAAGTCAAATTAGAAGATGTCTAGTGACAAGCTCTAAGAGTCTGGCCCAGGCTTTGCCCTATTCACTAGTTTACCAATCCAGTTATGAACCTACTCTGAGTCACACACTTGTACTAGGAGTGGTGATACAAAGAATAATGACTGCAATAATGACATAGAAAATGATGGTAGAATTTGCAAATGACTCAGAGAACTAAGATTAGGTAACATGATAGATGGCAGAGTGAAGAATCAAAACAATTTTATTACCTGGAACAGTAAGCAAAATCAACAAGATGACATTTTGACTATCAGAATTTCCATTTACATTTTTTAAAAAGCAATTGCCCAAGAAAATGGTAGCAATAATGTTAATTTAAAAGACCCAGAGGTTTAAGTTTGCTTTAATCTTAACTGTAGGCTGTGGCTGCTAAAAAAGAAAACTAGCACAATCTTTGGCTGAACTCGTACCAGCAGAGTGTCTGGATCAAAGGAGGGACTAGTCAATGGCCAGTATTCTGTACTGCTTAGACTGCACGTGGGTTACCGCATTCAGTTTTGGGAATGATATTTTAAGAGAGACTTTGACAAACCAGAGTCCAGAGAAGCACAAGAAGAAAGAGTAGTGGGCTAGAAACATAGTCAACTAGCTAGTGAATTTAGGAATGTTTTGCTTGGAGAACTGAAGAAAGAATATTTTCTACTGATATGAACTGTCCCACATAGATTACATGTGAGACATGTAGTGAAGCATGAAGTATGAAACAGTAAACCAAGGCTTGATGCCAGCTGTCAAGTGTCTAGGGATTTCTGTATCAGATGGGAAGATGAACTCATATGATTCTAAGATACCTTTGAAATTTAAGATCCTAAGGAAATCTGTCATCTGGGAGAAGACACAAAATTTTTGAAATTATTTCAAAAGTTTAGAGAGAACCATACATTTTTTTCATTTAGAGAAGAGCCATCACAGCTAAAACCACACTTAAAAAATTAAAACCAGGACATGGTTACCCATCCCTTAGAAGAGCCAAAGAAAGCTTTTCTTAAATAATGTCAGTCCTCTAGTTTATTTCCATAATGGTACCTTAAACATAGTGGCACCCACATGTTCATTAACCTGACAGATTTATGCATATTTCAGGAATACCTGTATTTTATAATAATAACAAGTACTTGTAATTGGCACAGGTCAGTGATTTGGATTTTTCTGATGTACTTTCTGCCTTCTGTAATATAAAAAGCAAAGTATTCATTCTAGCTTTGTAATCTATTTTTTTCTAAGCAAAGTCATTTAATAAAGCCTTCACCAATTTTCGATTTGAACTAACTCTAAATTCAGGCCTGAGCCTACCAGTGTATTGACTTTTCTTCTGTCCTGAAACGATAAAACAGTAAAAATGCAGATGTTGTTCATGATCAAGGAAACATATGATACCTATTTTGTTTTTCAAGTTCATGGGATCTGCTTCAGCAAAATATGTACAACACTATGAGCCATGAAGTTTTCTATCCTCATATTTCAAATTATTCTTTCATTACCTCTTTGCTAACTCCTCTCCCATTCCACATTTTTATTCTAAGTCCATTTTATTCTAAGTATGTTATAGAATTAATTCTTATCTCAGACTTTCATCATTTTCTTAATTCTTTCTATGAGTACATACTTTCGCTTTTTAAACTGTAATCTTAACATTTTTTTTTAGCAACTCAATGGCAAATATAGTGGACTCACAGCCTTAGCTGGGAATGTTGCATTTTAAAGGCCAAGCAAATAGGAAATTTGATGACTAGAGCACTTTACCTCACCGATACAAAAACTGGAGATGAAAAAGGTGGGAATTGTATGAAGCCTCTCTTATCTTCCCTTTTCTCCCTTTTTCCTTATTCTTTTTCCCAAGGGGCAGGGTGGTGGTGGTGTGTGTGCGGGGTGGGGGAGGGTGGAGTAGGGAGAGAGAAAGAGGAAAGAAGAGAAAAAAGAAAGAGAGAAAAAGGCAAGAGGAAAGCAAAACTTGGATAATATTAATAATTGCTAAACTGTATACAATTATCAATTAATGGAAGCAAAAGCACATAAGAGACATACAGGGTTGAAACTGGAGAGGGAGAAGATCTTTGGGACCTAGGAAACAGAGCTGAATCATGTATTCCAAGGTTGCAATATTCTAACAGTCCACATGTACTTTTTCAGGGTTACATTGACAACCTAACAGTAATTTTCAGTGGCCCCCCCGCTGCATTTCCAGGTGGTCAAGATTTATTTTTTGGCCCAGCCCCTCTGACCTCTCCCCCACCTCTGGCCTCTCTTTCTCTAACTTCTAGACACTCAGCACCCTCACACTGAACTCTGGTTTGCCAGAAACCTTTTGGTATTCCCTGCCAATCCTTTCTCTTCTTTCCGGCCCCAAATCAAGTCTTATTCCCAGATTGCACAAGGAGGCAGTTGGCCTGATTATCTGATTAAAATAATCAGATAGAAATGAATCTTAATTTCTGTCTAAAAGACGTACTTAATTTCTGTCCAAAAGAAGGAGATTGTTAGCTCTAGTGGGTCTCTATGTGTATTTTTTGGTTCTTAAGTAAGTAGCTTTTCATCAGATTCCTAAAGGAACCCATTCACAGAGCAATTAAAACACATTAATCTAATTGGAAAAAGGGTATATAGGAACTATTTTTGACTGGGGTACATATGTGGGCTCCTGGTCTACTTAGATGAACCCTCATATACTACTCCCAGCAATCATCAGTCTTATAACCACCTCACCCCAACCCCGGCCCCAATTTCCTTCTCACGTTTACAAACAACATAACTCACAGTAGAATAAGGTATTGCTTAGGAAGAGTGAAGGGCAGAAGAACAGTGAGCAGGTGGAGGTCCCAAGAGCCAGACGATCTTACACAAAGAATATAAAATAAATTAAAATAAAAACATAAAATTAATGAAATAAAAGTATACATATACAAATATATATTAATTTTAATTTTAAAATTTTAAACTACAGAAGAGTTGCAAGAACAATACAATGAACTACCATATACCCTTTACCTAGATTTATCAATTTAACATTTTGCCACATTTGCCTTATCTATCTTTCCTAAACCATTTGAGAGCAGGCCCCATATATCAAAACTTTTATCCCTAAATACTTCAGTGTGTATCTCTTAATAAGTGTATTCTTTTTCATAACAACAGCACAAGCATAAAATTCAAAAAGCTTAACATTTAAATAATACTATTGGGACTTCTCTCGTGGCGCAGTGGTTAAGAATCCGCCTGCCAATGCAGGGGACACGGGTTCGAGCCCCGGTCCGGGAAGATCCCACATGCCGCGGAGCATCTAGGCCCGTGTGCCACAGCTGCTGAGCCTGTGCTCTGGAGCCCGCGAGCCACAACTACTGAAGCCCGCGCACCTAGAGCCCGTGCTCGGCAACAAGAGAAGCCACCACAATGAGAAGCCCGAGCACCGCAACAAAGAGTAGACTCCACAAGAGTAGACCCCGCTCACTGCAACCAGAGAAAGCCCACACGCAGCAACGAAGACCCAACGCAGCCAAAAATAAATAAAATAAAATCAATTAAAAAAAAAAAAAGAGGGCTTCCCTGGTGGTGCAGTGGTTGAGAATCCGCCTGCCAGTGCAGGGGACACGGGTTCGAGCCCTGGTCTAGGAGGATCCCACATGCCGCGGAGCAACTGGGCCCATGAGCCACAACTACTGAGCCTGCGCTTCTGGAGCCTGTGCTCCACAACAAGAGAGGCCACGATAGTGAGAGGCCCGCGCGCCACGATGAAGAGTGGCCCCTGCTTGCCGCAACTGGAGAAAGCCCTTGCACAGAAACAAAGATCCTACACAGCCAAAAATAAATAAATTAAATAAATAAATTGAAAAAAAAATCTTAAAAAAAAAAAAGAGGTGCTGAATCATTAAAAAAAAAAACAAAAAACGAATCCGCCTGCCAATGCAGGGGACACGAGTTCGAGCCCTGGTCCAGGAAGATCCCACATGTGGTGGAGCAACTAAGCCTGTGCACCACAACTACTGAAGCCCATGCGCCTAGAGCCCGTGCTCCGCAACAAGAGAAGTCACCACAATGAGAAGCCTGCACACAGCAAGGAAGAGTAGCCCCCCCCACCCAGCTCACTGCAACTAAAGAAAGCCCACGAGCAGTAATGAAGACTCAACGCAGCCAAAAATAAATAAATAAATTTATATAAATAAATAAATAATATTATCCAGTATGCAATCCATAGGCAAATTATCCAATATGCAATCCATAGGCAAATTTAATAGAAAATATTCCTTTCTAGAACTTTTCTCCCAATCCAGGGTCACATATTGCCTTTGGTGACATGTCTCTTTAATCTCTTAAATCTAGAACAGTTCCACAGTCTTTCAGGACACTGATCCAGACCAGTGGTTGGATAGAATGTTTCTCAAGTTGCATTTTTTTCTGATTGTTTCTTTGTGATTAGATTCAGAAGATGTATTTTTGACAGGAATACTACAAAAGAGATACTGTATACTTCTCAGTATCTTACATCAGGAGGTACATCATGTCATTTTGTCCCATAATTGGTGACATTAACTTTGACCATTTAGTTATGGTGGTGTCTGTCAGATTTCTCCACTGTGAAAGTACTGTTTTTATCCCTTTGTAATGAATAAGAAATTTGAGGATACTTTGAGATTGTGTAAACATCCTTTTCTCCAGCAAAATTTCACCCAATGATTTTTAACATCTATTGATAATTCTATCTGAGTCAATTACTACTATAATGGTTGCAAAATGGTGATTTCCTAATTTCATCATTTCTTCTATGTATATTAGTTGACATTCCACTATCAAGAATTGTCATTTCTCCCCCCCCATACTTATTTAACATTGTAAGAATAAGTAAGCACCCGTGGATTCTTTTTTTTTAATTCATTGTTATAATCCATTTCCATCATTATTCATTCGTGATGCTCAAATTGTCCCAGATGGGTAAGTGGAGGTACCTTCAAACTGGCTCCTGTTTCCTTTTGACACGTCCTCATCATTCTTTGAAAATCTTGCTTTATGGGACAAGATTTTCAAGGACATTTTATACTTTCCCTCCCTCTGTCTGGGAATCAGCCATTTCTCCAGAGTCTGGTTCCTTTTATTGGAGACTGGCATTTAGAAACCAAGGTCTAAGGACACATAATATGTTTCAAAATATTAAAATAACGCTGTATCTGTTTCCTTGGGTCACCATATGGAAGATTGGTGTGGTGATATGCAATCCTGACTCTAGCGTTACCTGTGTGACCTTGGCAATTCCCTGCATTCCCTGGGGGTTGATCCCTCATCTGAAAAGAAATTGGATTAAATAAGTATTTCTTAACCTTTTCGCGGTCACCAACACGTTTGAGAATCTGATAAAAGCTATAGTCCCATCTCCCCAGAGGCAAGCCCAAAGAGGCAAAAAATTGCACACATTTTAGGGGGTTCGGTTTCCAAAGCCCATTTGAGGTTTCAAATCCCTGGATTAGGTGATCTCCAAGGTCTCTTCAACGCTGACATTCTGTGAGTCTACAAGCGCCCGCGATGCTCTCAGAATGATTTCTAAGAGACATCAAATTTGGAGGGATTTATATAGAAACAGATGAAAAAGGATACAAAGAAAGGAGCCTGTGAGCAATGCATTGCTCAGCCACAGTTCTTTGCCCTTTCCAAATTTAGGATGCACAGTAGTCATAGGTGAGAGGTTTTGGCGGGAAGGTCCCCGGGTGGGCGGAGAACACCGGGGCGGGGGAAGGAGACCCGAGCCGGACCCAGGTCTCTGCAGACCTCCGCTCCGCCCACCAGGGCTCGCTCTTGCCCTTCGGCTAGGTGGCCGAGGATCTGGGCGGGCCGGGCTGCTATCCCGCCCCTGGCAGCGGCGAGGCGGCGGGGAGCATGGAGGGCGCCGGAGCCCGGAAGAAACGCGCCGTCCACGCCCCGCCCATCTGCCCTCCCTCACACCCGCCCGCCCGCGGACGTCCGCGGTGCTCCGGTCGCCATGGTGACCAATCGAGGCCCGGTCCCGCCCCCGCCCCTCTTCCCCGGCCCCCTGACGTCGGCGCACGTCAGCGGCGGCGCGCGCCTGGCTGGGCCCTGCGGAGCGGGAGGGACTGAGCGAAGGAGTGAGCGGAGCGGCCGTCGCCCGAGCGGAGCTGAGCAGCCAGCCCGCCTGCTCGCCGCCCTCCAGCCCGCGCTCCAGTCCGCAGTGTCTAGCAGCGGGGCCCAGCATGGTCATGGCGGATGGCCCGAGGCACTTGCAGCGCGGGCCGGTCCGGGTGGGGTTCTACGAAATCGAGGGCACGCTGGGCAAAGGCAACTTCGCCGTGGTGAAGCTGGGGCGACACCGGATCACCAGGACGGAGGTGCGGCCCGGGGCTCGGCGGGAGCGTCCGAGGCGAGGGTTCTGGAGAGGAGCTTGACCGAGAGGGGCGGCCGCAGCGGGGGCCTGGGGAGATCCGAGAGGCCGGGTCACTAGCTGAGGCGAGAGGGCCTGGGAGTATGAGGACCCAGGAGGTCCACGGGTCGGTGAGCGCCACAGCGACCGGGGCCGCGTCACCCGGACCCCAGTGTCTTCCGATTGGAAGCCCGACCAGCAGGGGCTTTGCCTTTCCTAGGCCACCACGGTGGCCACACGGAATTTCACCCAGAGCCTCCCACCCGAGCCGTGACCTGGTCTGTGGCCTCCGCTCTGGAGCCCAAGTTCCGCGTCTTCCCTGCTTTCAGCTGGGGGTGGGGTGGGAGGGGAAGTCTCCGTGCTCCTGGGCTGCGCGGTGAGAGACGTCGCCAGCCCCGAGGAGGGGACCGCCTGTGCTCGGACTCCCCGGACTGGGCTTCGCGCGGCTCCCGGGACCCCGGCGCCCCTCCCCCGCGCGAGGAAGGGGCCACTGGCCGGGAATGCCCGGGCCGCCACTGTCCATCTTCTCTCTCTCTTTTTGCCAGACAGTATCTCTGACTTAGTGTCAGGCTAGTTTGATCTCGTGCCTGAGGCATTTCCACCTATTACTCCAGACAATAGAGCTGGTTAAAATGGTCATCTCTGCATTTGCACAGTTGGTGGGTTGGTCTTTCTTATCCTAGGTTATCCCTTTACCAGGTGTGTATTCTGGCTGTGAATACGCGTTCCTTAAGCCGCAGCATATTCTGCCTCTCTACTCATAAAGCCCTCGACTGCTTCCTGACGGTGAAGCTAGTAGCATCCCCCCCTCCATTGCACATTCTAATGCACCGCACATATTTTCTCGCAAGTCTCTGTTCTTACCTAACCCGCCCCCCCTTCCTTTCACCGCTTCGAGCTGCTCTCCTCAGGGTCTCTATTTTAAGACGTGCAAATTAAATACTTTAGAAAAACGGTAGAAACAAAACCGTTCTTTAGAATAAAACCTTGTGTTTTTGACGTACTCTGCTGTGCCTCATTGTAGTTGTTCTGGAGTTTCACCCTTTTTCAGTTTTTTTCTTCCAGTTTTCATCCTATGCAGTGTTTCCCCTTATTAGTGCGAAATGTACCAGAGTTTGGATATGAAATAACATAGGATTCTTTTTCAGAATGGCTGTGTAAGGTATAGGACATTTGAAAACTAGAGGGATTTTTGTAGCTGTTGTTCTTAGAAGTTTTGCTTAATGTGAAGAATTCCATTTCCAAAAAGAAGGGGCAGATGTCATTGTGTCATCCTCCCCTGCTTATCCTGAGGCAGTCGAAATCCGACTCATTTTTTTAGCATCAGGACCAAGATCACAAATTTTCCTCTCACAAATTTACCAGAGCTAGAAATTTAGGTTAAGTTTGTAATGATAAATAATGTGACTATAGTGAGATTACTTAATCTGATCCCAGCATTTTTAAAAACGAAGAAAGAAGTTAATTCCATTCCTCCAAAGAACCATGGCCCAATGCCATGCTATTTGCCCTTTAATTACATGAAAAGAAGGCATTTGTAATGTGTATTTTCATATGGGTCCTTGCTTAATGACTCTAAAAATCAAACAAATTTCACAAAGGACTTCTACAGAACTTTTGAACTAGATTGTTAGGTGGTTGAATTCCAAACCCATCAGCACATAACATTTTTTTCTCATCAGCTCTTATCAGTATTAATTGAAAGATTTAATTGTCAGCTGTTACTTATTAGGTCAAATTTAGGTAATATAGTGTCTATTTAAGAACTGCTTAAGGGGAGCTGATAAGTGACTGACACTTTTTCTTGAGGTTGTCCTTTCAAACCGTAACTTTTAAACTGATATATCTTGTAGGGCTAGGGGGCAGTGTGGAGTAGTATCATGGTTTGGCTATCAGTGAGATCAACGCATTTGTAATTGAAGGCACAGGTCAGATCGTGAAAGAGCACTCAGATCCTGAATTGTGTGCATAGTATATTTGTGTAAAATGATTTAAGGTAAAAGCTAAGTTTCTAGTCCGTAGAACCCATCTATCGTTGCTTTTCTAAAGAAAGTGTTCTTAACATTTAAAAAGAAATAGTGTGAATTTAAGATGGGTGGGTATGAGTGTTGTGGTAATTTAGTGTAACTGGACATATTAAAGATGAGAGGGGTGAGGGAGATAGCAAGGCATTAATGAAGAGAAAAGTTCCTGTACATGTCAAATTTTATAAAGTTGCTCTGTGAACTTTTGTGGTAATTTTCGTTAAGAATTGTTTAGCACAGATGCAATTGTTTCTTACTGTAGTTTGCTATTTGTTAATGAGGATTTTTAAAGCAGTATTTGTTATCTTTATTCACTGGGTAAATATTTGTATCTTTAATAAATACAACAACTACCTCAAATACTGTAAGTAAGATAGATACTGGAAACTTTAAAGTGTTATTTAACATTATTTGAGGTTCTCATTACAGTACATACAGTAATTATAGTGAGAACAATTAATATGGCATAAAGAACAATATCAATAAAATATCATGATTATACTTACTGCTTAGAAAAATTTCTTCAATATAGTATGCACTAACATCAATATTAGTTTGTGTGTTTTAAAATGTAAGGGTCTTTTTTCCCAAGTTTGAACTCCAGGCAAATTTTAGGGTTTAGTTTAAACAGCTAAGTGATGAACAGTTGGACCCTTTTATTTTTAATTGGTTCTCCGTCTCTTGTTCTGTATCACTCAAAAATGACGTATTTTCACAGAGCTTGGGAGATGCAATACTGCCTTTTAGGTGGAAAAAAAAAGTCAGTAGACAAAAGAGATCTTCATTTTGGTCTAATCTATGAAATAGCTTAACATTGTTTAAGAAATATAATTACATCATCATCTGAAGCAGTGTTCTCATGTTAGATCTCTATGTAAATTTTACACACAAAGGGGAAGGCAGGTGGTGGTAGAATCCAGCTTCTTAATATAATACTTCATAAAAGCTTTGTAGTATTGGTTTGTGATTTATGAATTAGAGTAGCTAATTTTATAAAATTAACATAATGGAAAAAGAATTATAGCATTTAGACTGTTAAACTATTTTAGGCAGTAGTGGTTGCTAGTTTGCTATGCTGTGAGAGTCCTTGAGAAGTGCATTTTATTAATACTGCACTAGTAAAGAACTTTTTCCCTCTAACTAAGCATATGACTAGTTTTTTGTTGTTGTTTTTTTGTCCGTTAAGTAAAATTTCAGAAAAGTCATTTGTGCCCTTAAACTTTTTTGTCTCTATAAAAGAAACATAGTCTTGCTGTAGAAAATATCAAGAAGAGTATAGTGCACAAAAAAGTACGTGTGTAATTCCTCCCTCAGTGGAAATAAATCATTCTTAACATTATGGCATATTTCCCTCCAGTCTTTCTTTTTTTTTTAATGCTTTTTTTTCCCCATAGATGAGATCACATGGTAGATACACTTAGATAAATTGTATCTTCTTTTTCCACTTATCATCATAGCCTAAACATTTTGCTTATTATATATAACTTTATTAAACATTTTTAATAGCTGCATAGTGTTCTACCTTGTAGGTGAATCCTATTTTACTTAACAATTTTCTTATTTAACATTATGCAGTTTCAAGTTTTCACTTACAATAAATAATTTGCAGCGAATAAATTTTATGTATATAACTCTGTATCTGCATTTTCAATTATTTTAGCGGGGAGGGATTGGAGGTAAATTCCTAGAAGGGAAATTACCAAGTAAGAAGGTATTGTTTTTACATTAAAGAAATAGTGTATTTTTATTATCAAATCTATCATGTTTATTATTGAACATTTTTTAAAGTGAAGATAAATGAAAAGAATTAACTATAATATCACCACCCAGAGATAATCATCATTAGTTATTTTCAGACCTTTTCTGTGATAGATAATTGAGTTTTCCTCAATACCATACCTCTTGTGTTGCTTGGCTAAAGAGCATATAAATGTGTGGTCCATGGAATCTTAAAGATATTTCACACAGGTTCTGAAAATTATTTTATTAAAAAGGCATGTAGGTATTACTTATAATTAAGAAAATCTGGAATATAAAGCATAGCAAGGGACTTTCAAAAACTGCTTTTTTCACTGAAAATCATTCTGTGTGCATTTGGGCGCTTTTATATTCAGGCATAATTCGTAAACTAACTACTACCTTAAAATGTAAGCATTTTTAAAGCTTTCCAAATAGTTAAGTACGAAGTTGCATTTTTAGAGCAAAGGTAGAAACAAGAGAAGGGCATATTACACCCTGATTATGGTATTTCTTGAAGAAGAGAACTCAATTTTTTAATACATTTGAATTTTATATTTTGCTTTAAAATTTTAAGACTCCTCTCTGTAGTCTTGGTGTTAATGTTGTTCTGTAAAATATTCCAGATGTCAAGAAGCAGCTGTACTATGTGCTACAGGAGGAATTGTTACCAAATAAGTTAACCAGTAATGTTTGTATCTAGGCCTATGAATGATCTTTAACTGTGTGTTGAAATAAAAATTAGATTTTTCATGGAACATATATGCTTTGCTAGAAATTTTTCTTTAGTTTCTTGGCACTCCAGACAAGTAAAATTTGACAAGTTTATTCTGCTACATATTGTTCAGAATGATCTGTTCTTTGGGAAGAGGGGGAGACAAACATGCAAAAATAAGAGTTGTATAAATTTTTATATTCTGTAGAAATGCTTAACAGAGTTTCATGCATTCTGCTTTTAATTCCACTGGGAAATTCTGTCCCAGTCATCAGGCAATTAAGAAACCATTTATTTGGAAATAACTGAAACTGGCCTCAATTCCTGGATTCACATGATGATATTTGATTTATGGCCCACTACTGAGGGCAGATTCATTTCCTTGGAGCCAAATGGATTCCAGAAATTCATTAAGATATCTTTCATTCCTCTTTAGTGTACCTAATACCTCTTCTACCTTCCACCTCCATATTTTTAAAATATGTCATTTATGTAAAAGTTCCTTTATACAGGACATTTGTGGAGAATGCTTTCCCACCCTTCAAAGAGAAGCAGCCCATATATCCAGTTTGAGTTTGTTGGAAGCATGAAAGACAGTTACATTTGGGAATTTCATCAGAAACGTTTCATTTTAAAAAACATTTTAAAAATACTTTAAACAGGTTAACATGTGAACCTTGGATGAATTAAACTGAAAATTTGTTTTTTCTTCTTTAAAGTAAACATAGTATTTATGTGTTTTTCCCCCAATTACAAAAGATATGCATGTTCTTTGTAGACATTGTTGAAAAACTTGAAGAAGAAAATAAACATTCTTATTTTAATTCCACCATCCAGACCAAGAGACAACCACTGTTAATATTTGGTTCATATCCTCTTAGCTATTCACATATATATGTATATAATAAAGTTGATGTCATCTATACATATAATCTGTGTTTTTTACTAAATCTGTTATTAACATTTCCCCAAGTTTAAAAAAATAATGTCTAAAGCATGGTTAAATAGTATTCTTGCATATGACTCTCTGTATTTCATTTAATCAATTTCCTGTTATTGAACATTTAGATTATTTTTCTCTCTTGCTGTTTCTCTTTCTAAAATAATATTTCAGAGCGCATTCCTGTATATACATCTTTGTGCATCTATCTGATTATTTCCTCAGGATAATCCCGTAGCAGTGGAATTCTTGGGTCAGGGAGTATGTCCTTACATCCATATCTGATGGCATAAGATGCCAAATTACCTCCAAAAAAGGAGTACCTAATAATTTTTGTCAGGAAGAATGCATATTATTTAAATCTTTCCCAGTTTGATAGGGGAAAAACAATATTTTTATTTGAATTTGCATTTCTTTGATTACACAGCTTTATAAGATGACTGTTTACATTTCTTTTGTGAATTGCTTTTCGTCTTTTGGCCAGTTTTTTTAATTGAGTTATCTTTTGTTGATTTATTTAAGTACTTTTTAAGATAGATTATTTTTAATCACTTCTTTTATAGTCTTAAAAATTCTCTGTTCAATTTTTATGGATCTAAAAGTTTAGTGACATTTACCTTCCCTGCAATCTCTTTTCCTTACCCACCATTATAAAAGTCAGATTAAATTTTAATGAGGATTTATTTTATTGTATAAATTCTTACATTTTAAAAGTCAAATTTTAAACTGGAAAAAATGTTGAATTTATTTATTCTTAAAGGATAACTGGAGAACTCCATGTCAGTTTTATTACTGACTTTACTGCTTTCAGAAACCCTTTCATTTGTAGACTACTCAATCACAATCACTATTCAATCAAACAATAGGCTGGTATGTTCTGATTCTACCTATGATTTCATGTATAAGCTTGAAAAGTGCGTTCATTTTTTTAATTTCAGAGGTCTAATTATATGGTAAGGATTTTGCTACTTGGTACTTCAGAAGGACAGTGTAGAATTAGTGTATTAGTAGTAAATAGCACTGAAACACTTATTACCTGAGACAGCAAACATATGTTAATCCCTTCGGATTTTTCACTAGGATAGCTCTTATTGTGTAACTTCCTTATAAAGTCCCCCAAAGCCAGTTTTGTGTGTGGTTTCTTTAAATGCATGAGATTAATATTTCTTTTATGAGAAGTGAAATAATTTTTTCTAAAAGTATCAAAAAGTGTACCATTACCATTAAATTACATTTTGAAAATTGAAAAAATCCCTTTTATCCATCAGCTTAACACTATTTCATTTCTGCTCTTACGTTTAATTCTTTGTCTTCCTTGCAAATTTGTATTTTACATAGTTGTTACTTTTGCATTTTTTTTTTTTTTTTTACTTAACATTGTTGGAAACATTTCTATGTATACAGTCTTCATAGTTAATATTTAAATCTTATTGAATAATATAATCATTTTATAGAGAACTTAGAAAAATAATAAAATGAAAATGACTAATGTTTCACAGATGGAGAAGTTAGCATATATAATAAATATAACTCCATTTCGCTTTCCTTTTTCTTTTCTTATTAGAAAAGTAGTTCATGCTCATTGAAGAAAAATTGCACTGAAAAGTAAATCAGGAAAATAAAATAATTCATGATTTTTTTTCACCCACCAATAACATTTTTGTCATATTTATACCTAGTTTTTATTGGTCTTTTTCTATATATACCTTGTGTTGAGACTGCAATGATATCCTGATTTTTTAATTTAATATTTTAGTCTCATCATTTCTCCATATTATTAAAAGGAACTATTTTAATAGCTGTATAACAGTCATAATATAAACCTACCATAAATCATGTACTTATTTCCCAATTATTGTTTCTATTTTTTATATTATAAACAATACTCGAGTATATTTACACACAAATCTTCATCATCATTTCAGATTATTTTCTACAAATAAATGCTCAGAAATAGAAGCCTTAGGCTAAATGGGATGGATGATTTTTAAGGTTCTTGCTAAAGATTGCCAAATCACCTTCCAGAAAAATTATAACCTATTTTATATTCCTACTAACAGTATATAAAAGTGGCCATCTTGTTGAATTTTAGCTCACAAGGGTGTTTACTTTTTCATCTTTATGAGTATAATTTGAAAAAGTATTTTTGAGATATAATTGACATATAACATTACATTAGATATATATACATTTTCCTATTTATGAGGTTGAATATCCAGTGTTGCTACTTTACATGGGATTTAGTTTGATAGTAATTATCCTAGTTTATCCAATACGCTCTCCAAAGTTGTATAGGAAACCTTCCTTTTGTGTCCTAGCAGAAGAAATATTAATTTTTTATCACCGCATAAATTCATTGAAGGTTTTTTTAAGATATTGTATGCATAATTGGGAATTAGAGAGTTGAATAATTTAGATGAGCAACACCAAAAAAGGATCCTTTGATTTGGAGTCCCTTGCTTGACTTTGTTGTAACCATGAGATTTTGTCCTTGGTACTATGTTCGGAACTAAGTAGAGAAGGGATGCAGAGAGGAAGTTCCCAGAAATCTAAGTTCATAGTTATCCTTAAAATGAACTAGTGGAACACAACTCTTTTGTAAATTCAGAATTTCGTACACCATTGGGGAAATCCCCCAATGCAGATTTTTGTTGTTGTTGTTCATTAAATTTATTTTCCAAAATGTGTTCTCTTTGTTCTCACAGACCTATTAAGTTCCTTGAAGGTAGGAATCAGATGTTGTTCATTTTTGTATCCTGGGCATAATTCTGGGCATACAACAGGTGCTCAGTAAATGTGAATAATAGGCTCATTGAAGAGTGAAAAGATGGAACTTGAAGTTAGAAGGCCTGTGGGTTTTTTCCCATTAATTCACTTGAGCTTTAGAACCTTTGTAGATTATGTAACATCTTTTGAACCTCAGTTTCATCAACTCACGAGTGTACTGCTTGTTCCATTTACTTCAAAAAATTGAGATATAAATGAGATAAAATATGTGAAAGTATCTTGTTAAATTAAAAAGTGCTGTACAGTTGTGAAAGTCATCATCATATTTCTGGGAAGTACTTGGTAAAGAGTCCCATTGTTAAGAAATTACCTGGAAGAGTATAGCAGAGACGATTAGCTGATCACCAAAAATCCACTCTTTCCTCTTCTTCCTGGACCTACAGCTCAAATATTTCTTGGCCTCCCTTACATTTAGGTATGGTCATATGACTAAGTTTTAACTATTGTGTGCCACTTCCAGGACTGGCCCATAAAAACCTCTCAGGAGGGCTCCTCCAAGCTTTTTTCTCCTTCTGTCTGACTGGAATGGGGACAACCTTCAGGGTTGTCTATCCTTTTTTTTCTTTGGCCATGCGCTGCGTGGCTTGTGGGATCTTAGTTCCCCGACCAGGGATTGAACCTGGGCCCCCTGAAGTGAAAGCACAGAGTCCTAGCCACAGGACCGCCTGGGAATTCCCAGGACTGTCTATCCTTTACCCTTTACCACCTTTATTTAACCCTTTAAAGGTAATAAAGACTCCTTGTATACCTCGTATGCCTGCATGGAAGAGGGCTACCTGCTAACTTCTTTACCCGTCTAGTTTTGCTGCATGAACAATAAACTTCCGTTGTGTTCAAATCAGTATACGTTTTAGGGTCTACTTGTTATAGCAGTTAGACTAGCCCTAACTATTACAAGGAGCATGCTAACACACAATCTACTTTTTCATAATCCTCTGAAAGCAGCCTTACAAACAAGGGGTAACAGTGTGAAGATATAAATATATAGCCTTGTGGTCCACATACATACAGTCTGTGACCCAAGATAAAATTGAGGAGAGAATTATATTTTGTCATTAGAGAATTTTTTGGCTGAGAACAGTTAAATAATGAAGTTTATAACTCAATAAAATTTAATTAGATAACATATATTTTTCACTTTTTCATTATTTGAGGCCCAGATTCCAAAAGAGTATCAAAGAGGAGAAATCTCTTGGTAATACCTCGCTTTAATTGGTATTTAGTATTTAAACTTTTTCTTTAACATTAAATATGATACTCAAGATATATATAATAAAAAATTTTCTTAATGACAATAAGCATGCTGAGATTTTTTTAAACCATGATTCCTTTCTATTTATTTATTTTTTCTATTTATTAGATAATTGTGACCCATTTCATTATAAAAGCTTTTTGTTGGGGAGGGACTACTGGTATGTAGATGCACTTCAGAAATTGTAGGGCAAGAAATTTTCTTCAAAATATGCATGTCTATGAAACTCCATGTTACCTTCCTAAGGAATGTTGAGGAAATTAAAATATATACTTATCTTTTTATCTGGCAGCTTTTACCCAAAGTTACCCAAAATAACTGATAATCCTCTATTCTATCATACTATATTTGGGCAGGGCGGTCACCTTACATGTATTGGTTTGAGGTGGTTCAATAATGTGCCTACTAGCAAGTACAATATTAATCGGTCACTCCTCTAGCAGTCAAAGTTTAGCACTTTTTATTTTCTAGAATATTTTGATATGGGAATAAATAAAATACCACCAAACATAATGAAAATAGCTATCACAAAACCTGCAAACTTTACTGCCTAGAGAAGGAGCTACCCCCTTTCTTCTTAGGCAATAAACTTAATTTTACCTGTCATGTTTAGTAATCTTATTTCCCTTGGGAAGCTTGAGTTCTTCTATGAGTTACAATTAATTCAAATTAGGAAACAAGCTATGGACAGCAAAATAGAAATAGAGAAAGGTAAGAAGTAAACCTTACAGTAGAACTTTAAGAGGTAACAGGAAAGGACAGAGTAACTGTAAGGAAAGAAGAAAAAACATATTAACAGGAGCCTAAGGGAATTAAGTGAGTTGACAGGTTGAGTCCTACTTTCTTGGTTACCTTTTAGGAGTATTGAACTATTATACTACATACAATAATTGATATAAAAAATTACCCTGAAACAAAAACATAAGACCAAATTATGTTCAGAATGCGTTTGGGTAGAATGTGAAGTACATTTCAGAGTTTCTTCAGAACTTACTAAAGTTTGGGTGGTTCCCAGTTATCTGAAAGTTTTATCTGAGTCCGAATGGCTTATCTCCTAACCAAATGCCAAATACTAATTTTAAAAAATTAGTTCTTTTTGGTTCCATGAAGAAAGTACGCGATTGTTGATTTCTGACTACCTAGTTAGTTATTCACCTTCAGATGCATTTCCTTCAAATTGTTAACTTTTGAGTGGTTTGGGTTCCTATCTAGTTATGACAGGAAGAGGCCACATTTTTTGAAATCAAATTCCTTTAAGGAAGTAAAAATTTAGTGTGATTACTAACATTTGAGTTTTTGCACTTGATTTTTAAAACAAAATTTAATCCAATTGGTATCTTTTCATGTAGATGAGTTTTAATTATTTACATTTAGTTTTTTTCCAGAAAGGTATATCTCTATGCTTTGGAACCCATCATTTGCTTTTCTAGAACAATTGTATTTCAGTATAAAAGGAACTATACTTGGCTGATCATTTGTTTATAGGTACTTTGCAGTGGGACGATAACTAATTGAAACTGCTGAGATTTTATTTCTTTGGTTTTTAAATGGAATAAGGAGTTATAGTTGTACTGAAAGAGACGTATGTTTTATTAAAGTAACTTTGCAGGGTTATTCTTCAGAGCACGTTAAAGACACTCCCAAACAATCTGCCACAGTGGTAGATGTTTAAGAAATACTTGTTGAATGATGAATGAATGAGCATTGAATTTAAGCTAGTTATCATCACAGGGACCTACAGGCGAAGTCTTAGATGTCATTTTTTTAAAAGATTCTTAACTGGAAATGTTAACCATTGTATACTAATTGTATTTATTTGTGTCTGGGATGCAGGTGGCGATAAAAATAATAGATAAATCTCAGCTGGATGCAGTGAACCTTGAGAAAATCTACCGAGAAGTACAAATAATGAAAATGTTAGACCACCCTCACATAATCAAACTTTATCAGGTATGACTTAGCTTTACACCTCTCCATGCTTTTCGCATTCAATACTCTATTTTACATCATCATTTTTCTCTTTTATGTTAGTTTTTTCAGTCTGTAAAATAACTATATGCTTTTATTCATCTGAATACATCCATTTTTCTATATTTAAATTAAAAATTAGGAAATAAAAAACTACTAGCGGCTTAATTTTAAGTTGTCTCTCAGACTGTAAGTTATTTGCTTACAAAGTTTGAAGTTGTGCGTTTATGATAACATGCTTAAACCTGCTGGGTCTTGGTGGTGGTACCATTAATGAGGATATGGCAGTTCTGCTTACTTAAAAAATATATTGTTTATGTTTTATGAAATACAAAGGCTAAAATAGTATATTACTTAGTGGCATACTTTATAATACCTAGAGCCAAATGTTTATTTTTGGATGGTTCTTTTATCAGATAAAGTAAATAAGTCATTTTTTTAAAAATTAACTTTATTAAGATACAGTTTTTGTAAAATAAGCTGCACCTCTTTCAAGTGTAAAGCCATGGGGTATTTTTGTTGTTTTTTTAAATTTATTTATTTTATTTATTTTATTTTTGGCTGCGTTGGGTCTTCATTGCTGCGCGTGGGCTTTCTCTAGCTGTGGTGAGCGGGGTCTACTCTTCATTGCGGTGAGCAGGCTTCTCATTGCGGTGGCTTCTCTTGTTGCGGAGCATGGGCTCTAGGTGCACAGGCTTCAGTAGTTGTAGCACACGGGGCTCAGTAGTTGTGGCTTACAGGCCCTAGAGCGCAGGCTCAGTAGTTGTGGTGCACGGTCTTAGTTGCTCCACGGCATGTGGGATCTTCCCGGACCAGGGCTCGAACCCTTGTCCCCCGCATTGGCGGGCGGATTCTTAACCACTGCGCCACCAGGGAAACCCAAGCCATGTTTTTGTAAAAGGAAAATTTTTCTCAGATTTTTGAAGAGTAATTTATGTTTAAGAATGATAATGTAATACAAAACCCTTTTTTATATTTCTATTCATTAATATTTAGAATTTTTATATTGGAAAACTGTTTTTAAGCTAAAATGTTACAGTATGCTAGTCTATGACTTTGATCTCCAAAGTATGATGTGTGTACCTAGTGGTGTGCTGGGCTCAGCCTGTACTTGCTTGTGAGAGCTGATTGTTAAATTTTCAGAAGTTTTGTGAGCCAGTTAACACCATGTTAGTGTCAATAGCTCAAAATCAGCGATGATAGGAGTATTTTTACACCACAGAAATTGGTTTACGTCAGGCTCTTTTTTTTTTTCCTCAGAGAGCTAGTGCTAGCACACTACTCTGTGCACTCAAATTGGTTAGCACAAGTGTCCCTTGGGGTATAATAAGAAAATATTAGAACTTCTAATTCTGTTTATCTTTTATATTTATCTTATTGTGTGCCTCTTATAATATATATAATATATTTATAAAATGGCACAAGTATGTAATTTGTCTCTCTGTGTGTATATATTCATAAATATATATACATATATGTGTATATATACATTTACCTGTATACATACATACATGTATATATTTGGCTAAATAACTTTATCAATAGAGATCTACAATGTAAACCATGTGGAGACCATTGGAGAGCATTACTGTTAGTTGAGAATGAGAGACTATGGTGTGCCACTCAAAACAATTCCTAAAACTGCAGAGGGCCTCTTAGAGCAAAGTTATATCAGAGTGTTTCTCCCTTTAGGCTTTTTTTTTTTTTTTCCCTAAAGAGGATACTTATAAGAAACTAGTCACATCCTTAGAAGTCTGATGACCCATAACTCAAACTGAGGTTAAAACTACCATGATTCTTCAACTATACTTCAATTAAAAAACAAAACAAACAAACCAAAAAAACTACCATGATTCACATGATAATTCTGTCTTTATATGAACTCCAATAATCAGTTAAATTAACTTACTGTTGGACTTGTTTAGACCCAAATTGTAGGTAGCTCTTAGTTTTCAGACCTGTTTTAGGAATAGTCCTAAACTTAAATGTTAGAGCAAAATTAGTTTTTAGCCTTTCAGTAGATAGCAGTTAAATATTACATTGTTAGCATGTGCCAGTATGTATGTTCCTTTCTGAATTTAGAAAAACTGATTTAAATAAAAGTGTATAGCAGTGGAGCTATGAAGAAGCTTTTGAACAATGTTTTAAAATAACAGTACTTTGTAAAAATATGAAAGTATAGTAGGAGGACTACCACATTGTGCCAGATTAGCTAGGTTACAGGCCAGATTAACTGAGCTCTATTTTAGAAGCTCTACCATATAACACAGCTAGAAAAGTCAGTGAGGAGGTAAAAAGTTGACCTTCAAAATTCCTGTTACCTATATTACTATTTTTCAAACTTGAATATGCATTAGAGTCACCTGAAGATTTTGTTAAAATGAACATTCTTTGTCAGTCGGTCTGGCATGGGCTCTGAGATTTTGCATTTCTAACAGATGCCTGGGCAGTGCTGCTGGTCTGTGGACCACATTTGGAAGATGAAGGGTCTAGATTTTTCACAAAAGTATTAGCATAAGGATATTGTCAGTCTTGTCAACTTCACCAGCTTCTGAATTATTCATAACTTGATACTTTTATTAGTAGTTTTAATTTAGGTAACTCCATGGAATGTTGCAATCTTTTCCTGTGAGACTAATGTGGAATTATTTATCAATAGGTAATGGAGACCAAAAGCATGTTGTACCTTGTGACAGAATATGCCAAAAATGGAGAAATTTTTGGTAAGCACATTTCTTTCCATTTTTTTTTTTTAAATTTGAAAATGTCAGTAAGCTTTATGAATAGAGTATCTTCTGTTAATTCTCCTGCTTGTTTAAAGTTGCTAACGTGAATTAGAAATTTTTAAGCATTGGAATATAATAAAATATCCAGTAAGCTAAAAATATGGATTATAATTTAGTCTCTTGTATTTATGATATTAAAGCTATTGCTTAATTCTCTCATCTGTGTTAAAGAGATTGGAGAATCAAAGGGGGAAACTTTCAGTCATATTGCAAAGGAGATTTTCTTTCATTTATCTTCCTTTTTACCTTTCTTTCCAGGGTAAAGATAGTCAGATATTTATTGAGCTTGTACTATGTCTCAGACATTGTACTAGGTGTAGGGGATACAGTGGTGACCTAAATAACACAGTCCCTGCTATTGTGGATCTTATAGTTTAGTAAGCTGTTAACTTTAGCTGTAAGACCTCTGGGAAGTCACTAAACCTCTCTGGGACTCAGTTCCTTTGTCTCTAATAAAAAAATATTTGATTAATTGGTTTCTATGATCCATTCTAACCCTTAAAAAAATTATAACTGTTTTATTGGTTCTAGCTTTCATCTATTTTATTTTTACTTTATGGAGCAAGAACACTGTAGGTAGTCTAAATGTTTTGTTTTTTAACCTAAATTTAGTCCGAAATTGTTTTTTAAACAGCTTTATTGAAGAATTCACATACAGTAAATTACACACATTTAATGTGTACAATTTAGTAAGTTTTCACACGCAGATGTGTGAAAGAAACCACCACCACAGAAGTTTCTTTGTGACCCTTTGTAATCTTTCTTGCCCCACCTCACCACCAGGCAAGTACTGATTTGTTTTCTGTCACTATAGATTAGTTTATGTCTTCTACAGTTTTATTATATAAAGATGTTTATATAGTCTGTACCCTTTCTTTGTCTGGCTTCTTTCTCTCAGTATAATTATTTTACGATTCATCCATTTTGTTGCACGTAATAACATATCGTTTCATTTTACTGTAAGTAGTATCCAATTTTGTAAATATACCCCAAGTTGCTTATCCAGTCATGTATGGATGCACATTTGGGTTGGTTTCAGTTTTTGGCTGTTACACATGAATTGCTATGAACATTCATGTACAAGTCTTTAACTTACAGTCTACCTTCAAGTAATATTCACCACTTCACATAGAGTGTAAGAACCTGGCAATAATATACTTCTATTTAACCCTTCCTTGCCTTTATTTCCTTGTCATACATTTTATTTATACCTATTTTATAAAACACAAAATACAGTCTCATTATTTTTGTTTAAAAAGTCAATTATGTTTTAAAGAGATTTCAATATTTTTAAAAATCTTATACATTTACTAGTGGAGTTACCATTGCCACATCTCTGTATGTAGATGCATGTTTTCATCTTCATTCCTTTATGTGGATACATATTTTTATCTGGCATCATTTTTCTTCTGCCTGAAGGACTTTATTTAGCATTTCTTGCAGTGCAGGTCTGTTGGCGATGAAATCTTTCAGCTCTTGTATGTCTAAAATAATCCTTATTTTGTCTATTTTTGAATGATATTCGTACTGGGTATGTAATTCTAGGTTGACTTTTTTCCTTTCAGTGCTTTAAAGATATTGCTCCACTGTCTTCTCATTTGCATTATTTCTGACAAGAAATCTGCCGTCATCTTTTTCCTTTATTCTTCTGTATATAATGTGCCTTTTTTTCCTCTGGCTGCTTTCAGGATTTTCTGTTTACCACTGGTTTTAACAATTTCATTATGATGTGCCTTTGTGTGGTTTTCTTCATGATTCTTATGGTTGGTGTTCACTGAGCTCCTTGAATCTGTGAATGTTAAGTTTCCATCAAATTCAGAAAATTTCCAGCCATTATTTTTCTGGCCTCTTCGTCAAAGACTCCAATTGCACATATATTAGGCTGTTTGAAATCCTCCCAGTGCTCACTGACTCCAATTTTGAAAATTCCTCTTTCTGTCTGTATTTCATTTTGGATAGTTGCTATTTCTATGTCTTCAAGCTATTTAAATTCTTTAGCTATTTGTTTCAACTAAAAGGCTTCTTAACTGAAGTTTTAATAGAATGGTGTGGGCTTTGAAGCCAAAAAGATCTGGTTTGCAATGCTGGCTACACCATATTAATTGTCTTTCAAGAAATCTTTATTGAAAACTGACTGTATGTCCCACACTGTTCTGTGTGGGAAGAGTACCACAATGACGAAAACAGACGAAAATTCCTTTTCTCAGGAACCTTGCCTTTCAGTGTGGGGAGAGATACAATAGGCAAAATAAGTAAACTGTATAGTATACTAGATGATGGTACATGCTATAGAAATAAAGCAAGGAAGGGGGCATGTGGAGTGGGAGAGTTGATTGCAGTATGAGATAGAGTGGTCAGGGAAGGCCTCGCTGACATTTGAACAGAGACTAGAAAGCACAGCCATATAGGTATGGGGAAGAGAGGGTGGCCCAAGAAGAGGGAAGAGTAAATGCAAAGGCCCTGAGGCAGCAGTGTGCTTGGTGTGTTCAAGCAACAGCAGGGAGTCCAGTGTAGGTGGAGAGAAGCAAGCAAGAGGGAAGAGCAAGAACTAGCAAGGAGGAATAGTAGAAAGGTCAGACGAGGTCAGAAAAGTAAATGGGAGGCAGGAGTGGGGCAGATTTGGGGGCTTTGTAGACCATGTAAGGACTTTGGCTCTTACCTTGAATAGAATTAGGGAACCATTAGAGAGGTGTTTGAGCAAAGAAGTGATTGTATCTAAGCTAACATTTTAAAAGCATCGCTGGCTGCTGTGCTGAGAATAGATTGTAGTGAGCAAGAATGGAAACAGGAGACCAGGTAGGAGACCAGTAGTCCCAAGTGAGAGATGATTATGGCTCAGGCCAGGGTAGCAGTAGTGTACATGGTGCCAAGTGGTCACTCATGGTATTTGAATGAGTAGAATCAGTAGGATTTCTTGACAGATGGAGACCACCCAAGTAGAGAATATGATTAGGAAAGAGACCAATGTCTGATCCCCGAGGCACTCAAACATTAAAACCTCAGGAAAATAGAAAGAACTAGCAAAGAAGACAGAGAAGAAAACCTAGAGAATGCAGTGTCTTGGAAACCAAGTGAAGAAAGTGTTCTCAGGAGGATAGAGTGAACATCTGTGTCAGATGCTGCTGATAGTCAAGAAACATAAAGAATGACAATTGACCATTGTATCTGGCTCTTGGTAAGAGCAGTTTTGGTGGCGTGAGTGAGCCAAAGCTACATTGACGAGCAGATGAGAGAGGAAAATGGAGAGAGCCAAATAGAAAACTCTTTAAAGGATTCCCACTTCAGAAAGGGAGAAAAAAAAATGGGAAGGTAGTTGAGGTCAAGGGAAGGATTTTTAAGGCTTTATTCATTGGAATATTTTTTAAAGCTTCAGGCTGTAGTTTTATGAGTAAACTAGATAGAAATGGCTATTATGTGTTAGATGTCATTTCTATGAAAATGGAATATTCTAAGTTGCTACTTCTTGCTAAGACCATTGATGATAAAGGTTTGGATCACATTGTTTTATATAAATTGAAGCATAATTTGGGGATTTTTCATGTAAAATAGCTAGAGTAAATATGGAAGATAAGACAGAGTAAACCGTAGATTCAAGTAGTTGCAGGCAAAGCCAGCAAGTTTCTCACGTGGAGCCCATGAAGACAGTAAAATAGAAGTGGAAAGATGCAGTCCACGGAACATTAATCAAGTAATGAAAAATATGTATAACGTTTTAAGTGAATTCTGAGCCAAAATGTTTTCAGTCTGTTTTAGATGAAACAGAACCACAGAAACAATATTCAACTATGTATTAAGAACTATATATTAAGATTTAATGTTCATGTTTATAATGTTGGAATTACTCTTTACAAATATACCTTTAGTGCCTCCTCTGTGCGGGAGGGCATTGTGTTCCTTTTTTTTTTCTTAGTTTTGTATTTAGGTGGCCAGCAAGTCATACTCTGTGTTCTTGAAAAATAACTTGAAATTAAACCCTTCTGTTTCCACAGTCATCACCCTTATCTAGGCTTTCATCCCCTCATGTCTCAATTATGAAGACCTCATGTTTTACCACGCCCTATTTCTTTTCCAGTCAAGTACATTTCTGATATATTTCCTGTTTAATCTTCCCCAACTATTATTTTTATTATATTACTACTATGTTCATTAACCTTTACTTACCTTCCTATTATTTATTGGATAAAATTCAGACTCTTCAATCTGCAAATAGGGTAACTCCACTAAGTAAATGGATGTGCCCAACTATTCCTTACATAGGTCTACAGATTATCCTTAGGTAAGGACAACCAAATTGCCTCAGTTAATAATCAGTCTCCCTCCCTTCCTTCCTTCCTTCCTTTCTCCCTTCCTTCCTTTCTTCCTTCCTCCCTCCCTCCCTCCCTTCCCTCCCTTCTTCCCTCCCTCCGTTTGTTTCTTTCTTTCTTTCCGTTTTTCTTGGTCTGTATCTTTCTATCTTACAAGTTTTTATTTTTACAAAAGTTAAACATGTACTAAGGTAAGAAGTCAAATAATTCTGCAAGATTTGTTACCAAAAAATCCCTGTTTCCCATCCTCTTCCCCACCCCCATTTCCCTTTCTCAGAGTCAACCACTTGTACTTCTTCCAGCTGATTAATTTAGATTTACCTCCATTTTCCTAAGTAATATGCTTATATTGCAGCTTCTGGCTTTTTCTGTTTAAGGCACAATCTTTTGAATTCTTTCCCTACTGCTGTTAAGTAAGAAGCATATGTTAGAGGGGTGTGTAGGAGCAGTTGTGGAAGACCTTGAGTGTTTGGATAAAGGCTTAGGATTATTTGTCAGAGTGGGCATCTGTGAGCCAGAAGATGGTGAAGAGCCAAAAGGCGATGATATGTGTAAGGACTTTTTTAGGAAGATAAGTCCAGCAGGGGTGTGTAGTCTGAATTAGAGGAGAGGAAGGAGGCTATTTAGGGGACTTTTTATTGTCTAGAGGTAAGAGGCTGAATGCCTAGATTACGATGTTAGTTGTTAGATTCATGAGAAAAGATTTTAGGCAAAAGGCATTTCCAGAATAACAACAAGCCATATTTATTGAGTACTCCCTTTTTGTTGGGTACTATTTAAAATACTTTACATAATTTATTTATTGAAACCTCACAAAAACTTTGTAAGATAGGCACTGAAAGATTCAGTAATTTGTCCGACGTCACACAGCGAATAAGTGGGAGAGTTTGAATTTGAACCATGCAATTCCAGAGCCTGTACATTAATAATTACTATCTGCCATCTCTCAAGAGTTCTTATTGACTGTCAAGAGGAAAACATCGAGAGTTAGGATTTAAAGCAAATGTGATTGAAGAATATTTGTGATGTGGTTGACAGCAATAGAGAGGCCTCGTTCCCAACTAAAAAATTACAAATTAGATTTTAGATGTGCTGTCGGAAATAACATCAGGACATTTAGTTTGATGTGAGCTGTTGGCAGTTTAAGATAGAAACAAATAACCTTCAAAAGAGAACTTAAATTCAACACTAACAAGACAAACAACCCAATTTAACAATGTGCAAAAGACTGGAACCAAACACTCACAAAAGAAGATATATAAATGGCCAATAAGCACATGAAAAATTACTAAATGTTATTAGTCATCAGAGAAATGCAAATTAAAAACTACAATGAGGTAACATTACATATCAACTAGAATGGTTAAAATTTAAAAGATTATATGAAATGTTAGGAGGATATAAAGCAGCTAGTATTCTCCTTCATTGCTGGTGGGAGTGTAACATGGTGCAGCCACTTGGGAGAGCTATTTTTCAGTTTTTTACAAAGTTAAGCATATATCTATCCTGTTACTGAGCTATTCAGTTCCTAGGTATTTACTCAAGAAAAATGAAAACAAATATTCATAAAATGACTTGTACAAGAATATTCATAGCAACCTTTTTCACAAGAAGGAACAACCCAAATGTCCATCTGCAGGAAAATGTATCCAAAACAAATCGTGGTATAGCACAAATTGTGGTATAGCAATACAGCAATACAGGAAGATGACACAGCAATAAAAAGGAATGAACTACTTATGCATGCAGCAACATAAACAAGTTGCTAAAACAGGCAACAATAATAATGTTACAAGGGGCTTTCCCAGTGGTGCAATGGTTGAGAATACGCCTGCCAACGCAGGGGACAGGGGTTCAAGCCCTGGTCCGGGAAGATCCCACATGCCACAGAGCAACTAAGCCCATGTGCCACAACTACTGAGCCTGCACTCTAGAGCCCACGAGCCATAACTACTGAGCCCGCATGCCACACTGCTGAAGCCTGTGCACCTAGAGCCTGTGCTCCGCACCGAGAGAAGCTACCGCAATGAGAAGCCCGTGCACCGCAGCGAAGAGTAGCCCCCATTCGCCACAACTAGAGAAAGCCCGCACGCAGCAACGAAGACCCAATGCAGCCAAAAATAAAAATAAATAAATAAGTAAAAAAATAATAATAATGTTACAAGAAGCTGAAAAGTGGTTGTCTCTTTTCACTCTTTCTGAGGAGAGGGGAAAATTGACTGCAAAGGGATAAGAGAGGACTATCTTGAGTGATGGAACTGTTTATTTTTGTTTTGAGTAGTGGTTATACAGAGTATGCCATTATCAGAACTCATCTAAGTAACCACCTAAGAACTTGCATTTTATTGTGTGTAATTTATACCTCAGTAAATCCTTTTCTTTCAAAAAAGGGGAGTTTAGTAATAGAGGTATAGATTTGACAATTGTCTGTGTAGAAGTATGAGTGAAGCTATAATTAATAATGAGACCTCAGAGAGAAGGCAGCTAAGAAGTGAGTTTTGATTATGCCTTCATTTAGGAGGCAGGTGGGTAAAGTGGAATTGGTAAAGTAGAAGAATATCTTGGGAAGTAAGGATAGTTTCTGTCCTGATTAGACAAGCGAGGGTTTAGAACGAAAAGGGGTGTGTTTTGTCATTAAGAGATCATCAGTGCTTTGAAGAGAGTACTTTTCAATAAATTGGGAGGTAAAGCCAAATGTCAAGAAGTTATGTACATATGGATGGTGAGAAAAGGGAGAAAGGTATTATAAAATTATTTTGAGGTTTTTAAGGTAGAAAGAAGGAGAGAAGGAAAGAATTGAGGGATAATTGGGGTATATAGAATTCAGTATTGTATCATGCTTTTTTTGTGGTGTTGGTCTTAGTGTTTGAAGAAGCTAGAAAAGAAAAGAATATAGGCAGGAAAGAAGACACAGTTGGTGAAACAAGGGTAAACAAGAGACAGTGAGATCAAGAGCACAGAGGGGATGGTTAGCTTAGAGGAGAGGAATTCCTTCTTCTCTGAGAAAGTGTGCATGGGTGCAGTTACAGTGAGAATTAGAGCTTGTGCTGAGGATATGGCTACAGAGGTACTTCGGGGGAAATAGAAGGAAGATGAATTTGTTAATATAGAATAGATTTAATTCATTCTGTAATATAGCACATGAGACATCAGGGAAAGAGCAATACATTAGACACTGTAGTATGGGGAAAGGTTTAGAACAGCTGGCAGTGTTCATATGACAGTCAAGGGATGAACAAAAGCATCAATGATTAGCTATGTGGGAGGGAGTTCATGGTAGACTCATAGTCAGCAGTGCTTTCCAACCCAGGAGGGGAAAGAGTAGACAATATGAATGACCCAGGTCGGAGAATGGAATGGTACAGGACAAATGCATGTAGGACTCGAGCAGTGTTGAAGTGGCTGACCATGAGATCCAAGTTGAGGAGGGAGATAAGTGAAACAGCAAAGGGGTCTCATGAGCTGAGAACAGAACAGTGGAGCGACTGAAGGTTAAGAAGAGGGTGAAGTACTTTTGGAAAAAACATTCATATACAAAAAATAAAAACTCTAACCTTGAGCCTGTACGTAACTTCCCAGCAGCTTGCCACTTTCAAGTTCTCTTCTGCTCCTGGCACTGATTGCCCTAACTGCGCCCTGCTAATTCAGGAAAGGCCGTAGGTCTTTGCACTCTCCTCATCTGTTCCTTCTTCGCATAGAGAGAGGTTTCCTGTGCCATCTGGTTTTCTTGCTTCATCTGACTAGGTTTAGGCCAAAAAAGTGATTTTGGTGGCATGCTGAGAATGCATCTACAATGCATGATTCATGCATTATGAGGCTATGGTGATTATGCCCTTTATTTTTGTTTGGTTAATTAGATTGCACCTCATTCCATAAATGGCTGAAGTAGCTTTAAGTGAAAATAATGCAAAAACAATAATTGTAAAATATAAACAAGAATAAAGAACTGAATCAGAAAACACATGTAAGAGTAGAAAACAACCATGGGAGGTAGGGGAAGTGAACACAAATATGCAAGCAGTAAGGGCCTAAGCACTTCAGGTTTGGCTCTAAGCTTTCTGGCTGTCAAATGAAAAGAAGATACAGTCATTTACAGAATTTTATCTAAAAGAAAGAAAGGTACAGATTCTTCAAAGAAAGGAAAACTTTTCTTGGTAGTAAATTCTAGAATAAATTTTTCCTTTGGGGTTACTTATGAGAGGTACTAAGTAAGCCATATTTTTAAAACAAAAATCCAATTAAAACTGTTAAAACTTTTCAGAGGCTTCATTGTTTTTGGAATAAAGTCCAGGAATCGTAACAATGCCAACAAGGATGATTGCACTGTACACATCTGAGCCTTAAAAGCAATAACAATAAAGACTATCATTCCTTGAACATTTGTGCTAGGCATTGTCCTAAGCCCTATACGTTTACTGTGCCGCTTCATCCTCTCAAAAATCTTATAAGATAGGGACTAGTGATATCTCCATATTACAATAGTGGAAACTGAGGAACAGGTTAAACCATTTGCTCAGGTCGCAGAGCACGCAAGCAAATAAGCGACTTAACCAAGGCTTGAAGCCGTAGTCTGTCTTCAGAGCCTAAGCTGTGAATGACTCCACTATACTAACTGGTTATATGCCTTCTTAAAGTTTTTTGAACTTAACAAGCTTCTTCTGTCATTCACATCACACATTACTCTTTCTTCTGCCGGAAGGTTTCTCTGCCCTCCCCTATCCCCTTAAGCATGTCAATTAATTGAATCTTGAAGGATATAATTGATTTAATCATAATTAATTAAATTATCATTAAAACTAAAGACAGGCAAAGCATGTAACAGTTTTGTCCATGATGGTGTATATAACTAACTGTTCTTCTTTTTTTTTTTTTTTTAGTAGGCATTCTTTATTTATTCTTGACTTTAAGGCAAATAAGTATTTCAAAGGTATCACCAATTATAGTTGTTATACATTTTCCAGTAACTTTTTGAACTTTTTTTTTTTTTTTTTTTTTTTTTTTTTTTTTTTTTTTTTTAATTTATTTATGGCTGTGTTGGGTCTTCGTTTCTGTGCGAGGGCTTTCTCCAGTTGTGGCAAGCGAGTGCCACTCTTCATCGCGGTGCACGGGCCTCTCACTATCGTGGCCTCTCTTATTGCGGAGCACAGGCTCCAGATGCGCAAGCTCAGTAATTGTGGCTCACGGGCCCAGCCGCTCCGCGGCACGTGGGATCTTCCCAGACCAGGGCTCGAACCCGTGTCCCCTGCATTGGCAGGCAGACTCTCAACCACTGCGCCACCAGGGAAGCCCCTCAAATTAACTTTTTAAAAGACTATTTTTTTAGAGCAGTTTTAAATTTACAGCAAAATTGAGAGGGAGACACAGAGATATACCCCACACATGCATAGCCTTCCCCGTTATCAACATCATTCACCAGAATGGTACATTTTTTTGTTTTTACCAAGGATGGACTTACATTGACACATCATAATCACCCAAAGTCAACAGTTTACCCTAGAATTCACTCTTGGTGTTGCACACTTTATGGGCTTGGACAAATGCATAGTGGCATATATTCATCACTTTAATATTATACAGAGCATTTTCACTGCCTTAAAAGTCCTCCGTGCTCTGCCTCTTCATCCCCATCCCCGACTGGCAGTCACTGATCTTTTCATCGCCATAGTCTTGACTTTGAGGAAATTAATTTTCATTTTCAGTTTTCTGAGTGTTTTTATGCTGAAAAGGTATTGATTTTTATCAAAAGCTTTTCCTGCATTTCATCAAATTATTTTTCTGTTTGCTCTTATAGCGTCAACAGACATTAAATACTTTTTTTTTTCTTGAATGCTAAACCATTCTTTCAGTTTTCAGATATACCACACTTGGTCATGATGTAATACAGAGATGGATTCATTTTCTAATATTTTATTTAGTGTTTATGTGTCTATGTTCATAATTCAGTTTGGCTTATACTTGTTCATTTTCATTCTCTCCTTTTCTGCTTTTGATGTCAAAACTAAACTAGGCTCATTAGAGAACTGAATACTTTTTCTGTAACATTTATGTAAATTAGAGATGATATGTTCTTTGAAAGTTTGTTTTTTGAAATTTGGTTGAAGGAGTAGATTTTTAACTGTTTATTCAAATTTTAAACAATAATTGTAGGGCTTGTTAGGTTTTCTCTTTCTCTATGGGTTGGTTTGAAGAGAATTTTCCCTAAATTTAATTTGATTAGCATAAAGCTCTTCATAATCTTCTCTTCTGATGGTTTAAAATATTCTCACTAAAAAATGCATTTAATTACAATGGTGGGTACATGTTATTATACATCTGTCTAATGCAAAGGCATTCTGTATAATGAAAAAAAGCCAAGCTTTGGAGACAGTGAAAAGATCAGTGGTTACCAGGGGTTGAGGAGGGGGGAGTGAGTATGAATAGGCAGAGCACAGAGGACCCCCAAGGCAGTGAAAATACTCTATGATACCATAATGATGGATACATGTCCTTATACATTTCTCCAAGCCCATAGATTGTACAACAGGAAGAGTGAACCCTAATGTAAACCATGGACTTTGAGTGATTATGACGGCTCAATGTAGTCTCATTGATTGTAACAAATGTGCCACTCCAGTGGGGGATGGCAATCAATAATGGGGGAGGCTGTGTATGTGTCAGGGGACAGGAGGTATATGGGAAGTTTCTGTAGCTTCCATTCAATTTTGCTGTGATCCGAAAACTGCTCTGAAAAATAAAATATATTATGTATGTAATTACGGGTGAGGTTAAGCATTCATATATTTAAAAGCCACTTTTAAATATTTCTGGGAACTGCATGTCCATGTTGTTTGTCCATTTTTAATGGAGTTGTTTGTGTTTTCTGACAGATTTCTCAGAACTCTTTTTTTTTTTTCTTTTTTGGCCATGCTACATGGCCTGTGAGATCTTTGGTCCCCCACCAGTTTGGTTCCCCTGCAGTGGAAGCGTGGAGTCCTAACTACTGGACCTCCAGGGAATTCCCTTAGAACTCTTTACATATAAATGGAATTAGGCCTTTGCCCTATGTTGTAAATATTGTTTCACTTTTCTTTTGATGTTTAGGATAGTTTTTGCTGTCAGAAGCTTAAAATTTTTCTGTATTCAAATCTATCATTCTTTTCCTGCATGACTCCTAGGTTTTGTGTGTTGTTTAGAAAGGCCTTACTCAATATTAGATTATTTTATAAATACTCTGCCATATTTCCATCTAGTATTTTTATTATTTTATTTTTTATATTTAAATCTTCTACTATCTGGAATGTATTTTTGGTTAGGGAGAGCCAATTTAATAACAATCGATATCGTGAGTTATCATTCAGTTATCAATTCAGTAACATCAGTTATTGAATAACTCATTTGCTGACAGATTTTAAGTACCGTCCATAGAGTGTAAAACTCCTATGTGTATAGGGGCTCTTCTGGGCACTCTGTTCTGTTACATTGACCAGTTTGTTTTCTTTTTTTTTTTTTTTTCCACACACACACAGTGTATTTTATTTTTACAAGAGATAAATAGACTGACACCAAACATTGTACATGGATGACCACAACAAAAGCAACAATGATTGCAATTACCAAACATGAAACACACTCATACTATGTCATAATATTGACATTCAGTCCAGTAATCCTCCACTGCAACAGCTCCTTTACTTTGCAGTGAAAATTGATTTGTATATTCTTTGCCTCTGAGTCCTTGTGGGATTTTTTTTTTTTTTTTAAATTCAGACAGAAAGTCACAAAAATTATACTCATCCTCATCAGTTCACTCAGTCCCATGTAATTCATTTTTTTTTTCATCTTGATCTTTTGTTAGCACTTTTATTAGTTCATCAGTTTTTCATTAGAGTTCTGAAAATGCTTATTCATTCAGTTCAGCAGTACAGTCAGTTACCAGAAACCTGTACTTGTCAGAGTCTTTTCCATGAATTTCTTGAAGATGAAACCCTTTTATAGGAACATATTTGCAAAATCATCAGAGTACACCCAGAACTGTCTGTAAATGACAAAAGACCTAAAAATGACCACGGTTAAAGATTTGATGAAAGTTCATAATAATGCAGTTGACAAGAAAATTAGTTATTTCTGAGATATACATTTTAAAGTAATAACTAGGATTATTACTTATAACATTATACCAGAACATATAAGATTTTTAGAAATTTCATGTAATGTCTGAAACATTTATATTAACATATTTCCATACAGATACAAATACACGATTTTTAGAAATTTCATGTAATGTCTGAAACATTTATATTAACATATTTCCATACATATTTCCCTACAAATACAGATATAAGATTTTTAGAAATTTCATGTAATGTCTGAAACATTTATATTAACATATTTCCATACAAATAACCCAATGAAAGTTTAGTATTAGTTGTTTTGTTTGTTTTTTTATACTGCAGGTTCTTATTAGGCATCAATTTTATACACATCAGTGTATACATGTCAATCCCAATCGCCCAATTCAGCACACCACCATCCCCACCTCACCGCAGTTTTCCCCCCTTGGTGTCCATATGTCCATTCTCTACATCTGTGTCTCAACTTCTGCCCTGCAAACTGGCTCATCTGTACCATTTTTTTAGGTTCCACATACATGCATTAATATACGATATTTGTTTCTCTCTTTCTGACTTACTTCACTCTGTATGACAGTCTCTAGATCCATCCACGTCTCAACAAATGACTCAATTTCGTTCCTTTTTATGGCTGAGTAATATTCCATTGTATATATGTACCACATCTTCTTTATCCATTCGTCTGTTGATGGGCATTTAGGTTGCTTCCATGACCTGGCTATTGTAAATAGTGCTGCAATGAACATTCGGGTGCATGTGTCTTTTTGAATTACGGTTTTCTCTGGGTATATGCCCAGTAGTGGGATTGCTGGGTCATATGGTAATTCTATTTTTAGTTTTTTAAGGAACCTCCATATTGTTCTCCATAGTGGCTGTATCAATTTACATTCCCACCAACAGTGCAAGAGGGTTCCCTTTTCTCCACACCCTCTCCAGCATTTGTTGTTTGTAGATTTTCTGATGATGCCCATTCTAACAGGAGTGAGGTGATACCTCATTGTAGTTTTGATTTGCATTTCTCTAATAATTAGTGATGTTGAGCATCTTTTCATGTGCTTTGTGGCCGTCTGTATGTCTTCTTTGGAGAAATGTCTATTTAGGTCTTCTGCCCATTTTTGGATTGGGGTGTTTGTTTCTTTGATATTGAGCTGCATGAGCTGTTTATATATTTTGGAGATTAATCCTTTGTCCGTTGATTCATTTGCAAATATTTTCTCCCATTCTGAGGGTTGTCTTTTCGTCTTGTTTATGGTTTCCTTTGCTGTGCAAAAGCTTTGAAGTTTCATTAGGTCCCACTTGTTTATTTTTGTTTTTATTTCCATTACTCTAGGAGGTGGATCAAAAAAGATCTTGCTGTGATTTATATCAAAGAGTGTTCTTCCTATGTTTTCCTCTAAGAGTTTTATAGTGTCCAGTCTTATATTTAGGTCTCTAATCCATTTTGAGTTTATTTTTGTGTATGGTGTTAGGGAGTATTCTAATTTCATTCTTTTACATGTAGCTGTCCAGTTTTCCCAGCACCACTTATTGAAGAGACTGTCTTTTCTCCATTGTATATCTTTGCCTCCTTTGTCATAGATTAGTTGACCATAGGTGCGTGGGTTAATCTCTGGGCTTTCTATCTTGTTCCATTGATCGATGTTTCTGTTTTTGTGCCAGTACCATATTGTCTTGATTACTGTAGCTTTGTAGTATAGTCTGAAGTCAGGGAGTCTGATTCCTCCAGCTCCATTTTTTTGCCTCAAGACTGCTTTGGCTATTCGGGGTCTTTTGTGTCTCCATACAAATTTTAAGATGATTTGTTCTAGCTCCATAAAAAATGCCATTGGTAATTTGATAGGGATTGCATTGAATCTGTAGATTGCTTTGGGTAGTATACTCATTTTCACAATGTTGATTCTTCCAATCCAAGAACATGGTATATCTCTCCATCTGTTGGTATCATCTTTAATTTCTTTCATCAGTGTCTTATAGTTTTCTGCATACAGGTCTTTTGTCTCCCTAGGTAGGTTTATTCCTAGGTATTTTATTCTTTTTGTTGCAATGGTAAATGGGAGTGTTTCCAAAATTTCTCTTTCAGATTTTTCATCATTAGTGTATAGGAATGCAAGAGATTTCTGTGCATTAATTTTGTATCCTGCAACTTTACCATATTCATTAATTAGCTCTAGCAGTTTTCTGGTGGCAGTTTTAGGATTCTCTATGTATAGTATCATGTCATCCGCAAACAGTGACAGTTTTACTTCTTCTTTTCCAATTTGTATTCCTTTTATTTCTTTTTCTTCTCTGATTGCCGTGGCTAGGACTTCCAGAACTATGTTGAATAATAGTGGTGAGAGTGGACATCCTTGTCTTCTTCCTGATCTTAGAGGAAATGCTTTCAGTTTTTCACCATTGAGAATGATGTTTGCTGTGGGTTTGTCATATATGGCCTTTATTATGTTGAGGTAGGTTCCCTCTATGCCCACTTTCTGGAGAGTTTTTATCAGAAATGGGTGTTGAATTTTGTCAAAAGCTTTTTCTGCATCTATTGAGATGATCATATGGTTTTTCTTCTTCAATTTGTTAATATGGCGTATCACATTGATTGATTTGCGTATATTGAAGAATCCTTGCATCCCTGGGATAAATCCCACTTGATCGTGGTGTATGATTCTTTTAATGTGTTGTTGGATTCTGTTTGCTAGTATTTTGTTGAGGATTTTTGCATCTATATTCATCAGTGATATTGGTCTGTAATTTTCTTTTTTTGTAGTATCTTTGTCTGGTTTTGGTATCAGGGTGATGGTGGCCTCATAAATGAGTTTGGGAGTGTTCCTTCCTCTGCAATTTTTTGGAAGAGTTTGAGAAGGATGGGTGTTAGCTCTTCTCTAAATGTTTGATAGAATTCACCTGTGAAGCCATCTGGTACTGGACTTTTGTTTGTTGGAAGATTTTTAATCACAGTTTCAATTTCATTACTTGTGATTGGTCTGTTCATATTTTCTGTTTCTTCCTGGTTCAGTCTTGGAAGGTTATACCTTTCTAAGAATTTGTCCATTTGATAGAGCTTCTTGAGTTGCTTTGGTCCCATATTCCTTCCTTATCTTTAATGGAAGTAGGAAGCAATTAAGCCCCTGTCTTCAGTACTTTGGAAACTGGCTAGTGGACTTACCAAATCTAATGACCAAATCTAATCTAATGACCACAAAACCCATAACTATTCAGATCTTCATTTTTTTTTTTTTTTTAATTATTTATTTATTTATTTATGGCTGTGTTGGGTCTCCGTTTCTGTGCGAGGGCTTTCTCTAGTTGTGGCAAGCGGGGGCCACTCTTCATCGCGGTGCGCGGGCCTCTCACTATCGCGGCCTCTCTTGTTGCGGAGCACAGGCTCCAGACGCGCAGGCTCAGTAGCTGTGGCTCACGGGCCCAGCTGCTCCGTGGCACGTGGGATCTTCCCAGACCAGGGCTCGAACCCGTGTCCCCTGCATTGGCAGGCAGATTCTCAACCACTGCGCCACCAAGGAAGCCCCAGATCTTCATTTTGATTCTCAAAATAGAACGCATGAATTTCTGATTCCAAATCTGTGCTCTTGTTGATCTGGAGCCCTAGAACGCTCTTTGTGTTCTACATATTCAAGTCTTGACTTTTAAAAAAATTTTTATTTATTTATTTATTTATTTTTGGCTGTGTTGGGTCTTCGTCTCTGTGCGAGGGCCTTCTCTAGTTGCGGCAAGCGGGGGCCACTCCTCATCGCGGTGCGCGGGCCTCCCACTATCGCGGCCTCTCCTGCTGCAGAGCACAGGCTCCAGATGCGCAGGCTCAGTAATTGTGGCTCACAGGCCCAGTCGCTCCATGGCACGTGGGATCCTCCCAGACCAGGGCCCGAACCCGTGTCCCCGGCACCGGCAGGCAGACCCCCCAACCACTGCGCCACCCGTGAAGCCCAAGTCTTGCCTTTTTTAAAGGCCTAGTTGAAGTTCCATCTCTTCAGTAAAGTCTTTCTCAGTGAATTCTGTCCACATTGATTTCCTCTTTTGAAAGCATTTAATTCTCTTTCCTGCACAACTCACTTTAGAATTTGTTTACATACTGCCTTTCATTGTTATTTAAGGTCCTCTTGTGTATCTTTTTTTTTTTTAACTTTTTTTTGGGTTTATTTTTATTTTATTTTATTTTATTTATGGCTGTGTTGGGTCTTCGTTTCTGTGCGAGGGCTTTCTCTAGTTGCGGCAAGTGGGGGCCACTCTTCATCGCGGTGCGCGGGCCTCTCACTGTCGTGGCCTCTCTTGTTGCGGAGCACAGGCTCCAGACGCGCAGGCTCAGTAAATTGTGGCTCACGGGCCTAGTTGCTCCGCAGCATGTGGGATCTTCCCAGACCAGGGCTCGAATCCGTGTCCCCTGCATTGGCAGGCAGATTCTCAACTACTGCGCCACCAGGGAAGCCCCTTGTGTATCTTTTTATCTCTACTAGATTGTAAGCTTCTGCTGAGGACTTAGCACAATACACAGCATTTTATAAACACTTGTTGAATGAATGGTGTAATAGTCTACTTTGGCCTTATACACCCTGTTTACTCGGTGAAGACAACAGGAGAACACTGCCAGGTGAAGTAGTCTGAAGGTACTTCTTTGTTCAGATTTTGAAAGGAGTTTTCTGTCGTACTACAGGAGATAAACATCAGTGAGGAAATACTAACTGAATCAAGGGAGAAAATTGGCTTCCTCTAGTGTACTGAGCAGTTTTTGAGTACTTACTGGTAGTTACCACCCTACAGTTATATTCTTTCTTCCAACTCCCACGCCTCCCTAAAATAACCTTTTTGGAGTATAATGATAAATAAGAGCATATACATTTAATCTGAGTAATTTTTGTTTTCCATTTCTTATATAGCAGTTGGTGCTCATCTCTGAAGGATATTACTTTCTTAATCTAGCAGCATGGAGTTTGTAATGGCAAATGAATTTGCTAAAAAGAGCCTAGAGTTAGTTATAAATATAAGGTTTTGACTCAAATTTTCCTTTGGAATCAAAGGTGTGATTAATGAAAGTTATTCAAGATTCCTACATTCTTTAGAGCTCTTTCTCATGTTTGTCCATGTGGTCACACACAGAAAATGGTGCAAAATCTTAGGGTGGTCACCTTGTCAGACCGTTTTGGCACTGTTCAAACAATTAAACCGGCAGTCAGCAGATTCCGGCCTGGTAATTAAATTACCCAAGGCCTTTGTTTTCAGATTTCTGCTCCTTGATATTCTGTGTCTTTCCAGGCCAAGCATGTGCCTGAGGTTTATTGATTCATTTCCTGTCTTTCCCTTTCAGTGGTAACATATTAGGATGCTGTCTCTGGTGACTGAAAAAGGGCTTTGTTTTAGCCAAAATACCTTTAGACACTTGGTTACTCAGAGAGACTAAGTGACAATTTTTGCGGCCTTTAGTTACTATCTTAACAGCATAAAGGTAATGTTAGAAAAGTTGTTCATTTGCCTTTCATTATGAGTTTAAATAAACTTTGAGGATTTTACTCACTTTATAACACCAGTATGACTCTAACTTAAGTTTTAATTCTTTGGGTTTTAAAATTATTAACCAGGGTTCCAGGTGCGGTAGTGCTTAAATCTGTCCTCACTTCTCCAATTTCTTCCATCAGTGCTTTACTTTTGACATTCATCATTTCTCACTTTAATTACTTCAGCAGCCTAAGGTCTCTTTGGCTCCAGATCTGTCCCTCTTCTAATCCATCTTCCATGTTGCTGTCAAAATGATCTTTCTACAGTGCAGATCTGATCCTTGTCAGTTTTCTGCTTAAAATATTTCTATTGTTCCTCATTGCCTTTAGTGTATAAAATCAGGATTTCATATAGAATTGATGTAATAATGTAGCCCCTATCTACCTTCCCAATCACATCCCCCTCACATGTTTTATGAGCTTAATTAACTGAACATAATCTATTGTGCAGATGTATCGGCGAATGTTGCTTTCACGTGCCTGAGGATGGTAGATGTCAATGTAGAAAGATATTAAATTGGTGTATACTTCAGAAGGGGTATGCAAATGTTGAGTTCACACAGATAAAATTAGCCTGTCCTTGGATGTAAAATTTAGGATATTTCCTTTTGAATTTTTATTAGACACTTGTAACAGTTACTTTATCTAATTGGATTACTTGTAAATTTTTCTAGTTAACTTTTAGGGACTGCTAACTGCATGAAAGAGCCACCATGATTCATGATCCAAAAAGTTGCTATTGGTCTCCCCTCATCTTTTTAAAATTCGGTCAGACATTAAAAGAAAAATCCCAAGTGAGGTCTGTGTGCCAGTCCTAGATCTGACTTGTAATATAAACATTGTGGGGTGAGCCATATAACATTTCTGAACCTCAGTGTCTTCTAGTAATGAGGGAATTGTGTCAGTTTATTCAGTACTATGTGTTTGATACTATGCCTAGTGTGGGGGATTGAAAAGAAAAAAAGAAATAAGTGATTTGACTACTGTACTAGAAGAGTTCATGGTCAGTTTTCTAGGTCTAAAGAGCTGATGTCTACAAATCTTAGGAAACAGTTTCTGAACATTTGATGAATGAAATGGATTTGTCAGAAATGATTAAATAAATCGTTTTTAAGCTTCACATGTTTGGAAATATAAGCATAACAGGCCTTAATTGAATAGACAAGTTTCTGAAAAGCAGTCCAGTTTTCCTGTTAACTTCTGTATTAATTTCAGCTATCTCCTGCTGATTATTGGCAGCTTGCCTTTAGTTATGGTTCAAAGCTGACATTCTGTTCTGTGAGCAGTGAGCTTCTCCCATGTCTGGCAGCTGTAGCTGCAGCTAGGCTACAGTGAAGGGAGAGGAAGAAGCATCAGCTATTCTGCTCTTGGCCATAACCATACCCAGCCAAATTCTATTAATGTGAGGCTTTTGGCAGTCTGTGTTTTCTGTGTCTTTAAGCATGAATTTCTATTACGTGAATCATTGTATTTAGGAATTTCAGTAAGGTTGAATTAATTCAGAGAAAGCTATTTCTTTGTTTGTGAAAGGGGAGAACCAGCGGTAGAATTTATCTGCTGATTTAAGGTGGTAAGAGAGATAGATTTCCTACTTAGGGTAAATGGGGAAACCATAGTCCGCATAGGGAATGATCTTTTCTTCCCTTTCTGGAGAATATTCTTCTTTCAGAAAAAGGTCTCTGAAAGAGACCACTGAGACCTTATATTTCTGAAAATGCCTGCATTTTATCCTCATACATGAATAGATAGTCTGATCATGCTATTGCTCCATGTCTACTTTTGAAATTTTATTTTTTTATTTCTGTCACAGCAATACATTGTTTAGAGAGGGTCTGTTGTCTATCAGACACAGTTCTAGGTGCTCAGAACACATCAATGAACATATAGCCCTTTCCCTCTTAGACCTTATATTTTAGTGAGAGTGTTTTAGGTTGGGCAGATTAAAAGAAAATGTACTATGTCACTGTTTCAGAGACGGTAAGAAGGATAGGAAAACCAGGATGGGGATGAAGATTTGTTCCTTTATAAAAGGTGGTCAAGGAAAGCCTCTCTGATACATTATTTGAGCAGAAACCTGAAGAAAGGGTGTATAGGAGTAAATTTTTTTGAAACCTTACATGCCTTGAGATCTTGCATGTCATCCATAATATTTAATAGTTTGTCTTGGAATAGAATTTTAAGTTGGAAATACTTTCCCTTCAGAGTAATGAGGACATTGTCCCATTATCTTGTAGTTTCCAGGATTGCTTTTGAAAAGCTTTGAGTGATCCAGTTCCTGATGCTTTGTTGAGAATTACTGTTTTTTGTCTGTGAGTTTGTACGATCTTCTCTTTGTCCCCAGTCTTCTGAAATTCCACAATGATACACCTTAGCGTAGGTCTGTTTTGCTTCACAGCGTTGGGCTATTGGTGGGCCCTTTTAATCTGGAAACTCATATACTTTGGTTCTAGGAAATTGCCTTGAATTACTTAGTTGATGGTTTCCTTCCCTAATTTTCTTTTTCTTCTCTCTCATGAATGCCTGTTATTCAGATATTGACCCTCCTGGACTGGCCCTTGAATTTTCTTTTCTTTTTTATTCTCCTGTTATCCATGTTTTTGTCTTTCAGCTCTGCTTTCTGGGGGATTTTATAAAAGTTTTCTTCCAACTTTTCTTCTGCTATCATATTTTTAATATCTGTAAGTTTATTTCTTTCCCTGATTGTTCCTTTAAAAGGAACACCTGTTTCTTATTTGATGATTTTACAATTTCTTAGCTCTCTGAGAACAGCAACAATTTTGCTGTATTTTCTTCTCCTTTTTTCCTCCAATTTGAGTTTTTTCTGTTGTTGTGTATGTTTTGGTTTATGTATTTTATGTTAGGAGGTTTTTTTAGATGATTACTAGACGTATTTGGTTGTCAATTCCTGGCAAGAACGAGGAACTAAGAAGCTGACTGGAAACTAAGCCAGTGGATGGGATTTGTCAGCTATGAGTTTAACTATAAGAGTGATCTGACTGTGTTCTTTTATTAGAGATACCCAGTGTTTGTATATTCACTCTTGAGTTGACAAGAAAATTCTTCCAGTCTTCTACCCAGAGGGTAAAAGCTTGGTTACCTCATGGGTAAGGAAGACTGAGGCATGTCAGTATCCAGTATGCATATGTTTATGTAATCCTCTTGTTTTCAGTGGTATCCCTGTCCTCAGCTGTGCCTAGGATCCTTAGTTTAGGAACCCTCTGTTTTAGTCTCTCAAGAGACTAAGCCTCCAGGTTTCTACTGGAGTAGAAGTCAGGGCACACACCCAATTACGTAGAATGAGGGATGAGATTTGGGGATTGAATTGCTTCTTAAAACGTCTTCAACTGATCACCCTTAGTTTAGCGTCACTCACACCAACTTTCAGAGTTCCTTGTGCCATCAGTTCCTGAGTTTTGGGGGAATTCTTCTGGGTCAGTTATACTGATTCAAGGTATTTTCCATTGCTGAGGCTTCAGGTTTCTCAAGTCAACTGAGGTTTATATTTCAACACTTAGGCTTTTTGTTTCCAAGTTCTACAATTGGTTCTTTTTCCCATTTCCTATTTTTTTTTCTTAGATGTGATTTATTCTCTTATGTCTGGGAAGATAGTAAACATATATACTTATCTCTAGATGTTCCTTTTTTTCTCATCACTGTGTTTTCCTTTAAATACTTGAACATAATTAAAATAACCCTTTTGTTGTTATTGTTTGATAATTCCATCATTTATATCATATCTGGGTCTGTTTCTATTGTCTGTTTTTCTCCTGGCTATAGGTTACATTTTCCTGCTTTTTGTTATGTCTAGTGCTTTTTTTTATTGGATGCCAGACATTGTGAACCTCACATTGTCAAGTCTTTGGATTTTGCCATCTTTTCTTAAAGAGTGTTGAGATTTGATAGGCAGTTAAGTTACTTATAGTTCTTTTTGATCCTTTCAGGTTGTGTTAGGATGGGTGTTAAAGTATAACCTTTACGCTAGAAACAATTTAGCCTCACTACTAAGGTCTCTACTCGAGTGCCTTGAATGATCAGTGAGAACTCTCCACTTTGGCTGGTGGAAATTTGAATGATCTCAGCCCTATGTGAGCTCTGGGAACTGTGTAGCTGACAGCACCCCAGTCACTCCTTGCCCAACCTTGTAGAATTTGATCTTGTACACACATATCTTAGAATTTAGCAAAGACTTAATGGCACCCCATGCAGATTTGTGAACTTTTTATTTTTTCTGCATCACTCCCTCCTCTCCAGAACTTAGCCCCGCATCTTCCAGAAACCTGAGACTTCTTGAATTCTTATTTCTGTCTCCTCTACTCCGCAAGACACCCGTGCTGTGCTTGGGATCTCTGTCCCTGCTGTGAAGTTCAGAGTGTGCCTCCACACAGAAAGTCAGGAGATCGTAGGCCTCACCTTGTTTGTTTCCCCTCTCTTAGGAATCATAGGCCTGTGTTGCCTATTGTCCAGTGTCTAAACACAGTTGTTTTATATATTTTGGCCAGTTTTCTAATTGTTTTAAATAAAGGGTACATCTGGTTCCTGTTACTATATTATGGCTAGAAGTGGAAGTCAACGTACTTATTTTAAAATCCTATTCCGAGGACTTCCCTGGTGGCGCAGTGGTTGAGAATCCGCCTGCCAATGCAGGGGACACGGGTTCGAGCTCTGGTCTGGGAAGATCCCACATGCCCGCGGAGCAACTGGGCCCGTGAGCCACAATTACTGAGCCTGCACGTCCAGAGCCTGTGCTCCGCAATGAGAGAGGCCGCAACAGTGGGAGGCCCGCGCACCGCGATGAAGAGTGGCCCCCACTTGCCGCAACTAGAGAAAGCCCTCGCACAGAAACGAAGACCCAACACAGCCAAAAATAAATAAATAAATAAATAAAATTTTTTAAAAAAAACAACTTATAAAATCCTATTCCGATTATATTTTTAACTCTTTCTTTAGGTGTGTTTGTTGATTGAGCTTGTTTTCCGTCTTAAATGGGATTTATATTCCTCATGCATTTGCTCATCCTTTGATTGCATATGTATTTTTATAATTGAAATTCCTTGTTAGACTCTTTTCTGCCTCTGTTTATGCAGCTTGCTTGGGAAGAGGGCTAAAACCTGCCATTGGAGTTTTCACTCAATTTTCAGTGAGAGTAAAGGAGCGAGTAGAAATATTTCTGGGCTAGATATCCTGGTGGCTGATCTATTGGGAATGAATGTTTCCTTTTCTTTCTAGGTATCACCAGTATCCTAGGACACTGCCCTGTCTCTCTAAGATCTTATACACAGTACTCCCTCCAGGGTCATATACCCTCTGTCACTGCCAGGAGTGTTTACATGGGATGAATGCAGGCTGATTTGAGTTGGCTGCACCCACTGTGGTATTCCAACTAATAATGCTGTTGATTACCCCTTGGTCCTCCTCCGTTCCTATATTCCGCCTTTGGGCATGGAGCACTGATAGTTCTATGGCCATTTTGTATCTGTATTACCTTTGAAGATCCATATTGATCTTACCCTTGATTTTTCTCTTTAGTTTGATTTAGTCTGTTGTAAATCACAGAATATCCCCAGCTTCTAGCTCTTCAATTCCTTTTGTTCTCAGGTGATGACTAATTAATTTTCGGTCATTTCCAGGATTCGATGTAGGAGGGGAAAACTGGCTAGTTCTCAGTCTATCTTGAAGCATGCAAACTAATCTCTTTTGGTCCTGTGTTCAGTCATTTTTAATAGATTTGCTTTACATTAAATATCAGGATTTTTAAAACATAAATATCTAGCTTCACTACTGGCAAAGTAAACGATAAGTATTATAACATTTTCTCTTTGCTTCATTATCCCATTATGGGCCATTTATTTGGCTCTTGATTCAAGAAATAATTATCAGGTTTCTTACCTAGATATTTGAGGGGGAGGGTACTGTCTAAAGAGAGAATTAAAGATACAGCTATGCAAGAATATGGTATGTGATAAATGCTAATAGAAAGTACAAGAAAAGTTCTGAAGAAAGTCAGGAAAAAACAGATAATCATAACAAGCAGAGATAATTTGCAGGGTGAAGAGTTAACAAACTCAGTGACAATATAGTGTCTGGGAAAGGTTTATCAGTGACCAACCGCATGGCCAAGTCTACTTGCTTCTTTTTCGTCCTCATTCTTTGTCTTCACTGCAGCAATTTGACACTCAGTAAGCACTCTTTTTCTTGGAAATTCTTTTCTGTGACAGGTTTCTTTTCCTGCTTAAGACTTGTCTACCTGTCTCATTTTTCCGTCCCCTAAGAGAATGAATTCTGTACATTCTCTCACTGTGAGCTCCTCTATTCTGAAGGCTTCAGTGCCTCTAGGAAGATGATTCTCAAATTTTTGACCTGAACCTTTGCATTAGCCTGACCTCCAGATCGTTACTTTCTACCTTGATGTCTGGAGAATAAATTACAAAACTGAGCATATTCTCTTCTAAATAAGCTCTACCTGTGTCCACAAGTCTGTCACCAGTTTGACCATTCTTATCACCACTGAATGTTTTTGACTCAGTCTTCTTCTTTATGTTATTATCTCCTTAGTTGCCTAGTCTTACAAATTTTTTCTTTAAAATATTTTTCATTTCTGGTCTTTATATTTCTATTACCTTAACCCTCATTTCATCTCTCATTAATTCACCTCCAGCTCATGATTAGCATTCTAAGTGCTCTCTCGCCTCTAGTATTTCCCTTACCAATCTATCCTATGCACAGTTGCCAGTTTAATCTAAAACTAATTCATTCACATTCTCATGGTTTTGTCTGTTGTAAAGTACCATTGTCTGTTTATGTATCTTCTACTGCCCTCTGAGTTTCTTGAGGGCAGGATCAATATCTATTCATTTTCTGTATCCTCAGCACCTAGTAAAGTGCCTTACACATAATAGGCACTCAGTAGTTGAATGAATGAGGTAGGGCTTGTTTCGGTTTTAAGGTGTATTACATTTTAAAGTATAGAGTAGTCAGGCAATCATTACAAATGTAAGAATAGATTTTATTTTTCAATAACAACCTTTTGATAATAGCAAAAAATCTTTGAATATTGATTTTACTGATTCATGAAAAGTAGGCAGTACCTTGAGAGCCAAAAATAAATAAATAAATAACCAATTGGCATTATAGTAAGACAACGTATTTAACACCTACCAGTGTCAAAGAAATGTAGAAAATCCTGTTTTCCCACAAGGAACTGAGAAAAAGGGAAGCATTTTTCTTAACATATTAGCCACATGGCATATATCTCACGCTTTAGGTGACTGCTCTCAGGACTTCTGCTGTTGAGAGCAGTATTATTATCATTGATTTTGGAAAATTCAGATTTGCTTGGAATGGGAAAAGCTCTGCTACCTGTTAGTTTCACCTGTTAGTTTATTTCCAAACTTATATTCTAAATGTACAATATGTCTCATGCTGCATGAAATAAAGGAATCTGAAGAAAATGAAAATTAAAAGACTCAGAAACTGTTGTGGGAAGGTTTTGCTTCTCCATAGTTTGAGGAATTTGATTTACAAATCTAATACTGTCAATGATTTATTGACTAACATACTTAAAAGCTTTCCGGACCTCTATTATTTATTTTAATTGGAATATGTGGTTACAAAAAATCAGAAAATCATAAAAGCCATTTCCATTTTTTGTTCCTATCCAGTCATTCTTCATTTACATGTTTTCCTTTTCTTTAAATTGAAGTATACTGGGAATTCCCTGGCGGTCCAGTGGTTAGGACTCGGTGCTTTCACTGCCGGGGCCTGGGTTTGATCACTGGTTAGGGAACTAAGATCCTGCAAGCCACGGGGTGCAGCCAAAAAAAATAAAAATAAAAATTGAATTATAATTTATGTACAGTAAAGTGCACATATCTTAAGTTTATAGCTTGATGAATTTTCTACTTCTGATTCCTCTTAGGTACCCATCTCCTAGGACAGGATAGAGAACATTTCCATTGCCCTAGGAAGCTCCCTCATGTTCCCTCCCAGTCAGCATCCTCGCAAAGTAACCATTAGCCTGATCTCTGTCACCATAGATTAGTTTTGCCTGTTTTTGAATTTCAGGTAAAGGGAATAATACTCTTTTATGTCTACTTCTTTTACTGAACCTATGTCTGTGAGATTCATCCATGTTATTATATGTATCAGTAGTTCATGCTTTTAAGTTTACCTTTTTCCCAAGAATAATACATTTTTTGAAGAAATTTTGGAAAATATGTAAAAGTTAGGGGTAGAAGTGGGGAGAAGAGAGAAAAAGACCCAAGACAAGTATTTCTAAGTTTTGGTTTATTTCCTTCAACTTTTATTCTCTGTATATGCACATCGTTTTCAATAGCTAGAATCATGTTTTTTAAGTTATTATGTATCCATTTTTTATTACGTAGCATATAACTATTTTTACTGCATAACATATAAGTCTCTGAGCAAGGCCAGTTGTCCTTCTGTTTAGCCCAGGCTGAAATTACTCATAGGCTAGAATTTTCACTTATTCATTTAGTAATTCAACACATATTTGTTCAGCCTCTGTTGCGTGTTGAGTGCTGTTCCAGTCAGTGTTCTAGGTACTAGGAGTAGAGCAGTGGACAAGACAGGCCAAGTCCCTGCTCTTCTGGAGGTCACACTCTACACTGGGGGAAGATGAATATTAAACAAGTAAAAGTAAACAAGAAATTTTCAGGTAGCAATAAGTGCTATGAAGATAACACATAGATTTGAAGCTACAGGAACTCTCATATACTCTTGGTAGTATGTAAATTATTAAGTAAAGTAAAATATAAATATACCTTGTGACCCAGAAATTTTGGGGGTTCTTTTCTTTTTTAATTGAAGTATAGCTGGTTTACAATATTGTGTTAGTTTCAGGTGTACAGCACTGTGATTCAGTATTTTCGCAGATTATATTTCATTATAGATTATTATAAGATAATGGGTATAATGCCCTGTGCTGTACAATATATCCTTGTTGCTTATCTATTTTACATATAATAGTTTGTATCTGTTAATCCCATACCCCTAACTTGTCCCTCACCCCTGTCCTCTCCCCTTGGGTAACCACAAGTTCATTTTCTATATCTGTGAGTCTGTTTCTATTTGCGTATACATTCATTTGTATTATTTTTTTAGATTCCACATATAAGTGATATCATATAGTATTTGTCTGACTTATTTCACTAAACGTAATATTCTCTTGGCCCATCCACATTGCTGCAGATGGCAGTATTTTGCTCTTTTTATGGCTGAGTAATATTCCATTTTGTGTATGTGTGTCTGTGTGTGTGTGTGTGTGCACACGCGAATGCCACATCTTCTTCATCCAATCGTCTGCTGATGGGTGCTTGGGTTGCTTTCATGTCTTGGCTGTTGTAAATAGTGCTGCTATGAACGTTGGGGCAGAAATTTCATTCTATTTCATGTATATATAGACAAGAATGCACCTAAAAGAATGTTCATAACAGTATTGTTTAATAGTCCCCAACTGGAAGGACCAAAATGCCCACCAACAGCAGGATGGATAAATACATTGTAGTATATTTATACAACAGAATACTATACAGCAATAAAAACCAATGTACTACACTCTGTGAATGATTCTTAAAAACATGTTATTGTGGAAAAAAAACAGACACAGAAGAACACATTCTATTTATATAAAACCCCAAAATATGTAAAAACTAAGCTATATTGTTTGAGGATACATACTGAGATAGTAAAAGAACATTTTTTTAAAAAAGAAGTGATTGCCATAAAAGTCAGAATAGGGTTAGCTCTGGGGAGAAGGAGGAAGTTGTGACTAGGAAGGGGAACGTGTGGGGGAGGTGCTTCTGGCGTGCTGGAAATGTTCTGTTGCTTGACCTTAGTGGTGCTCATTATAGGTATTTATAATAATTCATTAAACTACATGTTTATGTTTTAAGCGCTTTTCCATTTGTGTTTTAGATTTCAAGCAAAGCAATGGGATGATAGCATAAGTATAGTTTGTGTGTGTGTTTGTGTGATGTGACAGCTTTGTTAAGGTATAATTGACATACAGTAAATTGTACATTTAAACTATTCAACTGGAAAAATCTGAGCATATGTATTAACCCATGAAACCATCACCACAATCAAGATAATGAATGGGTCCCCCACCCCCCACAACGTTTCCTCATATCCGTTTGTAATCCTTCCCTCTCACCTGTTCCTCCTCCTAACCCCCTACCCCCAGGCAACCACTGATTTGCTGTCACTATAGATTAGCCTTCTAGAATTTGATATAAATGGAATCATGTATACACACACACACACACTCTCATTTTTGTCTGACTTCTTTCACTCAGCATAATTATTTTGAGATTCATCCATATTGTTGCATATCAGTAGTTCATTCCTTTTAATGCTGAGTTGTATTCCCTTCTCTGGATATACCACAATTTGTTTATCCATTCACCTGTTGATGGATATTTGGGTTGTTTCCAATTTCTAGCTCTTGCAAATAAAATTGTTATAAGTATCCATGTACAAATCTGTGTATAGATATATACTTACTTTTCTCTTGGTTAAATACCAGTGAATGGAATGGCTAGATGATATGATAGGTGTGTATTTAACTTTCTAAGAAATATAAGTATACCTATGTACCCCCCTAATATCTTGTGAAAATATTTTCAGTTCAATAAATATATTCCTATAAAATTATTTTAAGTCACTTTGTAGTAGTCCATCAATTAAACATGATATAGTGTATTTCACCAATTCTTTGTGGGTGGACATTTAGATTTTTTTCTACTATCATAAAAAAAAATTACCATAAATGTCCTTCAAACTAAATCTTTGAATATATTCTTAATTATTTCTTTAAGATAAATGCCTAGAAATGAAATTGCTTAGTCAAACATTCGAGCTTTTGTTACAGATTGCCTTCTAGACATGACAAATTAAATCTTCATCAGATTTTTTTCATTTGAATACTAAATTATATCAGATATAGTTAGTCAAAACTATATATTAGATACAGTTAGTCAAAATATTCCTTTTGTGTAATGAAACACTTTTCTTTTACTTTCTTCAGGATTTATAGGTGAAAATAAGTCTAGAATCTTAAAAATGGTTTATTCTGTTTGTATCATTTAGTGAATTTCTCTTTCTGAATCAACTGTGGCTATGAAAGAATTACCCTTGGAATTAGGTAATCTGTCAAGTTAAGGGATAAATTGTTAAGAGATTAAAAACATAAATTGCAGAATAGTATGTATGGTATGCTTACATTTAGGTTTTCAAATATATTACTATTTAACACTATTTAAAGCGGTTTAATAATATATGTTTCATATTGATATGAAATATTTATATAACAAATATATTTATATGTAATGCGTATAATTCATTATGCATACATATTTTCAAGACATAGGGCAAAGTTTAGAAAATTTTAATTAAGCTGTAAAGTGTGGGATTATGGGGAGCTTTCATTTGTACTTTGTGTGTTTCTGTGTTTGAAGTCTTTTCACAATGAGTATGCACAGCTTTTACTGTCGGGGAAAAAAAGTATATTTTTGTTTGGAAAAATATGAGACAGCTCTGCAGTTAACCTCAGAAGACATTTTAGAGTATAGATCTTTTGGAGAAGGTCCAACTAGATGGAAAGCTGTGACAAGTATATCCTATTGCTGTAATATATGTCTTGTTGATCAATTATGGTCTCCCAGTCAGTATTTGTATTCTTGAATTGTTACTCAGCAAAATATATACTTTTTACTCTTCTCTAAATTCTGTCAGGCTACACATATTTTATAATTGATATGTTATGTAGCTTGTCAGTTCCAGTGTTTGAGCGCCTATTATAATTCAGCATGCTGCAGCTGGTTAAGGGAGTGTCACATAGTTTCATTTTTTTTCTGCGCATTTGTCTCTCCATCTGTGAGTACAGTATTTTGTTGATCCTTGCACATATTCCATGTATCTGTCTATACTCTGACTTTGAATCTGTTAATCATATAGTATACACTTTAGCTGGTGACCACTGTGTTCTAAAATAATATATTCTTATTGCAAGTATGTAGTAAATTTTCCCCCCAGATCAGGTAACATCTTGTCTACCAAGATAACCACAGGTAACCAAGTGAAGGTATTTGAATACTTAAAGTTTATAATACTACAGTGGCAAAGTCACTTAACTAGATACCAGGAGACCCATGTAATTATCCTAGCTCTATTGTGTACTTAAGAAGTTACATCATCTACTTGGAGCTAGTAATACTTGCTTGTTGAGGTGACCTAACAAGGTAGAATCATTCATGAGGATTAAGCAATATAATATAAGTGAGAGTATTTTATAAATGATAAGAACAATGCAGATGAAGTTCTGACACTTACATCTACTTTCACTGTTGTGTGGGAGTCCCTGTAATGTCACAGGGGGTGGTGGTGCTGGGAGTGCAGAAGGTAGATATTGCTAGTACTTTTTCAACATAACTTTTTTGTGGCTGACAAGATCTTTTCTCCAGAACAGGTCTTTGATTTTTAAAGTAATTTTTAACTGTTCTAGGAGCACTCGTAAGTCTTTGCACATCCAGAAGTGGATTAGGGAATGAAGAGAGGCAGAAAAATATCATAGTCTTTTACTAACAAACACATATTCAAGGCATATACAAATGCAGTAGTACCTTCTCAACATTGACTATAAATAGTTCATTAGCCCTGAAAGCTTTACTACTTGACTGTGATTCTGTAGATTCTTCCCTCATAAAACATTGGATTAGTAGATGTATACACTTTATGTCAATACGCTAACCAGCTAAAATATTGCTTAATATCCTTAATTTACATATATTTTAAATCTTAGCCGTAGCAATTAATTATCCTTTTCTTTGGCTTTTCTGAGCGACTAAATTTCAACTCATGAATTAGTTCAACTATCTCTGTTCTGAACTTTCTGAACAAGTAGAAGAAAAATCTCTGACCTTTATAGAAACACATGACTTTAATTAGCAGTAGTTATATATTCTACCTGCTATCCTTTAAGACTTTGAAACAAGAATTTTGACTTCTGTATTGAAAGTCAATAAGAAAAAGCTCTTATGAAAATAGAATTCCCCTAAAAAGCAGAAATGCTTCTTGCTTATCATCTTTAAAATACTTATTTGCACCTGTTACAGACATTGTAATGATATAATGCTCTAGTAGAGATATAAAATCTTTGGCATAATTATCAGTTTGGGGAAAGTAAAAACTAGGCATCAACATCTAAAAATATTATAAGCATTTTGTTGATCTTAAATAATCATTCTCAACTTCTTCTATTTTTTCTATTCAGACCTTTAGTAATTCAAGTGGCAAAATATACATTCTTTGAATTGACCATGTTGCTTGTTTTTCCCTAAGTTATTTTATGTTTAAAATTGGAAAAATACTTTTCATAAAATCATATAAAGTTAGTGAAAGTAAAAATAATAAGCTTAAAGAAAGGTTGTATTCAATAGAGCTAAAACCAAAGTGAGCTCTACTTTTATGTTTACCTAATAATATGGCTGGTCTCAGTAGGCATGCATTTTCTAGAAATAGTACTCGTTCATTATGAGTTTCAGTATAGAGGAAAAGTTGTGTTTTCTACCTTCAATGTTATATATAAAAATGAAATAGATTTTTACTGCTTTTATTGGACCTCTTTTAAGTCTTTTGTTAAGAGCACTTCTGAGTTCTAAATTTATAATATTGTTAAGTTGCTTCAAGCTACATATTCTTTGCTGAAATGCTTAATATTTCACATATCATATGCAAGAAAGATTGGTTTTCAATTCACTAAAGTAAAATTAAATAAACATAATTTAAATTTGAGTTAATGTAGTGATCTGTAGGAATTATATAGGCTTTAACTGAGATCTAATGGAAAACTTGCTTGTTTTTAGTTTTAGTGTTTTGGTTTTTTTTTAAGATCAAATAATTTGCTTACTTCTTTTTGGTCCAGTAGATGTGTATAAAGGTAACCATTGTTTGTACATTCATTCATTCATTCATTCAACAGGTATACAGCAAACACCTACAATATGGCAGACACTTCAGTTTGATTAATTTACTTCAGCATAATAAGTTGTGATTTTGGCTTTGTCAATGGCAAATATATTACTCTGGCCAGCATAATTTTTCAGGCTCTGTAGTGTCTGGTGGGCTGATAATTTTAATGGAAGTAATTTGCTACTCCAAAAGCATTACATAAATACTACATAAGAGTAATTATTAGCTGTACCAAGGAGCCAATATCAGCTCTTTATACAAATATGTATCCCATATAACTGTGATTGAAGATGATGCATGGGTGTTTGTAAGATCTCATCTAGACATACCATTTCTTTAAAAATCTGTCAGATTTATTGAGTATACACTGAAAAACACACAGTAATAAAACAGATAAATATTATTTATATATATAAATGTATGTAAGTGTATATATATATAAAAATATGTATGTGTATATATAAACAATATGTGTATAAATATATGACATTGTTTTATATATGTGAAAACAATGCAATCAAATCCTAAGTTCACACAGAACACACATGTAACTTTAAATCTTGCCATTGGCTACACTAAATCTATGGGAAATTGGTGGCTAGGGAACTATGAGTAAAATTCATCACTTCTGACTTTTAAACACCTTTATTTTTTTTTAATATTTATTTATTTATTTATTTATTTGGCTGTGTCGGGTCTTTCATTGCGGTGCGCAGGCTTCTCTCTAGTTGTGGCGCACAGGCTCCAGAGCGCACGGGCTCAGTAGTTGCGGTGTGCGGGCTTCGTTGTCCTGTGGCATGTGGGATCTTATTTCCCCGACCAGGGATCAAACCTGGGTCCCCTGTATTGGAAGGTGGATCCTTAACCAGTGGACCACCAGAGAAGTTCCTTAAACACCTCTATAGTCAAATGGGTCACACATATGTGGGGTGGGGATGAGGATGGAGAAATTGATAGAACACCAAAATCAAATCACCTAGTTTGCAGTTTTGCCAAGAATCCGGTGATAGGCAGTATGTCATTAATATTATCTTGGGGCTGTGGGCTGCCTTTGGCTTACCACTTCAGTTTTAAACAAATTGTCATGAAAAACATGGACCACTTAGATATGAAATGAGAGTAACTTGAATTAGCGTAAGAGGGCATCTAACAAACGTAAATGCTTGAAGAGACAGAACCAACCAGATTCAGATGGTCTTGATTAGAAAAGCTAATTTTTAAATTATTGTTAATAATGCGGATAACAATAATTGGCATTTATTGAGTCATTACCATGTGCCAGGCACTCTGCCAACTTCTTTGTACCTCTTGTCTCATTTAAACTTCACAAAGGTGAATGTGTTATCATTATCCTCATATAGGTGAAGAAAGGGAGACTCAGTGGTAAAATAAAATTTGCCCATGGTAATATAGTGAATAAGCGAAAAAGGTAGGATTCAAACCTAGATGTGTCTTGACTAAAAAAACTCATGTTTTTAACCATTATAACAGTTAACCATTATAACATTTAACCATTATAACATACTTTCTCAAAGTATGTTTTGTAGACAACAGGTATCAAAATTATATATAATTTTAATAATACGTATAATTTATATACAATATATAAAAATTATACTGGCTAACTATATAAAAAGATTTCTAGGTCCCATACCGGACCTGCTGAATCAGATTTCTTGGATATGGGATCCAGGGCTCTGCATTTTTAACAAGCTTCCCAATGTGATTCTTATGAACACTAACGTGTGAGAACAACTGTACTATATTATATTGCTACGTAGTTTGAGTACGCAAATAGTAAGGACTGATGGGTAGGAGGATGAAGGATATTTCTGACATTAGGAATGATACATATGAAGTAATGGAAGGGTGAATAACTTCCAAATGGACTGGCAATATTTGTAATATTGGAAAACACAGGTTGTGATATAGAGGACTTGGAGGTTGTTGAAGTCTAATTGAAAGATTAAGACAGTGCTTTAGAAAAGAAGGAAGCTCCCAGTAGATTGAACAGAGTTGGATGCCAACTTCTGCTCCATTAACATCTTGCTCACTCACACCTGTATCGTAATGCTGAAACATTCTATTTCAGCTCTTTCCTTCATTAAACTGTTCTTGAGACTAGATATTATGTTTTATTCGCTGTTGTGTCCCCATCTCTTAGCCTAGTTCCTAGTACGTACAGATCCCTAATAAATGTCAGATTGTCTCAGTTTTTTTTCTTTTAGAACTTTTGGAAGGGCCAAACTGGGCCGGAGTCCTTTCTGGGTAAACTTTTAGAAATTTGAGAACCTTGAGCGTCACCTCCCTATCTAAACCCACAGATCCAAGGAAGAGCTTCAAGCTGTGACTTGGCTTCCATGAACCAACTATTGAAGTTTAACCCAACCTTGAATCCTGAGCCTTTCCAGATGCCCCAAGAAGAAAATTTCCAGGAAGACACAGTAGTCTGTCTTCCTGCTCAGCAGTACTGATAGAGGGCTTAGTAACTTGACCCTCAGCCGTGGGACCAGCTACCTTTCCCCTCCACCAGAAGGGTCACCCCAAGAGCAGGACAGACAGGAGACCATCTAACAGTAGAGGTAATAGGAAAAGACATTGATACTTCAATTCTGAAAAGACAATTTTGTTGGAGATCCTTCAATCAGAGCATACATTATAAAAATAACTTTAGACTTGAATTTGAACGTTGTCATTTCTGGAATCATCCTGGGAACCACAGAATGAGGAAAGCAGCCTCTCATTCTTCCTCCTTAGCTCAGAAATGCTCAGTAACTTGATCCTCAGTCCTTGTTCCATCCTTCCTCTGCACTAGAAGAATTCTTCCAACAGCAGGAGAGAGAAGAGACAATCCAAATAGAAAGGCAGTGGGAAAGGGACTTGACATGTTCAGAGAGAGGCTTCTAACACTGGTTTAATGAAGGCTTGTTTCCTCGCGGGATGGATTTCAGATTACATACAGATAATGAATGTACATATTGCCTTGCACAGAAGCTTTCTAAGAACTTAAGACAATGAGGAATCATCAGTTGTAGGAACAGGATGCAGATTTATGCCAAAGACTGGTATCAGAAAGTAGATTCGATCCAGTTTCAGAGCCAGTACCAAAATGTTCCACCAGTAATTTTAGGGTCTCTGTGGGGCAAGCTGGGTGGTTTCTGATATGCGAGTTGTCTTTTTCTCTTCTAATGTCTGTCTTTCTTCCCCTTCCTTGTTATTTGCAATTTATAGGTTATCTATCTATGTAGATTGAACGCCTTTCTGATTTCAGTTTGCTTTATTCCATTTTAGTGATTAGTCATTCTTTGGCACCTGCACGTGTATATTAGAATTCTACAGTCAGTTGTAAGGTGTGATCCACTGTTAAGAATTTGAAACAAAAAACTGTGAGGAAGGCAAAAATAGAAATTGTTTAGGGTAAAACATGATTGTGACAAAGTATATGTTAGTAAATATTTTTTGCTCTGTAACAATGATCTTATTTCCTCTTAAAGGAATTTCTGCTGTGTTACTTCAGCGTTTTTCAGTGCAAATTAAACACATTTAAAGGAGAGAAAAAAGTCTTAGAGAAGCTGCAATAATGGAGTGAATCCTCATGGGAAAAAGAAACATAGATGTCAGGGTTAGAGTAGCTGATTTACTTTTCTCTGCTAAACATTTCATTTGCTTGTTGAAACCTCTGATTATTGTATGATCTCCCCTCTGCAGGTTTGTACTCTTTGCAACATAGAATGCTCCAAGATTTTAGTCATTATTATTCAAACAGTATTTGGCCATTGTCAGATTGTTTAGCCAAAATAGGTACTATTTTCCTACCTCTTTCTACTTATTTCTTGACTTAGTTGTATGATTTTGTTATTTGGTACTCTGTTTATAATTCTGTCTGTATAAAAACCTAATTGAAATGAAATGTAAATTCTTTAATATTGTGCTGTGTTTAATCAGTATAACTTTTTAATGTGCTGTTTTACAAGTATAAGACAGGCATCTCAAATAGCTTTTAAATTAGTTCCCCACACCTAAATGCAAGTGAGAATTGTACATTTTCCTGCTTGTCATCAACTGCTTCTCCTCAGTCTTAACCATGTTTCACTAACCATGTCCATCTGTTGTGTCTTATTAAGAATCTGTACACCCATCAGCTTTACTCTTTTAGAGTATAGTATAAAAGCTTCATGGAGAATATGGCTTTATGTTTTATGTGAGGTGAAATTTCTCTTCCCAGGTAAGGATTGGTTTTATTTTTCACTGTAGATGCAGATTCTTTAGAACAAGGGGTCCCTAACCCCTGGGCCGCGGGCCGGTAGTGGTCCTCAGCCTGTTAGGAACCAGGCCACACAGCAGGAGGTGAGCGGCGAGCAAGCAAGGCTTCATCTGCTGCTCCCCATCGCTCCCCATCACTCACATTACCGCCTGAATCATCCCCCCCTCCCCCACCCCCATCCGTGGAAAAATTGTCTTCCATGAAACCGGTCCCTGGTGCCAAAAAGGTTGGGGACCGCTGCTTTAGAAGATAATTATGAATATGAAATCTGATTTCAGAATACACATTCCTGGGACTTTCCTGGTGGTCCAGTGGTTAAGACTCCACGCTCCCAATGCAGGGGGCCCAGGTTCGTTCCCTGGTCAGGGAACTAGATCCCGCATGCCGCAACTAAAGATCCCGCATGCCGCAACTAAGACCTGGTGCAGCCAAATAAATAAATAAATATTTTTTTAAAAAAGAATACAAATTCCTTTGAGAGAAAAGTTAATCAGAATCAGAATATTTAAAACATTATTCTGCAGTGTAGCAAACAATGTATTAGATTTATCAGCAGATCCTTCATATATAAACATATATATTTATCATATATAATAAATACTCTATGAGGGATGGAGGATTTTTAAAGATTTTTTGAATTAAATTTAAATATTTAAATTAAAATTTTTTCTTGTTCCTTTGGTCACCTTATCTACCAGTAAAATCTGACATCCTAAACTTCTATATATAGGTCAATAGATATCAGTAATTTTTTTTTCTATTTTTTATATTAACTATTGCTTAAAATCTGTGTGGGGAATCTACTGCTTACTTTTTTGGCTGTGTATAGAGAGATTTTTTTTTTTTTTTTTTTTTGGCTGCGTTGGGTCTTTGTTGCTGCACACAGGCTTTCTCTAGTTGCGGAGAGCAGGGGCTACTATTTGTTGCAGCGCACTGGCTTCTCATTGCTGTAGCTTCTCGTTGCGGAGCTTGGGCTCTAGGTGCATGGGCTTCAGTAGTTGCAGCACACAGGCTCAGTAGTTGTGGCTCGCAGGCTCTAGAGCGCAGGCTCAGTAGTTGTGGCACACGGGCTTAGTTGCTCCGCGGCATGTGGGATCTTCCCGGACCAGGGATCGAACCCATGTCCCCTGCATTGGCAGGAGGACTCTTAACTGCTGCGCCACCAAGGAAGTCCCTACAGGGACTTTTGATGATGATCATCACAGTGGTGATAGATGTTATTGAAAGAACAATGGCATGAAAAGCCTCTCCTGACTCCCTTATGCTAGGTAGGTTAGGCAGAGGTCCCTTCTCTGTGGTCCCATAATGGCCTGTGTATAGCTCTCAGTGCTGTACTTGCCATTTTATAATTATATGCTTCTAGATCTGTCTCCCCTACTAAACCAAACTCCTTGGGGGCACAAATGTTTCTTATTTATGTTTGTATTTTCAGTACCTGGCAGAGTGCTTAGCCCACAGCATATTGTAAATATTATGTAAATGTTTATTGAGGAATTGAGAGTATTGACTCTCTAACGTTGACGGATTGCTGTTTTGAACTAAGATTGCACTTCTGTGGACCAAGATAGTCAGCCCAAAACATACTTATATTGCTTTTAACCATTTCTCTGTTATTAATAGTTAAGTTGTTTACTTAATAGAGAATGTGTTATTTTTCAATTTACCAAGAAAGTTTAACATCCTCAGTGTATTCTCATACAGAACCAAATTTGTATGCCAAATTTGGTTCTGTATAATTTGGTTCAGTATAGTCAAATGCTAATAAGCCTTAACATAAGGATACTTTGTCCTGGTTATTATATGACTTCAAGCAAGTTTATTACCCATTCTCCATATGTATAACTCACCAATTTCTATTTTACCACTCTATGAGGATAACTGACATACTAGTTATCACCACTTTTATCTCTTTTTAGAGAAACTCATTAATGGAAAGAAACAGGGACAAGTTATTCATAATGCAAAATAACCAATTCAGTTTGGTTCTGAAATGCATGTTAACATTTTTTAAGTGTCCAATCTGAAATTTTGTTTTGCGTTGTTTCTTACAAATAATATATGATCTTTACTGTTAATCATTGGCATTCTAAGTAAAATAATTATTCTATGAAACTCTGACCTGAGTTGCTTAGTAAGCTAGTTGCCCAATTCAATTCCCATTCAGTTTTCTTACTTAACTTTTCTTAAAAACTTCTACTCCTCCTTCATTATAATATCATCACACATGTTCATTGTCTTATACTTTAAACAAGATGTTTAGCTAACTCAAGTTCTCCTTGAGAGAGAAGTAGGAACCCTTTAAAAAGTCTTTCCTTTTTTATTTTAACCTGAAGATAGAAAAGGAAACCTCAATGTCCCTTTTGTTCTCCAACAGCCTAAGACTAAATTTATGCAAATATTTACTGGACATCTATTATAAGTCATTGTTCTTAGTGTTGTGGACTACAAATTGAGTAAGATGTGGTTTTCTGCTTTCTAGTCAATTGGAATAAATGAGACATATTCCTATAACAATGACAAAGCTTAAAGAGCAGGGCAGGATTTTTTAAAATAAGATGGCATTTGAGTTGGAACTTGAATGACTATTCAAAGGATCTAGTTCCTCTGATTGATACCTTTGGATAACTCTTAGATTGCTGCTGCCCTTGCTGATAAACTCCCATTTTGGCTACAGTCTATCTTTCTATTTCAGTAAAGTATTACTGAGTTGGTAATCCTTAAATTGATTTTGCATATATCTACTCTGATCCATTCTTACGCTGATTTTATTAATTAGAATATGCTGCTATTCCTAAAAATCTGTTACTCCTTTATGCTGCCTTCAAGGGTGGAAGAGAATTTAGAGTGGGGGTAGGTAAGTTTCAGACGAAGGTAACAGCATGAACTAAGGTACAAAGTTTGAAAATTTTGAGGTTTATATGGAGAACAAAGCAGTTCAGGTTGACTGGAGCAAATGGGGGAGGAAAGGTGGATAATAGGAGAATATAGTAATGGGAAGAGATAGTAAGGGTGTAAAAGATGGGTTAAAACTATATATTATGGAGTTCTGTATATTTAGTAGACTAAGAAGTAATATGGGCTTAATTAATGCTATAAACATGGAAGAGCTGTTGAGAATTTTTAAATAGAAGGATGACATGATAATTCTGCTTTAGAAAGATTACTTTGGATTGGAATTGGGAGATCCCAGAGCTATGGTGATTACCCTGACAAGTATTACAGTAACCCAAGTGAAATGTAATCAGGACTAATATGGGGTAATGTCAGCGGAACTCAGTTGGTGGGGGAGTGGAAGAAAGAAGCACCAGATGGGAGAAAGGTGGCAGAGAGAAAATGTCAAGCCCTGGCATTCTTTTCCAAAAGCCTAAGAATAAATGAAAGGTAAAAATGTGTGGAAGAAATGGACAAATTCTTAGAAATGACCAACCTCCCGAGACTGAACCAGGAAGAAATAGAAAATATGAACAGACCAATCACAAGCACTGAAATTGAAACTGTGATTAAAAATCTTCCAACAAACAAAAGCCCAGGACCAGATGGCTTCACAGGCGAATTCTATCAAACATTTAGAGAAGAGCTAACACCTGTCCTTCTCAAACTCTCCCAAAATATTGCAGAGGGAGGAATGCTCCCCAACTCATTCTATGAGGCCACCGTCACCCTGATACCAAAACCAGACAAAGATGTCACAAAGAAAGAAAACTACAGGCCAGTATCACTGATGAACATAGATGCAAAAATCCTCAACAAAATACTAGCAGACAGAATCCAATAGCACATTAAAAGGATCATACACCATGATCAAGTGGAGTTTATTCCAGGAATGTAAGGATTCTTCAATATACGCAAATCAATCAACGTGATACACCATATTAACAAATTGAAGGAGAAAAACCATATGATCATCTCAATAGATGCAGAGAAAGCTTTCGACAAAATTCAACACCCATTTATGATAAAAGCCCTGCAGAAAGTAGGCATAGAGGGAACTTTCCTCAACATAATAAAGGCCATATATGACAAACCCACAGCCAACATTGTCCTCAATGGTGAAAAACTGAAACCATTTCCACTAATATCAGGAACACGACAAGGTTGCCCACTCTCACCACTATTATTCAACATAGTTTTGGAAGTGTTAGCCACAGCAATCAGAGAAGAAAAAGAAATAAAAGGAATCCAAATCAGAAAAGAAGAAGTAAAGCTGTCACTGTTTGCAGATGACATGATACTATACATAGAGAATCCTAAAGATGCTACCAGAAAACTACTAGAGCTAATCAATGAATTTGGTAAAGTAGCAGGATGCAAAATTAATGCACAGAAATCTCTGGCATTCCTGTACACTAATGATGAAAAATCTGAAAGTGAAATTAAGAAAATACTCCCATTTACCACTGCAACAAAAAGAATGAAATATCTGGGAATAACCCTACCTAAGGAGATGAAAGACCTGTATGCAGAAACTTTTAAGACACTGATGAAAGAAATTAAAGATGATACAAATAGATGGAGAGATATACCATGTTCTTGGATTGGAAGAATCAACATTGTGAAAATGACTGTACTACCCAAAGCAATCTACAGATTCCATGCAATCCCTATCAAACTACCACTGGCATTTTTCACAGAACTAGAACAAAAAATTTCACAATTTGTATGGAAACACAAAAGACCCCGAATAGCCAAAGCAATCTAGAGAATGAAAAATGGAGCTGGAGGAATCAGGCTCCCTGACTTCAGACTATACTACAAAGCTACAGTAATCAAGACAGTATGGTACTGGCACAAAAACAGAAATATAGATCAATGGAACAGGATAGAAAGCCCAGAGATAAACCCATGCACATATGGTCACCTTATCTTTGATAAAGGAGGCAAGCATATACAGTGGAGAAAAGACAGCCTCTTCAATAAGTGGTGCTGGGAAAACTGGACAGCTACATGTAAAAGAATGAAATTAGAACACTCCCTAACACCATACACAAAAATAAACTCAGGGCTTCCCTGGTGGCGCAGTGGTTGAGAATCTGCCTGCCAATGCAGGGGACACGGGTTCGAGCCCTGGTCTGGGAAGATCCCACATGCCGCGGAGCAGCTGGGCCCGTGAGCCACAATTACTGAGCCTGCGCATCTGGAGCCTGTGCTCTGCAACAGGAGAGGCCATGATAGTGAGAGGCCCGCGCATCGCGATGAAGGGTGGCCCCCACTTGCCACAACTAGAGAAAGCCCTCGCACAGAAACGAAGACCCAACACAGCCATAAATAAATTAAATAAATAATTTTTAAAAAAAAAGAAAAAAACTCAAAATGGATTAAAGACCTAAATGTAAAGCAAGACACTATCAAACTCTTAGAGGAAAACATAGGCAGAACACTGTATGACATAAATCACAGCAAGATCCTTTTTGACCCAGCTCCTAGAGAAATGGAAATAAAAACAAAAATAAACAAATGGGACCTAATGAAACTTAAAAGCTTTTGCACAGCAAAGGAAACCATAAACAAGACCAAAAGACAACCCTCAGAATGGGAGAAAATATTTGCAAATGAAGCAACTGACAAAGGATTAATCTCCAAGATTTACAAGCAGCTCATGCAGCTCAATAACAAAAAAACAAACAACCCAATCCAAAAATGGGCAGAAGACCTAAATAGACATTTCTCCAAAGAAGATATACAGATTGCCAACAAACACATGAAAGAATGCTCAACATCATTAATCATTAGAGAAATGCAATTCAAAACTACAATGAGATATTATCTCACACTGGTCAGAATAGCCATCATCAAAAAATCTAGAAACAATAAATGCTGGAGAAGGTGTGGAGAAAAGGGCACACTGTTGCACTGTTGGTGGGAATGTAAATTGATACAGCCACTATGGAGAACAGTATGGAGGTTCCTTAAAAAACTAAAAATAGAACTACCATACGACCCAGCAATCCCACTACTGGGTGTATACCCTGAGAAAACCATAATTCAAAAAGAGTCATGTACCAAAATGTTCATTGCAGCTCTATTTACAATAGCCAGGACATGGAAACAACCTAAGTGTCCATCATCGGATGAATGGATAAAGAAGATGTGGCACATATATACAATGGAATATTACTCAGCCATAAAAAGAAATGAAATTGAGTTATTTGTAGTGAAGTGGGTGGAGTTAGAGTCTGTCATACAGAGTGAAGTAAGTCAGAAAGAGAAAAACAAATACTGTATGCTAACACATATATATGGAATCTAAGGGAAAAAACAAAAAAGGTCATGAAGAACCTAGTGGTAAGATGGGAATAAAGACACAGACCTACTAGAGAATGGACTTGAGGATATGGGGAGGGGGAAGGGTAAGCTGTGACAAAGTGAGAGAGTGGCATGGACATATATACACTACTAAACGTAAAATAGATAGCTAGTGGGAAGCAACCGCATAGCAGAGGGAGATCAGCTCGGTGCTTTGTGACCACCTAGAGGGATGGGATAGGGAGAGTGGGAGGGAGGGAGATGCAAGAGAGAAGAGATATGGAAACATAAGTATATGTATAACTGATTCACTTTGTTATAAAGCAGAAACTAACACACCATTGTAAAGCAATTATACTCCAATAAAGATGTTAAAAAAAAAAAATGTGTCAGGAAAGGATTTGAAAATCTAATGCCGGACCTGGGATACCTTTTAGAACATCTTTGACACATGATCTGTTCTCTTTTGGTGGCCAATTTGTTTGATACTGATTGTGTGATCATTTTGTTCACTTTTTATTTTCTTTTATAATCTTATTTGTTAGGTTTTTACTATCATTGCATCCATTTTTTTGTCCTTCATCCATTATTTTTGGCCCCTTTTATTTAGCAGCTTTAGTCTAATTTGACTTTCCCCTCGCCATCAACCCTCATGTGTCCTAAGACAGGGCTTGTTAAGTAGCAGAGAACACACTCAACCTAACTGTCATGAAGGAGAATGCAGTGGCCGGTTACAGAGATGTCTTATGGTAATTCACGACTATGGAAAGATTAGCTGGGCATCATAGGAACTAGAAAGCTAAAAGAATGTTTTTTTCTCGAAGGAGCAGTCTCATTCTTCCTGATGGCTTCTCTGCTTCTTGCTACACAGCTCTGTATCCTCTTCTCTCTCTCTCCTAGCTGACTTCCTCTGCCTTATTCCTTTTATAATGGCTCAATCAAGTTTGAGTTTTTATATACTCTTTCAGTTCAGTTTCTCACAACTAACGGGCACCTTCCCTCTTTGTCTCTTAGTCCTAGTATTTCCCAAGAGAAGGAATCTGATTTACCCAACTCACTCAATCCAAGTCATAATATCCTTTCTGATCCAGCAATCATTCAGCTACAGGTAATAAAAACCTGACTCAGATTGGCTGGACAAAGAGGAAATGTATTATCTCCTATAACAGGAAGTTCAGAGGAAGGGCAGCCTTTAGAGTTGGTTGATTGGAGACTCAACCGTGTTATCAGGAACCCTGAATTCTCTGCATCGCTTCACTCTGCCATCCTTGGGCTTGGCTTTACCCTTAGTAAAATAGCTACAAGCCGTTCCAGGCATCACATCCAGATACAACGACATTCAGAAAAAGAAGTGGCCATTTCTTCCTGTGGTCTTTTCTTAGGAGTGAGGAAATTTTTCCTAAAATCTGCCCTGGAAGTGAGCAGATTTTCCCTCATGTCTCATTGACCAAATTTGCAGTTAAAGATTTGTTTGGGTTAATAAACTCTGTAGGTAAAAAAGAGAAGCCACCAGAATATATAATTCCTGTCCTATCACTGGCAAGGGGTACGTGAGTACCCAGAGATTAAATCAGGCCCATCTCTGGAGTTGGAATGGAAGTCATTTCCTCCTGTGGTAAATGAAACCTTATATTTGGAGAGTGAAAAGGAATGGTGGTCTATTGATGGGGACCCAGAAAAGTCCTTCTGTTCAAAGGTATATGTCCATGTACACTGGTATGTAAGCTCTTCTTTTAAAATGGAAATTATTGTGGGAATTTTACCTGAAGAAAATTGAAGTTCTATCAGGATGAAAGATAGTTTACTACAATTATCTTTGGGTGAGGTATGTGCCCCTTTCCCAGTTAGCTATGGCCTGGAGAGAGAGGTATAGTGTATAGAATATGCATAATATAAAACAAAACCACTTTATACTAAAAGTGAGGGCTCTTCCAACAGGGCATGGCAGACAGGTACCATGAAATATATATGGTCTATACCTCTCTGGGATCCATTTTCTGAATTCTTACAGACACAATCCTTCCTCAGAGATTTTCAGTAATGAATACATTCATTTCAGTGAAACCGTGCTTCTTACTGTTGTCATGAAAAAACATTGAGTATTCAGTCACATAAAATTTTTGCAAAGTTTGGAATATAATTTAAAGAAGGTCACTTATTCACAATGAGCATTCCGTATAATAGTATAGTACCAGTAGAGATATTCTTGCCAAAACCTGAACCTAATAGATTTACTATCCAAGCTGTGTTATCTAATATGATTTTCAGGATTAATTTTTAGTAAGGAGTGTCACACTTTGCATGGCCTGCATCTTGCTGAATTTGTGCATACTAATGAATCTAAAAATACTGAGTATCTACTATGAGAATCTCTTCTTGATACAGTATACAAGCAAAAGATTCAAAATATAACATATGTTCATTGAAGAACAAGATTATTTATGGATCAAAAGGAAAACTAAAGTAGGTCAGAAGCCCAGAAAGGCTCTTCTTTTCAAATATATATGCCAATACACATATCTGCGGTTTGAGATGGGTTTTTCTTTTCTTTTTTTTTTTTTTAATATTTATTTATTTATTTGTTTGTTTTGGCTGCTCTGGGTCTTAGTTGCGGCACATGGGATCTCCGTTGCAGCTTGCTAGATCTTTTAGGTGCGGGATCTTTCAGCTTCCAGAGGAGAAACATGATGGAGCCTCAGGAGCGAGCCAAGTTCAAGCGCAAGTACAAAGTGAAGCTGGTGGAGAAGCGGGCGTTCCGCGAGGTCCGTTGGTAGCTGCCGCGGGATGTTGGAGCCCCCGCCCTTCAATAAAGCACCTTCCGACCACCACCACCAACAACAAAAAAAACTCCTAAAAAGACTCCTAAAAAGCGTAGCAGATCTGGACCCAGACGGGGCGGCCATGGGGCGTTCCCTCCATCAGGTTTTGAGGCGGCTTGAGCGCCGGGGTAGTGGGTGCTGAGGGGGTTGGACTGTCACCTTGCTGGGGGTTTTGGCTGTGTCCTGGGTGCTGGGCTGGGTGGGTGTGCGGCCGCCAGAGGTGAACAGAGCAGTCAGGGCGTTCCAGGCGTTAATTCACACTGGCGGCTTCTTAGTTGCGGCATGCGGACTCATAGTTGCTGCGTGCAGACTTATTAGTTGCGGCGTGCATGCGGGATCTAGTTCCCCGACCAGGGTTGGAACCCCCGCCCCCTGCACTGGGAGTGCGGAGTCTTACCCACTGGACCACTAGGGAAGTTCCGAGATGGTTTTTTTCTTAATAAGCTTTGTTAGTAAGAAAGAGAAACCATAGAACGTAGGATAGGGATGGGGAAAAGGAAGCAGGAAGGGCACCAAGGACAACTGTATTTTTTACTTTTTTATACCTAGAGCCCTGATGGTCACTTCTGAAAATGGTCTTAGGTACTTCCACAGGCCAGTATTTTTTACAGCATGTTTCGCAAAAGCTGATCCTTGACCTGCTCCTTGAAAAGGATTCATTCTGCAGTCACAAATAGTGGGAAATAACAGATTCTTCTCCAGGAGACTTATAATGCACATTAGTAAATTAAAGACTCTGAGAAGTAACACAAATTTCTCTAATCCTGTATTTTCCACACTTTCTTAATTACCAAGTCTCTCTTGTCATATAACATCTATTAACATCTTGCAGAGCATACTGAGAAACTGTTGACGTCAGAGAGGAGTGTTCTTGAGCAGAGGAATAACATTATGAAAGCAGAGTTATAGTAAGAACGACCTAATGATATGTAAGATGAATTGGAGACAGAAGAGTTCAGAAGCCTAAAGTCCTGTTTGGAAGCTGTTGGAATAATTTGGTGTGAAGAAGATGTCACAGATGGGATAAAAATAGTGAATGTTTTCTATTCCTTAATTCAAATATTTATCAAGCCCAAACCATATGCCAAATATTGTTCTCGATCCAGGGGATACAGAAAAAATAATTCAGAATCTTTGTCCTCGTGAAGTTTATTTGTGTCCTAAGAGAAGAAAAAACAATAAACAAACAAATATATAAAATGTCAAGCGGTGAAGAGTGCTAAAAAGAGAAATAAAGCAGAGTAAAGGTAGAGTCCCTGGGCAGTGGTTAGAGGGAGACCTTTCTGATGAGTGAACACATAAGCAAAGACCTGAATTAGGTTAGAAAGAGAGCAATGTGGATATCTAGGCAGAGGGAACAGCAATGCAAAAACTTTGAGATAGGAGCCCAGTGTGGCTAGAGCAGACTGAAGTGGAGGATGGTAGGAGAAGGGGAAAAGGAGCATGGGAGGGGACAGGAAATGCGTAAGATCACGGCAGGCCTTAAACACGTAATAGACCATGGTAAGGACTTTGGATTTTATACTGAGTGAGGCCAGAAGCCATTGGAGAGTTTTGAGCAGAGAAGTGACATAGTGTGACTTAGTTTTTAGGTGATCACTCTGACTTCCGCTTGGAGAACAGACTGGAGTGGAATTGCAGTGGAGACAAGGAGACTGGTTAGGACTATTGTCAAGGTTCTAGACAAGAGATGATAGTGGCTTGGTCTCAAGGGGTAATGGTGCAGGTGGTAGTAAGCAATCTGCTTAAAGATGAATTTTAAAGCTAAGAGTTGACAAGAATTTCTGTCAGTGATACCATGTGCCAGGTTTTATTTTAAGTGTTTAACACTAATTATTTAATCTTCATAAAAAACTTGTGAGGTAAGTACAGTTGTTATCTCTGTTTTACAATTGAGAGGACCAAGGCACAGAAAAGTAGCTTGCCCAGGGTCATAGAGCTAATAAGTGGTGGCACTGGATTTTGCACCCAGGCATCACAACTCCAGAACCTGTGCTCTATTATGTCATTCTGTCATCCTGGCCCCTACCCTCTCTAGGGAGGAATTAGAGGAAAACCTTGGGCCAGTACCAAGCAAACACTATATATAATGCCTTCTGCCTTCTTCCATCCATCGGATATATGCAAAATTCATAAGAAATAAAATCAAAGTTTTTCTTCTTTAATCTGCTTATAAAATGTTTGAGCTACGTTCTACATAACCTTGTCCTTTTCCTTGTTTTTCTATTTTTGAAAGACTTTGAAAGTGTCTCAGGGGAAATCATGTTTTCTGACTTTACCACAGGAAAAGGTTGGGGCAGCATAAACTGGTGCTGGGCAGACTGGAGTGTGGGAGAGAGTGAGATAAGATTCCAGGTGTTCTTTTGGGGTTAATTCTGACAGTTCTTTGAAACATTTCCTCCCCACACACAGCTTTTGTGAGAGAGATGGGATAGCAGTCAAGATGTTATAAATTGCCATTTGTTTCCCAACTCCTGGTGGCCGAACTACTTTGAGTGATTCTGATGGCTGAAACAGGAGAACGCTTACTGTTGCTCATTACCTTACTCTTATCTTTTCCTTTTTCTCCGTGGCTTGAGGGCTTCGGAGAAACTTCTGGGAGGGAGGAAGCAATCTTAGGAATTTACACATTTGAAATATTTTTTTCTGGTTTCTGATCTGGAATCTGAGGAGCTTGGAAGTCATCACTCCATCCTAACAACAAGTAAAAATCTGAACAAACTAAAAAATCAACACAGGGCAAACCACTGCCCACTGCCCCAAATTAAAGCAGACAGGCAAATGCAGAGATCCACATCTTACCAGAGTGGAAGTCCACAAGCAGAAACCTCTGAAGGAACCAGTACTTGGGTAAGAAAATCTGAATGATGAATTCTTGGAAGCTCAGTGTGGACAAGTCTGAGAGTTAAAAACTCCAGGACGCAGGGTGGGTGGGTGTGGTCCACACTTTTGTGAGTTTTAGAACTATAGAATGCTTCCCTTTCCCCCACATCCCACCACCATACCACTAAAGCCTACTTACTGGAGTTCCTTTTACCCAGTCAACATGTCCAGCTTTCAACAAAAAAATTACAAGACATATTAAAAGGCAAAAAACACAGTTTGAAGAAATAGAGCAAACATCAGACCAGACTCAAATAAGACAGGGATGTTGGGATTATCAAACTGGGAATTTTTAACAACTATAATTAATATGCTAAGGACTCTAGTGGAAAAGTAGACAACATGCAAAAACAGATGAATAATATAAGCAGAGAGATGGAAATTCTGAGAAAGAATCAAAAATAAGTGGTAGCGATCAAAAACACTGTAACAAAAATGAAGAATACCTTTGATGGACTTATTAGTAGACTGGACACAGTTGAGGAAAGACTCTCTGAGCTTAAGGATATATCAGTAGAAACTTCCAAAACCAAAAAGCAAAGAGAGAAAAATTATTTTTAAATGGAACAGAATATCCAAAATCTGTGGGAAAACTACAAAAGGTATAACATGAGTAATGGGAAAGGAGGAGGAGAAGAGAGAAAGAAACAGAAGCAGTATTTGAAGCAATAATAACTGAGAATTTCCCCCAAATTAATGTCAGACACCAAACCACAGATCCAGGAAGCTTAGAGGACACCAAGCAGCATAAATGCCAGAAAAACTATACCTAGGCATGTTGTAATTCAAACTGCAGAAAATCAAAGATAAAGAAAAAAATCTTGAAAGGAGGCTGGGGTGGACTTACCTATAAAGGAAAGAAGATGAGAACTACATCCAACTTCTCCAAGCAAGCAAGAAGTGAGTAGAGTAAAACATTTAAAGTGTTGAGAGAAATACTTTTCTCCAGTTACATTGGCTCTAATCTAACCAAACAAATCAAGGTTAAGTTAAATCTGACCCTTCTCCCACAATCCATTGAACCCTGTTCCTAAAATACTGGACTTGGGAGAATGTATGAAACAAGGAAGAAGGGAGTAGATCCAGATACTGTAGGAATTTCTTAGGATTTGGTGATGTATCAAGGGTGCTGTGAGGCAGGTATAGACCAGGGATGGGATGAAATGATCAGGGTAAGGCCAAGGTAGGTGTGAGATATTAGAATCAAAATTTAGAAATGCAGAGGACCACTGAGCCTACAATTCTGTTTTGCATGGACTTTGGTTTTCCAAGTGCTGCTCACTAGGTTACTGACCACCATTGAGGGTCAGAACCTTGGAGAGTTCCAAACTGAGCAGGGCAGGAGAAATACGCTCTATTGCACTGCCATGTAGTAGACAGGATAAAGACTCTTACAACTGATGCTGAAGGAACACTCTTGTTTGCTTTCTCTTGGTATCTCCAAGATTTAAAAGGCTGGTACCTCTGCCTCCCTACAGCCTCATGGAGATCTTGGTGGAGCTAGAGATTTCAGTCCATCTTGTGGAACACGCACAAAGCCATCACAGTTAAAATAGGATTTTCATTAAATACTGATGTTACAAGAGGGACATGGGGCTTTCCGATACCTGTGCTTTCTCCTAAGGACTGTCCTAAGGTATCATATTACTTCTCTATGTTATTTACTGATCTATTTTGAAATTAATCAAAATCCTTTTTGGGGCTGGGAGGGTAGATTTGCCTAAAAGTTGCTTTCTGGTAAACACTTAGGTTTGGAACTGAAAGATAAAAATGACATTCTGTGTATTAGAGGTGATTTATAAAAGCTGAAGTAATTCAGACTATTAGCAGCAACAACAGACTTTTGCAATATAAATTGCAGGCTGACTAGCCTCCTCTAATACCAGTAATCTGGTTTGTTTATTGTTTGTTTGTTTTTAGGGTACTAACATTATCCAAACATTTCTATTTTCATTGTTGTTCTCTTTCTCCTCAGTTTTAGGGCATGTTCATGGTTTTCACATCAGATTGATAAATTTCTAATGCTTCAATTAAAGCTTAAAAATTAAAAAAAAGATTAAAAAGATTAAAAATCTTCTTTTTAACCAGTCTACATTTATGATGCCATATTTAGCTAAAAATAGGGACTTGAATGTACATTTTAGGAAACAGCTAACTAGTAACTCCTGGTGCTAATAATAGTAAAGGGCAGAAAGTCTTATGAAAATAGAACTTACTGCAGAGAATAACTATGACATATTTATCCTCTGTTACAGTTCTAAGATGTATTCATTATCTTTTTATACTACCTGAGAGAACAGGAGAGTTAGAGCAAATTCCTGAATAGCTAACCAATTTGCAGTGCCAGAAATAAGTACAGTGTCAAAAAGGTGTGTGATTAAAAGAGTCTCCAGGATTGCATGAGCATTCTGATCAGATTTTGGAGATTAAAAAAAGGTTAGATTTAGTTATGGATAACACTAATACGTATTAGGGAGAAAGATACAAGATTATACCAGAGATCTGTGTCTCTTTCAAGAGGCATCTTTAAAAATACTTATTAATGGCTATTACTGGTTATTTTAATTAAAGAGTATTATTTTGTTATATGATGCCGAAGACCCAGTTTGTGGTTGTGAACTGAATTTGGACTGAGACTTAATGTGTGGTTCACATCATACACATCAAAACATCTAGAGGCTAACTGCAGGAAACTTTTCAGATGGGCTGAGTAGAGGAGGGGAATTGTGTCCTGAGTATGAATTTGCAGCTGTGAAATTACAAGTGAAAACTACAGACTATGAAAGAATGAAGGAGAGCCAGATGTCAAAGATGACTATGAGGGACGTACTGGCGCCATTAATAGGAATGAGGAAGTTACAAAGAAAACCAGTAGGCAATGAGTTCCATTCGGAATATGTTAAATATGAAGGATTGGGATGATATATTTACTAGATAGTTGGAAATTTTATTCATTTAACAAATATTTATCGAGCCCTAGAAATATCCTTTTTTTTTTTTTAACATTTGATGAGATTGAGAGTAATACAGGTTTCTTTCCTACTCCTATAAGCCCAATAATGCGGTCCCTAGGTAGATTGTCTTAAGGAAATATTTTAAGCCAATTATATAAGATGTAATCATTGCTTTTTTTTTTTTTACCACCTCTGTGTTACACCTTATGATAATCACAAATTGATGGCTTCCAAATTCAGACTGTTTTTAGTGTTGTTAAAAAAAACTCCCTGTGAATGTACTAGGAAACATTGAATTGTGTGATCTGAATGATTAAATTACATGGTTGAGATAATTATATCTCAATAAAGCTGTTATTCCTCACTGCACACCTTTCTGAGTAGATGTGGTTTAAGATCACTAGGGAAAGACCATAGTTCCATATCAGTGGTAGAATTTGTGACATACAAATAAATTACATTGTATTTGAGAGAAAGAGAGAGTAGATACCACTTAGTTTTTAGAATGAAGTGTCAAGCTAGTTTTTAGAGTAGAGAAAATGTAGATATTTTTCCTTTAATCTCGTCAACAAACATTGAGCACCTGTCCTACACAGCCAGGGGAGTCAGGAAATGCTTCCTTAGGGAGGTGATACTCTGAGATGAGTCTTGAAGGATGCGTAGGAATTAGTACAGTGAGGAGGGTGGAGATATTCAGAGGCAGCAGCCTGTGCAAGGGCAAATAGATGTGGGGAACTGCACTCAGTTTGGAATTACTAAAGGGAGGGGTGTGTGTCAGAGAGAGGGAGAAAAATCCTTCCATGTAAATACATAAAGATTCATCACAGTTTTTAACAGCTTCTTAGTATTTCACAGTATGATTATATGCCATAAATTATTTAACCATTCCTCTATCAATGGATGTTTAAATTGTTGCTTGGTTTTGGCTATTTCAAATAATATTGCACTGAACATACTTGTACACGTGTCCTTGCAAACTTGTGAATGTAATTCTGTCAAAGGTTAGGCCTTGGTTTTGATAGCATTGACAGATTTGAGTCATGACCAATCACACTTCATTGTATTGTATAATTATTGAGTCAGTTGTTTTGATTAAATCAAAGGTGTTTTCAATTTCAGGTCATTTAGGGCCTTTTTCGGCCATGGTAAGGACTTTGGCTTTTACTCTGAGTAAAAGCCATTTTATATGGGAAGCCATGGGTGGATTTTGGGCAGAGGACTGACGTGATATATAAAAATGTCTCTAAAGATCACTCTGGCTATTGTGTCAAGAATAGAAGACAGAGAGGCAAGGACAGAAGTAGGAAAACCAGTTAAGAAGCTACTGTAATAGTTCAGGAGGGAGATAATGGTGACTTGGACTAGAGGAGAAATGATAAAGAAAAATGGTAGGATTCCAGACATATGTCGAAGTTAGAGTTGACACGATTTGCTAATGGATTGTATGTGAAGAGAAATATTAACTCTGAGATGAAAGTTCTAGGCCTTTTCCTGAGTTGAGAAGATAGGTAGCGGTACAAGCTTAGGAGAAATGATCAAGTGTTCTATTTGGGGCATGTTAAGTATGAAATGCATATTAGTTATCCACGTGGAGTTGGTGAGTAGGCAGTTAATAGGTGAGACTAGAGATCAGCATGGCCAATACTTTGTTAATAAATGAATGAAGCATTGATAGGTAAATCAGGAAGGAAATGTATAAGCAAAGTTTGAAAGAGAACAAGAATTACAGGTAACTCCTTTATTATGACTCACGTACATGGTCCTTTTCTCTCTGTTTCCAGATAGGTCTCATTTTGACTGGAATAGAATTAAACTGGTAAGAGTTTGGAGAGGTGGGAAGGGGAGAATGCATTCGTATGTATATATTTATTTCTCTCAGAATCTACCTGTATCTAAGATATGACAGTCCTCAGAAAAATAGTTGCTGTTATTAATTTTGTATAGAGATATTCTATCTTTATGGAATTGCTGTGTTTCATCAAAATGATTATAAAGAAAACCTCTTTTCATTTTGACTTGCATATTAAATTATAAATGTTTTCCCACAAAAATCCCTAATAAGCTGAGTTGGAAAACCTCTTAGCAATTAAGATATTAATCACTTTGTGGTATACTGGTTATGGTAATTTACCCAGCCCATAATGACTTTACCCATAATGACTCAACTTTGGTTTGCCTTTTGAATGCATCATTTCCTTAACTTCCTACCATCCTCTTTGATCTTGGCTATCCCTTTCTTACTGGCCATAGACTACATTTCCAAACCCTACTCCACATTCTCAGTTCCCAAAGTATCTTTTCTACCTTTTGTCTGTATGTTATGGGGATACCCATATTTGATAAAGCCTCATTCTCTTCATGGCACAAACTGCAACCTAATTATAGTAGTTCAAAAGGCTGCCAGTTAAGTCTGTCATTTATCCGCGTGATGAAATTTTCTTTAGTAAACTCACTGCATCTGAATGATAAATCCATGCTGGCACTGATTGCTTAATCCTGTAGATTTCAAAGGATCGAATCCAAGGTCACTGACAGATCTCACTGGTTTTTTCCAATTTGTTTGGTTAATAGACATCTTTATTTATACAAAACTTAATGGTTCACAAATATTTGAATAGTACATAAGGTATTCTATTTGAACTGTTGGTAATACTAGCACATGATGGACTTTAAAAATAGGGCAAGCTCAGAATTTCCGCAAGGCTTTAGCTTCAGCTCCTCCTAGAGTTACACAGCTCTAAAAGTCCATAGTATTATGAGACATGTTAAACTGCAACAGAATATTCTTTGACTATGCCTAGAATGTTTAGTTAACCTTAGAGCAGCAATTTTTTAAGTGCACAATCAGAATTATGAAGGAATCCATTTATTTTTTATTGTTAACATTCTCGTAATAATTGGCTAGTTGAATAGTGATTAGATTTAGCATGTCTTAACAAATTCCCAGAAAGTAAAATGGACTTACCATTAATCTTTTTTTCCTTTGTTCAAAGAGGAAGGAACAAGAGGATAGGAAAGATTGATTAGAAGGATAGGTCAGAGACTGTTGAGAAACTGCTAACTAAACAACAGCAACAAGGTAGTCAGAAAACTCTTGCTCTGAAATCTATGTACAACACCACCTATGAGAGGATACGGGGACTTTTAATGCTTTTCCAGTCATGGAGCCATGTTCTAACTTGGAAATGGAGCTTTGAGAAGGGTGCATTTTCTAAACTCTGTAGATATGGCCACTATTAGTTTTCTGGGGTTTTTTTCCACTCTACCTAAGCTTACTGGTTTATTATAAAGGATACAAATGAACATCTGATGAAGAGGTACATAGGGTGAGATCTGGAAGAGTCCCAACCACAGGAGCTTCTGTCCTCATAGACTTGGGTGTGCCAACCTCCCAGCACGTGGATGTGTTTCCCAATTCTGAAGTTCATCAGATCACCCTGTTTTTTTCTTTTTTGAATTTTATTTTATTTATTTTTTATACAGCAGGTTCTTATTAGTCATACATTTTATACACATCAGTGTATACATGTCAATCCAATCTCCCAATTCATCCCACCACCACCCCCACCCGCCACTGCTTTCCCCCCTTGGTGTCCATATGTTTGTTCTCTACATCTGTGTCTCTATTTCTGCCCTGCAAACCTGTTCATCTGTACCATTTTTCTAGGTTCCACATATATGCGTTAATATATGATATTTGTTTTTCTCTTTCTGACTTACTTCACTCTGTATGACAGTGTCTAGATTCAACCACATCTCTACAAATGACCCAATTTCGTTACTTTTTATGGCTGAGTAATATTCCATTGTACATATGTACCACATCTTCTTTATCCATTTGTCTGTCATTGGGCATTTAGGTTGCTTCCATAACCTGGCTATTGTAAATAGCGCAGCAATGAACATTGTGGTACATGTGTCTTTTTGAATTATGGTTTTCTCTGGGTATATGCCCAGTAGTGGGATTGCTGGGTCATATGGTAATTCTATTTTTAGTTTTTTAAGGAACCTCCATACTGTTCTCCATAGTGGCTGTATCAATTTACATTCCCACCCACAGTGCAAGAGGGTTCCCTTTTCTCCACACCCTCTCCAGCATTTGTTGTTTGTAGATTTTCTGATGAAGCCCATTCTAACTGGTGTGAGGTGATACCTCATTGTAGTTTTGATTTGCATTTCTCTAATAATTAATGATGTTGAGCAGCTTTTCATGTGCTTCTTGGCCATCTGTGTGTCCTCTTTGGAGAAATGTCTGTTTACGTCTTCTGCCCATTTTTTGATTGGGTTGTTTGTTTTTTTAATATTGAGCTGCATGAGCAGTTTATATATTTTGGAGATTAATCCTTTGTCCGTTGATTCATTTGCAAATATTTTTTCCCATTCTGAGGGTTGTCTTTTCATCTTGTTTGTAGTTTCCTTTGCTTTGCAAAAGCTTTGAAGTTTCATTAGGTCCCATTTGTTTATTTTTGTTTTTATTTCCAATACTCTAGGAGGTGGATCAAAAAAGATCTTGCTGTGATTTATGTCAAAGAGTGTTCTTCCTATGTTTTCCTCTAAGAGTTTTATGCTGTCCTATCTTACATTTAGGTCTCTAATCCATTTTGAGTTTATTTTTGTGTATGGTGTTAGGGAGTGTTCTAATTTCATTCTTTTACATGTAGCTGTCCAGTCTTCCCAGCACCACTTATTGAAGAGACTGTCTTTTCTCCATTGTATATCCTTGCCTCCTTTGTCATAGATTAGTTGACCATAGGTGCGTGGGTTTATCTCTGGGCTTTCTATCCTGTTCCATTGATCTGTATTTCTGTTTTTGTGCCAGTACCATATTGTCTTGATTACTGTAGCCTTGTAGTATAGTCTGAAGTCAGGGAGTCTGATTCCTCCAGCACCGTTTTTTCCCTCAAGACTGCTTTGGCTATTCGGGGTCTTTTGTGTCTCCATACAAATTTTAAGATTTTTTTATTCTAGTTCTGTAAAAACTGCCATTGATAATTTGATAGGGATTGCATTGAATCTGTAGATTGCTTTGGGTAGTATAGTCATTTTCACAATATTGATTCTTCCAATCCAAGAACATGGTATATCTCTCCATCTGTTGGTATCATCTTTAATTTCTTTCAACAGTGTCTTATAGTTTTCTGCATACAGGTCTTTTGTCTCCCTAGGTAGGTTTATTCCTAGATATTTTATTCTTTTTGTTGCAATGGTAAATAGGAGTGTTTCCTTAATTTCTCTTTCAGATTTCTCATCATTAGTGTATAGGAATGCAAGATATTTCTGTGCATTAATTTTGTATCCTGTAACTTTACCAAATTCATTGATTAGCTCTAGTAGTTTTCTGGTGGCATCTTTAGGATTTTCTATGTATAATATCATGTCATCTGCAAACAGTGACAGTTTTACTTCTTCTTTTCCAATTTGTATTCCTTTTATTTCTTTTTCTTCTCTGATTACCGTGGCTAGGACTTCCAAACTATGTTGAATAATAGTGCTGAGAGTGGACATCCTTGTCTTCTTCCTGATCTTAGAGGAAATGCTTTCAGTTTTTCACCATTGAGAATGATGTTTGCTGTGGGTTTGTCGTATATGGCCTTTATTATTTTGAAGTAGGTTCCCTCTATGCCCACTTTCTGGAGAGTTTTTATCATAAATGGGTGTTGAATTTTGTCAAAAGCTTTTTCTGCATCTACTGAGATGATCATATGGTTTTTCCCCTTCAATTTCTTAATATGGTGTATCACATTGATTGATTTGCATATATTGAAGAACCCTTGCATCCCTGGGATAAATCCCACTTGATCGTGGTGTATGGTCCTTTTAATGTGTTGTTGGATTCTATTTGCTAGTATTTTGTTGAGGATGTTTGCATCTATATTCATCAGTGATATTAGTCTGTAATTTTCTTTTTTTGTAATATCTTTGTTTGGTTTTGGTATCAGGGTGATGGTGGCCTCATAGAATGAATTTGGGAGTTTTCCTTCCTCTGCAATTTTTTGGAAGAGTTTGAGAAGGATTGGTGTTAGCTCTTCTCTAAATGTTTGATAGAATTCACCCGTGAAGCCATCTGGTCCTGGACTTTGGTTTGTTGGAAGATTTTTAATCACAGTTTCAATTTCACTACTTGTGATTGGTCTGTTCATATTTTCTGTTCTTCAGGTTCAGTCTTGGAAGGTTATACCTTTCTAAGAATTTGTCCATTTCTTCCAGGTTATCCATTTTATTGGCATATAGTTGTTTGTAATCCTCTTATAATCCTTTGTATTTCTGCAATGTCAGTTGTGATTTCTCCTTTTTCATTTCTAATTTTATTGATTTGAGTCCTCTCCCTCTTTTTCTTGATGAGTCTGGCTAATGGTTTATCAATTTTGTTTATCTTCTCAAAGAACCAGCTTTTAGTTTTATTGATCTTTGCTATTGTTTTCTTTGTTTCTATTTCATTTACTTCTGCTCTGATCTTGATGATTTCTTTCCTTCTGCTAACTTTGGGTTTTGTTTGTTCTTCTTTCTCTAGTTCCTTTAAGTGTAATGTTAGATTGTTTATTTGAGATTTTTCTTGTTTCTTGAGGTAGGCTTGTATAGCTATAAACTTCCCTCTTAGAACTGCTTTTGCTGCATCCCATTGGTTTTGGATCGTCGTGTTTTCATTGTCATTTGTCTCTAGGTATTTTTTGATTTCCTCTTTGATTTCTTCAGTGATCTCTTGGCTATTTAGTAACGTATTGTTAGCCTACATGTGTTTGTGCTTTTTACATTTTTTTTCCCTGTAATTCATTTCTAATCTCATAGCGTTGTGGTCAAAAAATATGCTTGATATGATTTCAGTTTTCCTAAATTTGCTATGGCTTGATTTGTGACCCAGGATGTGATCTATCCTGGAGAATATTCCATGCGCACTTGAGAAGAAAGTGTAATCTGCTGTTTTTGGATGGAATGTCCTATAAATATCAATTAAATCTATCTGGTCTATTGTGTCATTTAAAGCTTGTGTTTCCTTATTAATTTTCTGTTTGGATGATCTGTCCATTGATGTAAGTGAGGTGTTAAAGTCCCCCACTATTATTGTGTTACTGTCGATTTCCTCTTTTAGACCTGTTAGCAGTTGCCTTATGTATTGAGGTGCTCCTATGTTGGGTGCATATATATTTATAATTGTTATATCTTCTTCTTGGATTGATCCCTTGATCATTGTGTAGTGTCCTTCCTTGTCTCTTGTAACATTCTTTATTTTAAAGTCTATTTTATCTGATATGAGTATTGCTACTCCAGCTTTCTTTTGATTTCCATTTGCATGGAATATCTTTTTCCATCCCCTCACTTTCAGTCTGAGTGTGTCCCTAGGTCTGAAGTGGGTCTCTTATAGACAGCATATATATGGGTCTTGTTTTTGTACGCATTCAGCAAGCTGTGTCTTTTGGTTGGAGCATTTAATCCATTCACGTTTAAGGTAATTATCGATATGTATGTTCCTATGACCATTTTCTTAATTGTTTTGGGTTTGTTTTTGTAGGTCGTTTTCTTCTCTTGTGTTTCCCACTTAGAGAAGTTCCTTTAGCATTTGTTGTAGAGCTGGTTTGATGGTACTGAATTCTGTTAGCTTTTGCTTGTCTGTAAAGCTTTTGATTTCTCCATCGAATCTGAATGAGATCTTTTCAGGGTAGAGTAATCTTAGTTGTATGTTCTTCCCTTTCATCACTTTAAGTATATCATGCCACTCCCTTCTGGCTTGTAGAGTTTCTGCTGAGAAATCAGCTGTTAACCCTATGGGAGTTCCCTCATATGTTATTTGTCATTTTTCCCTTGCTGCTTTCAATATTTTTTCTTTGTCTTTAATTTTTGCCAATTTGATTACTATGTGTCTCAGCATGTTTCTCCTTTGGTTTATCCTGTATGGGACTCTCTACACTTCCTGGGCTTGGGTGGCTATTTCCTTTCCCACGTTAGGGAAGTTTTCGACTATAATCTCTTCAAATATTTTCTCTGGTCCTTTCTCTCTCTCTTCTCCTTCTGGGACCCCTATAATGCGAATGTTGTTGTGTTTAATGTTGTCCCAGAGGTCTCTTAGGCTGTCTTCATTTCTTTTCATTCTTTTTCCTTTATTCTGTTCCGCAGCAGTGATTTCCACCATTCTGTCTTCCAGGTCACTTATCCGTTCTTCTGCCTCAGTTATTCTGCTATTGATTCCTTCTAGTGTAGTTTTCATTTCAGTTACTGTGTTGTTCACCTGTTTGTTTGTTCTTTAATTCTTCCAGGTCTTCGTTAAACATTTATTGCATCTTCTCAATCTTTGCTTCCATTCTTCTTCCAGGGTCCTGGATCATCTTCACTATCATTAGTCTGAATTCTTTTTCTGGAAGGTTGCCTATCTCCACTTCATTTAGTTGTTTTTCTGGGGTTTTATCTTGTTCCTTCATCTGGTACATAGCCCTCTGGCTTTTCATCTTGTCTATCTTTCTGTGAATGTGGTTTTTGTTCCACAGGCTGCAGGATTGTAGTTCTTCTTGCTTCTGCTGTCTGCCCTCTGGTGGATGAGGCTATCTAAGAGGCTTGTGCAAGTTTCCTGATGGGAGGGACTGGTGGTGGGTAGAGCTGGCTGTTGCTTTGGTGGGCAGGGCTCAGTAAAACTTTAATCCACTTGACTGTTGATGGGTGGGGCTGGGTTCCCTCCCTGTTGGTTGTGTGGCCTGAGGCAACCCAACACTGGAGCCTACCTGGGCTGTTTGGTGGGGCTAATGGCAGACTCTGTGAGGCCTCACGCCAAGGAGTACTTCCCAGAACTTCTGCTGCCAGTGTCCTTGTCCTCACAGTGACACACAGCCACCCCTTGCCTCTGCAGGAGAGCCTCCAACACTAACCAGGTAGGTCTTGTTCAGTCTCCTATGGGGTCACTGCTCCTTCCCCGGGGTCCTGATGAGCACACTACTTCGTGTGTGCCCTCGAAGAATGGAGTCTCTGTTTCCCCCAGTTCTGTCGAAGTTCTGCAGTCAAATCCCGCTAGCCTTCAAAGTCTGATTCTCTAGGAATTCCTCCTCCCATTGCTGGACCCCCAGATTGGGAAGCCTGACGTGGGGCTCAGAACCTTCACTCCAGTGGGTGGACTTCTGTGGTATAAGTATTCTCCCATTTGTGAGTCACCCACCCAGCAGTTATGGGATTTGATTTTATTGTGATTGCGCCCCTCGTACCATCTCATTGTGGCTTCTCCTTTGTCTTTGGATGTGGGGTATCTTTTTTGGTGAGTTCCAGTGTCTTCCTGTCGATGATTGTTCAGCAGTTAGTTGTGATGGCCACTATTAGTTTAAACTCTGGCTTTAATAAAATTTTCAGGTTAGTGAGAAAGGTATCAACCTGTGTCTTAGAGTGCTTTATTTTGAACTTTTGAGTGTCAGGAGTATGTGGTAATAGCGTTTGGTTTTCCTGATAGTAATGATTAGAAACCCATGCTAATCTCTTTTCTGGTTAACCACACCTGTAACACAAGGCTAGCCACTTAAACCACCTGGAGACATCATTAAATGTAAGAGTTGAATCTGCAAACCTGACTCCATGAAATCATGTCCTTTGTTGAATATTAATGTTTCAAGGACCACAGGAGAAAAGTTTGCTCAAGACTATACCTGTTCCTCTGTTACTCAGGATCATCACCACTAAATTCTTAGAACCAGTAGGGGTCATAAGCATTTACAGCTTTTTTCATATTAAAAAGAAACATTTATTAATTAGCTATGTGATACAATTAAGAGGCCTTAATTGTATTTCTATCACTCTGAGAACTCTTGTTTTGGCACACTAATAGTAGCTTTATGAAATGTTAGCTCTTGTTATCTAAAACTATCAGAGGTAGGGATCCAGGCTTTCCTGCCTGTGTTAGACCCCTGAATACTGCCCAAACTAAAACCATTTACCTTTTATCTTTCCTGTGAGCTTCTTGGATTTGATCTGTTTTCTAGTAGTCATTTCCACCTAGGATTCTGTCCTTTCTGCGTCACTGCTGATTGAGTAGTAGCTTTAGAACTGCCACCCCAATACATCTAACTTCTCTCCAACCCTAAACTTAAGTGCCCTAGGGATTTTTGTACCATAAATTACAGAGAGAAGAGGTGCGATAAAAATAAACCAGGGGGGGACTGTACACTTAAAAATGGTTAAGATGATAAATTTTGTTATGTGTATTTTACCACAATAAAAAAATTTTAATAAATAAACCAAGGGAAATTTGAAGTCACATTTTTACACAAAGCTGATATCCATTGAAGTATTAATATTGATTTAAAAAGCAGCCTTAGAAACTGTATTAAGTATATTTAGAAACTGAGAATTAAAGGTTAAGTGATTTGCGTAAGAGCTGAGAATAGAGCGTTTTCAACATTAGTCCATGTTGTTTTGGAGCTATCTTCTTTAATTACTTCCTTGACTTAGGAGTAGCCATAACTAACCCCTCCGCCTATTTTATCTTCCTTTGGAATTGAATCATAGTTGGTTCTTCAGAACCATGGCTAATCAGCACTGAACCTGGAAATAGGAGGCAGTGGGTAAGTCTAGGTGCTAATAGTGGGCAAACTGGCTTGGAAGAAGTGATCCGTTGACCTCCTTCTGCAAGGAAACCAGACTAATCCTTTTTGCAACATCTTATGTAACAGAGCCAATAATTAATGCAGTCTACACGAGCAGTTTGCAACTAGTTGTTCTTCAAGGCCAATCAAGTTGGTTTTGATATCTAAAAAAGTCATCCAGGTGTGTAAAAATAATACAAGTGTACGTATAATAGGGAACACAAAATATTACATAAATTGTGTGACCAAAATGATCAAAAGATTTCTTGGTACAATTGTAGTTCATTAAATAGCTGAGCAGTCCTCTCTTTTCTAATATTGAAAATTTTATCAGTCATATTTCTGCTGTGATAATGTTACATAACTCCACAATTCGGTGATTTACATCAACAAATTTTTTGTCTGTGGGTCAGCTGGGGTCGCTTTATTTCAGGCTATAGGTTGGGTTCAGATGTGCTCCACATGTTTCTCATTCTGAAGCATGCTCTTCTCACAGCACTTGGTAGAAACACAAGGGATCAAGTCAAACCACACATATGCCCCATGACCAAGACCAAAGGCGATAGGGCAGGGATATATACCATCTATTCTACTGGGAAGCATTGCAGAGTTACACAACAGAGAGTATAGATATGTATAATCCTTTTACAGGGACGGAGTAAAGAAATGGGAACAAAATTCTACCACAGAAACATTTCAACCTTGTAATGTCAGTTTGTTACTGAACTAACTGTCGTCTTTGATTTCTAAATAATTGAGCGAGTAGCTAGGGACTTGTTTTTTCCAGCTAGTCCTTTCCTTTCACTGTTCTCCTTTCTCCTCTCTGACAAGTGACTTCACAATGTCATTATTACTTACCTGTGTAGGACCCCAGGAAACATACATCATAGTCAAGCCACTGGATGATAAACTACGGGGCTTGACTTTTCCTTAATTTGTTTACCCAAGCAACATGATTTGCTCTTTAACTAATTTTGTTTTAATTAATTTATGTATTTATCTATTTTTGGCTGTGTTGGGTCTTCATTTCTGTGCGAGGGTTTTCTCTAGTTGCGGCAAGCAGGGACCACTCCCCATCGCGGTGCACGGGCCTCTCACCGCCGCGTCCTCTCTTGTCGCGGACAGGCTCCAGACGCACAGGCTCAGTAGTTATGGCCCACGGGCCCAGCCGCTCCGCGGCATGTGGGATCCTCCCAGACCAGGGCTCGAACCCATGTCCCCTGCATTGGCAGGCGGATTCTCAACCACTGCACCACCAGGGAAGCCCTCTTTAACTAATTTTGTTGCAAGAGTTTCATTGAAAAATTGTTCTTGCCTGGACCAGCTTAAGCTACAGTCTTGAGTTCTCTGTGCACATTTCTGAATGAAGCAATCCAGCCTGCCTTCATTGTTTTCCACTCTCAATTCACCTGAAGAACTCAATGAAAAAATAAAAGAAATATATTTGTCCTTTGAGTTATGAGTGAATGACAACAATGTCTTAGATCTCAAGTATTCGCTAACACTGTATCTTTAGAGTATATACATACAGAAGACAAAATATTAAAATTAATAAGTTTTCTTCCTTCTTCATCAGCATCTTATTCTCTAAGTTTGGCATTTGAATCCTAATTCCTAAAAATTGCATGGTTTGGTAAACCACAGCCTGTTCTTTAGACTGTTTCTTTCATTCTTAAGAAATAATTGCATATCAAAATAGCTATCTGGATGTATTTATCTGTGTAAAGAATGTGTTAGAAGTGTGACCAGATTGCATTTATAAATATTATTATAACACTACCATAAGTTGAGTAAATAGCACACAACATCAGTAGTTCAGTTTAGAGTGAGTCATTTATCAGTCCAGTCATATTCATTACTCAGAAATAATTCACAACAGACTTTGAGGTCCTATAGAGATGATAAAAATAGGTGAGATGAAAATACCTATTTAAGGAATTGTCTGGAATGTTTAATGCCATTGAGATGACATCATCATCTGGTAGTATTAAATATGACTGGGTACTTTCCTAGGCTATTCAGTTGACTTTTTTTTTTTTAATTATTGCCTTAAAAGCAGTTCTGGTACAGTTAATGAAATGTTACTACATATATTGAAATCAGTAAGAGAACCCAGCTCTTGCTCTGGGATTATATTAAGAGAGTTTATGATGTTTCAGACAGTATCTCATCTTATGTCTGTAAGCCTGACATCTCTTCTGTTGTCTTGAAGAGCTAAAGTCTTTACTATTTAGCCTTCTTTTCTCATATGTATTATAAATTTGTTTGCATTATTAGGGACTGAATTTTATTTCCTTCTGGCTCTCACATCAGCCATCAGGACTGTTCCCATAGGGGTGCTTAAATCTTCTGTTTAAGTTTTTGCTTTATGGAACTATATTGCTTATTAATATAGAGTTCACAGTTTCACAGATTATTTTTAAGTAATTTAAAAATATAAGTTAGATAAGGTCTCTCACCTACTTAAAACCATTAACTAGTTTCCCAATATTTTAAAATACAGACTCCCTCCTCAGGCTTCTAAATTCTTGCTGAGTTTGACCTTGCTTCTTCAATTTCATCATATGCCTTCCCCTTTTCCTTGATCTTTATGCTTTAGCCTCATTGGTTTCTTCTGGGTTTCATGAGTGTGCCACATCTGTTCCTTGAATGCTTTTCTCCCCAGTTGAAATAGTACCTTCTCATAAAGGCCTCTCATGATCACCCTATATAAAGTAGCCTCCCCCAGATACTTTCCAGAGGATCACCCTCTTTCTCTGGCATTTATTACACTTTAGAATTATAATTTTTTATTTGTCTACTTATTTATTGTTGTTTCCTCCAACCAAATACAAGTTTCATGAGGCCAAAGTGCTGAGCATAGTGGCTGACACAAAGAGGTCACTAAAGTATTTGTTTTTGATTTTTTTCTCTATTACTTTTTTTTTTAACATTTCTATTGGAGTATAATTGCTTTACAATGGTGTGTTAGTTTCTGCTTTATTTATTTATTTATTTACATCTTTTTTGGAGTATAATTGCTTTACAATGGTATGTTAGTTTCTGCTTTATAACAAAGTGAATCAGCTATACATATACATATATCCCCATATCTCTTCCCTCTTGCATCTCCCTCCCACCCTCCCTATCCCACCCCTCTAGGTATTTGTTGAATGAATGAATAAACAGATGACTCTTGTACTTTAAACTCACAATAGGGACTTCCCTGGTGGCACAGTGGTTAAGAATCTGCCTGCCAATGCAGGGGACACGGGTTCAAGCCCTGGTCCGGGAAGATCCCACATGCCGCGGAGCAACTAAGCCCATGCACCACAACTACTGAGCCCTCGTGCTGCAACTACTGAAGCCCGTGTGCCTAGAGCCCATGCTCCACAACAAGAGAAGCCACTGCAATGAGAAACCCTCACACCGCAACGAAGAGTAGCCCCCACTTGCCACAACTAGAGAAAGCCCTCACACAGCAACAAACACCCAACACAGCCAAAAAATAAATTAATTAATTTATAAAAAATAAACGCACAATAAAGTTTGACTTTTTCCTTAATTTGATTCCATGAGAGAGAAAGCGTTGTGCTTCAAGATTGACCTGAAAAGAATCAGTACAATTGAGGGCCCAAGTCTTCATATGCTACTGTGCTCATTATTCTTTTGCAATTGAATTTATTCTGATTCATAACTGAGATGTGTCTGCGTGTTTTTTAAAAGATCTGTACACATATATAGAAACTGGGCCAAAAATCATGTTCTTTGTACGTGTTTATTTTTACAAGTCTTGCTTGACTTGCTGTATTTGAAATTGGAAATATAATTTTTTCTAATGCATATTTTGTGTTGTAACTACCAGACTCTTACTAGACACTGCAGACAGCATGATATTTTCATGCAACAGGATAAAGAAATTGCTGTGTATAGATGGAAGTCAATAGGATAGATATGAAAATAAAATACTCTAAAAATATTCTCTGCCATAAAGTTAGAATTCATGTGTGGAGCAGTTAAGGTAGGACCCTCCCACAAAGAACAAAATTTCGGGGTTTTTACTGAAAAATCCGGGTAGTCAGGGGTCTAAATAACTTTTCCAAGGTCACTCAGCAATGAGGAGTAGAAACAGCATTCATAATCAGGCTTGTCTGACTCCATAACTTTTTCTGCTATATTTTGATATCTTCCTAGGTACAAGGAAATCAGAGATTTATTTTACTTATGTGTTTTTTAAAGATACAACAGTTTTTTGAAGTCATCAGTTTGTTTGCATCCATTACTATCATCAGATATTGCAGTCTATTGGCTTCTATGTGTGGTTTATATGTAATGTTAGAAAAGTTTGACCATATTTGCTCTTAATTGTTGCTGAAAACATAAAAGTAGAGTCACAGAAGTTGACTGTAAATAATCTTTAAAATTTTAAACTCTGTAACTAAAAACTCATCTTACTTCTCAGAAGATTGTGGTTTGTTTCAGTAGTTCCACATAGCTTGAAGAACTGATTCAGAGTCTAACAGATGCGAACAGTCTAATGTAGGGAAATTGCTGAAAGCACAATTAAATTGCCAGAGTATATACCACAAGCAACAATTTCCTTTAGTTTTTGACAAACACCCAATTTGAAATGATTATATACTTACAAAAACAAACAGAAAAAAGCAAAATGTTTTAAAATCTATAGTTTCATATTCATAAATGTATCTCAAGGTTAAAAGTTTAATGTAATTTAATAGTATAAGTAATATTATAATCTAATATTTAAAATTAGGATAACCCATGTTATCCTAATTCAATATGGATCATACACCTAATCCGTTTTCTATTAGTGTTTACAGTGTAAGGTGGTACATATATTAATGTGCTAAAAACTGTTTTGCAGGTTTTTATTTAATGGACCTTCCTTTCTTAATTATATTTTTTCCAAGAGTAATTGGTTAGAACCAGCACAGGCTAAATTAACAAAGACTAGAGTCTTGCTCTACAGTGAGATAGAGTTTTATTTTTTAGTAATATTTTGTACTGATTAGAGGAAAGAAATGTTAGAGAAAAAGATGAATAGAGATTTGAATTTTGGAATGGAAAATTATGGATCTTCAAAGTATTTTGAAGAGAACAAATGAACCAGTTTTGATTACCTTACTGGAGCTTCAGGATTCATAACGGTCACATTCCTGAAAACACGATCTCTCTTCAAATTTAGTAATTAGAAATGTGAAGTAAATTCACATTCACATTGTAAATTTGCGGGTTAGGAACCTCTGACCAGGATTTAATTATCTGAGGTGGGGTGTTTTTTTAAGGCTACTTAAGCATAAAATATTAAATTGGCATCAGCCTTTTTACTTTACTCCCAGATTACAGATTGATGAAATTACAAATTAAATCCTTTTAACATAACATTAAATATTTAATTGCATAAAGTATTAATCTTTTGGACTGTTACTCAGCTCCAGCTTGAAGGGATGCTAATAATTTCTGGCCGAAGAGCATTAAGCTTAAAGGTAGTCATTCAAAGATTCTGACATTCCTGAAATTTGAGAAGAGTCAGCTGGCTGGGTTCCTCCACTTTGATAAGAGGCTGGGAAAACTGCTCCTTATCCCTGGGGAAAGATAAGGGATGCCACGTGGTGGTGGCGGTGGTGGTGGTGATAATGACGATGATGTTGAGAGCAACTAAGATTTACTGAGCATTTATTTGTCACGCACTGTGCTCTGAAATCTAGACTTACAATCTATAAAAGCAAGATGAAAACATTGATTAATTATACCATATAAAACTTAAATCTTGAAACCTACTTATTGGGGCTTCAGCTACACTTAATTCAGGGGTTGGTAGAAGATGACTCTTGAATTTTTGAGGTTGAGTGACTGTAAGATGATAGTTACAGTGACTTAGAAGGTGGTAATGAAGTTTATAAAAAGAAGGATGAGCTCAGTCTTGATAACACTGCAGTAGCAGAAAGAAAAATCTGTTTAAATACACAATAGGGTAGCTGCTGAAAGGTCAAACGTGCTTGGCAGATCTGGAGGTTATTTTTATTTTTATTTTTTTATACATTTATTTATTTTATTTATCTTTTTAGCTCTGTTGGGTCTTCGTTTCTGTGCGAGGGCTTTCACCAGTTGCAGAGAGTGGGGGCCACTCTTCATCGCCATGCACGGGCCTCTCACTGTCGCAGCCTCTCTCATTGCGGAGCACAGGCTCCAGACGCACAGGCTCAGTAGTTGTGGCTCACGGGCCCAGTTGCTCCGCGGCATGTGGGATCCTCCCAGACCAGGGCTCGAACCCGCGTCCCCCGCATTAGCAGGCAGACTCCCAACCACTGCGCCACCAGGGAAGCCCTGGAGGTTATTTTTATAAGAATTCTAATCAGGGAATGAAATCCTCCAAGGAAGAATTTCCTAACCTTGATTAAACTTAAGATTTTATAGACCCCCTTGAAATTGCACATAAAATTTTATGTGTGTGTTTGTATGTAAGTATAATTTTCATTAGATTCTCAATAGAGTCTGTGACCAGAAAGTTCCAGTCCAGATGTTAAGACATATTTTGACTGTAGTGACTGAAGAGGTATCCCTGAGACAGGCAATAAATGAGAAGAGTATGAAAGAAAACTAAAATCATCCAGCTAAGAATAAAGCAGATCAAACATTACCCACAGGAAGGTGAGAGTTAATTCTAAGAGGGAAGGAGTATAGAAAAAGAAAAGCAAAAAGCCAGAACTATACTATGATAGTTTTATGTGGTTAGAAGAGAAAGAAGAGCCAGTTAGTGAAAGAGATGGAGGAAAACCAGACAGACACGGAATCAACAGGGAGAGATGTTTATTTTGGAAACCAGTTAAGTATAAAATATAATTGAAAGGTCATAAAAGATGAGAACTGAGAAAAGGTAATTGGCTTGAGCCTAGGGAATTTGCCAGGAACTTTAAAGCAATGTTGGTGGAGTGTGAAACAGATCATATCATAAGGGGCTAATGTGTAGATAGTAGTTAGAAAAGGAAGGTAGCCTGAGTCAACCCCTGAAAATACAACAACAACAACAATAGTAATAATCATAGTTGAAATAATAGCAGCTAATGTTTTGAGCACTTATGTGTGTCAAGGCGCCATGAAGAACTTTTTTTCTTTTTTAATTGCTTTTTTTTCATTTAATCTTTACGTGAGGTGGATTCTATTATTATTGCCATTTTTGGATTACCAAATGAAGGTTTTGGGAGGTTAAGTAATTTGCTTAAGTTCACCTAGTTAGCAAGTTTGTAAAGACAGAATTTGAACCCAGGCAGCCTGACTCCTGAGCCTTCATTCTTAGCACCGTACTATTAAATACTAAAAGTATCTGCAATGCTGTAAAAGGAATGTGGAAGATTTCTATATAATGCTACGAAGTGGAGAAAAGAAGGGATAAATGTTTTTGTGTGAGATATATATACATATTTTTACATATAAAGTGAAACACAGAAAGGGTAAGCCAAACACTAATAAAAACAGTTACCTATAGGCAGAGGAAGGAAACAGGGATGGAAGCAAGTCTTCTCAGACTATATCTTATTACATTGTTTGTTTTTTATTTATTTTTGGCTGCGTTGGGTCTTCGTTGCTGCGCACGGGCTCTCTCTAGTTGCCGTGAGTGGGGGTGCTACTCTTCCTTGCAGTGCGCGGGCTTCTCATTGCAGTGACTTCTCTTGTTGAGGAGCATGCGCCCTAGGTGCACAGGCGTCACTAGTTGTGGCACACAGGCTCCGTAGTTGTGGCACGCAGGCTCAGTAGTTGTGGCTCACGGGCTTAGTTGCTCCACGGCATGTGGGATCTTCCCAGACCAGGACTTGAACCCGTGTCCCCTGCATTGGCAGGTGTATTCTTAACCACTGTGCCACCAGGGAAGTCCCTTATTACATAGTTTTAACTTCAGCATCATATTAAACAACAGGTAAGTACTTTACATGATCAAAAAATAAGGTTAAATCAAACAGGAGAAAGAAAAATAACCCCTAATATTTGTAAACAAACACATAAATAATACTATCTTTATATCATGTTAGCAACACACCACACAGAACTAGCTTTTAAGTAACTTTAAAAGGTAGTATTTAGATAAAACATAGTATATTCTTAGGACAATATAATCTCAAGATAAAAAGAGCTGCAAAGAAATGTTAGCTTTTCAACTTCATCAGTAATTTTCTTGTTAGTAGTAGTATTAGTATAGCTATTTTGAAACTATTTCATGTGTATTGTAGGATAAAGCAAGTAATTTATGTTAATGTTAAGAACCAGGATCTTTTATGTAAGAGAAAAAGAAATACAAATATAAAAATCAAAGAAAAGTAATTCCTGTAATGCCAAATTTGAAAGGGAATGTATTCATTTATTTTTTTTTCCTCACTTATTTCCTAGTCTGTCCCTGAAAAGGCTTAGAAACAGTACCAACCCAGTAGTAGAAAGTGCCTTGAGCACCCAGATACCATTCCCCAGTAAAAACAACCAAGGCTTCTTGAAAACAATTACTGATTCCTGGTTGAGGGCAGGAAGTATTCAAGATAAGCATCAGACATTTTTATTATGCCAGAAGGCAACAAAGGCATTATTTCTGTGGTCATGTTTTAAAAAAAAAAACAGTATAAAGGGGTTCCCACTGGTCAAAGATGGGAAAATTTGAGCATCAAAATGAGCGATGACTGTAGTTGATTGAAATAGTAGAACATATAAAAATCCATGCAGTCATTATGATACTTTAGAGAATCATAAAAGAGAGAGAGAAAAAAAAGCAAGCTAAAAAATAAACACAAATCTTACTAGTTATCATTGGAAGTAGCTAGTGCGCCATCCCCTTACTCTGAAAATTGTTACTTAATGAGGAAGAATTAAGCATTCATACTTCTTTATCTGTTTTAGTTGTATTTCAGTAGCTCTTACTGACAGCAGAAGAATTTCATCTAATAAATGTAGCAGGAATAAAACAAAATTAGAAAATCACAATTTTGTAACCCCAATGAAATAATTGATTAAGGTACCAATAAATATTAACATTAGTGCTGTGGTCTCAAAGTGTGGCCCCTGTTCCCATATCTTAAGCTTCCCCTGGGCACCTCTTAAAAATATATGAATTTTTGGGCCATTTCCAACACCTACTTTATCAGGAACTCTGAAGGTAGGTCCCAGTAATTTGTTGTAACAAACCCACTAAGGGTTCTGACGTACACTGGAGCTTGAGAGCCATATTAGGAGGAAAAGTGACGAGAATCTTTAATTGAAGGATCAAGGTATTACCACTCCCCCACCCCCAAACTCACTGATCAATCTTAGCATTCCTAAAAGCAGGAGAAACACGTTATATTTATCCAAGTAGATGCACCTATGACATATTCTCGCCACCTTCCAAAAAAATTAAACTGGAATCTATTCTGTACTTTATACTTGAATTCCAAATTATAGGAAATATGGAAGATAGAAGAATATGTTAAATAATATCATGAGGAAGTAAAGGGCAAATCCAGAAATTCTATAGGACAGCTGACCCAGTTTCTTTAAGAAGTCAGTAGCATGGGGAAAAAAAAAAAAAAAGGAAGGTGGGGGTGGCGGTGGGGGGCTGTTCCAGAATAAAAGGATTGCAAAGACAAAATAAGCAAATACAAAATATACATCTTATTTGGATCCTGACTCAAATAAACCAGCTGGGGAGATTTGAATTCAAACTGCATATTAGATGGTATTAAAAGTGTTGTTCATTTTGTTAGGTGTGATAATGGTACTGTGGTTGTGTAAGAAAATGCCATTTATTTTAGAGATACGTAAAAAGTATTTAGGGTGAAACAAAATGATTTGCCTTAGGTTACTACAACAAAAAAGAAGAAGGAAGGAAAGAAAGGAAAAAAGGATAAATGAAGCAAGTATGGCAAAATGTTGATAACTTTTAAATCTGGAGGATTCATTATATTACTGGGTTGGCCAAAAGGTTCATTCGGTTTTTTCCGTAAGATGGCTCTGGAAGCACTTAGTTGTCTTTAACTTCATTCAAAACAATTTTGCTAGATTGTATGTGACAGTTGTCACATCAGCATGCATTTAAAAAAAGACATCAAAATTGGCGAATTTTTGTGTAGCCATTTTAATATTAAAGATGGAAGAAAAAAAGGAACATTTTCAGCATATGCTTTATTATTTCAAGAAAGGTAAAAACGCAACCGAAATGCAAAAAAAGATTTGTGCAGTGTATAGAGGAGGTGCTGTGACTGATCGAACGTGTCAAAAGTGGTTTGCGAAGTTTCGTGCTAGAGATTTCTCACTGGACAATGCTCCACAGTCAGGTAGACCAGTTGAAGTTGATAGCGATCAAATCGAGACATTAATTGGGAACAATCAACATTGTACCACACAGGAGATTGCTGACATGCTCAAAAGATCCAAATCAAGCTCTAAAAATCATTTGCACCAGCTTGGTTATGTTAATCACTTTGATATTTGGGTTCCACATAAGTTAAGCGAAAAAAACCTTCTGGACCGTATTTCCACATGCAATTCTCTACTTAAACGTAATGAAAATGTTCCGTTTTTAAAACAAATTGCGACGGGTTATGAAAAGTGGACACTACAATAATGTGAAATGGAAGAGATCATGGGGCAAGCGAAATGAACCACCACCAACCATACCAAAGGCCAGTATTCATCCAAAGAAGGTGATGTGTATATGGTGGGATTGGAAGGGAGTCCTCTATTATGAGCTCCTTCCAGAAAACCAAATGATTAATTCCAACAAGTACTGCTCCCAGTTAGACCAACCGAAGGCAGCACTTGATGAAAAGCGTCCGGAATTAGTCAACAGAAAATGCATAATCTTCCATCAGGATAATGCAAGACCAGGTGTTTCTTTGATGACCAGGCAAAAACTGTTACAGCTTGGCTGGGAAGTTCTGATTCATCCGCCATATTCGCCAGATGTTGCACCTTGGATTTCCATTTATTTAGGTCTTTACAAAATTCTCTTAATGGAAAAAATTTCAATTCCCTGGAAGACTGTAAAAGACACCTGGAACAGTTATTTGCTCAAAAAGATAAAATGTTTTGGGAAGATGGAATTATGAACTTGCCTGAAAAACGGCAGAAGGTAGTAGAACAGAAGGGTGAATACATTGTTCAATAAACTTCTTGGTGAAAATGAAAAATGTGTCTTTTATTTTTAACTTTAAAACCGAAGTCACTTTTTGGCCAACCCAGTATTTTCTCTACTTTCATGTATGTTTGAAACTTCTATAATAAAAAATTTTAAATTTAAAATGCAAAAATACTTATTAGGATATATTTATTCCTGTGCTAGCCTTTATCACAGTTTATTGTAATTGCCTGTTTACTTGTCTATCCCAGTATTTCTCAAATTATCAGTATTTCTCAAATTATCAGTATTGAAACACCAATTTTTTTGATTGGCCTGTCACAGACCATGATTTTTGTAAAACTACAATAAAAATCAGTTACCATAAGAGCAAAATTGGGGGGTGGGGGAGGACATACAAAATATAGCCTTAAAAAGTTTTGTTATTAAAACCAACAAACATAAAATTACATTTTACTTAATCAGAACACATGTAAATGTAGGAAAGAAGAATTTTTTAAACTGTATCCAGTCAACAAAAATACACACATAAGCAATTAGTATAGAGAATTGCTATTACAGTCATAAGTTTGTTTTTTTTTAACATCTTTATTGGAGTATAATTGCTTTACAATGGTGTGTTAGTTTCTGCTGTATAACAAAGTGAATCAGCTATACATATACATTTATCCCCATTTCTCCTCCCTCTTGCATCTCCCTCCCACCCTCCCTATACCACCCCTCTGGGTGGACACAAAGCACTGAGCTGATCTCCCTGTGCCATGCAGCTGCTTCCCACTAGCTATCTGTTTTACATTTGGTAGTGTGTATATGTCCATACCACTCTCTCACTTCGTCCCAGCTTACCCTTCCCCATCCCCGTGTCCTCAAGTCCTTTCTCTACATCTGTATCTTTATTCCTGTCCTGCCCCTAGGTTCTTCAGAACCTTTTTTTTTTTTTTTTTTAGATTCCATATATATGTGTTAGCATACGGTATTTGTTTTTCTCTTTCTGACTTACTTCACTCTGTATGACAGTCTCTAGGTCCATCCACCTCACTGCAAATAACTCAATCTCATTTCTTTTTATGGCTGAGTAATATTCCATTGTATATATGTGCCACATCTTCTTTATCCATTCATCTGTCGATGGACACTTAGGTTCCTTCCATATCCTGGCTATTGTAAATAGTGCTGCAATGAACACTGTGGTACATGACTCTTTTTGAATTATGGTTTTCTCGGGGTGTATGCCCAGTAGTGGGATTGCTGGGTCATATGGTAGTTCTATTTTTAGTTTTTTAAGGAACCTCCATATTGTTCTCCCTAGTGGCTGTATCAATTTACATTCCCACCAACAGTGCAAGAGGGTTCCCTTTTCTCCACACCCTCTCCAGCATTTATTGTTTGTAGATTTTTTGATGATGGCCATTCTGACCGATGTGAGGTGATATCTCGTTGTAGTTTTGATTTGCATTTCTCTAATGACTAGTGATGTTGAACATCCTTTCATGTGTTTGTTGGCAATCTGTATATCTTCTTTGGAGAAATGTCTGTTTAGGTCTTCTGCCCATTTTTGGATTGGGTTGTTTGTTTTTTTGATATTGAGCTGCATGAGCTGCTTGTAAATTTTGGAGATTAATCCTTTGTCAGTTGCTTCATTTGCAGATATTTTCTCCCATTCTGAGGGGTGTCTTTTCGTCTTGTTTATGGTTTCCTTTGCTGTGCAAAAGCTTTGAAGTTTCATTAGGTCCCATTTGTTTATTTTTGGTTTTATTTCCATTTCTCTAGGAGGAGGTGGGTCAAAAAGGATCTTGCTGTGATTTATGTCATAGAGTGTTCTGCCTATGTTTTCTTCTAAGAGTTTGATACTGTCTGGCCTTACATTTAGGTCTTTAATCCATTTTGAGTTTATTTTTGTGTATGGTGTTAGGGAGTGTTCTAATTTCATTCTTTTACATGTAGCTGTCCAGTTTTCCCAGCACCACTTATTGAAGAGGCTGTCTTTTCTCCACTGTATATTCTTGCCTCCATTATCAAAGATAAGGTGACCATATGTGTGTGGGTTTATCTCTGGGTTTCTATCCTGTTCCATTGATCTATAATTCTGTTTTTGTGCCAGTACCATACTGTCTTGATTTCTGTAGCTTTGTAGTATAGCCTGAAGTCAGGGAGCCTGATTCCTCCAGCTGCATTTTTCTTTCTCAAGATTGCTTTGGCTAGTCGGGGTCTTTTGTGTTTCCATACAAATTGTGTAATTTTTTGTTCTTGTTCTGTGAAAAATGCCAGTGGTAGTTTGATAGGGATTGCATTGAATCTGTAGATTGCTTTGGGTAGTAGAGTCATTTTCACAATGTTGATTCTTCCAATCCAAGAACATGGTATATCTCTCCATCTGTTTGTATCATCTTTAATTTCTTTCATCAGTGTCTTATAGTTTTCTGCATACAGGTCTTTTGTCTCCTTAGGTAGGTTTATTCCTAGGTATTTTATTCTTTTTGTTGTAATGGTAAATGGAAGTGTTTCCTTAATTTCTCTTTCAGATTTTTCATCATTAGTGTATACAAATGCAAGAGATTTCTGTGCATTAATTTTGTATCCTGCAACTTTACCAAATTCATTGATTACCTCTAGAAGTTTTCTGGTAGCATCTTTAGGATTCTCTATGTATAGTATATAAGTTTTTTCTGTTACCATAATTAAGTAGTTTTTTAATGTGAATTGTGTGCTTTTTGCATGTTCTCTTTAGACCTTGTGCATTAATTTGAGCTTGGATTGATAACAGTGCCCCTCATGGGGATGATATACTAAACCTAAACTGATGTAATTTGCAGCCACAGGTTTTTGCCTCAGTTACTTTCTCATCTCTCAGCAGACAGTATAGTTTTGGAGGATGTTTACACTGCAGAAATCATAAAAAGTGGGGAAGGTCATAGATATGCTGAAATACTTGCTGAGATTTTCACTTAAGAAGTGAAAATACCATCTCTTTAAATAGTTGGTCTCTTAATCTCTGGAACATGGATGTTGTCATTTTTCTCACGGTGTGTTACAGTCTTATTGACATGTGATGACTGTAGCTTCAAACGGTAATTTTAGGTTCAGATATACCACACCTTTGTTTTTCAGACAGTCCCCTTCCTGCCAGGCTTCAAAGCTTTTTAACCCCGTTGGCTGTAGCAGTTCCAGTTTGGACTGATCGCTTCAAAAAACAATTACTGTAGATTCTACTGTGCTTCCCAAGACTCATTTTGTAGGCCATAGTTCGGGTTATTTTTCCACATATATTAACTTGTACTTGTTCACATTGGATCTGTTAGGTTTCTCTGTGTTGTCGAAATCTCAAAAATCTTTCCCATTGACCCAATGATGCAGAATTTTCAACAGGAAGAAATTTTGTCTATTTGGGGAAGTCAATCATTTGTGAAAAAATTGTCTCATTTAGTGATAGATACAGTTTAAGTAGCATTTGTGTAGAATCTTAGGAAAGATATTACTAACTAGCCAAAAGATAATCCCTTACAGAAACCATATTGCATTCCCCTTAGGAATTTCTGTTTGCCCAAGGATCCAATCCTTTATTAGATTTCCCAGCTCATCCAGTATAGAAACGAGGCTCTGGTTTACTCTTATGCATAGAAAGCACACTGTTCACTTGCCAGTTTACTTAGACATAGTTGCTCTGATACCAGTTTGCACATTTTGGCTGAAGTCTACATATTTGTTCTTTAGTGATCCTTTTTTCCCCTTCACAAGTATGAATGGCTACTGTGTGTGCTCTGTAAAGGCAAAGGGGAGTTGTGACGAGCTGTTCATCTTGGTTTGTGATACTAGCAGATATAGAAAAATATACAAAATGTTCACTTACATTTTAAAGCCTGTAACATGTAGAGCATAGTCCTCCTACTCCACACTTTTATAATACTGTTTTTGGAACGTTTCATGATAGCAGCCATATTAAGACACTAGTCAGACAAGTATTTAGCAAGTACTTCACCTGTGCTGTCTCGTGCATAGTGCTAAGCAGTGTGGGGAGTGCAGAAGAGAATGACGTGGCCCCTATCCTCAGGAAGCTTCAATGAAGGTATCTTTTATTTTCTTACATACAGAGTGTTAGAATTAGGGCTGTATGTGTCTGCGTGTGCACCCAGATGTGCACGCGCATTGAGATATTATGATATATATATACAGATAATTAAAGTGTGAGGCAGTGTGTTGTTTTAAGTGATAAGGAGTTCAGAGGAAAGAGGTTATTACTACCTGAGTGATGAGGGACTGTTTTAGGGCAGGGTGGCATTTGAGCAGGGTTTTGGAAGGATAGTTAGGATTTCAGCAGGAGTCTAGTAAAGAAGCTTGTTACAGTTTTAAAAAAGTTTTTTCAAAGGTTCTAGTTCCAGATCAGCCATTCACTTACCAGTGGTCTGAATTCAGCCAGATTACTTAATGACTCTGATCTTCAGTTTCCTCATCTACAAAATAGGAATTAGAGTAGTAGTTATCATAGAGGGCTTTTAGGAAGATTAAGTGAGATACTGTGACATGAACATGCTTTATAAACTGTAAAGTACTGTACAAATGTTAGTAAATTTTATAATAAATATTGAGGATGGCATGAGCCAAGGCATGGAATTTAAAAACTAGTAAAACCAAAGCCTAGAGCAGAAAATATGTGAAGGTGACTATAAATATTGTTTCACTCATACAGTTCCTAACTTCATAAAATAATCTTAAATAGGAAAGCCTTTCAGGGTTTATGTTGACCCCCTTTCCCTCAAAAGACCATTTCAGGGCTTCCCTGGTGGCGCAGTGGTTGAGAATCTGCCTGCCAATGCAGGGGACACGGGTTCGAGCCCTGGTCTGGGAAGATCCCACATGCCACGGAGCAACTGGGCCCGTGAGCCACAATTACTGAGCCTGCGCGTCTGGAGCCTGTGCTCCGCAACAAGAGAGGCCGCGATGGTGAGAGGCCCGCGCACCGCAATGAAGAGTGGTCCCCACTTGCCACAACTAGAGAAGGCCCTCGCACAGAAACGAAGACCCAACACAGTCATAAATAAATAAATAAATAAATAAAAGACCGTGAATTTCTTAAAAAAAAAGACCATTTCAGAGGGCTTTTAGATCTTCAGGTAAAACTTGAATAAACTGTAATGTTTAGTTTTATTGAATTCATACAGAATTAATTCATACAGAATTAATTTTCAAATAAACTGCTTTAATAGATATTATAACATAGCACAAAAATAGCTGATGTATCTTGCACAGTATATTTGTTTAAAGAACATGGTTTTGAGAACAAGTCTGCATGTTTTGGGGTATATCAGAATTGCTCCACTGATTAGGAGAACAGGGTACAAATTATTTAAGTTACTTTCAGGGACCATCGTATCTCCTTTTACAGGTGGTTTGTACAATAACTTCATGAATCGTTGTTTAAAGGAAAGATATCCCTCGTCTGATGAGATGTCAGAATTTATTCATGTTCTTTGTTTTAAATAAATTTTATTTTTAAAATGTGGTTAGGAAAAATATTCAATAAATTTTTCAACAAAGAACAGAGAGAGTGTTTGGGCTTTAAAAGACATTTTTTTAATTGAAGTATAGTTGATTTATAATATGATTAGTTTCAGGTTTACAACATATTGATTCAGTGTTTTTACAGATTTTACCCCATTTAAAGTTATTACAAAATATTGACTATATTTCCCTGTGCTGTACAATATATCCTGGTTGCTTGTTTATTTTATACATGGTAGTTTGTATCTCTTAACCTAAAAAAGCATTTTGAATTGTACTGTGAATATTATGCCAGTTGCTATTGTCTGGTTCTGGGCTCTCTCCACTTATCTGGGCTCCAGTGAAAATATGATTGGAATTACTTTTCTCAGGGCAAGGAACTTGGAAAACAGCGTTTTACTTGAACACTAACTCTCATTATTAAAGGAACTTTTTTTGTTGTTTGTTTACTGTATGATATCACTTACATGTGGAATCAAAAAATACAAGAAACTAGTGAATATAACAAAAAAGAAGCAGTCTCAGATATAGGGAACAAAGTAGTGATTACCACTGGGGAGAGGGAAGGAGGGAGAGACAATATAGGGGTAAGGGGATTAAGAGATACAGACTATTAGGTATAAAACAATCTACCAGGATATATTGTACAACACAGGGAATATAGCCTATATTTTATAGGCTAACTATAAATGGAGTATAACCTTTAAAAATTGTGAATTACTATATTGTACACCTGTAACTTACATGATAGTGTACATCTACTATACGTCAATTAAAAAAAAAAGACCAACCCTCTCATTTTATGATTGAGGAAGTTGAGGCACAGAGAGGAAAAGGCACTTAGCCAAGGCCTTGAACTTGAGTCTCTGTGTGCTGTATTTCCCTTCATTCATTCTTTTATTGTTATTGTTATTAACTAATTTTGAGATTCTAAAAGAACTTTTTGAGGGGAAAAAAAAAAATCCTGAATACTAATAGTGGGGTTTTTTGGTGTGTGTGAATAATTCTCAATTCTTTCTTCTTTTACAGACTACCTTGCTAATCACGGCCGGTTAAATGAGTCTGAGGCGAGGCGCAAATTCTGGCAAATCCTGTCTGCTGTTGATTACTGTCACGGTCGGAAGATTGTGCACCGTGACCTCAAGGCTGAAAATCTCCTGCTGGATAACAACATGAATATCAAAATAGCAGGTAACTGGGACACAGCTGGCTCTAACGTGATCAGATATGAGCCATGGCACTCAGGGTGCAGAAACAGACCTGCAGGCAGAGATGCAGGAGCCTCCACCCATGACATCAAGCGCTCTCAGAGTGTATTTTATTCATTTCCTTAGTCCTATGTGTAATAATGAAAAGTAAGGGAAATAAGTTCCTTATCAACGCACACCGTGGCAAGACTATGACTGGGGTCTGATTTGTATCCTCAGTCTGATTTGTGTTCAGGCCCCTTTGTGGCACTCCACTGGGTGTGTGAGTGATTGGAGGGGCTGATAGGGCTGGAGGAGTAGCATAGGTTGCTGGTGCTCTACCCTGCTCTCTTAATTACGACCGGTGGCTGCAAAGAGGTTGTAGACAGAAGAATGACAAAGAAGGTAACAGCAGTAGAATGAGAAGTACTGGCGACACAAAAGCACCTTGCCTTCTTCTGATACAATAAGGTTTTGATTTATAACATGGAGACTAACGATTATTTTGCTAGTTTTCCTCCTACCCTTTTCACAGTTGGCAAAATCTTTTATAAATATTTTATATTCCAAGTTTCCTTTTCACATGGTCAAAAACTCTCATTCAGTCAATAAATATTTATGTGTCAGGTACTGTGCTATGCTAGGTACTAAGGATACAAATCAAAAAGTCATTTCCTGTGATCTTAAAAGTCTGGTGGGGAAATAAGAATAATGAAAATACAATATAACAGTTGCCCAAAAATATAGGTACAGAGTGCAATAGGAATATAGATGTAGGAACATCAGTCTACCTGAGAAGTCAGGAAGCTGCACAAAGAAGGAACTCTTTGAATTTAGGCTTGAGAGATGAGTTAGAACCTTGCCAGGGAGATAAACAGAAGTAGGACAGGCGAACCGTGTAAATAACCCCAGGTACAAGAGAGAGAAAGAGATTGAAATTGTAATGGTGGGGAACCATTGCTCAATATTAGTTAAATGTAAAATCTGTAGTTGTGGGGGATTGATACAGGAAGAGCAGGTAGGCGAAGATCAGAATATGAAAGGTCTTGAAGGCCATGAAAAAGATTTTAGAGTTTATTCTGTAGGTAATAGGGAGCATAGCCTATCGGAAATTTTAGGGCGGGGATGCAGATGAAGTGGGACTGGGACAAGGTGATTAGATTTGCATGTTAGAAAGATGTCTCTCTGGCCACAGAGTGAAGGTAGGTGGGAGATGGGGGTGAGACTGAAGACAGGAAAACTGATCAGGAACCTAATGCAGTAGTCCAATTAAGAGAATGTGGGTGTGTGCTAGAGTACAGCAGTAGAGGTTGTAGGTGTGGGAAGGAGAGAGAGAGATTTATTTTGGTTAGGGTTTGGAAGAAAATAAGGGGCACAAAGCAAAAGCTTAGCAAAGTTGCAAGCGGTGGTGTTTTGTCTTAGGGTATTAAAGAGGGACAGAGGCATCCGCATGAGAGAAGCTGACCAAGAAGTGGTTGACTAGCTAGGCTGGATACTCACTGGACTCACTAAGTTTAGGGAGAAAACAACTGCCTTAGTTTGCTGCACTGTGGTATAAAATATAAGTGAAAAGCCTCTGATTTGTACATTTAACTGGTTTATTTCTATGCAATTTATCATTCATTTTCAACTTGGGCATTTTAGGGAAGGCAAATAATTTTTACTTACTTTAACTTTTACTTACTTTAATTTTAATGATTAATTTTAAACGCCAATGTCACATTTGTTTCAGGGAAGTAATGGATTTTTCATTCTGTAGTCTGTGATTTTTTTTTTTTTTTCCTAATGGAATTGCCTGAATGAGAGTGTTTTTTAAGTTAATTTGCTACATTCCCATTATATTTGAAGATTTGTACTGATTTTTCTTTTTTGTTTTAAAAATACAGTATTAGTGTTTCTGTAATTTATAATGTATGTTCATTTCTCCCAGTTTTCCTTCTTCTTTTGGCCCTTCCATTGGTCTCATTCATTTCACTCATTTTTGCAAACTTTCTGTAATGCACTTCACTGTAATTTTTTGTTTACTTCTCCTTGAGAGCATCAGCTGCCCTAAAATTGTCCTTCTCAGAGACGACTCTTGTTTTTTTGACGTTCTTTACTCTGTAGAAAGAAGGGGAAACCCCTGCTTCACCTTTACATTCCTTTATCGCCAAAACAAAACTTTCACAAAAATAGTACCTTAAAGGAGTTCTGGAAGTCATTTCAGGCAGAGAAAGAAAGGTTAGAGGTGGGAGTCATATGCTATAGGAATTACAGTGTCAAAATAGAACATCAAAAAACCTTGCAAACAAAATATGCAGAATATTCCATTAAGGTTATAACCAAGTTTTGCCTGGCTGTAATAATGTCTTCTGTAATTCTGGCCTATAGTATAGGTAGATAAACCCAGTATTTCTGTCATTATGTGAAATCTAGTTATTTGTTTGTTTTTGCTATTTTTATTTTTGAATATCTGAAATTCCAGGCCTTCTAATTTTTATCTAGAAGACAGGTAAAATCTCAGAGACCTAAAGTTGTTCTCTCTGGTTAAGCTAGTATCACAGAAACATTTATTGAGCCTTCATTATTTGCAGGTACTCTGTTTTCAGATGAAAAAACTGAAACACAAAGAGATTAAATAACTTCCTAAGGCAACTCAGATAATAAGTAGGAGACCTGGAATTCAAGCCTAGATCTCTCTGACCACAGTATCTGTGCTTCTTCCACTACACCATGTTGTATTTTCCAAACATTGTTTGTCAGTTATTCCTCAAGGAGTACTCACTAACTGAATTTTGGGTTCCATCATTCTATATTTATACATTTAGTGTCCTTAATTCCATATCTCACAAGTGGATACACACACACACACATACATGTACACGCAGTATAGCTAAGCGTTCAAGTTTCTTGTTGCCCACATTTTTTTCTCTGTCATCCTCAGCACCCTTTACCCCAAATTTTAGCAAATGTTTATTAAACATCTACTATGCTCCTGGGCTAAATTCTGGAGATTCAAATATTTCAAGACAAAAGCAACAGCAATACAAAAACACTCAACTCTGCCCTTACCTCAAGGAGTTAATCCAGAACCAGACCTTTCAGTAAATATAACATAAAAAGATAACTGTCATACAGGCTATGAGGCTGGGAGGAAGACTAACTCGCCTGAAAGAATCAGGGAAATGATTAGCTAAGACTTGATTAAGAAGGAGGCATTTGTGGTGGGATTGGGGGAGAGAAGGAGAAAGGAGGAGAATTCATTGAGGGGGTGAGGTAGGGATGGCAGCTCCAGGCAAATGGATGAGCACGTGCAAAGGCAGGCAGGCCAGAGAACTCAAGGTGTGTAGGGAAACTACAGACCAGAGCTACTGGAGCGTAAGTGCCAGTGAGGAATGATAGGAACAGAGCCTGGTCAGGTAGGCAGAGCCAGATCAGGTAGGCAGAGCCAGATCATAGAGGGTTCCACACGCCATCAGAAGTTTAGATGTGTTCCAATGCTGTGAAAGAACTTCTCCAGGGTATATATTTTTATCCATAGATTTTTATAACTTTTTTATGGCCCTGCTTCCCTTTAAAAATATTGTCTTCTGATCTCTGAGGATTCTTCTTGAATTTTAAAGAAATCTAATACGTGTAGGAAAGATGGGGCTCCATGGAAAAATTACAAAACCTCAGAATAAAATACAAAATTACTCTCTCAAATTATACTATATCTCTGTTTATTCTGCTTATGAAGATCTCTTTAATTGCTAAATGGGCTGAATAAATGAACTGTTTTAACCATCTTGTACGTTGAAGTTGAAGAGAAGTGCAAACCAAAACTAGATTTAAATTAAAACATTTGTCTCCGTTTATAAGACAGAAAATGGAATAGAAGTATCAGACGTGGTTCATTTTAATAAACACAGAAACTTGGCTTTGAAATTAGCTTCTCGTTTATGCTCCTCCAGCGGGTAAAAACTTCAGACACTGGTGGGCCATGAATTCACCCACATCTGTGTGTGCTCATCGCCTCAGTTATGAGACCTACAGCCATCGCAAAATACGAGTGTTAGGATATTCAGAGTAAGAGGCAGAATGCAAAGAAATTTTGGCTTTCATTAGTTGTTTTTTTTATATATAAATGTATTTATTTATTTTTGGCTGCGTTGGGTCTTCGTTGCTGCGTGCGGGCTTTCTCTAGGTGCCGTGAAGGAGGGGCTACTGTTCGTTGTGGTGCGCGGGCTTCTCATTGTGGTGACTTCTCTTGTTGTGGAGCATGGGCTCTAGGCGCGCGGGCTTTGGTAGTTGTGGCACACAGGCTTAGTTGCTCTGCGGCACGGGGGATCTTCCCGGACCAAAGCTCGAACCCGTGTCCCCTGCATTGGCAGGCGGATTCTTAACCACTGCACCACCAGGGAAGTCCCTTTCATTGGTTTTGATAATTGCAGTACTGTTTCCTCCACGCTATTTTGGCTATGACTATTTAGGCATTAACTTGAGAGTAAATAGATGAAGGACATTTAGTTTTATTCTTCAACTTTCCTCATCTGAAATGTTTATAATGAATACTTAGATAAGAATTAATATGTATGAATTACTCGGAGGAGGTTTTCAGAAAATATCACAATTCAAACAAGGCTTCTCATAAAGAATGTGGAGTTTGATATCACACAGTTCTGGTACAAATTCTGGCTGTGCCATTAGTAGCTGTGTGACCTTGGGCTGATTAATTAACCTCACTGAGCCTAGGTTTCCAAATCTATTAAACAGAGATTAATCCATTTCTCAGGAACATTGTAGGGATTAGTGATAATGTTAGACACGGAGAGGTCATAGGTAAGATTATGGGCTCTAGAGCCAAGCTACCTGGATTTGAACCCTGGCACTGCACTTACTAGCTGCATGACCTTGGACACATTACCTAACCTCTCTGTCCTCAGTTTCCTTATCAGTTAAGAGGGAATGACAGAAGTTCATATCTCATAGTGGTTATTAGTTAATATTTGCAAAGTTCTTAGAACAGTGCCTGGTACATAGTTAGTGCTGGTTAAGGTTTCGTTAAATAAATTGAGGGCTTTTTGTTTTGTTTTTTAATATATTTATTTATTTACTTATCTATTTTGGCTGCGCTGGGTCTTAGTTTCAGCATGCAGACTTCTCAGTTGCAGCATGTGGACTTCTCAGTTGTGGCATGCAGACTCTTAGTTGCGACATGAGGGCTCCTTAGTTGTGGCATGTGAACTCTTAGTTGTGGCATACATGCGGGATCTAGTTCCCCGACCAGGGATCGAACCCAGGCCCCCTGCATTGGGAACACGGAGTCTTACCCACTGGACCACCAGGGAAGTCCCAAATAAATTGTTAATTAAGGTTCCTGGCACCATGTAAACACTCATAAAATGTGGCTATTATTTGTATTCAGTGTATAATTGATTCCATGTGAAAACAAATTCTGAAAAGTTTGATAGCCATATAACCCCCCCATCGTGTATTTTTTTTTTAATTACCAAGGTTTAAAGCCTTATTAATACAAATCTCAGAGGTACAAGGAAAGTTTATCACTTATATTCTAAATTGTCTCTGCTTGATATAAATTAATTTTTTTTTCTTAGCGGGACCTTCAGTGTAATTAGTAATGTGAAATAAGCCTGATTAATCTGACCTGTGCATCACAAGTCACTTGTCTTTAGCCCAAGAGGAATGCTTCCCTTCTGAATTGACTATGATCTCTGAGTAGCCCATCATCTCTCATGATTGCTTCTAACAACCTTCCTGCTTATTAGAAGACCTTGAGACAGGGTTTCTGTATATATAATTCTAGTTTTGTGCCCTGGAACCGAAAAAGGGTGGGAGAGGCTGGAGCAGGTTTTGTTAGTAAAATATTTATTAAAAGTCTTCCATTTGTTATCTTCCTGCCACTAGTATTATGTAAAATGTGCAAAGAGCTTTTGCATCAACAGACATAATGAGACCTTGTCTTTATCCTTCAAGCCTACTTAGCACTAGCCGCACATTAAGCCTGGAATATGGAAGACAGCTCAAAGGGTTGTGTTTCCTTCTGTTTTGTGTTTCCTCTCTTCATCTCCCTCCTCCTCCCCACTCCATTTTGGGCTGAGGAAGAGCGTTTATTTGCTTCTTAGCTCACTGAACTCTCTCATTGGACAAATAGATGTCTCACAGTGGTCAGCAGGATCACATTTCATCTCAACTGTGATGATTGTTCTTGTGTCCTCTTGTCAGGTAGGGAGGGAATGACTGATGTTTGAAAGTAAACTGTGCAGCTGGCCTCTTGCTGGTGGGCAACAAGGTATGCAGTGACGTCAGCGTTGGCTGATCGGCATTCAGTTCGTGCAGTGGGTCAGCTCCGTCTCCACACTCTACTACCTTTCATTTGTCCGCTTTCATTTCCTCATAATTGTCTTCTTCGTTCCTATTATAATAACTACAAAAGACGTGTAACTCTTCAGCAAGACTGGATATCTGAATTCTACTGGTAATTTTAGAAACAAGGATAAATTTAACCCTAAAACCATCTGCTTCTCTGTAGGAGGATTTTTAAAATTATAAATTAGACATTATAGCACACTGCTGGAGATTAAAAATTGCCTTGGTTGTGTTGATTCCTAGAAATCATTTACTTTCTCTTAGCTTGACGATGGGTTTTCAATGTTTTGTTTGCTTTTTTCCTTTTTAAAATAATGACTTAACTGTTTACCTAACGACTTCTATTTAGTCTTTGTTATTTAAATATTAAATCTTGAAAGTATTTAGTAATTATAATTATTTTGCAACAGTAAACAGCGACAAACTGTTTAACATCTATATCTTTTTCACAACCTCTGTTTCATTCTTTATTTCCCGGCTACTGGAAGAGTGGTCTGGGGACCAGCATGAGCATCACTTTGGATGTCTGTTAGAAATGCAGACTCTCAAGCCCACCCCTAGGCCTACTGAATCAGAATCTGCATTTTAGCGGGTTCCCGAGGTGATGTGTATGCATGCTAATGTTTGATCTATTTCACTCCGACAGTATTCACTAATGTGCTTTGTTCCCATCAGACAGTAATCAGCTTATTTACTCTGTGTAAGGCCCTGTTATTCCTAAAACGTTAGCCCTTTGCTAATGACGTTTGGGCACTGATAATTTATGTAATTTAGTGACGACAGTAATAATAATTGATTTTTGTTATCAGGAAGATTCAGGTCAGTCACTTTCAAAATATAAAGCAGAAAACAATAATAACAGTTCTAATACTGTTTTCAAATATATCCATGGTCTGTTACTAGTTAGATAAGAGGTAATTAGAAGACTCAGCTTTTAAGGCCAAGTTGATTTCCATGAGAGTCAGTCAACACTAATTAACCTGTTCTGTGTTTAGAGACTCTACCCCAAACACTCTCTTCTATCAACCTTTTAGGCCACACAGAAACCAGGTGAGAAAATAGGGATATATCAGGAAATCTCAAAACTAACGTTAAAGTAAAACCTTGGAGTACATGCCTTAGCGTTGTAGGGATAGGAACATAAATCATCTCCACATGAAAAGGACAAGATGTGTCTATTTTAACACATCCTTAAAATCAATAATTTCTGAAATGAATGTAGGTGTATATTTGACATTTACTTTGCAAACATCTTAATTATTCCCATTCACTTATTAAGGATGCTTTTAACATAGCATTCAATATTGTAGAGATGAGAAAGCCCTCACTTGTCAACTTCTGCTAGCAGAGGGATAAATTAGAAAATCTCTCATCTCTATATAATGTAAAGGATTTTTCCTGGGCTTGTAACAGCCTTATCTCCAATTTTAAGTTGGATTAAACTTCTCTGACTATGAGGCCTTACAACAAAAAAAATAAAAACAACTTCTCTGACTAGTGACGTTCTTAGAACATCTGTGGTATAGTAAAAAAAAAAAAAGAACACCTGGCTTGGAGTTCAAAGGCCCTGTATTTGAATACTGGCTAAGCCACTTGCAGCTGTAGATATTTGGGCAATTCTGTTAACTACTTTCAGCTTCAGTTTCCCCCTTTGTAAGGTAAGGACATTCATACCTCACAGGGCTGTCATCATGATTAAATGAGATAATATATACAAAAATACCAAGTGTGTAATGCCTAGTCCAAAGTAGGCAAGACATAAATGGTTTTTGGATTTGATTATAACTCATACACCATGTTGAAGGACTAGTTGTCATTTTGTTTCAAAAACTTCTTATGATTTCATACCTTAAAATTGTGAAGCTAAGAGGTTCTTTGAGAAAGATTTGTCTTTTCCCTACTGTGCTCAAGAAATGTTGAAAATCTTGATTGATCTGACAAATTCAAGGTATATTATGAGTGAGAGTTCAAGCAATTACTCCCACCAATTACTCCCATACAAATGACAGATTACCGCAGAGGAAAAAAACTTCTTTATACCTTCAAAATTTTGTCAGAGTTGTTTAGTCAATCATGCATGAATAAAAATAGTATCAAAATAATGCTAGTCTGAACCCTGAATTGGAGTGAGAAGTATCAGTATGAATTCATGGGTTATTGTTTTTTCTTAATACATGTACATATAGACAGGCACAAAAACAAATACAGCAGTGTCTGTGTGTGTGTGTGTGTGTGTGTGTGTGTGTGTGTGTGTGTGTGTATACACTGATAAGCATTCATACGTATATTTCCTCTGTTTGATGACAGGGCCTAGACTCAGTGACAGCCCAGCTGCAGTGAGTACATCTAGGTCTTAGTCTTGGTTTCTAAATACCATTCCTCTGTAAAAGGAATCAGGGCTCCTTGGAAAAGCAGTTGATTCCTGGGATGGGGCAGGAAAGTACAAGGTGAGCCTGGTACATCTTCTGGTACCAAGAGATAAGGAAATACTTAAAATAAAATGAAATTTTAAAAGGATGGGGGCATGTTGAAAGGATACAAGAGCCAACCTGAATTAGCTCCTAGTGGCCAAAGCTGGAACTATTTAAGCATCAAAATAAATAACAATAGTATTGAATTATAACCCAAAGAATAAAATAAATACTTATGATAAATATAATATGACAGTATTGTAAAAAATAAACAAATAGTTTAATGAATAAATAAATAAGACGGGAAGAAGGGACAACTCTTGAAGAGTTGTAATTAATAACTGTAGAAGGAATGAGGGAAATGAAAGCTCACCGTTAGAGCACCACAGTAATCATTGCTGCAATCAAGATCTGCCAATGAATGCTAAATTAATGGGTGAAAGTTTAAGGAGAAACAGGGTATATGTAGACTCAATGTATCTTTAAAATATTTATTAATCTCAAGGGGAAAAATGGTAACTTTATAATGGGGTAACCCAGAAGACACCACCTTAATCCATAGATCAAGGTTAACTCCACCAATAATTAAGCCATAATACCTGCACCCCCTCATATGATGCCCTGAGAAGAGCACTTCACCTCTGTGATGTTCTTCCCAAAAAGCAATCATTTTAATCTAATCATGAGAAAACATCCAGCAAACCCAAACTGAGAGACAGTCTACAAAATACCCGACCAGCACTGGTCATGGTCAAGAAAGACAAGGAAAGACTGAGGAACTGTTAGAAATTAGAGAAGGCTAAGGAGTCAGGACAACTAAGTGCATTGTGGAACCCTGCACTGAGAGAGGACGTTAGAGAGAACACTGGCGAAATGTTAATGAAGTCCATGGTTTAATTAATAGTACTGAATCAGTGTTACTTTTTTTTTAATTAATTAATTTTTTTTTTTTTTTGACTGTGTTGGGTCTTCGTTGCTGCGCGTGGGCTTTCTCTAGTTGCGGCGAGCGGGGGCTACTCTTCGTTGCGGTGCACGGGCTTCTCATTGCGGTGGCTTCTCTTGTTGCAGAGCACAGGCTCTAGGTGCGTGCAGGCTTCAGTAGTTGTGGTGCGCAGGCTCAGTAGCTTGGCTTATGGGCTCTAGAGCGCAGGCTCAGTAGTTGTGGCGCACGGGCTTAGTTGCTCCGAGGCATGTGGGATCTTCCCTTGAACCCGTGTCCCCTGCATTGGCAGGCAGATTCTTAACCACTGCGCCACCAAAGAAGCCCAGTGTTACTTTCTTAGTTTTGATAATCTTACTAATATAGTTATGTAAAATGTTAACATTAGGGGAGGAATTTGGATGAAGGGCATAGGGAATTCTCCTCACTTTATTGTTGCAACTCTTCTGTAAAACTATTTGGAAATTAAAAGTTAAAAATATCAAAGTGAATCCAACATAGCATGGCATACATTCTATGACAGAGAAACAGGAAGCAAAAAAGTGTCTGAGGGACACAGCAGCCATCATTTGAGGTATTAACTTGTAGATCAGAACATTAGAGAAGACATTAAACTAGACATTAAACTTTCCTTTCCAGCAAAGCCAGGCTGGGTCTGGGTCTAGCATAGAGAGGAATGCCCATGTGACTGTTTTCATAATACTTTTCAAAAGTCAGGTGTTAATGTGGGGTCTTTGATTATTCTCTGTTGTTATGAGACTATCTTCTGTGTTTGCACAGTGGTTGACACATGTATGCACTCAAATGTTTAATGAAGGAAGCAATGAATTTGGTTGGTGTGATGAAACAATAAATACCCATTCCACATGAATAAATAGTGATAAGAAAGAAATCCTGGGACTTCCCTGGTAGTCCAGTGGCTAAGACTCCACACTCCCAATGCAGGGGGCCCGGGTTTGATCCCTGGTCAGGGAACTAGATCCCACATGCTGCAACTAAGAGTTCGCATGCCACAACTAAAGATCCCACACGTGGCAACTAAGACCTGGAGCAGCCAAATAAATAATAAATAAATTTTTAGAAAAACATTAAAGAAAAGAAAAAAATCCTGCATAGCTCTGCCGTTTTCGTATTTCATCCCTCTTGCTCGCCCCTCATTTCACTATATGCTTTTAGGCAGAAAGCTGCAGACTGTGAATGAAGCAAATTGTACAGATTCCTGTGAAGAGATAAAAAGGCTTTTATTTTTAAGTGTTTTCCCATTGCCACTTCTTAAACCTGACAATTATTAACCTGCTCAAAAATAGCTACATATCACTGTACCAGAGAAAGACATAAAGGTGGTTAACAGTGAGAGCTCTGTAGTCAGACTTGGTAAGTCTGCAATTTAGTGTAAGCTCTAGCAAGGTACTTAACTTTCTACCCTCACTCTCTCCTAAAATAAGGATACCTCATGGGGTTACTAAGAAGAAATTATCTTAGGAGAGCTTAGATCAGCTTCTGACACTTTTAAAAGAGACAATGACAACATATTCATTCAGCAAACCTTTATTGAACAGCTGCTGTGTGCTGACAGCATACTAAGTTCTAGGGGTACAGACATATATCATTTCCCCCCTTCTCTACTCTCAAGGAGTTTAGTCTGATAGAGAAGACAGATAAGTAAAACAAGAAGAAGAATTGCTATTCTTCTCTTCTGTTGAGTAGCTTACTCAGTGGCTACCTGTTTATTGAGCACCTGCTTAGTTTCAATAGCAAGCCTAAAGCATTATTATGTTATCTACTTATGATGTAAGTGTACTTATCTACATATACTCACTTATTGTGAGTATATGTTACTCATAATAACTTTGTGAAGTGTAGACAATGTCCCCATTTTGCAAATGAGGAAACCAAGGCTGAGAAATTAAGTAATTTGCCCGAGATCACACAGCTAAGTGGAAAACCCAAGATTTGCCTGACTCCAAAGCTTTCCTTAACCCATACATCAGATGATTACAAATAAAATATTTAAGTGCTTTGACAGGGTTATAGAAGACATCTACATAAATGCTATTATAATAATTTTAATGAACCTGATTTTCTTTCGGTGCTTCTTTTAATGTTCCTACAGACTCAAGTTCCTGTTTTCTTCAGTTACCTACAGGAAATAGAAGTAACATCTGTTTAGTACCCTTTTTCTTCTAAGTTAACAGGATGCTTTCTTTGTCCCAGATGTGTACAGCCAAGGTTGAGACTAGGCTACTACAGGCACCATGGTTCTTTCCTAGTTTTTGCTCTCTTCCTGCCTATGGAGTGTCCAGTGAGAGAGCCTAGGGGAGTAAAGAGTCCAGGCCGCCTTCCTGACAGACCTCTGTCCCAGTCACTCTTTGAGTTCGTTCTACAAGAGTCGGGGGAGGTTCAGAATGAAGGAGTTCTGGAATGACTCTCTGAAACGTTAAAACATTCCAATGCTATTTAGAGAGTATTCTCAACTTATATGTGCTACAACTCATCCTGTGATTATGGTTTAAAGTACAGCAATTATTGGACCTATTTCATGATCTCCAAACACACTTCCCAGAGCTTCTTGGGCTTTTCTGTGTGAGTGAAAGTAACATTTTCCTCTTTAAATGTTATTTGAACATCTAGTCCTTGGATCGTTTGAGAGTATAGTTTTTCTAGAAAATTAGAAACACCTATCAATATGGACACATGGGTTGTGATGTGATGTGAGTGGTTAGTCCTAGAGGTGGAATTGAGAAGATAAGACCTCTCTGACAGTCATTCTGGAAAGCCGAGCATAGGCCTGAACTGCAGTTACGTTGTGGAGGGAGGTGTTCTCATCACCTGGTACTCCTGGATGCCAAGGACAGGCCACAGCTGTGTTCCTCCAGGTTTAGATGCACCATCTCTTTCCCCACATGCACCATCTTTTCTCTTGTGAACCCTTAAGCTTCTCCACACTTTCTTTACCCTTCCTGTGTATTTTCTCAGGACCCTTTTCTCTGAAAGGCAGTAATTGGTAATGATGGCTTTGGGAGCTGACACTTCACATCTACTGTGCTCCAGGAATTTTACATTCTTAGTCTCATTTAATCCTCACGGCATCCTATCTGGGTAGGTGGATTATCCCCACACTTATAGATACAGAAAATAAGGTTCAGGAAAATTAAATAATTTACACAGGGGCCTTGAGGCTAGAAACTGGCAAAACTGGAAATCAGCTGTAGGTCTCCCTAGCTTCATAGATCGTACTCTGCCATGAGGCTGTGGTGTTGGGGATCATGACTGTTTCTGTTACTACTGCTTATGTCAGGGAGCTAAGAGAATGCCTCCCCTAAGGTACCGAAGTGCACCATAGTCTCAGGGTGTGAGTGGAGTGTGAGTTTCTGTTAACTCACTGGATCCCCATAACAACCTGCTGACTCCTATGTTTCAGTGTTACAACTGGGGAGACTGAGACTCGCAAAGACTGATCGCATGTCACACAGCCAGTCAGTCTGGCGCTGGAGACTTGTTCCAGTTCCCTTGGGGCACCACCGAAAGCTCACTCTCCGTGCAGGGCGTACACCAGCCAGAGCAGAGCCAGTTCCCGTCACTGAGGTGTAGCCTTCAGCCAGGAGTCTGTTGCAGCATGAGACATTTTGGCTCTAACTTGCAAAACAACAGGAATTTGTTCCTTCACTAAGACCATGCGACTGTGTGAAGGCTTAGCAAAAGAGCACAAGCTTGCGTTTATACCAAATCTCACTGCATTTGTCTTATGCCGTAACTTTCATGCATATTGAAGGCATCTGAGTACAGTGTTTCCAGAGGGCATGCTGTTTATCAAAGCTGCAGATTCAGTGTGACTAATATCATAAGGGGAAGGCCATTAACTATTTTGAAGTATAATGCCACTGCATTCCATAAATGAGTAAACAAGTGACATTGGTGATAGGTGGCCTGTGGCTGGACCACATGGCCATTGCATGTTAATGAGCTATTCAGATGAGTATCTGCCTAATTCAGGATGTGCGGGCCAACACTTAGAGAGTTGTTACTTAGGAAACTCTGTCCTCAGTTGCCTTAAAAGGTTATTTATCTTGCTAGCCTGGGGCTGTGAGAGCAGCCAGTCCCTTGGTTGTGTTTAGGTAAATATCTTAGAGTTTTACTCATTTGTTTCTTTTTTTATAAACCATATAAGCTCAAGAGCTCTTAATCATGGAGTAATTGAAATTCTAAGATTATCAAATTCAAGTTGATTGTCCATATCAGTGGATTTTTCTTTCAGCCTTAAAAATACAAGAGATAAAGTCTTTTTCCAGCCTCTCGCTCATTCTCTTTGAGAAGAAAACTTAATTCATTAACACATTCATTCAACAAATATTTACTGAATACTTAATATTTGCTATTCATTGTGCTAAGTGCTAAGGAAACGTCATAAGATACATGCCGTCGCATTCCCACAGAGTGAATAGTAGTGATATTGTTAATATAGCATATTATAAAATTATTATGAGAAATTCAGTATAGTTTGAGAGCATAGATGAAAGTAACATTTATTTCCATCCCAATAGATTTCGGTTTTGGAAATTTCTTTAAAAGTGGTGAACTGCTGGCAACATGGTGTGGCAGCCCCCCTTATGCAGCCCCAGAAGTCTTTGAAGGGCAGCAGTATGAAGGACCACAGCTGGATATTTGGGTATTTCTTTGCTTTGCTGTGTTAAATGCATCTATAATGATAATACTTGGTACTCTGGCCCATCTCGGAATCTCTCGGTACCTAACACATAGTCAATAGTTCATACTTTCCCTGTCCACTGGACTATAATTAGTCAGAGCATCTTGAATTAGATTCTAGGAAAGAATTTCTAGGGAAAGATGTTATCATCCTAATATCTGCAATGATTTAAAGTTTAGTAATCAAAATGATTTAATTTAATTCTTTTGGTATTTATTATAGGATGCTTTATTGCACTGGTCAGCATTTCAGATTTTTTTTTTTTAATTCTGAGAAAATAGTAAATTCAAACAGGAATTTTTCAGTCCATATGATTTTAAGAGCCCTGAGGATATTTAGGAAAACAAAGAGTGTTTGAAGTTCTCAGTGGAAAAGAGACTGCATTGTTTTCTTCCCTAGAGCATGGGAGTTGTTCTTTACGTCCTTGTCTGTGGAGCTCTACCTTTTGATGGACCGACTCTTCCAATTTTGAGGCAGAGAGTGTTAGAAGGAAGATTCCGGATTCCGTATTTCATGTCAGAAGGTAACAACCTGTTTATCTTAAAATTATGCTTTACAGAATTTGTTCTGCAAATGAGTGCCTAAACAAAGCCTTCTCTTTTTCTAAGTTTGGGTGCCAAATAAAGTGACCGAGTCACTTTAAAAGCTGTAGAAATAAGTAACCCCTTCCATGAAGGTGAGAGAGATTCTAGCCTTCCTACTCATAACTGGAAACAGAAAGTTTCCCAGATTAAGAACAGCAAGTCTTCCCATTTACCCTTGTCTATAAATGTCCCAGGTTTATTTATATTTTTTATATATATTTATTGGAGTATAAATGCTTTACAATGTTGTGTTAGTTTCTGCTGTACAACAAAGTGAATCAGCTATATGCATACATATATCCCCATATCTCCTCCACCTTGCATCTCCCTCCCACCCTCCCTACCCCACTGCTCTAGGTCATCACAAAACATCCAGCTGATCTCCCTGTGCTATGCAGCAGCTTCCCGCTAGCCATCCGTTTTACATTTGGTAGTGTCAATGTGTCAGTGCTACTCTCTCACTTCGTCCCAGCTTACCCTCGCCCCCCCCGCCCGTGTCCTCAATTCCATTCTCTAGTAGGGCTGCATCTTTATTCCTGCCCTGCCACTAGGTTCATCAGTATTGTTTTTTTAGATTCCATATATGTGTGTTAGCATACGGTATTTGTTTTTCTCTTTCTGACTTACTTAACTCTGTATGACAGACTCTAGGTCTATACACCTCATTACAAATGACCCAATTTCGTTCCTTTTTATGGCTGAGTAATATTCCATTGTATATATGTACCACATCTTCTTTATCCATTCATCTGTCAGCAGACATTTAGGTTACTTCCATGTCCTGGCTATGGTAAATAGTGCTGCGGTGAAAATTGTGGTACATGTATCTTTTTGAATTACGGTTTTCTCAGGGTATATGCCTAGTTGTGGGATTGCTGGGTGATATGGTAGTTCTATTTTTAGTTTTTTAAGGAACCTCCATACTGTTCTCCATAGTGGCTGTATCAATTTACATTCCCACCAACGGTGCAGGAGGGTTCCCTTTTCTCCACACCCTCTCTAGCATTTATTGTTTGTAGATTTTTTGATGATGGCCATTCTGACCGGTGTGAGGTGATACCTCATCTTTTCCGACCACAAGGCTAGGAGACTAGATACCAATTACAGGAAAAAAACTAAAAAATACAAACACATGGAGGCTAAACAATACGCTACTAAACAACCAGGTTTATTTTAGACTTAGAGAAACATTTTGTAGATACAGATTCACAACCATTTCACTCTAAGTATGAAATGGATTTTCCCACATCTTTTGGTGGGAGGTTACAAAATTAAATTTTTTAATTAAATTTAAAACCAACTAGCGAAACTATTGAATTAAGATGAAGTGCCATAATCCCTTCCACTCTTGTATTGGCTTGCTGCATGGGCAGCAGTTAAATTTACTCAGTTTAGATTTTGGTTTTCATCCTTAACTTGCTTGTTCCTGGTAACAGAAGTAATGTTCTAGTAGTTAAGAGGATAGATTTTGGAACCAGACCACCTGGTTTTCATCCTGAGTCCACCACTTACTGGCAGTCTGGCCTTGGCAAGTTATATCTCTGTGCTTCAGTTTCCTCAGTCTATAAAATGGAAATAACAATAGTTTCTAACAGGGGTATTGTGGGGATTAATTAAATTAAGCTCTGTAAAGCTCTTAGCATGGTGCCTAGAACATAGCAAGTGATAAAAGGCTAGTTTATGTGGGGGTAGTAAAGAATATGATGTCAGCTCAGAGAATAAGCTAGTGCCCAGGGTTGCAGCAGTGCAGTTTACTTAGTGTCATCAGAAGTGACTAGTGTTTCATGTACATTTTTCTCAGTTGCACTGATACGGAGAATAGCAACAGTCCCTTGGAGAACTCTGGCCTCACTTAATAGCCTTAGTGTATCAGCCTCGGAAGTGACTGTAAGGAACTGTTTATTATTTGCTTTTTCTAGGAAGAAGGCTTGTTTTTTTTCTTTAGTGGAAATCTAAGTCTGTGTCTAGATATTGTAAGTTGAGAAATTCAGTAAAAAGATTCATTAAGACAGAATTGAATAGACCTACACCCTCCTGTTTTTTCTTAAGTATTCATTCACAGTGATGGTTAATTTTGTGTGCCAGCATTCATCATGTGAACTTGACAAATACGAGTAGCCTTCAGGTATTCATTTATTCATTTGACCTTCTGCTTTCCAGTGGGCACTGTGGAGGATACAAAGATTAACACCATTGTACAAAGTCACATGAGTCAAGTAAATACCCCAAAGTGCAAGGTGATTTACGTGACTTTTGTAACATTGTGTTTTCTGTAGATTGTGAGCACCTTATTCGAAGGATGTTGGTCCTAGACCCGTCCAAACGGCTAACCATAGCTCAAATCAAGGAGCATAAGTGGATGCTCGTAGAAGTTCCTGTACAGAGACCTGTTCTCTATCCACAAGGGCAAGAAAATGAGCCATCCATTGGGGAGTTTAATGAACAGGTTCTGCGATTGATGCACGGCCTTGGAATAGATCAACAGAAAACCATTGAGGTAAAGTGGTCAGAGATTCGACTAAAGAAATTTTAGGACTCTGTTGTACTTAGTAACTTGAAATTTCATGCTCATACCTGTCATCCTGGTCTTTTAGCCATCCCAGTACCTAGGCCTGCTGTTCAGTGTTCCCTGAAGATTTCATCACACTATATTTATGTTTGCTTTTAATCAATATAAAAATTCCTCCCTTTGCCCCAACTGCCAAAAAAATTCAAAAGGAAGTGTTTATATAGGATTGAGAAAAGACAAAGATGGAAGCTTAGCAAATACAAAGTAGAAAGTTTCTTCTAAGATGAAACATGAAGTTCTGTACAGGTAATAAGCTAGTTTATATGGAACGTAAATGTGCAGATATGGAACAAGGCTGAGGGCTGAGCAAGAAACAAGAAGGGTAGGCATCGGGTTTAGGTTGTGAACTGAAGAAACTCAGAAGGCAAAAACAGGTGGATTCCTGATTTGGAAGTTTTATGGGTCATAGAACTGAAAAGGTCATGAACCTGGGAAATTCCTTGGCAGCTTTGTTTCTGTCCTTTAACAGCTGGCATGTGCATAGGATATACATATTTTTTAATACCCCCGCAACAGGCAAAGAACAAACAGTGCTTTTCAGGATGAAGCATGACAAGAAAGACTATAAAACACCCCCCTGTGAAGATAAAGTGCTCCAAACTGTGCTGCCTTTTCCTTCATTGTAGCCATAAATGAAACCAGACTGCTTTCCTGCTTTGCTCATCACGTGCTTAGCGAGGCTTTTTTGTACTTGCCCTTGAAGGCAGCTGTGAGTGCAGTTCCCCTGGCCTGTGATGTTTGCTACCAGTGCTCTGCATCTGAGCTGCACTGTACAGCACTCATGCAGCCTGTCATGTGGAATTAGACGCCAAAGGATCCGTTGTTCTTCTGTTCCGTTAATATCCTGGGAGAGCTGGCCAGCTAGGGATGTGAAAAATTGGGAAGCGACTTTATTTTCAAGGTTTCAAGAGGGTTGGACTGCAAAAACAAGAGGAAAATATTACCTAAGAACGGAGACCCAGCGTCTCTCAACGTAGCATCCAGATGTCATTCTCCAGCCCAAAATAATCACCAGAAATTTCCCCAAAGACTTTAATCATTGACTTCAGGATTTACAATGGTTTGGACTTGTGTCGAGGCTGTGGAATTAGAGCCTCTGGGCTCAGGTTACTAACCAACCTTACAGCCTAGTTGCAGCTATGAGATGGGACCATATGACAGCATTGGGGAATGTCTGCATGAGACAATGATGGCATTTTCTCTGAATGCAGAAAAATAAATGGATCCTATTAACGTAAAAGAGCCATTCAAGTCATTCAGAGGTATCATCCTTTATACAGTTAATGAAGTTATCTGTCTTCTATTCTAAATTCTGGAATAGCTTTCGTTTTGAGGCATACTTGGCTTGTTACTTTGCTTGTTTTTAAGAACACATGGCATCTTCCCTCCTTTTTTAATTCATTTTCCAAATTTTATTGAAGTATAGTTGATTTACAATGTTGTGTTTTTCCCTCATTTTTTAGAAAGGTTTAAATCATTGAATTGGTTTTTATGGTTCTCTGCCTTTGGCACTTGTATTCTCTTCCAGGCTTTGCAGAACAAGAGCTATAACCACTTTGCTGCCATCTATTACTTGTTGGTGGAGCGTCTGAAATCACATAGGAGCAGTTTTCCTGTGGAGCAGAGACTTGATGCCCGCCAGCGTCGGCCTAGCACCATCGCCGAACAAACAGTTGCCAAGGTAACACCCCATTAGCCAATAGTCTTATCTTTGCATGTGCCTGTTCACATGTTTGACACATTTTTCATCGTGTAGTACAAAGGGTTAGGATTTCATCCTCTACACCTTGTTTTTCTGTAAAGTTTTTTTCTGTCGTCGTTCACTAGATCCTCAAATGTTTTATCATCTTCCTATTTTTAAGGATTAAGTTTATTTCAAACAGTTTTTTTCTTTAAGAGATTTCTCATTTTTTTTATCATTCACTTATGTTAAGAATTATTGTAACTAGCCTGTACATTCAATTTCATTTAACAAATTTTTATTGCAGGTTTACTATGTAAGCTTCTTTTATTAGGCACTACGGGGAAGAGGATGTATAAAAGAGTCGTTGCCCTCAGAGTCATTACATTATAGAAGCAAAATAACACAACATCACGAATAACCATCCTTCAAAATAGAGAAAGGGCAAAATTTAGAAGATGCTGTGAATATCATTTTGATAGAGAAAACCTTTTTTAAAAAAAGGGCAAAGGGGAGAGAGATGCATCTGATTGGGAAGGCTTTCTGGGAGAGGCGGCATTTAAGGTAGAGCTTCGCAGCTGTGTAGGACTTTGTTAGGGAGAGGCAGTGGTTAAAGGCATTATACGTAGACAGAAGCAGTGTGAGCAGAAGTACTCAAGTGGGCAAGCGTAGGACTTTTTCAAATTAATTCACTTGAATTAAAGAATAGGGAAATGAAAGAGTTGGCGTGCTAAGTTGAAGCCATGTTGTGAAGGGCTTTGAATGCCAAGGTAAAGAGTTTACTAATAATTCAGGAAGAAACGAGGAACTACTGAAGACTGTTAAGCAAAAAAGTGATAAAGCTATATCCATACTTCAAGCCAGCAATTTGGTAACATTGGGAAGGATAGATTGGCTAGGGAAGAGAAGAAATTTGGAGAGAGCTGTTAGGAGATGATTATAGTAGTTGAGATGAGAAATACTGAAGACTTGAGCTAATACTGTGCCAGTGGAAGAAGACAGGAAGGGGGAAGTGTAAGGAACATTTCAGAGGTAGACTCTGGATGAACTTAGCACTGATCTGGAGAGGCAGCTCAATGTGATGGTTTAAAGCAGGGACTCAGGCACATCCCACATTCTGCCGTTTCCTGCTGTGGACCTTAAAAAAGTTACTTGAGGTCTTTCTCTGCCTCAGTTTCCCAAGCTTTAAAATGAGAATAATTATAGGATGTTAAGACGTTTAAGTTAGGTAGTAATTGTTCAGCATTTAGAACAGTGCTGTATAAGTGTTTGTTATATAAAGTAATAAATAAATGTTGGGGAGGAAGGGACGACAAATTAGAGATGACTCCATTGTTGAGCCCAAGGCTGAGAGAGTCGTGGTGGCAGAGACTCAGCTGCTTACAAGGAACAATGGATCTGAGTCCCTGGAGAGAGGCTAAGGCTTAGGAGAACTGGGAGATCACCTGCATAGAGGTTGAGAAGAGGAGTGGTTCGTTCACATGATCTATTAGGATTTCCATCTACTTACGTGAGTACTTACTTTATTTAAAGTGCAAGTAAGAATCATAGTAGGGGACTTTAACACCCCACTATCACCAATGGACATATCATCCAAAATGAAAATAAATAAAGAAACACAAGCTTTAAATGATACATTAAACAAGAAGGACTTAATTGGTATTTATAGGACATTCCATCCAAAAACAACAGAATATACTTTCTTCTCAAGTGCTTATGGAACATTCTCCAGGATAGATCATATCTTGGGTCACAAATCAAGCCTTGGTAAATTTAAGAAAATTGAAATCATATCAAGTATCATTTCCGACCACAGTGCTATGAGACTAGATATCAATTACAGGAAAAAATCTGGAAAAAATACAAATACATGGAGGATAGACAATACACTACTTAGTAACCAAGAGATCACTGAATAAATCAAAGAGGAAATCAAAAAATACCTAGAAACAAATGACAATGAAAACAGGATGACGCAAAACCTATGGGACGCGGCAAAAGCAGTTCTAAGAGGGAGGTTTATAGCAATACAATCCTACCTCAAGAAACAAGAAATATCTCAAATAAACAACCTAACCTTGCACCTAAAGCAATTAGAGAAAGAAGAACAAAAAAACCCCAAAGCCAGCAGAAGGAAAGAAATTATAAAGATCAGGTCAGAAATAAATGAAAAAGAAATGAAGGAAACAATAGCAAACATCAATGAAACTAAAAGCTGGTTCTTTGAGAAGATAAACAAAATTGATAAACCATTAGCCAGACTCATCAAGAGAAAAAGGGAGAAGACTCAAATCAATAGAATTAGAAATGAAAAAGGAGAAGTAACAAGTGACACTGCAGAAATACAAAGGATCATGAGAGATTACTACAAGCAACTCTTTGCCAATCAAATGGACAACCTGGAAGAAATGGACAAATTCTTAGAAATGCACAACCTCCCAAGACTGAACCAGGAAGAAATAGAAAATATGAACAGACCAATCACAAGCACTGAAATTGAAACTGTGATTAAAAATCTTCCAACAAACAAAAGCCCAGGACCAGATGGCTTCACAGGCAAATTCTATCAAACATTTAGAGAAGAGCTAACACCTATCCTTCTCAAACTCTTCCAAAATATAGCAGAGGGAGGAACACTCCCAAACTCATTCTACAAGGCCACCATCACCCTGATACCAAAACCAGACAAAGATGTCACAAAGAAAGAAAACTCCAGGCCAATATCACTGATGAACATACATGCAGAAATCCTCAACAAAATACTAGCAAACAGAATCCAACAGCACATTAAAAGGATCATACACCATGATCAAGTGGAGTTTATCCCAGGAATGCAAGGATTCTTCAACATATGCAAATCAATCAATGTGATACACCATATTAACAAATTGAAGGGTAAAAACCATATGATCATCTCAATAGATGCAGAAAAAGCTTTTGACAAAATTCAACACCCATTTATGATAAAAACCCTCCAGAAAGTAGGCATAGAGGGAACTTACCTCAACATAATAAAGGCCATATATGACAAACCCACAGCCAACATCGTTCTCAATGGTGAAAAATTGAAACCATTTCCACTAATATCAGGGAAAAGACAAGTTGCCCACTCTCACCACTATTATTCAACATAGTTTTGGAAGTTTTAGCCACAGGAATCAGAGAAGAAAAAGAAATAAAAGGAATCCAAATCGGAAAAGAAAAGTAAAACTGTCACTGTTTGCAGATGACATGAGAGAATCCTAAAGATGCTACCAGAAATCTACTAGAGCTAATCAATGAATTTGGTAAAGTAGCAGGATACAAAATTAATGCACAGAAATCTCTTGCATTCCTATACACTAATGATGAAAAATCTGAAAGAGAAATTAAGGAAACACTCCCATTTACCACTGCAACAAAAAGAATAAAATATCTGGGAATAAACCTACCTAAGGAGACAAAAGACCTGTATGCAGAAAACTATAAGACACTGATGAAAGAAATTAAAGATGATACAAACAGATGGAGAGATATACCATGTTCTTGGATTGGAAGAATCAACATTGTGAAAATGACTATACTACCCAAAGCAATCTACAGATTCAATGCAATCCCTATCAAACTACCACTGGCATTTTTCACAGAACAAGAACAAAAAATTACACAATTTGTATGGAAACACAAAAGACCCCGACTAGCCAAAGCAATCTTGAGAAAGAAAAACGGAGGTGGAGGAATCAGACTCCTGGACTTCAGACTATACTACAAAGCTACAGTAATCAAGACAGTATGGTACTGGCACAAAAACAGAAATATAGACCAATGGAACAGGATAGAAAGCCCAGAGATAAACCCATGCACATTATGGTCACCTTGTCTTTGATAAAGGAGGCAAGAATATACAATGGAGAAAAGACAGCCTCTTCAATAAGTGCTGGGGAAACTGGACTGCTACATGTAAAAGAATGAAATTAGAACACTCCCTAACACCATACACAAAAAGAAACTCAAAATGGATTAGAGACCTAAATATAAGGCCAGACACTATCAAACTCTTAGAGGAAAACATAGGCAGAACACTCTATGACATAAATCACAGCAAAATCCTTTTTGACCCACCTAGAGAAATGGAAATAAAACCAAAAATAAACAAATGGGACCTAATGAAACGTCAAAGCTTTTGCACAGCAAAGGAAACCATAAACAAGATGAAAAGACAACCCTCAGAATGGGAGAAAATATTTGCAAACGAAGCAACTGACAGAGGATTGATCTCCAAAATTTACAAGCAGCTCATGCAGCTCAATATCAAAAAAAGAAACAACCCAATCCAAAAATGGGCAGAAGACCTAAATAGACATTTCTCCAGAGAAGATATACAGGTCACCAACAAGCACGTTAAAGTATGCTCAACATCACTAATCATTAGAGAAATGCAAATCAAAACTACAATGAGGTGTCACCTCACACTGGTCAGAATGGCCATCATCAAAAAATCTACAAACAATAAATGCTGGAGAGGGTGTGGAGAAAAGGGAACCCTCTTGCACTGTTGGTGGGAATGTAAATTGATACAGCCACTATGGAGAACAGTATGGAGGTTCCTTAAAAAACAAAAACTAGGACTACCATACGACCCAGCAATCCCACTACTGGGCATATACGCTGAGAAAACCATAATTCAAAAAGAGTCATGTACCACAGTGTTCATTGCAGCACTATTTACAATAGCCAGGACATGGAAGCAACCTAAGTGTTCATCGACAGATGAATGGTTAAAGAAGATGTGGCACATATATACAATGGAATATTACTCAGCCATAAAAAAATGACATTGAGTTATTTGTAGTGAGGTGGATGGACCTAGAGTCTGTCATACAGAGTTAAGTAAGTCAGAAAGAGAAAAACGAATACCGTATGCTAACACATATATATAGAATCTAAAAGAAAAAAAATGGTTCTGAAGAACCTAGGGGCAGGACAGGAATAAAGACACAGACGTAGAGAATGGACTTGAGCACATGGAGAGTGGGAAGGGTAAGCTGGGAGGAATTGAGAGAGTGGCATGGACATATATACACTACCAAATGTAAAATCAATAGCTAGTGGGAAGCAGCCACATAGCACAGGGAGATCAGCTCGATGCTTTGTGTCCACCTAGAGCGGTGGGATAAGGAGGATAGGAGGGAGACGCAAGAGGGAGGAGATATGGGGATATATGTATATGTATAGCTGATTCACTTTGTTATAAAGCAGAAACTAACCATTGTAGAGCAATTATACTCCAATAAAAATGTTTAAAAAATAAATAAATAAAATTAGATAAATAAAAATAAAATGCAAGTAAGAGCAAAAGAGTTTTCACTTTGTATTTTTTGTTTGGCAGTTTTACAAAATTTATAGAATTATAATAGAATTTTGCATTGGCTTCTACAGAATATGTGAAAAAGAAACCCCAGGAAATTAAAATCGCCTTGATTTTAATAGGTAAATGGTGTACCTTGTTATACATATTTTAATATCTAATATAATGTGAATATTGATACTAATGTGAGTAAAATAATATATCAATAAAGTTCCAGATATTTGGGTTGAAGTATCTCTGAGCACTTGGGATCCTTCAGAGTCGAGTGGTATGGCTTTCAAGATAGAGAGGAGGGAGATAAAATGAGGATTCCTAAGTTGGGGTAGTAATAGTGAAATGGAGGGTTCCCCTTCCCTCTGGAAAATGCTGCCAGGCGGAAGGATAGGAAGCAGGAAAGACCCCATGCTGAGCAGCTTCCCTCCCGAGTCTCTTTATTCTTCTGAAACATTACACAAGTGAGGGTTACATAAACGATTGCTCCTGAGCACACGCATATGTTATTGTACATGATTTCCTTTCATATCGAAACTTGAAGCAAATTCCTTAGATCTCAAGTTATATTTCATTTGGCTTGGGGCTTCTTATGTTTGATCATTTTTTTTATTACCAAGCACCCCGTGAGTTCTTCTCATTTTATGCATTGATCCAAGTTATCATAGAAAGCTATTGACTTAAAATGTTTCTAATTCAAATAGCCATCTTCAGTGCTCATTCAGAAACTTGTCTTGAGTGCCATCTGGATGCTAAGAATCAGGCACTGGGGTTGAAGAAGATCTCCCTTCCCTACGAGACTTCACATTCTAATGTTTAGTATTGAACTTGTTAAAAAATAGATTTCTCTGTTTTTATGACTATAAATATGCTTAAAGTTTTAGTAGAGCCTTCTCCCTTGAATTCTTTGATGTTCTACTATCTTTTTAAAGAAGTGGCACTTGTTACTTGATAGAGTGATAAGGAACTGGGGAAATCACAAGATCCTTTGCAGAGATCACATGACTTGTGCAATCAAGCAGACTTTGGGTTCCATACTGAGCTGAGTGACTTCAACAAGTCAGCATCTCTGAGCTCCAGGGTCCTTAACTATAAAATGGAAATAGCAATACCTACTTCATAAGTTTGCTACAAAGATAAAATTGATTAATTGATACCAGCAGTTCCGTTCAGATAGAGCACTTATGTGCCAGGCACAGTCCCAGCCATCATGGTTTCACAGGTACCCAGGAAACAGTCCCTGCCCTTAAGGAATTTATGGTATAGTGATGAACAACCCATGATTACTACTTAGAAAACATTGAGATTCCCATCTTAGATGGATTTAGAGTACTTATATTTGCCACATAATGTACAGGAAATGTTACATCTAATTGACTGCAGGTGACTATTTTTTAAAAATATGCCTTTTTCTTGTGAATTCTAACTACTAGTTTTTAATAGTCCTTCCACTCCAACTTTCCATCAACTGTAAGTAGACTAGAATGAAACACTCATCCCAGTTCTTCTTTAATTACTGATTAGAGGTTGCCTTCCACAGCTGTAAGAAAAAGTCAGCTAGGGCTGCTGTTAACAAAGCACCACAGACTGGGCAGCTTCAACAACAGAGTTTATGTTTTCACAGTTTTAGAGGCTGGAAGTCCAAGATCAAGGGGCCATCAGGGTTCTGGTGAGGACTCTCTTCCTGGCTTGTAGACGGCCACCTTCTCACTATGTGGTCGCACATCCTCTTCTCTGCACATGCAGGAAGAGAGATCTCTGGTATCTCATCCTCTTCTTAGAGGGACACCAGTCCTTTTGCATTAGGTCCCCACCCTTATGACCTCATTTAACCTTAATTACCTCCTTAAAGGCCCTGTCTACAGATATAGTCACATTGAGTGTTAGGGCTTCAACATATAGATGGGGGCGGGGGCAGCGGGCACAATTCTGTCCATAATAAGCATATTCCTATGGGACCAGTGAAGATTTTTCCCATAGGAGAAAATGTTATTTTCATTTTAATGGTGCCGGAAAGCATAAAATCAGAAGAAGAGATTCAAGACAGTAAACATATGATCTAAAAAGTCATTACAGTTAGTGGACATGGTCATTGTTTATGGCCACTCTTTTTTTTTTTAATTTATTTTTTTATTGAAGTATAGTTGATTTACAATGTTGTGTTAATTTCTGCTGTACAGAAAAGTGACTCAGTTATACACATATATACACTGTTTTTTATATTCTTTTTCATTATGATTTATCCCAGGATACTGAATATAGTTCCCTTGCTGTTTATCCATTCTGTACGTAATAGTTCACATCTACTATCCCCAGACTCCCAGTCCGTCCTCCCCTACCTCCCCTCCACTTTGGTAACCACAAGTCTGTGCTCTATGCCTGTGAGTCCCTTTCTGTTTTGTAGATAGGTTCATTTGTGCCATATTTTAGATTCTACGTATAAGTGATATCATATGGTATTTGTCTCTTTCTGACTTTCTTCATTTGGTATGATAATCTCTAGTTGCATCCATGTTGCTGCAAATGGCATTATTTCGTTCTTTTTTATGGCCGAGTAGTATTCCATTGTATATTTGTACCACATCTTCTTTATCCATTCCTCTGTCGATTTACATTTAGGTTGTTTCCGTGTCTTGGCGATTGTAGATAGTGCTGCTATGAACATAGGGGTGCATGTATCTTTTTGAATTATAGTTTTGTCTGGATATATACCCAGAAGTGGGATTGCTGGATCATATGGTAATTCTATTTTTAGCTTCCTGAGGAACCTCCATACTGTTTTCCATATTGGCTGCACCAACTTACATACCGACCAGTGTAAGAGGGTTCCCTTTTCTCCACACGCTCTCCAGAATTTGTTATTTGTAGACTTTTTAATGATGGCCATTCTGACCGGTGTGTGGTGATATCTCAGTGTAGGTTTTGTTTTTTTTTTTTAAATTTATTTATTTATTTTTGGCTGTGTTGGGTCTTCGTTTCTGTGCGAGGGCTTTCTCTAGTTGCGGCGAGCGGGGGCCACTCTTCATCGCGGTGCGCGGGCCTCTCACTGTCACGGCCTCTCTTGTTGCGGAGCACAGGCTCCAGACGCACAGGCTCAGTAGTTGTGGCTCACGGGCCCAGTTGCTCTGCGGCATGTGGGATCTTCCCAGACCAGGGCTCGAACCTGTGTCCCGTGCATTGGCAGGCAGATTCTCAACCACTGCACCACCAGGAAAGCCCCTCAGTGTAGTTTTGATTTGCATTTCTCTAATAATTAGCGATGTTGAGCATCTTTCCATGTGCCAATTGTGTTTATGGCCACTCTTGGAGAAACTGGTAATATCTGCTTGCTTGGGATATTAATCAACCATCTATTTATTATAATAACATATTCTTTAATCAGATCTTTAGTGCTGGGCATGCTATTTGAATATTTATACTCTAACTTGTGCCAAAAAGACTTCTTTAATCCCGTTAGTGATTCCAAGAATCCTAAAAAGCAGACCCCTGAATCTTATCACTGTATTTCCTATGACGCAGCTGCCACAATAAAATGTGTTATTTCTCTGTCCTTACGAAGCTCACAGTAAGTTATTGTAGTCCAGGTTGGATGTGAAAGGAAAATGTGTTATGCTTGGTCTGGCCCAGCACAATCCTGCCATTCAAAAAGTCACAGCTAACAAGAGGGAGGGAGTGAGAAGAACAACATATCATAGTTGTCATGTTGGTATCTCATTTCCAGGGCAGTGTCTACAGGTAGCGCTTTGCCCTAATAAGGAGCAGCCTAATAAATTTGGGAAACAGAAATCAAAGTTCAGCTTTATCCTTTGATTGAAAAGCCAATGATAAGGGTAAGAAGAATGTATCAAATATGCTTTATTCGGAAGTTTAAATTTTACATTGTGGCTAAAGAAATTAATTTAAATGACTAATGCTTGAAAGGAAAAAAAAAATGTTTCGTCTTAAAAGTGGCTGAGGATATAGGCCTGAGGAATGATGATATAAGAAAAGCTATTTCTTTGTCATGCTCAGAATAATATACAGTGTATTTTCTGTCTCTTTTTACCATCCATATAATACCAACACTTTGCTATTGCTATTTTGTTCTTCATCTGATGCAGTATATCTAATGATGTTAATGTTGGAATATAAAGTATATTCTAAATATAGTCATAGTCAAGTATAAAGTGTATTTATAACATATTCCCCCATTATTGAAAACCATCAACCTGACATTTTAACTGGGAACCATTAGATAGTATCTGAGAACAAAACTGTGTATTCATTTTACAGTCTAATTCCTGTATTAAATTATTGTCGTCATTTTAAGACTTTAGAAAGAAGGAGAAAGGAGGAATTAACATTACTGAGTGAAGGACTTCACATGTTGCCTTTTACAGTCCTAACTTCACTGTGAAGTAGATATTACGACGTTTTTTAGAGGCAAAGAAAATAAGATGCAAAGAGTTTAGGTAACTGATTAAGTTCACACAATTAGTAAGTGATGGAACCAGGAATCAAAACCAGGTCTTGGGAATGGAAAAGCTAGAATCATACCGTTTTTTTCCTTTTCATTTGTTTGAATTTAAAGCTCACCATCCTATATCCCTTAAAGTGACAATGGCAGAAAAAATACAGGCCATTCCTCTGCCTTTTAGAAAGTGGTATGATGATTGTTCCCTCGGATGTTTTGCAATGTCTGTTATGTTCAAAAGGCATCTAATAAATTATTCTGCTAGTTTTGAAGAGATGGGGAGGAAAGGATTATCCAACGGTTTCATCTTCAAAATCAATTCTTGCCAATTGTCATAAAGGAAACTTCTCTTTTAAATGAGGAAAACTTTGTAATACTTGTTTACTTAGAATTTTTAACAGAGGAGACATGGAGAATGGACTTTCTAGAGTAGGTTGACTTCAGGAACATAACTTGCTCAGCAATAAGCATCTCTGTTTCCACTGGGCAAGCAGGCTGTGTGTGTTTCAGCCTGTGCGTCTCTTTCAAAGTAGGACATTCCTGTCCCCTCCGAGTAGCTGCTGCTTCTCTCTTCTTCCTCTTCACTCACACCCTTGCCAAGAAATATATACCATCTCACCCCGTACCCCACCAAAAAAAAAAAAAAAAAAAAGAGAGAGAGAGATGCAGGTAGATAGCCCTTATTGCAGTGTACTTTGTATTACAGTTAGTTGTGTGTGTATCTTATCTCTGGTTCAGTTTTGATCTCGTACTCCTAGAGACTGGGACTTCTCTATTCTTCTTTGTATCTTTCCAAGGTAATATATTTAAGGATATAGACAATATATGTTCATTGAATTGAAAAAGAGCATCTTAGATTCCTTACAAAGGCTAGCTTTCCTGTCACCTGTGAAAGTTATGCACTTCATCATGGAACAGGAACGAAATTCTGTACAACCTATCTCAGAATAATTGATTGCTAGACTGCTTCAGATCGATACCTGTACCATGTATGTACTTCATCACGTCTTTTCTGGAGTTTCCAACAAATCACTATTTATCCTTTAATTGCATCAGGAAGAACTGTTATATTTCAAGAATTTTGTATATTTATATAGAAAGTATTAATGTTCCCAAACTTTCCATTCTTGCCATATTTACAGACACAAACTGTGGGACTCCCAGTGACGGTGCATTCACCAAACGTGCGAGTGATGCGATCTGCCCTCCTCCCGCAGGCATCCAATGTGGACGCCTTCACGTTTCCAGCATCCGGCTGTCAGGCGGAAGCAGCATTCATGGAGGAAGAGTGTGTCGACACTCCAAAGGTACAGATGTGTTTGAGAGACGCCAAGCTTGTTGGTTGGCTGGAGATTTCAACTCTGTCCACACAAATGTTGTACTTCGGCTTAGCTGAACCTTGTCATTTCCTCAAGTCACTTGGGAGGAGTTTTTTTTGTGCAGAAGACCTGAGAAAAGTATCCAGGCCTAACCTCGCTCTCTCTCCATCTTGTCATTACAACGGTTACGTAACATGTCAGATCTCCTGTGTACTTTTCAGAATCCTTCTTCATTCTCTTTCCTTAACCAATTCCTTCTCTCGAGTTCTAGATCCCTCATAGATTTTGGATTTTTTTTTAAACCAATTGTAATTCTGAAAACAAAAGTATAACTATGGTGCTAAATTGGGCTTTGCCTATGTTATTATGGCCTCTCTTCTGCTGCCTGTGCTGCAGCTACAAAATGATGAGCCATCTTTTTTGGTCGGTTAAACATCTTTTTTTGTCCAGTTTGGACATACTTAAAGGAGATAAGTATTCTGGTGTGCTGCATAAAGTTGGCTTTTAGTATATGGAACATGACAGCTTCCCTCATTTAATGAATATTTATTTAACTTCTAGTTTGTGTTTTATATACTTAGCATCCAGTGATATACAAAGGATCATATTAATGGGCAGGTGTTAGAGTATGTTTAAAATAGACTCTGTTCTTCACTAGCTGTGTGAACTTGGACAAAGTGACTAACTTCTGTGAACCTCCATTTCTCTTGTGTAAAACAACGATACCAACTTTATGAGACTGTTGTGAGGATTAATTGAAAGAATGTGTGTGAGGTTTTGGGCAAATTGTAGATACTCAGCAAATATTGGTTTCCTGTCTTTTTAGCCTCGTTAGGTAATAAAAAGATGACTCAGACATTAGTTCTGCCTCAAAGTTTGTAGTCTAGCAGAAGAGACATGAGGCGTAACTAAAGGTAATGTGCCAGGTACTGAATAAATTGATAAAACATAATTGGTCCCTTAAAGAGATAAAAAAATCAAAGTGCTGCAAGACTAGAAGGAGACGGGGGAGTTGCTTTTAGTTCATTTGATCAGGAATGTCTTTGGTTTAACTGTCAGAGTTGGGAATTGAGAGGAGGGCAGAATCAGGGTGGGTGGAAACTAGGGTGTGATATCTCGGTGGAGGGAAAGGCCTGAGCAACAGCAAACGTCAGGAAAGCCTGGGTCCCTCTGAGTCAGAGCAGGAGCTCAGTGTGGCTGAGGGAGAGGGCATGTGAAGGGAAGTTGGACAAAATAAAGACAAATAGCCTTGCTTTGAATGGCAAGCCAAGGGATAGACTCTTTCTCTAGGTTGGGGCTCTCAACACGGGAACATGTTTCAGTATTATCAAGAGAGTTTTTTCTGGGACTTCCCTGGTGGTCCAGCGGTTAAGACTCTGTGCTCTCAATGGAGGGGGCCCAGGTTCGATCCCTGGTCACGGAACTAGATCCCACATGCCACAACTAAGACCCGGTGCAGCCAAATAAATAAATAAATATTTTTTTAAAAAAGAGAGTTTTGGGGACTGCCCTGGTGGCACAATGGTTGGGACTCCCCGCCTCCAATGCAGGGGGCCTGGGTTCGATCCCTGGTCAGGAAACTAGATCCCACATGCATGCTGCAACTAAGAGTTCACATGCCGCAACTAAGGAGCTGGCGAGCTGCAACTAAGGAGCCAGTGAGCCACAACTAAGGAGCCCTCGAGCCACAACTAAGGAATCCACGTGCCACAACTAAGACCCGGCATGACCAAATAAATAAAATTAAATTTTAAAAAAAGAGTTTTTTCCAAATGGACCTTCTCCAAGGTAGTAGGAAACAATCGGAGATTTTTTGATAAGGAAACAACATGATCCATGTTGTGCTTCAGAAATGAACCTGGAAGGGTCCGTAGCCTGCATTGGATAGGAGAGAGACTGGTGACAAGCACAGTAGAAGGTTAGAGTGTGTGTCAGGGGAGATGACGAGGGCCTAAGCTAGGATGGTGCCCATGAAACTGAGAGGAGGGGATGGTATAAATGAGATTGCACAGATAAAACTGATAGACGGTTAGGGTCCAGAGAAAAGAAGTCCAGACCGATAACAGTATTTTGAGCCTTGATGATCAGGAAGGTGAATAGCATTTTCAGAAATAGGGAGCTCTGGAGGTAGAGCTGATTCAGAAGTTAAGTAATGAGTAATGACTAGAGTGCAGTCAAGGCACCTTGATACTGGGCTGCCATAAGCAGGTGTTAAGCCGGGTTCCTGACCATGAGGAGTTAGTGTCCCTGTCCCTGAGGACGAGGCCACTTCCTGTGGACAGTCTGTTCCTCTGCCTGTGGTTGCCTAGCATGTTCAAATCCTCATAAACCGCTATTACATTCTCACCCAGAAATTTAGACATAAATTGAGGCAACATCACTCATTTATTTTTAAAATCTAATTCCCTTGAAAAATTTAAAATGCAGTATGCTTAAAGCTTGGCTATGAGGGCCTCAGGCCCGAAACACAGATTGGGCACTGTCTGCCGTATTATATAGGGCAAGCTATTTTTAAAGCTTGTGATTGTTACCGTAACTAGGAAACAGACAGGAAATGAATGATTTTGTGAAAGATATAGACAGAAGCTAGATGGCATATTTGCATTTGTAGGAAGAGCAATGCCATGCTGGAACTGGCCACCCACACTGGCAGGGCCACCCTGGCACTCAGCCAGGCTGTAGACATCCGCTGGTCTTATTTGCAGACCATTTCATTTATGTCAGCAGTACTCTTTGTGCCTCTTCCCTCCCTAGCACCTCTTTCTCTGGGGCCCATAAATAAACGCACACACACAAAACCGTCAGACAGAGATACTAGCCCTTTGTTGTTGGTCTTGCTTCATATGCATTTCCTCTAACGCCTATTTGTTGTCCTCGTCTAAAGGATGCCGCGTAACTGCATGTGTTGCTCAGTCATTTCTGCTCGCGTTGGTGGCAGATACTGTGCACCTCGGAGGTTTCGCTTCTCCTTCCCTCCCGGAAGTCTTCAACTTAAACTTAAAACTATCAGTAAAATCCCTCGGGAAGTCTGCATTGAAACATGGGTTTGGGATTGCTGCCAAAATAGCACCTTTCTGAGACGGTCACCCAACTCTGAGCAGTAACCGAGACCCGCAGGTGGTACAGAGCCCATACAGGAGCAGATGCAAGCCCTGTAGGGTCAGTCTCTCACTTTTGAGAGTTTCTTTGGGAATAATGGACTTTATACATACACACACATACGGACACTTCAGTCACTTTTAACATTTTATTAAAGTTCTATGAGAAAAGGATTTTCCAAGTTACCGTCTTCATGTCCGGCTAGTGGAAGGGAACTGTGAAACTAAACTATGAAAGTGCAAGTGTAGTAGGGCTGTTCATGTCTATTGACGTTTTTAATACCTTTTTTAAATTATAAGGTAGTACACATAACAGAAGATCCAAGAAGGATATTCATCAAAAACTCTTAATAGTGTTAACCTCTAAGACTTTGTAAAGGGGAGAAATTGCACTTTTACTTCTGAATTTGGATTTTTAAATTTATAATTAAAAGACATCAAACCGGGCTTCCCTGGTGGCACAGTGATTGGGAACCTGCCAATGCAGGGGACACGGGTTCGAGCCCTGGTCTGGGAGGATCCCACATGCCGCGGAGCAACTGGGCCCGTGAGCCACAACTACTGAGCCTGCGTGTCTGGAGCCTGTGCTCCGCAGCAAGAGAGGCCCGCGCACCGCGATGAAGAGTGGCCCCCGCTCACCGCAATTAGAGAAAGCCCTCGAACAGAAACGAAGACCCAACACAGCCAAAAATAATTAATTAATTAATTAATTAAAAAAAACAAACTATTACGAACATGGTCTGATTTAAAAAAAAGACATCAAACCAGTCAGAATCACACATGGAAAATTCAAAGAGGGATAAAGAAAAAAATTAATTTATCCATAGTCCCCCTACCCAAAGGTAAGCCCATTTTGACACGTTTCCTTAGAGTAGGTTATAGATGGATAGATGGATGGGTGGGTGGGTGAGTATAGGGTGACTCAGTACGTAGGTAGACTTGTTAAAACAAAATTTTATTCTATTATATGTAATTTTGTACCTTGCTTTTACGTAATATAACATCATGAGCATTTTTCCCATACCATGAAATCTTCTTTGAAAGCATGAGTTATATTTAACAACTGCCTAATATATTGTATTAGATGCACCCTTATTTAACTACTCTTCTATTTTTGGACATCAGGTACTTTAATTTTTTTTGCTTCCTTACATATGCTTCAGGTGAATATCCCTGTGTCTAAATTTTTGACTATACCTTTTATTATTTCCTTAGGATAAATTTCTGGAACTGGGGTTATCTAGTTCTTTCCTTCCTCACCTGGTTATTTGTTTAATTTGCCTCAAGATGGTAAAAATGCTTTAAAAGAAGATGCTGTTGTTTTATTCTCATGCTGTAAAAAATGTTTATTGTTATAAAATAGCATTCTCTTTGGTCCAGAAATAATGTTAATATACACAGTGTTTTAGTTAATCCTTCCAAACAACTTTACTTCCATTTTACAAGTGAAAAAAAAAATGAGCTTTATAGAAGTTAAGCAACTTGCCTAATAAGTGATGGAGCTGAGGTTTGAGCCTCTTCAATATATGCCAAACTTGCCGGGCACTTAGGATACAAATTAAATAAGGCACATTCCCAGCCTCCAGGCTCACTGGCTAGTACTATACCTTAGTCTGCCATGTCAGTCAGCTCTTTAGAGGCTCCATCTCCAATATAGCCACACTGATGTTAGGGCTTCAATACATGAATCTAAGGAGAGATACAAACTTTCAGTCCATAACAGTCTGGCAATCTCCTGTGCTGGAATCTTGTGTATGTGGTAAGCTCAGGGGTGTTATCAATTAGTGGTGGAGTTTCTGAGAGGCTGACTCCTACCTGTATGCTATCTACTGCATCTGAGATCTCTTATCAGAAGGGAAGTGATCTACTGAACTTTAAGGAAAGGCAAAAACACTGTGTTGGAAAATGTACCTTTTACCCACCCGTATTGTATTTTGCAGTCTTAGAGTTTACAGTTAGCCTGGATTGTTTCCTAGAGCAAAAGATCTCATTTCTAGCAGCTTAGGTCACTAAGATAGATCAGCCCATGTTACAGTCACAAAATCCTAGAGTTTGTTATATCAAGTCCCTGGGTAAACTGGCAGGCAAAGGTGGCATGATTATCACCTGTTTCAGGAACTGATCTTAGAGATGAAAGTGTTCACACCTGTAAACTGAATGAGCTCTAGGGCAGCTTTCTGTTCATACCTCTTAACTATGAAAGGGTCACCACAGCATTTTCTGATTCAGTCATCACCAAGCATCATCTGAAAAACCAGATCATTGTCATCTACCTGTCCCAGGGTGAAACTGAATTCAGTAAACATTGTTAAATGAACGATAAAAATTCTTCTTGTAGTCTAGATGAGGAAATAAACTTATAAGCAGACAATTTAAGAAAAATCGTAAATTGGGGGGGATTGCAAGGTTTTTTGAGTACTCAGAAAAAAGTGGCCTTTCTCTACTAAGGAAAGAAAGTCATGGTTGTAAGGCGGTACTTGCAAAATATTTCTCGCAAGAAATATCTGATAAAATTTTGACATATGCTATAAAATGTAAAGATGCTCAGTAGATATTTACTTGATAACAGTCTTTTCTCTGTTGTTTTTTATTCATTTCCAAATCATCCTTGGCTAGTCTTAGAAAATTATACTAGTAGACAGCTAAGGAACGTAGCGTAGAGTTATGAACGTTAAGTCCCCAAACCACCATTCTTTCCTACAAGAAAACTTTTAAGTTTAGTCAAAAAGGGAACACTTATCTGGGGACGGTTGAAGGGGAACATAATTGTTGCTGGCCAGATTTCAGAGTTTTTGTTTTCTAGTGCCATGGAGAAGATTGGTCTTAGTCTAGGAAGAAAGCATTTTCTACCCTTCCTTTTAAATGGCCACTTGTCACTTTAAAACCCTGTAGTGCATTAGCTGCCTTATCCAAGTAATGGCTACAGCCCCAGAACAGATTTTATGGAATAACCATCCCCTCCCCCAAGCAAACAACGATCTGAGTCACCCAAGTCTCCCTCTCCAAATAAAGGGCCTCGCAGCGCCTTCAGATTGGTTGCCATAAGAGGAAAGTTTCCTGTGTCTGGCATAGCGATGTCCCACGTCACCTCTCACATACATGAGCCTCTCCTGCTTCCAAAGGAAACAATAGCGCTACCCGGTGTATTCCAGGTGAAAGTGCTGCTGGGAGCTCAGTCTTATGCCTGGCTGCTCCTGAGCAGCTATTCATAGGAGAAAACTGGATCGATTTCCACGGGGGAATAGTTAAGGTAATGAGGTAAATAATTGCCTCCTCAATGGGGCTTTTACCAGCCAGAAGAACTCACAACCACAGCTCCCCTTTGTGTGCTGTGTCTGCCCCCCCAAGGTGGTTTGCTTGGCAACTGCAGAGGAAGGCGACGCTCTCGCTCCGGAGCTGTGCTGAGCTCATCCCGTGGGATAGGAAGCGTAGATACTGTGTGTGTTGCTGGAGCAGAGAGAATTCAGAGCGCTGCTGCTCGTTAACCTCTGCTGGAATTTGGGGCCTGTGAGTCATTTGTTATTCTATAATGGAAGGCTTTGGCTGTTTGCCATTTGAATTTTTTTTTCACTCCTTTTTGTGGTATGTCCGTCTTTAAAGAATTCTTTTTTCCATTCCTTAGGCACATAGAACCAATTAAAGACTAAATCCAGTGTGCAGGTACTTAAATTATGAATATAGAAGTATGTGTAGAGCCTTCCAGTATGTTTTGCGGTTGAACATTCGAAGAATGCTGGTGACTACTCTTTTCTTAGCTATGAGCCGTGCAGTTGGTTTTGTTTTCTTTTTTCTAAATCTCATCTTCCCCCTCTTCATTTCCCTTATTAAAAAAAATAATAATAACTGGTAGGCCTCAAGCTCATAGACCCTATTCATCTGGAAACCACTAAAAAAAAATTGTTCATTGTAATCATGATGACTCAGAGACACCTGGGAGGCAGTGCCAATCTGGGTCATAATGGGCTTCTGTCTCTTCAGTGCTGCCGTTGACTTGCCTTAACTTCTAATCTACATGGTTGTCATTAGTAACCAATATGTACATTTTTTACTTAATTTCTAATTGGCCAGAGGTCTTGACATTTTTGCCTTTGTGGATTCTTCAAGTGTCTCAGCAGAGCAGCGACTGATGGCTCCTCTCACATCCCTCTCACACTGACGTTTAGGTAAATGGCTGTCTCCTGGACCCTGTGCCTCCCGTCCTGGCGAGGAAAGGGTGCCAGTCACTGCCCAGCGACGTGATGGAGACCTCCATTGATGAAGGGCTGGAGACAGAAGGAGAGGCCGAGGAAGACCCCGGGCGGGCCCTGGGCGCCTTGCAGTCCACACGCGGCGGGCAGAGGCGGCACACTCTGTCGGAAGTGACCAATCAGCTGGCCGTGATGCCTGGTTCAGGTACGCTTTCCAGTAAGTGCGGGCCTGGGTCTTCCCGGCATCTTGAGTCTTCCCCAAGAAACAGGAATGATACCAACCAGCCCCTGGAATGTTGTCTATGTCTTGTTTCTTTGTGGACCACATGCAGCCGAGTTAAGATTAGGCCCGCTCAGCAGCTGTCAGAGATTAAAATGAAACGTCTCTGAGAGGGCTCCCCCGACGCCCAGGATTCATCCGCGTGCTCTGTGACTCATCAAGGACTCTGGTCCTTTTGGAGTGGCCCAGATCTTACGGGTACAGGTTCTGGAGTGTTTTCACCACGAAATTCGAAGCTGATTAAATTGACATGTAAAAAAGTTCTGGAAAGATGTTTTGGTTGGAAATTAAGGACATCGTTGCTGTAGAAACTCAAGCTGGTTATGCTTTGTATCCCGTGTTCCAAGAAGTTGCGATTTACTGGTGGTCATATTGGTGTTGTGTTTTGTCTTTTCTCTTGAAGGGAAAATTTTCTCCGTGCGTGACAACCCCTCCCTTGACAGTGTGGACTCGGAGTATGATATGGGGTCTGTTCAGAGGGACCTGCACTTTCTTGAGGACAAGCCTTCCCTTAAGGACATCATGTTAGCCCATCAGCCCTCACCCCGCATGACGTCTCCCTTCGTGAGCCTGAGGCCTGCCAACCCCACCATGCAGGCTCTGAGCTCCCAGAAACGAGAGGCCCACAACAGGTCTCCAGTGAGCTTCAGAGAGGGCCGCCGGGCGTCAGACACTTCCCTCACCCAAGGTGACTGCCTGCCTTCTCTGCTGGCTCCTACAGCTCTTGTGTTGTAGGACTGGGTGGGGTTTGTTGCCATGTTGGTTTCATACCTCTGGTCACTGAAAGGCCTTGTGTTTTATTTAAACTGTTTGGTCGTTGTTCTTTCTTTCAGGAATTGTAGCATTTAGACAACACCTTCAGAATCTGGCTAGAACCAAAGGAATCCTAGAGTTGAACAAGGTGCAGTTGCTCTATGAGCAAATAGGATCAGAGGCAGACCCTAACCTGGCATCACCTGCTCCTCAGCTCCAAGACCTGGGTAGCAGTTGCCCTCAGGTGCGTGCTCTGGGCCCTGCCCACAGTGGCTGGGTGAGAATAAGGCATCAGTGTGTCCTGATGGTGTGTCATTTCATTTAGAGGATTTACTCCAGTCCTGGAGCAAACAGGTTCTTTTGGAAAGACCACAGCCTGAAGGCCTTCCTTGTTGCTGCCATCTGCCCGACAGGTTGGGTTAGACCCTTCCACGCTGGCCCAGGTGATCAGTACCACATGGAGGCTTGGACGCTGTCAAGCGATGCTCGGTTCCTAGGGCAGATTTTATATGAATTATACCTCTTAGAGTCTCCCTTGAACTCCCCTCCCTTCATGCACACACACACAGAAATTACAAATAATAGTACAAGTGAGACGCTTGTTGCCACTATTTTTGATGTGCTATCACTTCACTAAATATTATAAGTGAATTATTTATGCTAAAAATACAAAAAATATTGCTGTTTATTTAATACATTTTATTTGAGCCCATTTTCAGTACATCAGGGATATTATAGCATTTGGTGCCCACATGAAGGTAATAACCTTCTGTTGACATAGGGGGCCTTTGCTCCAGTACTGACTAGGTTATCGTTTACTACGGGTAATGCATGTACACACTTTCTGCAAAGTGATTAACCCTCAGCCTACTAGTTGCTGTAAAAGCATGGAGGATTATGTCTTAGCAGAGTTGGAGTTCCCCTTGGACATTTGCCAAGGTGCTTAAACTGAGATTTGGAACTTTCTCCCACGTGGGAAATTGAAAGTGTCTCCACCCCTTGCTCCTCAGGAAGAAGCTCCTCCTCAGCAGAAGAGCGTGTCTGCGCTCCCGGGCAGCGCGCACCCGCAGCTCTCCCAGCGGCACAGCCTGGAGGCCCAGTACCTGCAGCACAGACTCCAGGTGGGATCCTCCCCCTTGTTGTCCAGCTCACTTTGTCCATCCCGAACCTGCCTTTCTGCAAAGCAGGAACCTGTTTTGCTTGGTATTTTTTTAGGGCAGCTGCTTAATTCCTTTATAGGCAGGTGGGTCTGACTCCGCACTTGTAGTTTCTAGAAACATGTTCAGACTTAGCCTTATGCTCTGTCTTGGCAGGAGAAAAGGTCTGTCCTCAGACCCCAGGGAAGGGTACTGCCACTGAGCAGCAGGAAAGGGAACCCTGGCTTCTTTGCTTCTATGTTATGCCTCTTAGTGAATAATAAGTAAAATGGAAATCTCAAGTCAGCAAAAAATGTACTATCAGCTCTCTATTGGTGCCCACAAATCTTTAAAAATGATGCAACGTAGATCCCATAAAGAATGAATCATTTGTTCATTCAGCAGGTGCTGTGGCCTTTGCTATAGATCTAACTCCACTTTTCTCATTGTTTTTAGTCTCCATGAACCTCCCGGTCCTAGAGGACTTTTAGAGACAGAAAAGTGAAGCAGGTTAGAGCTGAGACAGCCCAGGCCTGCTGACCCAATGCTGCTGGGCCACAGGTTCTCCCAGGGTCTCAACGAGCAAGTGTCAGTCCCTGCATCCTGCGCAGATTCTGGAGGACTCACTTGGCTTCGTCCTCCAGGCAGAAGGACAGTCTAATGACTGCGTCCTAGATGACAACATGTCACGCTTGTATTTTTCTGCTCTTCCAGAAGCCCAGCCTTCTGTCAAAAGCCCAGAACACCTGTCAGCTTTATTGTAAAGAACCACCACGGAGCCTTGAACAGCAGCTGCAAGAACACAGGTGAGAGATGGTGGTTGGCCAAAGAAATCACTTTCTTTGTGGCAGACTTAAGCTGGGTCTGTTGTCCTTTCCCCTAGTGTTTGCCTCTACCAGGAAAAGAGGTTTCAATCCGCTAGCGTGGATATTCCACTGTCCGTGGACCATAGGCCTGTCAGGGAGTAGCAGCCCTGAGCGGCTCTGTTTTCTTTTTCTCCTAGTGTTTCCCCTTTGGGCTATGAATAGACCTAAGCCTTCAGGATCTGTGAGCTACTGCAGCTTAAGTGGGTTATACTGGAGAGAAGGCCTCCATCCTGCCTTGTAGTAATCCCGTGCCCCCAGGCCTCACTAGTAGAAACATCTTGGCCAAGGTAGAGCTACCCTAGTCCATCAAGCTACAGACACCCACAGAGACCAAGGTGTCAGCCCCGCTTCAAAACACTCCAGATGGGAAATCAGCCTCTTGTTTCATAGGGAGGAAAAAAGAGTCTTAGAGAAAAGGAATTCGTGTTCACTTGAGCACTGAGGGATCAGCCAGAATTGGGGGACAAAAAATAAGATTGGGTTTAAGAAACCAAACACGACTGGTTCCTACCCCCACTTTTTTTTTTTTTTTTTTCCTGCCGTGGGAAAGAGAGAAGTGGGAGGACGGACACTAATGACTGATACTGGATTTACATTAAAATTGCCGTCACTGAAGAAGATTTAAAATTCTTTCTTTTGGTATTGCCAACTTAGACTCCAACAGAAGCGGCTCTTCCTCCAGAAACAGTCTCAGCTGCAGGCATATTTTAATCAGATGCAGATAGCAGAGAGCTCGTACCCGCAGCCCCTTCCCCACCAGGAGACAGCGCCGCCATCCCAGCAGCCGCCGCCCTTCAGCCTGACCCAGCCCCTGAGCCCCGTCCTGGAGCCTGCCTCGGAGCAAATGCAGTACAGCCCTTTCCTCAGCCAGTACCGGGAGATGGGGCTGCAGCCGCTGTCCGCCTCGCCCGGTCCCCGGGTTGCTCCCCCGCCACCGCCACCGCCGCACTCAGGGGCCGCCCGGGCACCCTTACCGTTCTCCTATCAGACTTGCGAGCTGCCAGGCGCGGCCTCCCCCGAGCCAGACCGCCCCGCCCCCTGTCGGCACTCCCTGGACGGAGCCCAGCAGCGCGGCATGGCGGCGCCGGGCTGCCCCAGGAGCTCAGGACTGCAGGAGGCCCCCTCCAGCTACGACCCTCTAGCGCTCTCGGAGTTCCCTGGACTCTTTGATTGTGAAATGCTGGAAGCCGTGGACCCACAGCACAGTGGCTACGTCCTGGTAAATTAACCTCAGCGCAGGAAGTGAGGCGGGTCAGGTGAAGAGCGTGTGTATTTCTATTTTTATTCCAGCCTTTTCAACTTAAAACTTATTTTCCCCCCCTCTCCCTGATGGGGAAAAAGTCAAGTCACCCAACTGGAATCAGAGGGCCTGGCCGGGTGGGTGTTGCTTCCTCCTGGCTCCGTCCCACCACGGTTTTCTGTGGCAAGTGCTGGAACATAGTTGTAGGCTGCAGCTCATGCCCTTAGGTCAAGTGGAGCAAACTCTCATCAGAGGCATCAACAAAAGTTTTTTATGAAGAAGACATCCAGACCTAGGTTTTACACAGAACTACATCAGTTCATTATTGAGGGAAACCTTGGCGAAAGCAGGAAAAAATGTGTGCCGTTACAATATAGGCAAAAAAAAAAAAAAAAAAAAAAACAGCGCAATACATTTTTCACTGAAACCAAGCAACAGCATGTTCCTTAAAGGCAAATCAAGAATACATAATGAAATTTGATGCACAGGAAATAAAAGAAAGTTGTACTTTGTCAGTGAATCATAAGTTCTAAGCTGCTGATGTAATTTGTCCCCAAGCGGTAAGAGCGTGAGCTTTGTTTCAGGGTCCACTGAGTAACAGCGGGAACGCACCCCTGAGACTGGCAGTCACCTCCATCTGAGAGTAGGTGACACACCTCTTCAGAAGGTGCCCTGGGTCACAGAGTGTCACAGTGTCCTCGGAGCTCCAAAGGTGTCACCTGTGGAACCAAGAGATGCACCGCAGTGGAGACCAGGGGCAGGAAACTCAAGAAACCGTCAAGAGCAGCTGCCCTGGGCCGGGGAAGACGGGCTCTTCCTGCACAGTCTTCTGTGGAGACTTCTGGTTTGGGGCAGTTGGTCTTTAGAGGACCTAGCGTCTCTTTTAAAATGTAATAACTACTTTGACTTTACACTAGATGTTGCTAGTCGTTTATTGAGCTTTGTATATTTGGACAGTTTCATATAGGGCTTAGAAATTTTAAGGACGAGAAAAATGAACTTTTATCTCCCATGTGAAGTGGTAGTGCTGTGCCTTTTTCCCCCCAGATCATGCTTTAATGATTTCTTTTCTGTAGAAACCAACAGTTTTCCATTTATGTCGATGCTAAATCCAAAGTCACTTCAGAGTTTGTTTTCCACCATGTGGGAATCACATCCTTAATTTCCTTAGAGTTTTGACTTGCAATGAAATGTTCAAGTATTACAGCAATATTCAAAAGACCACAGATGTGTTAACCATTTAAGCAGATCGTCTGCCAAACACAGTGTATATTATTAACCCTTACGATCCAATCATCAGAATAAGTAAAAAAGATGCTACGGCTAGTTGACTGTATACTTAGAAGTAAGGAGTAACCTGTCATTTGGACAGTAACATCCAAGTGTTACAAATTCAGTGTTATTTACAAAGTCTATCGTTTCTGTCCTTTAGAATGGCTTGTCCTATCAGCAGATGAATGCGTTAAGCACAAAGCATCTTCCTTAAAGCACAAAGAAGAGAGATACTACACTGATGCTGCATCTAGAAAACACCTTTAAGTTGCCTTTCCTCTCTGTAGTACGTGTCCAGGCAGGTGGGGAGAAACATGGAAGGTCTAGGAGTTCGGTCCTGGCTCCTCTTGGTGCCAGGACGCTCCACAGAGGCCCTCTGCTTGGGGTTGGACTCTGGGTGTGAGCAAGGAAGGGTGGTGTGGAGGACTCATTTTTGTGATTTGACAACACGCAATGAAAACCCAGGAAGAAAGAATTAGGTTCCTTCTGCGGATTGTTTATTCCTCCTCATGCTCAAGTTTGATGATTTCATGAAATAGACAACATCATTTCATTTAAGAGATCCTTTCATTAAGATCTCTAATCTGTTTTAAGTCTTTGCAAAATAAGGCAGTTATAAAACAGGGCTTGATTTGTTTAGACTGAAGGATGTATTCCCAAAATGTTCTACAGAAGCGCTATAATATTTATGAAATTAAAATGCCTTCCAGATTGAAAACGGGGGCCGCTCATTTCAGAGTCCCCGGAATGGCAGAGTCACAGATCGGCATAGATGCCTGTCCCCCGCAGGGCCATGAGCCACTGAGCCCAGGAAAGCCGGGAGCTACGGCAGGACGACTGGGCTGACAGATGAGGCGGGAGAGGCCCCGGGAGGGTCGAGGCCCCAGAGGTAGACACTGGGGAGCACCCAGCCGTGGCCGGGTCTGTGCAGACCGAAGACAGTGGGGTGAATAGCATGACCCATCCTGCTGGACTATGTTGTTAGCTCCTGTTTGCTTTTCTCATTTATTTCAAGCAGAAATCAATAAATTCCATAACAATCTGTATTTGCTGAAACGTAAGCTGGCGAGAGGAGACTGGTGCCGTCCGTCAGTCAGGTGTTTTCCCAGCCCCGTCTGACCATCGCCGTTGCTCTGTCCCCCGACTAGTGAGCGACCTATGTGAGCCTCCAAGCAGTTTTCTCTTCACAGATACTAAAGTAACACTACGAAGGCTTAGTACTAGAGGTACTTTGAAATAATGACTTTCTTTCCAGTCTGTTTCACGTTAGCAGTGTGTACACTACTGTATAATAACCATTAGCTTTATTATCTTGTAAACCAGGCTCCTCTGAAGAGACTTTGGTGAGATGAACGTGAGGTAAAAATTTCATTCAGCAAAAAGTGCAATATGTGTGGTACTCTATTTTTTGTTTATGCTTTTTTTTGTTTGTTTTTTTTTAATCCAGGGGTATTAGTCTCTGCTTTGGGGAAAATGCACTAGCTCTGCAATTTCCAGCTGGGCGAGTGTGTCTCTAGTATGTCCATGCAGCCGATATGCTGGTCCCTGTAAGGCAAACAGCACGTTAGCGCAGCAGAGGGTGGATGTTCCACTTGAAACTGGTGAGCTGCGCAGACTGTCCCCCGCCCGGGCCTGCCCCACCCAGGCCTGCCCCGCCCTCCTGCTGGCCCCGCCCGGGCCGGCCCCGCCCTCCTGCTGGCCCCGCCCGGGCCGGCCCCGCCCAGCCCTGCCCCGCTCTCCTGCTGCCCGGGGAACACAGAGGAGGACCCTCCAACCTCCACGTAAGGGGAAACACCTGGGGCCCACCAAGGAGGACTAGGAGGTGGAACTAAAGGACTCCTGCCTTTCTGCATCAAACTTTGCCTCCAAGGAAAGAGAAAGTCAGAGTCCCTTTCTTCCTCAGAGTGTTGAAGCTGTGTCCTGAGTCAGTCCGGCGTGACAGGCAGGAGCCCGTGATCGGGACTAAAGGCAGCCCTCACCCCAGAGTAATGGGGGGCCTGTGCCCTTATGGGGAGGGAGGGGACCGCCTCGTGTGAGTGTCGCCCCCAGCCGACGAAAGGCCTCTGCAGAAGGGACTCGTGGTGGCGCTGGCCTCTTCCTCTCTGCCTGAAAGGGGGGTTCTCAGAGAAATGAGTTCTGCCTAAGTGTTAGAGTCAGGAAGAAGGGTGTGTTCACAGCCCAAGAGTGACTGGCTGGCCAATGAGAAACTAAAGAAAGGTGAAAAGCTGCAGCCCCCACTCCGGCTGCTCGGGGGTCCAGGTGCACGGTGGTCAGAGCAGCCCCTGCTCAGGTGCGGGCGGTGCACACACGTGGACCTGAGGAAATGAATGGTTTCCTTTGCCGGGTCCTCCCAGCTGCAGTCAGGCCCCAAGTAAATACTGGCTTCTGCGTTGGGGTCAGAATTTCTAGCCCTGGATTACATTTAAAAGCCTGTATCAGCAGTTACACTTAAGCTCCCTGTTGGCTTAAGGAAAATCTCACTCTAGATAAGTTTTCACATTCGTCCTCCTTTGAGACAATTCGCAGGGTCATTGGATGACACTGGTCCCAGTGAACAGTTGCAGAACCCCTGTGCCGGGTCTCACCTTGGCTGCATGTGTACCCCTAAGCTGGACTGCCTCAACTGCCTTCTCGGAAGCCACCGAGCCGCTCAGTCTCTTTGTGCCTAGACATCAAAGGTAAAAACTGGAGAACAGGTAGTAAGTTGGAGTCATTGTATAGGCAGGGATCTTTGATCGTTTTGTTGCTTCTGGAAATTTTTCCAGAACTTATCTTCATAGTGATGTGTGGAAGACAAGCGCAGTATCATCTGCCTCTCTTTCTAAACTGGACAAAACAAATGATAACAAATGTACGTATCCCTTCTGACAGGTTCGCTGGTTTGGTCCTCCCTGGCGTGTGGTCCCAGGGAAGAGACTAATTATAGAGCTCTTTGTGTCTGTCAGCCTGCAGCCCCTGGAAGGCACGAGATGACCTCAGGCTGGCCTTCCACAGCCCCTCTTGCACCCCGAGTCCCTGGTCTCACAGTGCCCCTCACATCTTTGTTTCACCATTTTTCCCCGTGAAGGTAGCCTGGCTGATTCCAGAAGACTCACAGCCGCCCTAGTTATACCACCATCTTGTCCACATCTGGGCAGATTTCAACACATTTGGCAGAATGGGGCACCTACTGTTGTAGAGATTGAGACATAGGCAGCAGCACAGCCCACAGCCAGTGATGATAGGTTTGATGGTTCCTGCCCAAGCACTCAGCTTGTCTGTCCAAAAGGAGCAGTAGCTTCTGTCTGTACATTAATTTACCAAGCACTTTCACGAGTAATCTTTTCTAACGCTCACAACAATACTATGAAGTTGTTAGTTGAGCGGATAGTCCTCATGTTTTACGGCTGAGGAAACCAGAGCTCTGGGAAGGCTTTGTGACTTGTCCAAGCCACAGAGCCCGTGAGTGGCGGAGGCGGGACGGGCTTCTGGGTGTTCTGGCTTCTCACTCCACGCTCTTCCCTCCTGGGTAGCAGCTGACTCTTCTCATGAGCAAACAGCTGTATAAACAAAGCCCCCACCTCGGTTAAGCACTGGGTGAATGTGACATTGTCCCCGAAACCTTACTCCCACTTGACAGCCGCCTGGCTCTGGGGGAAGAGTTGCCCTCCAGGTAACAGCTGTAGTCGTCCAGGTGGCCCTGCATGAACAAGGCCAAGGGAGACACAGACCCCGCAGATCACCATCTTTCCAGTGTCCAATTAACTACAGAAGTTCAGGTTCACATCACAGATGTCTCATTTCTCCACCTCACACAATATAGTAACTAACTCCCTGCAAAAGTATATGACGGGACACACCCTTTCTTGATTGCCAAGGGGCCAAATTGCACTGCTTTGGCCCACCATCGCAGACCAACAGACTCAACCCCAAGAAAGGGTGCTGCTCAGAGAAGAATCAGGAGCTCAGCCCAGTCCTGAGGAGGGGGATAAAGTATCTTTACAGTTAAGGCCCATCAAGTAGAAGTGCTGATCAAGCACTTTTAGGGTTAAAAAAATAACATACTTTGAATACTTTTGTCTTCAGAGGCAAAGTGGGTGGGTTAGGGAGGAGCTTTAAAAATAGAAGTACAAAATAACATCCTGGAAAAATATGACCCCAGATTGGAATAATGTTATATTAGCAAATACAGATAACAGGGACTTGCCACTGGCTGTGTGATGCCTATCTGTTCAAGATTTGCTCAATCAAGGAAATACACGTGGTGATACTGTCCCACTACTGATGGCGAAAGAAATCTGCCTCCACCAAAATCTCTGAAGGAAAAAGAACCCGAGAGAAAAGGAGGTTTGCTTCTCTTTGGGGATTGCAATTTAGGAAGTAAAATTGATACAGAGATATTTGCACTTTGTAGAAAGGGCAAGATTATTTGCTTATTTCTGAAGGGAGGAGGGTGGTCTTTGCTGGATGTTTGGTTTGTGAAAGAGTTACTTTTGATTAAATTAATCTAATTGTAATTTTTTTTTCTGTGTGCTTTTTTTTTTTTAATTACTAAGAAAATGGTGAGTTCAATAGCTTTGGTATTTTGAGTGCAAATCATAATAGCTCCAATGTGAAAAAAATCAAAATGTAACCTGTCACTCAATGTTAGAAAATTGCTTAAAATGCAGTTTAATAAATGATCTTTGTATCAAACGTAATTTAAATGGGGTACTTTTCTGCAAGGAAAATGTACTGTTTTTACGTTTCCAACCCTCTTGAATTAATCAAAATAAAAACAACTTGTTTTCTAAGAGCCTGGGTGATATGACTGTCAGGTGGATGAGATAGGGCCTTTCCCCCATCAGGCCTCGGGTGGAATTTTGAAAAGTATGGAAGGTGGCTGTGTTCCCTGAGCTCTGGTGCTCATTTCAGGCTGCAGAAAAGGACAGTGGATAATATGTTCTCATTGACGTCAGCAGGGTAAATAATACCTTGCTCTGAAATCGCCGGAGTACCCGGTAGCTGCTGAGAACGCTGACGGAAGCGCTGCTAACCGCACTCTGCACACGGACAAGGCCCGGGCTGCCTGGGGCTCCTGGACTTTCAGAGACGGAGCCGGGCAAGGGCCTCTGAAGCAGCAGGAGGGGAGGCGGGCGCCTCGGGCTCACCTATGACAAGCTGCAGGGCAAAGGGAGGGAATGGGGGCCCAGCCAGACACTGGCACTTACGATGGCACATCTTCTGTGCGAAAGGTTTCAACGCTGCGCGCGCGCACACACACGCGCACACGTGCACGCACTGTGGTCCCCCTCCGAGAGGCAGGAACCAGCTCAGTGCCCTCGGGTGCTGGAGAATCCGTTTGCGGAGGCATTTGGGGCACTCTCATACATTCGAGACTTGTTTTAGTGCCAGACCCTGAGTGAAAGGGCACTATGAAGTCCTACTTTCTGGGGACTTCCCTGGCGGTCCAGTGCTTAAGACTCCACGCCTCCACTGCAGGGGGCACAGTTTCCATCCTTGGTCGGGGAACTAAGATCCCGCAGGCCGAGTGGTGCGGCCAAAAAAAAAAAAAAAAAAAAAAAAAAAAAATCCTACTTTCTGGCAGCAAGTTTAGGCTTTGGTTTCACTCAGACCATTCCAGTTGAGTCCGTGCTGTAGAACTGAGACAGCGTCCAAACTGAGGGATCATCCACGGGCCCTGGTGGGAGTGGAAGGCCTGGGGGAGACGGCCAAGGGCGGGAAGAGCGCGGAGCCCTCCCCACCGACTTGCCCTGCTGCCTCGCACCGCTTGCCTCAGGCGCTCAGTCCTGCCCCGAACGGCTGTCGTCTCTGTTTGCAACCGAGAATTCAGTAACACTGCGTTTCAATTGCTTTTTCCTTTTTTTAAAGGAAAACACTATTATTTCAGTAACGAAGTTTTACGAACTTTCCCCTTTCCCACCAAGTTTCTCCATCATTTGGATTTTGTGTTGCCAAAAGCAACCCCCCATGTCCAGGGGACAGGCAAAAATCACAGACCTGCCTGCGGAGACTGGCCAGAACTTTAGCCGCCAGTCAAGCCCTTGACCTTCACGTTGTGCAGAACATCTTTCGGTCTGTGGCCTTCGTGAGCCAAAGGCTCAAGGGCGACCTGAGCTCCAGATCCAGGGCCTCTGCCCAGCTGGGCTGGGGTCTAGAGCTTGTCAGCTGTGCCCACACCTCCAAGGGGATGCCGTGTCTGCAGTCACCAGAGCCCACCTCCATCGCCACCAGTCAGGGCCCCACCCAAGGTTCTGTTGTTGGACGTCTGCTCCTTTCCACCCCACTAGTTCTTAAGTTGAGGTTTCACAGATCCCTTCGACATGCTGATGAAAGCTTTGGATCCTCTTCCTAGGAAACATACGTACACAGACATACAACTTTAGACAGATCATTTCAGGGGAGGAGTTGGTTCCTGGACCCCCTAAGGCCCATTCACGGGGTTAGAGGGATTTCTAACCCCTGACTCAGAGCACAAGCAACTCGGTCTGCAACCCCTCGCGCTTCAGAGTTACCGTTCTGGTAGGGCCTCCCTGCTGAGCGCTCCCATCCCTCCCTGGGTGGATCCGGGTAGGGAGAGAGGCCCCTGCTCTGCCTGCAGCCCCAGGGCACCATGGGAGGAAGTTCTGGGCTTTGTGCACTAAATCCTGGGTGCCACATAGCTACAAAATAAATGTCACCTGCACAGGGTACAGCCGCTCTGCCCTTCTCATTTTGGCCCCAGTGATGTCACTTCAAATAAATGATAAGGCAGTACACCTGAAACTAACACAACATTGTAAATCAACTATACGCCAATAAAAATTCTTTAAATTTTAAAAAACAAAAGAAATGACAAGGTGGAGGAGCTCTGGAGGGATGGAATATTGCCCATGGCTCATACTTTACAGTGTCCCCTTGGGAGACAGATGTGGGCCTTGACTGAAGTGAAGGGGTTGGACACTCACCTCAGACACTAGCCATCACTGGCAAATCACTGAGGCCAAACCCAGAAGCCAGGTCAGGCTGAGTGCGGAGCTTGCTCTGTGCCTCCAGCCACTCGACTAAGGAGCCTTCCTGCTATAGATGTCCCAGTCCGCTGGTGCAGCTGAATTCCTCCGGACCCATAGCTGCAAATACCCCTAGGGAGCATTGATAGCTGCCTTTGTATAAATTTCTAAGGGACTTTCCCAAGCGCATTGACTCAGAGCTGGTGTGAAGCCCAGGTGAAGCAGCTGCAGGGCTGAGCCACCAGGTGAGGAACCCGGATGTGGGGGGGAGAGGACACTGCCCGTGGGCGGTGGACTTCCCCTGCAGCTGAGCCCCCAAGAGCTGGCTGGGCAGAGAGCTCAGAAAATCTGGGCCCAGAAGACAGAGGTATCGGGGATCTGGCCTCTTGGAGGGAGAAGCCGTCGCTCTCCCTGTCAGGCAGGCTTTGAGAGCTTCTGACTCCATCTCTCTCTTCACTCCCTGAATGGGGCCTGAGATACCAAAAGGGGGCCTGACTGGGGACCCTGACCCTCAGGAGTGAGTGCGTCACCACCACGCCAGGGCCACCCACAGAGCTGGGGGGTGGAACACAAATGAACTGCGGGAAAGGCCAAGGCCTTTCCTAGGAGCGCGCCACGCTGCGGGACCCCGAGTTCCCAGCGAGTTCCCAGCCGAAACGACTCCAGCCTGGGGCCCACTAGAACTGCCCTCTGGTCACTAGAGAAGCCCAGATGTTTAGCAGGGTCCCTGTGCCAGCCGAGAGAGGGCCAAAGGGCAGGTAGGCAGTTGGAGCAGGCCCGGGGACGAAAGGGCTGGGCAAGGAGGGCCTGGCCAGGAGCAGGTTTGGGAGAACAGAGCTTAGCTTCCCCGGCCCACCCCCTGGAGCAGCCACTCTGGCCAGAAAGGCCCTCCAGGTAGGGTGGAGCCTACCCATTCTCTGCCAGGGACAGCCCGGGAGGCAGCAGGGAACCTCTGGCTGAGTCCTCGGCCCCTGGCACCACTCCCAGCCCTGCCGCTAACCTGGGCAAATCATTGCAAAGGCCCGTTATCCCAGCAGTAACTTGGGAACGTAGACTAGCTGAGTTAACCACAGCTTTACTGCAAGGTTCGGACGCAGCCTGGCCCAGCACGGCCTCCAACAAGAAAGCACTCAGAAGACCCCCAGCTCCCTTTAATGGCTTGTCACAGTATCGCACCTCTCCCTGTCTTCTCATTTAACTCTTGAGCATCCCAACACTGGACACAGAAAATGGTTGCTTGGTGCCTACAACATCCCGTCACAGACTTAAGGGTGGCTGCCCTATTCTGAGCACCTGCTCCAGGTTAAGAACCAAGAACTTTGCCCAGGATCTCTTCGTTTTCAATGATGAGTTCTGGGCAGCACCAGCCATGGGTACCACAGATGAAGGAACATCCATGAGAATCCATGTCCCACCTAGGAGGCCTTTTTCATCCATCGCCCAAATTCTAAGGCCAAGCTCCTGGAGAGAGAAGGGCTGGAGGGCCTGGGTATCTTTCTCTGCAGAGACAGCTGCTTGGTCCCCAGCGCCCAGAGAGGAGAAGGCGCCAAGAGAAGGCAGGGCGTGCGGACACTGCTCCACTGGCCCCGGGAGCGCTCCGCGCCGACCTCCCCGGCACTGATCCTTGTGATCAGTCCTCAGCTGGATTGGACGCAGGCCTCCTGTAGTCTTTCTGGGCTTAAGAGAACTAATCCTGCAACCCTGAGGTTGGCCCTTCCTTAAGGAGCTCTTAGCCTTTAGGCACCCACAGCCAAGCTCCTTAGAACTGCCCTGGAGACCCTCAGGCAGCCCTATGCTCCCCTGACCTGCCCTCAGGAGAGAAAGGACAGGACAGCAGCCCCTCCGCCCCCAGGAAGCTGGCTCCGAAGGGAGCCGAGACTCCTGAGCTGCTGGACAGTCCCCCACCTCGGGCTGGCAGGTCTGCTGGTTCACCAGTAGGTGCTGGTTTAGAACACAGAGGAGAGCCAGGTGCCAGAAGTCAGAGGCCAGAGATCCTAGGGGCCCAAATGACTGAGTTTGGGGAAAATAAGGAAAACTGGAAAAACCAGAAGTAGAACCAAGGGTAGAAGGAGCGCAGAAGGTGCAATCTCAGTGGAGACTGGGGGGCACGGGGGCCGGGCTCCGGCCAGTGTCTGTGCGGGACAGGCCGTCAGGACAGAGAGAAGAGGAAGAGGAGGGCAGATGTGGCACGTCGGTGCCTGCAAGCATTATTTATGATGCGTCCCTCGATTTGAGCCTCCGAACCCGGGCTCGGCCTGCAGCCTGACTGTCCCTCGCAGCTGCTCCTTCCTGCAATAACAAGACTGACATCACTGTTGTCAGGGAAATGGTGTTTTGATTAAAATCATGTGACAGCTACTTCGTGATTCAATAAACAAATCCTCTGTTAACCCTCGCCTGACAGAGGCCCGTCAGCAGCCCCGTCGTCAGAGAGCAGCCCTCGGACCGTCCAGGAGGGCAGTCCCGCCCGGCTAGGAGGGAAGACCACCGTCCGCCGCCAGGAAGGAGCTGCCGAGCTGACCCGGGGTGGGCAGGGAGCGCGAGGCAGCCGCGATGCTCCCCTGCACGAGGCGGGGGCCGCAGGCGACATCCAGAGCACAGACTGCTCCGCAGACACCAAGGGCCAGTCTGGGAGGAGCCAAGTAGACACCCTTCGCCAAAGGAACTGGCTCTCACCCCGTGGGGTCATTCCCTCTTGGACCAAGGGGCAGGCCAGAGCCCTGGGAGGTCGAACGGCTCCCGCAGGGCCCAGAGGCCAGTGGACATTGGAGGCAGTTCCCAGGGCTCTCGGGACCCTCTGACCCCGTCGGGGCAGACGGGCGAATTTGCTATGGGCCACAGACAGTGAGTGAGTGAGGGGTTAAGAACAATTTCTGGTTTGCAGTTGGATGACTTCCTGGATCACTCACTTGGCTGCTGGCCCCTGACACGCAGGGCTCTGCCTGGCAACAGCCAACTCCCTTTCCATCTCACCCTGGAGTCCTTTTCCTTAAGTGAAACAAACGCGGGGAAGGCTCCCTGAGTCACGGGGCAGGGGATTTTTCTGGGTTAAGTGATCTGCAGCCTCAGAGGCTTAGCAGTGCCTTGCCTCCGTTGCTAGAAAAGACGCCCAAGTAGACACGACAGGGTTGGGGGGAAGTTTCTCGACCAGCTGCGAAACAGAGCTGCCAGCACCTACCACACTGCTGCGAGGATTCAGTGAGATTTTTGCCAGGTGCCTGACAAGATGCCTGCACAGCTACCGAGGCTCGAGGCTCGAGGAACAGCAGCTAATACTGTTTCCCCAGCTTGTGGCCATCAGGGGCCACCTACAGACCTGGCAAGTCTGCCACAGAGGGGTCGCCTCAACTATTCCACTTGCAGATCAAAGGCAAACCGTGCATTTAATGGCATGGCCAGTTGACCCTGAGTGTGTAGGAAAACATAGCTCCTTTCTTCCCAAGGAAGTCTGTGGCTTAGGTCTAAAAATTTGTGACTATTATGCCCACTCTTTCGGCCACGGTATCTTCTGTGAGGCCACGTTCAGTGAAACAGGTAAGGACGAAAGGGCCCAGGGCTGCCGAGGCTGCGAGCAGCACAGCCACGCCGGCACTTCCTCCCGCGGGGCCGCCGCCCCAGGAACAGCCGGGAGCTGCCGGCCCGGCGAGAACCGTGCACGGCGCGGCCGGAAGGGGAGCACGTTCTAAGATGAAAGACTGCAGTTCAGGGCCTGGACAATAGCACAAGGTTCGCATGGCCCCCGTTCACAGAAAATGAGGGAAAAGCCATAAAGATTTATAAGACAAACTTTTTGATGTTAGAAGCTTCACCAAGCAAACCCACTGGCGTGGGTCCGAAAATACCAGCATCTTCCAAATAAACTAAGTGCAGCCTGACATCAGCACACGGCAGCCAGACCCTCTGTGCTGCGCTTCTGAACGTATCTGTAGGTCATAAATCACCCTCCTAACAAACAGCCCCAGGGCAGTGGCCCGCACCAACTTTGCTGAACTTGAACTTTGGCATACCTCCTCCAGAGGGGCGTCAAGTGGGGCTTGTAAAACATTCGGACTCTTACCCAGTAAAATTGACAGAAGTGGTTTTTTCCTTGAATGGAAGTGACCACCTGAGAGGAATTGTAGCAAATGAGAACTGTCTACTCTGTGAGGTGAGTGGGAATAGCAACTCTTCAGCAAACCTCCTCTGTCCTCTGCATGGGGGCAGAGCCACATGAGTGACAGAGCGCTGGCAAGCCCACCCCACCCCTCAGAAAGCACTCCCAGAAGGAGGGACAAGAAACAGGGCAACAGGCTTTACAAATACACTCCCGTGGCCCTAAAAACGTGACCGTCCCCTCAGGGAGCGAGGTAAAGATCTGGGTGCCCTGCCTCGCTGGCTGCCCTCCGCCCACACCTCAGCCCAAAAAACCAAGGAAGGACTCAGGCCAGGAGTGTCTGCAGCACTTACCTTCCCAGTGTCCTCTCCAGGCCCTCTGGGTCTCAGGAAGTGGTTCTTGTCAGCCCCAGGGGCGCTGGGCTCTTCACTGTCCTTCACAGGAAAATCTAGCTTCCTCAGCCTTTGGGCCACCACTAGACATACAGACAGCTGACTGTCACCGTCCCAACCAGGCCACGTCCCCCTAAGCCCACCTGCGATGCCTCAGGGGTTCCAGCCCTGCAATGGGGAAGCACATGGGTCTCTGTGCAGAGAGAGCTGGTTCACCCCCGGACCTGACTGAAGGTGCCTTTTCCTTGAGAGCCATGCAAAGTGCTACCCCACAGGGCCGCTGGTACCAGCTGGGTGCTCCCCCAGGTCTGGGTCACTGACAGCCTACAGAGCCCCAGCCAGACAGAAAAGACCTGACTCCTTTCAGAACTGACGACATCAGTTTAAGACAACAACTCTGAATAAAGAAATGACTTGGCTTCTCTACCCAATGAGTAATTAAACTCTCTTCATCCTCCAGATTTCCATCTCAACTGAACATTATATAATTTCCTGGAAACAGCAGGCTCGTGGAGGCAAACGGGGAATAGTGAGACTATTCTAGGTACAAAAAAAAAGACTGGAGACATGTGAGTGAACAGGAAAGAGGAGCAAGGAACTGGATGGGAACAGGAATATGAGAGAATCAGAGAGAAACAATTACATAACATCAGACCACAATCGCTTCATTGTTAAACCGAGGAGAACAAGGTGACAGCTCTTTCTCCCTCCGCAGTTTATATCCGGGCAGTGCAGAAAGGAGGCTTTAAGACAAGAATGCCAGGAGGAAAAAAAAAAAAGTGTCAGAGGAATTTAAGTGAAAGGCAAGAAACAAGCACCCAACTTGTTTGGCCACCCTGCCCTGCCATCCCCGGGGGGTTGGGACCAATGTGATGTCTACAGGAAAGATTTTTAACTCCATAACAACACAGCGATTAATAAAATTGCAACAAGCCAGCATTACCACAGCCTAACCATTGGGTCAGGAATGACACATCTGATTCCCCTGGAGGTCCATGCAAGTATCTTGGATGCTTGGATAAGACAGCTCAAAGGTCAGGCTGCTGTCTCTGTTGGGGCAAGACAAGCTGTCCAGCAAAGACCCCCAGGGCCTAGGATCACAGTGGCCAAGCTGTGATATTTCTGTGAGCTGAGGGCTATTATTTCAACAAAGTCTCGTTAGAAACCATACGTTAACCTGTTTCTTCTTATGAAACAGAATGCACTTCGGGTTCCTATCTTCATGGCAGCACAGACAGACAAAAAAGATCTGGTCTCTTAAGCCTGTGAGGGCTAAACCCCATAAATATTGTAGAAAGAAACACTAAGGTGAATTCCACTACTGATGAGACTCTCATTGACATATGTTGTATATATGTCTCTGCTTCACTTTCCTAGTCAATCGGACAACTGCTGTAAACTGCCTAGGATGGATAAGTATGGCAGTGCTTAGTCCAGGCATTGTACAATCCAAGTGGAACGGGGACTGGAGAAGGGCCACAAAAAGCTTGTTTCTTAAAAGCAGTGAAATTCCTTACTTGTGTCAACAGGGTAATGAGAAGCACTCGGGTACCTTGCATGACTTGTTCCACACACAAAACACACCAGAGCACAGGTTTTAGAAATTAACTGAACATATTTTTATTGAGCACCTACTATGTACACCAGACACTGACCTAGGTGCTGGTGCTACAAATACAGCAGAGGACAAAAGAGACAAAAATCCCAGCCCTTACAGAGCTCCTGGAGCTTACATTCCAGTGAAATCAAGACAAGAAAACTAATCCATGGAGAAGATGACAAAGTTATGAGCCAAAGAACAATTCTTCTGAGGAGTAACAAAAGGGATTCCCTATTGTTTAAGTCAGAAAGAAACAATGAAGTCCCTTTGGGGTCACCCAAAAAGACAGGGCCCTGCTGAGCTCCCTGACCCAGCCTGAGAAAGCAAGGGCTTGCTGTCTACCCTTTACCACAGTTTTAGGGTAGAGGTCAATGCACAGAGCTCCCCAGGGGGTCCACTAGGCCATTTAAAAGTCTATCCCAAAACCAATGGCATTTCCAACCAGAGGAAAGCAATGGTTGTGCAAATTTGTTTCAATCAAGACAACAGTCTCTCAAATATGAAATTCAATGAAGACAAACAAAACCTGCAGATAATAAAAAACCAAAAAGAACCATGAAACTAAAATTGTTTACAGCATAGTAGTTTAAGATATTAAAATGAGAATGTAGAAAAGATTATTGCCTAGCAAAGTATTTAACCCTTAGCCCAAAAGTAATAAAATAGAAACATACTATAAACTAGCTTGGCAGTTTTAAATGCAGGCAGGTAATTCTGATTTTAAATGTTCTGTTTTTCTAAGGTAAGACAAACTTGCAAGTATCTGGTCAAACTTGGTTTTATGAAATGGTTTAACGTACAAAGTTTTCTAGGAGTCTTTGGACCTTCACAAAACAGAACAGGGCTCGCTGGGTTTAAGAGACTGTGAATGAAAGAAACAGTCTGAAAGCCAAAATGGAAACAAGCAAACTACATAGTGAGATGCGCTGAGAGAAAAATAAGCTACAATAAAACCTCATTAATTAAAAATGCATTAGGGACACACTGAGTTTGACTAGGTGAAAAATGTTCATAAATTTTAAAGAAAAAATATTTAAATTATCCATTAAATACATATGTATATATATCAGAGATAAAGAGTAAATTGAATGCATCTAAATAAAGGTGTGGCCTCATAAAGATCCTCACGGAAGGCATTTTAATATAATTGAGAAGAGTGATTAGTAACTAGCATATCAAGTGGTAAAAGGGTGCTTTTTAAGGAGCGTTAAAATTGTTTAAGTAGTTCAGACCCAACAGGCTTCCTCACGTACTATTAATTTGCTTCAGCAAACCCTTCAGCTTAACTCATTATCTTCAATTCCAGGAGAAACTAATGAGGTTTTACTGTAAAAGCAGAAAAACAAACATTTCAAATGATAAGATTCCAGCATCACCTACACCAAAAAATTAGTAATGAAACTTCAGTTTGGAAAGCTACTACTGTACGATGTAGCAAGGACCGAATGCTCACACAGCCGGAAGGAGAACCAGGTAAAGAGCAGGAAATCCTCACAGTGGATTACACCAGTGGTTCCTTTACTCATTAGAAATACAACTGCAATCTTACAGTCAAACCGTAGAACCACTGCTTATTAGGAGGCACTAAATTTTAAGTTTCTCAGCGGGGAGAAAGAAGAGTATTTTTGAATGCAGTCACAGTGGGGAGCTGTGGAAAATGAGTTCGGTTTCAACATGACACATTAGCAGCAAGATGCATCTGCACTTCAGGTTTCTGAATGACATGATTACAGTCAAAATCGAGCAAAGAAAAACCAAAACAACCAATACATGAACCCTGAGCTTCCACATTCCCCTTTCAGGAGAGACACTGAGGCAGACCATCATTATCCAGGAAAATATGGCTCTCACTACAGTTAAATCTCAATGTGTCTCCCAAGTGGAGTGCTTATCAAATAAGTTATTCTAAACCATGTATATTTAACTTTGGAACGATGGAGACACACAGATACATATAAACATCAAAAGAATCACTCTGTTCCACATCTGGGTCCAAACCTGTCCAGGCTTGGTGGAATATTAAGTGGCCGGGGCCTGATTAAACAATGAGGATGCAGGAGATCAGATGGTGCTAAATAAATCAATAGGAGACAGCCAAGAAATGACTGTGCAGGTGTCAGGAATTGGTCACAAACAATAAGAAAAGTTAAAATATAATTATCCCAACAAGGAAGACAAGTAAAAAACAATCTTTAGAAAGAATCGAGTCACTGAAATTTGATTTCTTGTTAGTTGTTGTCATTTGCTCAGATGAGGTCTTGAAGGTTTTCCATTTTTTCTCTCCACCCAGTTCAAGAACACATGGACCAGAAATCTGTGATAAGAATTTAGTAAAGTCTTTCCCCTCCTGTTCCTCGTTATGCCAAGGCAAGCACTAGAAAATTCCAAACAAAATCAAGTTAGTGGTACAGAAAGTTCATGAACTATCTATGCGAACATTAAGCACAACAAAAATGATCCAAAAGCATAAGACTATGTGTGAGCTTCTCACTGTGGTCAGTTTCTTTACTCTGTCAGGCTAATCAAAAGTTAAACTTTAAAAACTAATTAAAATCCAAACAAAAAACTGTTCTTACCAGTAAGAAGCATATCCCTACCCAGCCCTAGACATGGAATTGGGAAAATGGCCAGCTCAGTGGTGGGCCAAGAAGGTTCTACCCAAAGAGAAGACGCGCATTCCAGGAGCTTACCACCTCCCAGGTCCAGATGCTCATCGCCTGGCCCACTTAACACCACTCATACCCCGTTAGCCGAAGCAAAAGCTGGAAGGCAGGAAACAGACATACCACTTATAGCTTCCTGCGCAAAGTACTTGACGTCCACGTCTTCATCTTGGCCTAGCTTCTGTAGCACCGGCTTAACTTCCTCCTGCAAAGCACTAAAATGCAACGGTATCATCTGTGAGAGGCAGTCTTCTGAGCCAGAGAAATGCTTTATGGTGTGTGTGTGTATATATATGTTTGCTCTATGGTAATTTTTAAAGTTTAAAATAAAAAAAAAAATCTTAGAACACCTATAATATAAACTTGACAAGTATTAAGTAATTTCTCAGGTTCTCTGCAGAATTAGCTTCGAACAATGATCTACATATGTACACAGCTTAAATATTAAAGTCAGAGTAGACACACTCAAAACTGGTTGTTAAATTACTTTCTTATTTTCTTTAACCAATCCCACATCCTAGGTGAAGTGAAAATCACCGAATTTAATTTTAGCTATTTCTGCCTATATGGGGTGAAATTTTAAAAGTATTTAAAAAAAGAATAATACTAAAATCTTACTCAGTATCTAGAATTGGTCCAATTTTCTGTAGCGATTTGGCCACATTGAATCGGACGTTTGCTACTTGGTCTCTTGCCATTTTCAATACAACAGGCAGCATCTGCTTAGTGGTTATTTCCTGACCACAGGCTTCAGACAGTGCCTAGAAAAAGAAATAAGACAGCACATTAAAAACACTTTTATTTTTCTAAATATCCCCAAATCTAAAGAGACAATATTTAATAAGAAAGTAACTGGCCAACAGGAAAATGTTTCTAGTGTGAGTGTGTGAATGAAGGATACAAGGTAGCAAAGAATCCCAGAATTAGACCAGAATTCACAACTGACTTGACTACAGATTTTAACACAAATTGAAAAGTTGACATTTTTCTCTCATCTCCTAACTGTCCAAATTAATCAGTATAAGAAATATAGTCCAAATAGAAGGCAACATATTCAGAATTCATAATACAGTACTGAACAACTGGTTTAACATCTGAGCTTAGCAGTAACAGCTATGTAGTACTTACATTAATGCAGAATAGAGTGGTCATTCTGTGCAGGTAATTAGGATCATTTGCCATTACTAACACTTTGGGAACGATGGTATTTTGGGCCCACTCTTTACCAAACTTCTGAACTAGTTTCATGAGGTTGTTGGTGGCAGCTTCACGGATGGCATACACTGCAGAAGACGTGAAGAACATACTGTCGTGCTGCTCACATCATGAGCATAACCTAGTTTACTTCTACTTACATCATCATCAAAGGTGGACCAGAAATAAAACTCTGTAAACACTCCAAGTTAGTGAGACTGCAATGGCAAGCGTGCTCAGCCATGACTCCCAGCGTGCCGGTTTGGTCTTATTACAGTTTCAAAATGTATAGAATGTCCAAGGAAAAGGGAGGTAAGGAGCTCATTATACACATCGTTAACTAATTAGCAAATATGAGTGCCAACTATGTGCTATGTGTTACAGAAAGAATGCATAAGATACTGCCCTCAAAGATCACACTTTAGCAGAAAAATGAAAGCTAATGCATTCCAAGAAGTCATGTGATCTAAGACTGATTATAATGAAGCATGAAATTGTACACTAAAGACCCTGAGGGCTGTAGGAGTTGAGAGGACAGAGAACAGGGAGATCTGGGAAGGCTTCGGGAAAGAGAGGCCTTGCACTGGGCCTTAAAGATTAGGGAGGATTTGTGTAAATGGAGAGAAGAGGGGAGGAATTCCTGGAAAGGCCAAAAAAATTTACCCAGTGCACAAGGGAAAAAACTGGAATCTGGAGACTGTAAGGTTGAACAGTTAGGGTGGAGCCAGAACACAGAGCATCATGAAAGCTAAATTTAGACTTTGTAAGAAAACCAACGATGGGTTTTTAAAGCAAAGTTGTGACCCTATGACCAATGTGGTATTTTAGCATGATTATTCCAGCAGCAGCAAGAACAGCTGAGAGAATGATAGAGAGGAGGTTATTTAGAGGCCTCTGTTGTCATCTGTACAACAGCAAATAAACACTGAAGACTGACTTGCCTCTTTTTCCCTTAAAAATGTTTGTTGAGACAACATGTCAAATGTCTTCTATGAATATATGTGCCTGCTTTAACCTCATAATTCCCTACGAGGTCATTTAGCAAAGACGTCATAAATCTAGATAATAAAGGCCTGAGCTACGATCTTCTCAACAACTAGTTGCTACATACAGCACTCAACAAAGACTGGTGTGGCAATGCTTCATTTTACGTGTCCGATACGACTCAAAATTTGGGCTTGGATAACAAATCTAGAGCGGTGGGCACTGACTCCTTATTCTACTTCTCTCTCCAGATGGGCCCAACCCTCCTGGGTGATTGACCGCTGTGGCTTGATAGCTATCCAAGCCACAGCTCTGATCCTGGACGATTTCTACAAGGCTTTCGGACAGGAAATACCCAGCTCTTCCCAGTCCATAGATCCTTTTAGGCAATGCCACTGATGAGAACAGGCAAGACAGCTTAGCCAAGGAACTATATAATTTATTACCAACATGCAACCTGACCAAAGCCTGTGGGAGCAGCAACCTGCCAGGAATATCTAGAAGCATTCGCTAAGGAGCAGCTCAAGTGAACTGTTCTGCCCCTAACACAAATTCCCTCCCTTCACACTCACACTCTTTGTCTTGGGCACACCATCCCCCCGCCACCAACCTCTTCCCATCTGTGTCTTCTCCTCTCATTGTTTTTTTTATTTGCTTGAGATTTTTCTCATCCTAATGCCATTACCACAGGGAAGGGATCTCACTGCCAGAGTAACCAGAGACAGAGCGCTCGGCCTTGACCCAGACCTTAACTGCACTCAACTCTACTTGGCCAGATGCCTACTATGCTCTTGGCTTCTCTCAATTTTGCTGTGAAAAGAATGCAAACCATTCCACGGTTCTGCCTCTCCTCTCTGCTTGTTTTGTCTCTCTCCCTCCCTCTTCTTCCCTCTCCCCTCAAGGTCTGGCTGACTTGCAACGTTCCTCTGAATTTCTAACACACTCTATATGCTCACTAACTTTGGTACTTTTCCCTTCCTCCTATAAAAAATAAATTCCTCTTCTAAATTCCTCCCTCTCGTCAATACTATCCACTCAACCGTGGGAAGAGAAGTGATGCTTTCTTCCTTATAGTTCTCTGGATCTTTCATAATATCCTTTTAGTAGTTTAATAAGCAGAAAAAAGTTTCCAAAAATTTAATTGATCATTGATCACTACATGGCAGTTATCTAAAATGTGAAAACAAAACCCCATGTGATTAAGTATAGAACAGTTTCAGAGCTGACATTTCATTGGTTCAAAGAATTTCATTGGTTCAAAGTTGCAATGCCCACTTAAGTTTGCTGCTGCAGAAAAAGATACAAGGGTCTCTGTTGCTCCCAAATTGGAAAACAAAAATCAGAGAAAAGAGGAAGTATTAATTAACCTGCATTGACAGAACAATCCTACGTGGAAAAGGAAAAGGTGTCAGGAATTCAATTCTTCGCGGAACAGGAGGATTTTAAAAGTTCCTCAAAATACATCTAGAATACTAACTTTCAAAGAAAGTATGGACTGATCTTCTGGGACTCACTAACATTAAATATTTATCAGAAATAATATAGACACTTTATTTCTAAAAAGAGAAGACTGCCTTTCCTATGATTTGCCAAACCTCAGTTTCATTTAAGAAGAAAAAAAATTAAGCCATAAAAAGGCAACTTTAGAGGACAAGAAAAATAGAAATAAAATCTTCACAATCTAGTCTGAAAACAATGAAATTATCTACATATATACGCCTTTATGAGATCTGCACATTTTTTTCACACCCCTCCTCTTCACTTCCTTAACCATATGATCTCCCATATGATCCAACTATGCCCTCAGCAAAACCACCTACATGTACAAGCAGACACAACATCCCCACTCCTCCCAAAGAGTCACCCATAAGCACCCACAGAGGTACGTTCAGTACATAAAGTATATATAAGAAGCTGTGGAACTGAAGCAGGATACCCATCTTATCCACCAAGATATGGAACCAAAGCTCACAGGACATTGTAAGTCCTCAGGGCCCTCATCTGAACAGATCTCAGACCACACCGAAGCTGCCAGGTCTAGACATGGGGCTGGCACTGGACCTCACTGGTACAGAGGGAACCCCTCCTACCCATTGCTGCCCAGCAGACAAGAGGAGATACCCAGACCTGAGACCTGGTCAAAAAGTCAACCGCTAACAAGTTAACATGAAGTGGCTTTATATAAAACATGAATTGCCTTGTATATTTTGATAAGCAGCAGTTCCAGCTTTTATTTGTAACACAGTATGTGGCACGAGAGGAAAAAGATTCTGTGACTGTTGAAATGAATTATGCTATGAATGCAAAGAAAAGATAAAATACTAAAAAAAATCTATTTTCTAAATGCTGTCCTATCTGACCCTGCCCTGAGTTCTCAGCTCTCCCTCTCTTAGTATCATGGCAGCAGCAGCAGCCAGGGTACAGGAAGTAAGCATGCCTTTCACGCAACCAGAAATCTGGGACCTCTCTATCCTAGGCCACAGCTGACGTCTTCCACTCCTAGACACCTTTATTGCACCACTGTATGCCTCCTTCTCTATGTCACCTCAAAGAAGACAAGTAGCCATTTCTCCCCCCAGGCCTTTCTTCTGATTCCAATCCCTGTCCGACCCAGTCTACAGTGGCTGAAGACATGAAGATGGCATGGCCGAGCAGAAGACCTTGAGATAAGAAAGGAATGAATATACGTATAAAAGAGACAGTCTGAAAATAATGTAATAGAATGAGTAAGAAATAGGGCAAAGAGATTTTTCAATGAAGAAAATAAAATTTAAGATAGAAAAAAACTGGTAGAAAATAGAAATGTCAAACTTGTGCTCAGAAAAAGCTAACTGGATTTTAATGAAAGCCTGTCTTCATCCCCATACTGGTAAAACAAAATATGGTCAGATTAGGATTCCTTTCTAGAAAGGAAATATATGAACAAAATGGGATATATGCAAAAACATGGGCCTTCCATTAACTTATTTACTTACCATGGTCCACAAGCCAGGCCATACATAAAGAATTCAGCTTCTCATCAAAGAATTCCACACCCTATGGATACAGAAGATTCCATTAATAAACGTCTCCAAAGTTTAGAAATCAAGATGTACTATTTATATTACACCAATGTGACCTGAAAGCTAAAAAAAAAACGACTTATTTCCAAATAAGCTGAATTCATGGACCAGCCAGAAAAAGAATACCATGAGATTTGATTTACAAACTGTAAACCTATTTTTATTGGATAGAAGTCATAAAGAAGAGCAGAAGTGAGATGGCCCAGGCACTGCTGAGTGGGAGAGAACAGAGTGGCCTGGAGCCAGATACAACACTGCAGACGAGTAGGAAGAGTGCAGCATGCACAGTCTGCCAAACAATCTCTAGAATATTTGTAAAAACGAATTACCAGGAAAATACCAGTCAGTAATATTAATAATTCTCAAATTTTCCCCCTTTTGGTTAATATCATAATAAATCCTTAAGGATAAAGAACCTGACATCAAGAGACAGACTCATCTCCAGCTAAAGAGAGTACTCTGGGATCCATGGGAGAAAGCAGAGAGAGGAGAAAGCAGGCACAAGAGTACAGTGAAGTGGTCCCAGCACAGTCACAGTGGAACCATCCTACTTCTCTCCACCACTGCTCTCCCCCTCAACGGTGGCCACACCAGCACAGGCTGCAGACAAGCTCCTCGAGCTGATTTACACAGACCCAGCACCGTGGGACTTCACATCATGTGGGCGATCGCTGTGAACTATGCTTTCCCAGCACCTTCCTCTTGAGGTCTACGTGTTCACAGTCTTTAGCTTCTTTGGATCCTAAGAAGTTTCTGACCAGTGATTATGTATTTTCAATAAAGAAATGTAATAAAAGTGCTTTGAATATATGATAAAATGGCTTCATAATAATAGATTATGAACAGGCTTTATTTTAGCACACCCTTAGATTATTACCATGTCCGCTCTCAAAGACTTATTTTTCGTTTCAGGTCATGGATTCTTCTTGAGCCTTAATTAACGTTTATTTCCTGATTCTTGTGGTTTAGCCTTACATTCACTCCCCATGGTCCATAAGCCAGGCCATACATAAAGTCCTGAAAGAATTTTATAAATCGACTACCTGAAATAAAAGTCTTTATGGATTTTTCTTAAAGGATAAAATATATAATAATAACAAGAAGTTGAAGTTGTATAACAAAATGTTTCTGACTGATGCATGTCACCTCTGCTAGACAAGCATGAGGCAGCCAAAGTCACCAGGTGCCTGTTTCCGTACTCCTCCGGAGAGCTACCAACCTTTGCAGGCTTCCCAGGTCTGGGAGGGACAGAGGTTAAAAAATGGTACTAAAATTCACCCTCTCTTCTGGACAGTTATTTCAATCTTTAGCAAACCAGTTAATTAAGCACTGCTGCTTTCGACTCTGGAGAGGTGATTCATGACAGTCACCAGTGAAGAAGAGAAGATGACTCTCAGTACTTGGGAATGGCCGAGGGAAAACAACTGGCAGGATGATTCTGCCTGACCCCATCAGCTACATAGGTATCCTCCACTTCTCGAAAGTTCACTTTATATCACTTCACTTTTACAGAAGAGCTGTAAAACAATACGTGTCTTCACTAACCAAAAGAAATCTGAAGGGGATTTTTTTAACAAAAAAAGGTGAAAACAGCGTTCAGCATTTGTTTTGCAGTGAGTCAGCGAGCCCTCCGACAGGCAGCGTGCACCACAGCAGCAAGAGCGGCCCCGCCCGGCTCCTCCCCCTAGAACTGCACCCAGCTTCTCAGCCTCAGGCCGCCATTGCTTTGAACTGTGCCTGTGAGCATCTGCGCTTCATCTTGACTTGCTTCCTGTATCTGCTAGCAAGATGTGTCCTAAGGTAACTGCTTCTTCGCTTTACGCCATTTCAGCTTACAAAAGCTTTCTTAGGAATGCTCCACTTTCAAACAGTGGGGGAAACCTGTATATGATCATCTTTGGCATCCATTTTGAAGAATGGGACACTTCACATTTTATAAAACACATGACGTCACACACATGCACAAGACACAAGACACATTTCATAAACTAAGTATACCAAAATAACAATACAAATTCAGTGATCCAAGAAAAGAAAAAATAAATCCCAGATGCTATGATATGAAAGGAACAGAAGTGGGGTTGAAAGAGGGGAAACAAACTGTAGTAATGTTGGCTATAAACTGACATATTACGAGCTTTCTCAAAAAATTTTCAGGTATTCATTTTCTCAACAATCAACAAATGTTAAGTGCCTGATTAATGCCAGGCACTATGGTAAGCACTGGAAATAAGACACTGAACACAGTCCCTGCCCTAAAAGAGATCAGTTGTCTATCTCCTCAACTAGATTTTAACAGACAGTTATAATATACTACAGTAAGTGCAACCAACATGGTGAGGGCACATCAAATTTAGAACTGACGAGGCTATCTACTAAAAAAGAATGGAAAGGATGTGGCTATAAAACCCAGCACTGAAATTTTAATTAATTTGAGATCAGTACAACTATCCATGAATCTCAAACAGTAATGTGATAATGTGGACTTTGGCCAAAATACTAGCATTACAAACTTCAACACCCCTTTTTTATATGGAGAGTCCTCAACTCCCTTTAACCAGAATGTAGGAAAAGTGGTAACCAGAGACATTTTGCTCAGAATATAGGCAAACAGGGAAGCTTTCCTGAGCAAAAGTCAAAACTGATTTATCTCAAAACCATACTTCCCTTTCTTCTGAGATAAATATTCCTTAAATCACAGAGACATTTAGTAGCACAAAATCTATGTGACATATACCAAGAAATTAATTATATTCTTCTATGGCTTTGCTTTCAGATAGTGGGGAGGTGAAATGTGTTTCTATAATACCTTTTTATTAAAAGTTAATGCAGGGCTTCCCTGGTGGCGCAGTGGTTGGGAATCCACCTGCCAATGCAGGGGACAGGGGTTCCAGCCCTGGTCGGGGAAGATCCCACATGCCACAGAGCAGCTAAGCTCGTGCGCCACAACTACTGAGCCTGCACTCTAGAGTCTGCGAGCCACAACTACTGAGCCCACATGCCACAACTACTGAAGTCCACGCGCCTAGAGCCTGTGCTCCACAACAAGAGAAGCCACTGCCATGAGAAGCCCGCGCACCGCAACGAAGAGTAGCCCCCGCTCGCCGCAACTAGAGAAAGCCCGCACGCAGCAACAAAGACCCAGTGCAGCCAAAAATAATAAATAAATAAAATTAAATTTAAAAAAAAGAAAGGATACATAAAGTTAAAAAAAAAAAAAGAAGTTAATGCACTGATGAAAATGCAAACCACTCTACAGGCAACTAAGAGAGACCATACGTTCATGCGTCTAAATGAACATAACCATAGGAGCTATTTGGGCCTCCTACTTGCCATGGTAAATCTGCTCCACTATCTGATGCTATCCTTCAGTTCACAGAGCACCCATACTCACCAGCTGGCCTGCCAGCAGTGGCATATACTCAATGATGGCCAGCCGGACCCTCCATTTGGCATCTTCAGCCAGCTCCACTATGGCAGGAAGGAGTGATTGAGAGAGCTGCCGGATTCCAATCACTTCATTTACACAGTCCAAATTGGAGATGATGTTCAAACGCACTTCAGGACACTGCAAGTACACAAGCCCCAAAAGACCACATGTAAAGATCAAGTTCTCTGCCCAACATTCTCCTACCACCACAATGAGTAAATAAATTTTAAAATAAGAAAGTATGACTTGGGTGAAAAAAGTATCGTCTTGGAAGAAATACTTAATACTGAGTACACAAATAATTCAAAGCACATAATTTTACTGATCTTAACCAGAACTTTCAATGAAAAATCTATAGAAAGGTAAAGGGCATAGGCTACGAAATCAAATTACATGCATTCAAATCCCAGATCTACCACTGCTGAGACCCTGGGTAAGTTATTTTACCTCTGTGCTTCACCTTCTTCATCTGTAAAATGGGAATAATAATAAGACCCACCCTCATAAGACTGTTGTGAGAATTACATGTAATAATAATACATGCAAAGCATTTATGATCATGCCTGGCACATGGTGTTAATAAATATTAGCTAACGTTATAATTTTGATATTATTATATCTAGATTTAAATGAAAGAAACTTATCAAACAAAGATCCATTAAGTTTAAAGAGAAAAAAAAAGCAGCGAATATAAGCAGGAATTAGGCAGAGAAGATGGAAAGACATTTTTAAGTCTGTATCAAATGGCCCATTTTCTGGGGAACTTATAACCCCATGCCCAAACATTGTCAATGGTTTAGAATAAGTTACTTTTTTGGGTTCTATCTCAGTGAGACCCCAAACAAAAACCAAACCAAATCACTGACTATCAAAGGACAACAAAATTTATAGCCAGACTTACCTCATCCTTTAACTGAGCTAAAAAAAGAGGTAGAAGATGTTCAATGGTATTCCCTTTGCCCAAAATTGTAGACAATCCCATAATTACAGAAGCTAGAGCCGACTTGACATGTTGATTTGTATCAGATACTAATTCCTAAAACAAAATCAAAATTAAAAGGCTTTCTTTTTTTTGCAAGACAACAGAAACTTCCATACCATTTCACAAGGAATTTTAAAAGACAGCGCTATTTCAGTATTGATTAGTTGATAAAGTTTCCTAGACCATCTGTCAAATAATATAAACCTATGCACCAAAGAGCACTTTATACTGATAAAGCACTAATAAGTAATAAATAACAATGTCACATGTTAACATATCTGTCCCATTCATCCCTGGTCCACGTTTAAACTCAAAGAGCTTTAAGGTAATATTGATACAAACAAAAACTGAGGTAAGGTTTACCTTCATATAGGGCAAAGTGAAACAAAAAATAAACTAAAGTTAGGTTTACCTTTATATAGGGCAGAATTTGATTCATAATTATGGTCTCTCTACCTTCCATGGGCAAGTTCTCACAAAGTTCTAAAAGAGGTAAATAGAAAAAAAAAAAAAAAAAAGCTTACATAGAGCCATTACAAGGAGCCAAATGAAGAAATTTAACCAGTTTTATCAACAGTTTCAAGTTAAATCAAATCATATGTTTAAGCAAGTAAGCTCCAAGGAGGAAAACTGGCTTATTTTAAATGCACTTTTTGGTCAATCTATATGCCACTGTGTACCACACCAATCCAACCTGGAAATGCCTTTTTTTTTTTTTTTCCTAAAAACAGAAACAGGGTAACACAGCTGTTTGGTTTTAAATATAAAGGGAGTAGCTTTATGTGACAATGTAACATTTCAACACATTAAAATTTATTTGAAAACATAATCTAGAACAAAAAAAATACAAAATTCACTGACATAAAAAATGCACCAAAGTGAATGACATAAACTGATGCCTTAACCTTTTACTTTGTGGGCAGCAGCTGCTCGGACTTCAGCTTCACAGTCTTTGAGTAGGTTCTGAAAGGCGGGGATGAGGTCATTTAGGGTGATTTTGGGACCCACAGCTTTCTGGAGCTATGAAAGAATTTGTACAGGTTTTAATGTATTCTAAACAAAATAAATAACATGAACACACAAAACAGAGCAATCTTCAAGTACAGACAGTCCCCAACTTATGATCGTTTGACTTAAGATTTTTCAACTTTAGGATGGTGTGAAAGCAATACACGTTCAGTAGAAACCAAACTTCAGATTTTGAATTTTGATCTTTTCCCAGGCTAGCGATATGCAGTACAATCCTCCCGTGATGCTGGGCAGAGGGAGGAAGCCCCAGCTCCCGGTCAGCCATGTAATCACGAGGGGAAACAACCGCTACATGTAAAACCATTCTGTTTTTCACTTTTAGTACAGCGTTGAATAAATTACATGAGATATTCAACACTTTATTATAAAATAGGTTTTGTGTTAGATGATTCTGCCTAACTGTAGGCTAATGTAAGTGTTCTGAGCACATTTAAAGTAGGCGAGGCTAAGCTATGATGTCCAGCAGGTATTAAATGCACTTTCAACTTGCAATGGGTTTATCGGGATATAACCCCATTCTGAGTCCAGGAAGATCTATATATGTTTTTGCCATGAGCACTTCCAATTCAGAAACTTTTGGTACAACAGCAAATCTGAGGGTTTCTGTTTTTTTTCTTTAGTACTCAAAAAATGTCAGTGCAACAATTTTACCTCTGAAAATTTGTCAGCTACCATATAGCGAACTCGCCAAGATTTATCTTCTGCTGCTTGTCGAAGTGTAGGCATCACCAAAGCCTCAAGGTCATCCTCAGAAAGTAACTGAGCAATACTGACACAAGCTTCCACAGCTAGGAGGCGCACTGAATCCTAATGAACAAAATTCCTTTCCGTTAGTCAGATAATATTTACTGAGAGCCACGCGGCAGAGTGTGGTGTGTGGTAGTGCCGTGGGTATCATTTAATAAAAAAAAAACAACCCCACTATATGCAGCTCATGTCTTTATGTCTTGAAATAGCTGCTCCCTTTGCCTGGAATGGCAGGCATGTCGAAGCCATAAAGGCAGAAATGACTGTCCTCTGAACGAACAGCAAAGTAATGACGTTATTTAGAGTGCAGGATTAAGGAAAATGAAAATAAAATGTGAAGACTGAGAAAAGAAAACATTTTAATGATGTCTCTAAATCCTCACTATAAGAAGTTGAGGGATAAAAATGAAAACAATGCTTGTACAAGTTGTTTACAACAGATCAGAACGGAGAAAGAGAATAGGGGATAAGGGTAAGGGAATGACTTAGGAAGCTCAGTTTTCAAAATACTCATTGTAGGATGGCAGTAATAGGAGTTTAGGCAAGAGATAATGACTTAGAAAAAAATACATAGGAAAACAAATTTTAAAAGTAATTTAAAAAAAAAACATTCAGTTTAAGTGTTGATGATCAAGGACAGAATAACTTTGAGGTAGCCAAACATAGAAAACCCAGCAGAAGAAATTAGGTGTGGGATTAATGAACTCAGCTTCCCAAATGTAGACCACCAAGCATCGACGTAGTACCTATGTGTCCTTTGCACAAGTAGAAGTACATAATTAGACAAATCAATGAAAAATAGGGAATTGAGACCATAGATTTGGTAATCATAAATATATTAAAAAAATAAAAATTAAAAAAAAATAAAAAAATAAATAATACATTAGTAGGAACTGAAAATACATAAACATCTGAGCACCCAGAAGAAACAAGACAAAAACTTTAAGAGTATGTGTGTGTATACATACATATATAAATATTTTATATATGTAACATTCCTTTATGTGTCTATCTAGGCATGTGCAAACACACAAGGGATAACAGCGACTCCAACTTTCCGAAACACTACACGTTTACAGATCAACAATAACTTATCCTACGCCAAAGATACTCACTACTCTATCTAAAGGAACAGGCTAAAAAAGGCAGAACTAGGTTCTTGGTAGTGGCTATACAGCTATTTTCAGATTCCAAAAATTATGATGAATCAAGGGATTACCGTCATCTACGGAAATATATACCCATCAATATTTGTTCAATTAATCAACTGCTTCTCTTCCAGAACTCCTGATTTTCTTCCCTATACCTGCTACTCCTCCCAGAATCTTCTCCATCTCAGCAGTGACACCAGCATCCACACAGTTGCTCAAGCCAAAAATCAAAGAGATCTTGATTCCTCTTCCCTTCATCCAATTCAATCATAGTTCTACTGACTACCTCCAAAACTATCTCCAGTGCCTCTCCATCTTCACTATACCACCCTAGTTCACCACTGTCTCCTGCCTGGATTATTACAAAAGTCTCCTAACTTGTCTTGCTGTTTCTACTCTCAACCCCACCTTACAATTTAGTTTTCACCCAGAAGCCAGAATGATCTTTTAAAAATGTAGATTACATCAAATCACACCGCTGCTTAAAATCTCGGTGTATTCTCATTCCACCTAGAAAAGAAAATCCAAACCCTACACCCTGGTTTAAAGGTCCCCCACAATCTGGTCCCTGCTTATCTTCTCCAAACTCGTCTCTCATCAGAGTCCCTTTCGCCCACTATGTTCTAACCTCAGGGCCTTTACACTAAGTGTCCTCTCTTCCTGGAATTCTCTTTTCCTGGAGCTCTGACACCCTAGGAAAGGGCATGGCTGGCATTTTTCTTTCATGTCTCAGTTTATGCCACCTCTTCACAGTCCTTCTCTGACTAACCAGTCTAGAGGAATGCCCTACAATCACTCCCCACCACTGTGTCACCCGACTCTATTTTCTTCATAGTATTTATCTCCAATGTTTTGTTTGTTTATTATCTGTTTTCCTTCATTAAATTGTAAACTCCATGACAGCATGGTCCCTGTACACCCTGCTTAACACTGTAAACCAGCACTAGAACAGTGCCTGATATGTAGAAGGTGCTTGATAAATGCTTTCTCAATGAATGACTAAGGCAGGAGCAGCAATTCTATCAGTAGTCAGAGTGAATATACACACATGTATTTTACAACTAAGCACAATATTTTTTTGAGCATCCATTGCTGCTAATACCACAACTAGACGTATCTCTTGATGAAAAGTAACCTCCACCTACGAAGTGATCTTATTGCCCCCAAAATATCAAACCTAACTCTCCTTAAGCCTTTAGATCAGAGCTGGGGCAAGTGCTGGCCAAATCTGAAAAGCAGCAAGTTTCTGTAAATAAAATTTTACTGGAACGGCACCATGCCCATTAGTTTACGTATTATAGTGTGCTACATACAACAGCAGAGCTTTGTAGTTACAACAGAGACTGTCTGGTCCACAAAGCCTAAAATATTTACTATCTGGCCCTTTCACAAATCTCCACTCTAGATTCAACTACCAATTTTGCAGGACAAAAGAAAATGTTAAATTATACCACTGGAAATGTAATCAACGAAATCTCAAATGAGGATTCTAAACCTGTACTGTCCAATGCGACCACCACTACCCACTCACTAGCTACTTCTGAGTGCCTGAAATGTAACTAGTGCCACATGTTTAAATGATAGTTATTTTGGATATACTGGGTTAAATAAAATATATTATTAAAATCAATTTCACCTGTTTCTTACTTTTTAAAACGTGGCTACTACACAACTTAAAAGCAACAGCAGCTTACATTGTATTTCTGTTGGATAATGCTGTTTTAAACTATACTGTATGAATAATAAAAATGCAAAGAGAAGTAAGGAGGTGGTTACCACAAAAGTCAAGATAAAGTGTTAGTCTTAAGGGGGTGGAGAGTGAGGAGTGGGAACTGGGGAGCGGGGCTGTGTTTGGGAGGGAGCCCATGCTGGGCTTCCGGGGTAGTGGCTGTCGAAGTTCTATCTCCTTTCATGGATGAAAGTTACAAGATGACATTAACTTGTAATGATTCATTAAGATGCATATTCACTTTGTGCTGTTTTCTATATATTATTTTAATAAATTAAAAAATTTCTTTCGAAAGATTTACCATCTTTAGATCTAGAAGCTGAAAATAAGACTCATGGGTATGTATCTGCTGCTCTTGATCCTGTACACATAAAGAGATTCTAGGGCAGGAACTAGGCAAAACCTGAAGGGCTCTTCTTCTGGAGTCCAGGAACTCTGGGGGCTGATCCTCCAAAGCACCATACAGAGAGGCAGTGCAGCTTAGCAGCGAAGGCCATGAACTCTGGAGCTAAACTGCCTAGACTCAAATCCCCACTCCAACACTGCTAACTATGCAACCCTGAGCAAGTCACTTCAATTTCCTGTGCCTGTTTCCAATTATGTAAAATGGGGTATCTACCTAATGGGGCTGTTGTGAGGACTGAATTACTTCCCATATGTAAACCACTTAAAACAGGCTGAGAAAGATTTATTTAGGTGCTTGCTAGTGTATGATTATTGCTATTTCTACACCAATGAGATCCAGATCCTTGGATTTATAACTGCTATCAAGTGAAGTCATCCTATACACTCACATAGAGGATGCAGAGGGTCAAACAGCTTTCCCAATACATGCTATGCTTGTTTATCTGAAAGCCAAAAATTCTAGGAAACATTACTCTCCCATGACAATCCAGCCTGCAGTGCCCAAAGGTATGTTACCCTTTAATGCAGCTTTGGTCTTCCTTTCTAATTATGGCTCTCATTTCCTCTTTGACACCCCCTTCCTTTTAACAGCTGCTAATGTAAAAGAAAATTGTGGTCTGGTTAAGAAAGAATTATAAGGACACTGAGATGGGTCATATGAAACTTTATCCAGGCCAGAATTAAATATTAATTCTGCAAAAAGGATCCTACCATGAGAACCAAAACACCCAAAGAAATTCTTAAAATTTTAAGAGGAGCATATCTGAGTACTTGAATTACTAAGAGTTAGCCTACCTGTTCATCGGAAGCTAGACTAGTGAACAGTGGAACAATTTCACTTTTCACACTGTCTAATTCCAAAACTTTTGCAAATTCACCCAATTTGGAGGCAGCAGCACGTCGTACCATTGGTGTGTCATCTGAGCACAAGGAACGGAAGTGCCTGCAGCAAATGAAATAATGAAGGTATTTCCTGTCAAATGCCATTAATTAAGCATCCCCCAACGCACACAGAAATTTCAGAGGTTTTCTCTTACAAACATCAGGGATTAGACTTCTACTCATAGAAGTAACAAAGGAAAACCCACGGGTATATTCAACTGGACAATAAAAAGTGGTGTCATCAATCCGACTACCCTGAGACCAGTCACTCACTGGTAACAGGGTACTGTGTAACTTGTCAGCTATGAACTCCCAATAACCCCAAATAACTAAAAAAATACCATATCTTACTGTCTAATTTCTGCTTTGACAGCACTGGAAGACCTGGGATAGCAAACGCTGAACAAACCACATGCAGATGTGCGAGAGGTGAACCAATCCCCACTCGCTAGGCGTTTCACCAGAGGGACAAAGTGAGCCTCCAGGGCCACAGGAGTGTGCTCCTGGGAGATCTGCCTCAGGGACTCCACAGCCTTGTCTCGAACCACAGTCTCTTCCACGGTCGCCAGACTTTCCAGAGGAGGCTGAATAGACCAAAACGGAAAACCAGAGAGAAAACTTACTGAATCAGGTTAGATACAGATTATCACCTTTTAAAGTGACTGAAGGGAGGTGGTACATGTAACCAGAATGTTAGCTACATCACACCAAATGGTTACTTTCAGTTCACATGGTGATAACATATGGTGCGTCCAACCTGAAGACACGACTTCTGTAGGACAGCCAAGATCTCACGTCCCAGATGGCAATTCCCAGATGGTGTCTACAAATGACACAGTGGAAGAGACTTGACACAATATTAATATTATTGTGAGCTGAATCACTAGATTTAAAAGCTATGTAGCAGGACTTCCCTGGCGGTCCAGTGGTTAAAACTCCGTGCTTCTACTGCAGGGGGCGTGGGTTTGATCCCTGGTCGGGGAACTAAGACCCCACAAGCCGTACGGTGCGGCCAAAACAATAAATAAATAAAAGTTTTGTAGCCAAATTCAGACAGGATCATGTACACTTCCTCAAGAGTAAGTGCAAAAACATGACCAACGCTGGGCACCACAATTACACAAGGGCATCTCATCAGGACACTGAGTCCACGGCCTTTGGATCATTATTCTACCATTCCTGGAGGTGGATGCTACCTCTGTCCACTGTCTCCACACCAACCTATAAAAGGCTGAGAACAAAATCCTTTTTTCAGAATACATCCAGAATCTTCCCATGAGCCACACACAGAGTGGGAGTTTCCAAAAGAACAATTAAGTGAAGAGGGCAGAGATGGTAGGAAACCTTGCCTGCAGCTTTAGAAATAGAAGAGACCAAAGGGGTTGGTCTGGGCTAGGATCAGTGAGTGAATATAACACAGCCCAGTAGAAAGTGACAGAGGGCGGGTTCTCTGAACCTCTGCCTTTCTGGGTTTACACTCAGTCCAGGCAAAGGCAGCATATACCATGGGGTGCAAATGTTAAAGACAAAACCCACATGTAGAACTGACCAGGAGAGTGAAACACAATTATGAGTCAAAGGAGAGATGTGTGTCTATCCAATAATACATTTCAAAAATTATTTGATACTCAGAGGTAGAAAGTACTCAGCTTTTCTAAGAGGCATTTCCGAAGCCCTTTGAAAAGATACTGCTTTCTGACTTGTAAAAGCCTTTCATGATCTGTCCACTGCCATCTCTGACCTCCTCTCATGCAGTAGCACTGGATAATCTCTATCACTACTACAGGGTAAGGCAAGCTCCTGTCTCTTGATGTGAACACTGCCTATCTCTCCATGCTCTTTTCCTATGCCCCCGGACCACCACTTCTTCCAACTCTAGCACCAACACTGTATACTCCTGCAGTCCAACCAGTTCCATGCTTCCAAGGCTCTTAAACTCTTTCTTTTAAAATGATAATTATTGTTATATTCTAGCACTGAGGATACAGAAGAGACAGGGCCACAATTTCCTTGCTCTAGTAGAGTTCACATTCTTTTTTTTTTTCTTTTTTTGGTCTTTTGATTTTATTTTTTTTAATTTATTTTATTCAAGTATAGTTGATGTACAATGTCGTGTTAATTTCAGCAAAGTGATTCAGTTATACATATATATACATTGTTTTCCATTATGGTTTATCACAGGATATTGAATACAGTTTACATTCTAATGGAGGAAGATAACAACTAATCAAGAAAACAACTAGATGGTGTTGAGTGTTCTGTAAAGAACTAGAATAAGGGGAATTCCCTGGCGGCCCAATGGTTAGGACTCCGCGCTTTCACTGCCAAGGGCCAGGGTTCAATCCCTGGTCGGGGAACTAAGATCCCACAAGCCAAGTGGTGCGGTCAAAAAAAAAAAAAAAAAAAAAGAATAGGATGATGTGATAAGGGGTGAGTGGGGAAGCAATTTCAGGTTGAGTGGTCAGAGAAGGCCTCTCTGAGATGCATTAAAGTTGATATCTGAATGACAAAGAGACAGCCCCAGGAAGCTCAAAAAGAAACATTTTATTATAGGGAATACCTAGGGCAAAAGTCTTAAGGCAATAAGCTTGGTTTATTCAAAGAACAGAAAGAAGACCATTGTGAATGGAATGAGGTTATTATGAGGCAACACGTGAGATAAGCTCATAGGGGCAAGTTTTGTAAACTAAGGTACAAGCTAAGGTAGAAATCTGGGATTTTCTAAGAGCCGTGGCAGGCAGTGAGTGATCCACCCGCTGGGTGAAGAGTGAACTGTAGTGGTGGGGCGGGAGGCATGAGTGGAAGGGAACTAGTTAGAAAGTCACTGCAGTAAAATCTAGAGGAAAGATCGTGTCGTCTAGAAAGACTAGAGGAATGAAGAGCTAGGTGGTAGTAGGGATGAAGGAGAGTGAACTGATTTGGAATATATATAGAATCTATAGGAGTTACTAATGGATTAGATGTGGGAAATGAGGGAAAGCGAATTCAAGAATGTCTTCTAGGTTTTGGTTTGTGCAACTGGGTAGACAGTGATGCCATTTTACTGCAATGGCGCAACTAATTAGGAGGCATATTTGGGGGAGAAAATTGAGTTCTGTTTTAGATGTTAAATTTGAAATGCCTGTTTGACATCCAAGTAGAAAAATCATAGGCAGATATATAGAGAAAGACAAACATAAATATTTATATCTATCTTTCTAAATATATCTATATCTGGAGTTCCATGGAAAGGTAAGAGGTAAAGACAGAAGTCACAAGAGTCAGCAATATAATACAGACAATATTTAAGCCCTGAAGCATTCAGCCCTATCTTGTCTAACTGGCAAATTCCTAGTCATCCTTCAAAACCTAGTTCAGACATTCTCTCCCAACAGACCTTCCCTGATCACCCTGGGTTAATCCCTTTCCCTTCTCTTTACCTGAATGCCTTTTATGTGCTTCAGATTTTTCCATCTAACACGCACAGTAATTATTTGTTGACACATAAGGACAGAGGCCTCATTCCATTCATAATGCTCTTCTTTAACATTAACATTGTAACTTCAGTGCCTGATATAATAGGGTCTCAATAAATGTCAACTAAATTAAACTGAATTCATCAAATTCGCAAAGTAAGTCAGAAGCAGAAGTTACAATTAAAGACAAAACTAATAAACATTCCCAAAGCCATAACATTGTTAGATGAGCATTAAGATTTCCACTGTAAGGGGGAAAAAGCCATGAACAAAAACCATCAAATCCTTTTTCTCCCAACCTCTAAAGTAACAAATAAATCTACAGAGGCAAAAAAGAGGATGAAGTTCTTTAATTCATAGTCAGAAAAAATAAGAAAGGGTTAATTGAGTCCAAAGGGCCTGGTTATTTATCCTCTCAATTGCTAACACTGTGACTATCCATAAAAAGATCTGCATAAAAAATGCTGCAGTGTGCCTATCACCAAACAAGGTATCATTTATACTGCAAAAGTTCTAGAAGGAGAGTAGGTAGAATATACTCACCAACAAACAGTGGGCAAAGTCAGGACCTCCCACCAGGCCAGTGAAATTTCCCAGCTGCTCAGCAAGAGTTAACAGTACCTCATCTTCATCATAAATTGTATCTGGAAAAGACAACAACCCAGTACTCATCAACAAGGATAGCTGGCCCAGAGCTGGACACTCACACAAAACTAGGAATAGACTCAACATGTAACTAATAGTCTGTCACAGTCCTAGCAGCCTTTTCCTCCTTCTCAATCAAGAGTCTTTGTGGATCTGTTTTACAGAATGAATTAGAAATCCATAATCCCATATCAATTACTTTCCTATTAGCTAAATAGTTAAGGTCTGAATATGTCTGGCCACAAAATTACAGTATATGCTGTCCTGTTTCTTCATGGGAAACAGCAGGCTCAGTTTAGTACTTACTAATACTGTGGGTAACAAATTCGAAAACAATAGTCAAAGTTTTGAAAGCCACTGGAAAACAGAAATGCCCATGCCTTTCCTCAAAGAGTCACTTACCTGTAAGGAAAGGCAGCAGTTCAGTTCGTGTCCTTTCTACTCCAAGTGCTAGAGCAATTGTTGATAATTTCTTAATACTATTGAGACGGAGCTTTAAAAAAGTAGAAAGAAGAACGAAGTCAAGAAACAGTTGTGATTTAGACCAAAAGACAGTAGTTGCATGCTTCCCTGGTGGCGCAGTGGATAAGAATCTGCCTGCTAATGCAGGGGACACGGGTTCGAGCCCTAGTCGGGGAAGATCCCACATGCCGCGGAACAACTAAGCCCATGTGCCACAACTACTGAGCCTGCACTCTAGAGCCCTTGAACCACAACTACTGAAGCCCACGTGCCTAGAGTCCGTGCTCCGCAACAAGAGAAGCCCGCAACGAAGCCCGTGGGCAGCAATGAAGACCCAACGCAGCCAAAAATAAATAAAATAAATTTTTAAAAAATATGAATCATTAAAAAAAAATTTAATTAAAAAAAAGACAGCAGTTGCAAACAGGTGAGATAATAACATACAGGTAAGAATGAAGAAAACCTTTAATTTAGATTTTATTCTACGAGGAACCTCGAGAACAGTGGAACACGCCTTCATTAGCGAAAGGAAGATTTCTTAGGAGAAACACGTTGACGGGCCCATTAAAGAAATGAAAGAAAATACAGTATTCAGAAAAGTGAGAATTTTAAAAAGAGAGAACTTTGGCAGCGGTGAAACAGGTGAAACGGTTGAGTACAACCCCTGCCTTTTCAAAGAAAAGTTCCATCAGAGCTGATACACCGCCTCCTCTAGGTTAGTTAGCCATCCAACCTAATTTCTACCCCACAAGCCCAGCGGAAGGCAGTCATTCACCTGCACTTCACTGGGCGCCTTGGTATCCTTGCAGCCCGCTCCAGGCCCTCGCGGTCCCGCTCCGCCCTCCTCCCGCTCGCTCAGCTACAGGGACCGCCGGCCCAAGGCTGGACGCGGCGTTCCCACCGCCCCGCCCGGAAGGAGGGCCCAGGAGGGAAGCCGGTTCCCCAACAACCGCCCCGGACCCGGTGCGACGCCGGGCCGAAGCCTCAGCGGGCCGGGACAAAGGGTGCTGGAGAGGTTCCCGGCCCGTCGGGTCGAGCCACCAGAATCCCTCACGGATCTCTCCCCTCCTCCCTGTCAAGTTTCTGCTCCGAGTCCCAGCTTTCAATCCCCGGGCCTCCCCTGCCCCGGGGCGGGCCTTCCCCCTTCCTTACCACGCGCCCGGCCGAGCCCGCCTCCGCTCCCCGGCCCGACTCCAGTACCTGCACGTCCTCATTGCGGAGCTCGTCGATTAAGACCGCGATCGGATAGAGCGAATCGTCTCCATCTCCGCACGCTGCCCCCTGGCCGGTGCCGGGCCCCGCCACGCCCGCCATGTTTTTTCTCCTCCGCTTGGTCGCCGCCGCCCGCTTGCGCCCAGGCCCCGCCCCGCGCCCAGGCCCCGCCCCGCGCCCGGAGAGGCGGGGCTAAGACCCATGCTCAGCTGGTGCTGAGGTTGAGGAAGCAAGTGCCTGGCCGGCCGGTGGAGGCCCCATCCCGGACCCCGTTGCCGAAGCTGCAGGTCTAAACTCCAAAAGACAGGTGGGCTGAGAAAGCGAAAGGAGCCCGCGTGTCCTTTCCCCAGGCAAAAGAAACAGGGGCAGGAATTCATCCTGCTCATGATGATCTGAAGGCGTCGGGGACTTACCTGAGTGAACCATGCTGTGCCCTCTTAGGACTCAGGTGGACCAAAGAGGATGCCCAAGGACAGGAGGAAAAAAGATTTAGCGCCTCTCCTGACTTCATCCTGGCCCTGAGCCATTAGGGTCTCCAGTCCTAATTTCCCCGCTATCCTCAAGCTTCCACAAAACCCCTCCACCTCTTCCTCCGGCCTGTGCGCCAGAATTGTATCTGGCTCCTGCTCCGTAAGACAAATAACGCGGGCGGTGAGAGAAAATGAACAGTGCTATCCAAACTCCCCAGTCAATATTTTTTCCGCTTTCTCCATGCAAGCTGTTAAAAACATGTTGCTCTCTTGTTTTTGTGTTTCTTTTCAGTTTGGTACTGGAATGGTGCCTTCTGTTGTATTTTCTTCCTCCCATTTTTTAGGTCTTTAGCATGCTAGAAGTACAACAATCAAGCAAAACTAGGGCAAGCTTTAATCCTTCCAAATTGGGTGGTGTGGCTACTTTGCTTGTACAAGAAAGGCTAAACTGACCTCTCTAGAACTCCAAGAGTCCTCAAAGGCAGCAGTGGCAGGAGGTGAGGGTATGGGAGTGCTTTCTTACAAAATTGAGTGGGAAGTTTCCATTTACCCTTGTTAGGGCAGCACGGAATAACTAGAATGTCCCTCTTTGTTTGTTTTGAACTATAATTTAAGCAGCTTAGATTGATAGCTACCTATGGTGATCACAAGCTCTGAAATGGTAATTCTATGTGTTTGATTAATTAAAAAAACTAAAATTATTAATAAATCTAATTTAGGAGACTTTTTTTAAAAACATGGAGTTCTTGGAAGTAAACACAGTAGATATGGCTTTTGATCGTAGTGAAAGTTTGGGAACCAATGGATCTGAACAGTAATTCTCAATTTAGGTTTGTGCATGTGTTCTCTAGGGTTTTAATTTTGTCTTCTTTTTTTTTTTAATATTTATTTATTTGGCTGCATCCGGTCTTAGTTGTGGCACGCGGGATCTTCCTTGCAGCATGTGGGAACTTTCTTTGAGGCGCCTGGGCTTCTCTCTAGTTGTTGTGCATGGGCTCAGTAGTTGCAGCACGCGGGCTTACTGGTTGCACAGCATGTGGGATCTTAGTTCCCTGACCAGGGATCAAACCCACATCCCCTGCATTGGAAGGCGGATTCTTAACCACTGGACCACCAGGGAAGTCCCTAATTTTGTTTTCATTTTGATAATTATTTTTTAGATTTGCATGAGCATATTCTGGATTATTTGGATGACTACTTTATAACCTGGTATTGCCACGTGATCTCGATACCTACATTTGCATGTGTGTTCATTGCTGCTTTTATTGTTCTGGGATCATGAGAAAAGAACAGAGGTGGATTTAAAATGAAAATGGTGTTTTCAAGCACAAAATGAAAGCCAAATGACATCATAGGACTGCACTGTCACAGTAGTTCTAACAGAAAAGTGGTGAGAAAATTGAGATAATATAGGTCACTTGGTGGCATAAGCATGTTGAACTCAAAAGAAGCTGAGCTTTCGCAGGCAATAACGTAGTCACAATACAAGGGATAATTAGTCTCAGCAAAATACATCATTTGCCATGTTAAATTACTATAATATTAATATGAGTAGTATTAGTTTTGTGGTTTCATTTGTATTTCACTTGTAAATCTATTTTGGTTTTTTTAGTTGTATAAGAACTATAAATAAAAGAACATTTTATTCCTACTTTATATTTGTAAATTTAAGTAACATGATAATAAAAATAATTTAAGTAAACTTAGGGTTTTCAAGATTTTTTTCCTTAGAAATGGATCCAAATACTACTCGTTTGAGAAGCGGAAAGTTAATAGTTTTTTTGATTTAGTACTTTACCAGTTAGGAGATCAGAGGGGGCTCCTATTGGCATAGGGAGGAGAAATCTGTTCCCTTATAGTTTATGTGAAAAGGCTTCAGAAATGATAAAGGAAGCAAGCGCAGAAAGAAGCACATTAAGTCAGTTCCACACATATCATCTCTAGATATTAGCTCAGGCTTAGACGAGCTTCGGTATGCTAAACAAAAACTAGCACACTGATGGATGCTAAACTATTTTGTTTAAAACTCAAATATGCTTTGCTTACCCAAGCACAATGAATTGGACACCTATGGAATAACACAAGCTGAGAAAATAGGCCCCAGAAAATTGCCCGGTTTGAGAGTCATCAATTCTGGACTTCAGTTCCCACCTCTGTCTCTGACTTATCGTGACTTACCTCTCCCTATGCCTCAGTCCCACCTCCCACCCCCTCACCCCCAATAAAATGAAGCTAACCACCTCTGATTCCCTCTCTAGTTACTGCGATGATGTGAGGATGAAACAGGTAGTAAACGCGGAGATGCTAGTAAATCCTTCAATAAAGTGATTAAAACAAACAGACTGCAGCAGAAAGAGGCTATTTCAAACACTGGGCTGAATGGAAACGGGAACTAAATCTAAGACTGTCTTTTGGGGAATGTCCAAAAGATAGTCCACTGACTATCTGAATCACCTAAAATGCTTGTTAAAAATGCAGATTCCTGGCCTCCACCCCGGATCTACTGAATCAGACTCCCTGAGAATGGGGCACATTTTGCCGTGCACCCCTGGTGATTTTAATGTTCACTGATGTGTGAAAGTCATTGATTTTAAAAATTCATCTGGAAAAATAATTTCCATGTCAACAAAGAAGCATCTGCTCATGGAGAGTCTGAAAAGTCTGCTCAGGTAGCCTTTGGAGGCCGCCTCTGTCCAAAAAAAGCAAATGACAGCTACAGCTGCTTATCACTAAACAATTCTGTCCCTTTTGGTTGTGGTTTTTGCCAGATTATAATGATCCCTCTTTCGCGTGATTCCTGGAAGCTAGCAAAGCACTGCAAATACAGTCCTGTGGCACTGAGCTGTTTCTGTATCCTCCTCTCCCCTCTGTTGCTCCCTCTGGTTCTCCTTTCCACGCCCCACACACACCACAAGAAACTAGTGACCAGGGAGCACCAGAGGCAGCCGCTGAGATTAGGCTGAGGATTTAAGGCAACCCTTGGGAAACAACGTGACATGCTCAGCACAAAAGCACTGAGTTCTGACACCCACATACAGTTCACTCATCAAATGAATGAAAGGAAGACAAGGTTAGACTTGCCAGTTCCTGTCAGGTGAAGCATGGAGAATACAGAGAAGCACAGGCAGATGGGATCAACAGCTCTCAGTGTCACAGCAGAAAAGGGTCAGTCCTGAGGAAGCTTGGATGACATTGGCGTATCCTCCTGCCTCTTGCCTCACGTTTATTAAGGTTGCCTCTTCCTCACAGAGCTTTGCAAATAAGCACTCATTCAAGGGCTGATCTGATCCACAGAGTCACCCTACTGGGAGAAGGCTGAGCGCAGGAGAGAGAACTATGTGTAGGTGGTTCTCTCAGGGCAGACCCAGAAGTGTCATCCCATTGAGAAGGCCATCAAGGAAGTGGTGGGTGGCCCAGTTCGTGCACAGAAAACCTGAGGCACATACAGGCATTTTCCAACTCTCTTCATTTAGCAAGATGACCCTGGGAAACTGATTCCCAGGTCTGTACTTAATTCACTGCAGCGTAGTCATTATCACCGTAGCATTAATGATATTTCCAATTTATATTTATACGAAGAATGTCTTCATTCTGTGGGACTCAAATATTTTCCCCTCAACTTTACCTCAATATTTTCTCCTTTTTTCTCTTTTCCACTTTGTGGCAAAATTTTAATCCCAATATTATGGCTGGGAATACTTGACAAAGAGAAAGAGACTTTACCTGGACCCACACAGTGCCTCAGAAGAAGCTATAGAACTCATAATCAGGGATTCTCACTGTCCCTTGCTTTATCCCCTCCGTCTGTGCCACAGCTTATCACCGTAGGTAAAATTGGATTTCCAGAGCAAAACTTTGTTTGAATTCTTGGGAAGAACAAATCAAAGAAATGAGACAGTTCTGATTCAGGGCAGTCTATACGGTGGTTACGAGAGTATACAGTGGAATCAGGAAGACCTAGATTGACATCCCAGCTCTACCAATTACTAATGTGTGACTTTGGGCAAATAACTTATCCTCTCTGAATCTTGGTTTCTTCATCCGTAGAGTGGGGCTGTAAAGCTTACCGCATGTGGTTAAGATTAAATAATTCACATAGAGTGCTTAGATTAGTACCTGACAAGAGTAAGCCCTCAGATATTAGCCATTAATAGTTATCATCTACTGAGGAAACAGAAGCAGGAAAGAAAACATTCCAATCAACTGAGCTTTAGCAACAAAGAGGACCAATGTGGAAGGATGATGAAATCTACATGATTTAGAGTCAGAAGACCTGACTCAAGGCCTTCCAGAAGGCTTTCTCATTGGTAAGATAGGGACAAATCTTACCTTACTTCTCTCTTGGGGTTGTTGTGAGGAATAAGATCCATACTGTAAAGTACCTTGTAAATGGTAGGAACGACACAACTGTTAGCAGTTATGTTTTTGATTTCCAGGGGCTCACTGAATCACTGAATCTGGTGCCCACACCAAACATATAAAGAGAACACCTGGAGACCTAAGTTCAAGGTCTGTCAGCCCCCAATTCCCAAAGAACAGCAGTCAGAATTAGTACTTCCCCTGACCACAAGGGTAGATTTAAGATACAACAAATCTGGAGATCAAGCAGACATGGTGACCTTTCTCAAAAGTCTTAGGCCCCTGAGTCCTATTATGGGCCCTAACATTCTTAGGACAGACCCCTGGTTATCTTGCCAGATGCTATACACAGCCCCAAAAAAACCTTTGTTACAGTGTTAAGTGAATAAGCAAGGTACACAGTGTTATTGAAATTGTGGTACACAGTGTAATTTAAACTGAAAATGTTCAGAATTAATAGATTACTCCTAAATAGTTAATATCAAAATATCTTAAGATTTAAAAAAAAAAGCAAGTGCCAGAGCAATGTATATAGTATCTTACTATTTGTATAAAGTAGAATGCACATACATGTGCTTGTATAAGCATTAAAAAAAAAATCTCTAGAAGAACACACATGACTAACCACATTGGTTGATTATGGGTATCTGGGAAACAGAAATGGGAGATTTTTCAATTTTTCCATTTATCCTTTTGTTTGTTTGGTTTTTACTATTTACTAAACTCCAGATTTTACTCAAATTTCATCCATTTTTCCACTAATGTCTTTTTTTCTGTTTTAGGACCCAATCTGGAATATCACATTGCATTTAAGCTTTTTGAATACTGAACCATAAAAATTATTACATATTCAAACAAACACACCTTCTGGCTCTTGGTTACCACACTGTAGACTGCACTCTGCCTCCCCCTGGTTGGTTTCCCCAGTGACATCCATACATGTGTATTAATAGTCTCCTCCTGCCAGCTATTCCCTATCTAGCCCTACTTTGTCCACGCGGTAGAGTCCAGATTCCCTTCTCCCTTATTTTTGTAAGCCCTCATCACCATGTATTGTACTACACCCAGCCAATGTAAGTAGCTTCCAGCATCAGGGCATACTGTCCCCAGACCCCAATTAGGCAGAGGTTTGATTTAGCAAAAGCAGGGATTACTTAAAATATTCCAGGTCCCCTAAAAGCTTTTCCCTGTGGTGTCCCCTGAAGATGGTATTCTTTCCCATTTAAAAAAAAATATTTATTTATTTTTTTGGCTGCGTCGGGTCTTAGTTGCGGTAGGCGGGATCTTTGCTGCGGCACACGGGCTTCTCTCTAGTTGTGGCGCACAGGCTCTAGAGCGTGCAGGCTCAGTAGCAGTGGCGCACAGCCTTAGTTGCCCTGCAGCACGTGGGATCTTAGCTCCTTGACCAGGGATCGAACCTGCGTCCCCTGTACTGGAAGGCAGATTCTTAACCACTGGACCACCAGGGAAGCCCCCCCCCTTTTTTTTTCTCTGATCTGCCCAACAGAACTGTTAGGAAAAAGGTCACAGGAGTAAGAAAGAAGCAGTGCCAAGACCCCTGGACACACGATTCACATCTCAGCAGAGATTCAGCTGGGACTGTAGTCAGAAACCAGAATTTCCACTGACTTCTAGGACTTCAGGAAATCAGCTCCCTTTCTAATCTAGCTGTGTGAAATTAAAATTAGCTGAGGGCTCACAGTGTTCTAGAAAATCCCCTACAGATGAGAGTGGGCATATTCAGGGTGGTATGGCAAGAGACATACAACACAGAAACAGACTCAGACTTCAGAAACAAACTTATGGTTACCAAAGTGGAAAGGTGGGGGGAGGGATAAATTAGGAATTTGGGATTAAAAGATACACACTACTCTATATAAAAGAGATAATCGACAAGGACCTACTGTATAGCACAGGGAACTCTACTCAATACTCTGTAATAACCTCTATTGGAAAAGAATCTGAAAAAGAATGGATGTATGTGTATGTATAACTGATTCACTTTGCTGTACACCTGAAACTAACACAGCATTGTAAGTCAACTATACGACAATATAAAATAAAAATTATTTTTAAAAAAAGAAAGAAAAGCAAAGCCCCTACAAAGACTGAACACTCTGTCTTACTAGGACAAGCTCTGGGCTCTGATTATGGAAGGCAGAATAAGAAGGTGGTTGAAAAAGTGACATGAATAAGACTAGACCCTGTTCTTATCTCTGCCCATCTAGCCATTCCAGACACCTAAGCACAATAACCAAACAAGAGGTCATGAAATAGGGAGGGTACGATCATGGTTACGAGAGAGGGTCTGGAGCCAGACAGACTGTTTGGGTTTGAATCCCAGGTCTGCAACTTTCTACCCAGGTGATCTTGGGCAAACCATTTAATATCTCTGAGTATCAGTTTCCCCATCTTTAAAAAGAGGATAATAGTTACCGAGCTCACAAGGTTGTTGTGAGGATTATGTGAGAAAAAGAAGCAACTTGAAACCTTCTTGACATATAGTAAATGCTTAATAAGTGTTAGCTATTACTCGTATTATTTCTGCACAGAGCAAATCTGATGATCTAGAGGGTAAAAAAAACATAAAAGGAAAACAAGAAACCCCCCAAATGACAAAAACCCCAAACCTCAATCTATTCCCCAGATAGTTCTAAGATTGAGTTCAGAAATGGGATAAAGAAGGGAAATTTTCCTTCTTTATCAAAGAGGTGAACTTGTCTGTCCCTAAAGGCCTAAATCTGCCTAAGTGGATACCCTATACTTTTAAATTCAAATTCTACTTCCTTCTGCAAATGTTTGCTTTTCACCCCACGACCTACACATAAGGAGAAATCAAAGGTATTCTCAGACCGTTTACTTTATAGGGGCTCAGCCCCTTCTACCTTAAGTTGAGCTACTGTGCTGTAGATAATGTGTTGGCATCTGATGGAGGGGAGAACCCTGAACATTCATATAGCCTTTGAGTTGCCTTTGATATCAGTAAGTTAGCAGAGGAAAAGTTAAGACTGCTTTGCTCATGTCTGGAAACTTGAAAATGAGTCAATGCCTGGTAATTACCCCTAAAAGTAGCTGCTTCCCCCTCTCAACCAAACACATATCTTTTACTACCTATGAATACCATCAAGGTCATGTCAACAGAGGTAAAATTAACTGGGAAGAATTGACCTGTGGATCATTTACCAACCAGGGAATCACTGTTAGCGGTGATGATCCAGCTGTCACAAATTATGGTCACGGTTTTCTCCAGGAAAATTTTGTAATTATAGAAATATAGGAGCGTAATTCTAAAGTATACAGATTCTAAAGAAATGCAACTCAGATATTTCAGTTTACACTGGAATTTTGACACCAAGGATACAGCAAATAGTGGAACTAATTAGATTCCTGGAGGAAGAGGAGAGCTGACATTTTTAGTGAGAACAGGCTGCCCTCTGCTGGACACTAGGGCACTGCAGACGGCTGCCTCGAGTTTTCAGAAACTGTGATACTTGGGAGTAAAACAAAAACAAAACCCAAAAAGCATGGCAACAAATTTAAACTCTGAGTTCTATTTTTTAGAATATCACACACTCTGGGAACACAATTATAGAAAAAAGCCCAAGGAAAGGGGAAGGGGCTGATTTTTTTTTTAAATTCACAAGATTCTTTTATAAATGTAGCACTGTAAAGCCAGCCTCCTTTTCTACAGAACTCCACAAATATTTCACGGGCAAGAAAAAATGGGAACATATTATAGGAAATACCAAGGAGGCTTAGAGACATATTGTTAATAGGGAGACAAGGAGCAAGACCAATTCCTGAATGATACATGGTGTTTTCTTGCTGGTTGAGTGAACACGGATCAGGTCATTTCTCTCAAAATGAGATTAACCTTTGCTCTCATGTCTGCGGGGGGGAGGGGCGGGTAGCAGCAGCTCCAGAGAAGCTCCGAAGACCAGTGGCAGAATAACAAAGGGGAAGTCTTCACTGTACTTGTCGCAAACAAACAGATAAGTATGTAAGATCGACAAAGCAGCCTCCCTCAGTGTGCCCTGAGCAGGAGGGCTTAATACCCACACACATCTTTTTTTTTCATTCTCCTATTCAAGACAGCCACAGGTCCTTATCTGAGGAGGCCAAGAGGGTTTGAAAAATGCCAGGCAGTCTTCCTGAAGGTTGGATCTGCCAGCTCAAACTCTCTCCTCCCATATAATAAATAAATTAAATGGCACTTGAATGGGTCTGAAATTGCCAAAATTAGTCATTCCTTTTTTCCAGATTATCATTCAAATGTACTGAGATGAGAGGATCAATGAGAAGGGAACTAGAGTAAATTATTAACATCCATTAGTGTGCTTCAGTACCACATTAGTTAATTGTTTCCCAGAAAGCGGGGCCCAGAGAGAATGAGAGATGGGACAGGTAAGGTTTGATAGGGCAGAAAAAGCAGAGAAAAGGGTCTGGGGAGGGGAAGAGGCCTGGGTTATCAGGGGTTGTAATTGGAAAAAGACACCAAACATTTTGCTGACTTAATTTTATTTATTTATTTATTTATGGCTGCGTTGGGTCTTCGTTTCTGTGCGAGGGCTTTCTCCAGTTGCGGCGAGCGGGGGCCACTCTTCATCGCGGTGCGCGGGCCTCTCACTGTCGCGGCCTCTCTCGTTGCGGAGCACAGGCTCCAGACGCGCAGGCTCAGTAATTGTGGCTCACGGGCCTAGTCGCTCCGTGGCATGTGGGATCTTCCCAGAGCAGGGCTCGAACCCGTGTCCCCTGCATTGGCAGGCAGATTCTCAACCACTGCGCCACCAGGGAAGCCCTTGCTGACTTAATTATCTTTGATCTTTCATGTGATTGTTTGCTTTCCAGTCTCTAATATCAATAGCAGTGGGTAATTAGAAAAATCACCTAAGGAGTTTTTTTTTTTTTTTAAATAATGATGACTAGGCCCATCTTGGGCCACTAACTCAGAATTCCCTGGGAGGAAGGGGGTGGGTCCAAGCAGACAGTGGCAATTTTTAAAGGGTCCCCAGGTGATTCTTTCGTGGAGCTCCAGTTGAGAATCACTGCTCTGTGGGTCACATCTTCTCCAGCATTGAGTATAATGCTGCTGAAGCAGCCTAGCAAACAGACCAGAAACCATATCCTTCTCATTTGGCAACTTGGAATTAGAGGGTTAAAACGGCAAATTACAGGCCAATGGCACCAATTGCCGAATACTGGTTCTGCAGGCAAATAAAAGTCAAAGATAATCCTCCTAAGGCAGTAAATGGCTGGAATCCATGGTTGTGGTCTGCAAGAAACCCTTGTCAGAAGAAGTTACTTTTATCTCACACAATCTTTTGGCTGATAGGACCATCAAGAGTCACCCGATTTACACTCTTATCTCTAGGCATGTCAAGGCAGAACATGCAGCCCAGAAACTAGAAGCAAAAACAAACCAAAAACCCCTACTACCTTTAAGTATTTTATAAAGATACCTTAAGATTTCTTTAAATATTTTAAAGAAATGCTCATATTTAGGTATGCTATTTAACCCAACTGTTAATCACGAGCTGTTTATTCTAAGGAGCTACAATAGGAGTTCCCAGTCTGCCTGTCGTCTCACTACAATTCTGTATTCTCACATCCCTTATCTGAATGTCTCTCATTTCATTTATCAAATCTGTTGGTTATAATTTGTTTCAATGCCAGGTCTGTGGTGAACTCCAGGGCTGAAGAGAGCCAAAACAGCTTTCAGCTGCAAAAAACCACTTACTACTTGATATTACTGAATTTGAACGTATCACTATGAAGCCATCTTGCAGTTAGACTTCCTTTTCCTAGGAGGGCATGCATCTGGTAGGAACCGAGCATCTCCTCACACCTGGATGAGAGGTTTTCTGCTCCAAATTCATTCAGAAGGTGTTGTGGGCTGTCTGACCCTCCAAAACCAAGTAATGATAAAAATATTCAATAAAGGAAATTCAATCTCTCTTTTTCGAAGGTATTCTGAGGAATCCTCCTTTGTGTGAAAGCATGTATCCTTCAGAATTCCTAAAATATACATAGCATTTAGCCTCATTCACATCTTCCAAATTGCCCTTTGAGTTACTATAGGGCTCATGACTTGCTCTATTTTCTGTGGCCTAAAATCGACCAAGTTGAAAGCAACAGCTGTATTTTTGTTGCAGGTGTCTTGAAGTGTGACATGGTCTTTGCCCCCAGACGTGCCAACAATATTCTTGAGAGACAGGTTTGCAAGGGTTGCATGTTAAGGTTCTATGTCATTAGTAAAGACACTAGGTACTCAAGAGGGTTCAGGAAGTAATCACAGGGGTCTGAAGTCTAGAAAGACTTCATAAAAGAGAGGGAGACTCAAGCTGGCCCTAAAAGTAAGAGAAATAAACAGGGAGAAGGATGACCTTCTAGGCGGGGAAAAGAAATTCATTAGGGCTGTAGACTTCTCCCTTCTGGAATTATATTAATAAAATATCCTTCTCTAAAACAACTTGGAAGAAATAATCAAACCAAGTTTCCTGGGCATTTTGGGTCCTATGGAAAGAAAACTGGTAACCAGTGGTACTAAACCAGATGGTTACTAGAAGTTGTTGGCTATAAGGTGCAAGATACAGGAATGATGTTAGAAATTCATTCACAAAAAAAGTTTTATTGCTCCTGACAACCCCTGACAAAGTGGAAAATTACCTAAATGTTAGATATTACTAGATCACATTTCTATGAATATTAAGACTCTCAAAGCCCAGAGATTCTTAATCCAAAAGCGTAACATGGACCCAGAAACTCTCTTTTAGGCACAATGTTGACACACTGAGTAGTTCCCACTGTGCTTGGTTTTTCCACAAAATTAAACTAACCCTCACTGGGTTTTCCAATGGCTTCTTGCCAGAGTTTTCAGAATAAACATTCTGGGCTATTTGGTCTACAGAGGGCAGGTCTATACACTGAAGGATGAAAGTGGGGGTGATGGAAGGAGTTGAGCTCCTTCAGGTTCCAATCGCCACCAAAGATTTAAAAGCTAAAAGCAAAAGAGAAAATATCAACTTAATAAAAGGAAAATCAAACTGCCAAGATTTATTTAACTTTTTCTTTCACAGAAAATACAGTATGTAATGTAAACACTGACATGTGAAATAAAGTACAAGGATCAGGAAGACAAATGAATTGAACAATACTCTTGCTTCAACACTGTAGTGCTTCCTGATTTCACTTGCAGCATGAATCTCACGGTTAAATAGATTATATACTGGAAAAATTAAAGGCAACATTCATTTAGATTTATCAAAACACCAGAGAGCCTCTGAAACCCAACAATGCCATATGGAAGTCAGATCTTCCTGTTGCAAAAAAATTACAGCTGAGCACATGTCCATTTATCTGTTTACCCAAGGCATTTAATGTAGGAGCCTAAGAATGAATTAATACATGAGCTTAATATGGCTATGGAGGCAAAGATTAAACTGTGCCTCTTTTTGCTCTTCAGAGAAAATAAAATTAACGAAATTTAAAGCAGAGCTGCCCAACACTGGCCAGAAGACAGCACAATCACGGTGAATTCTTATTTCAATAAATCCCACAAAATGCAAAACACAATAAAGGATTTCCATTTGTGCTCTGCCCAAATGGTCAATCCGGACCTAATGCTGCAGAATTACACGGGGTTTTGAAGGTTCTTTCCCAGAACTCCAAACTAGAAAAAATGACCCAAATAAATGGTTGGGATCAAGAACCACCTTGATTTAAAACAGAGAATCAGTTTGTACACTTGAATTCAGTAATAAAGAGTGTGGGCTTCACTTTTCTGTTATAATCTCAAGAGATTAAAATGAGTGGTCTTTCTTATCCGATGACGCCTACCAGTTGACAGGTATACTTTGATAACAGATGCTACTACATAGACTGGTTCAGTAATAGGACTCAGTGTTGTGAGATCTGGGGTTCAGACAAGGCTGCTTAAGATCTCTAGAGATCAGAGAGCCCTGGAATTGCCAATACACCCAACTCCCTCGCTCAGCTCCATAATCAAAGGTTGTTACCAATAAGCTGTAGACCTTCATTCATTCCTTGATAGTCAACAATCTGTGGAGAAAAACGTACCTGAGATACTTTACAGTGAGCAGAGCGGTCAGCTCATGCTGAACACTGATTCTCTGGAGGAGAAATGCTACTCTCACCAAGTGTTTTGAAACTCTCTTCCCAGGCAAAGCTAACCTCCCTGTATTGCTGAGGTGGAGATGTTTTAACGCTTTTATGTATCATGTGAAAAACACCTTCACAACAAAAAACATTCATTTTTATATCCCTTACCTATCGAATTTGGCAGAGTGTTCTGCAATTTACTGTGCTCTCACTAAAGATATTCATAGAACAGAGCAAACCGAGATCAGGTTTTAAAAGGGATAGCAACCGATATTCCCAAGGAACACCTAGATTGATCATGACCTTTTTTGTGCTGTATTACAGTAAGTTCTTGCTCAGAAGGCTTTTTTTTTTAACATGAAACATGATAAAATGGATCTTCACTGTACCACTTTGATTAGAAAAGAGCCACTCACCATGGACCTCCATTACTGTACTCTCTCATTTACCTTGGCAAAACAAAAAAAGAGCTCTAGCCACTGTGAAGGACAGTGCACTGTTACTACAGGTATGGCAAGATATTTCACTAAAAATTCTCTATCCTATAGTCAGACCACATGTGCCAATATTTGCCTTGGGAAACAGTAATCAAGTATTGAAAATTAAATACAAAAATCTTTAAAGCAGCGAGTGGGGCCCCAGTTTATCTTCACTCTCCAGTTATCATTGTTCTATGTTACCTAGACCTACTGACTCACAATTCTTCAACCCCTCCCCAGATATTCCTTTAGAGGGGATCCGAATGAGAAGACTCTTTATATGGTAACTAGCCATTTCTTCCCTTGTCACTTCTCCTCTCTCGGAATCAGTTCCTACTGAAAATCCCTTCTCTTTGAAAAATGAAAGATGGAAACTCTGAAAAATGAATGCATCCTATTTGCAGATACTAGACACAATCACCCTTAGGGAAATAAGGCACTGTAATGTGACCCCAGATTGACTATAGGAATGGAACTGGTATTGGATCCTGTGTGGCTGCAAAGGAGCTTGACTTCCAACCATGAGCACTACTTTCCTGCCACAGGCCAGGCTGCATCCCAGAGTACCGCGATGATGGTCTAACCAACAGGCAGACTGGAGGCTCCGAAGAACTCACAGAAACACAGATAAAATTCTTCCTTAAAATAGAAAGTTACGTTATCAATTAGGTCTCTGGCCAACCTCTTCATTCTTTCAAGTAATGTTTTCATAGTCAAGTGAGGAGTAGGGACGAGCACTGGATGAGAAGTTAGGCAACCCAGGTTCTGGTCCTAGCACTACTACTTATTGGCTGTGTGGCCTTGGGCAAGTCACCTTACCTCCCCCTGCCCCCTGCCCCATAGTCTCAGTTTCTTCATCTGTAAAATGGGGATAAAACCACTTGCTTTGTCTACCTCACGTCATGACTGTGAGGATCAACTGAGACAATGTGCAAGTGCTTTGTAAACTATGAAATACTGTGTGTAAAAGCAAAGTATATACTTACGTTTTAATTAAGTCCTTATCATTGCCTATTTGACTAGAGGTGCCCCATGCAGGATGAGCTTTGCAATAGACATACTCAAAAACAGGTGCCATGAACATACACTGGTCTTTTTCACTAGGGTTGTTTAAAAAAGGGAGATTCTTAATTTCCACAGAAATGGCCTAAGAATAAATTACTTTAAAATGTGATGTCATCCAAATCTACCAACTGAGAGAGTTAATTTTCTCCACATATGTCCTGTACAGTTATAGTCTGGTCTGTTGATACCTTTATACAGGGAAGTCTTGAATTCAAGAAACAGCATGCTAAAACTTAAAAAACAAACAAACAAAAACCCAAACCCATATAGTTACAGTTTGTTGTAAAGGAAATAAGATGAAAGCAAGAGGCATCCTATGTAATGAAATTAAGCCACAGTTCCTCAACTGGTTGCCTTTTTCCTGAGATACCTCCAGGGCAGGGTCCTGGTCCTGTGACGTGCTTTAGAAAAGCTTAGTCTTGCTGGAGGTGAGAAGGACATGTAGGTTGGCAATTAGGCTGCGCTCGTTTTCAGCACTAGGATTGGAACGAGAAGGTCTGCTAGGAGCTGCCAAAGAGCTTTGGTGGAGAAGCTCATACGGCCCAAGGGAGGCTAGTTCTTGGATGCCAAGCCAGAGTGTGTAGAACAGTTCAACACAGACATCCAGTCCCGGGATTTTCAGTTCTTCCTGAAAGCTGGTTCTACTCTTCTCCGGTCTAGTAAAATAATTGAACAGAAGAAAAACAATGAGATGTGGAGCAATGTATCTACTCGGACTTCAGGGCCTTTCTCCACCTAGCTGCACAAAGTGTACATGCAGAATAGAGACACACATTAAGAAGTGAATGTGATTGACTCTGACAAAGCCCAGAGAGCCCAGATTCCAGTATTCTTGTCAGACGGCTTTTATTACAAATGTTACAAATGATGACTTGGAGGGAGTCCTGTCAGTGGAATTACCAGTTAACAGGATGGTTGTCCTTTGGGGCCACAGGCATGGTGCTAACCTCCACTTTTCTTCCTGATTTGCTTTCCTTTCCGGGGTTTGAGGATGGTGTAGTTTGCATACACTGTATACTGATCTGACAGGAAGGGAACATAGAATGCCCGCAACAACTTTGAAGATCTGAAAAACAAGAGAAAAAAGAAAAGACAGAATTTTATCATTTGAGAGAATTTACTAATGTATTGAAAATGATTAAAGGAAATAAACGAAGCGCTATGGTGAGGATTATATTTTACACAAGCAGCACAGAAAAGTCTGTTATTTAGCTACTAGATCTTGATAAAAGACTTAATCAAGACCAAGTACCTTCTTACCTGCACCCAAATGATAGCCTCTCTATTAAGCCACAGGATATCCTTCAGAATAGCTCTAGGTCTGCACTTTGCATTAGAATTCGCCATAGAAAAATTCCAATTCAATCAAAGGACTGCTATTACAGAAATAAATTCTTAACACCTCAAAGGTTTCTGTACCTAAGAAACTGTAGAGATGCCAAAATGCTCAAATGATCCTGACTCTGGCTCTAAGTTTTCCTAGAGAGCTGGAGAAAACTGTGTTCTGGGCTTCCTGGGCGTACTGTTCTGGCAATTCTTAAGTCAAAGAGAGAATCTTTTTACTTTTTACTAAAATATAGATAGGAACAGCTAAAAACCTGAATTTCTCACAAGTTTCTAAAGAATGTGAAAAATACCACACATTTATTGAATACCTAGTATTGAACAGGCACTGGGAAAAGTGCTTACACTTTTAAGGATATTACTTAATCCATCTGATAACCCTATGAGGAAAGTGATATTATCCCTATTTTATAGATGGGAAAATGAGACTTACATAGATTAAGTAACTTGAGCAGGGTTACACAGTAAGTGATAAAGCCCTCATTCAAATCCAGATTTGATTCCAGGTTCTGTACTCTTACCACTCTGGTTTATCCTGCATCCCAGGAACAGGCTAACAGGATTCATCACTTACTAGAAAAAGCAGCAGTGATAGTTTTAAATTCTATACGAAGTATTACTTCTTGACTATGGTTTCTGAGTCTACAAACCAAAAGTTGGCCCTGCAACCGCCAACCTAAATGAGGTAGCTGAAGGGTGTCCCACTGCCAGTCCTTTTCCAGACTCTCAACTTGTAAATGTCATGTCAACGTGGCATTTGCACTGGCAGCCTACCCCTGAGTTTGGCAGACTCCTGCAATGCCTGCACACAATGATATCGTGCTTGGCATACACACCTCTTAGAGATTCTCCCCAACTGGGATGCTGGCAGTGCTCTGTGCTCAACAGAGATGCACTTCACTTCAACAGCTAACAGCTCAAGGGCTCTGATAGAGAAAAGAGGCTTAGAAGAGAGACACACGAGATAAAGCAGGGCTCCTGCAAACAGAATGAACAGGAGGAGGAAGCACCTACCTCAGTCAAAAAGAAGTTAATTTATTCTTTCTGTCCGTGCTGCACAGATAAGGGGAAGGTCAGAACAGAAAGTTGTAAGCTGGAGCAAACTCCTGCAGGCTTCAGTGTAGTAAAGAAAGGCTAAACCGAATTAAACATTCCAGTTGACTCCACACTAAAAGCTTCACTAATACAGTCAGTATATATTTCCGGTCAACTCAGTCCTTGGTATAACGTTAGGTCCATTGGGCCCAATTTTACTTTCTTTTTGGAACTATTCCTTACTACTTGGGAGGATTGTTATTTCATAATTTTATTCTTCTTAGAGTCTTCCGAACAACAAAGGGAAATTATACTTATTATCAAAAATACAGTAAAACTCATTCTATCTTGTAACTACCATATGGGTCCAGCACAATCTTTTATAAATTTAAGCTATATTATTGAATCTTAGTGGTGTTTTTTTTTTCCCTACATCTTGGATTATTTACAACTATGCTTTTAAAAAAAGACAAATGATAAGAGAAAGGAAGAGTGATGAAATCCCCAAAAAGGATGATGCAAAAGTGATTCAATTACATTATCCTTCAATTTTCTCACTGCACTGTCCAAAGTATGCGTCATCTTTCAATAAGGTACAAAAGACTTGAGACACTATCTTTGTAGTCTGCACTTAGCATTAATTGAGCACAGCTGAGAGTTCAGAATTTTAAAATTTTCTGTCCATAATGCCAATGAGAAGAAAATTGACAGAGGAAGACATTTCACAATTAGACAAATCAGAAGATGAATGCAAAGAGACAAATAGCAGCACTTAAGACTCTAACAATGATGGTAACATTTATCAAAAAGGCAAAATTTCAGACTATGAGTCTTTAGATGACCACATACTAGACAAATTTTCTAACTCAAGAAATGATGAATGAACAGTATATTTCTAAGAACAAAAAGGAAATAGGTGTTCTCATTCAGTTAGTCATTCAACAGGAAGGACTTTGGAGGGATTCAGAATGAGCCTCCCCAAAGCGTACAGCTTTAGCATGCAGATTATTTTGAGTTAAGATAAGGCCCAAGAGACACAGGAAGAACTTTCTGCCTCCCCCTTAACTACCTAAAAGAATCTAGATAGGGAAGCTGGCTCAGAGAGAGGTATTACCAGAGATAATTTTTTATCTGAATGACATATCTGTGTGGCAGGGAAAACATCTGCCCTTCTTACTGTCCTGTGAATGACCCTCCTCCCCTCCAAAGCCCCAGGCCTCTATCCTGTTCCTTAGCTCAGGATGGCATATAAGCCTCAACTGCCTGAGGCTTGTCTTTGGGTCTCTTATTTTTATGGGGCTCCTGTACATATGAAATTAAATTGGTTTTTCTCTTGTAAATCTATCTTACATCAATTTGATTATTAGGCCAACCAAAAGAACCTAGAAGGGTAGAAGGAAAAGTTTTGCTCCCCTACGACTTCATCATGCAATATTTTGCAACAAGAACTTGGACTATCCTGTTATGCTAAAAGGGCATATGGCTACATTCTTTTATCTTTTATGGGGTCTGTGTGCCAAATTCTATTTGATACAGTTCATGAGGGGACAAATGCTGAGGGCAGGTTAATATACAAAAGTGGCTAGAAGGATACAGATAAAGAAATAAAAAATTCAAAAAATTGATCGATCATTTTGATTGATGTTTATAAATCTAAAGATGAAAGTGTTTAAATTATGGAGCAAAGAAGATAGTTGTCTTCTCTTCAATAAAATTATGAGCCATTTAAGGTTTCCAAAAATTCTTCAGGTTTTGCATTTTGATAATACAAATGCAGGAAGAACCAGAAGTAACAAGCTAGAACCTATTAGAGATGTATCTGAAGTCTGGAACCAGTATTTTCAAGATGTATATATTCCAGGTTCATGCATGACAGTTGATGAGTAGTTAGTTGAGTTCAGAGGTGCCCATTTCAGGTGTGTATATTCAAAACCAGGAGAATATGGAATAAAGATTGGGGTTGCTACATTTATATTATTATTAAAATTTCAAATGAAGTTTTTTTAACTATCCTTTCATTATTCTTATAAGTTATTTTTAAAATAACTAAAATATATGAAAACAAAAGGGGTCTATTGGGCCAAGACAGCAAATGGTGATGACTATTTTTAGGCTGATAGGTCATGCCAAGGAGTTCATTCTAAAAGATCATTTCAGAAAACTATCTTGGGCTATACATGGGATATAATCATCATCAAAAATACTGACCTCCCTAAAATGGAAGAAGGGCCACTATGCTTTACTGTTGAATGCAAAAGGCAAGCTGAAACAAAAGTAAAAAAATAAAAGAGATTAGGACAAAATATTTACCATACAATTAACAGAGGAAGAGTACCTAGAATATATAAAGTATTCCTGCATTCACTAAGACAAACAACTCAAAAGGAAAAAATGACAAAGGACATAAACAGAGAAAAGAAATGTAAATGGTCAATAACCATATGAAATAATGTCCAATTTTACTAGTAATTGGGGAAATGTAAATCTAGATACAATTTTTCAATAATCAGGTTTGCAAAAGTTGAAAAGTCTGACAGTATCAAACACTGGCGAGAAATTAGGAAACTGATATTGCCAGTAAAAGTGGAAACCTGAAAGAGCCATTTGGAAAGGCAATTTTAACAATACCAATTAAAACAAAAATTATGCAGTCCCTATGATATAGCAGATGATTTTTATTTTGTACTTTGCACCATATTGCTTTTTTTTAACAACCTACTTTGTTTTCCATTTGTTACAATAGACAATTTCAAACATATACAAAAGTACATGAAATATATTACTTGTAATAATTTTTAAAAACCAGTAGACAGGAACTTCCCTGGTGGCGCAGTGGTTAAGAATATGCCGGCCAATGCAGGGGACACGGGTTTGGGCCCTGGTCCGGGAAGATCCCACGTGCCGCGGAGCAACTAAGCCCGTGCGCCACAACTACTCAGCCTGCGCTCTACAGCCTGCGAGTCACAACTACTGAAGCCTGTGTGCCACAACTACTGAAGTCCATGCACCTAGAGCCCGTGCTCCGCAACAAGAGAAGCCACCACAATGAGAAGCCCTCGCACCGCAAAGAAGAGTAGCCCCCGCTCACTGCAACTAGAGAAAGCCCGCGTGTAGCAACGAAAACCCAACGCAGCCAAAAATAAAAAAAAAAAAAAATACATTTACTAAAAAAAAAAAAACAAAACAGGGCTTCCCTGGTGGCGCAGTGGTTGAGAATCTGCCTGTCAATGCAGGGGACACGGGTTCGAGCCCTGGTCTGGGAAGATCCCACGTGCTGTGGAGCAATTAGGCCTGTGAGCCACAACTACTGAGCCTGCGCGTCTGGAGCCTGTGCTCCGCAACAAGAGAGGCCGCGATAGAGGCCCGTGCACCGCGATGAAGAGTGGCCCCCACTTGCCGCAACTAGAGAAAGCCCTTGCACAGAAACGAAGACCCAACACAGCCAAAACTAAATAAATAAATAAATAAAAATTAAAAAAAAAAAACAAACAAACCAGTAGACAAAGTTTTAAATAAAGGAAACCTTAAATCCTTAAAATGAACAAACAAAAAAACCCCTATGTGCTTACTATGTGTAGAGCTTTGTGTGCTAGCCCTGAAGCCTCTGTTCTCAAAGAGCTAATAATCTATAGTTGGAAGAAACAATATGAACGATGTAACCATAATGTAGCATACACTAAATACTAAATAGCTGATACAGAAGTTCAAAGTGCTAATACACATATTCAGAAGAGAGAACAAACACTGAGGGTTGCATAGGTGTGGAAGAAGCATTTACTATACATTATTCCATTTTGTCCATCCAACATTCCAAGGTACACTAGGCAGAAAAAAGCAACTTGCCCATCCATAACCAAATCTATAGGCAACTCAGGTTAAATGCTCTGTCCACTCAGCAACAACTGGAGAATGGCTTGAATAAAATCCAAACTCTAACGATCTACAAAGCCGTAGGAGATCTAGCCCTCACTTACCTGTCTCACCTCACCTTGTGCCATTTTCTTCCTTGCCCACCACACTCTCACCACACCAGCCTCCTTTCAAGTTCCTCAAAATTACAAGTTCTTTCCTAGTCTCAATGAGGATTTCAAAGTCCCACTGAATGTGTGGTTTGCAATAACCATCTTGCTAAGGACAAGCATGTGTTTGTCCCAAGAGACCCAAGAAGCACTGGGATTCTCCCATGCTTCCTCAGTGTACAAGCGTAAGAAATTCGGCATCAAATTCTAGACAATGTGTTCAGGAAGCAAGGAGGCATTTCTAGTTAAGCCTGAACACAAAACTATATAAGAGGTGGGAACTAAATGTAAGGAGAAGTTAAGTAAAATTTATCATCAGTGGTTGGTACTGGAAAAATCCTTACTAGAAGATGAACCTTCTTTTCTCCTGCAGATTTTGCTTATGATTTTTAATAGCATTATCTATCTTTAACACCTAAAGCCACTAATTTCTTCCGGTGGATGAAGTGAGTAAACAATCAACACATACACTTCTGAGCTGGGACGGGAAGATTCTGTGATTTTTTTTTTTTAAACCAGAAGACCAAGTTGACGTGAATCCTTCATTTCTAATACTATAGCTGCTGTTCTAGATTAATTTCTTTCCCATCAGTAGCTTTAATATGTTAAGCATGACTAGGGCCTTTCAAATTGTTATATTGTATGATTGCTGGAAGAAGGGAAATCAAATTGGTTATTTGCCTTTGTGAAAGAAAAGAGCATTGGAATAACATGTATGTGCACACATTCAGACATGTGGAAACAAAGATCAGACTGAATCACAAATTAGAACAAAACTAATGCCGACCAAAACTCATACAATGTCTGTAATAACGTGAAATGCCAAAGTATTGCCCTAGGGAAGCACAGGCAGCATAATTGAGGGAGATGCAAAATATGTGCCTCTATCGTGGACACTGAAGTACTTCCCCTCCCAGTGAGAAAGTCACTCAGGCAATTCAAGGATGAAACAGACGTGAACAAAGCCATTGCCTGAACAGCATAATTAGCTGATCGCTCAGAATGTTTTCTCATTCAATTACCAGCCCTACTTATCAGGGCTGGGGAGCACTCCGCTGTGGAGATTGCAATCTGCTCTTGCTGACGTCAGTGGAAGACTGGCTGCCAGTCCCTGATGTCACCAGTTCAACAGACACAATGGAAACGCTGGGTCAATTTTTCGTTTTAAAAAGAAAACGTCCGAGTACTCAGGTTTTCTCTTTTATTTTTATCTATCTCTCTATCTCTCCATCCATCCATCCATCCACCCATCCACCCACCCACCCACCCATCCATCCATCCATCCAAACATTACTATCCGTGTAAACCTGTAGTCTGAGCTCACTGCCAGTTCTCTTTCTTTTTAAAGCTAGTTCCCTCTCTTTCTGTCTTTGTCTCTTGTTCTCTCTTGCACTTAGTTCACAGTTCAGTGACAGACTTCCACAAGCCTCAGAACAGAACTGGCCTTTCAGAGAAATCATCAGTTCTGAAGAGGATCTCAGAATTCCCTCAAGACTTAATCCTAGTCACAGTCAGTCTTCAGTCTCATATCAAGCCGTTTAAGAACTGCTCAAAAAGCTGATTTGCAGCAAAAATGTGGTTGGTCTTTAATATTCTCTAATAGGAAATGGGGTGAGAAACATTACTCTCATGGTAAGTAAGACAGAGGTGACATTTATCACTTCTCCAAAATAAAGAAATGGACACAGGAGTTACATGCTGTATGTTCACTCTCCCCTAGAATATCAGTCCCTTGAAGACAGAACTTTACCTGTCTAACTGCTGTACTCCAGCTTTTAGAACAGGGCCACAGAAAGTGCTCAATAAATATCCTGTGAATGAATGAATGACTACACCCTGACTCTTAAATCAGAGCATCTAGTTTATCTCCCTCGCTTCTGGCAATATTCATCTTCTACAAGGAAAAGGAAATATCAAAAATAATATGAAGCTCTTCTGTCTCGTCTCTTCTCAACCAATTCAGTCCTAAAGTCATCAGATGGGGCAGAGCAAAGTAGGAGTCTTCAGTGTGTGCGTGGGGAGGGGGAAGCTGCAGTGGCCATTGGGATCTTAGAGCACAAGTGAGATGCGGAGGGCATACATATCAGCAAAGAGAATATATTTTTTTCCCCAAAAAGTTTTAATCTTTTTTTGGCGGGGAGGGAGGCTTCACATATCAAGGGTTTAAAAAACAAAATCTGGTAAAAGTAGGTGAGAAACACCTGTAGGACACACCTGTACAACACAAATGGCCTAAATGTCAGTAAAATAGTAGCCAGGGGAACCGACAGTGACTGAAGGAACAGGGAGAGGAGAGACAAGAGACAAAACCACAGAGAATGCTGAAGACTCTGACAAAGTGGAAAAAAGCATTCAAATCCATTTTAAAGCATCGTGCTGGCCGTACAAAGCATTTCTGCAGACCTGCATTTCTCAGTCCTTGCTAGGGCTTCATGGAGCTGATCAGATTACTCTCACACTCTATGTTTCGTATCATCTTCTGGTTCCTACTTCCTTTATTGCCTCGTTTTCCTCCCCTCCAGCCTCTCACTTTATGCCCCAGCAACACAGAACTACTTGCACCCTCCCATTTCTTACCTAGCAAAGAGAATATTAATGCAAAAGGTCAAGAAACCTCTCCAGGGACTTCCCTGGTGGCACACTGGTTGAGAATCCGCCTGGCAATGCAGGGGACATGGGTTTGAGCCCTGGTCCGGGAAGATCCCACATGCCGCAGAGCAACTAAGCCCGTGAGCCACAACTACCGAGCCTGCGCTCTAGAGCCCGTGAGCCACAACTACTGAACCCGTGCGCCACAACTACTGAAGCCCGTGTGCCCTAGAGCCCATGTGCCACAACTAAGCCCACACGCTGCAACTACTGAAGCCTGCGCACTCTAGGGCCCACGTGCCGCAACTACTGAAGCCCAGGTGCCTAGAGCCTGTGCTCTGCAACAAGAGGAGCCACCGCGGGGGCTTCCCTGGTGGCGCAGTGGTTGAGAATCTGCCTGCTAATGCAGAGGACACGAGTTCAAGCCCTGGTCTGGGAAGATCCCACATACCACGGAGCAACTAGGCCCATGAGCCACAGCTACTGAGCCTGCGCGTCTGGAGCCTGTGCTCCGCAACAAGGGAGGCCGCGACAGTGAGAGGCCAGCGCACCGCGGTGAAGAGTGGCCCCCGCTTGCCGCAACTAGAGAGAGCCCTCGCGCAGAAATGAAGACCCAACACAGCCAAAAATAAATAAATAAATAAAAATTAAAAAAAAAAAAAAGAGGAGCCACCGCGATGAGAAGCCCACACACAGCAACGAAGACCCAACACAGCAAAAAAAAGAAAAAAGAAAGAAAGAAAGAAACCTCTCCAGGTTTCAGTTTCCACAAAATTTACTAAATCATCATTACCCGTGTGATCAGAATGACACTGTTTTCAGTGGGCATGTCCACAGACCCTGAGCATTCAATGAATACATTCACAGTTTTGACTCTTTGGTAGCAACCTCCAAAGATCCACACTGTGTCATGACTTGGAAGTCTGCTGAGGAACAAACGAATCACATCACCACAAGACTGGTGTACGGAGTGAATCATTTCACTGCTTTGTGGCCTTGGCCAATCATCTGACATAACAGCATAACCTCTTGACCAGTCACCTTTCACCAATATTCAGAATGCGGGAATTGAGAAAGAATTGGTATTAAGCAAGCGGTCATTTTCTGACGTTCAGTCCCACCAAGGTTGATGGAGAAATGCTCTTGACCAGCCTTTTTCCATCTGATAGCTACTTAGGAGTGAAGGGATTACGTGCTCCATCCACCATTCCTGTGGAGAAGACACTAAACAGTGTTCAAGAAGGTTCCTGTCCCTACTCTTTGGACCCTCATTTGAGCTACTTCTCTGGACAGGCAGTAAGTAGCACTGGAGGTCATGACAGGTGGATGATTCTGGCAAGTTTTAGAGACAGGAAATAATGAGCATACTTTAAAATAACTCAACAATCTTTTCTCTTCTTTTTTAGCTTAAAAAAACAATTTATTATTTCTCCCAAATCTGTGGCTGACTGATGGGTTTTCTGTTTCACTGGGCTTTGGCTGGAATGTTCACGGCCAGCCATGGGCTGCAAGTTCAGCTAGATCTACAGGCCTTCAGTCCTCCTTTATGTGGGCTCCTCTCTCCACACAGCCTTTGGATTTCCTTAAGGGGTGGTACCTGGGTCCAAAGAAGGAGCATTCCAGGAGACAGGAAATAGAAGCCAATCAGCTACTCGACAATCTTTATTTTACCAAATAAGAGCATGAGAAACTTCTGAAGAAATTCTTATTTCACCTTTTTTTTCCTTCTTGCTTTGGCATAAATCCAGTTTTAAGAGCATGAAATACATCAAATAATTGATAAATATTTTCTGAGACCCTAATATGTGTTAGGAGTTGTGAGATTCAACAAGAGATGTTGTTCTAACTCACGAGAAACCTAGAACAAGCACCTCTGATGATGCCAGCTGCTTGGTCTAAGCTAGCTAAAAGTGGTGGCAGTTCTAAGACACTGTATGTATATACTCTTCAAGCCTGAGAGGCTCTATAGCATGGACCTGGAGAACAGACAGTCTCTTTCTGGAGAACTAACTTGACAACAATGGAAAGCAGACTCTCTGAGCTTCAGAAAAACAAAACGATAATGATTAAGCAGTTGAAGAATACAGTGAGCAAAACACCAGTGTGTTCTGAAGCCAAATCTAGCCTGAGGTAGTAGTCCTGCCAGACAAAGGGTCTCAGGAGAGCAGCTGGGGAGAAGAAAAAAAGGACAGCCCCCAAACTGGTAAAGAAACAGAAAGTATAAGAGAATAACAAGGTGATAAAGAATTACAAAAGTACAGAAACTCTGATCGCTTCTTCCTTACAGTTTCTCAGTACTCTTGGCAGAGATGAAGGAGCTGAGGGCACCACTGTGACTGACGTGTAGGGAAAAGACAAGAGCACTTCAATCGCTGGTTGGGAGGGACCCAAAGGATCTGAATGCCATCTGAAGCATGTCAAACTGTTGGCCTAAAGCCAAATTCTGCCAGGGGGTGTAGTCTCCCTTTCTACCTGGGTAGCAAGAAGCCGCAGATGGAAACAGCCTGCTGGACTATTTTGGGCGCCATAGGTCTCTTCTGCAAGAAATCTCCTTCAAAAAAAATTTTTTTTCCAAAAATTATCTAATTTGGATGAAGAACAGCATCAAGAGCTGTGATGTTTTTAAAACATGTCCATAAATCCTTTGACACCCCTCCCATCAATACGGGAAGTCTAATTCCTTTCCCCCTTGAACATGGGCTATTGGAGTGCCTTGCTTTCAGTGAACAGAATGATGTGGGAGTGATCCTGTGTGAATTCCAAGGCTAGGTCATAAAAAACTATATAGCTCTTGAGATCCAAGCTCCTGAAAGCCAGCCACCATTCTGAGAGGAAGCACAGGCCACATGGAGAAGCCACTTGTAGGTGTTTTGGCCAACAGCCCCAGCTGAGAGCTAACCAACAGCCAGCATCAACGGCTAGACACGTGGGAAAGCCTTTGCGATGCCTCCAGTCCCCACCACCATCTGATGGCCAATGTGTAAGAATCCGGAGGAGCTGAAGAACTGCCGAGCTGAGCCCAGTCAGTCCACAGACCCATGAGAGAAAACAATAATAAATAACTGTTGTCCTTTTATACCATTAAGTTTGGGATGATTTGTTACACAGCAATAACTGGAACAAGAGTTCCCAATTAATTTTCACTTTACAGTGGTTTTCCAGTGGTCTTCTTATCTTCCAGGAATAAACTGTTCTGCTTATGCTGGGGTTAGGGCTGGGGACACGATGGCTGCCATGAACGAGACTACGACACAGAACCGAAGTGGATACAGGTGCCATGTACCCTTTAGGCCTCACAGCTGCTGGATTCACTTCTTCTCGGATGTTAAAAGGAGAGTAATAGTCTCAGTAAAAAAAACTCCATGAGAATCCTGTGCTGGGCACTGAAAGAACACAAGCTGCAGATGCTATCACCACAATCCCCACCTTGCTCTACAGAAATCCTCTGACTAGAAAAGGCCCCTCTCCTACCATACTAGCTGAAGATGTGAAGTTCTAACTCTTTGCTTGCATCTACCTGTAATCATGAATTTGGCAGGGCTTTGAAATCCTGTCCTATTTAAGTCTCCCCAAATTATCTCACAGCCTTAGTCAGGCAAAGCCTAAAATTCAGCTGGATGAGGCTAATATGCTCCAAAATGGGGAAGAAGAAAATATCACAATTCAAAAACCAAAGGTGAAAGCAAAGCAAGCAAAACAAAAGGGACCTATAATGAAGGAGGAGAGAGTGGGTGGAAAGTGGCTGTGCGAAGCACTGGCAGGGCCTCCCAATTTGTTTCTAAAGCTACAAACAGGCTCTGTTGCTCAGGAGGCCAACTCCAACATCCTGGAGAGGCATTTCCCACCAGACTCCCTCAGCCAAATATTCTCACCACACTTAGAAAGGAACCCACCATTGAGCTGGCAAGTTATTGCAGCAGTCTCCCTTCACTCCTCTCTGGGGAATCTCAAAGTAAGCATTACATCCACCCACTTGTCCAGCTATTTTACACAAGTAGCCATTATACCATGCTTCAAAGAAAGAAAGAAAAAATCCTCTCATTTTAGAAACTTTGTTGTATGAGATGTCCACAGAGTAACAAATGTGTCTGGTTTAAAAAGTGATATTTCAACTAGTTTAGCCCCCATATCTGGGAAGTTTGATAAACCTTTATAATATTAGCCAGACACAGACATAGCAAACGTGGGGAGAGGAAGCTGCAGCTCTGGTACCAGCTATGCGCAAGGGGAGACAAGAAGATGGTTATCAAGATCTTATGCCTGGATCTTCTCTCAGACTAATGGGATCTGGGGTCTCCAGTCCTTTGATAAAGCAGAGCAGAAGCCTAACAGGAAAAGAGTGGATGGGCATCTGGGATGCTGTTCTCCCAGACGGGCGAACAACATTCAGCCCTATTTGTGAGTCCTTCTCCAATAGTCCAACAGTAAGGGCCTTGCTTATCTTCCAACAAGTTCAACAGAAAACACGCCTCTTCACATATTCATAGGTATACAGAATTCCTAAATTTGCACCAGTCACAATATTGTCCTAATAGGTTTAGGCTGCCTCCCCCTGGGGTTGAGTCTCCACTGGCATACACTCAGAGTACAATTTTTTTATGTGCTGGTACTGTCTTCAAACTAGACTCATCACTTCCCTTTCAGAGAGCTAAGACCCAATCCACGCTACAGCACCAAGACAGGTCCACAGATTATCAAATAAGTAAACTATGGGCAAATCCACATGGTAAATATGGACTGTGGGGCAAAGGAACTACATCTATGTGCTCCATTCTCCCATCCTGCTTTTTGGAATAAGCTCTTGTACCCTGGCCACAGTACAACAGTATGACCACCTATCTCAATTCGCCCAGGGCAGGGCCCCTTTCACTTTTAAAAGTGTTCTGATTTGGATGATATATTATGGATCACTTTAACTAAAAGCAAATTTAAATCAAAGAGGTAAATTAAACTTTTCTTTCTTTCTTTTTGTTTTTGGCCGTGCCTCGTGGCTTGCGGGATCTTACTTCCCCAACTGGGATCGAACCTGGGCCATGGCAGCGAAAGCGCCGAGTCCTAACCATTGGACCACCAGGGAATTCCCTAAACTTTTCTTTATGGACCCTCAGGCCCCTCATCCAACAGGCTTCTTTTTATTTTTACACCTGTGCTCATGCTTTCTTCTCCTTGAATTACAGACGTGATTCTACCCTCTCTATCACTGGTACAAATCCTCTTTTTCCTTTAAGCCTCAGCTCAAGCACCACCTCCTTCAGGAAGCCTTCACAGGCTACAGGAGGTTAGTATACTCTAACCTCCACAGTTCTAGCACACAACCTGGCACCATCTATGGTCTTTCAAGGTGTTTTTGTATATGTAACTACAAAAGCTGTAAATTATTCAAGGGTAAAAATCTGTGTCTAATTGCTTCTCTTGTACCCCTTAAATAATCTAGCTCTGTGACAAGGACATAATAGCTATTCAATAACTATTTTCTGATTCCAAACCTGCTTAACCAGCTGGCTTCAGGACATAAAAGAAGACTCCAGGGACATCCTGCTGCTGACTCCTTCTCTCCCAGCACCCTGTACTCTTCTCTTAAAGTACTTAACATCGGTTGTAATTCCAGATTGATCTGTATGGTTATTTGTTTAATGCCAGCCTCCCCATTATACTGTAGGGTACAAGAGGACAGGGAATTTGTGTGTTCTGTTCACCACCATATACTTAAGCTCCATCACAGTTCCTGGCAGTGTTCAAAAAATATCTGCTGATTAGATGGATGTCATTTAGATAGACAGATAGATGGATAAAGGAAGAAAGAAAAAATGATCTCAAAGTGAACTCTAAAGAAAGCAGATTTAAATTTTAGGGACTTACACAGATGTAGGAAACAAACTTATGGTTACCAAGGGAGAAAGGGGGTAGTGGAGAGATGGATTGGGAGATTCAGGATTGACATATATACACTACTATATATAAAATAGATAACTAATAAGAACCTACTTTACATTTGGTACTGTATATATGTCAATGCTACTCTCACTTCGTCCCAGCTTACCCTTACTCTGCCCCATGTCCTCAAGTCCATTCTCTATGTCTGCATCTTTATTCCTGTCCGGGCCCTAGGTTCATCAGAACCATCTTTTTTGATTCCATATATACGTGTTAGCATATGGTATTTGTCTTTCTCTTTCTGACTTACTTCACTCTGTATGACAGACTCGAGGTCCATCCACCTCACTACAAGTAACTCAATTTCGTTTCTTTTTATGGCTGAGCAATATTCCATTGTATATATGTGCCACATCTTCTTTATCCATTCATCTGTCGATGGACACTCAGGTTGCTTCCATGTCCTGGCTATTGTAAATAGTGCTGCAATCAACACTGTGGTATATATCTGTTTTTGGATTATGGTTTCCTCAGGGTGCTAGTGGGAAGCAGCTGCATAGCACAGGGAGATCAGCTCGGTGCTTTGTGACCACCTTAGAGGGGTGGGATAGGCAAGGTGGGAGGGAGGCGCAAGAGGGAGGAGATATGGGGAAATATGCATATGTATAGCTGATTCACTTTGTTATACAGTAGAAACTAACAACATTGTAAAGCAATTATACTCCAATAAAGATGCTTAAAAAAAAAAAAAAAAGGGGCTTCCCTGGTGGCGCAGTGGTTGAGAATCTGCCTGCCAATGCACGGGACAGGGGTTCGAGCCCTGGTCTGGGAAGATCCCACATGCCGCGGAGCAACTGGGCCCGTGAGCCACGATTACTGAGCCTGTGCGTCTGGAGCCTGTGCTCTGCAACAAGAGAGGCCGCAACAGTGAGAGGCCGGCGCACCGCGATGAAGAGCGGCCCCCGCTTGCCACAACTAGAGAAAGCCCTCGCACAGAAATGAAGACCCAACACAGCCATAAAAAAAAAAAAAAAAAAAAACCTACTGTATAGCACAGGTAACTCTACTCAATACTCTCTGTAATGACCTGTATGGGAATAGAATCTAAAAAAGAGTGGATATAACTGATTCGCTTTGCTGTACAGCAGAAAGTAACACAACATTGTAAATCAACTATACTCCAATAAAAATTAATTTAATTTAATTAACACAATAAAATGAAAAAAAAACCTGGAAAAAAATTTTAGGGGCTTCAACATTTGAGAAACTAACCTGCTTACATTTCTAAAAAGATTATGTGGCGGTATGTCACAGGCTTATGAAAACCTCCTTTCCTCAGGAAGAGCTAGATAATAAACAGGTAGGCCTGCAGCCCCACCTGATCTAGGGTCTAAGACAGAGTGACTGACTATTACATGTGGATAGTACCATTCTTTCTCCTTGTTATATAAATTGCTAAAGTACAAAAACCATTGTTTCAAGAAGACAGAGGAAACATTAACAGCCCCATTCAATAGGCTCAAAGGCATTCCAGGGTCAAGCTCCCAAGAGCCTTTCATATGCACCGCCTCAGAGTGGTATCTCTGAGGCACACAGCCTCTGACAGTACAGTCCAACTTGCCCGAAGTCAGCAACAGGAGATGTCACAATGCTGACAGTTACAAATTGCTGTGGCAGATGGGGCTGTAGGATCCTGCTGTTTTTGCAGTTAGGTCAGTATATACTAGGGAATGCTGAGGAAGAGAAATGTAAAGAAAATCAGCATAACTTTGGAACTTCAGGCAGCCTGCTAATTAATTGGAAGGCCTGACATTTATATAATACTTTAGAGTTTAAAAACACTTTCATATTTCAGCTCTCATTTAATCCTTACAACATTCCCATAAAGTATGTAAAATATTATCATCTCTGTTTTACTGATACGGAAATTTGGGAATAGAGAAGAACCACCAGCAAGTAACCAGGATTAAATGCACATGTCTTCTGACCCCATGCTCTTTTCACTATACTTTGCATACCTTCAAGTAACTGTACCTCTTCAGTTCTTAAACCAACTGATTTCTTTTTTTTCTCAGCATTTGGTCATGAAAAGAATGCCAGTTTAGGGGAAATTAGTACAATTTATGGGAATTTAAAAACCTGTGGAGGCGTTCCCCAATAGCCCTCTCCTTCCCTCCACCTACACTAGAGGTGTGCTCAGTGGGCAAATGGGAAATGAAGCTGCACCAGGGACCCACAGGAGAACAGGACGTACAACGAGATAAGCTTAGGGTCTCGTCTCTCTAGCAAGTGCTGCTCAACTTGTGAAAGCTTCTGGTTAGGGACCAGCCCAGCCAGAGAAAGCAAACAATAAAATGATTAGTACTGCACTGCTAGCACAGCAAAGGAAAAAATTTAAAAGCTTGATACAGGTCACTGGGGAAAGCTGCGGGCTTCTGGGATCTAAACTTTGGCCTGACCTTTCTCTGCAAAAATGTGCCTCCTGAGTCCATCCATCCTTTCTAGCTGAGTTCACTCCCTCATCACCTCTCATCTAGTCAAGCAGAATAGCCTCCCAACTTGTCTGTATGCCTCCAACGTTCCCTCCCTTCATCCACCTCCCATACTAGCACCAGTGTGACCTTCAGATGTCATCTCCTCTTGGAGTCTTCCTTAGTCCCTCTCACCCTAGCCTCCTGGAACTAACCCCCCCCTCTGATGCCCCAACAGCACCTCTCTGAACTACGGTGTACCTCCCCAGGAAAACTATCAACTCCCAGGGCAGCCATCTCGCCTGCACACAGTCTACATAGTCTTACATGTAGAAGATGTTCAACAAACGTTTATCAAACTGAGCCAGTCATGCTGTATTTCTGCCCTTAAAATCTAGCTTGTTAGGGAAGCAGGATGTTCAGGGAGGAGCAGTGAGGAGCATCCCTGGGAAAGGCCCTCATATTTCATGGTCTCCCACTGTGTCCACTGCTCCCTCTGGCTGAGGAGAGCGCTGAACACAGCAGGCCCTGGAGGAGTGATGCTCAAGCACATCACTGTGTGACGGTGTGGTCACCTCTGGTCACTCGCTGCTCACCACAAGGCAGATGGGAAGGTGACCAACACCTTCTGCTCTTCCCTCAAAAGATTTCCAGTTCTCCAGTGAGAAGCATACAAGCATCAGGCTTCTTTGCCTTGAATGGGCTCTCGGTTCATGTCTACCAGCTGCTGTGCCTGTGTGCTACCAAAAGCGGAAATGGGAAGATAAGGAACCTTTCTCACTTCAATCCTTCAAAACCAAAAGGAAAAAAAAGTCACTCAAAAATACTCCCTTGCCCCATTTGCTATAAACAGAGTTTATTCTGTGACCAAGGTACTGCTGGTCAGTATTTGTGAACCACTAAGTTTCCCTTTGTTAACAGGAAGGTTGTTTGGGATCTACTGACCCTCCAGGGCTGGAGATATTTTCAGGCTCAGATCTCATGTCATCATAGTTTTCTTAACTCAAAAATGAAGGCACAATAGCGACCTGCCCCCCAAATACTATGTCAAACAACAAGTCAGGCACGAAAGAATACATGTGATGCAGAGAACTTCATACCTTCACTGCTGCTTGAAAGAGAATTTCAAGCTGTCTCCTACTACTGCCCTGATTCTGAGAATTTTTTGAATATCCGGCCATGATCCTACCACTTGTCATGGTCTTCCACTCCCTCAGTGCCCTCCCCCCTCCCTCCTTACCCACTTAAGGCCATGATCAATCACTGACCTTTTCTATTGTTTTCTTTGTCTCTATTTCATTTATTTCTGCTCTTACCTTTATGATTTCTTTCTTTCTATTAACTTTGGGTTTTGTTTGTTCTTCTTTCTCTAGCTGCTTTAGGTTGTAAGGTTTCGTTGTTTGAGATTTTTCTTGTTTCCTGAGGTAAAACTGTATTGCTATAAACTTCCCTCTTAGAACTGCTTTTGCTACGTGCCATAGGTTTTTGGATCGTCGTGCTTTCGTTTTCATTTGTATCTAGGTATTTTTTGATTTCCTCTTTGATTTCTTCAGTGATCCACTGGCTGTTGGATTGGCTGTATACTGTTAAGCTTCCAAGTGTTCATGCTTTTTTACAGTTTTTTCTTGTCATTGATTTCTAATCTCATAGCGTTTGGTCAGAAAAGATGCTTGATATGATTTTAATTTTCTTAAATTTACCAAGGCTCACTTTGTGGCCCAGCATGTGATCAATCCTGGAGAATGTTCCATGTGCACTTGAAAAGAATGTGTATTCTGCTGCTTTTGGATGGATGCTCTATAAATATCAATTAAATCCATCTGGTCCATTGATGAAAGTAGGGTGTTAAAGTCCCCCACTATTATTGTGTTACTGTCGATTTCTCCCTTTAATGTTGTTAGCATTTGCCTTATATATTGAGGTGCTCCTATGTTGGGAGCATATATAGTTACAATTGTTATATCTTCTTTTTGGACTGATCCCTTGATCATTATGTAGTGTTCTTTGTCTGATATGAATATTGTTACTCCAGCTTTCCTTTGATTTCCATTTTCATGGAATACATTTTTCCATCCTCTCACGTTCAGTATGTGTCCCCTGATTTGAAGTGGGTCTCCAGTTTTGATATGAATATTGTTACTCCAGCTTTCCTTTGATTTCCATTTGCATGGAATACATTTTTCCATCCTCTCACTTTCGGTATGTGTCCCATGATTTGAAGTGGGTCTCCTGTAGACAGCATACATACAGGTCTTGTTTTTGTATCCATTCAGCCAGTCTATGTCTTTTGGTTGGAGCATTTAATCCATTCACGTTTAAGGTAATTATTGATATGTATGTTCTTATTGCCATTTTGTTAATTGTTTTGGATTTGTTTTTGTAGGTCTTTTTTTCTTACCTTCCTCTTTTGTTCTCTTCTCTTCTGATTTGATGACTAACTTTATTGTTGTGTTTGGATTCCTTTTTTCTTTTTTGTGTGTGTATCCATTGTACATTTTTGGTTTGTGGTTACCATGAGGTTTTGATATAGCAGTGTATATATAAACAAGATTGTTTTAAGTTGCTGGTCTTTTAATATCAAATGCATTTCCAATATCTTGCATTTGTGCTCTCCTCACAACTGCTGGGTTTGATATATTTGTGTGCAGATGATTTCTTTACTGTATGTTTGCCTTTACTGGTAAGCTTTTCCATTTGTAATTTTCTTGTTTCTAGTTGTGGCCTTTGTTTTCCGCCTAGAGAAGTTCCTCTAGCATTTGTTGTAAAGCTGGTCTGGTGGTGCTGAATTCTCTTAGCTTTTGCTTGTCTATAAAGCTTTTGATTTCTCCACTGAATCTGAATGAAAGCCTTGCTGGGAAGAGTATTCTTGGTTGTAGCTTCTTCCCTTTCATCACTTTAAACATATCGTGCCACTCCCTTCTGGCCTGCAGAGTTTCTGCTGAGAAATCAGCTGATAACCTTATGGGAGTTCCCTTGTGCGTTATTTGTTGCTTTTCCCTTGTTGCTTTTAATATTTTTTCTTTGTCTTTAATTTTTGTCAGTTTGATTGCTATGTGTCTCAGCGTGTTCCTCCTTGGGTTTATCCTGCCTGGGACTCTCTGCGCTTCCTGGACTTGGATGATTGTTTCCTTTCCCATGTTAGGAAAGTTTTCAGCTATTATCTCTTTAAATATTTTCTCAGACCCTTTCTTTTTCTCTTCTCCTTCTGGGACCCCTATAATGCAAATGCTGGTGCATTTAATGTTGTCCCAGAGGTCTCTTAGACTGTCTTCATTTCTTTTGTCTTTTTTCTTTATTCTGTTCCACGGCAGTGATTTCCACCATTCTTTCTTCCAGGTCACTTATCTATTCTTCTGCCTCAGCTACTCTGCCACTGATTCCTTCTAGTGTATTTTTCATTTCAATTATTGTATTGTTCATCTCTGTTTGTTTGTTCTTTAGTTCTTCTAGGTCTTTGTTAAACATTTCTTGTATCTTCTCAATCTGTGCCTCCATTCTTTTTCCAAGATCTTGGATCATCTTTACTATCATTACTCTGAATCCTTTTTCAGGTAGCTTGCCTATCTCCACTTTTCTTAGTTGTTCTTCTAGGGTTTTATCTTGTTCCTTCATCTGGGACATATTCCTCTGCCATCTCATTTTGTCTAACTTTCTGTGATTGTGGTTTCTGTTCCACAGGCTGCAGCACTGTATTTCTTCTTGCTTCCGCTGTCTGCCCCCTGGTGGATGAGGCTGTCTAAGAGGCTTGTGCAGTCTTCCTGGTGGGAGGGACTGGGTGCGTAGTGCTGGGTCTTGTCCCTCTGGTGGGCAGAGCCATGTCTGGGAGGTGTGTTTATTATCGGGCAGCTGTTTATTCAGGAAGACTTTAAGGGACTTCCCTGGCGGTCCAGTGGTTAAGACTTCGCTTTCCAATGCAGGGGGTGCAGGTTCAATCCCTGGCCAGGGAGCTAAGATCCCACATGCCTCGGGGCCAAAAAAACCAAAAAACATAAAGTAGAAGCAATATTGTAACAAATTCAATAAAGACTTTAAAAATGGTCCACATCAAAAAAAAAAATCTTTAAAAAAAAAAAAAAAAAGACTTTAAGCAGCCTGTCTGCTAATGGGTGAAGCTGTGTTCCCACCCTGTTGGTTGTTTGGCCTGAGGTATCCTAGCACTCAGGAGCCTACAGGCTGTTGGGTGGGGTCAGGTCTTGGTGAGAAAATGGCAGCCTCCTAGAAGGCCCATGCCAATGAGCACTTGTCAGAGCTGCTGCCGCCACTGTCCCTGTCCCCACAGCCGCCCCCTGCCTCTGCAGGGGACCCTCCAACCCCAGCAGGTAAGTCCGGCCCAGTCTCTTATGAGGTCACCACTTTTTTCCCTGGGTCCTGGTGTGCACGACACCCTGTGTGTGCCCTCCAAGAGTGAAGTTTCTGTTTCCACCAGCCCTGTGGAATTCCTGTGGTCAAACACCAGTGGCCTTCAAAGTCAGACCTGGGGGTCCTCCTCCTGTTGCCAGACCCTGAGACAGGGGAGCCCAATGGGGGGCTCAGAACTTTCACTCCTGTGGGAGAACTTCTGTGGTGTAACTATTTTCCAGTTTGTGGGTCGCCCACCCAACGTGTATGGGATTTGATTTTATTGCGATTGCGCCCCTCCTACCATCTCGCTGTGGCTTCTTCTGTGTCTTTGGATGTAGGCTATCTTTTTTGGTAGGTTCCAGTGTTTTTTTTGTCAGTGGTTTTTCAGCAGTTAGTTGTGATTTTGGTGTTTCCATAAGAAGGCGTAAGCTCACGTCCTTCTACTCCGCCATCTTGCCTCCTTCCTCCCTGTTAGTTTTGCTTTGACCCCTCTAATCTCTCAAGTCCCTATGCCCCCACCATTCCACTAAAATTGCTTTTATCAGCTGCCAAATCCAATGAACAGTTGTTATATTAATCAAACTGACTTGATTTAACAGCAGGTTCTAATCACTCCCTCGTCCTGAAAATATTTTCTTCCCTGTTTCTGAGTCCCAAACCTGCCTCTCAAGACCTGGTCCTCTACCTTTTTGTTTCTGCCTGATCTCCTGGATCCTGGGCTCTGCCCACCAGGCCTCCCTGGACCTCCTTAACTTCAACTGTCTACCTGGACCTCTGCCCACAGACAACCTACACCTTTCTAACTCTCCCCCACTCCTTCACCTGGACGTCCTGACTCAACCTCTTATCATGAATTCTGAGGCCTTTCTGAAGAGCCAGCCAAGCCCTGGTCTATTTGGTCTCACTACTTAAGATCTAGTAAGGCCTGGCCCCATCTCTGACTGAGCCTTGAGCCCAAAATTAATGGATATGAACTTCTAGCTCCTTAAAGAACACAGTCAATCTTTCTAACAGTATTATAAAACTCTTGGTTAAGAAAGCTGAAGTTGAATGCCAAAAATAATCAGTGTCGAACACTTATTTGTGTTTTCTTCAGTGGATCTATCTGTTTAGACTCTGTTATTTGAATGATACCAGAATATACTTTGCACTCTGATGCCTAGAAAAGAAGAGCACTCTTTTAGATTTCTCAGGGAACTGGACAAGAATAGAAGATGTTTGGGCCCAAATAAAAATAAAATTAAATGGCTACTAGAGTTAGCCCAGGACTGGAAGTTATTCAATCCCAGATTCCAATTTTTGCCCTTACTAGTCCTAGTACATTTCTTAGGACTAAAGCCACATACCTAGATGCATCAAGGAATGGTCTGTAGGCCAAGTTGATCCATTCTTCTCTATTGGATGAGTATTTTGGCTCCCGGGGTGTTTCTCTCATGGTGTCCAAATCCACTAAATAATGGCATTTATTGATGTCAATCTGCAACAGAGAAAGGCCAACTCTTCAAAGAGTAATTGCAAAGGTCCTTTCAGGGTAAGAAACATCAATTGTAATCCTAAGAATTCCCACATGGTTTTAGAAGCACAAACATCTAAGCCCTCGGAAAATGTTACCAGTGCTCTCTTCACTCAGCTAAGAGTGCTGGGTGTTGGGGTGCTATTTAGGCTCCTGAGGGCAGGGGTGAGACATGCACTCACCCAGCCAAAGTTCACTTTGCTGTGCACCTGAAACTAGCACAATATTGTAAATCAATGGTAGTCCCAAAAAAATACAGTACACAAGTTTCTATGAGATTAAGTAAAAACCCAAAGATGGAAATCATTACTGTGATATTGTGATTTATAATAAATTTTTTTTTTGGTCTTCTTCCAAGGTTTCTGGTTCAGAGGACCCCATACCCTTGTAATTTCCTAAGCAATAAGAGCAATGGGAGCATCTTTTGTTATAATATTCAGTCTCTTGTCCTCAGTTCCTGAAATCCCTTCAAAGCCATAATGGTGAAAGGGGTGTCTCGTTATTCATAAAAAGCCCCTTTCAACCGCAACTGAGCTTATGTTAATGAGGTGACTTTCGGAAATCCTGTAAAGATGGGAGGGGGTGCTGGTCACCAGTTGAACTAACCATGTGAAAAGAAGGTTGGACCTTTCAGTAACTGGGGGAGGGGTGAGGGGCTGGAGATTGGCCAATGATTTAATCAATCATGCCTGTGTAATGAAGCCTCCATAAAACCCTAAAAGGACAAGTTCAGAAAGCTTCCCGGTTGGTGAACATGTGGAGATTTGGGAAGAGTGCTGTACCTGGAAAGGGCATGAAGATCTCCACTCTTTCCCCATACCTTGCCCTATTCAGCTCTTCCAACTGGCTGTTCCTGAATTATATCCTTCCATAATAAACCAATAATCTAGTAAGTAAAATATTTCTCTGTGTTTGCCACTCTAGCAAATTAATCAAACACAAGGAGAGGGTCATGGGAACCTCTGCTTTATATCCAGTCAGAAGTATAGGGAACAACCTGGACTTACAACCAGCACCTAAAGTTCAAGGAGGGGGTCATGGCTCCAATCTGTAGCCAGGCAGTCAGAAACAGGTAACAACCTGGGCTTGAGATTGGCGTCTGAAGTAGGCAGGAGAAGGGGGCAGTCTTGTAGGACTGAGCCCTCAACCTGTGGAATCTGATGGTATCTCTGAGTAGACAGTGTAAGAATTGTGTTGAGTTGTAAGACACCCAGATGGTGTCTGAGAATTGCTGTTACTGTGGAGAAACCCCCAACACTCAATATTAGAAATTGGGTCCCAGAACCCTCTTAATTACTAATGTAGTCAGCTAAAGAAAAGTAAATCTCAAAGGAAAGTTGCATTTTTTACATGCAACTATGTTACACATATTATTTTTTAAATCATTATATAAAGGCCTATAGGGGATTATTAATTCCTATTTTATAAATGAGGAAGCCAAGACTCAGACAAATTATATAACTTCATTTTTTTCAAGATCTATATTAAGCCCCTACAATGTACTAGGCATTAATAAGTTAAAGCTAATGATACAGAATTAAATAAATAGCATGCAGTTCTTGCCCTAAAAGGATTTATAATCCTAACCAAAATCACATGAGTTTATAGTAGAGCCATATTTGGACTCAGGTCAGTGTGACTTCCAAAGTCATACATCAAGACTGCCAAAAATGACCAAATCAGCGGGGAAGTACTCTCAGGAGCTCATTTAAATGTTTCTTAAATATTAAAACCAAAAATGATTTGTCCTAGAATGCCAGGTTTCAGCTAAGTAAAAATCATTTGAAATATGAATAGAAATATAGCAAATCTCATATTTAACAGTGAAGGGTTTTAAGTTTTTCCTTTGGAATCAGGAATAAGTCAAGGCTGCTTATTATCATTACTCTATTCAACACTGTACTAGAGGTTCTAGTCAGCAGGGTAAGATACGAGGAAGAAACAAATGGCAGAAGAAATGAAAAGAAACAAACAAAAGTCCTTCATTCATCACAATGATATGATTGATAAATATAAAATCCAAAAGAATCAGCATAAATTTTTGGGATTAAGAGAGTTTATCAAACTTTAAACTATTTATAGAATGTAAAATTAACATCATATGTTCCTATATAACAGCAGTAAACAACATATTAAATTACATTTTAAAAAATTATGTATTTTCAAATTATATTATAAAAATATCATTGAAAAGGATTTGAAAACATGTGTCTTGGAATAAATCTAATGAAATATGGGCAAGTTCTCTATAAAGAATTATAGAATTTTATTGACTAGTGTCTATCAACTGATGAATTTATAATGTGGTATATTCATATAATCGAAATGTGGTATATACATGCAATGGAATATTATTCAGTCTTAAAAAGGGTACATACTACAACAAAGATGAGCCTTGAAAACATTATGCTGAGTGAAAGAAATGAGACACAAAAGAACATATTTTGTGTGACTCCACTTACATGAAATGTCCAGTAGAGGCAGATCCATGAAGACAGAAAGCAGATTAGTGGTTGCTAAGGATTGGAGGAGTGACAACTTAATGCATATGGGTTTTTTTGGGGGGCTGGGGGGGATGATGAAATGCTCTGAAATTAGATAGTGCTGGTGGTTGTATAACATTATGAATGTACTGAAAGCCACTGAAAAAGTTCTGGAGATAGAGAGTGGTGATGGTTGCACAACAGTGTGACTGTTCTTAACGCAACTGAAGTGTATACCTAAAAATGAATAAAATGGTAAATCTGATGATAAAATATTGTTGAAATGATGAATTTCACCTCAAAAAATTTTTTGATAAACAATAAAGTAGACCTTATTAAATGGAGAGATAAACCTTATTTCTAGATTTAAGACTCACTATTATAAAGATGTAAATTCTAAATACATTGATAGATTAAATGCAATCTCAATAAAAATGCCAACAGACTTTTTTGATGAAACTTGACAAGCTGAGTCTAAAATGTATATGGAAATGCAAAAGGACAAGGATAGCCAAGGCACTCTTAGAAAAGAACAAGGTGGGGACTTACTTACTATAAAGTTATAGTAATTAAGACAGTGAGCTATTAGTGCAGGAATAGAACAGACCACTGAATAGAATAGAGCCTGGAACAGATACAGGCACATATGGACCCTGATCTATGACAGAAGTGACACCTCAGAGCAGTGGTGAGAGTATATCTCTTCACTAATTGGTGCTGGGACAACTGGATATCCATTGGGGGAAAAATGAAATAGGACCTCTGTACACAACAACAAGGTCCTACTATATAGCACAAAGAACTATATTCAATATCCCATGGTAAACCATAGTGGAAAAGAATATAAAAAAGAATATGTGTGTATATATCTATATCTATATAACTGAATCACTTTGCTGTATAGCAGAAATTAATACAATGTTGTAAATCAACTATCCTTCAATAAAAAAATTGATAACATAAAAAAAATCAACTTCAGATGGATTACAGAACTAAATGTGAAAAACAAAGCTCTTGGAAGATAATATGGCAGACTATCGTCAAAATCTTATGTATGGCAAAAGTCATTTTAGACAAACACAAAAAGTATTAACTATAAAAGAAATGATGAATAAATTTGACTACATTAAAATTGGGAATATCCGTTCATCAAAGACACCAATAAGAGAGTAAAGAGATGAGCCACAGAATGGAAGAAGATACATGTGACACATTAACAATCAAGTATTCATATCTAGAATATATAAAGAACACCTGCTGATCAGTAAGACAAAAATGGACCATTCAACAGAAAAATAGGCAAATGACTTAAATAGGTACTTCATAAGAAGAAATCTAAACAGCCAAAAACAAATGAAATAGTACTCAACCTCATGAGTAACCAAGGAAATGCAAATCAAAATTACAATGAAAAATTACAATACCAAATGTAGGCCAGAATGTGGAACAATTCTTATACATTGCTGGCAGGAGATTAAGTTGGTACAAGATTTTTAGAAAACTATTTGGCAGAATCTATTAAAATTGAACATACGTAATTCTTATGATCCAACAATTCTACCCCTAGGTATTACATTGAACCATATGGAATCGTTAATATGTGACTGATCCACAAAAATGGTACTTTCAGGGACTTCCCTGGCAGTCCAGTGGTTAGGACTCTGCGCTTCCACTGCAGGGGGCACAGGTTCGATCCCTGGTCAGGGAACTAAGAATTCGCAAGTTGCACGGCGCAGGAAAAAAAAGGTAATTTCACATGGTTCAAGGTAATGTATATCCAACGGGAATGCATGCACCAAAAGACAAGTTCAAGAATGTTCAAAGTGGGGACTTCCCTGGTGTCACAGTGGTTAACAATCCGCCTGCCAATGCAGGGGACATGGGTTTGATCCCTGGTCTGGGAAGATCCCACATGCCGCGGAGCAGCTAAGCCCGTGAGCCACAACTACTAAGCCTACACTCTAGAGCCCGCGAGCCACAACTGCTGAGCCCGTGTGCCACAGCTACTGAAGCCTGCTCACCTAGAACCCATGCTCCTCAACAAGAGAAGCCACCGCAATGAGAAACCTGCACACCACAATGAAGAGTAGCCCCTGCTCACCGCAACTAGAAAAAGCCCATGTGCAGCAACGAAGACCAAATGCAGCCCAAAATAAATAAATAAATAAATTTATTTTTAAAAAAAGAATGCTCAAAGTGGCATTATTTACAGCTGGCCCAGACTGGAAAGAACCAAACAACTATCAAAAGTAAAATAATATAGTCATACAATGAAATACTCTACTGTAATAAAAGAGAACAAACTACAGCTATATTCAACAATGTGTAATTACAAACAAAACATTAAGTAAAAGAATCAAGACACATAAAAATGCAATATGATTCCATGTATATGAAGTTCAAAAATAGGCAAAACTAATTTATGTTGTTTAGGAATGCATATAAAAGTGGTAAATCTAAAGAGAAAAGCAAGGAGATTATTACCATAAAAGTCAGGAGACTCCTGAAGGGGGAACTGGGTAGTGATCAAAAGGAATTGGGGGAGTTTCTGGGTGCTGGTAATGTTCTAGTATTTGACCTGGGATGATTACACAGGTATTTGTTCTATTATTATTAATTATTATTAATTTACTGTACATTTATGTTTTGTGCACATTTAGGCTTATGGGTTATACACAATTGAATGTTTGAAAAAGTGTGTATAAAAACAACTTGGTCGGGGCTTCCCTGGTGGTGCAGTGGTTGAGAATCTGCCTGCCAATGCAGGGGACACGGGTTCGAGCCCTGGTCTGGGAAGATCCCACATGCCGTGGAGCAACTAGGCCCGTGAGCCACAATTACTGAGCCTGGTCGTCTGGAGCCTGTGCTCTGCAACAAGAGAGGCCGCGATAGTGAGAGGCCCGCGCACCGCAATGAAGAGTGGCCCCCGCTTGCCACAACTAGAGAAAGCCCTCCCACAGAAACGAAGACCCAACACAGCCATAAATAAATAAAAATAAAAATAAAAATTATAAAAAAAAAAAAAAAAACAACTTGGTCATCTCTGGCTTACAGTAAACTCTGTTCTTCCCCAACCTCTAACTCACAGTAATATTCTCATTCTCTCCCAGCATTATTTACATGTAAAAGAGACTTCAGTCTCATATCTGTCTCTACATGTGGGCTATTCCTCCGGGGAGAGAAAGCACACTGAGAATTGACGTCAGACCCAATTCCATTCCTCATAACTCTCTAAAAATGACCCTTTGCATAAACACTCCAGGAAGCAGCCTTTTTGGTCTGAACACCCACTCTGTAGCTCCCAAGGATTTTAAAAACATGAAACAAGTTTTTAAAAGCTTTGCCAGCGCCATGCCTCTGTAATCAAATAGAACCAGCAAGGGATAAAGATTCATGGTCTCATGCCTAGACCTCCTTTGGTGAGGGAGCTTTGAGTATGACATTTCAATACTTGACCTCAGCCTGGCCTTTTCTGGCTAGGCATACTACAGGTCTGATTATCTAGTTTTGGTGCTGGATACATGGTCTACCAGAGATGTGGGTAGTAACTAATTAATACCCAACTACACCAGTTAGCTTTAGGCTTCACTCATCACACCATCCATATGCAAATTTCATTTAAAGTTTTTAGAAAGATATTAAGGCAAAATCATATTAATTGAAATACTAATCCATTTTAAAAATGTAACCTCTTTTCATGCTTCCTGAGAAGCAGCTGCTGAACATTCTTTTTTTCTAGGAATCAGTTACTGAACTAAAATACACAAGGACAAAGGTCTCCGGCAGAAAATGGTTAAGTATGATCAAGGGCAGATTCTCTAACAGAGAAGAAATACAGTGGTTAAAAAAGGAGCCCAAAATAAAAAGGCAACCTATGGAAAGAGAAAAAGTATTTGGAAACCATATATCTGATAAGGGGTTAATACCCAAAATCTATAAGGCACTCATACAACTCAACAGCAAAAAGCCAAATAATATGATTTAAAATGGGCAAAGGACCTGAATAGACCCTTTTCCAAAGAAGACATACAAATGGCCAACAGGTATACAAAAAGGTGCTCAATATCACCAATCATCAGGGAAATGCAAAACAAAACCACAATGAGATTATCACCTCATACCTGACAGAATGGCTATCATCAAAAAGACAAGAGATAACAAGCAATGGCGAATATGTGGAGAAAAGAGAACCCTTGTATTGTTGGTAGGAACGGGAACTCGTATAACCATTATGGAAAACAGTTCCTCAAAAAAATCAAAAATAGAACTACCATATCATCCAGCAATCTCACTTCTGGTATGTATCTGAAAGAAATGAAATCACTACCTTGAAGCAATATCTGCACCCCTGATGTTGAACTCATAGAAACAAAGTAGAATGGTGGTTGCGAGGGACTGGGGGAAATGGAGAGATGTTGGTCAAGTTTCAGTTATAGATGACTAAGTTTTAGGGATCTAATGTACAGCATGGTGACTACAGTTAACAATACAGTGTTGCACACTTGAAATCACCTAAGAGAGTAGACCTTAAATGTTCTCACCACAAAAAAATGGTAACTACATGAGGTGATGGACGTGTTAACTAACTTATTGTGGTAATCATTTCACAATATATACATATATCAAATCATCACATTGTATACCTTAAACTTACACAATGTTATTTGTCAATTATACCTCAATAAAGCTGAAAAAATTTTTATTTAAAAAATTAGAGGCTTCCGGTCAAGATGGCAGTGGGGGAGGACGTGGAGTTCGTGTCTCCCCAAAACTAGGGCACCTGCCAGACGCTAGTGGGGGACCAGAACACCTAAGGAGACAGGAAGAACCCCTGAGCGACCAGGTAGGACGTAGGGAGAGTGAGAGGGGAGGAACAGTGAAGGCTGGACAGGACTGGCGCCCCTGAGGGGTGGCTGGGAGTGGGGAGGGGTTCCCACGCCTGGAGGGACCCTGATCTTCCAAGACATTTCCCTGCCCAATCGGGCCCGGGAAGCCTGTGGGGCTCCCAGGCCGGGTCCTCCACCCTCCGAGGCCCCCTCCGGGCCACGTTGGTCCTAGGGGTGTAGGCGGAAGGTGGGGGGAGAAGAGGAGAAGCTGGCGGGAGGGGCCCTCGAGGACTGGAGGATCCAGGGAGGTGCAGAGGGTATTTCCCCCGCTCATCCAGGCCTGGGAAGACTGCTGGGCTCCCAAGCCTGGCCCTCCATTCTCCAGGATCCCCTCCGGCCTCATGGTTCCTAGGGGCATGGGAGGGAGGGAGGAGGGGAGGCAGATGATGGGGGGAACCCTCCAGGACCAGAGGATCAGGGGAGGCCCAGCGGGCGTTTCCCCTGCCCACTTGGCCCCAGAAAGCCTGCTGGGCTCCCAGGCCGGGTAACCCACCCTCCAAGGCCCCCTCTGGGAGCGCTGATCCTAGGGGCATAGGAGGGAGACGGGGGGGGGGGGTTGCGGCAATGGAGAGGCTGACGGGGAGGGGTCCTCCAAGATAGGAGGAGTAGGGGAGGCGCGACGGGCGTTTCCCCCACCCACTTGGCCCCGGGAAGCCTACTGGGATTCCAGGTCTGCTCCCCTGCTTTCTGGGGCCCCCTCCGCCATGTGGATCCTAGGGGCATAGGAGGGAGGGCTGGGGAGAAGAAGAGAGGCCAACAGGGAAGGGCCCTCTGGGATGGGAGGATCAGGGGGAAATGTGGCTGGCTGGCGTTTCCCCTGCCCACTTGGGCCCAGTGAGCCTGCTGGGGTCCTGGACCTGGCCCTCCGCCCTCGAAGGCCAGAGGCACTCCTCGGCCCCTCCTGCTGAGATGAGCCTAAGCCCCACCCCCACCCCCCCAAGGCCTTTTCCGGCCCTGTGGTCCTAAGCAAAGGCCCTGCCCACTGCCTAAACCCCGCCCCTGCCTAAGCCCCACCCTCCACAGCCAAGGCTTTTTTTCCTTTTCTCCTCTTTTTTACTATTGTGGTTCTGTTTTACCTTCCAGTTCTTGTTTCATCTATATTTTTATTTTTTTATTCTTTGTAACATATCTGTTAGTTTTCTAATCTTATTTTATTTTTTACTCTTTGTTATTGTTCTGCTCCTATTTTTCTGTTTTTTTTTGCCGCCCTGCATGGCTTGTGGGATTTGGCGAGACAGGGGTCGGGTCTGAGCTCCTGCGGTGGGAGCTCTGAGTCCAAACCACTGGATTAACAGAGAACCTCAGACACCAGGGAATAGTCATAGGAATGAGGTCTCCTGGAGGTCCTCATTCTTGGCACCAGGCCCACCTCTACCCAACAGCCTACAAACTCCAGTGATGGAAGCCTCAGGCCAAACAACCAGTAAGACAGGAACACAATCTCACCCATCAAAAAAAAACAAAAAAAAAGAGAGACAACAAAAAACTATATGAAGGAGCAAGGTAAAAACCTACAAGACCAAATAAATGAAGAGGAAATAGGCAACCTACCTGAAAAAGAATTCAGAGTAATGATAGTAAAGATGATCCAGAATCTCAGAAATAGAATGGAGGCATGGATTGAGAAAATACAAGAAATGTTTACAAAGATCTAGAAGAACTAAAGAACAAAAAAACAGAGATGAACAACACAATAACTGAAATGAAAAATACACGAGAAGGAATCAAGAACAGAATAACTGAGGTAGAAGAACGAATAAGTGAGCTGGAAGACAGAATGGTGGAAATAACTGCCAAGGAGCAAAATAAAGAGAAAAGAATGAAAAGAATTGAAGACAATCTGAGAGACCTCTGGGATAACACTAAATGCACCAACATTCAAATTGTAGGGGTCCCAGAAGAAGAAGAGAAAAAGAAAAGGTCTGAGAAAATATCTGCAGAGATTATAGTGGAAAACTTCCCTCACATGGGAAAGGAAATAGTCACCCAAGCCCAGGAAGTGCAGAGAGTCCCATACAGGATAAACCCTAAGAGAAACACACCAAGACATATATTAATCAAACTAACAAAAATTAAACTCAAAGAAAAAATATTAAAAGCAGCAAGGGAAAAGCAGAAAATAACATACAAAGGAATCCCCATAAGGTTATCAGCTGATTTCTCAGCAGAAACTCTGCAGGCCAGAAGGGAGTGGCAGGATATACTTAAAGTGATGAAAGAGAAAAACCTACAAGCAAGATTACTCTACCCAGCAAGGATCTCATTCAGATTCGACTGAGAAATCAAAAGCTTTACAGACAATCAAAAGTTAAGAGAATTCAGCACCACCAAGCCAGCTTTACAACAAATGCTAAAGGAACTTTTCTAGGTGGGAAACACAAGAGAAGAAAAAGACCCAAAAAACAAACCCCAAACAATTAAGAAAATGGTAATAAGAAAATACAAATCAATAATTACCTTAAATGGAAATGGATTAAATGTTCCAACCATAAGACACAGGCTGGCTGAATGGATACAAAAACAAGACCCATATATATGCTGTCTATGAGAGACCCACATCAGACCTAGAGACACATATAGACTGAAAGTGAAGGGATAGAAAAAGATATTCCATGCAAATGGAAATCAAAAGAAAGCTGGAATAGCAATACTCGTATCAGATAAAATAGACTTTAAAATAAAGACTGTTACAAGAGATAAGGAAGGACACTATGTAATGATCAAGGGATCAATCCAAGAAGAAGCTATAACAATTATAAATATTTATGCACCCAACAAAGGAACACTTCAATACATAAGGCAAATGCTAACCATAAAAGGGGAAATCGACAGTAACACAATAATAGTAGGGGACTTTAACACCCCACTTACACCAATTGGCAGATCATCCAAACAGAAAATAAACAGGGAAACACAAGCTTTAAATGGCACAGTAAACCAGATAGATTTAATTGATATTTATAGGACATTCCACCGAAAGTGGCAGAATACATTTTCTTCTCAAGTGCACATGGAACATTCCCCAGGATCGATCACATCTTGGGTCAAAAATCAAGCCTCGGAAAATTTAAGAAAACTGAAATCGTATCAAGCATCTTTTCTGACCACAACACTATGAGATTCAAAATCAATTACAGGAAAGAAAGCTGTAAAAAACACAAATACATGGAGGCTAAACAGTGTGCTACTAAATAACCAAGAGATCACTGAAGAAGTCAAAGAAGAAATAAAAAAATACATAGAAACAAATGACAACGAAAACACGATGACCCAAAACCTATAGGACTCAGCAAAAGCAGTTCTAAGAGGGAATTTTATAGCAACTCAATCTCACCTCAAGAAACAAGAAAAATCTCAAATAAACAATCTAACCTTACAACTAAAGCAACCAGAGAAAGAACAAAGAAAAGTCAAAGTCAGTAGAAGGAAAGAAATCATAAAGATCAGAGCAGAAATAAATGAAATAGAAATGAAGAAAACAAGAGCAGAGATCAATAAAACTAAAAGTTGGTTCTCTGAGAAGATAAACAAAATTGATAAACCTTTAGCCAGACACATCAAGAAAAAAAGGGACAGGACGCAAATCAATAAAATTAGAAATGAAAAAGGAGAAATCACAACTGACACGACAGAAATACAAAGGATTATAAGAGACTACTACAAACAACTATATGCCCATAAAATGGACAACCACGAAGAAATGGACAAATCCTTGGAAAGGTACACTTTCCAAGACTGAACCAGGAAGAATTAAAAAATATAAACAGACTTATCACAAGTAATGAAATTGAAACTGTAATTAAAACTCTTCCAACAAACAAAAGTTCAGGACCAGATGGCTTCACAGGCGAATTCTATCAAACATTTAGAGAAGAGCTAACACCAATCCTTCTCAAACTCTTCCAAAAATTGCAGAGGGAGGAACACTCCCAAATTTGTTCTACAAAGCCACCATCACCCTGATACCAAAACCAGACAAAGAAATCACAAAAAAAGAAAATTACAGGCCAATATCACTGATGAACATAGAGGCAAAAATCCCGAACAAAATACTCGCAAAGAGAATCCAACAACACATTAAAAGGATCATACACCATGACGAAGTGGGATTTATCCGAGGAATGAAAGGATTCTTCAATATACGCAAATCAACCAATGTGATACACCATATTAACAAATTAAGGAATAAATACCATATGATCATCTCAATAGATGCAGAAAAAGCTTTTGACAAAATTCAACACCCACTTATGATAGAAACTCTCCAGAAAGTGGGCATAGAGGGAACCTACCTCAAGATAATAAAGCCCATATATGACAAACCCACAGCAAACATCATACTCAATGGTGAAAAACTGAAAGCACTTCCACTAAGATCAGGAACAAGACAAGGATGTCCACTCTCGCCACTCTTATTCAACATAGTTTTGGAAGTCCTAGCCACAGCAATCAGAGAAGAAAAAGAAACAAAAGGAATACAAACTGGAAAAGAAGTAAAACTGTCATTGTTTGCAGATGACATGATACTATACATAGAAAATCCTAAAGATGTCACCAGAAAACTACTAGAACTAATCAAGGAATTTGGTAAGGTTTCAGAATACAAAATTAAGAAATCTCTGGCATTCCTATACACTAACAACAAAAAATCAGAGAGAGAAATTAAGGAAACAATCCCATTTACCATCGCAACAAAAAGAATATAATACCTAGGAATAAACCTATCTAAAGAGGCAAAAGACTTGTACTCAGAAAACTATAAAACACTGATGAAAGAAATCAAAGATGACATAAACAGATGGAGAAATACACCATGTTCTTGGATTGGAAGATTCAATATTGTGAAAATGACTATACTACCCAAAGCAATCTACAGATTCAGTGCAATCCCTATCAAACTACCAATGGCATTCTTCACAAAATTAGAACAAAAATTTTTTAAATTTGTATGGAAAACAAAAGACCCCGAACAGCCAAAGCAATCTTGAGAAAGAAAAAGAGAGCTGGAGGAATCAGGCTCCATGACTTCAAACTATACTACAAAGCTACAGTAATCAAGACAGTATGGTACTGGCACAAAAACAGAAATATAGATCAATGGTAGAGGACAGAAAGCCCAGAGATAGAGTCACGCACATATGGTCACCTAATTTATGACAAAAGAGACAAGAACATACAATGGAGAAAAGATAGCCTCTTCAATAAGTGGTGCTGGGAAAACTGGACAGCTACATGTAAAAGAATGAAGTTAGAATACTACCTAACACCATACACAAAAATAAACTCAAAATGGATTAAAGACCTAAATGTAAGGCCAGACCCTATAAAACTCATAGAGGAAAACATAGGAAAAACGCTCTTTGACATAAACCACAGCAACACCTCTTTTGACCCACCTCCTAGAGTAATGAAAATAAAAAAATAAATAAACAAATAAGACCTAATGAAATTTAAAAGCTTTTGCACAGCAAAGGAAACCATAAACAAGACCAAAAGACAACCTTCAGAATGGGAGAAAATATTTACAAATGAAGAATGGACAAAGGATTAATCTCCAAAATATACAAACAGCTCATGCAGCTCAATATCAAAAAAACAAACAACCCAATTAAAAAATGGGTGGAAGACCTAAATAGACATTTCACCAAAGAAGACATATAGATGGCCAAGAGGCACATGAAAAGATGCTCAAGATCACTAATTATTAGAGAAATGCAAATCAAAACTACAATGAGGTATCACCTCACACCAGTCAGAATGGCCATCATCAAAAAATCTACAGACAATAAATGCTGGAGAGGGTGTGGAGAAAAGGGAACCCTCTTGCACTGCTGGTGGGAATGTAAATTGATACAGCCACTATGGAGAACAGTATAGAGATTCCTTAAAAAACTAAAAACAGAACTACCATATGACCCAGAAATCCCACTGGGTTTGCTGAGAAAACCGTAACTCAAAAGGACACATGTACCCAAATGTTCACTGCAACACTATTTACAATACCCAGGACATGGAAACAACCTGAATGTCCAACGACAGATGAATGGATAAAGATGTGGTACATATATACAATGGAATATTACTCAGCCATAAAAAGGAACGAAATTGGGTCATTTGTAGAGATGTGGATGGACCTACAATCTGTCATACAGAGTGAAGTAAGCCAGAAAGAGAAAAACAAATACTGTATATTAACGCATATATGTGGAATCCAGAAAAATGGTACAGATGAACCTATTCGTAGGGCAGGAATAGAGACGTAGATGTAGAGAACGGACATGTGGACACAGAGGGGAAAGGGGAGGGTGGGATGAATTGGGAGACTAGGTTTGACATATATATATTACCATGTGTAAAACAGATAGCTAGTGGGAACCTGCTGTATAGCACAGGGAGCTCAGCTCCGTGCTCTGTGATGACCTAGATGCGTCAGATGGGGTGGGGGGTGAGAGCGAGGTCCAAGAGGGAGGGGATATGGGGATATATGTATACATATAGCTGACTCACTTCATTGTACAGCAGAAACACAACACTGTAAAGAAATTTTACTCCAATAAAAAAAAGTACATAAAAATAAATAAATAAATAAATACATAAATAAATAAATAAATAAATAAATAAATAAATAAATAAAATTTTTTTAAATTAGAAGAGGAACTCTAAGTCAGAGGCCTAGACTCTGGTCTGGGCTCCATAATAAACTACCTGGGTGACTCACACTGATTTAAGTTTTTTATACCTCAACTTCTTCAGTAAAAAATAAGGATAATAGCATTTACCTCAAACAGTTGTAATGAGGATTAAATGAGATGATTCGTTTAAAAGAAACAAGGATAATACCATTTACCTCAAAGAGTTGTACTGAGGATTAAGTGAGATGATTCGTTTAAATAAAACTTGCAAACTATAAAGGACTACTATGCAAATAGCTGTAATATTAGAAGGAATCCTAATTAATTCTGTGAAATGTGGGAACTTGACTAATATAAAAGAACCTTGGAGCATTAGAGCCCATTAAAATGAATTATTCCTGTTTTCAACCTAGATTGGTGCTTACTGTCAATTCAAGTTATGCCCAATGTGTAGGACACAACAGTTACAATATTAACGACTCATAATCCTTGATTAGCACCTCCCCTAAATAGTATCAAAATGAATCTTCTGGGCTCAAAGAAATAGAAAAGAAACTTATGGTTACCAAAGGGAAGAGGGAGAGGGGAGGGACAAATTAGGAGTATGGGATTAACAGATAGAAACTACTACACATAAAATAGATAAGCAACAAGGCTTTACTGTATAGCACAGGGAATTATACCCATTATCTTGTAATAACCTATAATGGAATATAATCTGCAGAAACCCTGAATCACTATGCTGTACACCTGAAACAGATGCAATATTATAAACCAACTATACTTCAATTTAAAAAAACTGTAAAAGTCAATCTTCTGGGCATCATCAAAGCCTTTATTAAGTACCTATACTTAGGTGAATCCTAAAGCAGGGTATATAAAATTCCTGTAAGACACGTCTCTGTTTTTAAGCTTATCATTTAGGTCAGGAAATAATATTAGCACATATGAAATACAGAAAGTATTATAAGTAGAGTTCAGAGAGGAAGAAATCACTGGGGGCTACAGTAGGTGAAAAGCTTTCCTGGAGATGGTGGCAAATGTTAGAACAGAGAACAAAAGGCAGAAAGGAGCATGGTTTACAGGGGAAAGAGGTGGAGTATCTGCTTGTCCCAGGAGGTGTGTGTTGAGAAACAAAACTAGAGAGAGGCAGCCTGAGGACTGATAACCGAGGACCCAAATTAGGGGAATCTGGATGTTGTGCATCAGGAATCTACTCTAGGTTTTTTAACCAAGGAGTAATATAATTAAAAATGGGTCTCAGAATGAGGTCCGTATTGGCTATGCTGGGGAGGGTGGGGCAAGGAAGTGCTGGAGGAGAAGGCTGGAAGGACTCTAGTCACTATCACAGTATCCAGCTGTGAAGTGACCACACCTTGAAGCCCTATGGCAGGCAGAGCAAACAAAGGAAGCAGAAAGGGTAGATCTCAGGTCTATTTCAAAGGAAATCAATGACACCAAGATTTCTAATGCAGTGAACTGGGGAAAAGAAGGAATTGCAGTGAAGAATCAGTTTAGGTAAGATTGAGAAAAGATGATAATTGTGTTTCATCACCTGAGGTGGGAAGAAACATGGTGTATTCGAGGAACTGAAAGAAGACCCATGTGACTAGAATACTGAGTTAAGAATTTTCTTTCTTTTTTTAAAAATTTTTATTTATTTATTTATTTTTGGCTGTGTTGGGTCTTCGTTTCTGTGTGAGGGCTTTCTCCAGTTGCGGCGAGTGGGGGCCACTCTTCATCACGGTGCGCGGGCCTCTCACCATCGCGGCCTCTCCCGTTGTGGAGCACAGGCTCCAGATGCGCAGGCTCAGTAGTTGTGGCTCATGGGCTTAGTTGCTCCGCGGCATGTGGCATCTTCCCAGACCAGGGCACGAACCCGTGTCCCCTGCATTGGCAGGCAGATTCTCAACCACTGCACCACCAAGGAAGCCCCCTTCTTTTTTTTTTTTAATATTTATTTATTTATCTCTCTATCTAGATATCTATCTATCTGGCTGCACCAGGTCTTAGTCGCGGCACACAGGATCTTTTAGTTGCAGCATGCGGGATCTTTAGTTGTGGCACGAGGGACCTTTTAGTTGCAGCATGCAGGATCTTTAGTTGTGGCACGAGGGACCTTTTAGTTGCAGCATGCAGGATCTTTAGTTGCAGCAGAGGGATCTTTTAGTTGCGGCATGAGAGATCTAGTTCCCTGACCAGGGATCGAACCCGGGCCCCCTGCATTGGGAGCACGGAGTCTTAACCACTGGACCACCAGGAAAATCCGCTGAGTTAGAGTCTTCTGTTGCAACTGCCCGGAACACTCCCTGCTTCTACCTCAGAAATTCCTACTCACCCTTCAGATTTTAGCTAAAAATGATTTCCTAGGGAAGACTTCACTGTCCACTTAAACTAGGACAGGTCCCTAAATTACATGCTCTCATATCAACCAATACTTCTCCATTAAAACACTGCACAATTATAATTTATGAATCAATTGGGAAAACAGTAAATGCTATGGAAGCTGGAGCTCTATCTATCTCATTCATGCATGCATTCCAAAAACCTAGTACCTAGCATAGTACAAAGCACACGGTAGGTGCTAAGTAAATATATATTTAACAAATGTACACAAGAGTGCATGAATAAAAAAGTGAAAGATGAGGGAGGAAAAGGTGAAAGGGTAGGAAAAGAGAAGAAAGAACAGAGAGGAGCAGAAGACCCCAGATAAAGTTTGGGGAGATACCTAAAGTACTGGGCAGAAGAAAGTGGAAGAAGTAGGGTATGAAAAGACCCCTTAGAGAGGTCGTAGGAGAAGGATCAAAGAAGTACACTGTTTTGAAACTCGGGGAGAGTGGACTTCAAAAGCCACAGAAACGCTGTGGAGGAGGCTGAAGACTGAGAAAAAATAACAACAGGAATGGGTTTAACAGTTGTACCAAACTATAAATTTATTACAGCTTAGAATGTCGTGTGGGGACAAAGAAAGAACTAATAGTCTAACCTCCTTTTCTCAGTGACCTTCCCTGCTGTCTATCCAGCCGCCTGAGCCAAGCCCCCACAAGTCCTAAGGCAGGAAGGATGTGAACTTGCATTCATGCATCTATCAGTTGGAAACAACAATGACGCACATAGCTGTAAAAATAGAGATCTCTGGCAAGGGCCAACGTGAAGTTCAGGGAACATCACAGAGAAACCATCTCCATGTAGAAAACATCTTATTTCTCAAATGTCACTGAAAATTCTCTGGTAAACAAATGCAATAAAGAATCCTCTAAGAGTGTAAGGTGATAATGTGAAAGATCAATCGAAATCAATCGTCCTGTAACCTCCAAGGCAAGTGGGAGGACTGAAGCTGAAAAAACTGTTTAGACACTTTGCCCAGAGATAAGTAAAATTTGGTTCTAACTGAGGCTACCAAACAGCAACAACGGCTGACATACACTATGAATTTAATACTTAACTTTTAAGCAGTATTCAGGATGTCCTCTTTCTTTCCAAAACATGTAATACATTTTGATTCAGTACATGTCTTCATGTCCCTCTGTGAGCAACTGTAGAGGCCCAGGACTCCTTATAGCTGAGCATTCTAAGCTCTGTGAAGGCAGGGACTGAGTCCCTCTTGATCAACACTGTCTCCCTGGTGCCTGATACAGTACCTGGCACACAGCAGGCAGTCACGAAGTATTTGCTGGAGGAAAGAATGGTCACCAGCTGCATCAGGATGCTGGATAACTTCAAACACCAAAACTGAGACCAACTATCTGTAAGTGCCAAGAATTTCTTCCCTTAGCTTCTACCCCCAGGAGGACAATCTATTTCCTCCAAAATATATAATAAAGATCAAATCACATTGTGATGAATCTACTAAAAAGTCTCCAGCTATCAAAATGAGTTCAAGTTCCAGTAAACTGGCTACTAATTTTGAGTAAGGCTAGCTAATTCATCATAACAAGATTTGATTTACTTAGATATTTTATAGAATAAAAAAAATTAAAGTATGGGAGTTGCCTAGAAAAATCAACTTAAACAATTATTCTGGAATCCCACTACTGTGAACAGAATATGTAACTCCCTTCAGATCTATGAATGCATTCCTGCTCTTGGGAAGGGGATTAGAGAACACAAAGAACACAGAAAATGAACAGAAGAATCACATTTAAGAGTAAACCAAGGGGCTTCCCTGGTGGCGCAGTGGTTAAGAATCCGCCTGCCAATGCAGGGGACATGGGTTCGAGCCCTGGCCCAGGAAGATCCCACATGCCATGGAGCAACTAAGCCCGTGTGCCACAACTACTGAGCCCACGTGCCACAACTACTGAAGCCCACGTGCCTAGAGCCCATGCTCTGCAACAAGAGAAGCCACTGCAGTGAGAAGCCCATGCACCGCAACGAAGAATAGCTCCCACTCGCCGCAAATAGAGAAAGCCATGCACAGCAACAAAGAACCAAAGCAGCCAAAAATAAGTAAATAAAATAAATAAATTTATTAAAAAAAAAAAAAAAAAAAAAAAGAGTAAACCAGGGACTTACCTGGTAGTCCAGTGGTACAGAATCCACCTTACCATGCTGGGGACACGGGTTCAATCCCTCGTCAGGGAACTAAGATCCCACATGCCGCAGGGCAACTAAGCCCGTGTGCCACAACTACTGAGCTCGCACGCCCTGGAGCCTGCATGCCACAACTAGAGAAGAGAAAACCCGCATGCCACAACTAGAGAGAAGCCCGTGCACCGCACTAAAAGATCCCCATGCCTCAACAAAGATCTTGCATGCCGCAACTAAGACCCGACGCAGCCAAGAAAAAAAAAGAGTAAAGCAAAACTCCACATGGATACTCCTTGCTTATTCTCAATTCATAGACAAGATGTTAGAGACAACTAAGTCCAGTTCTGCAAGCTTGCAGAACTTTCTGCATGTAAAGAATTTCTCTGAGAAGATATCTTTTGACTCCGTTTTAGCCACCACGTTTCATTATAAAAAATATAAATGTATAAAGAAATCCTATTGTATATAATCCTACTATAATTAGATGTGGATTATGCCAGCAAGGAATCATAAAACAAACAAGTATTTGAAACAGCTAACTCTCTGAAATGACACCAATAGAAAAGCAGAATAATGCTCTGAACCCCTTGCCCCCAACTAAGAGCTCTTCTTATTTAAACCTGTCTAATATTACCATGCATGTCAAGAAATGGGACCTCTAAATACTCTACCTCTAGCTCTAGCTCTGTGATTTCGGGAAGTTCTTAACCTAGCCTCAGAGGTTTTACCATCTCTTCAAAGGGTTTAGACTACAAACCACTAAAATCCCTCTTAACCCTAAGGATCACTGTAGAGAAAATAATTTCATTATAATTGTAAATATACTCCACATTGCTGATTCTACTCTTCTCAAACTACTGCTGTTCATCATTAGATGTATTTTCATATTGAAAGACATCCCTATACTAGAGGTAACAAATACACAGGGTCTGCTTTTCATATTGCCAAGACATGGGCAATTAGGTCTATGTTACTACTAGCACTGAACATAGTTGAAGATACATATTTGTCAGGAATGGCAAAGGCAAAATGAGATCATTCAGTTCTCTGAACTCCTTAAATAGTCAAGGAGCTATTTAAAGCCAAGATATTATCATTGTTATTCTGACATTGTTAAATATGTAAAGGGTTAGGGAAATTTTGTGGGCTTGTGTGCTTGAAAAAATGTTAAATTTTTACAGAGCTTCTTCAATTCCAAGGGCTTTATCAACGTACAGGCGGGTGAATACCCAGGATAGTGGTAGTGCCACTCAATGAAGTCCAATCTACGTATCTCTTAGTTCTCAAGAACATATCTCAATATAAACAAACCTACTATTTTGTACAAAATGCATTTTCAGAAAACTGAGAAATCATGGGAGACTGTTTCTTTTGTTTTACAACAGCAAATTCAGGGTTTCTTCTGTAAATTTGATTTTTTTTTCCTTTGCCCGCCATGCGGCTTGTGGGATCTTAGTTCACCTACCAGGGATCGATCGATCCCAGGCCCTCAGCAGTGAAAGTGCCGAGTCCTAACCACTGGACCACCAGGGAATTCCCTGTAAATTTGATTTTTAAAATTATCAGTTTATATAAAGTATTTTAAGACTACATCTATAATATAGAATGAAGTTCATCAGTTTTTATGACTGAAGTCACTATCACTACCCTCTTTAAGAAAAGTCTATTAAGTGCCAAATTGGGGAAAAAAAGAAAAATAAATCACACAACTTTCAGAAAACTTCTACTTAAGTTGAGTCATATATACAAAAAGCTATACACCATTTTTGTCAAAAATTTCCATTTTTTCTTTAAGGTTTTTATATTGTCACTGTAATTTAAAAGAAGACCAGAGGAAGACAAACATATAGATAGATACCTACCCTTTAGGAGCTCACTACCTAAGATGGACAATACCAGATGAATAAACTTTAAATGGCATTCAGCCAAGAGAATAAAGCAATTATGCCAAAGTAGAAATAAAAAGTAACAGAAAGTTATTTAATCATCCAGAGTTGGCAAAACATGCTCACAAATTTTTCTATTATAATTTTCTCTGCTTAATCAGTTGATTGACATTATTATCCGTTCCTGGTATATATTTTGCGTTCCAAGAAGAAAAGAAGGTTTTTAAATTCAAGCCTTTCACAGTTGTTTTCATCACCCATTCAAAAGGAAATAAATTCAATAAATGAAGCTCTGCCTAGGTTAATATTTGCATCAACCTATGAAATTATATAACTTGTTCTGTACATGAATGTTGGGAAAACAGAGGTAGGGGAAACAGACTGGGAAAGGTGATAATTTTCTGGTGATTCTTATGCTGGGTTTCAATGGGTAACTTTGTTAGTTTACTTGAAATTCTGTGAATTCTCAAAATATTAATAGCAAAATATATTCAGGAGTAGGGGTTATTTATGTACTGTTGTTTCTACTAACATAGATAATTGAAGGGTGGCTATAAATGGATTTTTTTAAAGATTAAGATTTTTAGATTTTTTTAAAGGGAAATGGATGGTGCATAATTAATAGGGGATTGGAGAGGGTAAAGAACCATGGGAAAATCATGTCACAATAACAAAATAAAAAGAAATATAAGACGCTCTCCTTTGCTCAATCTGCAAGAACTCCTGTAGAAAACAAGATCTGTAGTTTGAAAAGTGGTTTGGCAGACTATCTGGAGGAAAGGCAGCAGAAAAGAGTGCATTACAGGAATAGCAAATGCTCACTCACAGGTGTAAGCGAGCCAGACAGGCCAGGTGGAAGAGACTAACTTATGTGAAGCAGCTGTGGCTCCCAGGCTTTGAATTAGAGTTTCTGTACATGACCCTGACTGGGGAGTTCAGAAGCATTCATGTGAAAACAGACCTAACATAGTTAAAAGAAAAGTAGAAAAGTATTCTATCTTCCTGCAATACATCAAACTTGATAGGGAACCAGCTAAGACACAAATCTGGCAAACACTAAGCTCTGCCAACTCACATCAGAAACAAACAACAGAAGAAAGCGACACTGTATCTTAAGTGACTCTGAGGTCACAGATAGTATACTGAAGGTCTTTGTAACCAAGAGACGATATTTTCAATTTCTGTCCAAGCTAAAGGTTGGGATTTTGGAAGAGAAAGATAAGGGAAGTGAACAGCAGGATATAAACAATGGAGTCAAATCACAGGACTGTATTTCTGAATTATGGCTTATAGACTAGTGAGTTCTTGGCAAGGGTCAGGATACATCTCACCAAGACCAGAGTGAATGTGCTTAGAAAAACTTCCAACTAAATAAAGAAAATTTTAAACTAAAATCTGAAGGAGGAAAAAAACACCCAGAGAAAATCATAAAATCAGACACTCTAGTCCAAAAGATGTGATATTAAAACACACACACACACACACACACACAGAAGGAAGAACTTCAGTTTCAGGAGAAAACAGAGAAGAGAATTAGAAATAAAAACCTATGGCCTCAAACATCAATGAAGCATTTAATCTAATATGTTAAAAGGTGACAAATAAAAAACCAGAGTAGGCAATTTTCCATATTCCTTCAGCTGAGTCCAGCTGAAAACCCTGGACATTATGCATGAAACAAATATAAGACAACTAGAAAGAGTAGATGAAAGAAGGCAGACTGGCTAGGAACCTCAGGACCCCAGGAACAATATTTTTAGACAATAACCACTCTACTCCAACAGTGATAATTAATTTTATGTGTCAACTTAGCTAGGCCACAATACCTAGATATCTGGCCAAACATCATTCTAGATGTTGGTATGAAGGTATTTTTAAGATTAGATTAACATTTAAATCAGCAGACTTTGAATAAAGCAAATTACCCCTCACAACGCGGGTGGGCCTCATCCAATCAGCTGAAGACCTTAAGAGAAAAAGAGGTATTCTCTCACCCCTCTAGGAAGAGAAAATTCTGTCTCCAGACTGCCTTCCAACTGGAGAAGCAACATCAATTCTTCCCTGGGTCTTCAGTCCACCAATCAACCCTGCAGATTTCAGACTTACCAGCTCCCACAACTGTGAGTCAATTCCTTCACTCAATCTCTAATACACACAAACACACACACACACACACACACATATGTACATGCATGCATACATATACACACATTCTACTGATCTCTGTTTCTCTTCAGAAACCTAACATACTGGCCAACACGCCATCAAAAACATGGCATTCCACACATACCTCTGACAGTAAATGTCCAGTGGAGAGCCCAGCTTTCCACCTTCATCAGGCTGTAAGAGGGACCGCTCCTCCCAGCATGGATGGTGTCAGAAAAGACCAAGTAGGGAGCTGGGCAGTAACAAGCTTCCCCTCTCCCTCACCACCCTGTGGCAACAGTGGAAACCATGCAGGCAGCCTGGACTCCCAGCTACCTGGCAGTAATGAGGCACCCCTCCTCTTACATGCTGAGGTGGTGTCAGAGAGGGCCTAGTGGAGAGTCAGGACTTTCACTACTGTCCAACAGTAATGAGGCCACCCCCCTCCAATGACATCAGTCGAGGCTATGTGGAGAGCAGTGACAAGGCACCCCTGCCCCTCTCAGCAAGGCGATATCGGTATAAGCCTAGTAGAGAGCATGAACTCTTGCTGCCATCCAGCAGTAACAAACACTCCTGTCCAGCTCCAGGTGTCAATGGAGGCCAAGTGGGGAACCTGGACTTCCATCCCCATCTGGCAGTAACAAGGCAACACACCCGTTCTCCCATCACTGTAGGGTCAGAGGAAGTTGGCTAAAACAGAAGCTTTAAATAAGATCCAGAGTTTCATAATACTCAAAATGTCCAGGTTTCAATGAAAGGAAGATCTCAAGACATGACAAATGACAACAAACAAACTCCAACATAGAAATGACAGAGATGTTAAAATTATCTAACAAAGATTTTAAAGCCACCATGATAAAAATGCTTCAATGAGCAATCACAAACATGCTGAAACAAAAGAATAGAAAGTCACAGCAGTGCACCTGAAACTATCACAATGTTGTTAGTCGGCTATATTCCAATATAAAATAAAAAGTTAAAAAAAAAAAAAAGTCACAGCAAAGAAACAGAGGAAGTAAAGAAGAACCAAATGGAAATTTTAGAAATAAAAAGGACAAGAACTGAAATTAAAAGCTCAGTACATGTGTTAAACAGCAGAACAGACGAATCAGAGGAAAGAAAAAAAAAAAGGTCATGAAGAACCTAGGGGTAAGACGGGAATAAAGACACAGACCTACTAGAGAATGGACTTGAGGATATGGGGAGGGGGAAGGGTAAGCTGTGACAAAGTGAGAGAGTGGCATGGACATATATACACTACCAAACGTAAAATAGATAGCTAGTGGGAAGCAGCCGCACAGCACAGGGAGATCAGCTCGGTGGTTTGTGACCACCTAGAGGGGTGGGATAGGGAGGGTGCGAGGGAGACGCAAGAGGGAGGAGATATGGGGATATATGTATATGTATAGCTGATTCACTTTGTTATAAAGCAGAAACTAACACACCATTGTAAAGCAATTATACTCCAATAAAGATGTTAAAAAAAAAAGAAAACAGAATAATAAAATTATATAATCTGAATAACAGAAAGAAAAAGGACTAGAGAAAAAAACAAGGAGAAGAGAGCTTCAGGAGCCTGTGGAACTGTAACGGAAGAGCTAACACTAAAGTCATTGAGTCCCAGAAGGACAGAAGAAGGAGGGAAGGGCTGAAAAAGTACTAAAATAATGGCCGCAAGCTTCCCAAATTTGGCAAGAGACTTAAACTTATGGAATCAAGAAGCTGAGTGAACCCCAAACAGACTAAACGCAAAGAAATACACTCTAAGACATATCATAATTCAACTTCTATAAACTAAAAACAAAGAAAACCTCTTGAAAGTAGCCAGAGAAAAATGACACCTCACCTACAGGGGAGAAACAAGTAGGGTGACAACAGATTGCTCATCAGAAACCATGGAAGTCAGAGGAAGGGGCATAATATTTTTCAAGTGTTAAATGAAAAAAAATTGTCAACCAGAATTCCATATCAAGGGGAAAGCAAAACATTTCCAGATGCACACTGGTCAGAATGGTCATCATCAAAAAGTCTACAAATAATAAATGCTGGAGAGGGTGTGAAGAAAAGGGAACCCTCCTGCACTCTTGGTGGAAATGTAAATTGGTACAGCCACTATGGAGAACAGTATGGAGGTTCCTTAAAAAACTAAAAGTAGAATACCATAGGATCCAGCAATTCCACTCCTGGGCATGTATCTGGAAAAGATGAAAACTCTAATTCAGAAAGATACATGCACCCCAGTGTTCACAGCAGCACCACCTACAATAGCCAAGAAATGGAAACAACCTAAATGCCCGTTGACAGCTGAATGGATAAAGAAGATGTGGCATATATATTTATTCAATGGAATATTACTCAGCCATAAAAAAGAATGAAGTAATGCCACTTGTAGCAACATGGATGGATCTAAAGATTATCATACTACCTGCAGTAAGTCAGACAGAGAAAGACAAATATCATTATTATATCACTTACATGTGGAATCTAAAAAATGATACAAATGAACTTATTTACAAGACAGAAATAGACTCACAGACATTGAAAACAAACTTACGGTTACCAAAGGGGAAAAGGGTAGGGAGGGATAAATTAGGAGTTTGGGATTAACAGATATGCATACTATATATAAAATAGATAAACCATCAGGACCTATTGTGTAGCACAGGGAACTATATTCAACATCTTGTAATGATCTATAACGGAAAAGAATCTGAAATATATATGTGTATAACTGAATCACTTTGCTGTACACCTGAAACTAACGAAACATTGTAAATTAATTATACTCCAATTAAAAAAAAAAGACATTCCCAGATGAAGGAAAACCAAGAAAACATGTTGTTAGCAAACCTACCCTGAAAGAATGGCTATAGGAATTCGTGAAACAAAATGGAGATGATAAAAGAAGAAATCACATAAGATAAGGAAGGAAGAAAGAACAGAAAGAGTAAGGATATGGATGAAAATCATAGATTTTCCTTCTCTTGAGTTTTCTAAATTATGTTTAGAGGTTGAAGCAAATATTATAACATGTTTCAAAGTGGTTCTCAATATACACAGAGGAAATATTTAAGACAATTATAAACAGGGGAGGGTAAAGGAATGCAAAAGGAGGTATGATCTCTACACATCACTTGAACTGGTACAGCCAATCTGGAAAACAGCTTGCCAGTTCCTGAAAACACTAAACATATACCTACCATATGAGCCAGCAATCACATTCTGGGGCATCTATCCCAGAGAAATTAAAATGTATATCCACACAAAAACCTGTACACAGAGATTTATAACAGCTTTATTTGTAGGAGCCAAAAATTGGAAACAACCAAAATGTCTTTCAATAGGTAAATGGCTAAACAAACTCTAGTATATTGATACCACCAAATACCACTCAGAAATACAGAGGAACAAACTACTGACACAGTATGGATGGATTTCAAGAGTATTATGCTGAGGGGGAAAAGGTAATTTCAAAGGTAACACACTACATAATTCCATTTATATAAAATTCTCAAAATAACAAAATTACAGAGATGGAGAACAAATTAGCAGTTGCCAGGGGTTAGGGATGGTGAAGGTGCGCTGTAACTAGGAAGGAGTAGTACAAAGATGATCCTTGTGGTGCTGGAAGAGTTCTGTACCTTGATTGCAGTGGTGGTTCCATGAATCTATACATGTGATAAAACGGCACAGAACTGTACTAATGCCAATTTCTTGGTTTTGGAATTATACTAGAGGTACACTGGGGGAAACTGCATGAAGGGTACATGTACCCTTCTCTGTACTGTCTTTGTAACTTCCTGTGAATCTGTAATTATTTCAAAATAAAAAGTCTTTTAAAATGAAAATAAAGCAGCAAGGAGCCTCAAGATCTGGGGGGATGGTATATGTGACTGAACTATTTAACTTCTATCTATGAGAAGGGTATATCATTCTCAAAACAAACTCAAATAATATAAACTGAATGGCCGAAACTCATGAAAATCCTTCAACATGAGAGTAGAAATGCAGAGGACTGAACATGTTGATGAGACTTGAAAGAGAAATAATAGAAACAATATTAATCAAAAGAAAATATCAACCTTGTTTTCTAAAAAATAAACTAACCAGTCTTGTAGTAAGTGCTACGATATTAAGGCAATAAATAATACGAATCTTTTCAGTGGTTTGGCATCTTGGTAGGTAACATAAACCTATTTAGTTCTATTCCTTACTAAAGGCAGGCAGAGACAGCTATAGAAATCCGGGTTTTTGGTAATTTAAGGATCTCACTATTAAAACAAGAGGAAGCAGAAGCATTTATTTCTTTCAGTCTGGCATCTGTTAATGAATACTGAAAAGGTTCATTCAATTAGTATCTGTCAGTGCTGGGCCATGTGGGTGATGCAACGATGGAAAGGACATGATCTCTGCCCTCCAGGGGCTTGTAACCTAGTACACTAACTGGACTATATCCAGACCTTGAAGAATGACAGTGCTTGAATCCTAGTTAGTCTAAATTTCTACTATTATCAGGGTCTGGGGAGGCCTCTCTTCAGTTCAAGAAGACTAAATGAAGGGCTATTTGAGTATTTTAGTTAAATTTTTTAAATGATCTGCTGTGTATAAGCCCTATGTGAGTGAGGTACTGTGGAGGTACGTGAACTCTTGTCCTTAAATGTATAATTTATCAGAGAACACAGTCACACACATAGATAATGAGAATAAATGAAACAGGGAAGTAAGAAGTAAAAAATGCTCTGCCCAATTACTTAAAATCCAGAAACTTCAAACCATTTCTTTTCCCCTGAACACTCGATGTTTTTTCATATTTCAAGGCTTTGCATGTGCTGTTCCCTTTGACGGAAATGTACACTTTCCTTCCTTTGCCAGAGAACTCTCAATCTTCCTCTAAGACCCAGCTCCCCTGCCACCTCTTATGTGAAGCTGCCCCCAAATAGAGAAGTAGGAAGAGTCCTTCCTACATTCTCTGTGCTCCCACAGCATACTATGGTACTCATTATACTACTGAATAATATTTTAGAACCGTCTCTCCTACTAAACTCTGAGGGGAAGATTTATGTTTTTTTCTAAATTCATCTTTAGGTCTATCAAAATAATGTATGTGCATAGTTCAAAATTTAAGTAGTACAAGAAGCTTATTATGAAAAACAGCAGTACACTCTTATTCCCTGGTCCCACTTCCCAGAGGCAACAACTCACAACTCTTTCAATGTTTTCTTCTGGTAGTTCTTGATGTTTCAACTATCAAATAATAATACATGCTGACTTCTTTTGGTACTTAGTACATCTTGGTATGAATCATTTCTCATTCATCATTTTAGGTACACTTCGTGGGGTCTTTCAATCTGAAAAGCAATGTCCTTCAGTTCTTGGGGAATTTTCTCACATTATTTCTTGGGGAATTTTCTTTTCTCCATTTCACTTGTTCTCTCTTTCTGGACCTCCTATTAGCTAGATGCTGGATTCTCTGATCTTTTTTCCTTTTCCTATTTTCTTTCTCTTTGGTTTTTTGTTGTTTTTGTATTGTTACTGTATGGAAGATTTCTTCAACTTTGTCCTCTAATCATGCTATTGATTTTTAAAATCTCTATTATCTTGTTTTTCATTTCTAGGAACTCTTATTTTCTGATTGTTCCCTTCTCAAAACATATGTTTTTGTTTTATGGTCCCCAAACTTTTCTCTTAACCTATCAGGGAACACTAATTATAGAAGTTAAAATTTTTTTTTCTGGTTCTTACATTGTTTTCCAAATTCCTTTCTATCCCCATAAATTTTTTCTTTCCTTTTTTACTTGTTAGGGACTTTTCTTAAATGACAGGAGACTATGTTTTTTGTCACTTTGCATCTTCAGCACATAGTCTAGAACAATAAAAAGTTAAATAATGAGTGGACGAATAAACAAAGAAGGAACAAAATAAGAAACATTTAAAAATAATTAAGAATAAAAAGATGACAAAAGATTGGAGATTACTGTTATTGTGCTGATAAGCTTTACAGGTCATTGTCTTTTTAGCCAGTGCTCTAGGACTGCTGGTGATGCACCTGCCAACAGGTGGTCTCCGGCACTCACTGGATGGACAAGGCCTTTTGTCCAAACCGCAACAAGAGGCAAACTATTTAATTTTATTTAAATTTTTATATAATTCTTTAACTCCCCTCTTGTCTGGAAGAATTGAACATATTACTTTATATAGTTTCTTTGTCACAGCAACATCTTCTTTTAGTTTTAGATTTAAAAAAATTTTTTTTTCCTCATAGCTTGCAAGAGGTAAACCAAATTTATTTCTTTGAAGCAATCTAGATCTAGTTTGCAGGAAGAGCAGCAAAAGTAGTCTTAGATATAATGACTGAAATGACTTAAGAGGCCAGAAGGCTAAGAGGCAAAAATTACTTAATAGAAAATCTCTCTCTCAATTTTGAGTTGACAGTTCTTGTGCTCAAAGACAAAAACCTGAGGTCAGTTGACTGCATGCCGAGTATTGTTTGTAAAGCCTACCAGAGATCTTAGTAGTTTCAAAGATTTGATATCTATAGTAATCTATAGATATCTATGGTAATTTTTTTTTAATTATGAAAGTAAAATATGATTTACTATAAAAATATTTTTTAAATGCATTTTAAAAATCACCTATAATCCTACCAGCCAAAGAAAATCAACATCAACCTGTTAGTTTATGTTCCAGGCTTTTTTCTTTGGAGATAAAGATTTTTCTTCATAGACTCTGGATCATGCTATATATTCTATTTTACTGTGACTATTTATAGTTTGAGATTTCTCAGTTTGACTCCCTGGTAAAACCAAGTGACTACTGCCCCTTAGTTCTAAGAGAATCAGAAAGAATAGTTTCTTCTCTCAGTTTTATCAATGTCTCAGTGCAAAATCTGAGACCACACTCCATAACCACATCATATACAATTCAAAAATCAAAAGGCTGGATTTAAATTTAACTTAAATTGTAACCAAATAGCTCATTTTTTTGTTTCTTCAGATTTAATCATTCTTTCTTGCATCAAAAATAACAAAATTGTAGGGTGACATTAACACATGATCGTGAAACAAATATGTGTTTCATTTCATTAGTCACAGGCTACATATCAACCAGCTGTCGAAGCTAAAAATATGTCTTAGTATAAAATTTTGTAAAATACAAGCATTTAAGACTCACTTTGAAAGAAATGTGACTTCTTTCAGTTTCTAACAATCCACTAGAAGCTTTGAAGAAGAAAAAATCAGCACCTCTAAACCAAAAGAAAAAGAAAGGTGGTGGGAGGGGAATTCAAATGAATTTACTGATAACCGATATCACATTGTTTACATCTTATCAGGAAGATGTAAGGATGTTACATATTAAGGATGACAATTTAATGCCACCTCAGATGTAAACAAAAATATAGACTCTAAAAAGAAAATTAAAGGCCTGAGACAGAGATCAAGACATCAGTAATAAAAGGTGTGTGTTTTGTTGGGGGAGGAGTGGGCCAAGGGGATTGGGCAATAATAAATATTCTCACAGCTTTTCCTCTTCAGCTGTGGCAGAGATTCTGCCAGGGATAGAGTCTGCAGCCATGTCTTCTCAACTCTCAAACATCACACTCAGGTAGCATGACACAGATACTCATCTCCTCTGGGACAGAAACAGCAGACAGACTTCCATCTCTGGTCATGAGGTCATGTGGCCCAGAAATCATGTTTCAAGATAAGGTTTGCCAGTGTGAAATATTTGATTACAAAACAGGACCAGCTGAAATCTAAACACTGCCAACTGGATTTCAGATGTAGTTACAGCAAATTAGAGAGATGCAAACCTATTTCAAGGGTCTCAGAAACTCATAAAATCATATAAGAATAAAATATACTTCACTGAATTCCAGAAAAGAATCATAAGCTCTCCTAACTCCCAGCGCAGTGCTCTTGCCACTACATCATTGTGCCAGGCATCAATATTATCCTATGACAGTCCCTTCTTTTTGAAATAGGAACACTGGGGCGTAGGAGGAAACATCTGATAGGGAAAGATTTCAAGTATTTTTCGGGATTTTCATTTGATATATACTAATATTAAATTTTAAAAAGTAGTTGTCACCCAGAGGCATAGGCTGTCGTATAGTTTTATTGTCTCCCATAAAGCCTTGCTCAATACATATTTATTGAATGAATCTTTAAATTCACAAGTAAAAGTTTACTGCACTATAAAAATGTAAACTCACAGGTAAAAATTTGGGGTCATTCAATCACTAAAGATCATGAAAACATCACTTCATTTCTAAATGCCAATACAATCGATACTAGTGAATTAATTTGAAAGAAGCATTTTGAACAGCCTTAACTTAAATTCAGAGTGGATTCCAATCTTATTCTACTGCACATATTACAGCAATTTTAATCTGCTTGCTCTGCTACTCAAGGCTAATAACAATTAGTAAGGCTATCTGTAGGGCAATTAATTTTCTCCTCGAATAAGGACTTCCAGTAAGGGTAGGAGAAATGATTAAAAGAGAGAAAAAGAAGAAAGAGAGAAAAAAGAAAAGGGAGTAGACCCCAATCACTTCTTTTGATTACTACATAAAGTACCTGGCATACATGTAATAGAGCTCTAGAAATGGAAAGTAACTTCTTAAAAAAGTAATGCTCAGACTTCCCTGGTGGTGCAGTGGTTAAGAATCCACATGCTAATGCAGGGAACACAGGTTCGAGCCCTGGTCCGGGAAGATCCCACATGCTGCGGAGCAACTAAGCCCATCACAACTACTGAGCCTACGCTCTAGAGCCCGCGAGCCACAACTACTGAAGCCCGCGTGCCTACAGCCCGTGCTCCGCAACGAGAAGCCACCGCAATGAGAAGCCTGCGCACCACAACGAAGAGTAGCCCCTGCTCACCACAACTAGAGAAAGCCCGCGTGCAGCAACGAAGACCCAACGCAGCCAAAAATAAAGTAATGCTCAACCACTTGATGTCCATTGAGCCCTGTTACATGAAAGAACAATTAACCATTGCATGAAAACATATATTCAAGTGATACACCACATGGTATAAACTTGGAAGTAAGAGGAGGCGTGAAAAGAATATTGGAGAATCCTGAAACCAAGTTTCTTATCCTAGGACTAACCTTTGTCAGGTTACCACCTCTCTGAGCCTCAATTTTTTCACCCATAAAAAGAAGAGATCATAAACTTTATGATACCTTAAGTTCCCTTCCAAAACCATAATTCTTCCCATTGGTTAAATGGTAAAGGCAGGGATAAAGAAGAAAAAGAATATACAGTCAGTTCTATTGTAACACTTGTTTTGAAAATGCAAATTTGTTCCAACGCAACTGATATATTAGGGAACAATGTGAGCATAATTCAATTTCTGTGTTTGCTTATGTGTCATTTAATCCACAAGAAAAACTAGATGAATCCAGAAAATTACACCCAGTTGAACCAATCAGCCCAGAAATAAACAAAGTGCATACAAGCCCACACTCAAGTATCTCCCAGCTTCTTCCGTTCACTGCCTGCTATGGGCCACACCCATTCACATCATCAATATTTGGTATTACAGCTTTCTGTCATGTTTCAAATAACTCTTATTTCACAAGCTGCAGCCCTCCCAATGCCACTTCAAGAAACAACCTGAGGTCTTCTTCAAGGTAAACTGCCATATTATTGTAGCATTTATGTACTTTTCGCCATTTAACATATATAAAACTATGCCACTGTTTTTATTAGGTTCCTATCTTTTTTATGTGTCACTGACAAAGTTTGTGAGTATTGTGTCCCTAACTCCATTTTTCCCACAAGCCTTGTGGTTTTCCACACAGTTATCTTTAGCAATTGTATATCACGTTATAGCAGAACTGACTATATTACTATTTGAGAAAAAAATTAATCAATGACCAGTTTTATTTTTCCAAAGGTAACAGATGGACAAGCTTCCTGAAAATCTGCTTAAGCATTAAGTCAAAGTCAGGGAAAAGTCTTTATCTGTAAGATCCCTCCTGAACGCGTGTTTTTTACCCCAAACTCCACCCACTGACTAAGTAGCTCCCACATCAGACACCAGATTTGGAAACAGAAGGTTATCATTCACCTTGAAACAGTGAACAAAAATTTGGATTTGTCAAGAAGTAAAGAGGAGACACTGAATGTATCTTCTAAATTCAGACCTTGATTCTGGCAGAAAGTCTTGGCAGGTACCATTGAATAATACCACCTGTTCAACAGCTACTCAGTATCTATCATGAAAGAATATGCAGCAAAAAAATATTATTGCTGCAGTATGGTTATAACAATACAGTAGAAACCAACAGCCTTTACAAACACTCACTCCTAATTCTTGATAAACTCAGAGGTAAAAGAGCATAGGGAAATACAGGAGGTCATGCATGTTTCTTAGTTTCCACTCAGACTAGAAATAGGAGACAGATCACATCATTTAGCATTGAAGCCAAGAGTTGGCTAAAACCTGTCACTCAGAACCAAAGGGCAAATAAAAATAATGCTGCTATTTAGCATGCTCAGGAAAGACAGAGAACATAATTATTTTGCCTTTTTGAATGAACCCATACTTAAAACCAGGACTGATACCAGAAGTAACAAACATAAATGTACTACAACGTGTGCTCTCACATTTCGGGCAAAATTATTTGGTCACTACAGTCTTGATCCTGGCACCATTTCTTAAAGAACTACGTTATTTTTCAAAATAATTGAGATTTTTATTTACATACATATGCACATATGAATGCAAGAGAAAAAAGTGAAAGAAAAAACCGCCAAAATGGTAACAGTGGTTTAATATTTGGGTAATTTGATTATAGCTGATTTTGTTTTGATAGCTTTCATTATTTTACACAAGTGTTAATTACTTTTATCATCAAAGAAAAACAAATACCTTTTAAACAGTTAACTGAAAGAAATTAATCCCTGATCATAGTTTGTGTAGAATTCACAGTAAGCCATCAAGTGTCTCTTCTACTTTCCAAAGTGTCAAAGGTGAGTGGACTGGATTTGAAGGGCACTTCCCCCACCATGCAGGAAAATCCAAAGAGAGAAAGGTGTATGAGCACAGTGAGAGACACTACACACTCAGAATACATATAGGACCTGTTTGTCCCTGCTTTTACCAGCCAGCATTTTGGTGACTCCTATAGGTATTCTAGAAAATCTTCTCCTTTTGGGTAAAGCTAATATAGTCACTTAAATTTAACAGTATCTGGTAGTGGAGAACATGGAAATATGATCTAACCAGAGACAACGTGCGACCAAAGCTTAAGAAATGTACAACAGGCCACTGTAGATTTTTTTAAATTGAAGTATAGATGATTTACAATATTTTATTAGTTTCAGGTGTATAGCATAGTGATTCTGTTTTTTCTTTGTAGATTATATTCCATTATAGTTTATTACAAGGTATTGGATATAATTCCCTGTGCTATACAGTAAATCCTTGTTGCTTATTTATAAATAGTAGTTTGTATCTGTTAATCCCATACTCCTAATTTGTCCCTCCCCACCCCCACTTTCCTCTTTGGTAACTATAAGTTTGTTTTCTACGTCTGTGAGTCTATTTCTGTTTTTGTATTCATTTGTATTATTTTTAAGATTCTACATATAAGTGATATCATATAGTATTTGTCTTTCTCTGTCTGATTCACTTTACTAAGCATAATATTCTCTAGATCCATCCATGTTGCTGCAAATGGCAATATTTGGATGTGTGTGTGTGTGTGTGTGTGTGTGTGTGTGTGTGTGTGTGTACCACATTTCCTTAAGCCAACTGTCTGTTGATGGGCACCTGGGTTGTTTCCATACCTTGGCTGTTTGTAAATAGTGCACTGGGGTGCATGTATCTTTTCAAATTAGCGTTTCTGTGTTTTCCGGATATATACCCAGGAATGGGATTGCTGGATCATATGGTAAGTCAATTTTTAATTTTTTAAGGAAGCTTCATACTGTTTTCCATAGTGGCTGCACCAATTTACATTCCCACTAACAGTGTAGGAGGACTCCCTTTTCTCCACACTCTCTCCAGCATTTATTATTTGTAGACTTTTTTTTTTCAGACTGCATTAGGTCTTCGTTGCTGCACGTGGGCTTTCTCTAGTTGCGGCAAGTGGTGGCTACTCTTCCTTGCGGTGTGCAGGCTTCTCATTGCAGTAGCTTCTCTTGTTGCGGAGCACGGGCACTAGGCGTGCAGGCTTCAGTAGTTGTGGCTCGCGGGCTCTAGAGCACAGGCTCAGTAGTTGTGGGGCACGGGCTTAGCTGCTCCACGGCATGTGGGATCTTCCCGGGCCAGCACTCGAACCCGTGTCCCCTGCACTGGCAGGCAGATTCTTAACTACTGCGCCACCAGGGAAGTCCCATTTGTAGACTTTTTGATGATGGCCATTCTGACTGGTGTGAGGTGATACCTCACTGTGGTTTTGATTTGCATTTCTCTAATAATTAGCGATGCTGAGCTTTTTTCATGTGCCTGTAAGCCACTGAAGATTTTATAGCCAGCTTTCTCTCAACATCACTATCTCAACAATGATAAATATTCATCTCTCAAGTCAGAAAGCATGTACAGGCTAACTACTAGATATACAGCACTATCCTAGCCACTATGGTGAATACAAAAGAAATAAGGTGCAGTCATTCTCTCCATAGCATTCACAATCTGATAGTGAAAAATATGACATACACATCAGAAATATTTAAATAGCATAAGACAACAAAATTAAATGGCTAAATGAGCTATACAGATAAATATTTAAGGCATTTAAAGAAGGACACTGCTCACTGTGGACTTAAATAGTTGGGAAAGGCTTCAGAGAGAAAGAGTTTTGATAGTATAAGAAGGTAGACAAGGGAAGTCCAGGCACTGTCACCAAGATAAGCAAAGTCACTGGGATAGAAAAACACTGAGTCTGGACAGACTGTAATAAAAATCAAGTTGGGGAGCAATAAAATTAATCCATCAAATACACCATTATCAAATTAAGAACATATGTGGGAAAATCTATGTACCAGACACTATGCTATATATGACAGAGAGATATGATATCCAATCTCCTATTATTTCTTCCAAAAGTAGGTATGGTTATTCCCACTTCACAGACAGAAACTGAAATTAGTTAAACACAGATGTTAACTAATTTGCCCAATGTCATCAAGGTAGGCAACAGAGTTGGGACTAGAATTCAGGCCTACTTGACTCCAAAGTCCATGCTCTTTTTTTTTTACTACCCTATACTATCTCTTCCCAAAATACAGCTGTGACTACAGCACTCTGAATTTATTATATCTTCCCCCTATCACAGTGTATTCTCCTACCCTTTTGACTATCCAGTGTCCCCATGGTGATCCCCTGTACATCACAGCCTGCTCTCAGGACAGTATCTACAGCTAAAATAAAAATGACTAACAACAGAACATACTGCCCAGGGGTATTGTCACTGTTACAGGAATCAGAGGCTTAAGTTAGAAGGAAGCTCCAAGATAAGTCACTTAGTGGAATATATGTGTCACCTTCTCAGGGAGCCAAGCCAAGTATGTATTTTATCATGTCCATTTTCATAGCTTATAAGCGAAAGCTCACACAGTAAGAATCTCACTCATAAACCCTGAGGGTCTCCGTGAAGTCTAACCTGCCCCAATCCGGGAGACAAAAAGCCAGCTGTGGCTGCAGGTTTGCTTTGGAAGAGAACTGAAAGTCCTGACATTTCACTTTAAGTATATGACATAAGAAAATCTAAATGAAATGTATTTGACATTTAAATTGTTAAATGTTTCTTTAACAGATAGGCTGCCAAAAAATGTGTTTTCTAATAATTCTACAAAATAGTCCTTTACTGTCTCTGGGAACCAGGAACATTATCTTTATTGCTCTCACCTTTTCCACAATCAAAGATTTTACAGGTATCAAATGACAAAAGGGTCATCTTTCGAAGGAACTGAAATAAAATCCGCATGGGATCTCCGAGTGCGTAAAGATGAGTGGGTAGAAGAGCACGGCCCTGACAGATATTGCTTCATGGACTCAGTGTGAGAACAGCCTTCACTGACTGTCCACTTGCTAAAACCAGAGTATACTAATAGTTAGGTCAAAGGTCCACCTATAATTTGAAAGTTCCCCATGAAGCATTTTAATGGACCAAAGAGTGATAAGAGCTGCAGAATATGTTTCAAAATGATGATCTGAATTCAACATAAGAAATTTTCCAGCCCAGTTTAGAAAATATGTTCAATTATATATTTTACATGGAAAATAAAGGAGGTCATTTGAAACTAAAAATGATACCGTTCATCCTTTCTCAACAAAAGTCGTTATATCCCTCACCCTAAAGAAATCACTTTCTAAAAAAGTCCCATTTCATCAATGCTCTATTATGTATGCCAACAGATTTTAAGGGTAGAACTCTTTTCAAAGTAGTAAAAGGAGAATAATGCCCTTACATATCTGGATGGCTCCTCTAGGTTCTGGTCATTCATGTCAGTAGGAACAATCCGGCTGGCCAGTGGTCCCTCTGCGAATGGTTTTGGTAACTGGCCTCTGAACTCTGATGGAATGAACTGAAGCTGCCAACTGTCAGAAACACAAATAAGGAGAATAAGAAAAACACAGGGGGCTCACATTGCCAAATGTACTTGAAATACACAAGCAAAAAAAAAAAAAAATTTCATGTGAAAAACATTTCACTTGGAGACAAAATGTTTCTGCTAAAACCTCAACCAGAGAGAATAGAGACAGAGGTCACAATTCAGTCCAAAATCATTGAGAAATTTTCAACTAGAGGTCTCTCAACCCATTTCACCAACTCTTAGCAGTGAAATCTGCGATAGTGATCATACCATCAAAAGAGAAACATCAAAGTTTATTGCCAATTACCTGTGATCAGAGGGACTTACCAAAATTAAAGCAAATTCATCAGGTGTGTAGAGAAAAGAGTGAAATGTAAGAACTCACTGTGGGAAAAGTACTTTGTTCCTGAGTAATCCTCAAAAGTACCTTTAGTTGTGAAACTATTTCAAATGTAAAAGGCAAAGGCTAAAGTTAACACTTAAAAAACAAGTTTTAATTAATCATTAATGACTGATACAGGATCTTTATCCATCAAAAGATACTACCACCAGCTAAGCTGCTGAAGCCAGTCCCCAAACGGAGCAACATGACTCATCTTAACCTGACTTCCCTTTTCCCGAAACAGGACTCTTCTCTGTCCAAATGAAGCAAATACAAGGGAACTCAGAGCCTATGCTATCACATCCAACAACAGACAGCATCAAGGAAAGTGGTACAGAGGTCTTAGCCACAGCTTTCCCAGTGTCCATACATTGGTAGAGAACGTTCACTGCTGTGGGACGACAAACTTGTCTTCTCTAAAAACACTCTAGAAACCTAGAGTCTCTAAACCACTTTTAAAAGTGGATTAATATCAGTTAATTATAAAAATTTAAATATGAATCCTCAGGAAGAGCCACTAGCAGGAGCCCAGAGCCCAAAATGTCTTCAGACGTCCCCAGACCTCTGTGGTTACGGGCAGTGCAGGGGGCATCACCGGACACAGCACTCATTCTACCAAACACAGGCCGTGGGTGCTCAGCACAGGCCCCACAGCTCTCTGAGATGGAAAATCATTCAAAAACTTGTGCAAAATCTAAAATGAAGGAAAAGTTAAGAAGACACTGCCACAGAATTGCTATTTTTACACCTTGATTTAAAACTCTGAGAATTAAAGGGCAACTTACTTATCGGGCAGAAGGAAGCTGCTGGGAAATCGATACCACTCTTTCCCTACACAGACATTAACAGGTCGGCCTTCCGGGACAGTGTGGATGGTTGGGTCTGTGGCAATTCGGTGAAATTCTGGATACAAATCGAGGGGCCCATGATACCCTGGAAGGGAGAAGGGTTTGTGAAAGCCAAAGATGAGGGAGATGAGATTCTGACATTTAATTATAATGCATGTTAATGTCCCACTGTGATCCATGTGAAAGGTACACCGCAACCCCAGCAGGAAGCCCACTCTACGGTGTAAAACGCCTCTACAGTTAGGAAGATGATTAAAGCAGAGGCCCTATTTTTGCCAGAAATAATTTGCTTTCTTGCCCTTCTCTATACCCTTCCACCTTTTTAATTTCACCTTCTTTGAGCACATTTCAATATTCTGGATCCAAATAATGGTTATAAGAAAGAATATAATCATGGGACTTGAGCCCCAAATTTGCATCCTAAGTTTAAGGCTTCCTTAATTCATCCTTTAAAAGGAAAAAAAATTAGTAAGAATAGAGAAGACGTTTATAGTTAATCACACTAAAAGGAATTCTCAATCTTCTCTTCAATCCTAAGGTACAGAAGTCACATCCCAATCTTAATATGAAGTCCACAGGTTCTCCCTGTAGAAAAGTCCTCCCCCCGCAGCTTAAGCTGAATTGTATTAAACAATCATGGGTCAGGCAAAACCCAAGGTATAGTGCCTTGCGAGTACGGGTTAAGATATTCTCAGTACATCTACCTCTGAACAGTGCCACAGAGCGAGAAAAAGATAAGAGCCCAAACAGGAAGAGTGTTCCCAACGCCAGCCAATTCGATGTCACAGTATAATGCTCCAGGCGGTATCGCTGAAACACGAAGTGGTAACATTTCTAGAAGGAAAGAAAACTTTATTGAAAAAAGAAGATACACCTTGCAAAATATACATAATCACAAGACATCATCATAACTGAGAGGAAGAAAGCAGAAAAAGAGGTTCTACCAAGGGTCTGAGCAGTAGCAAACAGTGAAGTACCCACTCCAAATTCTCAGATTAAAGCAAATTCTGCTAAATTGTCTGTAGATCAGCCTAGCCAGAGGGCTTGCCAAGAATGAAATCTCACTAGCTTCATAGGAAAATTATTTGGATACTTCCCTAATGCTTAAAGTCCTAATAATTTATTTTTTAAAAATATTTAAACAAAAATGCTTTTCCTAGTTTTCTTTGATATATGAAGTATCTCAATCTATGCTGATATAACTAGTTATTAACCTTCACTTTCCTTACTAACAAGTTTTCATCCAAGTTTTTAGTAACAACAAAATGTCTCACGACCAAACAAAAAGAAGAAAGAATTCCTCTCATAGATTAGGAAAATTTTGTTAATTATCTGCTAAACTACTTCACAAACTAGATGAATATCACTAACAATATATACACACCTGCATGAGTTCTGCAGCCTTTGAACACCTTCCCATGAGATTTCTGTCTTTCCTTCTTTCCCTCCTAGACTAGAAACTACTTTTGGAAAGCAATTTTGCAATACATAACCAGTGCCATAAATATGTTTGAACCCCTTTCACATTTTCTGGAATCTCTCCTAAGCAAACAATCCAAATACCTAAACAAAGATATTTACCCTAGCATTATTTATAATACTGAAATAAGTGAGCAATCTAAACTTTAACATAAATCATATCTAATCATTATGTATAACCAATTCAATATATTATATATTACATAATAATGTTGTATATTATATCCACCTTAGAATATTATATTGCTATTAAAATGATGGGTATAGATATGGCAATATAGAGAATGTTATAATTATATTAAGAGGCATGTAAAGTTACATGAACCTTAGATTACAATCATAACAGATTGTTATATGATCGGCAAAAATGCTGGAAGGAGATTTTGTTAGGGTAGTAGGACTGATTTAGAAAGTGGTAAAAGAAAAATCATCTGCAATAAAGTTCAGTTACATTTATAATTAAAATTATTTTTTAAAACTATCATCCTAACATGGACGAGCTTTAAAAACATTATGCTAGGACTTCCCGGTGGCACAGTGGTTAAGAACCTGCCTGCCAATGCAGGGGACATGGATTTGAGCCCTGGTCCAGGAAGATCCCACATGCCACGGAGCAACTAAGGCTCAGCTACTGAGCCTGCACTCTAGAGCTCGCCTGCTGCAACTACTGAGCCCACGTGCCACAACTACTGAAGCCCACACACCTAGAGCTGGTCCTCTGCAACAAGAGAAGCCACCGCAATGAGAAGCCCACGCACCGCAACGAAGAGTAGCCCCCCGCTCGCCACAGCTAGAGAAAGCCCACGCAGAGGAACGAAGACCCAACACAGCCAAAAATAAATAAATAAAATAAATAAATTTATTTAAAAAAATAAAAATAAAAACATTATGCTAAATGAAAGAAGTCAGTCACAAAAGACCACATATTTTATGATTTCATTTATATGAAATGTCCAGAATAGGCAAATCTATAGAGATACAAAGTAGATTAGCTGTTGCTTATGGCTGAGGAGATACAGGAGGGGGGTTACAACAGCTAAAGGGTACAGGGTTTTTGAGGTGATGAAAATGTTCTAAAATTGATTGCAGTGATGCTTACATAGATCTGTGAATAGCCTAAAAAACACTGTATCATACACTTTAAATGGGTAAATTCTATGGTTTATGAATTATATCTTAACATAAATCTGTTAAGAAAAAAACCTATCACCCTAATTATTCTTTTTCTGCTAACTGCAAATGGTAGCAGAGGTTAAAAAAAAAAAAAAGCAGAGTCTGGCGCTTCTGAAGCCATAAATACAGAGATATTCAAGATGAGTTGTGACAGGGAATTGACCTGGACAGGTTTCAAGCCAGGATTACAAAGTGTCCCACATTGCTAACTGCCTGCTGTAATCCCAAACACTTGAGCCAGTTTCATTCAGGTCTTGTAGTGGAAGAGTAGACCTTCCATTAGCTCTGCTGTGGTTCCACCGTTCTGTGCTAGGCCCATTCAGTGACTTAAAAAAATTCCTTTCATAGCAATTGGATTCTTATTGGCAACAGAGACAAACTAACACACAAGTTAACACTGCAAATATGTAATCAGCAAATAAGAGTCAAAGCAACATTTAAGCAATCAATACATAAAGCTTTATAATATGATCTGTAACAGGTTTAATGTACAGATAAAATATCTTAGGTGGAAGCATTCTGTAATTTGCCTATAAGCTTTATGAATGATTTAAAGTGAAACAGAATGAAGCAGATATACATTTCCTTGAAACTCACCTGAAGTGCAGAAAGGGCCACAGCACCACAGAGACATACAAGTGGATATACAGGGAAAAGAAATCTCTCCTCTTTGTGAGGCTGGATGAAGAAAATTATAAACCAAATATACATTGGAGCCAAGGTAAGCCAATATGGGTGGCCTAAATTCTGAACTGTAAGACAGAAAAATATCCACCTTTCACCATATTAGAACAAAACAGCATGTTTAGTTTCAATGTTCTCTTGATCTCAAACTGGGATATATACCCTAGGGCACCCAATAAAATGTTTCAATTCTTGTATTCACACTTTCTCTGATATAATAAAGGAGTCAAGTAGGAAGAGGTATATAGTCCTTAGCTCTCCCAAGAGGTCCAACATTTAAAGGGAGGCACAATACTGGATTTAGCTAGAACAGGTGAATGGGTAATAGAGCTTAATAATTTCTACACTGGATGAAGAAAAAACAGATTTCTCTTTCTAATGAGTCCTGCCACTAAGACTAAAGGTTCTGAGATTAACCAAAAGCATAACATAAATTCATTTCTTGGATTTTAATTCCTATGTTCTGTTTACTGCATTAATCTTACTTATACACCAAATAGCTATAGATCAAAGAAAAGGAAAAAAGTAGGATTCTCAAATCCATCACTGGTTTTCATCAAGTTACAAATGAGAGTTTGTTTCAAAGCAAATATAAAAACACTCTTAAAGGAAGTTTACTGATCAAGTTTTCTCTCCTGTTCTGCAGTACCCATCCACTCTGTATCGCAAAATTAAAGCCAAGATGTACTTAAAAGCATGTGAAAGAATTAAAGGAATTTAATGAAAACTAAGACCTAAGCACCTACTGGAAGGTTCCTGTGGTTAGGTACATGAACACTGAGTGATAAACCTGCAACCCACAGCGAAGGCATCCCCTACTGGGCTTATACTAGTGACAACAAGCAGTGCGTAGGAATCACTGGCCAAGGGTAGATAGACAGCGCCCCCTGGTGTCCATTATGTCTACACTGAGCAAATTTAGATGAAAAGATCAGGGTTGTCATCAAAGCCCAACTTAGCAATGTTTAACTGTGCTCCGTAGTTATCCGTGCTTTTGCAGAAACTCTTTAGGAATAAAAATTCTTGAACTGTGATAACAAGCTTGTCTTTTAAACTTTTCACTCTAAGATTTTATCATGAGATTTTAGGCTATAATTTAGGACTTATACCTTTCCAGGATGTATTTTAGGTTGGAATTTTCTTCATCATAAGAAAAAAAATCTACCTTCTACAAGTAAACAATCTTTTCCTCTTCTGTATCTTAAAAGCTAACGAATACATTTTAAAAATATGGCCTAAAATTTTGAAATGTCCTCTATAAAATGTACAAAATTATAACCACAGTTGTACTACATGATGAGATAATGGGTAATTCCTTTCCTGCCTCTTTATATTTTTCTACGTTTTTTTCTTTTATTATTTTTATTTCTTAATGTTTCTTCCTTTGAAAAAGTATTGTTTCCATTATAAAGTACACAAAAAATATAAAGAAAAAAACAGAAGAAAAGTACTAAAAAAGTATTTTAAAAAGTATAAAGGAAAGCCCCTAGGTAACCTAAGGATGGGGACTAGTTACTAGGTGGACATGTGGATACATTACACACTTTTAAACCAAAATTGGATTCATACTTTAGAGAACAGCTTAATATACTATTTTTATTTTATTTTTACTGTTTTTATACTTACATCACAAGCATTTCCAAATTTTCCACAAGCATAAATTATTTTCATAGTCAGAGAAAAAGTTACTTTTCAAAAAAAAAGAAAAAATGATCCTTAAGAAATACAAGGAATGGAGGAATACATTAATACCTCGAGGGGACAAACAGCTGAATCCAAATGTGGGACACTATGCAAGATGAATGACCTGGTTTTTTTAGAAATCTTCAGGAGGAAAAAGGTGAGAGGGGGAACCTCTAAAAAAGCTTATGAAACATAACACCAAATTCACTATATGACTCTTGTTCACATCCTGCTTTAAACAAACTATAAAGAACTATAAAAAACTATAAAAAGCTATTTTTCAGACAATGTAGGAATCTAAATATTACCTGGATATTAGATGATATTAAGAAATTACTGTTAATTTTGTTAGGATAATGGCATCATGGTTATGTTACAACGAAAGTCCTAAAACAAAACAGAAGTGACTCTGAAGGCTGCTTTCATATTCTTTGAACACAGTGAAGTCTTTATAAACCATTAATAGTAGAAAAGCAGAATGGGGAATGGTACTGAGGGATCATATGGCATCCAAATCAGACTAAAAAGTCTCAAGTTAAACCTCCTTCCAAAGCTCAGATGCATTTCTGCTCAGATCTGTCTTCCATAAAAGAAACTATGGGCACTACATATCCAGAGCCATGACAACCTGAGAAAACACTGGCTGTGCAACACAGAATCAGAACAAGCATCAAATTTGGGGGAAGCTCTATATGGTTTAGTTTTCAAAATTTTGGTTGAATTTCCCAGAGAATGTTTGCCTCTAGCATTGATTATCTTAAGCAATCTTGCATGCCAACACACAGTTCTTTAAAAAACAGAAGACTCATATAGGCTTATCTCCCAAGATTTTATAAATGTTTTTGCCTCCCCAGATGGTTCTGTAAATCATACAGACTTCCTCACTTGCAATTATTAACCAAACTTTCACATAGGTTAACAACATAAGTTAAATAATCTACGAACACAAATGGAAAATGCAATAAACCAACCAACCATTTCCATAGGAAGAAAATGGAGAATAAAGTAAGTAGATTCTTTTTCACTTCTTGGTACCCATTGTTACTTCTCTTCCCTCCCCCCCCCCACCAAGTCTATCATCCGTTATGCCACTCACCATGAAATCTCTGCAGTAGGTATTCCATAAGAGAAGTCAGTGGTAAGACCAAGAGAGCCAAAGCAAAGACTACATTAAAATTCAGAAATCCATTAATTAAATAGAAATACCACGGCTCTATACCTGAGGGAGATAACGAGACAAGAAATCATTAGTGGATGCCTCCAGTACCTATTACAGCGCTTGACTCATACTGTTCTTTGTTCAAGTAACGTTGATGATCCAGTGCCTCATGTGTATGAGAGTCCACAAGCCGCCCCAATCTTAGAAATCAGGTTTCAAATATTTAGCTGTATTTTCTATCATGACCACTATATCTAGCCCAAACGGAACTAATACTTTTCACAACCACCAAATAACATAAATAGCTTAGTGGTGACACTATGATTTATAATAAGTAGTATTTATTTGGTCTTCACCCCCATTCCTAGTACAAAGCTCCTAAAATTACCCTGGTAATTTCCGAAGTGGTGAGAGTAATAAAGGTGTCTTTTGTTCTGTTAATGAGGGAACTTCAGGAAAGCCCCCAGGTAACCTAAGGATGAGGACTAATTGCTAGGGGAACCAATCGAGTGACAGGAGGGTTGGAACTTTCAGTCCTGTCGTCCCCTTCTCTGGGGAGGGGAGAGGGGCTGGCAATAGGGTTTCATCAACAGTGGCCAATGATTCAAGCAATGGTACTTATGTAATGAGGCCTCCATGAAAATCCAAAAGGACAGTCAGTGTTCAGAGAGCTTCTGGGTTGGTGAACAGGCAGAGGAGCACCCGGGTCTGTGGCACACCCAGAGAGCACGGCAGTGCCACATTATCTTCCCGCACACCCTGCCCTACGCATGTCTTCCACCTGGCTTGTATCCTTTATGATAAACTGGTAAACACAAGTAAATGTTTCTCTGAGTTCTGGGAGCCACTCTGGCAAATTGATTGAACCTGAGGAGGGGGCTGCTGGGACTACTAATCTACAGCTGGTCAGTCAGAAGCCCAGGTGACAACCTGGACTTTGAATTGGCACGTGAAGTAGGGGCACAGGGGTTGGGGGAGGGCGGGCGGGGTGGGTTGCAGTCTTGCAGGGCTGAGTTATTAGGGCCTTTCCCATTTCCTTCCCACCTGTTTCTCCTAGTTACATTCTAGCATCCTTCCCCTTGATACACTCAACCACTATTTGATAGTGTGTATACAGGGGACCTGTGTTCCGTAAAAAGTTAACAACTTGTTTTCCTTAGGAAAACCATGTTCAGAGACCCAGACCCTGCTCATAAGTTTTGGGGATTCAGAATGAAACAAAATGACTGAAAACACAAGCCTTACTCACACAAGTTTTGATGCTTTAACTCAAAATCCTTAAACTCAAATGATGAGAAAAAGCCCCCCTCTGCACATTTAGCAGGTTTTTCATCTGCTCTTCCCCTCCATGTGATTACTTCAATCAGGCAGTGAATGACACATGCGGGTTTTAATCACTGTGTGTTGTGACACCCGCGTTGCACCACAGCAATTTCCTGCAATCAGCATTGCTTAAAAGGGTAATCAGAAGGCAGAGAAATAGGCAGAAAAGCCTGACATTTTTGCAGCTTGCACAGCAAAATAAGATTAGAAACCAAACCCTTAATGCTAGAAACATCTAAGGGAGGAGGAAGAGGAAGAAGGGGACCCTAAGGAAGGACTCAAATTCAATCGTGGGTCACCTTTTGGGAAAGCTCTCTCCTTCCTGTCTAAATACAATGATAGGGACTGTTCAGGAACAGAGATTTTGTCCCAGGCCAAGCTCATTAGAGACATTTATATCTTGTATTCTCTACAAATAACCTTTTGGGTTATAGAAAACTAGTGGATGGTTTTATTTTCAAAACAGAAATACAAGTCTTCTCTGGATTTTAATTACTATTTAACAACACATTTCCTAAATTGAGTTCTTTAGACATCCAGCTTCCAGAGAACTAAGTTTTTGCACAATCCTCTCCTGACTGCCAGTGTGGTGGCAATGCTATCAACCTTGACCCACCTTTTTCTTTACAAAATTCTGGAAATCTGACCCTGAGAAGAAAAACCAGAGTGACTAAAGGAAAGGAGATCACCCTCCACATCATCTATTACAGATGCTAAACATCAAAAGAAAAAAGCCTCTTTCTCTTTGATCTTTGTAAATATATGTTTTTTCAGGAAAGCTCTTTAGTCTTTTTGTCTTTACCACAACTTACTATGCCCTCCTGTTAGGGGTATCTTTTTACCAAGGTACGCTGTACTCTGAGATGTGGAACCAAAAGCATTAAGTTGGTAAACTCAATTATTTTTATGTGTTAGGAGCTCATAGATCAAGTTCACAGCTAGGCCGTGAACATTTCGTAAGACTGTTACTTCCCTGAAGGATGGTGTAAAAATCGGGGGATAAGTCAAGATTTGGGAAGGTTCAAGTTGACAACAGTCTTAAAAACAAGAGCAAAAGGGGACAAAAATAGTGAATTCTGTTAGCCAGTGTCCTCCCCTACTTGATGAGGCATCTGCCTTCAAAGAGTAAAAACTTTTCTCTCTTTCCAGGGAGATATTCAGCGCTGCTCTCAGAAAATATCAAAGCTGAACTATGTAGAAAAAAGTGTGCCAGAATGACAAGCTAAGCATTTAACTGGTGCAAAATGAAAGGTGAAAGGAAGCTGGAAGCAGGGTCTTTGCAGGGAGTGACTCACCTATCTCCCTCTTTATGGAAAGTGCCTCAATTCCTTTCATTCAAACGAGCTAAAGGGAGCTTTGCAAGAGGCTAAAAGAAGAGGGGATAATGTTTATTGTTCCACAGATTGAATGAAGGGGAACCATTTTATAGGCCTACAATTTTATAGAACTCTAGGAACTAAATTATAGTAAATCATCCTTATAAATGTCAAATTTGCACCACCAAGAAGAAAAAGCCACCAAGGTTCAACAGAAATGATTAACAAAAGAGGGAAGGCTCTGGAACAGCTGTGGCTGGCAGGTGACCCTGAGCACTCCCCAGAAGACTCCTCTGGGGCTTCACCCTCTACCGCTGCTGCCGGAATGGAAAACCGTGGGCCTTTTGATAGAGGACACCAGCCCCTACCTTCTGAAATCTCCTGTGCTGTGATCTGACAGATTTGATAAAACACACAAACAGGCAGGGATCACATCCTAGGCTACCGAGTGGCATCCTTGAGCAGACCCACTGTTATTTTTTAGGGGAGAGCATTTCTTTTTTTTTTTTTTTTTTTTAATTTAATTTTATTTATTTATTTTTGGCTGTGTTGGGTCTTCGTTGCTGCACGCAGGCTTTCTCTAGTTGCGGCGAGCGGGGGCTACTCTTCATTGTGGTGCGCGGGCTTCTCATTGCAGTGGCTTCTCTCATTGTGGAGCACGGGCTCTAGGCGCGTGGGCTTCAGTAGTTGCGGCACGCGGGCTCAGTAGTTGTGGCTCACGGGCTCTAGAGCACAGGCTCAGCAGTTGTGGCACACGAGCTTAGTTGCACCGCGGCATGTGGGACCTTCCCGGACCAGGGGTCGAACCTGTGTTCCCTGCACTGGCAGGCGGATTCTCAACCACTGCACCACCAGGGAAGCCCGAGAGCATTTCTTACACCTGTCCTCCCACACCTTCCCCGGGCCTGTGTCCTCCTCATCAGACAGCAGCACTGCTCTTCACTCACACACAAAAGTACGTAACCTCAGCATCTGAGAACTTGAAATGTTACAAGGGAAAGAGTGCCAAAATCAGTGCCAAGACCAGTCACTTTCCTTTTTGCAACACTAAATTTCACCTCTTGATCTCTGACCCTATAGAGATGTTTTCCCTACAACTTTGCAACTTTATGTCTACACTACTCTAAATTTCCTAAATGCCAAGTATTCTTTACCTCGTCCAAGTAATAGCTGTGAAAACTATTTCTTTCCCCTGGCTTCAAAAGTCAAGAGTCAGCCCAGGTCTGGAATGTGTCATTAATATATGTTATCTGGCCAAGAAAGTATAGAAAGGTCCCTTTGAAAACCAGAAACAACAGAGAGAATAAATATTTACAGATCGTCCTCGACTTATGATGGAGTTAAGTCCTGATAAACCCATCATAAACTGAAAATATCTTAAGTCATAAATGCATTTAATACACCTAACCTACCGAACATCATAGCTTAGCCTAGCCTGCCTCAAATATGCTCAGAACTCTTACGTTAGCCTACAGTTGGGCAAAATCACCTAACACCAAGCCTATTTAATAACACAATGTTGACTGTCTCATGTAATTCATGGACTACTGTACTGAAAGTGAAAACAGAATGGTTGCCGGTAAAGAATGGCTGTAAGAGTTTCCACTGTTTACCCTCATGATGGAGTGGCTGACTGGGAGGTATGGCTTGCTGCCACTGTCCAGCATCACGAGAGATATCATACCGCCTATTGGAAAAAGATCCAAGTTCAAAATTCGAAGTACGGTTTCTACTGAACGTGTATTGCTTTTGCACCATCATAGAGTCAAAAAAAAAATCCTAAGTTGAACCATCATAAGTTGGGGACCATTATTACAATCACAATGGAGAGACTGAAATTATCTTGCTCATGTCTGTGTAGTTCCTACCTAAAATTCAGCTAATGCTGTAAAACTACTTTAAGTTTTTAAAAAGGAACTCAATATTCAATCTTTTTGTCTCAGCAGTCCCTACACTTGAAATTCTATTTTTCTACAATGTACCCGCATGGTGCCTACCTGGCAAACTCCTTCTCTTCCTTCCAGGCTCAGCTCAAAGATCACTACCTCTAAGAAGTCTTTCCTGATACTACCAGATGAACTTGCTCCTTTGATTCCCTGTCTTTCCACTGTAGCACATAACAGATTGGACTGTAATTATCTATTCATGTGTCTGCAGCCTTATTAGACAGTAAATTCTATGAGGACACATGATAAATGCTCAAAAGCAATTGATTCAATGTTTCTTTAGCTGAAGTCATTTATCCATTCATTCAAGAAGTATTTATAGGCTTATTATGTTCTTATATGTAAGAAACAACACTAGATGTATGCAAAAACTATCAGCACAACGCATTTTAAATTTTCAGATAAAAAACTATGTGCCTACCATAGCTAACAAAGCACTTTAAGTAGGAGACTCTTAGAAAATAGTCAAAATAATGCCAAAAAGTGCCAAACAAGTGAAAGAGTTTCCATGACAAAAAACAGGCTGTCTGACAACTGTACAGCATATAAGTCTTTGATATTTACTGAATGGACTCAACAATTACAATAAAATTAGCTGACAATGGTAAAGTACTACTTTTACCTCTATTCTTAACTTGTATCAAGATAATCCCAACCTAGCACACCACAACAGGTCTAGACAAAATAGTTCTAGGACATAATAGTGATCAGGGCATTTATGTAATCTGATGGGTACTCCAGAATTTGTTCATTCATTCATTCATGAGAAATCTTTATTGAAGACCTAGAATACACAAAGACTACCTACTCCTAAAATGGAAGAAACATTCTCTGTAAGTCTGCTAAAGCAAAATGGAGCTAACATGGAAATCAGACACCCCTGAAAATTTGTCAAAGATGAGGGAAAAGCACAAAAATTCTACCATCAAGGAACAACCCCCTAAAGTCTGGCTGACTACAGCCCCGCACTCAGTCCTGTTGATACCCAGTACGACAATTCCCTCTGTCCCAACAAAGCTTTTTCTATCACTAGGAAAGTGATCAGTTCCTGCACATCCAAAATAGCAAAATCTGAACTGAAGCTAGCCCAGGTTCACTAAAGCTGGCAGAACAGAGACCCAAGGACTCTTCCCCATAAAACACTGGCTGAAATGAACAGCAGATGCCAACATCCAGGGAAAGACTGGCCACTGCTCCTGGATCCCAAAACCTACCCACTGTTAAACTAGAAACATAAACTTAAGTCAGAATTTATTCTTTCTTTCCTATTCTCCCTACCAACCTGCTTATCTCTTAGATGTAAAATCCTCATCAATCTAGAGGACTATAAAAATTATGAAACTTTCATATACTCTCACACAAAGTTTTATTTATAAATAAACAGTCAGAATATCAATATGTAATAACCCATTTAAAAGGTGGAGAAGCCAACTTTTCAAAATTAAACTCAAATTAACACAATTTATTCACCTATATATAATGTATATTATGTTTCCAATAGGTTCCACATAAATCAATTTCTAATATGCAATCTGGATCTAGGAGGACAGTCCCCCTTCTATTGTCCTGTAGAATCAACTGAAGTTTTACAAGTAAACTAGAACAATGGGCAATTAAAAACATGCAACTCTCCCTAGATAAAGGGAGACATCTAGAGGCAAAAGCTTAAAATTGGGGCTTTTTCTCATAGTCTCAGCGATCTTTGGAGCCACATAAAAGAGCCTTTTAAAATTCCTTCACTTAGCAATTATTCTCTAACTATGCAGTTTGTGGATTCAATTCACTGAACAAAACACTGTTTATTTTTAACCTATTACTCACCATCTAAAATGACAACATTCCCCAAATCCCAAGAGGCCCAATTAAATCTCATTCATATGCTTACTTTAATTCTCCTCAGTCAATCTGTTGGTTCTATTGGCAAAGTGGCACAGAAAAGTGATGGGCGTGGGTTAAATTGATAAGAGACACAGAAATAATTTTAACCTGCTTCATAGCAGAGCCCAAGACAGTCACATATACAGAATGCTCTAAGACCTTCAAAAGATTAAGGCAGAAGAAACTATACTTATTTAATGAGAAACTGTCTCGTAAAATGTTTACTGACTTGGCTGATCTGATTAGAAAGATCTCTAGCTTATCCCTCTGTAGTGGTCACTAACTCAAATGCCCTCAGGGTACAAAAAAACTCAAAAAAACAAAAAACAAAAAAAACAAAACAGGCTCAAGGGCTGGCTGGGAAAAAAAAAAAACCATCAGGGAAGGGGTGGAGGTGGATGGAAATTGGAGAATCAACCCCAGACTAAAGGCATTCCCTTTTCTCCCCTCTTAATCCTAAACTGGCCAAACTATCCACCCTCTCATGCTGACCTCACTCCCATTTGCTACACTTTATCTACAGATTTTCTAAACTTTCTCCCCTAATGCATAATACTAAAGTAAAACAAATTAAAAAAAGAAAAAGTAATTCTAAATGTTATACCAAATGTACAGAATATGTCTGGAGGAATATTTTCCAAGGTGCTAACAATAGCTATCTGGAGATGATGGGATTATGAATGATTTTCTTATTTTTGTTATCATATTGATTTTATAATGAGAAGAGAAAAAAGTAACTTAATTTTAAACGAGTAGCATCAAAACCCAAGGCATACCCAACAGTCCTCACTACTCTGAAACTGAGAATAAGAGGCAGCAGGACTAACAGAAAGCCAGATCTGAACATCACATTAATCAAGGAAAAATATTTAGTGGCTATATATCATCACTGTGCTATGTTCAAATGTCATTTATTTTTAAATAAGAAAACATTACCAGCAAAGAAAGGCTATATTTGATAAAATGTGGCAGCTGAATTAAAATTTCAAAGCTGAGGCAAATTAAGCTATCCCCTAACTCTTCCCTAATTTCATAAGGCCTTACCATAAAGATCAGGTCCATGAGGAGTAAAGACATTATACAAAACAATGTTGAGTGGTGCAATCACCAACTTCCCGTAATAGTAGCTGTCAATGACCACCACAGGCACCTAAAATAGAGCAGAAAATATATAGCAATTGTAGAGTTTTGCTCTGGAAACATTCTCACAATGCTAATAGGATAAACTTCAGAATGAAAAACAGAATCAATTCCTTATGTTCTCTTTTCCGTCCACATCAGAAGTTGCTTTCATTACAACTTTAGAACAAAACAAGATACAAAGAAAACTCACCAGAAAGATCATTAGGGCAACCAGCGACCAATGAAAGAAACTCTTCCATCTGTGCTTCATGACCAGCAAATCAAAGGCAATAGGTAAACTAACAGAGAAACAGAAAGTGGGGAGTTACATACTTAGAACAGAAACTGAAACAGGTCAGATTTACACATACCTCATGCTGAACTGAGAATAAAATGTCTCTAGCAATTACAGTGAGGGAAGAAAGCTGGTACATGAAAGGATGTCTTCTCAAAAAATAAAAAATGTCATCTCTTCACAGGACTCATCAGAGTGAGATGCATCCCACAATGCACAAGAAATATAAATATTCGTATTCGGAATGAGCTCCATTTTACACGTATTTATGTGTAATGGACGTTTAAAATATATTAATTGTAAGTAAATGTACCCTATTGCCCTACTCCCACCCTGCCAAATAAATAAATACTGATTTCTCCCTTCCAAGATTTATTAAGATTTTAGTAATAAAATAATATTACCAACTTTCACTTCAATTCTGATACATCCCTTTCCAATATGTAATATTTCCCCAAAATGTAATATGTAATATTTGTTCTTCTTCCTTTCACTTAAATTCCTCAAGCAAGTCTCAACAGCATATGTGTGTTGCCTTCACTATTTCTTCCTTAAGGCCTAACATCAAGCTATTAAGACTGATCTAAGGTACCAGGAATCTCCTGTCCGCCAAACCCAGTATCTTTCCACAAGCTTCATCTCCCTTTGTCTTTCTGTTGCACTTGACACAAAGCATCTGCTCCTTCCTCTTTAGACTCCCTGGCTCAGATGTTCCTTTCTGGGGGCTTCCCTAGTGCTCCTTTCTAGGCTTCTTTTTCCCTACCTCACCGTGTGCCCTACCATGGTCCTAGTTCCCAAAAGCAAGGTTCTACTTTTCTCTCTCTATACTCATTTTCTCGAGGGCTTCAACTCCTCTTGCATGAACAATCACCTTCATATCCATGACTTCCTAATCTAGGACACTAGTCAGAGCCCTTACCTGTGCTCCGGTCACAAAGAATTCCATCCCACACCAATCTATTTACTTACACAGAATCTACCCAATGTCAATTACAGGCTCTGCTCCTGCCTCCTCCATAAAGTCTTTACGTTTATATGGCACTATCATCTCATGTGAACATCTCTTCTAAAATTTGAAATTCCACATTCTATTACCTAAATATTGCATTAACATTCTGTGTTTTTATTTTTTTCTCCCCAACTAGTTACATTTCCATAGCACCTGCATTTCTCCTTTGATAAGTCAATAAATGATAGTACATTGCTAACTGACTGATTAACTGTGATCCTGAAATCATTTCTCTAAAGGCAGACTAATCAAAATGCGCCAACTCAGAGGTATTTGGGGAACTCATGAAGTTCAATGTAAATCCAGTAAAGAGTAAAAGGAATGGAGAAACTGACAAAAGGAGGATGGAGAAGTAAAAAGGGGGGAGGAACAAGGCTTTGTGAGTCACATTCAAGTTTGGACTCCATAGAGCAGGGGTTGGCAAACTTTTTATTTAAAGGATCCAATAGCAAACATTTTAGGCTTTGTAGGCCCCCTATGGTCTCTGTTGCATATTCATGTGTGTGTGTGTGTGTGTGTGTGTGTTGTTTTTAACAGCCCTTTAAAAATGTAAAAATTTCTTAGTTCTTGGGCTGTACAAAACAGGCCAGCTGGATGTGTGACCCACAGGCTACAGAATGCCAACCTCTGTGACACAAAGCAATGGGGAAGCTATTACAAAGACAAAACAGAGTGATAAAATCATATTTGCATTTTAGGAAGATAACTCTAGTTTGAGTGTGGAGAGCAGATTTATAAGGGTCAAGACTAGAGATGGGAAGATCATTTATGAGCCTACATAAAAGAACAGAGAGAGGTGAAGAAAAGTAGATTCAAAAGATATTCAAGACGTACAAGCAATTAATAAGACATGAGAAAGAGAAAACAGTCACAGATAATTTTCAGGTCCTGGCTCAGCACAGATGGTGGTACCATTTACTGGGCTAGAAACATAGGTAAAGGACAGATATGGAGGGAAGATAATGAGTTCAGTTTTGTAAATGTTTAGCTATATAAATGGAGATATCCAATAGGCAGCTAGGTATATATGAGTGAAGCTTAAGAGATGACTGGACTATATAAAGATATGGGACTCATCAAGATGACAGAGAGAGCAGAAAGTAGAGAAGAGGCTCTCACACAAAATCTTGACAAATATAATAATTTTAGAATGATATGCAGAATAGAATAGAAGATAAGATTGGAGGTGGGGAAACCAGCCTTTAAAATCCACTTAAGAAAATTTTAAATGCCTATTCTGATTTAGTAACTCCCTTCTAAAAATCTATCCCATAGATAAATTTCCGCAAGTGTATAGACATATGTACAAAAATGTTCACTGAAGCATTGGGTATAACAGCAAAAAAACTGAAAACCAAATGCCTACCAATAAAGCAATGGTTAAATAAATTATGGACAGCCATATAATAATGCAATGTTACGCAACTGATACAAAGAACGATATAAATCTATGTACAGAAGATATACATATGTATAGGATAATTCTGTTTGTTTTAAGAATTTAAGTATGTATGTATAAATGTGTATGTGTGCATTTATTCATGTAAGGATAATTTCTGGAAAGATATGTACAAAACTGTCAGCAATGACTAACTGTGAAGACTGGGTTAGGGGAGAAAAGAACTAAGAATTCTTTTTACCTCATACAATTTGGTACTTTTTTTAAGTAATGAAGATATACTACTATGATAATAACCTTAACACAAACTAACATATTTTTCTAAATAACTAGTGGTACAGGCAAGAAATTAAGGCAGCACAAACTAGAGAACTTGTGAAAACAAAAAGTACAAAAGGAATGAGAGATACTATGGAACTTGGAAAAAAAAAAAGGATGCTGCAGGCAGGAAAGAAGAAGGACTGAAAGGAAACTCAGAGAACAAGCCTGGGTGACTGGGAAAATGCACAGCACAGGGTGGTAGAGTGTGGAAAAAACATCAGCTGTTAAGAGTCAGAAGGCCTGCATCCAAAAGCAAACATAACCTTAAAGGCAAATTACCCAAAACCTCTCGAAGTCCACTTTCTCATTTATAAAGCACTAATAATTGGAGACTTCCCTGGTGGCGCAGTGGTTAAGAATCTGCCTGCCAATGCAGGGGACACGGGTTCGATCCCTGGTCCGGGAAGATCTCATATGCCACGGAGCAACTAAGCCTGTGCGCCACAACTACTGAGCCTGCACTCTAGAGCCTGCAAGCCACAACTACTGAACCCACGCACCACAACTACTGAAGCCCATGTGCCCTAGAGCCCACACGCCGCAACTACTGAGCCCATGCACCGCAACTACTGAAGCCCGCGTGCCCTAGAGCCCACGCACCGCAACTACTGAGCCCGCGTGCTACATCTGCTGCAGCCCACGCACCTAGAGCCCATGCTCTGCAACAAGAAAGCCACCGCAATGAGAAGCCTGCGCACCACAACAAAGAGTAGCCCCCGCTTGCTGCAACTACAGAAAGCCCACATGCAGCAATGAAGACCCACCAAAAAAAAAAAAAAGCACTAATAATTGTATTTGTCTTGCAGAGTAGGTTTAGGAATAAAGTTCATAAAGGGTTTAGCTGTGTCCAGGATACAGCAGATGCTTAACAGTCACTTTCTTATTAGAATTAATCGTAACAATAAGTACTAAGAGAAATATTCTTCCACCTCCCAGAATCTTTGAATAATTAATTCCTATAACTTTAGGTCCTACCCAAAGAATATGGAGATAACCTAACATTAGGATTGACTATATACCCAGTGATACATGGAAGATGAATCATGTTAGTTTCTTACCCAAGAGCTGCACTGAATGGCCAGCCTAAGATAGCCCCAGCTGCTACTCCAAGCACAGCAAAGGAAGTTTTGTCCATATACCAGCCAGTCATGGCTATCAATGTAGTGTACATACAGAAGCTGCTAGGAAGGAATGCTGCAAGACAAAAGAAATGAAAAAACAAGGGGGAAAGGGACAAGAGATTGAGATTTATGAGTTATCAATTATTAAAAATATAGCTGCATTGCAATATGTCAATAACCAGGAACATACTTTGAGCAATGCTATATTAGAAATGAGGAGTAAAGTGATACTCATTAAAAAAAAAAAACCAAAGTTCAATGATTTTCTTATTTTCTCTCTCCTGTTTTTTATGTACCAACACATCACCCAATTATACAATGCCAACCATGTCATTTATCTCCTGGCCTGTACCCCAAGTCCAAACCTTACAGGATTCCAGGTTCCCCAGAAGTACCTCCAGGTTATATTTCCAGACAGGAAGTATGCTTCAAGAAATTTAGAGCCATTGCTAACAATCTGTTTCTGAAGAAGTTTATCCTCTGATAGTCTTCTGAGACTGTCCTATTAGCAACCTGTGCCCCACAGGAATTCTCAGAAGCCTTCTCAAGGAACAAATATGTTCGATGGCAGCACTGCTTTGCATCCTTCATCCACTGACATAGATAGTTTGGCCATTAGATGTCCCCCTAATTATTTCCATCAAGCGTAACTTTCTTGTTGCATACAGCAGAGGACTGACCACCTTCAGGGTCTCTGCAACAGTCACATTTCAGCAAAATGTTTCTAACAACTCTACAAAAAATGCAGATCTGCTTCTCCTTGCTGTTTAAGTGCTTCACCTAACACTAGAAAAATCAATACCAACTCCAACAGGGACCACAATGAACAGGCAGTATGATTTGAGAAACTCAGCAAAGGGTTCAGAGGCTCATATCAAAGGATGCCTTTAACTTATCTGTGCCTTAACATCCTCAGCTGAAATTATAAAACTAAAAATGCTCTCAGGTATCTCCCTCACATAAGAATCAATTTTAGGAGTAGCAAAGTAACTAAAAAAACATGTGAAGGACAACCTTCCCAGATAAATGCTAAATAATATTGATGCCATCCAAAGCTGTTGATTCTAGCTCCAAGGGGAGCAGAGGAATCTGAGGTCTCTGCCAGCTCAGAGGGCAAAGCATAGTCTCATTTAGGACAGTGGCTTTCAAAGTTATTCAGGCGTGAGGCCCTGAGATCTCTGCAGAACATGGATTTTTGATACAGTCAGTGAAAAGTAAATATATACTTTTGCGCTAGATACTATTTTTTGTGTATATTTAGTGTGTATACTAGATTCTGGTACACACAAGCAAAAATTAAAATTAAAATTGAGATGATTATATCTAGTAACTTAATTTTTCTGAAAAATTGGAAACAGGCTACCTTTTGGCAACAGGCCACTTTGGCTCAGCTCATAGAACACAAATGTTCAATGGCAGCACAGTTTGAAAGCCACCACTCTACATTAACAATTTTATTCTAAATTTCCAGAAACCTACTTTATTCTATAAAATACAGTATTTTATAGAATACTGTATTTTATAGTATACATTTATACTTTTATAGAATACATTGCAAATAATTGGCATAAAATAGAACCATCAAGACCAGGGTTTTTAGACATAAAGTGCTTCCTTGAGCAAAATAACAAAATTATTGTCCTTCCCCTAACAGCAAAGAAAGGCAGTGGATGCCTCTGTTTCTCAGCCCTGCTGTGATAAAAAAATATAATAATGTAATAGAAAGCAACCTGATGAAAATAACAGCTCTACCACTTATGAATTCTTTGACTTTCGGTAAGTCACTTCACCTTTCTAAGTTTCAGCGTCCCTACCTGCAAAAATGAGAAAATATTTATCTGACTTATAAATATTTATCTGACCTTACAACCACAGGATGGCTGTAAAGGTCAATAAAGATCATGTAGATAATAGGACTGTAAATTACTGACATGTTATACAAATATAACCTACATCTGGACAAGTTCTTCTGCTTGATGCAACTGTGAAATATCAGTGAACCTTTTATGCCCTCACCTGCTCTTTTACTTACCTGATGATGAGCAAAACATGCCAGTGCTGAGAACCAAGAAGGCTAGCATCATTCGACTCACATGCAGCCCAAACTTCTTGCACACAGCCCTAGAGGAAAGGCAAAGACTATCAGCATAGCAAACCTTCGGGATGGAAATTTCAAATTAAAGGACAAAAACATGTCTGCATCACAGAGAACACTGAAGATCTAAAGTCAAATACAGAACTGTCTCAACAGGTCTGTTAGCAATTCCATGTGCATAAGAAACCCAAACATTCTTATTCCTTAAGCAGGAGAGAAGCTCTCTACCTAAGAGGAAATGTATACTTTCTGTGCTAGATTATGTCTAGTATCAGTAGGAAAACAGCCTGATATAGTGGAAAAATAAGCAGGCCTCAGATGGGCACAGGTTAAAATCCTGGCCCTTCCACTCACTAGCAGTGGTACCCTCATCTAGTTACATAATCTGTCAGATTCCTCATCTGTTAAATGAAGATAATGATAATACTTACTGCAGAAGGTTTCTGTGAGGGCAATGCATGGTAAAGTGCGCAGAAGAGTGCCAGGCACAGAGTTGCTCAATAGATGGCAGTTATCAGAAAAAAAGACTAGGAGATACACCAAAGTTTTAATAAATGGTTATCTAAGTCAGTGTTTCTAAAGCAATTATATACCTCCTTTTACTTCTGTCTTACAGGCCTTTTCAACCCTATAAATAAAACATTATTAGAGGTGATCATTGCTTCATTTAGTCAATATCTGTTCAGACATAACTATGTGTTACCTATTTTCTTGCTCAGGTTCCTTATTGCATCTCAGGGCTTCTTTCTGAAATAATTTTGTTTCTTCCTAAATACATCCTTTAGAAGGTTCTTTAGTGAGGATCTCTTAATGGTAAATTCTGGCTTTTGTTTGATCTTTCTTTATATTTTGTCTGAAAAGTCTTTAACTCTTGGTCTTAAAAGGTGGTTTAGCTGAGTACATAATTTTAGGATGACAGTCATTTTCTCACAGAACTTTGAACATATTTTTTGTCTTCTGGCTTTTGAGAATGCTTTTGTTGGTCTAACTGCCTGACATTCCTTTGTAGGTTTTATATTAGTCCTCTGTCAACTTGTAAGATCTTCCTTGTCCTTTGTTTTACACAGTCTTACCAATTCCTTCTTATTTATCCAGCTCAGGATGTTAGGCTTCCTGAATCTGTGGATTAGCATATTTTCTCCTCTGATTCTGGAAAAATCTTATTAGCTGTTACTTCCCTGAATCCTGCCTCTCCCTATTCTATCTCTCCTAGATCTGATTAGATATATATCAGATCTTTCAACTCTACCACACACATTTCTTAACCTCTCGTATTTCCTTCCTGTCACTCTGTACTACATTCTTAGTAGTTTCTTCAGATCAATCTTCTAGTTTACTTATTAGAAGTGTCTAATCAGTTATTTGATCTACTGAATTTTCAACATCAATTATTATATTTTCATTTCTAGAAGTTCTGTTTGGTTCTTTTCCAAATCTGCCTGGTCATTTTTGTAGTCTCATTTGTTTTTTTCTTTTTAATCCTTTTTATTTTATTGTGGTAAGAACACTTAATATAAGATCTACCTTCTCTACAGATTTTTAAATGTAAAATACAGTATTGTTATCTATAGGCATAATGTTGTACAGCAGATCTCCACAGCTAATTCACATCACATAAGTGAAACTTTATACTCATTGATTAGCAACTTTCCGTTTCCACCTGCCCCCAAACTGGGCAGCCACAATTCTATCCCTTGCTTCCATGAGTTCAACTATTTTAGATAACTCATGAAAGTGGAATCATGCAATATTTGCTCTTCTGTGACCAGTTATTTCCCTTAGCACAATTTCCTCAAGGTTCATCCACGTCGTCACATTTGCAGAATTTCCTTCTTTTTTAAGACTGAATAATACTCCATTGTATACCATGTCCCCCACTCCATTCACCTCTCACTGGATATTTAGGTTGTTTCCAATCTTGGCTATTGTGAATAATGCTGCAACGAATATTGGAGTGCAAATACTGCTTTGAGATCCTGATTTCAATTCTTTTATATAAATTCCCAGAAGTGGGTTTGCTGGATCATATGGTAGCTCTATTTTTAATTTTCTGAGGAACCTCATACTGTTTTCCACAGTGGCAGTACCATTTTGCATTCCCACCAACAGTGTGCAAGGGTTCCAATTTCTCTACATCCTCACCAGTACTTGCCTTTGTTTTTAGACAAGAGCCATTCATTTTTCTTTTTTTTAATTGAAGTATAGTTGATTTACAATGTTCTGTTAGTTTCTGGCGTACAGCAAAGTGATTCAAAGTATATATACATATATATATATTTTTTCATATTCTTTTCTATTAGTTTATTACAGGATATTGAATATAGTTCCCTGTGCTATACAGTAAAACCTTGTTTATTTTATATATATTAGTTTGTATCTGCTAATCCCAAACTCCTAATTTATCCCTCCCCCACCCCCTTTCCACTTTAGTAACCATAACTTTCTTTTCTATGTAAGTCTGTTTTCTATGTGAGTCTGCTTTCTATGTGAGTTTCTGTTTTGTAAATACGTTCATTTGTATCATATTTTAGATTCCACATATAAGTGATATCATATGGTATTTGTCTTTCTCTTTCTGACCTACCTCACTTAGTATGATAATCTCTAGATCCGTCCATGTTGCAAATGGTATTATTTCATTCTTTTTTACGGCTGCGTAGTATTGTATTTTGTGTGTGTATGTGTGTGTGTGTATGCATATATATATATACATATACATATATATACACACACACACATACACACACACATTTTCTTTATCCATTGATCTATCAATGGACATTTAGGTTGCTTCCATGTCTCGGCCGTTCTAAATAGTGCTGCAATGAACACTGGGGTGCATGTATCTTTTCGAATTACAGTTTTCTGTGGATATATGCCCAGGAGTGGGATTGCTGATCATATGACAATTCTATTTTTAGTTTTTTAAGGACCCTCCATACTGTTCTCCATAGTGGCTGCAGCAATTAACATTTCTACCAACAGTGTAGGAGGGTTTCCTTTTCTCCACACCCTCTCAGCCTTTATTTTTTGTAGACTTTTTGATGATAGCCATTTTGACCAGTGAGAGGTGATACCTCACTGTAGTTCTGATTTGCAGTTCTCTAATAATTAGCAATGTTGAGCATCTTTTCATGTGCTTATTGGCCATCTGTATGTCTTCTTTAGAGAAATGTCTGTTTAGTGCTTCTGCCCATTTTTTGATTGGGTTCTTTGTTTTTTTGTTATTGAGTTGTAGGAGTTGTTTGTGTATTTTGGAAATTAAGCCCTTGCTGGTCACATCATTTGCAAATATTTTCCCCCAGTCTGTAGGTTGTCTTTTTGTTTTGTTTATGGTTTCCTCTGCTGTGCAAAAGCTTGTAAGTTTGATTAGGTCCTATTTGTTTATCTTTGCTTTTATTTCTATTGCCTTGGGAGACTGACCTAAGAAAACATTGGTACCACTTATGTCAGAGAATGTTTTGCCTATATTCTCTTCTAGGAGTTTTATGGTGTCATGTCTTATATTTAAGTCTTTAAGCCATTTTGAGTTTATTTTTGTGTATGGTGTGAGGGAATGTTCTAAATTCATTGATTTACATGTGGCTGTCCGGGTTTCCCAACACCACTTGCTGAAGAGACTGTCTTTTCTCCATTGTATATTCTTGCCTCCTTAGGCAAGAGCCATTCTAACAAATATGAAGTGATCTCACTGTGGTTTTGATTTGCATTTCCCTGATGATTAGTGATACTGTCATCTTTTCATATATGTTGGCCAGATTATTAGGTTTTTTACTATTGGGTTACAGGAGTTCCTTATACACTTTGGAAATGAACCTCTTATCAGATATACGGTTTGCAAATATTTTCTCCCATTCTTTAAGTTCCTTTTCACTCTATTGATTGTTTAGTCTCTTCTTTCTTCTTTATGTTTTCAATTCCTTCTTTTATTTCTTTAAAAATATTAAATGTAATTATTTTATATTCTTATTTTAGTAATTCCTAATAAATGAAGTTTTGCAGGTCAGCTTTCTATTGATTTGTTATCTCTGCTGGCTCTCACTCATAATGTTTTGTTCCCTTCTGTGCTTTGTCATTTATTTTTACTATAAATTTTTGTTCACTAGAACTTTATCTGTGGTAATGCTTTGACACCTGGATTAAGGATACACTTCTCTAGAGAAATTTTACATTTGTTTTTGCAAGATGCCTGGGAACACTAACAACCCAGAACAATTTAAAATAAATTCTCAACTTGGGGTTTAGGGGACTATGTGGGTGATTTGAATTCAGTCCTGAACTCATATAAAGACCAATTTAAGATTACAATCCTCAAAGGCAACACTGGATTTCTTTGTTTTTCCTCTATTCTACCCAGAGTCAAGGCCAAAGAACTTTTTTATCTGATATTTTTGGCTGTTTTGCAGTGGGAAGATTTTAAATAATGATTACTAAGCCCAGATACCTTTTAAAGCATTATTAAAATAAGATGTTTGTTAGGTTTCATGTTAAAAAAGGTAGCTAGTGGCGCAGTGGTTGAGAGTCTGCCTGCCAGTGCAGGGGACACGGGTTCGAGCCCTGGTCTGGGAAGATCCCACATGCCGCAGAGCAGCTGGGCCCGTGAGCCACAACTACTGAGCCTGCGCATCTGGAGCCTGTGCTCCGCAACAAGAGAGGCCGCGATAGTGAGAGGCCCGCGTGCCGCCGCGATGAAGAGTGGCCCCCGCTTGCCACAACTAGAGAAAAGCCCTCGCACAGAAACGAAGACCCAACACAGCCATAAATAATAAATAAAAATAAAAATAAAAATTATAAAAAAAAAAAAAGGTAGCTATTTTTATTACTGGAACACTTAAATGCTTAATACTCTCACTAATATTCATTCAACCAGTAGGTACTTGGTGAAAGACAATGTACTGGGTGCAAATAAGAGCAGTGAGTCCCACACTGGGAATAATTTCCTATCAGCTAAGCTCAAAGGGAGAAGAAAGAAATCATGATTCTATCTCTTAGGACCAAAAAAAAGAAAAAGAAAAAAAAAAAAGGGCCCTACTAAATCCTACTAAATAAAATACCAGTTAGATATGTATTAACAGAATTAAAGTTAATAATATGAAGATATGCCATTTATCACCTCAGGAAAGAAAGTGATAATTAGAAGTATTCCCTTCCAATGGTTCGTTTCAAACAAGAAATTGCACTTTAGATATAATATTAGAAGCTAGAAGGAAAATGTTTTCTATTTCTAAACACTGCTTCTACTATCAGAGTAATAATCTATGCTATATTGGGCTTCCTCATAGCACTTTTAGAAGCAAAGCTTTTATACTCACTTGTAAAAGTAAAGTTCACATATACAGCTCACAAAAGCCAGCAGACATCGTAAAAAGTAAAAGACAAGAATCTGAAAGAAACCCAGAACAAGAAAACAGAAGTTACAGATACAAGTTAGAAAAACTCTTAAAGATGAAACCACTCTCATTTGTCACTAATAACTATAAATTGGTATAATCCTTTTGAAAAGCAATATGTATCAAGAACCATGCAAATTTTCATATCCCTAAATTCAAGTACAGAAGTATATCTATTTCTCTGATTCCGGCCCACAGAAGTAACCCAAAATATGGGAGGGGAGGAGTTCTATTCATAAAAATGCTAATTGCAGCTCTACTAATTTAGTAAAAACTATTTTATAAACTACAAAATGTTCAATTATAGGGAAATGGTTAAATTATATTATATCTATTCATGGATTATTATACACATATCAAAGTTTACGGTTACAAAGACAGTGGAGAAATTCTTATGATATAAAACTCATTTATTCAACAAGCATTTCTTAGACAATTATAATAATTGATTGTAATTATTATAAAATTATATTACAAAATACTAAATGCAAATATATGATATAACATTTATACATCAGAGTTACAGCTATGGAAATCAGAAGTACTGTATATGAAAAAACTGGAAAGAAATATAATAAAATGGTAAAAGTGGCTATATCAGGCTAGTGAGACTTAGGTACATATTTTTCCTCCTATTTTTCAAATGTCTGTAATGTGGTTTTATTAATTTTAGGAATTGATATGAATTTTACAAATAAAAATAACAAAATAATAAGAATTGTACCGAATAGCTTTCATACTACAGTATACTGGTATGTTTAAGAGCAATGAATACCTCTGAAAATAAGCACTATTTAAATATATTCTATGATTAATATTACTGCATATAACTTAAAAGTACTTTCAGTTTTCATCATTATGTTCAATCAAGTGATCAGCAAATGCCCAAGTTCATTCATTAATTCAATAAAACCATACTGAAAACCTACTATACTTTGAGCACTCTCTAGATGCTACTAGGAATACAGATAATTTTAGTACAAGGTATCCACACTTAAGGACTCTTCATCTGGTTGAGTACAAAAACACACTTAGAAAGTTAAAAATTAACACAAGTTAATATAAGAACTGTATTTGGGAACAGGACAGTGATGCTCCCATAGCAACTAATATTCAACATAGTAACTGGATGTCGGGTTAGTGCAAAAAGACACAAAAAAGAAATGAGATATAAGGAATGGAATAGAAGAAACTAAACTCTACATGCACAGATGAAAGAGAATGCAGAGATTCACCTGACAAACCACTGACACTACTAAGGAAATTCAGTGAGATTTCGATCAAGATCAAAAAGCAAAAATCAACTGTGTTGACATAGTATGAGTGTGTTTCATGTTTGGTAATTGCAATCATTGTTGCTTTTGTTGTGGTCATCCATGTACAATGCTTGGTGTCAGTCTATTTGTCTCTTGTAAAAATAAAATACAGTGTGTGTGTGTGAAAAAAAAAAAAAAAACTAAGGAGAATTAAAAAAAAAAATCAACTGTGTTCCTCACAATTGTGTTCCTCACCTGCAATGACCTCCTACAAAAATTACAGAAAATAAGATACCGTTCATAACAGTAACAAAAAGTATAAAGAATCTAGGCATTATCCTAGTCAAAGAATGGATAAGCCTAAAATGGATACATTGTTTAAATTTTATTAAAAGACACAGAAAACCTAACTAAATGGATAAATACATCATTTTAGGGATGGAATGACTCAACACTCTAAAAATATTGATTCTCATATTAATACATAAATTCAATGCAACTCCAATCAATACCTACCAGAATTTGGGAGAGGGGCAAATTGATTCTAAAATGATTTTTTTTAATTAATTTATTTTATTTATTTATTTATTTTGGCTGCGTTGGGTCTTCGTTGCTGCGCGCAGGCTTTCTCTAGTTGCAGCGAGTGGAGGCTACTCTTCGCTGCGGTGCACGGGCTTCTCATTGCAGTAGCTTCATCTTGTTGTGGAGCACAGGCTCTAGGCGCGCAGGCTTCAGCAGTTGTGGCACGTGGGCTCAGTAGTTGTGGCTCGCGAGCTCTAGAGCGCAGGCTCAGTAATTGTGTCACACAGGCTTAGCTGCTCCGCGGCATGTGGGATCTTCCCGCACCAGGGCTCGAACCTGTGTCCCCTGCGTTGGCAGGTGGATTCTTAACCACTGCGCTACTAGGCAAGTCCCTAAAATGATTTTTAAAATATAATTTTAAGGGCTTCCCTGGCAGTCCAGCGATTAAAAGACTCCGCGTTCCCAATGCAGGGGGACTGGGTTCAATCCCTGGTCAGGGAACTAGATCCCACATGCTGCAACTAAGAGTTCGCATGCTGCAACTAAAGATCCCACGGGCAGCAACTAAGACCCAGTGCAGCCAAATAAATAAATAAATACATAAATATTTAAAAAATTAAAAATAAAAAAGATTAAAAATAAAATACAATTTTTAAAATGGATACAGTGAGAAATTCATCAGCCAAATATTAACACATACTACAAAGTCATAATAATAGAAGCAATATGGTACTCTCTGACAAACTAACCAATGATACAGAATTAAAAAAGGCCAGAAACATACATGGGAATGAGATGTATGATAGAGATGGTATTACAAATCAGAAGGAAAAGGATGAATTATTTAGCACATGGTGCTGGAAAATCCAGTTCACCATATAGGAAAAAATAAAGCTGGATCTTTCCACAATTTATAAAAAATAAAATTCAAATGGACTAAAGCCTTGTATGTGAAAGATAAAATAATAAAGTTACTAGGGAAAAATACATAAGAATATCTTTGTGACCTGTGGTGAAGGATTTCTTTTAGAAAGACCCAAAACCCACCAACCATAAGTGAAAAACTAGTTGGTTTGACTCTATCAAAATTAAAGATTTCTGTTCAACAAAGGACCACAGACAAAGTTAGTAGACAGGTGACAGCCTAAGAGAAAGGATTTCCAGTATCTAAAACCTACAAGGGGTTACTATTGAGAACTTCTACAAATCACAAGAGAAAACCAGAAAACCCAACTGAAAAACAAGCGAAGGATGTAAATAGGTAATTCACAGAAAAGGAAATATGAATGACCAATAAATATATGAAGAAATTCTCCACCTTACTAGTTGTCAGAGAAACGTAATTAAAATGAGAAGCATCTCATATACATGAGAAGGGCAAAAATTAGAAAGTCAGAAATACCAAGTGCTCAGATGTTAGGAAGCTGAAACCCCAAACATTGTTGCAGGGAGTACAAAGTTGAATAGCCATTCTCGAGAGCAATCTGGCAGTGCTCCATGAAATTAAGTAGCCCATGGATCTATGTACAGGATCCCACTCCTGAGTGTATAATTCAGAGAATTTCACACCTCAATCCACAGGGAGACAAAACAAAACTGTTCTTGTTTAGGGTAGCAAGTTGTAAAGGTAACCATCACTAGGGGTGCCAATTATTACCATATTGTCTCTCAGCAACAATCCACCCTTTTCTACTCTAATTATGATGATGGGGCTGGGACCCTATAAGCTACAACCCCCCCTTGCCCTGTGGCTCCCACTGGCAGAACCTAAAAAGGAGGAAATTGGAAGAAAGAACAAGAGAACAGATATCTTCATTCCTGTTTTGCTTGCTGTTTGTATCACTGATGTAAGAGGTAGGATTCTGGGTTGAATATGCCAAATTTGAAGTGACAGTGGATATCCAAATGGAAATGAAAACCTTAAGCATTGCATATTGTTATTTCTCTACTAAGTCCCCCATCCAATATATCTTTCCTCTGAGACCACTTGGAGAGCCTGGACTTCCACCTCCCCCAAACCTAGCAGTAATGAGGTACCTCTACCCTGACCACTAGGGTGGTATCAGTGGAGGCCTAGTTGGGAACCTGGACTTCTAGCCCCAGTTGGCAGTAACAAGGTGGAGAACCCTCTCCTTTTTCCAGCTGCAGTGGTATCAAAAGAAGCCAGCTAAAAGAGAAGCAGAATAGTGCAGAGGAAGCAGGCTGGGCCCATGAATAAGATCCAGAGTCTCATACTGTAATACCCAAAATGTCCAAGTTTCAACTAAAAATTACTTGTCAACCAGGAAGATCTCAAACTGAAGGAAAAAAGTCAATTAATAGATACCAAAACTGAGATGAGATATCAGAATTATCTGACAAAGTTTTAAAGGAGCCATTGTAAAAATGCTTCAATAAGCAATTAAGAACATGCTTGAAACAAATGAAAAAATAGAAAGTCTCAGTAAAGAAATAGAAGATAAAAAGAAAAACCAAACGGAAATTTTAGAACTGAAAAAAATACAATAACCAAAATAAAAGCTCAGTGGGTAGGCTCAACAGCAGAAGGAAGGAGACAGAGGAAAGCACCAATGAACTGGAAAAAAGACGACAGAAATTTTTCAATCTGAACACAGAGAAAACAGACTGGAAAAAAGTGAAGAGCGCTTCAGGGACCCAGGGGACTGTAATAAAATATCTAACATTCACATCATTGGAGGCTCAGGAGAGGAGAAACAGGGCAGGACTGAAAAAGCACTAAAAAAAAATAACAGCTAAAATCTTCCCAAATTTGGGAAAAGACATAAAGATTTTTCTTTATGAAAAGATAAATCTTTTCTTCTTGAAAAGATTCAAGAAGCTGAGTAAACTCCAAACAGGATAAACCCAAAGAAATCCATGCTAAGACACATCATAGTCAAATTTCTGAAAGGTAATCAGGTTAGGTCTCAGTTAACTCCTAATTATCCTTCAGTATTTTGTTTAAATTAAGCTCTCCCTAATATGCTAACCCATTGCACATTGTACATTTCCTCCATGACCCACTGCATTTATAATTACTTGTTCCATGTTCATCTTCTCCACTAAACTATAAATTCCACGAGGGCAGGGATTTGGTCATTGTTACACCCACAGCACTTAATAAAGTGTCTACCAAATAAAAGTTGCTCCATTAATATTTGTTGAATAATGAATGAATAAGTGATTCTTCTTTAAAAAAATCCCCTCCTAACTACGAATATATTTGGTCCTTGTCACAAAACTGTTCCAGAGACTCACCCACCTCTTGATCAGTTGTGATTGCTTCCAGGTTGGCCTGCCCTTACCTTATTAGTTTGTAAAATTCTTGCATGAAATGCAGCTGGCCAGGCGTGAAGCAACAGGTAAGCATAGGAGCGAATGGCATAAGCTGGGGAATATTCCCAAGTCTGAAACCCCTTCCCATAGATGAGGTAGTGTGTCTGAAAGTACAAAATGGATGGATTCAGGGTTATATTGGCCAAAAATCCTTGTTAAGAGGATGCAGGCGAAGTTTCTAAGCAAAAGTATTAACGAGACAAAGGTACACAAAAATGCTGAAATTCTCAATAAGATTTGCAACTAATGGAAAAGAATCAAAATGACCCAATACTGAAAAATATTAAGACATTATAAATCCTACAGGATTATTGTTTGGCCAACACTGAAAGCTTGAATTTTACCCTCTATTTATTTTTTAAAAAATACTCATTAACCAAAACAGGAAAACTCTAAATCTCGTATTTTCCTTAAACTACCTACCCTAAGCATTCCTTATTTTTTTATGCAAAATGTGATCAGAAAATTTCACCTCTGCATTTCCTATAACAGGGAGTCCAACAGACTTATAAAAGTATAAATCAAGAAACAGCAATCTAAGCATAGTATGTAGCAACATTGTTTATTTTAGTAAACATCAGAAGAAAAAAACCAAAAAAGTTTAAAGAAAGTGGTTGCCTCTGGGGACAAGGATTTGGCCATGAGAAGTGGAACAGGGAGTTTCTGCTTTTCTTTTACATTTAATATTTTTAAACTACCTCAAAGTATTATTTTGACTTAAAAAATTTTTTAAGAAAATTACAAATTACACCTTTTTTGTATAACAGCAAATTCCTATATCCTTCAATAGTAGGTAAATCATCAGCTTAGAATACAGAAATGAAAATAAGGTTATTTTACTAATAGTCACACTTGTATATCATTTGTATCTCGATTTAATAACAAGGTTCCAAGCAGTGAAATCAAGAACAAAAAAAGAAAACTAAAGAAATCACCTACTGGTTCCCAGTAGTTGAATGTTTCATCACAGTCAGAGATGTTGCTCAGGAGAGCAGCACATAACCTTGCTGAGAGCAGACACTTGAAAGCAGTAGATCCTTCAGGTGCCCAGACTTGTCCTGCTTTGTTCCCAGATAACCTGCTCAGAAGCAAAAAAAGTGTGTGTCAGAAAGGACCTGCTAACTAGAAGGGCTAAAACTAGACAGAAAGGACATCAGGTCAAGAGACACCAAAGCACATGAGTTAGTCACCTAAAAGGGTGAACCATTAATTGTCCTGAGTAGAATAAATAAGGAACGAATTAAGACCTTAATCAACGTTAGTCATTACTTCCTGCTTTTAAGGTGTAAGCTAATTCATGCACTTTAGTTCTTTGCATCTATGACACTCCGCTTACCCCAAACCAACAAATCGCTCACTTACAGGCCACAAGCTCTTATTCGCCTTTTCTTTATTCTCCTAACAAGGTCATTACTTTCCATGGCTTTATTCATTTCCCCATCTGTTCAAATGCCCAGAGGCTAACTTGTGCAGTGGACATCACCTTTTCCAATTCCATATGCTGACAGCTCCCCAGCGCAGGCTTAACCTGCAGCCCCTCCGGCTTGAAAAGAGAGGTGTTTGCTGGTGTGCAAGGTGGTGGGGCCCACACAGAAGAGTAAAGGGTCGGGACTCTGCGGGGACTGAAGGAAGCTGGGAGAGACAGCCGGAAAAGGTACTCTCTGCTCTCGCCTACGTCCCCCACGGCGGCTCGGCCACACAGACGCCAGCCCACCCTGGGCCTGGGCCGGAAGCCGCACAGACCTGCAGGCTTTCTCCACTAGCAACACGGTACCCGAGCTGGGGGATCTAATCTAAGGTGGGTGAAGACCCAGCGTCCACCCGCCCTGGAAGAGCAGAAAGAGCAGGCTGAAGAGGCTGCGGGCCCTCCCGGCGGGAAGGCCGGGCCGGGTGCAGCACCGCACCGCCCGGGCGAGACCCTCCCCCCGCAGCCCCGCGCCGCCCGCCGCCCGGCCACGCCCCCGCCGCGCCCGCACACCTACTCGGGCCGGGGCTCTGCGCTGCCCGCCTCCCGGCTGCACAGCAGTTCCCGCAGCTTGGCGGCGGCCGAGGCCGTGTCCCCGCCGCTGCCCCCGCTTCCCTTCAGGCGCTGCCGGGCTCCTCGGCTTGCCATGGCAAGAGTGGGGAAAAAAGGTAGAACTCGGCGCCCTACGAAGGCGACGAGCGCGGAGACATAGCCTTTGGCTAGCAACGGTGTCCGCCGAGGGACAAAAGACTTCGACATGCGCAGACACGACTAAATTATAGTGCTCTGGGCTAATTGGGGCAAATCCCTGGGTAGAAAAGAAATGCGACCTGAGACTTTACTTTGGCCGTTGTAGCTATCCCTTCCACATACTTGTAACTCTAGGCATGCCTCCCTCCCTCTAACTCTCTCTGCCTTCACTTCTCAGCATTCTCCACTCTCCTACAAATACTGTCCTTCAGCATCCCTGTTTAAAAGAAAGCACAAATAGGGAGTAATTAATTCCACCCAGTACGCAGATATTCAGTTAAAAATCATAGCACAGCCGCCTACAAAAGAGGAAGTTCTTTAAACATCACTGGCACCTTGTCCTTTATATTTTGGCAAGTGATAGGGACAGCCTGTAGCTAATTAACTGCTTCAGAGAGATGAAGCCATAATGGCAGAATACAGAATGAGGAGAAAAGTGAAAGACTGAAGAAACTCTGTGCAGCAAATTCAACCAGACGCCAGTCACTGCCATTGCTACTACAGCATTATGGTAAGCATTTAATATATTTTATCCTTTTAAAATATAATACAACAACCTTGTTTTATCAAAAAGGAGACTGAGGTCCAAGGTTGCATAGCTAGGAAGTGATGGAGCCATGTTCCAACCCAGGTCTTAGTACAAAATCCATGCTCTTCCAACCAGGAGATCAGGAGAAAGCTCTTGATTTCACACAGGCATTTCTGCATGGGCACTTTGATGATACCATGCCTGTGACTCTCAGAGGTCATTCATCTGTTCCTGACACTCTGCCTACTCCCCCAATCACTTCACCCTGTGAAGCTCTGTACCAGTAAGTAAAACAAGGTTATAGAGGGAGTGCTAAACTTGACAGGGTCCCAAGTTATGACTTCATACTGAAAATTCCTGAGTATTAACAATGGAGATTGGTCCTATTGCTCAATTCCCACATGGAATTACTAGTTGCCAAATTCAGACATCTCAGTGTAACTATATGTCATACAGCCACCTCCTTTTCATTTCACTCTAGTGCAGCCCCCTCCCTGACTCTACCCCAGTCTACTACAGTTGCATCCTTACAGGGATCTCCCATCTCAGATTGATCCGGTGCAATACTGTCCAATTAATTTTCAAAAATACTACAGCCCCAACCTACTTTTCTAATCTTATCTCCCACTACTTTCCTATACATATTTTATGTTCCAGCTAGCCTGTAAAGTACCCCAAATGCTCCCATATCTCTACCTCTGCTCATGTATGCCCTCTGCCTGGAATGCATGCCCTCCTTGCCTAACAATCCTTCCATCACAACCCTGCCCTTGTTTTAAGATCCAGTTCAAATGATACCTCATCCAAGTGATGCCAAACCAAAATTGGGTCTGCTCGCCTACACACAGAAAAGCCAATGTACTGACACCAGGTTGTGTTGAAGCAAAGTACAGTGTCTATTGCAGGAGAAGAGGCAGCTTATGCTCAAAAGACCTAAACTCCCTGAAGCTTTCAGGGAAGGTTTTTTAAAGGCAAGGTGAGGGAGAGAGTTGAGGTGTGCATGATCAGCTCATGGACATCCTTGATTGGTTGGTGATGAGGTAACAGGTTGGTATTTGAGGGGTCAACAGCATCAACCTCCTGCGGTCTTTGTGCTGGTGATCAGCATGCAATTAACTTCTTCCACCTGGTGGGGGTTTAATATCAATAAAACATACAAGGATATGGCTCAGAATATTATCTATGGCCCTTGAGGAGGAACTAAAGGTACTTGACTTTTTTTATGGCTAAACTATCATTATTTTGTCTTACATGACTGTTTTCCTTTGTTTCTGCATTTTCTCATTTCTCAGATTAAATCTGCTCTTTGGTGGACTTCCCTAGTGGTACAGTTGTTAAGACTCCGCGCTTCCATTGCAGGGGACGCAGGTTCGATCCCTGGTCAGGGAATTAAGATCCCGCAGGCCGCGCGGCCAAAACAGAAAAACAAAACAAAAAACTACTCTTTAGAGTTCAGGGAAGGCCTAGGAGGCTAAAGCTTTTCTGCAAACAAGAGGCGGGAGACTCGGAGAGGGTGGGGGAATCTGTCCCCAGGAAGGCCCTGCAGGGTCTGCTTGGTTTCACATGTACCAGGCACTACTGGGGATGGAAGAAAGCTATAAATCACATTACCTGCCCTCGAGTAGCTTTAAGTCTATGTGGAGAGCTAAGCAATACATATGTCCATAAGAGATCCCTTGATTCTTCACTCCCCAAACTTACTCCCATGCCAGTTTTCCTATTCTGATTAAAAACACTTCTGTTCTCCCAGTTGCTTGGATCAAAAACCTAGGGATTCTGTTTGATTCCTCTATTTCTCTAACTCCAAAACATTCATGCATGCACATATATTTAAATCATCAGTAAGTCCTTCTAATTATTACCCAGTCCAAACACTTTTTACCACCCTGGTCCAGGTCACCATCATATCTTGGTTGCATTATTATAATAACCTCCTAATTTGTTTCTTTGCTTCAATTCTTGCCTTTCCACATGCTCTTCCCCAAATGCAAGAATAAATAGACAACATATTAAATCAACTATACTTCAATTAAAAAAAAATTTTTTTTAAGAAATTAATAAATTATTTCCGTCACAGAGTTTACAATATAGCTCCAATCGGTGGAACCTAACCATTAATTAACAGGAACATACATTAATGCACATTATAGCACCCCATTCTGCAGAGTCCTGGGCTGAGCCAATCTCCCAATGTCCCTCAGAGATGCTTACAACAGGAAGTCCCAAAATCTAGGGGGGAAAAGTGTAGAGTTAATCACAGTTCAGAGATTACTGTTGAAAAAACTATGGAAGGAGAAGTAAAGTAACAGAAAGTGGCAGAAAGAACAGGGGCTTTAGAGTCAGACAGACCCAGGTGTGAACTCTAAGTGTGACACTTACTTAGTTCCATGACTTTAACAGCAGTCAACCACAGAATAAACATGATGATGATACCAATAATACAGAGCACTTGCAACTTACCCAAGGTAATAAATGCTGGTCTGTCTGACTCTAAAAACTACTCTCAACTGATTTAGAGAGATGATATAAGAGTTAAGGAAAGAGGAATTGACAATTCGGAAAATATATTTATAAATATATTTGATGAGACACTCAAATTCTACTGCTTCAGCATTACAGCATCTAGTGTATAAGATGCTGTTTTGTTTGTTTTCCTAGTCATTACTCATGAACAAAATATTGCACAACTCCAAAGGTCACCACTCACATTATAGTCTGTAAATTTTAAGTGATCGAGTCACAGGTATCTTTAAAGTCAACCATCAGTAGCTATAGTCACAAAGTAAAAGATTAAAAAAAAAAAAAAGTCTAGAAAGAACTACTGGTTACCAATTGGTCTTTTTCATCCACACCCATGAGGATCACTATGTAGAGATGAATTTACTAAACTACCGAGGTGTCACGTGTAGTCGTTGTTGAATCTCCTTCCTTAGCTGGAACTGCATTGATGCTACCTGCTGCTGGGTGAGGGCCTTGTCACAGGTCTGGTAGGTCAATCTATAGCAGAGGCTGACCTGTTCCGTCTTTGGATGCTGAAAACGACTAAGGAACTGTATGGATATGACAGTGTCCTGCGACACTGCTCGGGCCACAGTGTGAAACTCTACTTCATCAAATCTTTTCTTTGTATCTAACCAAAAACTAATATCATGCACATAGTATGGAGGATATAGGGAATAGCTTTTAAAGGGTTCTATTTTCCCAAGGGCAAAATTCTTCAGGAAACGTTTATCAAAGGTCCACAACATCCTCCAATCAGAGATACCCCAGACAAGCATGGCTAATAGGTCCAAGTTCATAGACACACACACAAAACACTGGTCTTTGTGTATGATGCTTGTAGCAGATGTGGTAACAGACCCAATAATCAAATCCTTAACACAATCCGGGCCAAAATTTTGAGACTTCACAATAATCATATAATCTTCCCCACGTGGTTGAAAGACAAATTCCACTGAACTGCCCAGCTTAGAGCCCTTGAGCAATGTCTGGGTCAGAAGGCTATCTAGAACGCCCTTCAGATGATCCAGTAGTGACTGAAGACAGCCATCCTTCAGATTTTTATTAAATCCAAGGATAAACAAAGTCTCATGAAATGCTGGCATTGTGAAAGGTGAGATGCGGCACTTCTGAAAGACAGGTCCACTGAGGATGTACAGAGAACCTGGGAGGAAGTCTGGTGCTTGGATTAGAGCCTGAACATGAACTAGAAGAGAAGGTCTAAGGCAGACCTTGGCCTGGCCATACATTCCTTCCTGAGCTTCTTCCTTACTGTCTCTTCTAGGGTTCTTGGGAAGGCTGAGTTCTGAAAATGACACTAGAAAGTCCTCCATGTCTTGTGTTGTCCCACCAGTCAGGGACTCAAAATTTGAGTTATCTTCACGGAGTCTAATCCAAAAGGCAGATGATAGGATGTCACAGTGGCAGGAAGTGAGAACACTGGTGTCTCCCTGTGGCAGCAAAGGGGAAGAACACTTCAGCCTTTTTAGAGGGAAAGCTTTCCCCAATTCAGCAATGAGTTTCTCATTTATGGTTTTGATAGGATGATATGAAGGTGCTTCTAGGAAACCCCTGTTTAAACACAAACAAAAATAACTTTTTAAACTTAAAATTATTAATAATTATAACATAGCTAGAATTAAAAGCACAAATAGCTGTATAGCAAAGAATTATCCTTAAGTTGATCTGGAAAGGAAACAAATCATCTACCATAAAGAGAGATATCGTGTGTTTCAGAACTCTCACAGCCTACAATATAACAGAAAATATGACAATTTAAAAAAAAATTTTAATAGAGTATAGTTGATTTAAAATGTTGTATTAGTTTCAGGTGTACAGCAAAGTGAATCAGTTATACATATATATATATATCCATTCTTTTTTAGATTCTTTTCCCATATAGGCCATTACAGAGTATTGAGTAGAGTTCCTTGTGCTATACAGTAGGTCCTTATTAGTTATCTATTTTATATATAGTAGGGTGTATATGTCAATCCCAATCTCCCAATTTATCACCCCACCTTATCCCCTGGTAACCATAAGTTTGTTTTCTACATCTGTAACTCTATTTCTGTTTTGTAAATAAGTTCATTTGCACCCTTTTTTTTCTGATTCCACATATAAGTGATATCATATGATATTTGCAGAAAATATGACAATTTTTAATTCTAAAGAGGCTTGTGCAGGCCAGACTGACAAGTATTCACAGCATGACATCATTAACAATTAATGTGGCATCCATTCAATGTATGGTTGCCTGATTATCAAGCCAATCAGGATACAACTAGAGATAGAAGTGATTTCTGGTAAAATCAGGTTACCTGTTCAGCTTTCCTACAAGTACTTCTGGTTCTAGAAAAGAAAACCACTGGTCATCCAGTTTGATCCTGGAAATTCTTGGTTGCAAACCTTCATAGGGTAAGCTCCGGGTAAAGATATGGTTCAAAGCACCTTCTACATGAAAGGACTTATCTTGACTCCTGGCAAAATAGACAGCAATTATTAAGTCTGTCATTATTAAAGAAAGCAAGTATTTCTAGAGACTGAATCAAGAAATAGACAAGGAAAAAGTTTGTCTTTGAGAATTTCTTTATCATTAGTGAGAGAGATGGAAAAGGCTTAGAACTCTGTTATTACTTACCTATATCCAGTGCACTTGTACCCCGGCACAGCCTCACAGCTGAAGGGATGCACATCACTTAAAATAAATCCCCCCAGAGCTGCCATAGCAACCACTTGCCAACTGTTGTGCCATTCTCTCATGGGCTTATCAGCAGGAGTCCCACCTTGTCCTCTACACAATGCCACATGGACTTCTCCTTCCTCTGCAAGAACATCTGCACAGCTAACGAGGGTAGGGAAACACCAGCCGTTTATCAGAAACAAGTAGAAGTTACCATAGGAGTTAGCTGTATATATATGGTTTGGCTGTGAAATAATTAAAATCCAATCATATCTATTTGCAAAGGTCTATTAGACTTCAAACATGCAAAAATAGTAGCTGGAAGTAAACAAGAATTTAAATTCAATGTTCAACTCATAACTGATACTAGTGGCTGACCACAGAGTTATCCAGTGTTGTTTTTGTATTGTTCATCTATATCTCATTGAAAAGTCAATGTCTGTAAAGTTCTTATATGTGATTCAACGATCAGGCTGTTCTTCCCCACTTAGAAAGTTGTTCTTTTCACTCCCCTCCTGCCTGTTAACTTAAAATACTGCCTCTGTGAAAAGTTTCATGACAACTATGAGCCAAAGAGACCTCCATTAGTATCATGTGTTATGGTATAATAGTATAAAGCACGGTTTTGCGTTCACAATAATTTTATGAGGTAGTTACTGTTAATATCTTCAGTTTATGGGTGAGGAAGCAAAAGCAAGTAAGGATCAAGTAAACTTAATCACAAAAATCACAAAACTATTAAGTGGTGGGTGGGAATTTGAATGCAGGCAGTCTGGCTCCTTAATTAGACTATACTACCATCATTTTGCATTATCAAAAATAGATGATCCTCCCTTTGCCAGCCCGACAGTACATTATTAGTACTTTTATTTAGCATTTAGGGTTAAATGTCTGCCTTTCCAACTAGAGTGTGGGTTCCTTTGGAGCATTATACTCTCTTATACGCCATATTTCCCAGGCTAACATGTTTGAGTGCAGTAACTATGTAATGTACATCTTAAACATTTCACTTGTGAGTGCTCACCTCTGGAAAAACTTGGCAAGCAGTTCCCTGTTCTTAGCTACTCCAGCTTTGCGTCCACAGTGCGGAAAGTTAAAATAAATTCGATCAAACTCTCTGTCTTGCAGTTCAAAGGCATCTACCAGCTGGGTGCAGTCCACACCAAAGCGTACCTCGGTACCTGGAACGAAATACAGACAGAAGGATGTCTTAAGACCTGGAACGAGAGAAAACCCCTCCCTAACTTGAACCGTGCAAAACAACCCAGGTCTAGGCACACAGCAGGCTCTCTGTAAATGTCCATGTGAAGACCAAGAGCAACCTCCAGATTCCTTGAATCCCCGCGTGCCCACCCTTTCCACTTTGGGCGGTGCCACAGCTGGGCGGGGCTTCACGGAGGGGTGGGCCTCGCTACCTCGCTCGCGCAGGCGCTGCAGATTCTCCCGGGCCAGCGGATCCCGGGCCAAGTCGGCCGGGCGATGGAGGCAGGTGGCAGTTATACTGGTGCTCGGATCCAGGTTCTCGCTCAGAGCGGCAGCGAAGGAGAAATTCCCCTCCCCAACCAACAGGAGGCGCCGAGGGGCCATGGCCTCGACGTGCTCCCAGCTCGCGTTCTCGGAGGCGCTCCTTTTTTACGTCACTTCCTTCGCCGGTTTCTAGCGGCCCCACCTCTTCGCCCGTCGTTGGCTGATGACGCTCCAGAGCGCCCGGTTGTCTTGACAGTCTGGTGCAGCGACATCCGAGGAGGAAAATAGCCATGAGTGCAAAAGCGATACACCGACCACCCCGTCCCCTCACTCCCTCACCCTATCGGAAGTGTTAAAATAGATGCCTTTGAGCCCTGAGCGACTTCGTCACACCTACATGAGGTCACAAGCAGTCACTAGTGCCGAGGGACAGGTCGAAGGTGAGGCGAGTTCTGAGTGAAGGAAGCAGGGCCGGGCTGAGGCCAAGAAGAGGTTGGGCTGTGTCCTGCATCCTGACACAGAGGATTTTCTCACAGCCTTCATCTCATCCGAAATGACTGCAACCCATTGTTACTGCTGTTCGGAATTTCTCCAGGTGCTTCTGTTTCCTACCTTTTATTCATTCAAGAAATGTTGAGTGTCTGTTATGGGTCAGGCCTGTGAGAGCGGTTAGATATATGGAGGAACAAGATGTGGCCTGTGATTTCACCGAGCTTGTAGTCTGGTGGAAGATGCACAGCAAAAGAGGCAGTTCTGATTTAGTGGGGTGCAGTGCTATGCATGGAGTAATTCAGGGTGCTGTGGGAGCACACAGAGGGGAACCTTACCAAGTCTGGGGGTGAAGTGGAAAGATTTACTGGAGGAAGTGCACCTGGGTTGAACGCTAAAGGGAGGAAAGTACACCTTACCTGAGTGAAGAGGCAGAAGGAACAATATACGCAAAAGCATGATGGAAAAACACAACAGCTGAGTTTGGCTGAAATGTACTTTGAGGGAGAGTGGGTAACAGATGAGACGGAAAAGTTAAGCAGGGACCAGGTCATATAGACATTTTAACAACCTTGAACCTTGCTCTGAAAACAGTGGCCAGCCAGTGAAAGATTTTACATAGGAAGATGACACAATTAGATTTTCATTTTCAAAAATTCTGCTTTCCTATGGAGAAATGATAGGAGGAGAAAAAGGCTGATGGCAAGGAGGTCAGAGAGAAGGCTACTGCAGTAATGGAAACTAAGGCTGATAGTGATCTGAATTGGAACTTGGCAGTGGAGATGGAGGGTAGTGGACTGATTCAAAAATCAACAAGACCTAGTGATTGAGAATGGATGTAGGGAGTTGAAAGAGAAATCAGAGTCTAAGATAAGCCCCAGGTTTCAGGCTTGGACAACTGAGTGGGTGGTGATGTCTGTCCTTACAGCCCCAGGGAGGGTGTCATCTTGGTTTGCAGTCTGAGTACTCGGCCTGTTGGACTTCGTAGGACCAGCTACTCTTTAGTCATCATGCTGTTTGTTGACATCAGTGTGTGCATCTATCTTCACAAAGGCACATGGTGTGAGGGCAGTTACCTTTAAACCTACAGTGTTGGCTTTGTCTCTACCTGTGGAAAGGTGGGTGGGTGGTGACTCCCAAATCATGGCCATCTGGTGGTCTGGGTGATCTATATTCTGTCTTTGCTTGGAGAACTGGGAGGGCCAGGTTTGGTAACATCTCTTCCTTTAAAGAACATGGAACGGCAGAGTAAGGTTTTCTGTCACTCTACTATAAAATCTTCAAACAACACAAGCTCCTCGACTTCAAATTACTCAGCTTCAGGGAAGGTATTGTCTTGCTCCTAAGCCAAGGGACCAGACTCATCTTTTAACCAAAAGTAAACATGGTTAGGCTTCTGATTACTTACAAAAAATTGAAATTCAGACATTTGTCATCTGGTATGTGCAAAGTACTATTGATTAGGAGGGTAGACAGAAGGAGAGGATATGGTAATGAAAAAGACACAGATCGTGTTCTCAAGGGATCAGTGTAGGAGATTCCACACTTCCTTGAAGAACTCTAACATATGGTATAAAGTTATAAATATATAAAGATGTGAACATAAAGTTCTGTGTGAGACAAGTGAAAGAGAAGTTAAATTGAGGGAAGGCATCATGAAAAGGGAATGCCACATCCTGAGAAGTGGCATTTGATCTGGGCCCAGAAGGAAGGAAACTATCATTTATTGATCATTTATTGTATTATCTAGTTATCCAACTCTCATTTCTCCCTGTTCTCTTTGACGATAGCAATACTCTTAGTCCTTAAATTCCTACATCTCAAAATTACCAGAACATTTTCTAGTTCTCCATATAGTATTGGGGGTACTGAAGTTCTCCTGTCTTTTGCAGGGGGGACATTTAATCTATATAGTCACCTACTACTGCTGATTGAGAAGGCAGGCCAAAGGATTCAGGAACTTGGAGAGAAAGAAATAGAACCACAACAATTAAACTGGGAGGAAAGCCTAGATTCTTAGAAGGTGTTATGTTATGCTTGGCGAAGGAAGAGAAAGGGATGCCTTTTCTGCTCTCTGGTTTGTGCAACAAGCTTTTCTATTTCTGCCTTTTCCCAGAGACAGTTCCTCACCTCTTTCCTTACAAACCCACACTGTGGCAGCCTCATTAATGCAGATGGCCATGCTGAAGTGTGGACAGATTGGAATGATATGTCCAAGCTTTTCCAGTATGGATGGAGGTGCACCACTAATGAAGATGCCTATTCGAACCGTACCCTCATGGGCAACTGGAACCAGGAAAGATATGACCTAAAGAATATCGTGCAGCCCAAACCCTTGCATTCCCAGGTAATCGAACTTTCTCTTCTTTGTTTCCTTCTGTTAGAATATGGCCATTTGAGAGGCAGAAATCTGATAACTTCCAATGCTGAGATCTCTCAGACTTCTGTTCGTTAGGTGGTTGGGAAAGGGCAACAGTCCTCAGCTGGAATGCCTATCCCACTTTATTATCAAGTTGACCATTATATTATTGTAAGGTAATGAAAGGATGGGTAGCATGCTTTTTCTCTTGCTTCTCTTTGAACTTCATCAATCTACAGAAATATATATATATATAATGTCTTCTGACTCAGGGTAGCTTCTTCCCTGGTCCCTGCCTACCTAGACTTGTTGTTTATCTGCATCTTGCCCTTAAATCTCCTAAACAAACAAACCAACAAAGGATATGAACATTAGTAGGATATAGGCTAATGACATATAGACTTATAGTCAATCTAAAATATGACAGAGCCTGTTAGAATTCATGTCATTGTGTCCTGTATTTCCCAGTATTGGTTATAGACTCCTGTATTTTTAATCTACTACTTTTTCTTTGCAGTTTGGACACTATTTTGAAACAACATACGATACAAGCTACAACAACAAAATACCACTTTCAACCCATAGTAGGTGGACTATTCTTTTTAATTCTTATATTCTCCGGACCTAACTCAGTGCTTGGAACATAGAAGGAACACAAATAAAAGTAAATTGAATGAGTGAATAAGTGAATGAATGAGTGAATGATTTCTCTGTTTTCTCAATTTTGACAGGATTCACTGTCTCTTCCCTCACTGTCTATTCCCTCAGAAATAAGAATGAGATTGGTTACTAAGACTCCTTCTCTTTTCTCTTCCCTCAGGGTTTAAGCGAGAGCCTCACTGGTTCCCAGGACATCAACCTGAGCTGGTTCCTCCTGCATACAAATGAACAGAAAAGTCAACTTACACAAGTAGCTAGCTATTCAGAGCCTCAAATTGAGCATCACTCTGTGTGTGTGTGGAATCCTAATAACTGCCAATTTCACAGTCCATGATTCTAAGAAAGAATAAGAAGGTTCATTTTTCCAGTGTAGAATGTAGGAAGGAGCACATTCTAAGAACAACTAAGAATTTAGCTGACTGTAGCACAATTTTACTCTCTGAATAAATAAAGCACAAAAAAAATATTCTCTATTCCTTTTTTTTTTTTTTAATTTTTTTTTTCATTAATTAATTAATTTATTTTTGGCTGTGTTTGGTCTTCGTTTCTGTGCGAGGGCTCTCACCAGTTGCGGCGAGCGGGGGCCACTCTTCATCGAGGTGCGCGGGCCTCTCACCGTCGCGGCCTCTCCTGTTGTGGAGCACAGGCTCCAGACGCGCAGGCTCAGTAATTGTGGCTCACGGGCCTAGTCGCTCCGCGGCATGTGGGATCCTCCCAGACCAGGGCTTGAACCCGTGTCCCCTTCATTGGCAGGCAGACTCTCAACCACTGCGCCACCAGGGAAGCCCCCTCCTTTTTTTTTTTAAACCAAGATTTAGATATCAAATTTAAGTTAATTATTTCTACTCTTAGGTCTACGTTACGGGTGTTGTAGGAAGGCATTAAAAAGAATTATTTCTCTCAAATCTACAGCCACTCTGCTTTTCCTTGCCTTCCATCAGGGGCAGAACTGCAAAATCCATCATGACTTAGGATGCATGTGGCTAGATGCTTTCTGGATGTGAGCGTGGTAGTCATGGTCAGATAGTTTACATTCACTGTGACCTTAATGAATATATCCCCTCTTAAGGACTAGAAAAAGAAAAATAACTTTTTATTATTATAGAAGATTTAAAACATACAAAAGTAGACAGAATAGTATAATGAACTCCCATGTACCATTACCCACCTTCAACAATGGTTATAACCAATCTTATCTATCCTATCTACTTTCTCTATTTTTAAATTTTTCTCAGAAATTATATCATTTCATCTATAAATATTTCAGTTGATATCTAAAAAAGATAAGGACTGTCCATTTTTTACTCCCCCACAAAAGTCACCGAAGAAAACTTGATCAAACAAAACTGAGTTATTTATTAAGCCTTTAGCAAGGAAGAACCTCAACTTGACACAGTCTTGATAATGATTGAAAAGGGCGATGTTAGGGTAGGGTATTTTTAGGAATTTGGGATGACTCAGCTGGTTTAAGGTGGGTCTTTCACTGTGGGGAACTGGCAGCGATTGAAAAAAGGTTGTGAATAGTTTAGGGTTGGTGAACCCTGAGAGACAATAGTCTTAACATGGCTAAACATCAGTATTTTCCAATCTTTTTGGTCTCCTGTTTAAGATAACAATATAATATTTGGGAGATATCTCCCATATATTACCTTCCAAACCTTCATTATTTTATGTTACGGGTATAAATATGGAATTTATGTTATATATGATGTTAGGTACTGACAAAGTTTTTTTTTTTTCTGTATGGCTATCCATTTGTCCCCATATTAGTTATTAAAAAGACCATACTTTCTTCACTGCTCTTCAAAGCCATTTTTATTATAAATCAACTCTCTGTGTATAGTTAGAACTGTTTCTGGGCTCTCTTACATTCCATTGGCCTATTTGTCATTGTTTTTAATCCCATCTTAGCTACAATGGCTTAATTACCTCACTATCTTAATTATGATAATTGTATAAGTCTTAATATCCAGTAGATCAAATTATTTTACCTTGTTTTTCTTCAAGAGGGTCTTAGCTATTTTTGACCCTTTGCATTTCAATATAAATTTTAGGATCAACTTGTCAAGTTCCACAAAAAGATACTGTTAGGATATTGATGGAAATTGCATTGTATTGTCAGATCAACTTTAGAATTTGAGTTGTCTCTTATTAATACTAATAATTCATTGGTGTGTGTTCTTGCAATATAAATATTTTATAGGCACATGTTTTAAGTTTATATGTTATATATCTGTCCTATACCCTAGGTATCCAGCATATTTTTTTAACATCTTTATTGGAGTATAATTGCTTTACAATGGTGTGTTAGTTTCTACTTTATATCAAAGTGAATCAGCTATACATACACATATATCCCCATATCTCCTCCCTCTTGCGTCTCCCTCCCACCCTCCCTATCCCACCCCTCTAGATGGTCACAAAGCACCGAGCTGATCTCCCTGTGCTATGCTGCTGCTTCCCACTAGCTATCTATTTTACATTTGGTAGTGTATATATGTCCATGCCACTCTCTCACTTCAGCCCAGCTTACCCTTCCCACTCCCCATGTCCTCAAGTCCATTCTCTACATCTGCATCTTTATTCCTGTCCTGCCCCTAGGTTCTTCAGAACCTTTTTTTTTTTTTTAGATTCCATATATATGTGTTAGCATACAGTATTTGTTTTTCTCCTTCTGACTTACTTTACTCTGTATGACAGACTCTATGTCCATCCACCTCCCTACAAGTAACTCAATTTCGTTTCTTTTTATGGCTGAGTAATATTCCATTGTATATATGGGCCACATCTTTATCCATTCATCTGTCGATGGACACTTAGGTTACTTCCATGTCCTGGCTATTGTAAATAGAGCTGCAGTGAACGTTGTGGTACATGACTCTTTTTGAATTACAGTTTTCTCAGGCTATATGCCCAGTAGTGGGATTGCTGGGTCGTATGGTAGTTCTATTTTTAGTTTTTTAAGGAACCTCCATACTGTTCTCCATAGTGGCTGTATCAATTTACATTCCCACCAACAGTGCAAGACTGTTCCCTTTTCTCCACACCCTCTCCAGCATTTCTTGTTTGTAGATTTTTTGATGATGGCCATTCTGACTGGTATGAGGTGATACATCATTGTAGTTTTGATTTGCATTTCTCTAATGATTAGTGATGTCGAGCATCCTTTCATGTGTTTGTTGGCAATCTGTATATCTTCTTTGGAGAAATGTCTATTTAGGTCTTCTGCCCATTTTTGGAGTGGGTTGTTTTTTTTTTTTTTTATTGAGCTGCATGAGCTACTTGTAAATTTTGGAGATTAATCCTTTGTCAGTTGCTTCATTTGCAAATATTTTCTCCCATTCTGAGGGTTGTCTTTTCGTGTTGTTTATGGTTTCCTTTGCTGTGCAAAAGCTTTTAAGTTTCATTAGGTCCCATTTGTTTTTTGTTTTTTTTAATTTCCATTTCTCTAGGAGCTGGGTCAAAAAGGATCTTGCTGTGATGTATGTCATAGAGTGTTCTGCCTATGTTTTCCTCTAAGAGTTTTATAGTGCCTGGCCTTACATTTAGGTCTTTAATCCATTTTGAGTTTCTTTTTGTGTATGGTGTTAGGGAGTGTTCTAATTTCATACTTTTACATGTAGCTGTCCAGTTTTCCCAACACCACTTATTGAAGAGGCTGTCTTTTCTCCATTGTATATTCTTGCCTCCTTTATCAAAGATAAGGTGACCATATGTGCATGGGTTTATCTCTGGGCTTTCTATCCTGTTCCATTGATCTATATTTCTGTTTGTGTGCCAGTATCATACTGTCTTGATTACTGTAGCTTTGTAGTATAGTCTGAAGTCCGGGAGCCTGATTCAGCATATCTTTTATTGTGATAAAATATACATAACATAAAATGTACCATTTTGGGACTCTCCTAGTGGTGCAGTGGTTAAGAATCCGCCTGCCAATGCAGGGGACACGGGTTCAAGCTCTGGCCCAGGAAGATCCCACATGCCATGGAGCAGCTAAGCCCGCGAGCCACAACTGCTGAGCCTGCGTACCACAACTGCTGAAGCCCGCACACCTAGAGCCCATGCTCCGCAACGAGAGAAGCCACCACAATGAGAGGCCCACACACCGTAACAAAGAGTAGCCCCAGCTCGCTGCAACTAGAGAAAGCCCACCTGCAGCAATGAAGACCCAATGCAGCCAAAAACAAATTAATTAATTAATTAATTTTAAAAAATGGTTTAACTGTTTTTAAGTATACAATTCAGTGGCATTAAATACATTCACAATGTTGTGCAACCATCACCACTATCCGTTTCCAGAACTTTTTCATCATCACAAACTGATACTCTGTACCAATTAAGCAATAATTCCTCATTCCCCTCTTTTGTCCCTGGTAACCTCTACTCTATTTTCTGTCTCTATGAATTTGCCTATTATAAGTACCTCATATAAGTGGAATAATACAATATTTTTCTTTTTGTCTCTAGCTTATTTCACTCAGCATGTTTTCAAGGTTCATCCATGTTACAGCATGTATCCTTTTTAAGACTAAGTCATACTCCATTGTATGTATAATACCACATTTTGCTTCTCTATTCATTTGTTAATAGACACTTGGGTTGTTTTCACCTTTTGGCTAGTGTGAATAATGCTGCTATGAACACTGGTGCACAAATATTTGTTTGAATCCCTGCCTTCAATTCTTTTGGGTATATACCCAGAAGTGGAATTGCCAGATCATATGGTAATTCTGTTTAACAGTTTGGAAATGCCAGTTTTCCATAATGGCTGCACTTTTTTACATTCCTACCAGTAATGCACAAGGGTTCCAATTTCTCCACATCTTTACCAACACTTATTTTCTGGTATTTTGTTTGTTTGTTTTCATTTTATAATAGCCATCCTAGTGGGTGTAAAAAGCTATCCTGCTGTGGTTTTGATTTGTATTTTCCTAATGGCTAGTGATCTTGAGCATCTTTTCATGTGCTTATCAGTTATTTGTATGTTGTCTTTGGAGAAATGTTTATTCAAGTCCTTTGCTCATTTTTGAATTGTGTTGTTTGCCTTTTTGTTGTTGAGTTGTAGGTGTTCTTTATATATCTTTATATATTCTGGATACTAATCCCTAATCAGATACTATATGATTGGCAAATATTTTCTCTCATTCTGTAGGTTGTCCTTTCACTCTCTTGATAGTGTCCTTTGATGCACAAAAGTTTTCAGTTTTGATGAAGTCCAATTTATTTATTTTTTCTTTTATTGCCTAAACTTCTGGTGTCATATCCAATAAATCATTGCTAAAATCAATGTCATGAAGCTTTGTCTCTTTGTTTTCTTCTTTTAGCTCTTATGATTAGGTGTTTGATCTTTTTTGAGTTAATTTTTGTATATTATATAAGGTAAGGGTCTAATTTCATTCTTTTGCATGTGGATATCCAGTTTTCCCAGCACCATGTGTTGAAAAGACTGTCCTTTCCCCATTGAATGGTCTTGGTGCATTTGTCAATAATCATTTGACTATATATGCAAGAGATTATTTCTGGGCTCTCTATTCTATTCCTTGGTCTATGTCTGCCTTTATGCCAGTACCACACTTTTTTGATTATTGTACTTTTGTAATAAGTTCTGAAATCAGGAAGTGTGAATCTCCCAAATTTTTTCCTTTTTCAAGATGGTTTTGGCTAATTCAGGGTCCTTTGAGATTCCTTGTGAATTTTAGGGTGGAATTTTCTATCTCTGCAAAAAATATTATTGGAATTTTGATAAGAATTGCTTTGAATCTGTAGATCACTTTAGCTAGTATTGATATCTTAACAATATTAAGTTTTCCAATCCGTGAACATAGATGTCTTTCCATTTATGTCTTCTTTAATTTATTTTAGCAATGTCTTATAGTTTTTAGTGTACAAGTTTTTTGCCTCCTTAGTCGAGGTTATTCCTCGACTATTCCTTGAATATTTTATTCTTCTTGATGCTATTGTAAATGGAATTGTTTTCTTAATTTCCTTTTTGGATTATTCATTGTTAGTGTATAGAAATGCAACTAATTTTTGTGTGTTGGTTTTATATCCTGCAATGTTGCTGAACTTGTTCATTAGTTCTAATTTATTTTTTTGGCGAAATCTTTAGGGTTTTCTATATGTAAGATCATGTCTTTTGTAAGTAGAAATAGTTTTACTTGTTTCTGTCCAACTTGGATGCTTTTCTTTTTCTTGCCTAATTGCTCTGGCTAGAACTTGCAATAATATATTGAATAGAAGTGGTAAAAGTGGACATCCCTGTCTTGATCCTAGTCTTAGAGGAAAGGCTTTCAATCTTCACCATTGAGTATGATGTTAGCTGTGGGTTTTTCATATATGGTTGAGGTAATTTCCTGATACCTACAACTGAGTTCATAATCTTCAGTCTCAAATTTGTCCATCTTATATATTTCATATCTTGGTGAATTCCATAGTTTTCTTTTATGTGTCTTAACCACTCTTTCATATTTTTAATATTACATATTGCATAATAAATTCACACAGTTGTCAAAAACAGAAAGCAAGGAATTATTTTGAATCCCCCTTTCTCATCCTTCCCATTAAAACAGATACCAAGCCCTATAAATTCTATCTCCACATTATGTCTTGATTATGTCCCTCTTTTTTACATCTCTATCGCCTTTGCCATATTCCACTTTCCCATTATTTCTCACTCTTACCCTTTTGGTTGATGTCTCTATTTTCCATTTTGGTCTCTATTTATCAATCTCTATATTGCTCCCAGATTAAGTCTAAAAATGCAGAGTGGATCATGCTACTCACTTGGTTAAAATCTTTCACTGGCTTTTATAGCCTTCAAAATAAATTTCAAACTCCTTAGCAGAGTTTTCTCTACTTTCTGACTCTTATTCCTCATCTCCCACATTCCCTCTCATATATCTAGTGCTCCAACCAAACATAAATATCAATACCTGCCTGGGCACTTCATGCTGTTCCCCCTTCTAGATGCATTTTCTTCCCTCTTAACCTTGCTAAGTCCTATAAACCATTAAGAATTCAGTCAGACACCCACTAGGATGGCTATAACCAAAAAGATAAATAATTATAACTGTTGGTGAGGATATTGAGAGGTTGGAACCCTCATACACTGCTGGTGGGAATTTTAAATGGGCAGCTGGGCTTCCCTGGTGGCGCAGTGGTTAAGAATCTGCCTGCCAATGCAAGGGACATTGGCTTGAGCCCTGGTCCGGGAAGATCCCACATGCTGCGGAGCAGCTGAGCCCATACGCCACAGTTACTGAGCTTGTGCTCTAGAGCCCACGAGCCACAACTACTGAAGCCTGCATGCCTAGAGCCCGTGCTCTGCAACAAGAGAAGCCACCGCAGTGAAGCCTGGGCACCGCAACCAAGAGTGGCCCCCGCTGGCCACAACTAGAGAAGGCCCGCGCACAGCAACAAAGATCCAACACAGCCAAAAATAAATAAAAATAAAATAAATTAATTTTTTTAAAAAATGGGCAGCTGCCTTGGAAAATAGTCTGACAGTACCTCAAAAGGCTAGATGGAAAGTTACCGTATAATCCAGCAATTCCACTCCTAGATATATACTCAAGAGAAATGAAAACATATGTCCACACAAAAACTAGTACATAAATGTTCATAGCAGCATTATTCATAATAGACAAAAAGTGGAAGTAACTCAAATGTCCATCAATTGATGAATGGGTAAATAAAATGCAGTAGATCCATGTAAAGAAATATTATTTGGCAGTAGAAAGGAGTGAAGTACTGATACGTGCAACCCTATGGAGGATACTTTAAAACATTCTGCTAAGTGAAAGAAGCTAGTCACATAGGGCCACGTATTGTATGAAATGTCCACTTATATGAAATGTCCAAAATAGGCAAATACATAGAGAAAGAATGTAGACTAGAGGTTGCCTAGGGCTGGGCTTCCCTGGTGGCGCAGTGGTTGAGAATCTGCCTGCCAATGCAGGGGACACGGGTTCGAGCCCTGGTCTGGGAAGATCCCACATGCCGCGGAGCAACTGGGCCTGTGAGCCACAACTACTGAGCCTGCGCGTCTGGAGCCTGTGCTCCGCAACAAGAGAGGCCGCGATAGTGAGAGGCGTGTGCACCGCGATGAAGAGTGGCCCCCGCTTGCCACAACTGGAGAAAGCCCTTGCACAGAAACGAAGGCCCAACACAGCCATAAATAAATAAATAAATAAATAAATAAATAAAAAAGATTATGTCTGCTTGAGAAATCTGGTAATTCACTAAAATGATTAAAGCTGACACATGGTTTCCAGGGCATTCTTCAGTTTTTTACACTACTTAATTCAGCCTCAATCAGTTAAGGTGTTTTTGCATACCAGTAACATAAAACCCTCATCAAAAAAGAGTATACAAAAACAAGATGTAATAAGACATTCTGAAGTAAGGAAGCTCTAAAGTTGACCAGTTAAGCAGTTCAATGACCCATCAAGGTCTCGGAGTCTTACCATCTTCTTGCTCAGCCATCATCAGTATATCATGGATGCTCCCTCATGGTTTCAAGATGCCTACAGCAATCTGAGTATCACATTCTCATGCTCCAACATGCAGAGGAAGAAAAAAAATCAGTCTCTCTCTCTGTCTCTGTCTCTCTCTTCCTCGCTGTCTCTCTCCCTCTCCCTCTTCCCTCCCTCCCTCTCTCTTTTTTGGCAAGTCTTTTTAAAGGTAAAAAGCTTTTCTAGAAGCATCTATAGCGAATTTCCCTCCTGTCTCATTGATCATAATTGGGTTGTAGCCCTTTCAAGACTAATCCCTACAGGATTCCCTACAGGAAGGAAGGGAATTTCCATGATTGATTTAGACCAACTCTGACTGGAGCTTGGGGGAATGCTTCACTTTCCTGAAGCACATGGCTAGGAAGAATATGGTGGATACCTAAACCAATCTGGGGTGCTGTTGGCAAGACTGAAGGTGGTAAATAGGTTACTTAGGCAGCCAACAATGTCTGCTACACAGCCATAAAAATTGGCTCTAAATTTAGAGAAATCTGACTTGTGGCTAGATCACAGCATTTCAGACTATTAGGAAGTTGTTTTTTAAGAGAAAACATTTTAAACCTGTATAGATTTGCAATGTATATTGTCCTAGCTCCACACCCCTGCAACATAAAAACTTTCAACAATTGTTTCTCGTGTCATATTTTAAAAGCATGGCCAATCCCCAAACTGTAGGCTTTGTGAAGGTAAGAGTCCTTGTTAGAAATCAGAAATCAGCTGGAAGAGGGTGCAGAAAAAATAAGAGTTGCCTCTAAACATTTATACCAGGGCTATTTTTCATTAATTGAATCAGAAGTTTGTCTAGACTCACAAAAGTGAAATAGAGGTGTTTCTGTAGAGCAGTATGTCTTTGTTTAAGCTAAATAATATAATCACTTATTGATCTGTTGTTATTCACTGTAATTCTTAAACCTTTTAAAGACAAATACCATATGATATGACTTATATGTGGAGTCTAAAATATGACACACCAATAAATAAATAAATAAATAAATAAATAAATAAATAAATAAAAGGGACTTTCCTGGTGGTCCAGTGGTTAAGACTCCATGCTTCCAATGCAGGGGGTGCAGGTTTGATCCCTGGTAGGGGAACTAAGATCCTACATGCCGCGTGGTGCGGCCAAAAAAAAAAAAAAAAAACTAAAATATGACACAAATGAACATACCTACGAAACAGAAACAGACTCACAGACATAGAGAACAGACTTGTGGTTGCCTATGGTGGGGGGATGGGGGAGGAAAGGATTGGGAGTTTGGGATTAGCAGATACAAACTATTATATATAGGATGGATAAACAACAAGGTTCTACCATATAGCACAGGGAACTATATTCAATATCCTGTGATGAACCATAATGGAAAAGAATATGAAAATATATATGTACATGTGGATAACTGAGTCACTTTGCTGAAGAGCAGAAATTAACACAACATTGTATAATAAATCAACTATACTTCAATAAAATTTAAAAAATAAAAAAAATAAGGGACTTCCCTGGTGGTCCAGTGGGTAAAAATCCACACTCCCAATGCAGGGGGCCCAGGTTCCGATCCCAGTTGGGGAACTAGATCCCACATGCATGCCACAACTAAGAGCCCACATGTTGCAACTAAAGATCCCACGTGCCACAACTAAGACCCAGAGTGGCTTAAATAAATAAATATTTAAAAATAAATAAAAAACAAAAGTTAACCTTTTTAAATTGTGGGTCAATGGATTGTATATTTCCCAGTCTAAGTTTTAATAGGTGTTTACTGGCTAATTAAGGGACTACACCTGAGAGGCTTGTTTGGTGATAATCACCAGTCCTATTGTGATAATCACCTGTCCACCTTGTGAATCAGCTGAAGGCAATGCTTATCAGTAGCAAAATGTCAAAGTTGAGGACACCATCTCCTCCCTGGTGACATGATTAATTTCAGAGACGCACTAAGGCCTTTTATGCATTGTCATCCAGACCTCATTCAGATTTGTTATTGGACCTGAGGGCCAAAATCAAAGAGGGAGGAGAGGAACTAATATTCCTTGAACTCTGCTAAGGGCTTTACCTACTTCTTCTCCTTAATTTACTCCTTACAACTAGTGTACAAATCAGTACCCCATGTTATAAATGGAAGACCTAAAGACCATAAAGCTTAAGTGACTTGCTAAATTTATCCCATGAGTAAACGCTGGAAACAGTCATTCTGACTCTAATATCCCTGGAGTCCCCTAAATCATATGTGATAATTATTACAAAATATTCAAACACAAGACAGTTATCTGTTGCTGAATGATATTTATTAGCTTAATAATTTGGGCCTGCCAAATTTGGGCCTGCTTATTATTAGCATTAATAAGCTTCAGCACTAGTCACAAGATTTTCATTTACTGGTGGGGAAATTTTCTTGTTTTAAAAAATGCAGTTAGAGAAAGGGCAGCTACTTCTTGGGGGCTGCAGTGACAGCAGGTTTCTCTTCACGGGTGATGGGAATGGTGCGCTCAGGGCCGGAGGCCTGTTTCCTTGGTCCATTCACAGTGAGGATGCCATCAGATGACAGGGATGAAGTAATGGTGAGAGGGTCCACATCAGCTGGGATCCGGTATTTGCGGTGGAACTCCCGGGAGATGAAGCCATGTTCATCCTAATCCAAGAGAATAAGGAAAGAGGTAGAGAGATAAGAACAGGAAATAGCATCACTTGCCTAGAACTCAGACATCCTCCTTCCCCTTAGGTGTGGCCAAATGCATGGCAACATGAGAGAAAGCTAAATAGCTGTTCTGTTTGGGGTTAAGATGAAATTGCCTAGGTGGCCACTCCTACCAATGAGAGTCTGAGAAGTTTGAACAGCCAAAATTTCATAGCTCTCTAAACCCTCAAGCATGGACATGTTCAGGGGTATTTCCCAGAGGTTTAGATCAATGTTTTTTGGGCCTACAGGATTTGGAATATCATCTGGCTTTGAAGATTTGAGTCCCTGAGGAAACCCAGAAATTGTCCTGACTCTTCAGGAATGTTCCAGAAGTTTCCAGACCAATAGACCTAATAATAACAGCAACAACAATAAAGACTCCCTCCAGGGAGGCTCTGATCTAAAGTTGAATCATACAAGCAAAACTGAAACAGCTTGAGGACCTCACACTATACTGTTTGATGCACAAGTTTCTGAGTTGGGAATTCCCTGGTGGTCCAGTGGTAAGGACTCCGAGCTTTCACTGCCTTCGGTAGGAAGCAAACTCATTGAAAAACTCTCCCAGAAAGTAACGAAAAGCTATTCCATTCTTTAGAATTTGGCTGAAGAATTCTGACCGTAACCTTTACACCTGCTGAATCTCAAGCATTTATCCAGACAGGCTCTCAACTGATTTCCACATGGGTCTAGGGTATTAGGAGCTGAGTAGAGCTCTGAAGCTTAGGCAAAGCAAGTAGTTCAGCATTAAGATGGGCTAAAGAGAGTGAATTCCAAAACATCTGAAAGAAAAGTCTCAAATTCAAGGGCCTTACGAGTGCATGCAGTTAATGTAATTATATAAAGCAATCAGATGTCTAGCAACCACTACTTATAAATCAGTGGTCTTCAGCCTTGACTAACTGTACATTAGAATCCCCTAGGGAGCTTTGAAAAATCCTGATTTAACTGACCTGGGATATGCCTGAGCATTGGGATTTTTTTTTTTAAATTCCCTTGGCAATTCTAATGTGGTCAAGGTTGAGAACCACAGGCTTAAACGGGAAGTTAACATCACATCTATCCCATCTGAGGCAATCAAATCAAAACAAACAACAAAGATCACTTCTCTGGCCAAAACAACAACAACAATAATAGCAACAGGTTTATCCCTGTTCTTGACTCTTATGGCTTAGGACTGGAATGCTGCCAGCCTCAGGGGCTGATGGCAGTCTCTGGCATATAGTATGTACTGGATGAATGAGCAGAAGAGAAAGCCAGCTACGTACCTGGCGCTCTTCATGTTTGCCATGCACCTCAATCACATCTCCCAGCACCTTGACCTTGAGTTCCTCTGGGGAGAAGTGCTTCACATCCAGGTTGACAGAGAATCTGTCCCTCTCCAGACGCATCTGGAAATAGCAAGGTGGGGGAGGGGAAGACAGTAAGATAGTAGGAATATGAACAACACTAGTACAGTCTCATTCTGCAGACTTGCTTTCTTTCCAGGTAGTTTATCCTCCTCTTTTTAGCTAAAAATCCCTTTTTGAATAAGCATGACTCTCTAGTTCACGGGTGCCACTACAGTGGTAGCCAAGGCACACCATTTGGTCATCAGGCCAAACTTTATTTACAGGGACAGGGAAGAAGACAGGCCACCCAGGGGACAAATCACAAGGATGGGTCTGGGCATGGCTTCTGCTGCTTCTCTGACCCAATGTCTGGCCTTGTCATTTGTCTATGAGACAAAGGCCCCTTCTTCTTACTCAGGTCTCTGCCAAGTTTTCCACCCACTCAATCTGGAATGTTCTGCTGGCTCTGATTGTCCTTCCAAAGCCCTTGCCCACTCGGCTCCTGTTTACTCACTCTTGAATATTTTTAAACCAGAGTGTTATCTGTGACAGCTTCTGTCAATCTTATCTGTTTGCCCCATTCTCCTACCCTCTCAGGACAAGTGGAGGGGGGTCCCTAAACTTGACCTACCTTCTATCCTCATTAGGCTTGGACCCAGGCCAGTGCCCTGTCATAGCCCTGAGAAACCCAGAAAATCATAGAAGAGGGAATAGAAAGGAAGAAAATAGTGGCTGCTGTCTCCAGCTCCATGCTGCGGGGATGAAAAGCTCAGGATGAGGTAGGACTGTCTCCTGGCTCTTGAACTTGAGATGATAGTATTTGTCAGGAGTGTGAGGTATTAGAAGAGGTGAGCAAAGGGGTATGAAGGCAGCTCTTTCCCTGTAGATCATTATGAACCAAACCAGAAAGGGCCATCCTACTTAGAAGATGGGACAGAGAATGATCTTCGTAACACATGGAAAAAATGTAATAAATAGGATACAGAGGTGCATCGAATACAAACAGGTGACTGGGGAAGAGAGGAACTAGGGACCTCATCTTTCTTCACTGCAGGACATACAAGAGCCTAAGACACTTGGGACCCTTAGACCTAGTCAGATTTAGGCCAGGAGGAAAAGGACAGTGGATGGTGACGCTTCCAGGAGGCTCCAGAATGAACTCACCTGTCCTGGCAGAGGGGAGACTTACCTCTGAGAGCCCAGTGTCAATCCAGCTGGGTGCCCGCAGAAATGAAGGCAGCCGAAGGTAGAAGGGGCTCAGGGAAGTAGAAGCTGGGAAGAGATCAGACTCCAGCAGGTGCTCACCAAAGAACTGGTCAAAGAGGCGGCTGGGAGAGTGAAGAGGAAAGAAGGAGCGGCGGATCCAAGGGTGGTGGATGGCGATGTCCATGGTGGCTAGGTGAGTGTGGAGACTCAGCTGGCTGGTCAGCTCCTTCAGCCGCAGCTACAGCCAGCCCCTTATATATGCAGTCTTCTGAAGCTTCTGGAATGATGATGTCAGGGGTTTTATTATGCCAGCTCACTGCCCGTTCATGGAGACTTGTGATTGGGGATTTGGCAGTTTGACACATACCCAGTACTCACTGAGCTAAGAAAAGAGAAATACAAACACGTCTGAGCTGGCCAGTGACTTGTCCTGGTCTTGTTTTACTCGCTTTCTGTCCGCATCCCATGGCACCCACCCCCACCCCCTTCTCTGGAGTTGGGACTGAGGCAGGAATCCCAGGCAGGTGGGCAGTGGGCCCCTCCTCCTCCTCTCCAGCCTAGCATGCCAAGGGAATGTGGCCAGAGACTATCTTGGGCCAGGGAAGGAACTGGAATCTTCCTAGGCTGGGCCCCAGGATGTTAACTCTTTGTGGGTCCCTGAAGGAGAGTAGTAATCACCAACATGTCAACGGCAGGTTTCCACGTGGTGCCCGGGGTCGCCCTGGGTTCAGAGAGGACCCTGACCTTAATCTAGGCAGGAAGGCCCCTCACCCTGCCCCAGAGAAAGGGGAGAAAGTTGTTTGCGTCGTTCGCTTTACAGGCCTGGCAGAACAGTAAATCCAGGCGAGCTTGATGAAGCAGAGCGCCGGCTGCCTGCCACTGAGGAGGAGAAGAGGGGCGTGGAAAACGTGCAAACTCTTTGGGAGGGTCTCAGCGTGGTCTCTCCGGGGCCTCCGGCACCAGCCTCCCCTCCCCAGCTCGCTCCGCAGCCAGGACCCCCAGCTGTCCTCCCCGCGGGGCCCCCCGTGACAGCTGAAGGGCGTGCAGCGGAGGGGACGGGGGTCCAGGCGGCGCAGGCCACACACGCGACGCGGGCGCTGCCCGCCCCTCCCTCACCGGGCTCGGCACTATTTTGGGTGGTGTAGACCCCGCCCCCACCTTCGAGTGCGCCCGGGCTCTGCGGCAGCTGGAGGGGTGCCGCTGCGCCAGCTGGGGCCGCACCTCGAGCCGGGGCCGCCGGCGGGTCTGCAGCCATGTCGGGCCGCTCGGTGCCACATGCCCACCCGGCCACCGCCGAGTACGAGTTTGCCAACCCGAGCCGCCTGGGCGAGCAGCGCTTCGGGGAAGGTATGGCACGGACGCCACTCCCTTGCCTCCCACCCCCACCTGCTGAAATTCTGGGCTGACCTCCCAATGATACTGGCCTCCACCCCACTCCGGGCTTAACTGAACTCCTGGGGTGAGCCGTCTCCCACCCCAGACTCCCCCCTCGTCCCCCTCCGGGCAGGGCTCGCTCCCCTTCCTACTGACCTCGGTGCGGACTGCTGCCCACTGTGCTCTGATACCTGCCCCTGCTCCCCTCGGGATGCCTCCCCGCTAACCACCCAGACCCGGTTTGGTTTGCTCTTCCTCATCCCAACTCATTCCCTTTCTCAGTCTCCTCTCGCCAGCTGCCTCATTCCAGCCACTGGGACCCCTCCATTCCCCTTCCCTGCTTCTCCTGACTCCCCTCCAGCTCTCCCTAGGCCTCCCCTCCTGATCTGCTCTCATGTCGCCCGCCCTCCTTCCCACCCCATCCTCCCTCATCCTGCCTCTTGCCTTCTCTCTCTCTGCCCCTCAGGCCTCCTGCCAGAAGAGATCCTGACCCCCACCCTCTACCATGGCTACTATGTCCGGCCCCGGGCCGCCCAAGCTGGGGAGGGCAGCAGGGCAGGGGCCTCTGAGCTTCGGCTCAGTGAGGGCAAGTTCCAGGCGTTTCTGGATGTGAGCCACTTTACCCCCGATGAGGTAACCGTGAGGACTGTGGACAACCTACTGGAGGTGTCTGCCCGGCACCCCCAACGCCTGGACCGCCACGGCTTCGTGTCCAGAGAGTTCTGCCGAACCTACGTCCTGCCTGCTGATGTTGACCCCTGGCGGGTCCGCGCTGCTCTCACCCATGATGGCATCCTCAACCTGGAGGCGCCTCGGGGTGGCCGACATTTGGACACAGAGGTCAATGAGGTCTACATCTCCCTGCTCCCTGCACCTCCTGATCCAGAGGAAGAGGAGGCAGCCAGTGCTGAGCCCTGAGTGCCGCAGACCCAGCAGCCTTTCTAGCTCCCGCGGTGGTAGGACTGGCTGCTCACCACCCCAGAGGCAGCAGCATCCTTGGGGGAAGGGAAAAGCGCATGGTCACAATGTATGGTTTGGTCCCTTGGGACGTGTCATAGTGTTTTCATTTAGTTTTGGGTGGAGCTGAATAAACCCAAATCTCAGGGCCTTGTTTGTGCTGCTCCCTATTCTGTGGCCTGGAGGATGGGATGGGCAGGGAGGGAGACAAAAAGGACAGCTAGACAAAAAGGTCCTCAGTTAGATGTACCCAACGTCATAGCTAACCCTGAGCTCACACTTGGATGCTGAGATCACACCTGGAAGCTGACACTGGCTCCAGATCAGATTCCTGGCCATAATTTTCTCACAATGCAACAAAAGAGAGAGTGATCCTGGGAGGGAAAAGGGATATGCCATCCAAACAGCCCAGAGGGCACTGTCTGAGCTGGTGATTAGAGACACAAAAACAAGGGTCTCCAGACTGTCTGGCCTGTTTTGGGTAGGGGTTGGGAAAACAGCTTTTGGCTGCAGAGTTGCCTAAAGCCCTGGTTTCCCATACTAAAGTCTGTCCACTGTAAATGGTCTCTGATTCTGAGGGATCGAGTATGCAGACACAGGGGCACAGACACAGAAGCCTCTGCCATTGTCACTGAATCACAAAGTCTCCCCACCCTCTGCCTGTGAGAGAAAGCATTTGTTTCTAACCTTGAAACATCCCAAAGGGAGGAATCGCTGCATCACTCCATCCAATCCAAGTCTAAATGCAGGGGAGCTAGGGTTATTGGTATGGTGGTTATGGCCAGGGAAACTTCCTTTGGAAGTAGAGTCTTAATACTAGGGGTATGATGTATTCAGGAAAGCCTGGGGGGGTGGGGGGTTGACCTCTTAATTACTCTCTGTAATCAAGAGAACATGCATATGTATGCTTTGAGGAGTGTCCAGAAGACCTCCCTGCCCCCAAATATATCTTTTACTAGGTTGTGATGGACATCTGAAATTCTTCCATTAAAGTGGTTGATTCTTAACTTTTTTTATGGACCCTCTTGAAAAATCTGACAAAAGCAATAGATCCTCTTACCAGAAAAACACACATGCTCCGAAATTTGGCATACAATTTGAGTAGGTTCACACAGCTCTTGAGATCCATTCATATGCCCCTCTTAGGGAATCGGTGGACCCCCAGGATAAGAACCCTCACTTGAAGAATACAATTCTTGGTTAAAGGATTGCCATCTACTAAAAATTAAAGCATGCCTTAGAGAAATAACTATTGATGTATTCTTTTGTTCACTCATTCAACAAATATTTATTAAACCCCAAGTAATATACTATGAGGTTATACATTGTAAATATAAATTTAAAACTATGCTCCTTTGTTGTCTACTCTCAGGAATCTTAACGTCTAGCTGAGAAGAGAAAGAATTGTAAAAGGATCCTGTTCCGACTTCAACCAGAACAGCTTCACTTTGATCTGTTTCGCAGTTGGAATTTTTACATGAGATTCATTTAAAAGAAAGGGTTCCTTAGCTAGAAAAAAATTTGAAACCTCTGATTTTGTCCAAATCCCCATCCCATTCAAATACTTTGAAGATTATTAGCCAACTTCTGGGACATTTTCAGTGACCGAGAGCTTAGAACTTCATAAGGGAGCCCATTTCATTTTCTTTTTGGACACATCTGTTATAAATTCTTCCTTCCATTGATCCAAAATCTGCATTTCAGTAACTTCTGCCCATTGGTTCAGGTTATGTCCAGAAAATAAACGCAATCCTTCTTTTAACCATATTTTATAGGACTTTCCATACCACTTAGAACTCAGACAAGTTTCTCTTGAACACACTGCCTCTTGACACTGTAACTTGAAATTCAACATGTAAACCTAAAATTATTATTCCAATCATGGACTGACTGGTACAGACTTCAGTGGAATAATCAATACCGTTGTTTATCACTCTGGACTTCTATTAATGGTGCTTTGGGTATATCAGATTTTCTGGCTACCACAACACAGTGCTGCTTCCTTTGGAATTTCTGGTTATATAAAAATCTCACATGTTTTCCTTTAAATTTTTTCTTTAAATTAGAGAAAGTAGCTAGAAAGGGACCGAGATTGTGGAGGGCTTTGAGTGCCAAGCTGAGAAGTTTGGGTAACAGGATGAAAAGAATACAGTTAATGGTAGAGTACAGAATGGACTGCCAGGGAGAAGCACGGCCATGAAATAAGAGGCTAGTGCAATGATCCATCACCAGACAATAAAGTAAGATGCTTTACTGTCTAACAATTAGCTGAGAACAAGAAGTAATAATAATAACAATAGCTAGGACTTACTGAGAGGGTCCCATGTGCCAGGCCCAGGACTAGAGTTTTATATACATCATCTCATTTAATCTTCACCACAATCCTACAAGGCTGTGACTCTTATTATCTCCATTTTTCATAAGGAAAGAAGATGGGGAGGAATGAAGCGTCCAGGGTACTCTCTGTGGAGTACAGGGCTGAGTGCTGGGTCCTGAACATCCATAAGGGACACACAAATAACTGGGCATCTGAACAAGACACTGAAGAGGGGGTGGGAACACTGAAGACAAGCCATACAGGTTCCACAAATTCTCCTAGAGCCCCTATTTTCTACAGAGGAATTTGCTCAACTGCATCCTAGTTGCCAGTGAGTGTGGAATGAGTCCAGCTTCAGGTCACTGGAGGAGAAGCTGAGTTGAGATTAAATGGAGATTCCGTAGTTCTCTACTGGGGATGGGGAAGTGAGTGGTTAAGAAGTGCTGAGACCATTCCAATCATAGAATCATATGATTTTTGACCAGAAAGGGGATTAAGTAATGAGTTCAGCCCTCCATTTTTACAGTCCTAGAAAAAAGTGATTTGTCCACATTAATTCCAATAACAAGGGAGAATACAAAAGGAATACATTTCCCTAAATTTTAGTTTCCAGAAGAGTCCAGTATTCAAACCCAGATTCTGGACAAGGATAATAAGAGACTGACACCGATTACCTTGAAAGTGAAACTCAATTAGACCTGCGTAGTGCTGGGGAAACATAGGTAAGACTCTTTATTATAGACGATACATTTCAATGACAGTGTGAAGTAGTAGAGAAACATTTTCTATGGAAACCCAGAGCCCTTTTCTGTCTCAGGTTTCTTCTCACTGAAGCTTGAAGCTCAAAGTTAACGCTTCATCCAAGTAGCTCCAAATCCCGAAGGTGAGATTGCTCTCACCTGGAGCCCGTGTGTGTTCCCCTACCGTTTGGCTGGGAGCAGTCCCCTGGGAATCTTTCCAGCAGGTGGCTTCCGAAGTCCAACCTGTTAGGTTGAAATCTGACCCTGACGGAGACTCCCTGGGAGCTGCTACTGAAAGCTGAACCGGGAACCAGGAAATGCACAAGCCTCTATCTGTAGCAAAACAGCTGGGCTCTCCGGGAGACAGAGCACCATGGGAAACCGGCTCTGCTGCGGGGGAAGCTGGTGAGTAGGGGGAAAGGTCGGAGGGTAAGGTCTCTGTTGGTGGACATGAATGCCCCAAGGATAAGAGAGAGCCTGCAGCTAGTGCTTTGCCAATTTCCCACTGTCACCTTCTCCAAATGGCACCTCCTCCACATGGCACCTCCAGGGGCCAACACCAGAGCAGCACCCCTTCTCTGCTCCCTCTTTTCAGGAAACCTCAAAAAACAGCCAAGCCAGCTGTCTGTCCAACGGCCAGGACAGGGCTGGAATGGTAAATTGACATTTTTTCTCTTTGTCTTCCTCTGCCTCCTCTTTCCCTTTATTCTCTTCCTTTCTCCTCCAGATAATGGTAATAATTGTAGCATTTGGAACTTTATAATCTCATTTAATTTTCCCAAAAATTCTGAGGGAGGTGGTCTTACTCCTTCTCCCATTTTACAGCTAAGAAGCTGAGATTCAGAGACGTTAACTAATTTGTCTGGGGTCACATGGCTAGTAAGCAAACAAACCAAGATTCCAACCCAAGTTTATCTGACTTCAAAGCCCATACTTTTAATCACGCCATAATACTGCCTCCTGAATCAAGCAAATCAACTTTGGAGAAGTGTTTATGTAAAAAGGTAGAAGTAAAAAAAATAATAATAATAAAATAAAAATTAAAAAAAGGGCAGAAATGAGGAGAAGGAGAATATCCATGCAATATTTGAATATAACTTTCACACTTGTTTGCTGTGTGACCTTAGGCAAATTCTGTAACTTCTCTTTTTCCTCATATGTCATATGTAGATAACACAACCTGTGTTGTTTAGATCACGGACTTGAAGAGCAGATTATATGTGAAAGCCTCACAATAAATGAATCATATTGTCTTTATTGTTCTTTCCCAGGATTGTCATCACTGTTGTTAAATAACAAAAATTCAACCAAGTAAATTTTAAAAATTTAATTGGCTTCATTGAACAGTTCATGAATGGGGCAGCATCTCATCTAGCAAGTAGAAAGGAGCTCCGAGGAGCGGTACAAAATGAAAGGCTTTTATAGGCAGAAGGGGGAAGGGATCAAGGGAAGAGCAGATGACCTCATCTTCCTTTGGGCGATGGAAAAGGTCTATGTGGCAGATTATCTCATTGATGCTGACCAGAAAATTCCAAACTGACCGTTTAAGACTACATTCCTGGGGAAGGTTGAAACTCCAGTTAGGCTAAGTATTAAGCCATGGTTTGGTGGTATGAGCTTAGCACAAGCAACACCATTTGAGGTCTGTTGTTTCTTTTCTTTTCTTTTCTTTTTTTTAATTTTTTGGCCGCACTGCACTTGGCATGTGGGATCTTAGTTCCCCGACCAGGGATCGAACCCATGCCCTGTGCAGTGGAAGTGCAGAGTCCTAACCACCGGATCACCAGGGAAGTCCCGGCCTGTTGTTTCTTTTTAACGCTATAAACCCCTGGGCCTAGTTTTATCCTGCCTACTACCTTCTTTTTTTTTTTTTTTTAATATTAATTAATTTATTTATTTAGGCTGTGTTGGGTCTTCGTTTCTGTGCGAGGGCTTTCACTAGTTGCGGCAAGTGGGGGCCACTCTTCATCACGGTGCGCGGGCCTCTCACTATCGCGGCCTCTCTTGTTGCGGAGCACAGGCTCCAGACGCGTAGGCTCAGTAATTGTGGCTCACGGGCCCAGCTGCTCCGCGGCATGTGGGATCTTCCCAGACCAGGGCTCGAACCCGTGTCCCCTGCATTGGCAGGCAAATTCTCAACCACTGTGCCACCAGGGAAGCCCCCTGTCTACTACCTTCTTAGCTCTACCACTCCATGCCTGCATCTGTCTTGAGGGTGTCCTGTTTATGAATAAAGTATCATTATGTTTAGAGAGATAGGTGAGGTACATTGAAAAGCACATATAATTTGGAGTCAGTACATTGGATTCAAGTCCTGTTCCTACTACTCATTCATTTATTAAACAAATATTTTATTGAACACCTATGTGTATCAGGCATGGTGATAGAGTCAGAAGACATAGCAATAATAGGAAATTTGGTTCTTGCCTTCTTGAGTAAGATACCAAAGTTCTAGGGCCTTAGTTGGCCCATCTATAAAATGAGAACAGCACTTTTTAAACTCTGAGATGTCCTGTAGACATGGGACATCTAGAAACATAAAAACTTCCAGAGAAGGGGCTGTAAAGCATCTTTCACTCCCTTTCTTCCCAAGTCTTCATAGTTTTCATTTTTGGTTATTTCTTCCTCGGATGGTGGTAGTCATAGTAGTCAGCTTTGACTGACACTCATTATATGCCAGGCACCTAGCTGAGTATTTTACATTTATTATTTTATGTAAATTTTACAACAATCCCATGAGTTTTAAGTTCTATTATTATCTTCATTTTATTAATAAGAAAATGGAGGGAATTCCTTGGCGGTCCAGTGGTTAGGACTCAGCGCTTTCACTGCTGAGGGCCTGGGATTGATCCCTGGTCAGGGAACCAAGATCCTGCATGCCATGTGGCATGGCCAAAAATTTTTAAATAAATAAATAAAATGAACATGGAAGCCTAATGAAGTAAAAAACTTGGTAAATGTCATAGAGCCAGTCTGACACCGTCAATCAGACTCTAGAGCCTGTCTAGAAACACTGCACCAGATATTCTAACCAAAATATATTTTTTCCTCTTAAAATATTAGTAGGACTGGATAAATATTGTTCTTCTCTATTTCTCATTATCTCAATAAACTTCACAAACTTAGACACTCTGACAATTGAGATTTTTATTTAAAAATTTTTTTTTCTGATTACAAAAGTAATACACATTCACTGTAGAAAATTTGGAAAGCACCAAAGAGGAGAAAATAAGAAACAACCATAAATATAAGCATCCAGAGATGACAGGAACATTTTAGTGTATTTCCATGTAATCCTTTTTAAATGCCTATATGCATAGTTTTTCTCCCAAAACATATTACCTTTTTATTATCTTAATAAAGAGGAAAATTTTCCATGCTATTAGGTGTTCTTCCAACATAACATCTCTCTTAAATTGATGTAGAATGTTCCATTGATTGGAGATGCCATTTATTTAGTTAGTTCCAAATGTTGGACATTTAGGATATTTCCTATTTTTTGCAGTTATAAATAATGCTACAATGAGCATCCATATTTGCACCTGTCTGACTATTGCTTAGAACTGCTACATCAGAGGGTACACACATTTATGTTTAAGGCTCCTTATACTTATTGCCAATTGCATTCTAGAAAGACTGCACCAATTTTTATTCCTACTACCAATATAGGAGAGCGCCCATTTGGTTTCCTTAATTCTGGGCTAAACATAAAATCCTATCATCACCCGCGAGTCTAACCGAATATTCCATTTGGGTCGTGTCCAGGCATTGTGCAACATCCAACTTGGGAACAGGCTGTGTTCACTAAAATTGAGTCACCCAAGTCTACATTATTTTAGAATTAATATTCTCTTTATCTGTTTAAGTAGAAGTAAGTAGGAAGACAGTAGTGACCAGGGGCAAGGAATTAGAGGCTAGGATTAGGCTATGACTAGGCAGTGGTAAAAGAAAGGAAGAGCTAAAGTGGAAGAAGAGGAAGTAGAAAGACCCAGAAATAGTTTCAAAGCTTTTCTTCTGAACCACCTCTAGAGTTCAAATGGAGACTCAAACTGGTCTCAGCTCAGCAAGCTGCATTAAAACCAAAAATCAAACCAAAACACAAACCTCTGTCAGATATGTGTGGAAAAATCCTGCTTTTTCTACATTAGTAAAATGAACATGATTTAGAAGTCCCCCCCCCTTTCTTTTTAATTAGCAAAAGAAGGAAACTTCCTTGGGGAGACAGAAGTCAGACAAATAGGGTTGGCTCTGTTACAGTTGGAAATGTACGGGCAAGAAAAACATCTGGAGTAAGCCACAAACTATTCAGCCTATTTCCTCAGACAAGTGTTGTTTCTCTGGCCATCAAACAGTTGACAATCACATAGACACACTGGCTCCATCGGGGACCCCAGGGGCTCAGAAATTAGTATAAGAGGTCTGTCCTGCAGGGAGGGCAGCATAGCTGAGTCACTCACCAAATTCAGAGCTTCCTGTGCTCTGGATGTTAAAGGTTAAACATCTTTCACTTTCTGTGTTAATTAAAAACAAGGACAAAGAAGCAGGGTGGGAGGTCACCTGTTAGGAAAGGGCTGTGCAGGGCTCTAATTAGTCAGCCCTGGTTGTGGCAGTTTCTGTGACTCCCAGAATGAGAACCCCAGGTTGGCAGAGACCCTGAAGGACAGACACCAGAGAAGAAGCAAGAGGGTCTCTGAATCCAGGAATATCCCATTATTTGGCCAGTTTCCCTTACCCTCTGCTGGGATTAGCCTGTTAGACAATCCCAGAATAGCCCTCAACTCAGCTACATCCCTGGCATGTAGCGCCTGGTTGCCTGAGTCTGTATTTTGGGTTTGGTTATGTCAGTTGTACCACTCCACCTTCCAGAACCAGCCCTTTGGGAGAGGTATGGTACCCTTGATAAATGCTTTGGGGCTGGCTCAGGATGAATCTTTGTTAGAGGGAGGTGAGGGAAGGTCATCCTACCAGAATGCTAAGGGGACCACAGAGCAAATGATGAAGGAGGGAAGATACAGGCCAGGCTTTTACACATGAGTGATCTGTTTTTCCTTTCACAGGAGCTGCCCATCAACTTTCCAGAGGAAAAAGAAAATGGGTAATGGGCGTTGGGGGGGGGGAGGGGGGGGATGCTAGGGGGAGTGCAAATTTGAGAAAAGAAGATAAGAGAACCAGTGTCTTTAGAAGGGGCATAAGGTGGGGGACGGCTAAAGGGAGATAGTACACCAAAGAGAATCGTTAGGTTACTGTGCTCAAGACCAGCTCTGAAACTCTGAGTCTCATCCTTTCCATTATCTAAGAGTGGCAAGGTTGGTTGCTCATTCTTTCATTCATCCAGCAAAAATTTATTCAACCCTTATATTGTATGTGAAGCACTAGGCAGGATTCCAAGGAGGCAGAGAGGCACAAGAGGAAGGGCACATGGTCTCGGCCCTAGAGGAACTGAAAATCAAGTTTGAGAAAGAGATACACGTTAACAAGTAACCGTAATACCACGTATTGATACGAGTGCTCCCAGCAGCACCATATTCATGCTGTGAGAGAAGGGGAGAAAACACCGATGTTGAAGGAATAATAGCAAGTTCACAAGTTGGAAGAGGAGCAGAGAGGAGAGGGTATTTTAGGCCAGGGAATTATCTCATGCAGAGAAAAGAAAGACAAGAGAAGAGAGCGACTTTATGGAAAGTGACCAAATGTTTGGTGTAGCTGAGCTCTTACCATATTGCCCTGTAATAGTCTGTTTACTTGTCTCCCTGCGTAGACTGCAAGCTCCCCTGCAGAGGAGAAAACAGCCTACTCATCCTTCTATCCCTAGAATGTGGCACAGAGCCTGGCATACAATGGGCTCTCAACATATGCCTGTTGAACTATGTTAGGGGCCAGTGAAAAATTAGGATGGAAGATATTACGGGCAGATTGTGAAAGAGCCAGATTGTATACTCTGCTAAGGAGTTTGTGGGAATGGTAGAAGTAAGAGATGAGAGCAGAGGCAGGGAGATTAGTTAGAAGCCCACCATAATAATTTCACAGAGATTTGAAGAAGGCAATCTCAGTAGAGACAGGAAGAGAAAATGGATTTAAGTCGGATTTCTTCCTCTCAGGGAGCCAAGCAAGACGGACATTAAAGCAGCAGCAGCAGCAACAGAATGGCACAAAGGTAATGACAACCTCCGTCCCTTCCAGGAGGTTGCTCAGACATGGGATCCCAGGACTCAGCTTTTCCATCCTGGGACAGAAACGTCTCAGTTATCTGTAGAAGTTTCTGGTCCTGCCCATCTTCCTCCATCCCCCAAAGCAGCAAAGCAAAGTGTCATTTAACAGACCCTGCGTTGGAGGTGAGGGGCAAAACCAAGTCAAGAATCTCCCTTAACGCTGTCCATTTCTCTCAGGGCCATGACCCAACGGGACGTACGTATGAGCAGGTGTTAAAGCAGCCTGTGTCTCAGGAGAGGAGTCAAGGCCTCAGGTCGGAGGAGAGCAGCTTACACTATGCAGACATTCAAGTGTGCAGCCTAACCCAGACGCGCTCTGCCCAGGAGGTGAAGCACCTACAGCTAGAAAATGCTACAGAGTATGCGACCCTTTACTTCCCCCAGTCCACACCCCGCTATGACAGCAAGAACGGGACCCTAGTATGAGCCCTGGAGAGGAGGGACCTGTTTGCATCATTTCACCACTATGGCTGTGGGGAGAATCTACTGCTTTGGGGGAACTGGCTGGCAGCCCAGGGATGGCGGACACGTTTTAGGCTTAAAGAACTACAGAACCCCTGGAATTGAGGGCCCCAGTCTTGCGCTCTCCCTAAGCCTATCTCTTATTTGCCACCATTAGCTTGGGGTTGTATTTGGGTTACCTGGGGGTGGATGGAGTTCTACAAAATGAGAGGGCTAGGCTGAGTGTGCGGGAAGGTAGGGTTTTGCCCCCTACCTTTGTTCCTGCTCTCTAGAAAAGTGCAGAGGGAACAGGTTACCCTTGAAGCATCTGCACTTGAGCCGATTTTGTTGGAGTTAATTTGATGGTATCCCTTCTACACACCTTAAACGCCAAAGCTGAAGAAGAAGAGGTGCTCTGGAAAGCATTCAGAGCTCTTGTACACAGCTTCTAGGGCTGGCTTGGGCAATTTCCTCAGTGGCTGGGTCAAGGGTCCCAGACCTACACAAACAAATGAGGGAAGGGGCTGAGGCATGGAGCAAGCGTTTTCTGACCATCCATTACAAGGACGTCAAGTCACAGATGTTGACAGCACTGCAAGGCCCAGAAACTCCCTTTAGCTGGACTGTTTTCTCTCGCGGGTGCAGAGCCGTTAGGATCAATAAATCGCATAAGGAACATGCCTGGTGTGTTTTCTTGGGTGGAGGTCTGCGGGCTCTTCGAAGCACAGCGGGTCTCACTCAGCCTCAGGGTAGTAGGGAAGGCCAGCCACTTTCTGCCGCACTACCGGGTGCGGCCGGAGTAGAGCCCCGGAAGCAGTAGTTTGCACGGACTGGAGGCAGGTTCCCATGTACAAAAGGCAGAGCTCCCAGGGCGGGGTCGGGGCCGGCAGGAGGCGGGGTCCGGGCCGAGGGACGGGGTTTTGGCTATCAGGAGACAGGGTCCAAGCCAGCGAGAGGCAGGTCTAGACGGGCAGGGGAAGCGGTTCTGGCAATCGGGAGGCGGGGTCCGGGCCGGCAAGAGACGGGGTGAAGGCCCGCAGAGGTTGTGCTCAGGGCCATTAGGAGGCGGGGCTGGACAAGCAGGGGGCGGGGTCTGAGCCGGCAGGGGGCGGAGCAGGGGGCGGAGCTGGACCAGGGCTGGCTCCGGCTGGCTGGAGGCGGGACCGGTCCGGGCCGGCCTCCGCCGTCACCATGGCAGCGGGCACGCAGAGGCGACGCTATAGCAGGAGGAGGCCGTGCTCAGAAGGGCTGGGGACAGAAAGGCGGAACCACACATCGACGATTTAAGAGGTAGGTGCTGAAAGGTGGCGGGTACCTACCTGGAAAGTATTATTACCACCGGTTGAGCTTCCAGACCAGAGCTGGGGGCAAACGGAGGGGCGAGAGTGTGGTGGGAAGAAGGAGGTGGAAGTTTCAGGTTCCGAACCCTCTCCAAGCTTTTCAGGTTCTTAGTGTGCAGTTCTTGATTCAGACTTTCGGAGCTTGAAGACTTCCCGTTCTCAAGCTGCACACCATCCTCCGCAAATACGGTGGCCCCTGGGTTTGTTCCTGAGAGGGAAGATTCCTTAAGATGGATAGAGTACTGAAAAATGCAATCACAGCGCAAAAAATAGTTGGAAATAATAGCATCAACTACTTAGAGTATTTGTGAGAATTTAAAGCACTTGGAAGAGTTCATAGTATGTGGGCAAATGTTGCCTGTCACCATCATCTTCACCACCACCGCTAGGCACCATTCTAGGCCTGTTCTCTGGCACAGATTTAGTGCAAGTGGATTCAGAAGAGGTGGCTAGAACACTGCCTGCACTACTAATTGGCAGAACAACACACTAGCCTGTTTCGTGTCAGCTGGGGGTAATAAAATGAACTCGCTTTCCAAGGGTTGTTTACTATGCTGGCCACATAAGTTGATATAGGTGATAGCACTTTATAAACTTCAAGTGCCTTATAAACATTTCTGCCTTGGAATGTAAGTGCTGCCTTTCTAGGTTAAAACTGAATTCCTGAGGATGAAGGGAACAGTGAGCCAGAAGCAGAGCTCCCGGTTATTTCTCCTCATTGTCTTCAGAATCCTTCCTATGGTCTGTGACTTAATGGAAGAAATTTTCACATATTGAGGTATGGGAAAGTCATTCTGGCTAATACATGGTTTACCTTGAATTTTGTGCTAACTAAAACAGCCTGTTTGTGGCTTATCAAACATACATTGTACATCTGCTTTAATCATTATAGAAAAGGGTGCCTTGACTAGAAGTAAAGAATAGCCATGTTAAAAGTAAAGATTAAATGCCTCCCTTCCTGGGACACCAATGCTGCTACTCCTTCGATGATAAGACTCCCTTCCCAGGTGCCAAGGCCGTACTGACTTGCTGTGTACATGCTGATCTGTTTGTTTGAAAGACTGAAGGAATGAATCTCTGATTTGTTTGATGTTCTTTGTTCTGACAAGATTTAAAACTGTGCTGAAAACCATGCTTCTCCAGAGCAGTTCCTTAGAGTTATTTGAGAGGCTATCTCTGGGCTATAGTCCTCAGGTTGGCTCAAATAAAACTCTTTTCTATTTCTATTATAGATTGTTTATTGATTATTTCTGTCAACAGACTGATACATTTAGGGAGGAAGGAAAATGCATTCTTGCTTGACTGATAGGGAAGCATTTGTCTTTACTTATTGCTATTAAAACCTAAGTGATTATATTAAAAATGCCACTGGGATAGTCCTGTTGTAATTATACTATCTTGGGCTGGATTTCCTGCTCGCTGGGGTCCTATTTTTTTCATACTTCCAGATGACTTAAATGGGTAGGCTTGGGGCAGGAACCTGACCCCTCTAAATTGGTTTAACTTTTGGAATTTTTTTCTTGACCTGTATTTTTGCATGGATCTTTCTCTTCCTATTTTAAGGTGGCCCTGATCCAGTTCTTCTAGGGACTCTGAAGATGGGTACCCAAGTGGTTAAGAGACTCTGTAACCCCCTGCTACCAGCAGAGCCCTCTGTAAGTTTCTGGTGTACCATTGAGAGGAGTGTGATGACGTTAATGGAATTTCAGTACAGCTCGACAACTGGGGGATTTCTCCATCAGGACTCAGATCCTGGAACAAAATTGTAATATATTTGCTTTCTTTTCTAGCTTCCCCTTCTTGTGGAAATTCTGGCTCACTTGATTTATTATCTTTTTCTGGAATTAATAAAATCAGGCAGAGGTTGAAAATTTCTAGCAATTAATCAGAACATATGGATGTTTAAAAGATTTCAATAACATTTGTTATAGAAATAATGTACGTGGGAATTCCCTGGTGGTCCAGCGGTTAGGACTGCATGCTTCCACTGCAGGAGGCATGGGTTTGATCCCTGGTCGGGGAACTGAGATGCTGTGTGCTGCATGGTGCAGCCAAAAAAAAAAAAAAAAAAGGAAATAATGTATGTGAATTATAGAGCATTTGGGAAATAGTGCAAACCATGATTTTTTTAAAAACATAATCTTCCCAACGAGAAGCAATCCTGTTAATATTTTAGAATATTTTCTTCTAGTCTTTTTTCTATGTATATTATTTACATATTTGAGATCATATTATGCACATACTTTTGCCTTTTGCTTTTTCTGGCTTAATGTTTGTTAATATGAAATTGTTAAAATATTTGTTTTCATATGAACACAAATGTTTGGTAGACATTATAATGGCTGTAATTTTCTTTTTTTGTTGTTTTATTTTTTCTTTTGAATTTTATTTTATTTATTTTTTTATACAGCAGGCTCTTATTAGTCATCCATTTTATACACATCAGTGTATACATGTCAATGCCAATCTCCCAATTCATCACACCACCAACCCCACCCACCACTGCTTTCCCCCCTTGGTGTCCATATGTTTGTTCTCTACATCTGTGTCTCTCTGCCCTGCAAACCAGTTCATCTGTACCATTTTTCTAGGTTCCACATATATGCGTTAATATGCGATATTTGTTTTTCTCTTTCTGACTTACTTCACTCTGTATGACAGTCTCCAGATTCATCCACATCTCTACAAATGACCCAATTTTGTTCCTTTTTATGGCTGAGTAATATTCCATTGTATATATGTACCACATTTCTTTATCCATTCGTCTGTTGATGGGCATTTAGGTTGCTTCCATGACCTGGCTATTGTAAATAGTGCTGCAATGAACATTGGGGTGCATGTGTCTTTTTGAATTGTGGTTGTCTCTGGGTATATACCCAGTAGTGGGATTGCTGGGTCATATGGTAATTCTCTTTTTTGTTTTTTAAGGAACCTCCATACTGTTCTCCATAGTGGCTGTATCAATTTACATTCCCACCCACAGTGCAAGAGGGTTCCCTTTTCTCCACACCCTCTCCAGCATTTGTTGTTTGTAGATTTTCTGATGATGCCCATTCTAACTGGTGTGAGGTGATACCTCATTGTAGTTTTGATTTGCATTTCTCTAATAATTAGTGATGTTGAGCAGTTTTTCATGTGCTTCTCAGCCATCTGTATGTCCTCTTTGGAGAAATGTCTATTTAGGTCTTCTGCCCATTTTTTGATTGGGTTGTTTTTTTTAAAATATTGAGCTGCATGAGCTGTTTATATACTTTGGAGATTAATCTTTTGTCCATTGATTCGTTTGCAAATACTTTTTCCCACTCTGAGGGTTGTCTTTTCATCTTGTTTATAGTTTCCTTTGCTTTGCAAAAGCTTTAAAGTTTCATTAGGTCCCATTTGTTTATTTTTTGTTTTTATTTCCATTACTCTAGGAGGTGGATCAAAAAAGATCTTGCTGTGATTTATGTCAAAGAGTGTTCTTCCTATGTTTTCCTCTAAGAGTTTATGGTGTCCGGTCTTACATTTAGGTCTCGAATCCATTTTGAGTTTATTTTTGTGTCTGGTGTTAGGGAGTGTTCTAACTTCATTCTTTTACATGTAGCTGTCCAGTGTTCCCAGCACCACTTATTGAAGAGACTGTCTTTTCTCCATTGTATATCCCTGCCTCCTTTGTCATAGATTAGTTGACCATAGGTGCGTGGGTTTATCTCTGGACTTTCTATCCTGTTCCATTGATCTATATTTCTGTTTTTGTGCCAGTGCCATATTGTCTTGATTACTGTAGCTTTGTAGTATAGTCTGAAGTCAGGGAGTCTGATTCCTCCAGCTCTGTTTTTTTCCCTCAAGACAGCTTTGGCTATTCGGCGTCTTTTGTGTCTCCATACAAATTTTAAGATTTTTTTTTCTAGTTCTGTAAAAATGCCACTGGTAATTTGATAGGGATTGCATTGAATCTGTAGATTGCTTTGGGTAGTATAGTCATTTTCACAATATTGATTCTTCCAATCCAAGAACATGGTATATCTCTCCATCTGTTGGTATCATCTTTAATTTCTTTCAACAGTGTCTTATAGTTTTCTGCATACAGGTCTTTTGTCTCCCTAGGTAGGTTTATTCCTAGGTATTTTATTCTTTTTGTTATGGCTGTAATTTTCTTGACCATTCCTTTGTTGTTGGACTTTTAGGTTCCCCTCCCCGCCTTGTAAAACACTAATTGATTTTCTCATTTAAGACTTTTTTCCCCTCAGGATAGAGTTCCAGAAGTAGAATGCTAGGTCAAAGGATGTGAACATTTTAAGTGATAAGCTACTTTTTAAAAGAAGAATTGCAGTGTCAGATTTTGTATACATCCTTCAGAAGGCAGAGGGACATCAGTGGGGAGATAGGAAGGTCCTTGGTAGAAATCTGGCTACCTCTTGCAACGAGACCCAGGGTCCTGCAGAAAGATTATTTCACGGTAGTATAATTAGTCATGTGGAACCGTAACACATTATGAATGGCAGTCCAGAGACATGGGGGCATTTACTGTGTTTTTACTGAGAGAAACTCAGGGTCACTTCCAAAATACCCACCAGATGGCGCTAGTCCTAATCTGATTTTACCCACAGGATACTTGGCAGATAACTTTTGAAATGTGAATTTTAAAAAATCATGTAGAATATATTTGCATATCTGCTTTGGTACAGTTTATATTAAGCACTAGCATCTGGTGACTACTTTGGCAGCATCCTACTCTAGTCTCACACCATTCTGTCTCTTTTTTCCTTTTTCTCCCCACTCAGTCTGTCACAATCACCCTGTACACTCTGTCCCCACATACTAATATTGGATTCTCTGTTTTACTAGTCTTCCTTTTACTATTCTTTCTTTTAGTCTTGTTTCTTGCCCTTCTGTGTGTGTGTGTATTTATGTGTAACTGTGACTTCTTGAAGTTTTTGCTAAAAGAATAGGACCTGCTGTATATAATAGGTGCTCAGTATACATTTAATATATGTTTAATGAAAGACTGCATTGGTGAAGGAGAGGAAAGTATAGAAGAATACCAGAAATTGTTTATATTTGTCTTGGAAATGCAGTAAAAGAGATTAAAAATCACATTCCTAAATTAACTATAAAGTGCTAAATGATATAGTATATAGCATGCTATCACTTTTGAATTTTAAGGAGAAGAAGCCAATATTTATTGAGCATCTACTATATGCCTTGAAATATTCGTTCTAGAGATAAATCAGTAACAAAACATACAAAACTCCCTGCCCTTATGCAGCTTACATTCTGGGCAGAAGGGAGGCTGACAATAAACAAGTAAACAAGTAAATCTAGAGTATGCAAGATGGTGATGAATGTTAGGAAGGAAAATAAAATTAAACCAGGCAAAGAAGTTTGGGAGTGCTGAGGTGAGGAGGTGGTATCATTTTAAGCAGAGTGGTCAGAGAAGGCCAAACAGAATAAACACATTTGGGCGGAGACCTGAAAGAAGGGCAGGGATGCACCATGGGTTATCTGAGAGGTGGGTGTTCCAGACAGATTATGATCAGATCTGTCTTGATTTTAACGAACTCAGGAGTGGTCAGAGGAGTTCCATGAGGAAGTGGAACTTAAACTAGGCATAGTGAAGATTTGAGTAGCAGAAGTGTGGGGCATTCTAGGCAGAGGGATAGTCATGAAGGTATAGAGGTGAAAATGAGCCCCGTGAATCTATGAAATGGTGAAGAGCCTGCGAACTGAGCATAGGCAGTGAGGGGGGAGGCCTTAAGAGCTGGGCATGAGGAATCTATATCTGACATGCTAGGAAAAGGGAGTGTTTGAAGACATTTGAGCAGTTGAACAGCAAGATGAATGTGTTGCCTAAGGAAGATTAAGGGATGCAGACTGGCAGAAAAGCCTGGAGACAAAAGAGAGCAGTTTAGGAGCCAGGACACGTTTGGGACCTTTGCCGGTAGACGTGAACCCTTTTGTGTGTATGTATTTATGGTGATGTCTCTGAAGATAAATGCAATAGAAATTGTAAACATATGTTACTGCCAAGGAACTTGCTAATGTGAGAAAACAGAAAAAGACTAAGAAATTATTTCAGAGAGTCATTTAAAATATTTCCAATGACAATTTTAATTATTTGTTTATTCAAACTGCCCTTCTGCTTCCTTATAGTCATTAATGATTGCCCATAATAGGTGTGTTAAATTTTACATAGGTGTGAATTTCACACTTCTTAGTTCTCTGCAGGGAGAAGTCACAGTCAACATTTTCACCAAATGACAGTTTTGTTTGCGGTTCAAAGTCTTACTTAGGCTAACATGTTATTATCTGTATTAATAGAAGTGATGAATGAGTTTGCCAGTGTTTCCTCCATTGGCTTATTCTTTCATTCAACTAAAAACATATGCTGAGTTCCTTCTATGCTGTAACATCATATAAAAATATTGCATAATGATTAAGAACCTGGACTTTGGCTTCACCGCTTAGTAGCTATGGGGTTGGGGCAAATTACCCTCCAGATCTCTCTTTCTGCATATGTAAAGTGGGGACAATAAAAAAACCTACTGATTGTGGTAACTGTGACCATCACATGAGCTAATGTATGTAAGTGCTGAGTACAGGGCTTGGCACATAGTAAGAGCTCAATTTTGCTATTATTACTTTTGTAGATAGATATTTGGGTAGCTTTTAGTTGGTGAGGAAAGTATCTGCCTTTATTGGTTTTTTAAAATTTTATTGAAGTATAGTTGATTTACAATGTTGTGCTAATTTCTGCTGTACAGCAGTGATTCAGTTATACATATATATACGTTCTTTTTCATATTCTTTTCCGTTATGGTTTATCACAGGATATTGAATATAGTTCCCTGTGCCATACAGTAGAATCTTGTTGTTTATCCATTGCCTTTATTGTTAAAGTAATGCAGGACTGAGGAAGCTTGGTGTAATTTCAGAAACCAGGCAGCATGACAGAGATATGCAGAAAGCAGCTTGCTTGGACTCTTTGCCTCTCCTCCAGGCAGAGTGAATAACAGGCCTGTAGCGGTGGGAGTGGTTCCAGCTACCAGGACTGGCTTGCAGTTTTCCCTTGCTCGGGCACTACAGGATGCGGATCATTGTCCTAGTTATTCCTAGGTCATTTAGCTAACCCACTTATTCTCCCAGCTCTTGTGTTGATATCACAATAGGGTGAGATGGAGAGGATAGAAGGAATAGTAAATGTTAGTGCTGCTTAGAGCTAAAGCTTGATTCTTTACCTGGGTCACTTTCTAAGTCAGACCATGATAAGTATGGTGAACATATGTTTTGAGAAAAAAAAAATTGGGATTATCTGGTCCAACAAGAATTTTTTGCTTTTTCCAAGTCTGAGAGGCAGACTCTATGTGAACATATTATAATTTTTGGAACATTCCAGTAGTTGTGTGGGGACAATGGAACAGAATATTTTGGAATTGTACTACCTAAATTTAAACGAATTAATATTAAATGCCATGTCAATTTTAGTTCGAACCTTGCACTTGCCACATTTCAAGTTTTCATTAGCCACATGTGGTTCGTGGCCACTGGATTGGACAGCACAGATATGGAACATTTCCACCATCACAGAAAGTTCTATTGGATACTCTTGCTGTAGAATATGTGGTTGGTATTATTATAGACTTCCAAGGAATAGTAGTCTTGGATCATATGCCCTATAATAGATCTTGTATCTATTTACCACAATTCTCTCTAATTCCTCCAGCATAGGGCAAACAGCATAGTACTGGGCCTCAGAGGCCTTTGGTTCAGATCTTAGCTCCTGTACTGACTTGCTAAGTGGCTGTGAGCACCTCTGCTAGCCTTGGTTCCTTCATCTGTGAGATGAGAGAGTTGGGCCAGATGAGATCTTTTTTTGGAGCTTTAAAATTCAGTGATTTAATGTCTTTTCCCAGGAATATTGAGTTCACAGGTCCTACTTTGATAAATAGCTTGTTGTTTGAGAAACAGTGACCTCTTGGCATAGGTAACTGGCAGCAGGACCTCCCTCTGATATCTCAATATTTTATGCTGTATCCAAAGCATGATGGGCTGTCAGCCAATCAGAATCCTCTATCCAGGGATCCACCAACTGGGTGTTCTGGACTTGCATCACTAAGTATGTAGATGTGTTGCATACAACTTTATACTCTTGGAAGTTTCACAGTTCTCTTTAAAAGGGGCCTTGTTGCATTAACATGGGTTAGTGACTCAACTGAGGGTGTTACACCATGAACTGTGGTGACCGCGAGGGGAGTTCTCAGCAACCAAATTCCCCACCTAGAGGATGAAGGACAGTGGTCTTCTGACTTGTGGGCTGTTTGGGTTCAGTCTGAGTTGGTGTCATGGATTTTCCCCAGCCTTAGCCAGAATTGAACCCACAGCATTCAACCAGCAGCAGCCACTTAACACCTCGGCTGACTTCTGCTTCCTCTTTGCTGTGGTCAGAGGGAGGTGTGTCTTTTCTCTTTGTGTTTAGCAGCTTTCGACGTTCAGGCAGATGTGGCTAGCTCTAGCTGCTTCGGATAAGGATTTTCTTCTTTTCTAGTGACCTGAGGAGGAGGAGATCAATTAGGTTGAACAAGAGCCATGACTGACTTTTCTTGCTAAGGTACTAATGGGATTTGGGGAGGGAATCTGGGCCTTTTGCAAAATCACCAGTGTAGAGTCCTAGCTCCTCAAATAGCCTCTGTCACTGCCCAGCTGTGTCCTTGGGCGAGGCCTGACCTTCTGCGCTCCTTAACACTGTGTAAACCCTTCTGCCCATCTGGGATCACGAGGTGGAACATAATATGGGTGTTCTTTCAGCTTCCAGTTTTCCTATAGAGACAAGAGTGTGCACTGAGAGAAAAGATGATTAGTATTTTTAAAAATAAATGTGACTGGAGTAACTAAAAACAGGGGAATGGCTCTCTGTGTCACTTGAGGAAGCTTTTACCTAACCCTTTCAAAAGTACCAGGACATTTTGCAGTTCAACCCATTTTCATTAAAACCCATTTAATTAACTTAAAACTCATTTAAAGTATGGGTTTTACATTTTAGCAGTCATTTGAAAAAGAAAGACAGGTTTTTTGGTAAAACCTTGTTCATCCTTGGTTCACCCTTGATGTTTCTGTTGTGATCCTGTGATTGGTTTAGCACTAGTTTATTAAATGTACCCTAATACCATCAATAACTAAAGCTCTCTCTATCCTCTTTTTGTGCCTTTCCCTTCTGTTTCCTCTTCTTTAGCCTAACTTCACTGTCCAGGCCCCATGTGGAAAAAGGTTGCTGTTTTCAGCTAGTCTGGGGGAAAAAAAAAATCCTGTGATTCACTCCCCTTCCTACCCACCTTGTGGTGGGGCACTTGAGGCCTTAAGTCATCGGAACTTGTGTGCGTTTGTATGTGTGCGTGTATGTATGTGTGCGTGTGTGTGTGTGAGTGCGCGCGCGCAGCACATGCACATGCACACGCCGGCAGGCCAGCCTGGTGTGTGTGTGTGTGTGCGCAGCGTACGCACACACGCCCACCCCCCGGCCCGGTGTGTGAGTGTGCGTGTGTGTGCGCGCCGCGGGGCTCTCCTTGACGCACGCCGGGCAGGGGGCCCCCAGCCAGCGCCCCTCCGCTGGGTGCGCGCCCAGCAGTTTCTATAGGAACCGCGACAGCGCCCGGGCCCCTCCTGCGGAGCCCGGGTGCGAGCATGCCCAGTGGAAGCCGCTAGTTTGGCCCGGGTCTAGGTTTCCAGTAAGTGGCATGCGGGACTCCGGAGACATCCCAATGAGCTGAGCCGAGAGTCTTTGTGTGCACAGGGAGAAGGAGGCGGTGGCCGCCGGGCCCGCAGACCCCGCCCCGGGGGCCCGGCAGGAACAATGCTAGCCTGCCTAACCCGGGGGAACTTACTGGACGTCCTGCAGGAGGGCTTCAATGAGGTAACTGTCTGCTCCTCGCACTCCCCAGCTCCCCTGCCCTAGCGCCTCCCGCCTAACCTCTGGGAGGGGTCCTCTTCTGCCCCCATCCTCACCGGGACCCCAGAACAATCCCCCCACAGAGCCCTAAGGAGGCTAAGGTGGTGGGTACGGTACAGACGAGCCTGGTGAAATCAAAAGGGCCGACCTCTTCCAGCTGAGCTGGGCGATGACCTTGCCTGGTAGCTTGCCTGAGCCCAGAAGACAGGACCACAAATTCAGAGGTCATCTCCTTCCAAAAGAAGTGGTCTCCTCCCTCCCTGGGCTTTGCCCTAAGGAAATCCCCAGGGAAGCCTGTGAATATATGGCAAAGGTGCTCATTCTGTTTCCGGAGCTAAGTGGGTGGGCCAAGGGAGGGGTGGGGTGGCATTGCATTGGTAGAAAGTTTGAGAGGGGGCAGGGTGAGTAGGTGGTCCACAGGAAGTGCCCTCTTCATGTTCACATCTCTTTCTAAATCTAGGGTAGTACATTTCTCCACAACCACGGGTATGATTGGCAGAGAGGACCTAGGAGGAGAGAGAGGTTTCTGGGCCCAATTCAGGGGAGCGGTGTTTGTTCCTTTCTGTGTGAGAGTGGGAAACTGGGGCCTCAATCTGACAGGCAGTATGGGCTAGGGCTGGCGGGGAGTCTTTTTCTCTTCACTGTTTTCTCTCAGAATTTTGTTATTTATTCCATTTTCTTCTCTTGTGACCCCGGACATTCTGCTTTAGGACCTTTACCCCTTGCGATTTGCTCCATATGTCTTCCATTGCTTCTGAACCCCACCCCTTGGGTTGCCTTATCCCAGCATCCAGGGAGACCCCTACGAGGAGAGCTGGACTGTTAGTTGTGTCTTTCTTCTTTTCTCCCTCCTTTTCTTTCTGCCTCTCCCTCTCTTCCCTTTATGTCGATCTTTCTTAAGTTTAAGGCTTTTTAAAGTCTGTTTTTTGTTAAGCAATTAACATATGAATACATTCCCTTCTTAAATATGAACATTGCAGGCCAGACCGAGTGCCTTGGCCACCCCTGCCATCCTGGCCTTTTCCCCGGAGGTAACCATTCTCATGAATTTGTGTATAAGCTTTTCTTTCTACATCTGCACTACAGACTCTTTCCTTAATTCCTGTTTTTAATTAAGAAGCTCTGCAGCCTGACCTGCCTCAGATCCTTCCCCAGTCCTGGCCCCTGTGCCCCAGCCTTTTTCCTGACACAGAGAGGAAAACTGCACAAATGCTGTCCCAACCTAACCAACTGAGACAGAATTTTCCTTTGGCTGAGGGGTGTCACAGCCTTCGCTGAAGGGTGGAGCTTGCGTCCCATCTGCACTGTGCGGGTCCTCATCTTTGCATCATTCCCCTTTGAACACATGGAAGGGGATTGTTAACAAAGAGCTATAGTCTGAGAGCTGAAACACAGACGAGCCAGGAAGCCACCTTTTTGAGTGCTTCCAGTATTCTTTTTTCACTCTCTGCCTTTGGGCCTCCCCTGGTCTTGAGCCTCATAGAAGCTCCTTAGGCCATCTTATGGTCTCCCATTTTTGTCAGTCAGTCCCCAGGGATCAGGTTCCACTGTCTTATTAGGAAGAGGAAACCCACACAGAGTGAGTCCTAGTCTTTGCCTTTTGCTCATTTCACCTCCAAACCTTTCAGCTGAAGAGCCAGGTAAACCAAGAGGTAGACTGTCTTTTTCTTTTTCACGCTTTGGTGCTTCCATAAATGTCTCCTGAAATGTACCCAATTCTTATAAAATATAAGGGTCAAGGAGAGTGGGAGAGTTTTCTTTTTGTGGTGGTAATAGAGTCTTCATAAAAACAACAGACAACTTTATAATTAATTCATCTTTAGAATAATGCAGTAATGCCTCTCTTCCCTCTCTGACACTTGATTTTTCTACCCATCTTGTAAACTTCCCTCCATCCCCTCCACGGGCTAATGTACAGTGCACTCCCTTCTCTTAGTAGATTTGAACTCTGAGAGCCAATAGGTACTTTCTGTTTCTCTGAGAAATTGACATCATCTAAATAATAGTAATATGTTTAATCTCAATGATTCCTTACAGTTTAAATAATTATTTCATATACATAATAAATTATATTAAATAATGCTTTTCTCATATGGGATCACACATAGTGCTACTGAATAATGGTACAGTTGGTCATTTCAGAGTCAGTGGGGCCCTGTTTGACTTATTCCAGCCTCTAGGGTTGCTTAATAGATCCAGTAATGTTCAGTCTCTTTTGTTAGAGTCATGTGATAGGGGTGTAAAGAGGGACTTAAAAGCTAATGTCAGAATACACTTCAATTTCTCTGAGAAACTCTTCCTACTGGGGCTAAGAATACCACGCATGTACCCAGTCATCTCCTGGGAATGAGCCAAGCATATCTGAAGCTGTTCTTTATCACCCAGATGCTTTATAGGTCTATGTGGTTAGGGCTGTGACCTCATTCTCTATGGCAGAGAAAACTGCCACAGGAAATGAAGCTATGGCCCTAATTGGTTAATTATAAGGGAACCCTGCAGCAGTGGAACTCTGCCCTCTGAATCAAGGCTTCCCTCTAGCCACTGTTGGCCTCTGTTCTCAGTCCAATTGCCACTCTGGATGACTATGCACATCAGAATTTTCTTCTACCACCTTCCTTTCTTTCTTCTACCACCTGTCTTCTTCCACCTTCCTGGCCTCCGCACACCTAACAAATTACTCACAGGATTGATCCATGTCAGTGCTGTCAGTGCAATTGCTTTTATTGATATGGCAAATCTGCATTGTGGATTATCCACAGGTTTTGGCTACTGCCTCATTCTGTAGCTCACCCTGGCTGTCATCCCCTTTCTCCTACGTTCTGGGCCTGGCCAGGCTTTCTATCGGTCAGAATTTCCCCATTCTGCCTCTGCCTCAAAGCTATGTATTTGTTTTCTCTGCCTCTTGGTATTGATGTTGTTATATGAATGTTGTCTTTGATTCATGTGCCAGTGTTTTTTCTGGGGGCTGAACTTTCTTTTAGAAAAGACTTTGGTGCTTGTGTTGAAAGGTTTTGACGGACCTGAGACTACAGTATGGTTTGGCCAGTAAGCATTCATTCATTTAGTTATTTAGTTCATTATTGGGCGAGGGGATAGATAAAATAATTGAAAAACACCTGGTCCCTGCTTCCAATGAATTTATAGGGAGAGAGATTTATAGTTGTACAGAAAAAAACATATAGGATGCTTAATGTACTGTCATAAAGGAGGTAGTGTTTTTGGGAGATCAAAGAGATATATATCTTCCAGTTAATGATATCATGAAAAGCACCAAATATTTACCAACCTACCTGATCACTGAGGCCAGACTTTTTTTCCTGCTCATTTGGTAAACATGCATGCAAACACTCAGTCGCTAGACAGTCACTGAATTACTGTGCTTACCAGGCACTGTGCCAAGCTCTGGAAATAGAAGGCAAATAACATAGAATCTGTGCCCAAGTGGCGCTCGCAGGCCAGTGAAAATAGAGCACATGTCCAGAGTGGAAACTTGGGAAAATTCTGACAATACAGAAATCTTGCTTGTCAGGCAGAGCCAGCTTGTGCCTGGCTACAGTGTAATGGAAGTTGTGGGAATGATTTATTAAAATGTTGGTTGACAGGAAATCAGTTCTCTGAGCCTTAACCTTCTAAACAGATGCCTTGGAAGACTTTCCCTACAATTTTCCCTCCAACTAGAAAAACAGAGATTTAAATCCCACATTGAGAGTCATCTGCCTGGCAGGCCCTGAGAAATACAGGAAGGGCCTTTTTGTGGTATCCTGCCCGTAAGGGGGACACAGAATGAGTGAGGAAGGGGGTTGGCAGTTGGAGCAGCTGCAGGGCACATGTCTCCTAGGCGCCTCATGCCTTCCATGGAGGAGGATTTGCAGCATGGGCCAACTGGAGGCTCTCAGTCATCTCCACAATGAATTCCTCTGTGATTTACTATAGAAATTAAAGGCCTGTTAAATCTTCGGTGTAGCAGAGCGCCACACCCCCTAGCCTTCCTTTTTCTATCCTGACTGATTTCCGCTCTCCTCACCCAGGCTCCTTGGCTTTGTTCCCACAGGAGTCAATGGCCGCTCAACAGGCGCTCCCTGGCATCAAGCTGTCAGGCAGTTTTATGTTCCCTGTGGTGAGTGATGGCCTGGCCAGGCATGTGGGTCGGTGATAGGCTGCTGTTTGCCAGGTGCCACTCCCCCAGGCAGTTCACAGAGGCTGGGGAGCCCTGGAGGTGCTTCAGCCGCCTTGACTGGCCTTGTCGTCTAGGCTGTGCGCACCACAGATTCCAACTAACGTTTTCCTGAGTGTATGTCCTCATTTGTTATCTCCAAACCAGGCCCCCTTTGAGTGGTCATGGACATAACCTTCAGTGGTGAGGTATGGTAAGGGGGTAGGGAACCAATCCGAAAGGCCCTAACGGTGGGCTCCATGCTCTGTTTCTATAAGGGACACTCGTAGACCATACAGTGATACTTCATTCATTCATTCACATGCATTTACTGAGCACTTACCTTGTAACATGTACTCATGAAGGAACAGGGTGTTTGTTGAACTCATAGTTAATGGAAATTTTAAAATAAGGTTAGGAGATGGTATCTTTTCAGATATCATCATATCATTATTCTTTGACCCCTGGGCTGAACAGGAATACAAAGAGCTCTGCCCATACAGGGAAGAAGACATTTAATGATATTTTTTACTTACTAACTTTATTTTTAAGTGATTACCCACCAGGTTCAATGAATAGCTTTTCCTGGTTCAGTAAAGAAAGGCCTGAAAGAGTTAATAGAAAAGAAATACAATATTGCATTCTTTTACTGGGAGAATTTAGGCCAGTAATAACTCAAGGTTTCCAAACCTCCTGCCTTCGTCTCAGTTTCTCAGCAACGGCTCCACCCCCCATCTCATCTTCTGCAGCTGGAGGGTCTCAGAGTTCTAAACAGGTATCTGGTTTCACTGTAGAACTGATTTCCTTCCTGAGCCATTCAGGTCTCCTCCTGAACTCTCTCTCCAGCGCACCACAAGAGCCCGCTGCTTTTCGTGTTTGTCTTTCTTGCTTGCCAGCAGGGAGCCATAAAGCCAACTCCTTGGATGCTTCCTCCACTGGGAACACTAGGTATCACGGACTTCCCTGGTGACACCCAGTTAGTGCTTTTGCAACTCTAACGGCACAAGTCCCCTGCAGGAATTCTCTTTGACCTAGAGGCTTAGAGTAGATAGAGAGCAGAGGCTGGGTTTACAGACTTGTTTGGAAGGAAGTTCAGGTCCCAAAGAAAAACAGAAAGAAAGTTACATTTGGTGACAAGAAAGCTTTCTTGCACAAAGGAAGAATGTGGACAGAATTGTCTATTGTGGAAGAGTTTTATCTCGTATGCTTGTAGGGTTTTGGAGTGACCTGGAGGAAGCCGATGGAGATACCTCCAGCCGCTCCCTGGTATTACCACTGCTCTCACAACTTTAGCGGTCCAGTCTCATCAACCCCAAATCCTGCTCACACAGTTCTGACTATTGCTATGTCTACTTTTCCTCCCCCTGAGGCCTCACTCAGATTGTCATAAAAACTCTGTCTTTCTTGACTTCTGGATTACACAGGCATCCTTCTAGCTTCCCCAGAACAAATTAGAGATGTTAATCCTGGACTGAGATTAGTTCTGTGCTGCCACTGACATTGTCTGTTTGATTGTCTTGTTTCCTTTATTAGTTTGGTTGTAAAGTGCCAAGAACCCATCTTGAAATGGCAGAGATAGAAAGTGGAATTTACTGACTCATGGAATCCAAGGAAAGGCTGAAAAACTAAACCATGGAAAGGGCAAGGATTGGGCAGTGTGCCAGAAACAATGAAAATCAAGAGCTCAAAACGCTGGCAGGATCTCTCCCTCTGCTCTCTGTCTCTTATCTCTGGTCCTTTCTGTGGGTAGCTCTGTTCCTTCTCACTACAAATGACTTTTCTCTCAGGTGGGCAACATGGCTTATGGCAGCATTCAACTTTTATATCTTACAACTTTGTCAGAGACAGAGAAGACTGATTCTATTCCTATATGCCAGATCAAAAAATTCCAGGGATTGGCTGTATTTGACCAATCAACTCAGCTAGACCAGTCACCTGTGGCCAGTAGATGGGGTTACATGATACCAGCTGGTCCTGGGGCTCACCACTGCATTTGCAGAGGGGGCATGTTTCTAGAGAAGGGAATTATTGTGAGCTGGGCAGCTACCCCAAGAGCTGTGAGCTACAACACCCCCAGGGGCCTGATTTGAACCTGATTGTGGTCCTACTGTGCTTCTCCAGCTGCTGTTGGAAACAGAGCAAGAACTAGGGGCATGTTCAAGATATATTTCATAATAACCAAGATACTTTCATATTTTGGAACCTGTTGCATCTTGTCTTCACTGAATAATAGACTTACAAAATGACAGTGCTAGAAGGAAACAAAATGCAGTGCTTTTTTCCCAGCTGCTGAAAGAAGCCCTAAGGAGTTATTTCAGATGTCTGGGGGTCTGGGTGGGGGGTGGGTGGAGGTAGAGAAAAAGAAAGTAAGTGAACTGACCTGTGGATTCCCACCCCAGCCCTAACAGAGAAGCTCTGCTTTTCCCTATTCTACATGTCTGGATTTCATAGAAGTTATAATTTGAAAAAAGATTATGAAGCAAAAAGGAGGAAGAGGAAAATAAAAATAAAACTACTAGTCCAACACCCCAGAGTGTAACAGCCTCTTACAAAAAGCACGTGTTATTTCATCTGCTGCAGGAGCAGCTGTAGTCAATTGTAAAACCTAACAGCAGAGCTACTCAGGGCCTGGGCTTGCACCCCAGGCCTCTTTTAAGATAAACATCTTTGTGGGGGAAGGAAAGTGGGTGGTGTGGTTGATCCTCATAAGTGTCTACTTTGTCCTTCAAATCAATTTTTTTCAGAGCCAGCAGCAGGCATTTATAGCAAGAACTAGGTCTTGCCTGCCCCCTGGGTGAGAAGTACAGGAATCTTCAAGTCAAAGAGGAGACAAACTGATGCTTGGTTTAGTGGTTGGCTCCCAAGTTAGATTTAAAGCGAGAGGCCGAGACCTGAAGTCAATGTGACCCTTAACCTGTGGACAAGAATAGTCCCACTCAGGGGTGAACCTCTGATCTCGTTGTTAGATGCCACTTAACAGATCAACATGCAGACATAGTAGTGACATGACAAAGGCCTTTCTTCAACTAAAATTGTTTATCAGTGATTGCACTGAAGACATGCTTATCAGTTTTTAAAATCACATGACTCTGGGCAGAGTAGTAAATACCCTCAGGATTTAACCATCTACCATTCTCCTGGAGTGACTTCAGGATCCATGATGAAGACAGTCCAGCCTTGCAATTCCTTGACCGTCCCCACTGCAATGATTGTCCCCCTCTGTGCCACTTCACTAAGGCCACATACTGAGGCCACATCCTGCATCTTATTCCACAGAATTGCCCTACCCCTGAAATCGTGAACTCTGAAACTCCACTCGGTGCTCAAAGCCCCAATTTCCACACTCCTCCATTCCCATGAAACTTATTTTCAGTCACGTCACGTTCTCTTCTCGTTACTCTTCTCCATCTTCTCAGTTTATCAGCTTTCCTTTAGTATCTTCTCCCAGGTGCAGATTCCACGATCAATCCCTTCAAATACACTCTCACCACCATCCTCACTCCCTTTGCCTTGGCGATCGCTGCCTCTCCTCTGACCATTTCTGGTCCTACATTAGCCTATTTCTGGTTTCCTCCACTCAGGGCCCAGGCCTCCTGAGCACTTCTAGAGGAAACACAGAACCTTGCGGATTGATTCAATTCCAAAATTATGATTTCCAGCCCCAGCTGAGTCCTTGGTGCTCCCAGGAAATCTTCAGCTCTTTCCAGCTTCCCACAGGGTCCCTTTCCTGAAGCCTCTGTCACTCTCCCTGTCCCTTTCACTCTCAACAGATAGACCTGCCTACTTTATAATGGATAGAGGGGCAGTTGGATTTGAGCTCCTTCAGCTGCCGTCGTCCCCACCTCCCCATCTCCCCACAGAGGTACCTACTCCTGCCTCTCATCATCATCAGAGGAAGCGGCCCTCTTCCCTCCTCATTCATGCTCCTCCCCTTGTATCTGTTTCTCCTTCACTAACCCCTCATCTCAGCCTGCAAATGTCCTCTCATCCTAAAAAACCCTCATTCCTTCCCACCTTCCTCTCCAGCAAATACCCTCTCTCCTCCTCTCACCATTTCTGTTTTCCTCCATACTGAGGTCTTCTCAGTTCACTGCCATCTGACTTTTCACCCCACCGTGCATGCTATCAGTTCTCAAAAAGGTCACCAAAGCTTCTTAAATGTAAATGAAATGGGTTTTCCAGTCCTCAGCCTGACTTTTCTATAGCATTTGACCTTCTTGACCACCCTTCTTAACATTCTCTGGTCCTGGATTCCCACATAACACTTTCTCTTGATTCTTCGCCTGTCCCTCTGATTGCATGTTCTAAAATAAATTTTTTTTTTTGGCCACGCTGAGTGGCTTGCAGGATCTCAGTTCCTCAACCAGGGACTGAACCCGATCCCCTGCAGTGAAAGCCCAGAATCGTAACCACTAGGCCACCAGGGGGCTCCCTAAAAGATTTATTTATTTATTTATTTATTTATTTATTTATTTATTTTTGGCTGTGCTGGGTCTTCGTTTCTGTACGAGGGCTTTCTCTAGTTGTGGCGAGTGGGGGCCACTCTTCATCGCGGTGTGCGGGCCTCTCACTATCGTGGCCTCTTTTATTGCGGAGCACAGGCTCCAAACGCGCAGGCTCAGTAGTTGTGGCTCACGGGCCCAGTTGCTCCGCGGCATGTGGGATCTTCCCAGACCAGGGCTCGAACCCGTGTCCCCTGCATTGGCAGGCAGATTCTCAACCACTGCGCCACCAGGGAAGCCCAAAAGAATTTTTTTTGCTGCTCACTTCACTTGTCCCTTTGATGTTGATATTCCCCAGCCTCTGACCTGAGCGCTCCTTCCTTTTCTCTCATTGTATGCTTTCTTTGCTATAGTAGAAATAATACATTCTTTGGAGTAAGATGGAGTGGGTTCAGATTCCATTTTCACCACTTATCAGCACTATGATCTTGAGCAAGGTTTCCCATATGAAAAATGGGGCTAATAAAATCGATTTTAATGACTGGATATGATGATTAAAGGAGATAATGCATACAAAGTGCTTCATTCAGTGGCTGACAGGGATGGGCACTCAGTGCATTTTCATTCTCCTCTTTCCCTGAGTGCCCTCTCTCCCCACTCCCTTTCCTGCCAAATAACTTCTTATGGTTCACCTTACTTTTGGGGGTGTTGTAGATCCCAGGATTTAGAGTCAGCACTGGGTTGAGATTCTTGTTCTGCCACTTACCAGCCCTGTGACCCTGGGCTTGTTGCTCTGAACCTTGGTTTCCACATCTGTAATATGGTAATAGTTGTTCCACATCTCTAATCAATGTGAAGGGGGGGATAAATATTTACATATTTGACCCTTGAACAACACGGGGGTTAGGGGCGCCAACCCTCCACACAGTGGGAAAACTGCGTATAACTTATAGTCAGCCCTTTGGAGGCCCACAGTCCCTCCACATCTGCATTAACTAGCCGCAGACATTATAGTACTGTCGTATTTACTCTTGAAAAAAACCTGTGTAGGGAATTCCCTGGCAGTCCAGTGGTTGAGACTCTGCGCTTTTGCTGCTGAGGACCCAACTTCGATCCCTGGTTGGGGAACTGGGATCCCACAAGCCGCGCAGCACAGCCAAAAAAAACAAAAAACAAAAATCATTGTAAATCAATTATACTGCAATAAAAAATAAATAAATAAAAAGCTTTAAAAAAAAGAAAAAAGTCTGTTTATAATTGGATGCACACTGTTCAAACCCATGTTGTTCAAGGGTCAACTGTATAAATATATGTGCACACACATATATACACACACACATATATTTATATGAAAAGATGTTGGTTTAGTGCCTAGCACAGTACCTGGCATGTAGTAAGTGCTCAGTAGATGGTGTTATTATCCCATTTGCACCTATGGCTATGCTTGCCACACACAGATGCTCTCACACATCTCTCTCCCACCCCACACCCATCTCTTATGCTCTAGACCTGTATTTTGCCAGCTGGCTGCGGAACATCTCTACCCTGATGTTTTGCAAATGGCTCAGACTCTTGTTCAAACTGAACTGTTTACTTTTCCCCAATACCTGCTCTTCATGTATTCTCTGTCTCGATTAAAGCATCACCATCCATTCAGGTGTGACTTTTTGGACTCTCTCTTTTCGTCACTGCCTACCTCCTGTCAGTCATCTCTGACTTAAATTCTGTAATTTGTCCTTTTCTAACGGTACTGCTTCAGTTTAGGCCTTCACCTTCTCTCACTTGAATTATTGCCTGGATGCTGCTCTTTCTGTCCCATGTTCTGCTGTGTCCAGAGTGACCTTTCTAAGGTACACGTCTCACCGTTTCACTCTCCTGTTCCCAAACTCCATGCTTTCCTGTTGAAGCTCTTTAGGCTTTAAGTCTAAGTTCTGGTAGGTCCTGTGCTGACCTATTTCTCCATCATCATTGCCTGCCAGTTACAGCTCTGCCCACACACTGATTTGTTAACTGGCTATTCCTCCAAGATACCATATGCCTTCAGGCTCTTCCTTTCTTTTTCTTTTGTTTCCTTTTTTTTTTTTTTTTTATTACCTCTCACTAGGATACCCTTCTACTCTTCTCCAATTGGCAAATATCCTTAAAGAACCAGACAAATGTCTTCTTTCCTCTTGATCTTTCCCTGATAGCCTCATCCTTCCATCCTGTTGCTCCTTCTGTGCATAGATAGCGTTTTTTAACACTTCTCCATTGTTGCAGTAATCATTTTGTATTACAGTTATTTATATGCCTGTAATCAGTGGGCCTGGCACAGTGCCTGGCAATGTTGGTTGATTTGAATAAATGAACACATGAAATGACAGGGTCTGGAAGGATCTTGTGAGATGGGATCTAACCAGTTGAAATTTGTTAAAGGTAAATATGCGTCAAGAAGACCAGTTATACAAGAATGGAAATAGAGGAGACTGGCTTCACAGCAGAATGTGTTAAAAATTTTTAGGGGTTTGGTTGATAGCACTGAGTCAACTATGTGAGGTGGTAACAAAAAAAAGAAGGAGAAAAAGAGGAGGAGGAAGAAGGGGAAGAGAAGGAGAAAAGAATGTGAAATATCTTGTCTGATTTTATAGCCAGAGTATTGTGTTTGGTTCTAGATATTATGGTTTTAGAGGGATTTAGACCAGAATAGCCGTAATTCTTGAAACCATTTGTAAAAACAGACAAGATGATGGAGAAGAAAATAAACATGATGAAGAAGAAAAAAGGAGAAAGCACAAATATACAAAATAAGAAATGACGGTGGAGAAGTAATCCTTGAAACAGAAAAAAACGGTAACAGTCTTTGCAGGTCTGTACAAATAAATTTTAAAACTTTGGTGAAATTGATAATTTCTGAGGGAAAATCTGATTACTAAAATTGATAGAAATGGATTGTTTAAACAGACCAATTTCTGTAGATGAATTAGAGAACCTTAATAAGGAACTATTCCTCAAAAAAAGTACCAGGCAGAGATTATTTCACAGGGGAATTCTACCAAACCTCCACTCGTCAGACAGTCCCAGTGCTCTACAGATAATGTCAGAGGATTGAAAATAAGGAGAAACTTTCTGCTTCATTTTATGAATATATCTACATGGTAGTGCAAAAAAGAAAACTACAGACTAATGTTACTTGTGAATACCCATGAAAAAGTACAACAAATATAGTACTAATATAGCACTAGTAAATATTTTATTAGCGAACAAAATTCAACACCACACTAAAAATGTAATTATTATGATCAGGTAGGATTAACTCCAGGAATGCAAGGTAGGTTCATTATTAGGAAATCCACATATACCATATTAGATCTCAGGAAAAATAGTCATAGAATTATCTCCATAAATACTGACAAAACTTTCATCAAAATTTAACATCCGTTCCTTATAAAACCACTCAAGAAAATAAGACTTGCTTGGTAACGGCATAGAGATGTGGTTCGAGATTCACTCTGGGATCGCCATCATGGCCATGTGCTTGTTCATCCTGCGAAAGGCCACTGTGCGCATCCACAGGTTCACTAACAGGCTCAAGGAAAAAATGGTTGCCCATTATTCGTGTCAGTGGAACTTGATGGAAAGAGATAGGTGCATCTCTGGAGTTAATCGTTACTATGTGTTAAAGGGTTTGGAGAACATTGATTAAGGAAGCATTTTCCTGATGGATGAAAAATAACTCAGTTATGCTCGTCTACCCCTGCTAGAAGGTTATGCAGTGTATTGTGTAGCATACACTGTATTTTATAGTGTGTGATAAAAATAAAACAAAAAAGTAGGGACTTCCCTGGTGGCGCAGTGATTAAGAATCCGCCTGCCAATGCAGGGGACGTGAGTTCCAGCCCCGGTCTGGGAAGATCCCACGTGCCGCGGAGCAACTAAGCCTGTGCGCCACAACTACGGGGCCTGCGCCCTAGAGCCCGCGAGCCACAACTACTGAGGCCACATGCCACAACTACTGAAGCCCATGCACCTAGAGCCCGTGCTCCGCAACAAGAAGCTAGAAGCTCATGCACCACAAAGAGAACCTTGCACACCACAATGAAGAGGAGCCCCCGCTCGCAGCAACTAGAGAAAGCCCACGTGCAGCAACAAAGACCCAACGCAGCCAAAAATAAATAAACAAACAAAACCCCAAAAAAGTCGAAAAAAAAAAAGAAAAGAATACTTGATGGATTCTTTCTTAACATGATAAAAAAATATATATATATATATATATATATATACCTTATTCCTAAAAACCAGTCACTTTCTAAATTGGGAAACACTACAAGTATTTTCTCTAAGCCCAAAAACAGGGAAGGATGCCCACTATCTCCACTACTGGTCAACATTGTACCAGGGGTATTTAGAAATTGATTAAAGGCACAAGGCTTAGTAAAGAAGTAAAACTATTTCTTTTTGTAGATGATGTGACAGTAATCCTGGAAATCATTGAGAATTATTGATAAAACTCAAACAATAGAAGATAAGGTAACAGGGTATAAAATTAACCTACAGCTTTCACATACACAAAGAGTAACCAATTACAGAAGGTAACGGTAGAGAAAACCACATTTATAATCACAATAAAGAAGAATTGAATACTTAGAAATGAACTTAACAGGAAATGTATAAAACCAACAAGAGGAAAACTTTAAGACACTCCTGAAAGTGTTGAACAAATGGAAAGACACCCCCTATTCTTGAATAGGGTGATTCAACATCATAAATGTAACAGTTCTGCCTATGTCAGTTTATAAATTTAATATAATCCCAATAAAAATTCTGACAGGCTTTATGGAAGTTCGTATGGAGAAATAAATTTGCAAGAATAGGCAAGAAAACATTAAAAAGAGAAAAATTTCAGGGGGGAGGGACTAGTTGTACCACATATTAAAATATACTATAAAGCCTCTACAAATAAAACATTTTGGTACTAGTGCATGGATAAACAAATATACAAGTGATATAGAATACAAAATCCAGAAATAGACTCAAACTATGGAAATTTAGTATATGATAAAGGTGACATCTCAAATCCCTGGGGTAAAGAGTGACTTTTTAGTCAATGGTGCTGGAACAACTGGGTAGCCATTTGAAAAAAGATAAATTGTATCTATATCTCATATCATACACAAGAATAAACTCCAAATGGATCAGGGATCTAAATGTAAACAATTTTGAAACCGTATGAGAACTAGAAAAAAGCAGAGGTGAATTCTTCTTTCACCTCAGTGTAGGGAAAGGCTTTCTGACCATGACTCAAAATTCAGAGGCGGTAAAATAAAATATCAGTAAATTTGATTATATAAAAATGAAAACCTTTTCATGGCCAAAAAACTACCATAAACCAAGTGAAAAGATGACTGACAAACTGGGAAATCTCTGCAACATATGTCAAAGACAAAAGGGTAACATTCCTAATATATAAAGAACTCTTAAAAATGGAGGCACAAAGGACCAAAAACTTTGATAGAAAAATGGGAAAGAGATGTGAACAGACAATTCATGTAGATATAAAAAAGATATAAAAGATAAGAATATAAAATGAATTCTTAAACCTACCAAAGGAGGTTCAAACTCATAACTAAAGAAATAAAGATTAAAACAGCACTGAGATACACACTATCTATCACACTGGCAAAAATTTAAAAGTATGACAACATGTTCTGTTGGCAAGGCTGTGGGAAAATGCACTCTCATGCATTGCTGTTGGGAATGCAAATGGATACAACGCTTTTGGCAGGGATTTTGGCAATATCTAATAAAGTTATCTACGTAATGTGCTTTTTTACCTAGCAATCTTCTTTGAATCTACCCTGAAAATAGACCTCCATCAACATGAAAGTACGCATGCATAAGGTTACTCATTGCTGCAGTGTTTCTAATTGCAAAATATTAGAAAAAACCTGAATGCCCATATGTAGAAGAGTGGTTGAATAAATTATGATATAGCCACATAATGGAGTACTATGTAGCTGTAAAATAAGGAAGATCTCTAGACCATTATGGGGTGATTTCCAGAATATATTAAGTGAATATTAATTGAAGTGAAGTGAAAAGTGCAGATGTAAAAAGAATATCAATACTATGCTGTTTTTCACATAAGAAGGAAAGGGAAATAAGAAAATATACGTCTCTTTTTTTTTCCAGATAACATAGGATGAATCCGATTGGTTACCTGCAGGGGAGGATAGGAATGGGGTGGAAAGAATGGAGAAAAGGGAATGGAGTAGAAAGAATGATGGAGGAGTGATACTTCTGAATATATGTTTTTATATAGCTCTGACTTTTAGAGTCATGGTAATCTTTCTCCTACCCCAAAAATAAAAAATTAAAATCCACCAAAACGTGAGGAGAATCCAAAATGGACTGTAAATTGTAAGAAATGTACCTAACCATATTGCACTAACATAACCACACTGAAGGTGGTGGAAAGAAAAGAACTAACCTAAGTCACTTTGGAAACAGTATTTTGAGTGTACACTGTAAGGCCAAAGACAAAAAGAGCTATATACAGATATTATGTTCTGGTTAATAAATTTGTTTTTCACAAGGTATGGATTAGCGAGTCAAACTATTTGATGTGTTTTCTAGGACTGTGGAAATGTTAGTAAATATATTGTGAATAGAGTCAGATTTCTCACTGTGGGAGAAAGGAGTTACGTATAAGGAAAAGGGAAAAGAGAGATGAACCCTGTGGTGTTGGGCTGGAGGCGGGATCAGGGTAATTCATGGTATGTCTCTCCATCTGTCTGTCAAGATAAGTAGATACAGATATGTGTGTATGTGTGTATACATGCACATATTTCCTACTCTACTACCGAGAGGGCCCAGAATGTCACCCAAGTAGAATGAGTACACCTCATGCCCAAAGTTTGGATTCTAAAAACTATTCTCCAATAAAAGGAGCCAGAATTGTTTTCTTTTGAGAAATAGCTGATTACAGAGCTGGGGCAGAGAAAATACAACATGAGGGGACTCTTTTAAAAATACAGGTTCTAATTCATTAGGGCTGGGGCACTGTTTGAGAGTCTGCATTTCCATTTTATTTATTTATTTTTTAGAAATTGGGGACCCAATTCAAGGGTCCCGCTATTCTTTTTTTAAATTTTATTTATTTATTTATTTATTGGCTGCGTTGGGTCTTCGTTGCTGCGCGAGGTCTTTCTCTAGTTGTGGCGAGCGGGGGCCACTCTTCGTTGCGGTGCGCGGGTTTCTCATTGTCCTGGCTTCTCTTGTTGCGGAGCACGGGCTCTAGGCATGCAGGCTTCAGTAGCTGTGGCATGTGGGCTCAGTAGTTGTGGCTTGTGGGCTCTAGAGCGCAGGCTCAGTAGTTGTGGCGCACGGGCTTAGTTGCTCCACGGCATGTGGGATCTTCCCAGACAAGGGCTCGAACCCGTGTCTCCTGCATTAGCAGGCGGATTCTTAACCACTGTGCCACCAGGGAAGCCCTCCATTTTATTTTTATTTTTATTTTTTAATTTATTTTTGGCTGTATTGGGACTTCGTTGCTGCACGTGGGCTTTCTCTAGTTGCAGTGAGCGGGGGCTACTCTTCATTGCGATGCGTGGGCTTCTCATTGTGGTGGCTTCTCTTGCTGCGGAGCACGGACTCTGGGCGCATGGGCTTCAGTAGTTGTGGCATGTGGGCTCAGTAGTTGTGGCTCACTGGTTTAGTTGCTCCATGGCATGTGGGATCTTTCTGGACCAGGGCTCGAACCCGTGTCCCCTGCATTGGCAGGCGGATTCTTAACCACTGTGCCACCAGGGAAGCCCTTATTTTATTTTATTTTATTCTATTCTATTTGAAGTATAGTTGTTTTGAAGTATAGTTGATTTACAATGTTTTACGGGAGTGCATTTCTGACAGGCTCCTGGGTGATACTGATGCTGCTGGTCCGAGGAGCACACTTTGATTAGTAGACAACTACTTACTGTAGATTATTACTCAAGAGACTCAAACATTGGATGTTGTGGGAGAAGTGACTTCCATTCTAAGAGTTTTGGTGGGGTCATTTAAACCTCCGGGATGCATTAATTTAGGGGGCAGTGTGGTAGAGTGTAGAGTGGAAGGAGCACTGGCTTGGGAGTCAGGCTGAATTTCATATGGTTTACAATCTGGGTGGCCTTGAACAATTTATTTCACCTTTTTTGAGCCTCAGTTTCCAGTTAGCAAAATAGATACCGTAAAATATCCCTAGCAGATTAGCATTAGAGAAAATGTGTTTAAGGACCTAGCATAGCTCTTGACACAGAGTAGGTGTTCAGAAAAGTGGTGACAATTATTATGCTGTAGAATCCTCTTTATTGGAAGACCAGAGCTGTGATTAATGTGCATGAACATTACTGTTTGGAACCTCAAAGTAGTTTTGCATCAGAGACAACTTACTTTAATTCATTGGCCAAAAGAAGGCTATGGTTACTTAAGTAAAATCATCTTGGCCTGATGAAAAATACTTGTTCTTGTCTGCCCTTGCATAATTAACTTTTACAATCATTTTAAGTCTTGGCCTGATGAAATGTGACAAATGATTCACTGATTCAAACAGATATTTGTTGAGCACCTTGTTACTCTGAGTCCAACAATCTTGAACTCTTACAACTTCCTGCATAGAGCGTAGTTCAGACCTGAGCTCCTTTTGAGCTCACTGCCCTCTCTCCCTCCTCTCCTCCTTCAGGAACCCCTCCACCGCCGAGCACGGGCTTCAGGTCGGGCTAATACTCTCTTAGCACCTTGTACACCCCTGTCATAGTGCTTGTCTCTACCAGCCTGCAAGCTTCTCTTCCTCTCCCTCTCTTCTCGTTTTCTTCCTGCAAACTTCTTGAAGGCATGATGCTCTTTGTAGCCCCATAGCAGAACAGTGCCTGAACTCAACTTGTTGAACTGATTGCTTGACACAGGACGTCCTCAAGGAGATCAGAGTCTGAGGTCTGTGGGAGGGTCAGGGAAGGCTTCCTGGAAAAGGTGATGCTTGAGCTGAGATTTAAGAGGAGATGGCAAGCAGGGGGAGGTAGCGTGGCTGGAAAACATGGCGTGTTTGGGGCACTGCACATGGTTTGGATGAACTGAAACATGGAGGGCAAAAGTGGGGGAGGGGGGTGAGTGAAGCTGGAGAAGAGGTAAGGGCCAGCACATGACAGACTTAAATGCAGCTGAAGAGACTGGGTTTTATCTTGAGGATAATGAGAAGCCAGTGAAGGATTTTAAGCAGGAATGTGTGGAGGGTGGGTCGAGGGTGAGATGTGATACAGAGAGTTGTACGTAAGCCTGGTAACCTGACCCAGCTGTTACCCATAATGCCTTTCTGGCCCGGAGCAGAGTGGTTTGCTATGGAAGTGCCCTTTGCCTGGCCTGCCTCACACAGTGTTTTGGCTGTACAGTGGGAGCAGACCTGGACAGGAGTCTGGCCCATGTTAAGGCAGAAGGTGCAGCCACCTCTATTCTGCAGAGTGAGTTGAATAGCAAGAGGCCCTTGGTGAATGCTTGGACCACCTTTACTGGGTTTCCTTACCAGGTCTGCCAGGTCCTAGCTATGGGGACATTAGAGAAGTTGCACCTCATCCATAGAATGGAGATGATACCGACCCTTCAGTGCTTTTGTGAGAACTGAATTAGATAATGATAATGAAAATAATAATGACCATTTAGTAAGCATCAACTGTGGGGCAGGCTGTGTTCCAGGTACATTACTAACTCATTAAAACATATATAGGGGCTTCCCTGGTGGCGCAGTGGTTAAGAATCCACTTGCCAGTGCAGGGGGCACGGGTTCGAGCCCTGGTCTGGGATGATCCCACATGCCACGGAGCAACTAAGCCCGTGCGCCACAACTACTGAGCCTGTGCTGTAGAGCCAGCGAGCCACGACTACTGAGCCCGCGTGCTGCAACTACTGAAGCCCGAGCACCTAGAGCCCGTGCTCTGCAACAGGAGAAGCCACTGCAATGAGAGGCCCGCGCCCACCGCAACCAGAGAAAGCCCACGTGCAGCAATGAAGACTCAATGCAGCCAAAAATAAAATAAATAAATAAGTAAATTTATTTTTAAAAACATATATAAAACATCAGAAATAGTGTTTAGTTCATGGTAGGTACTCAGTAAATATCAGATTCCTCCCCCCACCTCCTGCTGCTCATTGCACTTCCTATAGTTTGTCAGTAGCTGATAGATTATTGCCTTAGCACTACCTTCCAAAGGACTTTATTTATTCCCGCAAATCGACATAGAGAAAGAAAATAGTGAAGATTTCATTTAAGCCCAGGAAGCAGCCAGTGAGTAATTTCCAACATCATTTCATTAAGGAAGTACTTGGGGCTTGGAAATCAACTGTACTTTAACCAAATTATAGTTTAATACTGTTAGCCTTTGACCTTAATTTTTAGGTTCAGGGTCTTGGGCTTCTACAGAAATCAGACAGAACTGCTGCCTGTACTAAGACATTGTTCATGTGCTATTTTGATATTTAGTGCCCATCTTCAGACCAGATAATCAGAATAAACACCTGAATGCAAGCTGTGTTTAAAATGGAATATGTAAGGTTGTCTAAGCGTTGGGATGAGTTATGTGTCCTACCTGAGTCTGACGGGTTTCTGATGGTACTGGGCCATAGCTTTGTCTGAAAATAAATGAAAGCTCCCTCCATCCACAACCCCAGTCTTCAGGAACACTGCTCGTCATAGCCTTTCTTTTTCTTTCTTTGTGCAGGTTTCAGGTAACTAGATCCTCTTTGACAATATAAAGCATGGATTAAAACTAACTCCGTAGCAATCCCAGGATTATAGGCTCAGGAGAATAAACCTTGGATTGGGTTCAGTTAAGTCTCATTGTAAAGAAAGCAGCTATGGGAGAGGCATTTCTGAGCTTGGTTTCTGTTGATTCCTGGTTCCCCAAGATCAATTCTTAGGAGTGTCACAGTTCATTGTGCATACGGGACATGAGTGATTGTTCCTGAGAAGCATCATGGGTGCTGGCAGCAGTGGTTACACTTGAAAACTGACTGTGGTTCTGGCCCAGCCTTTATCCCTGGTCAACAGAGCAAAACTCAAGGAAAGCAGGAGTCATAGTCACTGAAACACTCATCTGCATACCTGTGTCCACACTGCCGCCCAAGTCAGAGGTTAGCTTATCCCTGGAGACTAGCATAGATCTAGAGAATTTTAGAATATACTCCATGTCTGACCTTCTTTCTTTCTTTCCTTAAAAGCTTCTCCTCCTCCCTATGGATATAGATTGCCCGATCTCAAATGCTGCCTTAAAGGGTGCAGGGTAGAGGATAAGAGTAATATGCAACTTCTCCCTTATTTCCACCTTTCATTTTCCAGCAACAGCTGCAGGCATATGTGGCCTGGGTGAACGCACAGCTGAAGAAGAGGCCAACAGTGAAGCCTGTGCAGGACCTGCGACAGGATCTCCGGGATGGGGTGATCCTGGCGTATCTCATCGAGATTGTAGGTCAGTTGGCCCTGGACTCCGATGCTAGCATAAACCAGAACATGGCCTCTTATATCCTCCATATGCCCTTCAGAGCAGATTGCTTCTTCTTTAAAATAAATGGAAATGGGACTTCCCTGGTGGTCCAGTGGTTAAGAGTCTGCACTTTCACTGCACGAGGCACAGGTTTGATCCCTGGTCGGGGAACTAAGATCCCGCATACTGCGGCCAAAACATTTTTTTTTTAAAATTTTATTTATTTATTTATTTATTTATTTATGGCTGTGTTGGGTCTTCGTTTCTGTGCGAGGGCTTTCTCTAGTTGCGGCAAGCGGGGGCCACTCTTCATCGCGGCGCGCGGGCCTCTCACTGTCGCGGCCTCTCTTGTTGCGGAGCACAGGCTCCAGACGTGCAGGCTCAGTAGATGTGGCTCATGGGCCCAGTTGCTCCGTGGCATGTGGGATCTTCCCAGACCAGGGCTCGAACCCGTGTCCCCTGCATTGGCAGGCGGATTCTCAACCACTGCGCCACCAGGGAAGCCCCAAAATTTTTTTAAAAAATAAATGAATAAAATAAATGGAAATGGAAGTAAAGAAGACTTAAGATACTTGCCCAAGGTTCCTTCATTGATTTATTGTCAGTAAACACTGTGTTCCAGGTGCCGTGTTAAGCTTTGGGAATATGATGATGAGCACAGTCTAGGCTCTCAAGAGTCTCCCAATCTAGTTGGAAAGACTGGAAAGTGAAGTCACTTCCATTAATGTACTTAGCATTCTGATGGGGCAAGTACAGATAGGAGCACATGGGGGGACACCCAACCCAGTCTTAGGGGTTGAGGGATGGCTTGCCAGAAGATTTGATGTCTAGACTGAGGCTGGAAAAGGAAGCGGTAGCCAGGCAAAAAGAAGGTGTGTTAGCAGCAAAAGGACCCCTCTACGGTATTCACTACCATGATGCTTCCCAAGAGACCTTGTTTTCTTGAAGCCCCGGAGTTGTTGCCGGTCATTCTTATTAGATGGTATCATAACCTTATTTCCATAGCATTTGTCTGTAGCTCTGTTATTATTTCTCTCACCAAAAGGTAATTATTTACTATCTATTTCTCCTGTATAGACTGAGCTCTTTAAGAGCGGTACAGTATAATTTTTTTTCTGTTTCTACAACGCCTAACCAAGTGCCAGACACCCAGTAGGTACTCAAACATTCATTGTCATGTAAGTCAGCTTACCTTACTTAGAGTCTTTGAGGGATGTGGGGTTTGCAAGTGGTATGTAAGAAGTCAGGTTTGCAACAGGCAGCCTGCCCATGAATACCTCATTCAGACAGCTCATGGATTCATTAGAGTATTCACTTATAGTGATAGTAACCATGGTAATAGTAATAGCAGCTGCTATTTATTGAACACTATCTCATTTAATTTCATTTGATCATCAACCTTTGAGAAACATAATAGCCCCATTTTCAGGAAACAAACTTAAAAGAGAATTTATAAAAATAAGTAAATTCATTGAGTACTTTATATATATATATATATGTATATGTATATATCAAGCATCGTGCTAAGCATGCTACTTTGATGGATTTATGATATGGATATGATGTAAGTAGGATTTCACCCATTTTATAGGATTTAGAAAGGTTAAGCAACTTTACAGCGTCACATAACTGTAAGTGGCAAAGCAGAGATACAAACCTAGATCTGCTTTAATTCCAAAGCTCATTTTAAACATTTAATTTTTCATTCATTTGAATAGATTATACTGGAAATATAATCAGTTAGAAAATCCAGACAACACAAGAGGATATAAAGTCGAAAGCCACTTTTCCACCTCTGTCCCCCTGCCAGCTACCTGCTCTTTCTAGAGGCAACCAGTGTTAGCAGTTTCTTGCTTTTATGTCCCAGAGGTATTCTATGCATATAACAAGCGATATGAATGTGTATTCTTGTTTTCCCCAAACCCAGGTTCTTAAATGCTGCGTTCTGTTGTGACTTGGCTATATAGAAAAATTCACAGAATTCACTGCCTTATTTCCCATTCTTTCTTTAGCCAGCCCTCACTGGGCTTTTGATACCACTACTCCCCTGAAACTGCTCTCCTCAAGGCCACAACCTCTGCCTTGTCAAATCCAGTGGCCAGGCCTCAGTCCTTGCTGTATTCAACTTAGCAGAATCTGACACAGTGGATCACTCCCTCCTCCTCCAAACACCTTCTCCCCTTGGTCTCCAGGACCCTGTGGTTTCGAGTTTTCCTCCTTCCTCACTGGCCTCTCCTGTTTGCTTTGCTGGCTTTCTCCTCCTTCCTGACCTCTAAATGTTGAAGTTCTCCTTAGAGGCTTAGACCTTAGTCCTTGTATATTCTCTATCCCTAAGTGAGCTCTTCCCAAATTTGTATCTTTAGCCCTAAGCTTTTCTAGCCCTAGCTAGCCCTAAGTTCTAGACATGAATATCAACTTCCTGTTCAACATCTCTGCTTGGATGTCTAAAATGCAGCTCTCGGGAATTCCCTGGCGGTCCAGTGGTTAGGACTTGGCGCTTTCACTGATGAGGGCCTGGGTTCAATCTCTGGTTGGGTCAAAAAAAAAAATGCAGCTCTCACTTCATGTGTCGTAATCAGAACTTTTCCTTCTCCCCACTGATCCCTCTATCCTCTGAGATTCTTCATCTGACACATCACAGTACCATTCACCCAGCTGTTAAAGCAGAACACTTAGAAGTTGTCTTTTATTATTCTCTTTTCCTCATATATCATATCCAGTCCTTCACATGTGCTGTGTGCTTTATATTAAAAATGTACCCAGGAGCTTTGCTCCGGTGTGGGTCTGGACCCTTGCGTAGTCTCGATGTGCAACCGATCCCGGGTTAAGATGGAGCAGGGAGCCAAGGGCCTGAGCCGGTGGCATGCGGCTTCACACCAGTTCACAGAGGAGACTGAGAAGTCAATGTCCATCTTGGACGTGTCTTCATCTCCTGGAAGCAGTGGAGTGCACACCTCTTGGAACCATGGCCCATCAGGTATTCAACACGTCCCTCAGTGCACAGAGCTGGAGAGGATCCCCTTGGTCTCTGCTGAGGCACCCAGGCAGAATGCCAGTGAAATGGGGCCACAGTTCAGTATGTTGCTGCCTGACCACGGTGTGAGCCCCCAAGTGACTTTCACTCCTTCCCAGATGATTTACTCAGGGAATGTCTCCTTCTCAGCCAGGAATGATGATTTTCCAGGGGCCCCAAGCAATGCCCTTAGGAGAGCCCAGTATTCCAGGGGTGGCCACGACCTTTGGTGGGAATCTAAGGATGCCCCCCAATGGGCCGCCAGTCTCACCTGCCAGTGGAATCCCAATGATGTCCCACATCAGAATGCGAACAATGCCTTATTCTGGCCTCCCAACAGTAACTTCTAACAGAGACCCTTTAACACCTAAAACATTATTGTATCCAACCGTGCCTTCCACTGAGGCCCAGGCAATGCTCCCCTCTTTGGCTCAGATGTTGCAGTCTAGAAACCCCACAACGTTGGGATGCCCCCAGCTGGATCCCATTATTGCTGGCTTTGGAATCCCAGGGCTCTTTTGTAAGCCAGCCAGTCTCCCAGGAAGACCCCTTCCTACCTAAGTAGTCTTTACCTGCTCCACGGAGAGCAGAGCAGTATTCCGGGGCCCAGGAAAGGGCTCCCAGGAGGAGATCCCCAGCTTTAAGCCCTTACCACTGCAACTGTGAGAAAAGCTTATACTAAGGGCTCCCACCTCATGAATCACCAATGCAAACACACAGGTGAAAGGCCCTGTAAATGCATGTGGGAAGCCTGTACTTGGTCCTTCTTCCGATCTGATGAACTTGGAAGACATACTCGGATACACACCAAATACCGACCACATAAATGTGACCAGTGCAGCCAACAATTCATGAGATCTGACCATCCCAGGCACCACCAAAGGACTCATATGCGGGTGCCAACATCCCCAGACCCACCGGCTGACAATGGACATATGGCTGGTCCTCCTCCTGCTCCTGGTCTTTAGGTCAATCTGCTCTTCCCCTCATTTTGACCTTTCTGCCCAGATCCTGCCTGCCTCTGACCAGCTAGTCTCTTTGGTAGGCGTAGGCTTTGATGAAGACAGAAAGATTATGAGGCAGTGTTGACGCCCATGTGAGCTCTGGATCTAGTCAGAGCTCAAAAACTGTCTTGGATGTCCTCACATCTCTGGGGCCACCTACTTTTGTGCCAAGTTCAGCCACGTGGGAAGATGGAGCAAAGTAGAGATTGGGAGCTTTATAAAAAGCTCTTTATCTTACGTCATTCCCAGCTTGAAACCCTTTAGCGACTCTCCTTTGCCTGCTGCATAAAATCCAACTTCCTTATCTTGGTCTTTGACAGTTTCCAGAGCCAAGACTATGTTCAGATTCTGAATTTACCACTTACTAGCTATGTGACCTTGGGAAAGGTCTTTGATCATTATGCCAGGTTCCCTCTTCTGGTAAAAGAAAAACAGTGTTAGACTGTCGTGAACACATCTTATGTACAAAACCAGATTCTCTCCGGCACTCACCAGCCGCATACCCAGAGTTTGTCTCCTCCCATCATTTCCAGACTTGGATGGAATGACCCCACAGGACATGGGATCTGGTATCTCAAGTAGCCACTAGCAACCCAGGAATGTGGAAGAGTTAGTGCTCCTGGGGTAACATTTGACTAATGGGAGACGGGAGAAATCCAGGTGATAAATTCCCTCTTCTTCCCTCCCTTCCCTGAACTGGTGCAAGATACCATTTCTCCCACTGGGGAGACCTCCCAAGTAGCCAGTGGACACAGCTTTTGTGCTTCTTCGAGGCTTGTCATGAAGCAGACTCATCCTGCTATCACATGGCATTACCTTCTGTTCTTCCTTGTGTTGAGTCCCTTTTTTTACTCTCAATGCCCTGTAATCACCCATATAAACATTGGTACTTTAAAAAATTAATTAATAAATTAATTAAAAATTAAAAAAAAAATGTACCCAGTATCTGACTTCTCACCTCCCAGCTTCTTCCCAAACCATCATTATCTCTTGCTTGATTGTTTTCACTTCCTTTCTAACTAATCTCCCTATTTCCTCTTCACATAATCTATGTCCACACAGAGTCAACTTTTAAAAACATAAGTCAGATCATGTAACTCCCTTACCTCAAACCCTCCGTTGGCTGTCCATTACACATAGAATAAAATTCAAGGTCTTTGCTCTTTTCCTCTGGTCCCTAAAGCTCCACATGACCTGGCCTTGCTTACTTCTCCACCTTACCCTAGGACTCGACTCCTCACTCTCTCCACTCCAGCCCTATGGTCTTGTTGCTGTTCCTCAGATAAGCTGAGCTCATTGCCACCTTGGGGTTGGGATCTGTGGATTCTCAGCCTGGAATGCTTCCTCCGCAAATCTTAACCTCTCTTACTTAATTCAAGCCGCTGCCCAAATGTGTTATCAGAGAGACCGTGATCACTCTTCTTTGTCTTTCCTCATAGTACTTATCACTACCCGAAATTATATCGAAGATTTATTTGTTATCTTGATCATCTGTCATCCCTACAGATATAAACTCTATGATGGAAGGAAAGACGAAGTCTTGGTCATTGCTGTTTCTCTGGTGCTTAGAACAGGGCCTGGCACACAGTGGGTGCTCGATGAATATTTACTGAATGAAAAAATGTACGCACAGCAATTTCACAGGCCCCTGGGAATAAATTTGAAAATCTGAAGGCCCTGCAAAAGGCTTTCATTTTCCTATTCCCCATCCAAATTACAAACACCAAGGCCTAACTCACTTGCATATTTATAGATAATCTTAGTGTTTACATCAAATATTCTCTTTCTCTGTGTCTGGCTACTATGAAACTGTGGTAGTACTGCTCCCCATAACTTCATATATTTTCTTTATTCTCACAGCAGGAGAAAAGCTGAGTGGTGTACAGCTGAGTCCCAGTAACCAGCAGGAGATGAAGAATAATGTGGAGAAAGTGTTACAGTTTGTAGCCTCCAAGAAGATTCGTATGCACCAGACTTCAGCTAAAGGTCAGTGCTTCATCCTGTCCATGGTGGGTGGGTACACTCATCTTTACCTGGTGATTGTCACCCTCAGAAGAACTATCTGTCGTGTAGCTGAGGGTTCCGAGTAGACTTGAGTAGGATTAGGCCCACGACCTCGTATCATTTTTCCATAAAGAAAATTATCCTCTTGGGACAGAGTGATTATCAAAATCCAAGTGCTTTGGAAACCTGGGTGAAGATAGAAGTTCTCTATTCATTTTAACTGAGTAAAGTTTTGCTTGAGTGTGTGTAGGAAGATTAACAGAAAAGAAATGATAAAATTGTGGTATTAATTTTAGAATGTCTTGTTTAAGTTATCAAAAATGAAGATAGATTATGTTTTTTGAGTTTTTTGAGCCACATGGCCAGAAGAGGACACCTCTCAATCCAGTCTGAGCCCAGGCTGCAGGGAAGAAATGGTGTAGGTGTCCTCAGAAGGCACAAGCTCCCAGGTCCTCTCACTGTTTCTGTAGAACCGATTATAATCTGGTTCTGTTTCAGCTTCAGTTTCTGGGCCTGATTGCCTGTGGCTCTGATGAGAATGGGGGCAGGAGGGAGCCCTCCTTTCGTGTGTTATTAGTGTTCTCTGTGTTGGGCTCATTCAGGCGGGGCAGATACTGACCATTGAGAGTGCCTGTAGAAGGTATCAATCAATCCTTTTGGAAGCCTTGCATATTTAAAAGGCTATGAAACTGAAAAATAGAATTTTACCTACTTCCTTATGTTAACCAGACCTATTATATTTTTTTCTGCCTGCATTTCTCTTTTTTTCTAGGACAAAATTTAGAATGCCATCATATCTCTAATCTGGTCCCCATGAGGAGTGGGCTTGGGGATCTGGCCCATTAAAGTCGGCTATTTTGAGGGAACACTGCCGTTCAGGACATTATTGTCTTTTACCTGGAGAAGTGCAGCAGCTTCCTAATTAGTCCCACTGCATCCATTTCTGTCCCCCTCCCCTCTGCTCTCCACACCGCAGCCAGAATGATCTTTCTAAGAGTATATATGCTCATGCCATTCCTCTGCATCTGAGGGCCCTTAGGAGAGAATCCAGAGTCCTCCCCCTGGCTTACCATGCCCTTTCTGACCTGACCTCCAGTTCATCCTTCTCCATCTTTCACCCTCTCCCCCTGAACTCTGAGCTCTGGCTATGCTGAACTGCTTTCTGTTCCTCTTCCACAACGTGTGCCGTAGAAATATAATGTGAGTCTCATACATGACTTGAATGTGTCTAATAGCCACGGTTAAAAAAAAAAAGAAAACGAAATGGTTGAAAATAATTTTAATAATATATTTCACTTAACCCAACATATCCAAAGTATTATCAGCTCAACATATAATCAGTGTAAAAAACTATTAATGAGACATTTTACATTCTATTTTTTGTACTAAGTCTCATGAGATTTTTCATTCTATTTGTGTGTGTGTGCTAGGTTAGTACTAGCACATTTCAGTTCAGACTACAGCTACCTTTTAAGTGCTCAACAGCCACATGTGGCTAGTGGCTCCCATACTGGATGGCGCAGTTCGGGTGTGTCGTGCTGTCTCACCTCTAGACCTTCATGCCTGCTGTTACGTTCTCTTGGAATACTCTTTTCCTTCCCTTCCCTCATCTGATAAACCATTAATGGTCAGTCACGTCTCAGTTTAGAACTCACTTCCTCTGGGAATCCTTCCCTGAGCCCTCTAGACTAGACAAGATGCTTCTACGCTAAGCTCCCAAAGAATCCTGTACTTCTCCTCTCATACGTTATTGTACTTTATTGTAATTGCTTTCGAGTACTCTGTCTCCCTGTTGAACACAGAGAGCTTGATTGCCTTGCTTACCTGCTCACTAGCAAATACGTAGTCACTGAATGAGTCCTCAGCTGTCTGCCTCTCTCTTAGGACCTCTCGGTCTGTTCCGATCCTCAGATATCGTGGAAGGCAACCTGAAGTCTATCATGAGGCTGGTCCTGGCCTTGGCAGCTCATTTCAAACCGGGCTCCAGCAGGACAGTGAGCCAAGGGCAGGACGCCAGAGCCCCTCTGCAGAGTCACCAGCCACACTGTGCCACTGCTGTGGCCCAGGGAGCAGCTGCCGCCCTAGCCGATGTGTGTCACGACATGTCACGGTCAGGGCGGGATGTCTTTCGATACAGACAGAGGTAAGGATGGAAATCTGGGGATGGGAACTCAGCCCACTCTGATATTTCTTCCCTTAAATGATATAGTGCAGTAAATGGAAATATCACCTAAACAGCCCACATTGCAGAAAAGAACATGGAGTGGAGGTTGGAGAGGGCGCTCCAAAAGAGAAAAAAGGCCGTTTCTTTTAGAGATGTTTATTTTGCCTTTAGTAGAAAGTAAAGGAATCGTATATGTAATTGTTTGCTTTGGTGCGCAGAATTTTATTTTATTCTTTAAAATATTCATTTATTTATTTATTTGGCTGCATCTGGTCTTAGTTGCGGCATGCGGGATCTTTTAATTGCGGCGCACGGACTCTTGGTTGCAGCCCCGCAGGCTTCTCTCTAGTTGTGGCGTGCAGGCTCTAGAGTGCATGGACTTAGTTGCCTCGCGTCATGTGTGATCTTAGTTCCCTGACCAGGGATGGAACCCGTGTCCCCTGCATTGGAAGGTGGATTCTTAACCACTGGACCACCAGGGAAGTCCCCAGAGTTTTAAATATGTGCCTTTGGCACAGTGTGTTTTCTGCACTGGGAGATATATGTGGGAGCAACATCCCGATTCATCCCTGAGTCTCCCCCTGGAGTGTATCCTAAAGGGCGGGCTGTCCTAGAGAGTCATGGCAGGAAACGCTTTGTGGGTTGTGCGTCTGCTGAGAGGGAACACGACTCTGAGGTGTTGCAGAGATTGGTGAAACTACTGGTTTTTTGTATCTGCCTTTCTTACTAGGTTTCAAGCGTCCTTAAGGCAGGGGCTTTGCCTTATTCATCTTTTTTCCCATAGTGCTCCCAAAGTGGTGTCTATCAGTACTTGTGGGGTTGACCTGAAGGACTGACACCTTCTCCTTTGCTGGTGCCCTCTGCCTTTAGGAACAGCAGCGTGGATGAGGAGATTGAGAACCCATGCTGGAGCGTGCGAGCCCTGGTGCAGCAGTATGAAGGGCAGCAAAGGTCCCCGTCCGAGTCCAGCTGCTCCAGGTAACTGTGGCCTCAGATTCTTCACCACTACAGTCCTCCCTACGAGCTGAATTGTGGGGATGCTTAGGGTTGTCAGCGTCAGGTAGTAATGCAACAGGCAATAAGGCACTGAAGCCCTTCCTCTTTCCCTCAGTCTATGTTTGGCGTTAAAGGGGTAGCCCTCAGCACTGTCTGTGGTTTTGTGCTGACAGGAGGGGTAGGCTGGGATGCTTGTGAATTTCCTACATACCAGTGCCACTGCTTCGCTGTGTCCACATGGGGGCGTGACTGGGACCTGCTAGGGCCCAGCCCGATGGTTCTGATATTTGCATATCAGCTGCCAGTGTTTATGAGAGCCAGTTCCATTGCACTGTCTTTGTGCCTGAGTCTGACTCTTAAGTTATGGCCTGAGAAGGCTGTATAAAGTTCATAACAAGAGAAAATGAGCAGAGTTGTCTTAGAGCCTTTAGAATGTTCCCAGCTTTCATTTACAGGGCTGGGAATTGTGGCTGATTAGTACACATTTGAGTGGGCTAACAATGTGTGTGACTCTAGCTGAAAAATGTTGTCTATATCCCTTAGAGCCAAATGCAGAGACCAGAACAGGACACAGTGCTCTAATAAAAGCCTGATCAATGCCAAGTATAGTGGCAGAAAAAGATTACTTTCCTGGCTCATGTAAATCATGCTCCTATAAACACATCCCCAGATCATGTTAGCTTATTTACTAACTTCATTTCATTGCTGAATCATATTTAATTTATGCTCTTATAACCTTTTCTCTCTTACCTCAACCCAGGGTTAGTCTGTTCTAGTTCAGCCTAATTGTTCTTTGTCTAATATGTATGTATTTTATGTGTTTGTTTTCTTCCTTCTATTTATTTTCCTAATAAAATTCCATCTCAGTTTGATGGACCATTTTCTAATTTGCTGAGGTCACATGGAATTCTCTCCATCATTTTAATATACTGGTAACTTTGCTCGACTTTAATTTTCACATTTAATAGTTGTGGTTTTTTATTTTTAAAATTCACATGACATTAAATTAACCATTAATCATCTTAAAGTGTACAATTCAGTGGTATGTAGTACCTTCATTAATATTGTGCAACCGTCACTTCTATCCAGTCCAAAGAGATTTTCATCACCCCAAAAGGAAACCTTGTACCCATTAAGCAATAGATGTGCTTTTATTGAGGATCTAAACCATTTCTTCCTTGCTTGCTGCTTGGACTATCACTTGGTGCAGAATCAAAGGAGATTTCATTGTACAATGAGATCTGTTGCTTCCTGCATGGCTTCAGGCCTTTTACTTTTCTGTGCCTGATAGTGCTTTCCAGAGTTAGAGAGAGAAAAAAAGAGTCTGGATTTTTTCCTGAGAGCACCTGCTTTGCTGCTGTCTGGCAGAACTCAGACTGGGAGCAGGGGTACGAGACCGTGTGAATTAGGGGCCATTGGAAATCAGGCTTCAGTGGGCCGACAGTGACAGTTTTCTAGGCGAGGGGTCAGAGAATAGTTTGCTTTTCTCTTTCTCTCCTTCCTGATTTGGTCGTTTTCTTCTGAGCCAAGCTCTCACCTCTTTGGGATGCTCAGTCAGCACGCTGGGACCCAGAAGGCTCTGGCACATTCTGCCCCACTCCCCCCCCCTCCGCCAGCCCCCACTCAGGGGGAGTCCACCTAATGTCTAAGTGATCCATGAAGGCCAGGAGATCCCTGGTATGTGATTCAGAACGGGGAGTGGTTCAGAAGATAGGAAAGATAGGCCCTTATGTCCAATCCCCTCCCCCTGCTCCTTGAGAGACATCCTGGCAAAGCCCTGCCCGACTGCCCGCCTGTTGCTTCGTAGACCTGTAGACCTCGGGCCAGCCTCTCACCATATCCAAGCAAAACGATCCTTAGTTGGGAAAAAAGAACACATGAAACGCTCGAGGGGACGGTGCGGGGAGACAGGCGTTCGGCGGGTTTCCGGGGGAGCCCCCTCCCACGAGGAGCCGGGTTAGACCCACCCCGACCTCCGTGCCCACGAAGGCAGGGTTCAGAGCGGAGAAGGCACCGCTATCAGTTCTGGGCTTCTCCAGACCGGGACCACAGACCCCTCCCTCTGCCGACCGGCGGCCTCTCCGGTGCCTCGCCAGGGGCTCCCGCTGGGCCCCGCAGCCCCGCCCCGCTCTGCCGGGAGCTCAGTCGGCCGGCCGAGCGCCAGCCTGGGTCCGAGCCCGGCGCTGCCTGGCCGCAAGTGACAGCCTGGGAAGCGGGGGAGGGCGTCGGGAGGGTGGGACCGGGGAGGCGGTGCGGAGCTGGGATCGCCGCCCGCCGCCCGCCGCCCGCCCGGGACTCGACCGCGCAGCCGGATCTGCGGGCAGCCTTTCTCCGGTGGGTCGGAGATGGGTTGAAATGCCTGCGCCCGGGGGCACGTCCGGAGCCGCGCGGCCGCGGAGACCACGATGCCGCTGCCGGAGACCCGCAGCCTGCGAGGGGAGGCGGCTTCCGCCGAGGCCGGGCCGCTGCAGTGTCTGAGCTGCCGGGACAGCGCGCCTCAGAGCCGGGAGCATCCCCGTCCCTGGGGCCGCGACGCCTGCTCCTCTGTCCTCCCTCCTCCCTCTCGGGACCGGGGCGAGCGGCTCTGGTAGTCGGCCTGCCCGTGGAGTCGTTCTTCGGGCCTCAGCGCGGGGAGGCATGCCCGAATTGGGGAGCGCTGTGACTTTCAGCCTCCCACTTCACCCCGGGAAGCCGACTTGCTGAAGCCGGAGCCACGAGGGGGACCATGGGAGGGACGCAAGTCAAATGGTGAGGTGAAGCCACTTTGGCTTTGGAGGTGGGAGGCGTGGGTGGCAGCAGGGCCAGGACTGGAGGATGCTGTTGGCCAGAGACAGGCGGGGATCGGTGGGGGCGCCCTACTGGGGAGAACAGGCTGCTGGCCTGGGATTGTCACTGTAAAATACAGTGGGTTTAGGAAGCTGCAACCAGCATAGGGGAAGGAGTGGCCCTTGACCCTGTCTGGTCTCTACTGAAGGAGGCACTTCAGGACGGAACAGAACTCATATTGCCTAGTACCCGTTTTTTTAAAAAAATTGATTTGACTCTAATTTGAAGGTAGCTCTTCTGGGAGATTGTTTGTCTGATAAGATTGGAGAGATGTTAGACCTGTGGGAATTAATAATGTATCAGTCAGACCCAGTTTGTAATCACTTGTTCCCTGACTTGACAGGATTATGATGGCAAGTAGGAAATTACTTGTTTTATAAAATAGTGTTTTAAAGCTAATCAGGGAGAGCCTAAATCATATAATTAATTAGCATTAAAATACTTTTGTCTGACTTGAGGCGGAGGATTTAGTGTACCATCCTCATCCGTGAGGTTCTTCTTGGGGAGGCGGCAAGATGCCTGCTCTGACATGTGCCTCGGATTTTTCTTCCTCAGATCCTTTACCTTTTGACTTGGCCAGTTAGTTTCATGGTTCTACCTCTCTGTGGCCTCACACACTGGCAGCCCCAATTCAAGAAAGAGAAATGTTGTTTTCCTTTGGCTGCTCTGCCACTCCCCCAGTGGGGCTGGATATGCAGATATCCGCCTCTTTCTGCCCTTATATGGGAGACAGCTCACTTGGGAGGGAGCCGGTGGAGCTGAGCATGCGTCTCTGCTTTTAGGAAAGCATTTTTCTGCCTGCATCCTAGGTTCACACCACCCCTCCCACCCCCCCCACCCCCTTCGTCTCACACATACCCACACTTAGTGGTCCAGCTAAATGCAGGCAAGGGAACATGTCAGCCATAACACCTTGTCAGCTGAGAAAGTGTTGTCTTATCATTTCTCAAAGAGGAACAGCTGGTGCAGACCTCTTTCTGCACTTGGATCCCCATTTCTATAAGAAGGTGGATGCTGAGGCCTGAACAGTCATAAATCTGTTCTTATGAATGACATAGTACCCTTAGACTAATGCTTTTCCAGCAGCTAATGCATGTTGGCCTGGAAGTCAGATTGCCTAAGTGGTGAAAGATGGATAAGAGAGTTCTATAAAGCAATTACCTTTTCTAAATACCACTTCTTGCCTCTCTCCACCCATCTTGCCTGTTTGGGTTGTAGATCTATAGATATGGTTAACCAACTTTTTTTTAATTTGAAGAAGCAAAAAACTAAAATTTTTTCTGTGGTTCTAATAAGGATGAGGGTGTGTTCCTGGTTGAGGTCATTCCCACCAAAGCCCAAAACTCTGGACAACGAGGAGGTTGAGACACTAGTCCTCAGGCTGCTTCAGAGATTTTTGAAATCTCTTGCTAACTCCACTGTGCTTGGCTCTTGTTTTTAGTGGTTTCTAGGCAGATGAAATGTTAACTCCTGATCGTGGCTGGGAGGATTAGCCTGGGAGACTTCAGGGGCACATTAAGTGGGTCAATGAATCCAAGACACTTTCACTGTTGTCTGGGTGATGGATTTGGAAAGAATTCCTGAGAGGGGGCTGGGTGTGCAGACCCCACAACCCCTGAGACTGTTTCAGTGCTGATGTTCTCAAGGTGTGGTGCAAAGAAAGATGGCTCTTCAGATGGAAGCATCAGCAACATTCCCATCGTGTCCTGTAGATTTGCTTCTGGAGATTTAAAATTCTGCTTCCCTAAAAATGCAAACAGTTCCTTCCAAGGCTAGTAGTTATACTAGAATTTAAGAATTGTTGCAAGGTTTCTGATGACAGTTTGAAAACAGTGTGGCAGAGATATGAATAACTCCTTGATGGCAGTAAATCAAGTAAACCTTTACCATCCCCTAGCAGGTCTTTTCCCCTTTTGACATATTATCCTTTTCTGTATCATGTCCTAGCTTTGTTGATATGTCACTGCTCCTTTACCCAGCCTGGCACTGTCCACACTCCAGCAGTTTCTCCCCTCTGAGGCACCCTCCACACCGTCCCCTACTTTGGGATCAGCCCAGAGCTGATCTGCCATTATTACTCTGCTGTTATTGCATGTGTCAGTGAAAGATCAGCATATTGGAAATAGATTTTCCTTCCAGCTCCCAAAGCTGCTAAAACACATACTACATCAGCCCCTGAACTTGGGCCCAGGGATGATGGTGGAGGAGGTGGTGGTTAAGTAAAAAAGAAAAACAAAAAGCCAAACCAAACAAGACTTAGAGTTCTTTAAAATGCTAGATTATCCATCCTTCTGGTAAATCTCTTCTCAGTGAGTTAGGCTTAAAAGCAGCCTTGTTGTGGAAAAGACTTCCTGGGACTGGGTCATTCATTCATTCAATATTCATTTCATTCATTTAACCATCTCATCGTTCATTCAACAAACATTTGTTCTTGCTGTGGGCCAGGCACCGTGTCAGGCAGTAGGAGTTAGATGAATAAGAATACGTTTCTGGGATAAATTAGGAAAGCTGGCTTCTAAACAACGGTTCGCAATAATTGTTTCTCTTTCTTTTCTTTCCGTCACAGCCTGACTTCCCCCAGTCCTATCCACAGTGCAAAGAGTGACTCCATTATAACCCAGTCAGAGGAGAAGGCAGATTTCGTGATTATTCCCTCTGAAGGAATAGAGAACAAAACAGGTACTATTTCTCAGCCTGCCTGCGTTGGCTCAAGGAAGAGCTTCAAGAGTGTGGGAGTCCTGACTGTCTCCTTGGCCTTCTCCCTCCACATTCTGTGCATGCAGGGTCCACTCTAGAGAGCTCTAATGCTTTGTAGGCAGTGAATGTTGTATCCTCTCATAGATTGTCACTTCTGATGTCCTAGCTGTCAAATATCCTGCAGCAGTGTAGACAGGCTGTTCATTAGCCGGCTGCCTATGAGTTAGGAGATGACTTTGAAACAGGCAGAAGCCTACTCAAGTTAACAGTTTTTATTATTTCTGTGTTATGCAAATAATTTCAGTGCTTCTTTAACTTAAATTGGGGCCAGGAATATATAGTAGCAGGTGAGGCGTCTGTGAGAACATACAGCACAGAGCAGGTCTGCCTCATGTTTGGTATAAAGGCTACAGAAAGGACCACAGAGTTCCCTTTGTGTAGACTTCTTCCTCTGTCTCGGTCAATCTTTTTCTTATATTAAACACAGAGGAGAGCATGGAAGAAGCAAAGCACAAGACTTAGAGTTTTATTTGCTTGTAAGGGATATAATGAAACTGAAGCCCTCTGAAGGAAAACTGGAATTAAATTCTTCCTTATTCCATTTCCCATCTAGCCCTGGCATTAGTACTAAAAAGTCAGTCTTGTTCCTGAGTCAGAAATTCCTGGCACCCTGGGGAGGGAGAGGGAGGCCTTTACAGAGTGCTTGCTCTGAACCAGCTACCACGGGCCCTGCACATAGGTTACCTCATTTAGTCACACAACAACCCAGAGGGATTATACTTATCATATTCATTCTTATGAACGAAATCAGAGCAAAGAGACTGTAAAGATAGGGAAATAAAACCAGAGAGAGAGAGAGAGAGATGAAACACTTTGTACAAGTATGGTTTGTTTCCTTTGTGACTCACACAATGTTATATGTGAAAGGGGTTCAGTCATAGCAGAATGGTTAAAGGAATTTGAGTTGAGGTCTTCCCTCTGAAGCTCCAGAGCAACCAACAGGAATTTTGTTTTCATTGCCTCTGACAGCTTCTCCCTTTGTAGCTGGCAGGATCAAGCTCTAGGAATGCCAGTTCTAGAGAATTAAGAGTAAAATCTGTCCCATACCAAGATTCCCAGGGAGTCTTATTGCTTCCTTAAGGTTCGAAAGAGGATGGATCTCCCCAACCGAGTAAGCGTCACTCCGTGAGCCTGGAGTCAGTCAATGGCCAGTTCTTTCTGTCTCACAACCCCACCTGGTGGAGAGTCCAGTCCGTGCAGTGAGAGCAGGTTCAGCAGGCAGGTGACCTGGCCCTGTGAACACACAAGACTGTGACTGCTTTCTGCCTGCAACTCAGTTTCCTTCAACATGAACTGTACTCCCTCCTTTCCTCTTGTAGAGGAGACAGACTCTCCATTATCCCGGGACTGGAGACAAGGCAGCCCCCGGCCCTATCTGGAGGCTTCATGGGAAGAACAGCTGTTGGAACAACAAGAACATTTGGAAAAAGAAATGGAGGAAGCCAAGAAAATGATATCAGGATTACAGGTAGCTCTTTCCCTCATAGTTTGTCTTTGGTGCACCAATTTTTTTCTTTTTTTTTTTTTCTTGGCTATGCTGCACGGCTTGTGGGATCTTAGTTCCCCGACCAGGAATTGAACCCCGGCCACGGCAGTGAAAGCGCTGAATCCTAACCACTGGACCACCAGGGAATTCCTGCACCAATTGTTTATTATTTTTAAGTCACTAGGATCAGTTGAAAGTAAACTGACTCAGTTATGTATGAGGTCAGAATTGGGGAGTTTACATAGAGGGAGTAGTGCACGAAGAGCAGAAAATCCCTTACAAGGGGGTATGGGCCTTAAATGGGCCTCAGGGACTCTTGTTGACAGCATAGCTGTTAGGAGTTCTGCAAGCATGGGAGCCATATCCACCGTTACCGAACATCTACTCTGGCTCTCTGCTTTGTGGGTGGGTTTCTCCCCTGTCTGCAGCCGCAGACCTGCAATGGCAGCTTTCACCAAAGAATGGCATTGTGAAGAGTCAGGATTTTCTCCTAGGAATTCACCATCAGGAAGGCTGTAAATGCCAGTAATGCTGCAGGTCTCTGCCTGGTCTAGCTAAGGGATTTAGCTCACTCTTAGTGCATTTGTAAGTGGACGCCAAGGCATAATGATCAGGTAGAAGAGCAACAAAGCCCTTCAGTTTTTCCAATACCTTCAGTGCCAGCAAATCTCCCCCAGAGGCCAACTGACCCACTTGACTTAGTTCCTACCCTGAATGACCCCCCTCAATCCTCCGTCTTTGTGTGTCTGTCCCTGTTTGGGGGAGCCCTTATAGCGTTCTGATGACCCTGAAATTGCCTAGGAATATTCCTTTCTGTTTGTGCTGGGAACTGCACTGCTTCTGAATTGTCAAATATTTATGGACACGTAAACAAAGCCCACATTATGTGAGTGGCTCTGGCAGCCCGCAGGCGGTGGAGGGCGTACTCCCAGCCAGCCAGCAACAGGGTGGGGACACAAAGCGTTCCTAAAGAAGAAGGGAGATTCGTGCAGTGGTAAAACAATTTGCATAATGTATGCCTCAGGAACCGAGAGGGGTTGGAGGAACGTTTACTGCCTAAACATTCCCAAGGAGGTTGTGGCTCTTCCCTCATTTGCTCTGTGTTTTTAAATGTCTGCCTTCTGGTTCCCTTCTCTATCCCTCCAATAAGGAATGGTTTAGTTAATGGAATGGTTTTTTTGTGCTGTCCTTTAATAGGAAGGATTAAAGCATGGAGAATTTTGGGATTGTACTCAACCAGGTTTTTCCCAGGATAATTTCATTGTATGAACATAGATATCCATCAATTTGGTTTTCAGTTTGGTTTGCATTTTTCAGTCTGAGAGAAATCCCATAGCGGATTAGACAGAAAAAGAAGAGAATCAACGGGCAGAAAGTCAGCATCCTAATATTCCCTGCAAACAGAGGAGTTTTAATTCACAGCCACAGGATCACAATGAGAATTCAGTTCCATTACAGAATACAATGGGGCTCACAGCATCCACTGGGCTTCTTAACTCTTTCAGTGATGAACAAGTTGCATGCTGAGCCAAGTCCAGGATTTCTGACTTGTTAGTGTATGTTATTAGAGCCCGGTGAACACTTTGCCCTTAGAGTCTGTATTTCTGTAGTGTCGTTCTCCCCAGGTCCCTGCCACAACTCCATGGGATAACCAAATTCATTCACTTGCTAAAATTGTATTATTAATTAGTACTTGGTAGACTTGGTAGTGGGTGGATCTTAAAATGATTTTATATACCAACATTTATGATGTAATTTATGTTATATTTATTGAAACAAGATTTAACCTCTGTATCTCTTCTCTTTGGATTGGATTGAGAAAAAATCGGGATACAAAATGGTGCTAGATTTTTAAATCTTTCACTGAGCCCGTAGGTCTTGTACCTACCTGCAGGAGTAGATCCAAGTTTTGTGGGTCCTAAAGTATACCATTTGGGGGGCCTTCTTTAAGAATTAAGATTACAGATTATGACTACAATGTTAGCTATAGGACGCTGGGAGGGGCAGGACTGGGAAGGCACCCTGAGGTTTGAGCTTCCTTAGCCTCAGGGGTAAATCTTCATCACCCACCACCCCACCGCCAATATTCTAATGAAAACAAAGCCTGGTGTGAGGCCTTGAAATAAATAGGGACACCTTCCGCAAATACGCTTTCCTTCTTGTTCTATCCAGGTTGCCCTAGGGAGCAAAAATGAAGAATTATTAAACCAAACAAGAATCAAACAAACCCAAGTCCAAGCTCTAAGTGTATTCCAAATAATTCCTTATAATAAACTTTTCTATGCCAGGACAATTCTACACTGTTTTTAGTTCAGTTTCCAGCTGGTAAAATTCAGCTTGAACAGCTCTGGTTTGAAATGTCACTTCTGAAAGGAAAGTTTATTTTCAGAATTTTTTTCTGGGGCCAAGGAGCCTTGGAGCAGAGGATTCAGGTGTATCCAGAGAGGTGAAAGAGGCCTGGAGCACCTTCCGGACAAAAGCACTCCAGACAGATTCAAGATGAGCAGTTGGAAGTATCTATGGGTCCACAGTTACCAGGGAGATTTCTAGAGGAAGCCCAGTTGTAGTTTCATTTTGGGATGAGCTTACCAAGGCCAACTCTAGACTCCATCATCTAATGGGAGTTAAGTTTCTTTCTGCCTTTGTGGTTGTCCAGGCCTTACTGCTCAATGGATCCTTACCCGAAGATGAACAGGAGAGGCCCTTGGCCCTCTGTGAACCAGGAGTCAATCCCGAGGAACAATTGGTGAGCTCCTTCTTTTGTGACTGGACACTGAATAATCTGGTTTGAGTGTTTGATTTATTTGTGGCATTGGACACTCATCTGTGCCCTCTTAAAATGCTCTCTTCCCTGACTTCAACTATTCTGGTTTTCCTCATATATGTTTGACTACTCTTCCTTTCTCCCACAAATATTTATTGTGTGCTATGTCCCAGACACTGTTTCAAAGAGCCAGAGACACTTGAAGGACAGATCAGACCTCAGACCCTCTCCTCGTGGAGTCTACATTCATGTCCCTGTCGACTGATAAAAAATGCACAACCTAAAAGTCAAGGCTTATGTTTTATTCGGTGAGGACTTAAGGACAAAACAGAGAACTTAAGCCCAGGACACAGCATCTCAGATAACTCTGAGAGACTGCTCCGAAAAGGAAGGGGGGAAGCCAGGATATATAGGAGTTTTTGCAACAAAAACAGGTAGTCAGAACATCAAAAGATTACTCTTAATAAAAGAAAACCAGGTATTTCAAGGAATTTAGCGCTTTTCTATGTATGGGAAGATGCAAGAGTCTGGGCTCACTGAAGTCGTTCCTCTGATGTGCACCTCAGCTATCTGGGGCCAGGATCCTGTGCTTTCTCATCCTGAGTCTCCTCAGAGGTGGCTGCAGCAGTTGACTGCTAGATGCGGGCATTCTTTGTTTCCACCCTGAGTTCCCTCAGGGCTCACCGCCCGGGCCATTGTCCTGCGGTGGCTTGATGGCTGTCTTTATTTATTGATTTGGCAGGTGGCATTCTTAGTTCACATCCCCTTTGAAGCTTCTCTTTTTCTGCCTGTGCCTTAAATGTTGCTGCTCCTCAGGGTTCCACTCTGGGCCCTCTTCTGTCTTGTCCATTCACCTGGGTAATACCTGCTGCCATGGCTTCACTTGCTTTCCACCTGTCTCATATGTTGCCTCTCAAATATTTATTTCTAGCCTAGCTCTCTCCATGGAGTTCTACATTTATAAATGTAACATGCACCTGCCTGTTGATTATCTCCACTATACGCCCCATAAGCATCTCAATTTCAATGAGTCCTAAATTAAATACCTTTCTCTTCCTTCTCTCCCCACCCCCAAAACTACTTGTCTTTTAGGTTTCTGTTCTTTATCACTATCCATCTACCCAAATACCTGAAACAAATCTGAATCTCGTCCTGGAATCCTTTGCGGCCCTTCCCTCTATATCCAGTTAGTCACCAAGTTTTTCAGTATACTTTTAAAATATCTTCATCCAGTTTTCTCCATCCTCACAGCTACTACTTTAATTTCAGGCCTCCATCCAGTATTCCGGTGGCCTTCTAACTGTTTTTCCTGATTCCTCTCCTGTCCTCCTCTAATTCATTTTCCATAAAACAGCAAGAATAATTTAACTTCAAAGCAGATTTTGTTTTGTCATCCCTTTGCCTAAAACTTTTCATCAGTTCCCCGTTGCCCTTACTGGCCTTCATGATCCTGCTCCGTTTTCCTCTCGAGCCTCGTCTCTTGTCATTTCTCTTTCCACTTGCCCAGCCCCTGCACACAACACACACATATTCATTCTAAACTTTATCCACATTCATCTACTCGCACCACCCCGGCCATATGCATCACTGGAGGGCAGGGACTGTTTCCTGTTCTTTGCAGCCACTGTACAGGGCTAGCATCTAGTAACTGCTCAATAAATAGTTGTTGAATGAACGCCCTCTGAATTTTACAGCATAGGTACATAACCATCTCTTTTTGCCTTACATTCAGATTATAATCCAAAGTCGTCTGGATCAGAGTATGGAGGAGAATCAGGACCTAAAGGTATGTCAGGAAATGTACATTTTGCCCTTTGAAAAAAATTTACGGGACTATTACACACCAACTTCAGGACAGTAATGGGGAGCAGGGAAGGATGCAGACTCAAGACTTTGGCTGTATCTGTATTATGTCTTTAATTGAAAGAGAGAGATATGTCCTAAGTATGGCAAAAAGGTAATACCTTTTTAATCTCAGTGGTTAGTAATAGGTATCTATGTCGTTATTGCTTATACCTTTCTGTATATTTGAAATGTTTCATATTGTTTATCTTTTTAATTAAAATAAACAGTGGATCTAATATCAATATGGTCATTTTTTAAATAATTGACATAACATTATATTAGTTTCAGGTGTACAACATATGTATATATTGTGAAATAACCACAATAAGCCTAGTTAACATCTGTCACCATACATAGTTACAGATTTTTTTCTTGCGATGAGAACTTTTTTTTTATTAATTAATTAATTTATTTATTATTTTAAAATTTTTGGCTGCGTTGGTTCTTCGTTGCTGCGCGCGGGCTTTCTCTAGTTGAGGCGAGCGGGGGCTACTCTTCATTGTGGTGCACGGGCTTCTCATTGTGGTGGCTTCTCTTGTTGAGGAGCATGGGCTCTAGGCGCATGGGCTTCAGTAGTTGTGGCGTGTAGGCTCAGTAGTTGTGGCTCACGGGCTCTAGAGCACAGGTTCAGTAGTTGAGGCGCACAGGCTTAGTTGCTCCGCGGAATGTGGGACCTTCCCGGACCAGGGCTCGAACCCGTGTCCCCTGCATTGGTAGGCGGATTCTTAACCACTGCGCCACTAGGGAAGACCCCTAGTATGGTTTTTTTTTAATGAACACTTTCCAAAATTCTTTTAGTTCAGTGGGTCTTAGCTTTTTTGAGGCCATAAGTAAATGACGACAGCCATTAACCCTCTCTCCAGAAATTTGCATGAAAGCACACACACCCACTCACTGACTTGAATTTTGATTGGAGTAACTTTGGAGCCCATCTGTGGAGTCCAGGTCAAGAATCCCCATTTTAGATATGTTAATTCCAAACTCTTGATGGGCTGCAATAGGAAAAGAAGACAGTACAGTCTGAGTTGTGGGTGTTCCTCTCCTATAATCTCTTTCCTAGTAACAATCATAATCTGTTGTAAGGGAGGGTTAACTAAGTATTTTATTATTGGGCTAAATGTGTTTTTGTTTGGTCCATAAAGAATAATATGCTCTTCGAGAACAGAAGCACTCTAATCCTTTCTGAACATTAAAAATGAAGATAATTATTTCATGAAATTGGGGGTAGCCATATTAAGATATGATCATATATTTCGGTGAGAGGGATTTAGATTGTTATGATTTATGATTAAGTTTCCCTGTCGGCGAGGATTGCTAAATATAGGAATGAGAACCTATGGGAATGTATGGTATCTTATTTCTTGGCAAGAAAGCATGGGCAGTTGAGCCTGAACAACTGGGCAGCTGAGCCTGGATGCCACAGGGTAGAATGGGATGGGTCCTGTTTGTTTCTGTGGGTCAGCCTTTACTGTTTACTAGAAGGCAGACCTGCATTCTGCCTCAGTGGAAGGTTGATTTTTCTTGGAATGGTTATCTGAGTTTTGTGTTCTTACTGACGGAATGAAGTAATGCTTCTGAAGCAGCCCAGATGCTACCATCTGATCTAACTATACTTGGTTTGCAGAAGGAGCTGCTGAAGTATAAACAAGAAGCCAGAAACTTACAGGGGATAAAGGTAAAAAGAAAGACATATAACTCTTTAAATAAACTCTCTACAAAGTAAAGCAGTCTGTGGATAAGAGTGGGTACTGGGGGGCTAGCTGGGTCCTATAGTCTCTTCTTGTGTACATCTGATGGGGCCTTTCGCAGGCTCTGTGCTACTAGTAAAGAGAGGGCTTTGTGGATGGGAAGTGAGACAGGTGGAGGAATATACCTCTGTTTTGCTGAGGCTTCTTTCTGGTGGTTATGACTCATGGTGCTGTCACTTCCCTCTGCCACCTTGACTGTTTCTATGTGTGAAAACAATCAGTTATTACAGTTTTCTTCAGTTTCAGTTTTTTTGTCAGTTTTCTTCAGTTCTAAGAAGAATATACTCTTAAACATTGTAATTTACTTAGGTTTTGAATAGTTAATGACATTCAAATGGTTTGAAGTGAAAAGGGTACAAAGGGATAATCCTTGAGAAGTCTGCCTTCTGGCCCTGTCTTCCCAGTCACCTAGTTCTCTTTCCTGGAGGCAACTTATCAGTTAGTACCAAATATGTATGTATGTAATTTTTCCCCAAATAATTACGTACTATAAATACAGTTTGACACGTTGCTTTTTTCACTTAGCAGTGTATCTTAGAGATCATTCTATTTCAGTACATAAAGACCTTAGTATTCCAGTATGTGTATATCGGATAGTTCATTTAATCAGTTCCTACTGATAGTCTTCTGGGTTATTTCCAGTCTTTTCCTAATACAAACAGTGATCTAGCTAATAATCTTGCTTATATGTTATTTCACCCAAGTAGGAGTATATGTGCTGAATGAATACCTGGAAGTGGAAAAAGATGTTCTCAAGCTGCTGCTTTTCCCTCTCCTCTTCCCGTTACTCCCATTCATGGGCTAGACTAGGATATAACTCAGCAACGTTTTCCAGAGTATATTCTGTAGCCTTAGTCCTTTGAGATACTCCAGAAAACAGCATGTTTCATGCTCAAATAAAAAGCAGTGCTCTACGTGCTTGAAGAGTCACAATGAATAACAGCATATTAAAGGACCAGAGAAGGTCTGTCCTAAAGAGGTTGGCCTAAAAAAAGTTAGACTGTTAACCACAGAAGTGCTTTTCCCCCCATGTAACACTTATTAACATCCCATGGAGCACACTTTGGGAAACGTTCCTCTGCACCACTGGTGCCAAGGGCATCTTAGACCACCTTGCCATGTACTGTCATGGCAAGACAGCATAGTTAAGAATGGGCTCCCACATTCTCCAGAGCCTACACCATTTCTCTGCAGTCTGTAAAGAGAGAAAACTCAGGGCAAATCCCCTGGGATGCAGCTCCAGTCCATCAGTTCCATTTGAAGTCACCATGGTTGGAGGATTGTGTCACAGCTGATCCTTTAAAATAAGTATGTACAACCCACCTTGTCTGAGGCCTGGTGGAAACCAAGATGGTCCAAGCTAAGAGAAAGATAGCCTAAAGCTTGTAGTATCCTATGAACTGGGAAGAGGAACCATCAGTCTAAGAACATTTCTGAACATGGAAATAGAATCCCAATCCTGGTCCGGACTAGGCACCGGAAAGCAGTGGAGGCAGGGCAGGAGCAGGGCTCTAGAAGGCAGGGTGGCAGTGATTCCAGGGCTCCTACATGAGCAGGGTGTCAGACAGTGACAGGGCCCAGCCCTCTAGGACAAAAGAGCTCATCTAGATTGAGTATTTATAGGCCCAAGATACAGAGAAGAAAGCCAGAGAGGGAGGAGGGAGAGTGCATTGTCCAAGGTCACTGTCACGTCAGCAAGTGGTAGACGTGTAATTTGAGACTAGGTCTGCCTGATCCCAAAGGCCACTTATTCTTCCTCTAGGCCATGAAGCTGTCAGCAACGCAGTGGAATGTAGGGGCAAGTAATGGATGGAGGAAAAAATCAGGTTTCCATCAGCTTGGTAGGACAATGGATGGGATTTTCCTTTAGATTCTAGTGTCCTGGAAGGGAACAGAAAAATTTCTGCTCATCTCCTTGTGGCAAGACCCCGTACTCTTTTTGTCTCCCCGTTTAGTGATAACTGGCCGATTGATGCGTTGGGACCACAGTAGTGAGTGTGCTTTCTCCCCAGGATGCCTTGCAGCAGAGGCTGACTCAGCAGGACACGTCTGTCCTTCAGCTCAAACAAGAACTACTGAGGGCAAATATGGACAAAGATGAGCTGCACAACCAGAACGTGAGTTGAAAGAGTGAACTTGGACTTCACTGAGCCCCAGGTAGCAAAGTAGGATACAGTATAAAGTCCTGTTAGGTCTCTTCCCCATCAGACCCCTCTCTGTTCCTAGGTGAAAGCCCATGCCACCCTGGCCTCGAGCCCTTCAACTTTGAGGGCACTGAGACACTGAGGCTGCCTTGTGGTTCTACAGTCTGATTATCTCACTGAAGATGTGGAGAGCGGCTGTGTGTTGTTACCATAGTCATGCCCTCTCTGTGCTGTAACTGCCAACATCAACTCCAGTTACTAAGTAGCTGGTTTCCTACTGGATTGGCAGACAATACTTCCACACCAATGAATTCTTTCTTACTCTTCTTGCAGGTGGATCTGCAGAGGAAGCTAGACGAGAGGAATCGGCTCTTGGGAGAATATAAAGTAAGAATGTATATCAGTTTGGAAGTTATTTCCATCTGACCTTTGGGGAACAGCCTATTGTTGCTGTTGTTCAAACAGCACTTAAGTACTCTGTTCTCATCCTTGCTTTCTGCAAGGAAATCCTTTTCTGAGTTCCCTTGATCCACTAACCCTGAAGGTAGATAGCATGGCTAGGAGCAAGAACACAGAACTAGGGGTCTGGAAACTGCACTTCAGTCTTAACCTTTACCTCTAGCATGGATGGCACACAGTGGTCCTCCTGCTAATGGTAGTTCCCGTCCTCCTTCCCTTTCCCAGAACCCTTTGCTCCATGTGAGGCTCCCATGGTATGTGACGTCTTCCCGTGCAGCTTGAGGAAAGGGCTGTTCCCTCTGAGGCTCTGCTTTCCTCAGGTGGAAACTGCATCACAGCAGGTGAAGCGTTGGATGTCCTTGGCTCTGCCGTGCATCTGAAGGCTGTGTCTCTGTTGCAGAAAGAACTGGGGCAGAAGGACCGCCTCCTGAAGCAGTACCAGGCCAAGTTGGAGGAAGCACTTCGGAAGCTCTCTGAGGCCAGTTACCAGCAGGTGGGGACACGTTCCGCCACTGACTTTCCTGCCCCTGTGACCCGAACAAGTCCTTTTCTGATGGAGTGTCTGATTTGCAGGTGGATCTGGAACGGGAGCTGGAACACAAAGACGTCCTTTTGGCTCACTGTATGAAAAGAGAGGCAGAGGAGGTAACCTAGCACTCGGGGTCTCCCTCCCATGTTTACAAGGGCAAAGAGGGAGATTCTGTTATTGACTCAGGGCTGAACCAACACCACAGGTCAGTTTGTCAGGAGGCGATTTGGCGAGGCGGTTACAAGTGCGGGTTCTGGGATAAGAAAGTCTGGTTTCAGATTCCAGCTTTATTACTTTCTTACCATTGTGTACCTCCATTTGCTTCGCTTTTGAACCTTAGAAATAACGTTCATCTGGAAAATGACAGTGGCCTTCTCTGTCATTATGAAGAGTACATAAGATAACCCATTAAGTTACTAAACACAGTCCTGGTAGATCCACCTGGCACAGAGTTAGGCTCAAAAAATACTAGTCATTGTTCTTTTTTTTTTTTTTTTTTCTATTACTGAAGCAAAGGCAGGAGGTGCTGGAACAGCATTCTCAGGCCCTCCAGGGGCCAGGCAGGGGCTAGGTTGGGGCCTCCAGGCGAGGTTTTCATTTTGTTCACTCTGCATTCAGCAGTGCCTTCTGAGTGTCAAGTATTGGTGATATAGCAGTGAACAAAAGGGGAAAAAATCTCTGCACTGTGTCAGGAGGTGACCAGTGTAAAGAGGAAAAATAAGGCGGGACATCTCACTTTGGAATTCTCCATTATACAAGCGTCATTTCTTCTTGCCGCTATAGGTGACCCACTGCAGCAGTCACAACCCTCAAAGCAATGGTTTTCTCCTTCCAGTGGCAGGAAAAGGAGCTGCTTCAGTCACTCACAGAGGGGTAGGTGCTTAGGATTTGAGTACAGACTTGCCACTTCCAGCCAAAACCAGAAGAGTACCCTAGCCATGGCCGGGGGAGTAGGCCTTTCATATCCCCATTCCCCAATTCTCGCATCTGTTGGGTGTGTAAAGTTGTGAGGCACTTGCTATCCAAAATTAAGAGTTAGTGGGCAAACGGTGGGCTTGTATCTGTGGAGGAAAATTTTCTACAGTTTACACCTCCTCCCTCAAAAATAAAAGATCTCTTCTGGAAACCTCTCCCCTGTATCTTCTTAAGCCCAGCAGCTGGGATGTGGTTAATGACATGGCAGCGTGCCGTGCCAGCAGCACCCCGTTTTTGCCCACAGAGCAGCGACCTGCAGCTTGTTCGGGATGCCCTCCGCAGCCTGCGCAACAGCTTCAGTGGCCACGACCCTCAGCACCACACCATCGACAGCCTGGAGCAGGGCATCTCCAGCCTCATGGAGCGCCTGCACGCCATGGAGACCCAGAGGAAACAGGACAGAAGGGTAACCCTCTTTCGGTGGTGTTTCTCTTATTCCCCCAAAGAAGCTTGGTCTTATCAATTTTAATGCAGATGAAGGCAGTGCTAAGATATAAGACCCTGCTGCAGATTGCAGTTGCTTTTCTCTCTGGTTTTCCTCTCTGGGGAGCTGATTGTTCATCATGGTATGACAGTCCAGGGAGGGAGTTCACGGGTAACTCTTGCTCTTGGCAACTGTGTAACTGTCTAAGGAATTGTGGTTCTTGACCCACAGGTGTCCCTTTACTGCTTATTCTCTGTCCTCTTCCCCCCCGAATGAACTTGGCATTGTATATGGGAAATATATGGGGAAAACTTTGGAAACTAAAAAGCTTTTTATAAATGTACATTTTTATTGTTAGGATAAACATGTCCAATTTTATATACTGCGGAAAAAGAGGTGGTAGAAAAGTATATATTTTAGGTACACCTTTAGGATTTAAATTTCTTGGTTGAATTCTCCCACTGATTATAACTCTTGTGATTTTTGTGTGGCTCCCCAGGTTCGGGGCAAGTCACCCAGAACTCAAGCAGTTAGTGAATACCGGGAGTCCTGGCCCCCTAATTCAAGTAAGTACTCATTATTGCTCAGTAAGGACTCCTAGCATATTAGATCAGAAGCTTAGTATTTTTTATGCTACTGATATTTTGGGGATAGAGTTTTTCTTGTAGTACTTCACTCTTGTAATACGTTGTTTCTGCAGCAATACTAGAATTGAGTTATTTCTAGGACTGTGAAGACCCGTAACATCATCATCACCACCACCATTACCCCAAGTACCATTTGGCCACGTGCAAGGTGCTGCTGATTCAGAGAGGCTAAAATATCTTAAATAAAATATCTTTGGAAATATACAAGCTCAAAATAGTTACACCAAGCAAAGCAAAATATAAAAAAACAAACACACATACAAATCACCCTAAAGTTCCAAATAGCACAGAAAATTTCCAGTTCTTCCTAGAGGCAAGAAGTTTAATTTCTTTGTGGACTTTCATTAAAACTTTGAGTGCATAGGTCATTCAGTTTGTTTTAACCTGCCCTGTGCCCACTCATTACATCTTTTTGCCTTGTTAATTCTGACAGGTTGGAAATCTACCCTGCCTAGTAATTTCTATTTTACTTTGTATCTTACCTTTTGGTCTAATAGCATTCACATTTTCTTACCTTTTATAGTTTACCCAGGCCTAATCTAAAAGTATCTAAATAATAATTTATAAAAACCAAATAGTTAAAGGCTGACCATACCAGATTTATATGTTAAATATATAATTTTTAAAACCACATTAATAAACAAAATCTAAAGTAAAACATTTAAAGCATTTGCACAAATATGAAAGGTAAAATTTTTTTTGTAGAGTAGATAAGATAGTATTCTCAAGCCTCCAGATATCTTTTCCTCTTGAATGAGACCTTTACACTGGGAATGAAACAGATTATGTTAGTACCAAAATTAGTTTCAGTTTCTTTTTCTAACATTGTTTTGACCCAGTCATTTCTGTTTTCTTGATAGGGTTTTTATTTTATTGTTATCCTCTTCAGTACTTCCTTTAGGTTAGTATAAACTGCCAGTGTACGTAGGCTAAATGTTTGGAAATTCTTTTTCAGACGTCTAATAAATTTCTCCCTCCCTGGAATAATTCTCTTGTGTATATGAATTACTTATTTAAAATACTACAAATAAATTCAGAGCTTCTTATAAACTAGGGTGTTAATCTAATATCTATATTTACAAATAAGCTGAAATGTCTCTCATCTAGAAATACAAACACTTGTGTAACTTGCTAGCCCTCTAGCTACTGGCTTACTTCTCTTATTCCCCTATGTCAAACTTCTTGAAAGAATAGTCTGCAATTGCTCTTTTTTCATCCTTACTTCCCATTCAATTCTTAATCTACTAGTTGGACTTTTACTCAGTTACTCCACTTAGTGTTCTTTTTGTTGGATCACCGTTGACTTTCTCGTTGCCTAATCAAAGTGGTTACTTTTCATACCTTATCTTCCATAGACTTTTCAAAAGCATTTACTATTCTTGAACAGTCTTCTTCTGGAAACATTTTTCTCCTTTAACTTCACTACCAACCAGTTATTCATTCAACGGATATTTACTGAGCGTCCATTATGTAGCACCCTTGTTAGACACTGGAGGTATAGAGATGAACAAGATGGACTTGGTACTTGCCCTCACTGGATTGTAGTCTCATGAACTAGATACAACCTCCTCTTCTTCTCCTTCTCTGTCTAACCCTTGAATGTGCCCTGAGATTCCACTAAGGTCTAGACTTAGGTCTCATATTCTTTATAGGTGATCCCTTCTACTTCCATGGCTTCAACTACTCTTGGGTGCCAATTATTCTTAAACTTTCATCTCTAACTCCAAACCTTTTCTGAGCTTCAGGCCTATATTTTTGAATGCCAACTGGATATCTCTGTAGATTGAAAGGCACTTCAAACTCATGTGCAAAACTGGACACAAAACAATAGAGTGGGAAAAAGATGGAGTATAGAATCAAACAGATCTGGGATGCACTTGTAGCTATCAGCAGAGTATATCATGGGCAAGAGTATTAATTAATGTATTTTAGTTTTCACATTTATGTAATGGAGATAATCGTGAAGGATTATGAGCATTAAATACAATATTATATGCAAATAATCTGGTGTTGCGTGTGGCATGTGAGATATGCAAGGCTATGCTCTTTCTCCTTTTCACTACAGTCAAATCTCCTAAAAGAGTAATCTTCTCTCTGAACCCACGTCCTGTCTTGCCATTTACTCTTAAGGAAAAACAACAACAATAATTATTTAAAAAGTAATACAGTAGACTAGTGGAATAGAATTGAGAGTTCAGATAAAACCCATACATCTATGATCATTTGACCAGCAAATAGTATCTTCAATAAATGGTGTCGGGACAACTGATATACACATGCAAAAGAATAGAGTTGGACCCCTACCTCACACCATGTACAAAAATTAACTCAAAGTGCATTATTGACCTAAACACAAGAGTTAAAACTATGAAGCTCTCAGAAGAAAACACAGGGGGGAATATTCATGACCTTGGATTCTTAGACATCAAAAGCATGAAAAAAATAGAAAAATTGGACTTCATCAAAACTGAAAACTATTTTGCATCAAAGGACATTAACAAGAAAGTGAAAAGACAACCAGAATAGGAGAAAATATTTGAAAATCATATATCTGATAAGGGCCTAGGATGAACAATATATAAAGAACTCTTACAGCTTAATAACAAAAGACAGAAAAATCTGATAACAAATGGGCAAAGGACTTGAATAGACATTTCCCTAAAGAAGATAAATAATTGACCAATAAGCACATGAAAATATGCTTAAAATCATTAGTTATTAGGGAAATGTAAACCAAAACTAGAGTGAGATACCATTTCATGCCTACTAGGTGGTTCCAAAAAAATGGAAAATAACAATTGTTGGTAAGGATGTGGAGAAATTGGAACCCTTATACGTTGCTGGTGGGGATGTAAAATGGTACAGCCACTGTAGAAAACACTTCGGTGGCTCTTCAAAGAGTTAAACATAGAATTACTATATGACCTAGCAATTCCATTTCTAGGTATATACCCAAAAGAATTAAAAGCAAGTGTTCAAAAAAAGAAAACTTGTACACATATGTTCATAGCAGAATTATTCACAATAGCTAAAAGGTGGAAGCAAGCCAAATGTCCATCAGTTGATGAGTGGATAAACAATTTCTTATATATGCATACGGTGGAATATTATTCAGCCATAAAAAGGAATGAAGTACTGATACCTGCTAAAACATGGATGAACCTTGAAAATGTTAAGTGAAAGATGCCAGACACAAAAGGGCACAATTTGGATGGATCCTTTTATATGAAATGTCCAGAACAGGAAAATCCATAGAGACAGAAAGCAGAGTAGATTAGATAGATGTCAGGATTAGGAAGGGAGTGACTGTTTAATGGGTACAAGATTTCTTTTAAGGATAATGAAAATGTTCTGGAACTAGATAGTGATGATTACACAACACTGTGAATGTACTAAATGCCACTGAATTGTACACTTTAAATGGTTAAAATGGTGAGTTTTGTGAATTTTACCTCAATTTTTAAAAAGTGAATTTTAAAAAAGACCTGGAAGGAGCCTTCTTCCTATGCTAACAGAAAGAAAAGGTTGAATAGTCTAAAATACCATAACTTTCTTGAATCCATCAGAGAGATGAAATCAGAGGGTGGCTAACTAGCCAGAAATGTAAACAGGTCCCTCAGTGGGCAGATAGGATACAGCACTTGCTCACTTGTGGCAGAGCATAGGAGCAAGATGGGACCACCATACAAACAGCTAAGATTTTAATGAATTGTGAAAGGCTGAGCAGAGAGTATAGGAACCCTGGGGGCCATGAATGCAAGAATAGTTTGCACCTACTTGCTGACTCTTCCATCGACTTCCATTTGGGTGCTTATGACAAAGATTTGTTGTGGGAACAGAGTCTAGAGAAAACCTGTTTTGGTGGTGGAGGCCCAGAGGAGGGGAGCACCTGTCACTGCTGGAAAAATGTGAAGCCCCATCTGGACCTTTGTCCCTTAAAGAACAAAAGTCTTAAGCCACTAAGAAAGGGCAGCAAATTCTGTTGCCCCTCCCTCCCTTTCCCAGGCAAAGGTGAAGACCTATTTCAGCTAGGGGGAAGAAAATAGAATGAAAGCACTCTGTACCCCAGGGGAGTGGCAGGAAACTGTATCAGTAGAGGTTGCCTACCACTGGGGAAAGAGTAGGATCACTGAGAAAGCCCCACCCTCAAGACTGAGGTTGGATCATGACAACAGAGAAGCCCCCCTCATCCCTCACCACCAGATGAGCAAGTACCGGGTAAGAAGCAATAGCAGTCTGCCTCTGTGGGAGGGGCACACGTGTGAAGAGACTGACTTCTCTTCACACGGCACAGGCACACAAGTAAAGTCTAAAGTTGAGGGTGGAGCAGGAACATTGAGGAAAAACCCTCCAGCAAACCAGCTGCCTTCCTAAACATAACCCTAGAGAAATTTGAAGGTGATGGCGTGCTGAAAGTAACCTTAACAAAAATCCCAATCCCAGCTCAATTCCTGACTAGATTGGCTTAGCTGTCCCCACCAATGGCCGGGAAGTACAAGCAGTGTGCCCATTTCTAGACATAAACCTTTTTTACCTTAGTCTCTACTGTCTTACACATGATGTCTGATAGTCAATAAAATATTATGAGGCATCCAAAGAAGCAAGAAAAATATAAGCCACTGTCAAGAGTCAATAAGCGTCTATTCAAGAGTAGACTCAGATATGACTAGGATGTTGAAACCATCAGAAAAGGAATTTTTAAAAACTGTGTTAATGGCTGAAGTAAAAATGTTAATATAATGCATGTACAGGTGAGGAATTTTAGCAAAGATATGGAAATTATGAAAAGGAGTCAAATGGAATGTTAGAAATAAAAATAAATATTACAAAGATGAAGAGTGCCTTCAGGGACTTCCCTGGTGGTGCAGTGGTTAAGAATCTGCCTGCCAATGCAGCGGACACGGGTTCGAGCCCTGCTCTGGGAAGATCCCACATGCTGCGGAGCAACTAGCCCCTGTGCCACAACTACTGAGCCTGCGCTCTAGAGCCCCCGAGCCACAACTACTGAGCCCGTGTGCCACAACTACTGAAGCCCACTCGCCTAGAGCCCATGCTCTGCAACAAGAGAAGCCGCCACAATGAGAAGCCTGTGCACCGCAATGAAGAGTAGCCCCCGCTCACCACAACTAGAGAAAGCCCGCGTGCAGCAACGAAGACCCAACACAGCCAAAAATAAATAAATAAATAAATTTTTAAAAAAAAGTGTGCCTTCAGCAGGTTCATCAGGGTCATCAGAAGACTCAACACAGCTAAGGAAAGAATCAGTGAACTTGAAGATAGGTCAATAGAAATTACCCAAACTGCAATACAAAAAGAGAAAGAGTAGGAGAGAGGAAAAAACAAACAACCCAGAGCATCCAGTAGTTGTGGGACAATATCAAATGGACTAAGATACAAGTAATTAGAATCCCTGAACAAGAAGAGATAGAACAGGGCAGAAGAAGTATTTGAAGAGATAAAGGCCAATTATTTTCCAGAAATGCTTAAAAACATCACACTACAGATCCAAGAAGTGCTGAGCATTCCAAGAAGTATAAATAGCAAGAACAACAACAAAAGAGTCAAATTGCTGAAAATCAAAGAAAAGAGAAAATCTTGAAGGTAACCAGAGAGGGGGAAAATTATTACATACAGAAGAACAAAGATGAGAATTACAGATTTCTTATCAGACCTTGCAAGTTATAGGATAGTGGGGGGACATTTTTAAAGCACTGAAAGAAAAAAAACTAGAATTCTATAAAAAGCTAGAATTCTGTAGCTAGAGAGTATATATATATTTTTTACACAAAACCAAGAGAATTCATTACAAGCAGACTTGCACTGCAGGAAATGTTAAAGGAATTTCATCAGACAGGAAGAGTATGATACGAAAGAAACTGGGAGATGCAAAAAGAAGTGGTTAAAATGAAGGTAAATATAAAGGACCTTCTCCCCCTTATTTTTAATTGCTCTAAGAGATAACAGGCTGTTTAAAGCAAAAAATATATTGATGTATTACTGGTTTATGCCATATGTGAAAGTAAAATGTATGACAATAATACAGAGATTGGGGTGGAGGAATTAGGACTCTACTGTTGTCACTTCTGTAGTTCTTACATTACATGTGATGCAGTAAATATCATTTGAAAGCTGACTGACTAATTAAAGATGTGTATTTAAATCCAAGAGCGACCACTAAATTTTTAAAGAATTAAATAAAAAAATTAATAGTGGAGATAAAAAGGAATTGTAAAAATACCCAATCCAATAGGAAAAAAAGTAAAATACCTCATTATTTAAAATATAGTTTACATGTTGAAATGGTGTATCCAAACTGAGAATCTAAACACACTGGGCTTTGAAGACAATACCAAAATATATACATGTACACATACATATATACATATATATATACATACAGATATACATATATATACATACATACACATACACACATACACACTCCAAAGGCGAGGAGAAAAAGAGGATAAAAGAGAAAAGGAACAAAAAACATGGAACAAATAGAAACAAGGGAGATGATAGATTTTAAAAATAATCTGGTTTTTATTACATAGTTTTTTACCACTTACAAAATTGTTTATCAGCATCATATTAATTGGGAAGCAGCCTTGTTAGGTGGGGAAAACATAGCTCAACATTGTGAAGATGGTTCATTCTCCCCAAATGATCTATAGCTTCATGCAATTCTAATAAAAATCCTATCAGACTTTTCGTAGATATAAACAAGCTGATACTAAAATTTATATGGATGAGGCTAGAATAGTTCAAAAAAAAAAAAAGTTGAGAAAAAATAAAGTAATTGAAGGGCCACACTACCTGATTGCAAAACTAACTATAAAGTTAGAGTAATCAAGACAGTGCAGTATAGGTGAATGGATAGACACATAGGTCATTGGAACAGAGTAGAAAGTTCAGAAATAGACTTACTTATATTTGGCCAGTTGATTTTCAACAACAGTGCAAAAACTATTTGATGACAAAAGGATAGGCTTTTCAACAAATGATTCAGAAAAAGAGCATTGACCCATACCTCATACCATATACAAAAAATCAACTCCAAATGGATCATAAACCTAAACTTAGAAGCTAAAACTGATTTGTGATGCCTTTTAAAATCATGTATTAAATTTACACACACATGTATACACAAGGCTATGTTTCTGGGTCGTTTATTCTCTGAGGTTTTTGTATATGATTTTTATAGTATTGTCACCCTGAAACAGCAATTATCATTTTATCACATGAGTTAATGTTGAGTAAGACTGTTTTTCCCTCATTAATCTTTTTCTGTTTTACTCAAAAAGTCTGTGTGATCCAACTCAGCCTTCTTCATTAGTCACCTGAAGCTCCTCTCACTAATGTCATCAATGACCTGTTTACCAAACCTGTCTTTATCTACTAGACCTCTGTGTGGCATTTGACATACTCTTACCTTCAAATTCACCTAAAATGTGTACATAACATTTTGTCGGTCAGCTTGGGCTGCCATAACAAAATACCATAAACTGAGTGACTTAAACAACAGAAATTTATTTTCTCACAGTTATGGAGGCTGGAAGTCCCAAGATCAGGATGCCAGTGTGGTCAGGTTCTGCTGAAGGAGGGCTTTCTTCTTGGCTTGCAGATGGCTGCCTACCTGCTGTGTCTTCACGTGGTGGAGACAGAGTGCTCTGGTGTCTCTTCCTCTTCTTATAAGGGCACCAATTCTATGGGATCAGGGCTCCACTCTTATAACCTCATTTAACTTTAATCCCTCCTCAAAGGCGCTATCTGTAATACAGTCACATGGGAGTCTAGGGCTTCAACATATGAATTTGGGGAGGACACAACTGAGTCCATAGCAATATTATTTTCATATTTTATTTTATTATATTATAACTCTTTTGCTATTTTACCCCACTAGACTTTGAGCTCCTTAATGGGTGGGAATTGTACCTGGTTTATTTTTGTATCTCTAGTACTTGATACATAATAGGCACCCAGTAAACATTTTAAATGGATGACACTTCTGTTCCCCTATCTTAGGTACTGGTAACTACCATGCATCTGTTTTCCTAGATCATAAATCTTAGTTATTTTTCCCTTTCCCTTTTATCTTGATGTTCAACTATATCCAAAGTACTAAGACTTTTACCTTCTAAAGGTCTCTCAAATCCATCCCTTGTCTAGCTCCAGGGCTATATCTTACCCTTCCTCATCTTTCAGATTATTTTAATTGCCTCTTAATGGGATTACTGTTTCCAGAATTTGTCCCATCCAACCCATACTAGACCCATTCTTGCTGCTAGACTGACCTTTCTAAAATGCCAGTCTGATTGTATCACTTCCTTTTAATATCTCCCCAGAGCTTAAGACTAATATCTAAACATCTTAGCCTGGCGGAGTCGTTTGTGATCTGGCCCTGCTTACTTTATTATCCTCATCGTCCATTAATTACTTCCCAATGTATTACTTACACTCCAGCCTTACTAGTTGACTTTCAGTTTTATAAATACATGATCCATCCCTTTTCATGCCTTTACAAGTATCCTTCATTCTGGGAATGCCCTTTCCAACTTCTGTATCTGATATATTTTTTAGGTGCTTTGTTTAACAATTCTCCAACTATGGGACCTTTCTGACCTCTTCCAGGTAGAATTAACTGCTCCATCTTCAGTCTTCTTGTGCAGTTTGTACCAATCTAATTTTAGTGTACTGTAATTATTTATTATCATACCTGTCATCTATACTGGACTGTGAAATCTTTGAGGTCAGAGACATATAATTAATTTTATATTCTCAAAATCTAGTGCATGGTAAGTGCTCAGTAAATGTTTGTTGAATGAATGAGTGAAAGGATCAATCATAAATTTAATGATAAAAGGGAATATTTTATTTTATTAAAAAGCCAGTGTGTGCCAGGCCCTGTTCTAGGTGCTGGAGTCAAAGGAACATCGTGGCATGTAGGTTTCAATAATTGGCATTCTTTGAAAAAAATTCTGAAAACTGATTGATTGCGGTGCAAAGAGAGAATGTTCCCTTGTCTTTCTCTCCTGTATTATTCATCCCTCCTACTTCCTTATTTTAAACCCCTTCCTAGGGAATTCCCTGGCCGTCCAGTGGTTAAGATTCCAACCTTTCAATGCCAAGGGCCCTGTTTTGATCCCTGGTTGGGGAATTAAGATCCCACAAGCCATGCTGTGCGGCCAAAAAATCAAAAACAAAAACCAAAAAACCAAAAAACCAGAAAACCCCTTCCTAGAACTGCTCTCTGGTGGCTGCCTGTTTGATTGGGATCAATGCCTAGAATAAATGAAGAAAACGTGTAGCTGGAATTGCAGGAGATATTTTAATAAAAGTTTAATTATTGTTTTTGGTCCTTGTGATAAAAGTTTTTAATTGGTCTTTTCTTCTATTCTCTTAAAGTCATAATCACAAATAACTCGTTGATTAAATTTTTCCATAAGTACCTATACAAAGAATAGAGACAAGATATGGATTAAGAAATTTGAGTTAAAAACCACAGGCACCAGGCTTCCCTGGTGGAGCAGTGGTGAAGAATCCGCCTGCCAGTGCAGGGGACATGGGTTTGAGTCCTGGTCGGGGAAGATCCCACATGCCGCAGAGCAGCTAAGCCTGGGCGCCACAACTACTGAGCCTGTGCTCTAGAGCCCGGGAGGCACAACTACTGAGCCCACGAGCCTAGAGCCCGTGCTCCGCAACAAGAGAAGCCATTCCAATGAGAAGCCCACGCATGGCAACGAAGAGTAGCTCCCGCTCACCGCAACTAGAGAAAGCCTGCATGCAGCAATGAAGACCCAACGCAGCCAAAAATAAATAAATTTATTAAAAAAAAAAAAAAACCACAGGGACCAACACATATAGATCCTATGTAGCTAAGGGATAAAAGTAGACTTTTTGCCTTTTAGACTGGAAATATAAGGCCTCTTGGAATCTGAGTTTCTACGGTTACTTTGCTCCTGTGTTTCTTGTTCCTAATCATTTGTCTTTTCATGAAGTGCATGTGCATTCTCTACCACTGACCTCCGCAGGTCAGTTTCCCAGAGGAGTTTCCCAGTGCCTTCTGCAGCTCCTGCTGTGTGTCCATTCTGCCCTAGCTGAAATCTTGCCTGGCTTCTCTGACCTCTTTTGACTCTTGGCAACAGTGCCTGTCAGAACAGTTGCTGTTCCCCTGCTAGAATCAGCTGGGACGGGTGAGAAATGATGGTCCTTGTGATAGCATCCATGTCTGAAGCACCTCTTGTCTTAGTGGCCCCAGTGGTGACTTCCTGTGGGTCACACGCCCTGTGGACAAGGTGTTTGGCAAGAGTGTGAAAACTGTGCTATGACCTCAGGCAGCTTCATTCTCCTGGGACATTTTGAATAAACTAGAAATGATGGGTTGTTGGAAGCAAATTGAATGTTCTGACCACAAAGTCTCTCTCTGATTGCAGAGTTGCCTCACTCACAGAGCTCTCCGACTGTCAGCAGCGCCTGCACGAAGGTGCTCTATTTCACTGACCGGTCACTTACGCCCTTCATGGTCAATATACCAAAGAGGTGAGATTCTGGGATCATTATTTCTCCTTTAAAAAGGACAGGAAGGCAGAATCATTAGTTACTGCCCATCTAACCAGCTGTAAGGTGTTTGAGAAGCAGTGTAGTGAGAAGGGCACAGGAGATAGAGATTCAAGTTCTAGTTTCACCACTAACCAGTGGCATTACAAGGTACAGACACAATAATAGTGCTTCCAATCCTGATATGCAAAGATGCTCCAAGTTAGGAATAACAGTTTTTTAAGTGTTCAAAATAGCTTCTGCTGATAGCTTTGGATTACAGCCTGGCATTCCAGGGCTACTTATTACTCGTTGATCTTTGTTACTATTTGATGACTGCAGCTAACCTATAGAGAATTCATGTTAAAAACCTTCAAACACTCCGTTAATATACTCCCTTCTAAGGTAAATGGCTTTGAAATAAAGATTTTTAAACTCTGGAACCAACTGCTGAGACAGGTGATAAGATTTCCCTTTCCTAAAGAGTCTTGCTTGGTTTGTGTTAGAGGGGAGCTTTCTGAAGTAAAGATGGTGATGCTTGATTTAATTCTACCAGCCTATAGAAATGGAATTGTTGCAAAGAAGGAAATCAAGAGAATTTAGACATATTGATAGTTTAACAAATTAGATTTCAGAGACTTTGTGTCTTATTTTCAGAGTAAAACAGAAAAAAAGGAATTTGGCTGCTGCCAAAGCAATAAATCTATTTAAAATTCTCAGACCAACCCATTTGTAATGCCATTTTCATTCCCTAATAGTGACTGGCTCCCTAACTTCTGCTGTTTCAGAATCCTCTGGGTTATCAAGGGTGGTGACCTAACAAGGCCACGCTGTTTCTGCCTCCAGAGACTTTGGCAGGGGCCTGGATTTAAAGCTAACATCTTATCTTTCCAACCTACTGATAAACAGTCTATTTTAGTGTTCTCTCTTTTTGTTGCAGGTTGGGGGAGGTGACACTGAAGGATTTTAAAGCAGCTATTGACCGGGAGGGAAATCATCGGTATCACTTCAAAGCACTGGATCCTGAGTTTGGCACTGTCAAGGAGGAGGTACAGAATCCACAGGGAGTCTGGGTGGTATTGTTGGTTGTTCTTGAACCCCAAAGACTTCTACTCAAGGACTAGTACCCAGAAGTACCTCAGTTCCCTAACCAGGTCAGAGGAGTTTCCCAGTGCCTCCGACCAGTTGATTACTCTAGACTGAGAAGGTTCAGGGAATGGCCCAAGAAGTTGATAGCTTCTTTAGTTCAAGGTCTTAATCACTCTGATCAAACTTGGATAGAATTTTTATTTTAAAAAGGAAAAAGTTTTGTTAGGGAAAATAAAGAACCTACATTGAACAAAAGCTTGGCTTTGGAGTCTCTTTTCTATCTGTAGCCAAACCTTAGAAAACTTCCTGCTTCCTATGTAGAGCAAAATAAACAAACTGTCATGAATATATGAAACTGTATATTGTGGTGGTAGTTTCTCATATAATGAAAATGAGGAAATTCTGCAAAGTCATCTATGCTTATTCTCAACTCCTTGACTATTTTCTTTTTTTTTTTTTTAAATATATTTTAAGTATTTGTGTGTGTTTTTTGTTGTTGTTTTTTTTTTATGGCTGTGTTGGGTCTTCGTTTCTGTGCGACGGCTTTCTCTAGTTGCGGCAAGCGGGGGCCACTCTTCATCGCGGTGCGCGGGCCTCTCACTATCGCGGCCTCTCTTGTTGCGGAGCACAGGCTCCAGACGCGCAGGATCAGTAATTGTGGCTCACGGGCCTAGTTGCTCCGCGGCACGTGGGATCTTCCCAGACCAGGGCTCGAACCCGTGTCCCCTGCATTGGCAGGCAGATTCTCAACCACTGCGCCACCAGGGAAGCCCCCTTGACTATTTTCTTAGCTTACACTTCTCTATAATACATCTGCCAAAAACAGACCTTTTTTGTTTTTTTTTTTTGAAAGAGAGTTCTGAGTCATGACGTATTACGAGTGGTCTCATAGTGGTTACAGAATGAAAACGGTTGGAAAAGCCAATATTTTATTTTGTAAAGATTTCCTGGACTTCCCTGGCGGTCCAGTTGTTAAGACTCCTCACTTCCACTGCAGGAGGCACAGGTTCGATCCCTGGTTGGGGAACTAAGATTCTGCATGCTGCGTGGCGCAGCCAAAAAAAAAAAAAAAAAAAAAAAGATTTTCTCACTGAAATGTTTTAATAACCCTTTCTATTTATTAGTGGCTTAGGAAATGAATTGAATGAATAAATGAAAAGAACTGCGTGCACACATGTTAAGATTGGTTTTCATTCTAACCCTTTCTTTACAATGCTTCGGGCAAAAATTTTCCCCTTTCTCATTTTTTAAATGCTTATAGTACTGCTTTCTTTTGAGAAGCCCAGAGTGCTCTATGGTTAGTAATTTATTAATTCTTATAAACCTCTATGAGCAAAGCAGTATTAGAGGGATGCTTTAACCATTTCATAGATGCTGAACGAAGGATATATAAGGCATACATATATATACACACATACAGAGTTGACCTTTGAACAGTATGAGTTTGAACTGCATGGATCCACTTATATACAGACGCTTTTCAATAAATACCTACTACAGTATTACACAATCAGCAGCTGGTTGAATCTGAGGATGCAGAACTGTGGATACGGAGGGCCGACCGTGAAGTTATATGTGGATTTCTGACTGCACAGGGCCAGGGCCAGGGCAGGGAGGGGGGCGGGCAGTGTCTCTAACCGCTGTGTTGTTCAAGGATCAACTATATATATATATTTTTTACCAGTTATAACTTTGGGGACAAAACCAAAGGGACATAGGCTCTAACTCAAGGCTTTCCTCTATACTTTTTTATCCTTTATGTCTGAGATCTTCTTTTTATCAACCACAGATGTTTAGTGAGACTCCCTATCTTATAATTTTTTCATGGTGGCTTTTTTTCTTTCTCTAGGTTTTCCACGATGATGATGCCATCCCTGGATGGGAAGGGAAAATTGTAGCCTGGGTGGAAGAAGACCATGGAGAGAATTAATGCTGAGTATTAGATTGAGGGCTTGTGGAACTCGGCAGTCCCTGGCTGCTTCACTCAGGAGAGAGGACTAAAACCAGGATACACTACGAAGTTTTTAGTTTGTGCTGCCAAGACAGAAGCTTCTCCAAGTGTGACAGCCATAGGCCAGTCCTGTTTCTGTGCCTGGCACGTGTGGTACTTAAAGTCCCTGTCCAAAAGTAGACCATGGGTTCTTGTGGAGCTCCTTGTCCGTGGGAACACAGTGTTTTATTCTACTCTGAGGACAACAAACCGAAGGCCTTAACCAGTGGGGATGGATGATCCCACTCCTATATGGGCATGGCTGCTACTATCTGGAACCTGGGAACTGGATGTATCACTCCTGTGTGTTACAGTATTATTTTAATTGGCCTCAGTGGTTGCAGCGATCAGAGTCCCAGCATTTGTACTCACAGACAAGGTGAAGGTACCAGCTTTTTTGCTTCTTTGCAGCTATTGCAAACCAAGAATAACTCGTAAGGTGGTACCAAAGATGAAAGCCCACTCTTCAGGAATTTTTTGGACTGGACCTGGATGGTGCTGAATTGTTGAATGGATTGAAAAAGGGCTGCCCATATTGTGCTATATACTACGCTAAAACCATAGTTAAGTAAGACCTTGGGCTGCCTCTTGTGTCTTAACTGGTTTTGCAACTTGTCCTTTAGCCCACAGAGGGCATATTTCATGTACTGCTCATTTTCTCTGGGGACTCTTTAACTTTAGAGCCATTTTTTTCCCCTTCCAACTGATGAACTTTGTGTTTGAAAGGAATAAGGAGTGAAAGTCTCCTTTCAAATCCAGGCGGGTATGGAAAGGTGCTGCTACCCATGTCTTCTTGACTTTCTCTCATGACTTTCTTTAGCTCATGGCATCTCCTTTGCAGTCAAAAGGAAACAGACCATTAGTTTCAGTATTTGTGATTTATAAGTACTGAGCACGAGTTATTGGTCTACCCCTCTTCATTTCAAGACCAGAGTTATTTTCTATTATATATTTAGTCTAGGCTGATCCTTTGGCCACAATAGAAACCATGGGGGCATGGAGCTTGAGTTGTGAATGGCAGGGTTGATTCTGGGTGATAACACCTAGAATCCTTTCTCATGTGCAACACTGTCAAGTGTAGAAGCTAAAAGATTTAAACTTTCAGAGATTACTTTATATCTTGAGTTTTCTCATTCATTCACCAAGCACCATCAACCAATCAGATATATACATATATATCAGTCTCTCTGCCTGCGATCACCAGTGTACACTGCCAACCAGAAGAGTCGGACAGATCAGCTGTGGGTTCTTGACCTGTCTGTCTCTAGTTCATCTCCCCTTTTCAGCCATTTCAACAGACGACTGATCGGAGCTCTGAGATGACATTTTGTTGTTTTATACAGATGTGTCTTTAAGTTCATGTTTGGAGAATTCTTTTCTACTCATTTGCTTTTTGTCCAAGAACCATGTCTATTTTTATAACTTGAGTGAGAGTTCTGTATATTCTCACATTCTGTATACTGTATCCATTTTCTAGAGAACCCAGTTGCTTTTATACAGGCTCTTCTCTTCTTACCAGCCCTTGTGGTTTCAGAACAAGCTTTATTTTATTACAAGTATACTAATGACAGATTACTCCTGTTCCAGTTCTACCAGCCATTTTAGTTATGGAGTTAGTTTTACGGAACCTATTTGATGGCTCCTCTAGCTGACAGAAGGAACTCAAAAGACACCTGATGTCTTTCGTGTAAGTTTACCTGGTCTCCTCCTACTGAAGAATGATTTCTCATCAGAAATGACTGGGAAAATTTGGGAAAGTCATTTACAAGCAAGAATAATTCATTATGAAAGCAAACAGAAGAAAACAGTATATTCTCCATTCCCCCCCAGCCCCCCCCCCAAGGAAGTCTGGAGAAGAAGTCCTCATGTCACCAGTTTCTCTGTTGCATGAATTTTAGTGTTTTGCTATAAGACAGCATGAGGGTTATCAGGCCAAAATTTGTTATTGTATTTTCAGTACAATTTATCTTGAATGTCTGTCACTTAAATCAGTTTTACTTGTCAGTTTTCTTTCAGCAAACATTCTTACTATTATGTAGAATTTAACTTTTCAGAGAAAATTAAATCAGAGAAAATTTTCAGAGTCCTCTACCTTCTTTGTCTTTTATCTCTATGTCTTTTGGAAAAGGAGCTGCATGGCCTTAGTGCCTCCATAGAGAGCTTAAGTTGAATTAATAGCTCATTAATCTCATATGCCACGGGTGATAACTAAGCACCCCCATTACAGGATGGCACACCAGAGTGTTTGTGTAAAATGTGTTGGTAATCCTCATTCCAGTTTCTAAACAGAGGAGCCTTCTAGGCGGAGTGTGCATTGATTCATTCTGGTTTGAATTGTCTCCTATTTGATACACTAGGGGGCCTTTTGACTTATTCAGAGTATTGCCCCCTACTGGCATTTGTGTGGGATAGTCCATCCTGCTACTGCTGAAGTTCTCTTTCTTTGAGAAAACTAAGGAACTAGAATGTTTAGAGTCCATGAGATAATCTCTAAACCTGATTTAAAAAATGACCCTCTCATAAAAACTAAGTTAGTAAAAAGCTCAATTCCTTAAACAGTCTTCATTTAAAAACTGAAGACTGTTCTCACTCAGTTAACTAAAGTAGCTGGAATTGGAACACTTTACAATTTCTACCTAAAGAATTTAGGTTAAACTTACTTGGTAATATCAATGCTGCTTACTGACCAACTTTCCAGCTCTTTTTGACCAGGATGGTTGTAAATTAAGGAAAATATCTTTATACTCTGTATTCAATCCAAGAGGACTCTAATTACTTAAAACCATTTAGGTCATAATAATAATAATTTTCATTTTTTCCATAAAATAAGCATTATGATTGCACACTCCTTCTATTGTCTGAATTTATGTAAGAGGTATAGCTTGCTTAAAATATATATGTAAAGTTATATTTTCTTAGAAACATGGATGTTTGCAACCATTGCTTTCAAAGAGATTATTACCATGTATTCTCTCTGTTTTACGTTTTCATGAAGATTGTGTTATACCAGAGGCTTCTGATTATCAAAGTGATAACCAGTTTTAACTGTCTGTATGTACCAGATTTGTGACCTAATTTTAAAAAAACCCAGAAACAAACTATGAATAAAATGGAGTTTGCAAACTAAATACCATTAATAATTTTCACTTGTGTTTACTGACTGAAATTAATCAAGAAAGCCATTTACATTTAGTGAAAGTAAATTTCCTCAAGTGATCTCCCTGGTAGCATGTTTACTCATTACTTGGGGAGTAATAGGATTACTTGGAGAGATAAGGATTACTTTATTGCTACAGATATTACTATTGGTATTTCTAATGTAAGTGCAAAATATCAATAGGTTACATTATCAAAGAAAATTCATTTACGTAGCACTTCTTTTGACATTATATATAAATGTGCAAACAAATAAGAACCCAAGACTCTAAACTGTATGACAAAACAGTCTCTAATGCAAAAGCAAGAAACATTAACAAGAGGCTTTCAGGAATGTGTATTTAAAAGAACCAGAACTTCCAAATTAATTTAAAAGATGCCTTCCTAAAACTTAGCCTTCATTTATCACTTTAAATGTTTTATATAGCTAAGTCTTTAGCCTTGGGTGCTTTCACTTGCCTTCCAATTACATATTTTCAACTATTTAATTACAAGCCATTTTAATTGGGTTATTCCATCATTATGTTAAAATTAAACATGTAAAGAACTTTCACTACCAACTAATTCCTCTTTACATCTAACCCATTCTGTATCAGTAATATCATTCTACAAGTCTCAGGACTGATTTGACAAACCTAATTATTCCTAGCTTACCTCTGGGGTAAACTTACCACTCCTGGACTGTTTGACCTGTGCCCTCTCATGATTTAGCTACACCTGTAAAAAGTATATTCGAAATGCAAACTTGCTATGCACTGAAAGATGCAAAACAAGGTTTAAGCAAGGCTACCTAAGTAACTGAACAGCAAACTGAAGATCATCTCATACAAAGACTAATTTAAAGTAATTTAGATCCAGTTATTCAAATGCAGTGGAAGTACTGTAGTAAGATATCTTAGCCAATTCAAAATCGTTAACATTTTTGTAATAATTTATAGTTACAGTATAAGCCCTTCCACTAATCACAATTATTCTTACGTTGCTTCTTCCAGTTGTTACTCATAAGTAGTTTTACATTATGGTAACAATATAATTGCTCTACTCCTATTTTTATTTTATTTTATTAATGTTTTGGCCATGCCGTGGGGCATGCAGGATCTTAGCTCCCCAACCAGGGATTGAACCTGTGCCGCCTGCGATGGAAGTGCAGAGTCTTAACCACTGGACTGCCAGGGAAGTCTCTCTACTCTTAGTATTTCAAATGTGCCTTTCCATTTAATCTGGGAATTTTGTTTCTCAGTTGTACTCCCTGCATATTATTCTGCCAGACAGCCGTGCCTGCTTAATCTTTTCCTCATTTTTGGATAGTTAACATTTTTCCAATTCTTTTTCTGTCATGAAGATATTAAAACTTTTTTTTTTTAACCTTGTTTTGGATGCCTTAAGGATACTAGAATAGGATTTGGGGGAAATGTGCAAACATTTTTTCCCTGGTTCTTTTTCCCTACTATCCTGCCATCTCTAAAAACAACCTCCCGACGAATGCATCTCTTTCTCTTCAATCTCATTAATACTGAGATGTTAGACTTTTTAAAGTTTCCAGTTTAAGTAGGTATGATATAGTGCCTTCTGGCTGCCTTCTTTTTCCAAATGTTTAATTACCAGCAAAGTTGAACATGTTTTCAAATGTTGGTTTTTCTTATTTCTTGTGTTCTTGATGTACACTGGGGATTTAGGTATATAAATATAGCACGTGCTTCCTTCCAGTTTAATGCCACTCTCAGCTGAGAAATGAGACATTTTCTTTTGTTTTTTTAAAATTTATTTATTTATTTATTTATGGCTGTGTTGGGTCTTCGTTTCTGTGCGAGGGCTTTCTCTAGTTGTGGCAAGCGGGGGCCACTCTTCATCACGGTGCGCGGGCCTCTCACTATCGTGGCCTCTCTTGTTGCGGAGCACAGGCTCCAGACGCACAGGCTCAGTAGTTGTGGCTCACGGGCCTAGTTGCTCCGCGGCATGTGGGGTCTTCCCAGACCAGGGCTCGAACCTGTGTCCCCTGCATTGGCAGGCAGATTCTCAACCACTGCGCCACCCGGGAAGCCCCGAGGCATTTTCTAATTATAGGATAACCCTACACAGAAGGGTACCTAACAAACGTAGGTAGAAGGGATTACATGGCAAATTATAAACAGAAATCTGTTTTGTAAACTTGTAGCTTCATACAGAGAATATGCTTAATCCTGCTACAGTACTCTAGAATGTGGGAATATATCTTCCATTCGGCTGCCCTTCACATCATTTGGCTGGAAAACCTGTTCACCACGGTTTCCTGTTGGGCTACAAACCTGAAATTAAACCTTTGTAACCCACTACAGCCTGCGCGGAGCGAGGCCCCAAACCTGGCGGCGGTTGGGTCCGCTGAGGCTGCGGGCGCATCCGGCGAGCACAGCGATGCCCCCTCTGGCAGTTCTCCGCCGCCCCTCGGCCGCAGGCTAGAGCGCCAAGACCCGCCCCTCGGCCGCAGGCTCTCCGCGCCCGGCTGGTCCTCGAGACCCTTCCCATTCTTTTCTCAAAGAGGGGCCACGCCCCTCAGCCCACCTCAGACCACTCTGCCTCTATCAGCCCCGCTCTCGCCACCTTTTTATGCCCCTCCCTTTCGGCCGTGCCCTACACAGCGCTTAGGTGAAGTCCTCCCCTGAGATGCGGCCACCACTGCGAGCCCACCACCTGCCACTCCTCTCCACGTCTAATTCTCCCAGACTCGGCCTGCGGAAGCTCCGCTGGAACGCCCCTGCCACTCGTGGCTACACAGTAGCCGCCCTGGGTCACCCTTTTCCCCAACTCCCAGGAGGAAGACCGTACGTTCTACACGTTTGTGGTCCACGGAAGGAGTGAGGCGAATCTTTGGAGCCCGTTTTACGACAACTTGCGACCGCGCGGTGCGGCTGACGGCAACGCCGCGCTGCTCTTGGAGAGGTCACTTCGGAGACGGCGCTGGTTTGGGGGTGTGGGGTCAGTGGCAGTATGTGGCGCGTCTGTGCGCGACAGGCCCGGAATGCAGCCCCAAGGGCAGGATTTGGGGCTCGGTGGACGGCCTTGCGGGAGGAGCCGGGAGCTCGGTGCGTGACCCCGCAGGCTGGCTCGGCTCCGGCTCGTTGCATCAGCAGGACCACAGGGTATGGCAGGGTCCGGGCAGTCTGCGGCTGGAGCCCCAGCTCATGGGCCACACCGCGGAATCGCGTCTTGCTGCAGCTTTGGGGATCTCCTAGGCGCCGCTGGTATAGCCTCCCCCCGCATCAGAAGGTGAGCCCCAGACCTGTCCTTCGCGGGACCCCGTTGTCCTTCATGGGATCCTTCCTCAGAGGCCTCAGTGATCCTCCATCCCCCTCCCAGTATACTGTGTGTCAGTGTCCCTTCTCCATTACCCAGCTTTGCTGTAACTCTTGAGCTTCCTTCTCCTGACCTATTCCATTGAAGAGCGCCAAGCCTGGGGCGGTATGTGGAACGTCTACTGAGTACATGCTGTGAGACCCACGCAGGCCTGTGGAGCAGGAAGCCTGTCCTTCTGGTGGAGAGCTTCTGGTGGCAGGAACCCCCTTTATATCCCCAGTGCCCACTGTGTGTTGGGACTCAAACTCTCTGCGTTAAATTGTAGTGAATTGAGTGAAGAGTTAAACCAGAATGAGAGTTAGGTAGCTCTTTGTAAATTTCGTATTTCTCCTTTGTCTTCTCCAGGTTCCATTGCCCTCTCTTTCCCCCACAATGCAGGCAGGCACCATAGCCCGCTGGGAGAAAAAGGAAGGGGAAAAAATCAATGAGGGTGAATTAATTGCAGAGGTAAGTTGTTTTAAAATATGGAAATGAATTAGAAGGGACCGGCTTAGCTAAACTGAGGGGGAAAAAATCAATGAGGGTGAATTAATTGCAGGGGTAAGTTGTTTTAAAATATGGAAATGAGTTAGAAGGGACCGGCTTAGCTAAACTGAGCATTAACTTTCTGAGTGGGTAGTTATCCCTTTTGCTTAAGAAACTTAGATGTTTTTTACAACTTGATATTAGAGAAGATTGGTTAGCTAAGTTAGCAGCAGCTAGCCAAACTGATTTTTAGCTAAGATATTTTTAATAGTAATTCTTTCAAACCTGTGATAGAGGCTTTATTTTCACATGGCTGTTGAACTGTATGATTTTTTTAAATTGAAGTATAGTTGATTTACAATATGTTAATTTCTGCTGTACAGCAAAATGATTCAGTTATACATATATATACATTTTTAAAAAAATATTCTTTTCCATTATGGTTTATCACGGGATACTGAATAAAGTTCCCTTGTTGGACCTTGTTGTTATCCATTCTATGTAATAGTTTGCATCTGCTAACCCCGAACTCCCACTCCATTCCCCTCCCGCCCCACAGCCACAAGTCTGTTCTCTATGTCTGTGAGTCCGTTTCCGTTCTGTAGATAAGTTCATTTGTGTCATATTTTGGAGTCCACATATAAGTGATATCATGTGGTATTTTTCTTTTACTTTCTGACTTACTGCACTTTGTATGATTTTAGACACAAGCTAATAAACTTCATACTGGCAGCAGAAGTCTAAGCTCCTGCTTTTGTGTTAAAAGGTTGAAACTGATAAAGCGACTGTTGGATTTGAGAGCCTGGAGGAGTGTTACATGGCAAAGATACTTGTTGCTGAAGGTACCAGAGATGTTCCAATTGGAGCAATCATCTGTATCACAGTTGAAAAGTGAGTAGTACCATGGCAATCTGTGGAACTTAGGTGCTCAAGTGGAGTATTTTAATCCAGAATTGCGAAGTTAGTTAAAGGCTTCTAAGACTACTGAATCCGCTTTATAACCCCCTTATACCTATGCATTCTTTCTCTTCCTTAGGCCTGAAGATATTGAGGCCTTTAAAAATTATACACTGGACTCTTCCGCAGCACCTACCCCACAAGCAGCCCCAGCACCAGCCCCTGCTGCCGCGGCTCCGTCACCTGCACCTCCCGCTCAGGCTCCCGGTAGCTCGTATCCTCCTCACATGCAGGTGAGGCTCAGCCTCTGGGTGTTTGCTCTAGAAGATTTATTATTCATTCATTATTTTTCATAGGTGGCTCTCACATCCTGGGAACTGGCATTAAATATGGCTAGTTTTTGTCATTTGAAAGTAAATAGAGGTTTAAACATGAAAATTGACAACTTTCATTTCTGGTGGTTATTTCCAGGTGTGTGAACTTGGCTAGTTCTTTTAACCTTTCACAGCCTCAGTGTAGCAGGTAGGATAATGTTTGGTACTTCTCATTCAAGAGCATTTTGTTAGATTTTGAGGATGATTTGTACTTACACTACTCCCTGTATAAATAGAGTTTTTAGTAGGCCCCAGGTACTGTCTGTTGAATGAAAGTTCCCAATTGGTGTTTTTCCTTGACATGTGGTATTCTATTTTCTAAGAGTTAAGTGAAATAGTCCAGTAGTATTAATAAAAGACTGAACTAAAATAAAGAATAAGTGTCAAATAGGCATATATAATAACATTGCAACAAAGCTGAAGGTGGTAAATATAGTCACTGTTGATTCTATTAACTAAATCAGTTTCTAAGAAACTAATTAGTTTATTAGATATTAAGATTATCCCATGTATATTTGTGTTTCAGATACTGCAAATGGATAAAAGCCAGCTGCACTTTTTCTAAAGGATTAAGACTACAACTTTCCTTCACTTAGTTTATTTGTAGAAATTTTTGTATAAGAATAATTTTCTCCTTTGGACATCATATTCTATTCCATGGTCTCTTTTTTATTATAAATTTATTTATTTATTTATTTTTGGCTGCATTGGGTCTTTGTTGCTGTGCAAGGGCTTTCTCTAGTTGCAGCAAGGGGGGGCTACTCTTCGTTGCGGTGTGCAGGTTTCTCATTGTGGTGGCTTCTCTTGTTGCGGGCCCTAGAGTGCGCGGGCTTCAGTAGTTGTGGCACATGGACTCAGTAGTTGTGGCTCGCGGGGGTCTAGAGCACAGATTCAGTAGTTGTGGCTCACGGGCTTAGTTGCTCCACGGCATGTGGGATCTTTCCAGACCAGGGCTTGAACCCGTGTCCCCTGCATTGGCAGGCGGATTCTTAACCACTGCGCCACCAGGGAAGTCCTCCATGATCTTTTATTAACATTCACTCATTATAAAGTTTTGCCTGGTGGTCAGTTCACGCATTTATCTCATCCTGTTCAGCAAATTCTGTCTCACTACACAAGACAGTACATTTCTCTATAATTTATGTCTTTGGCTTTTTGTGAAAGTTTTAGGGTTCTGTCTTAATTATCCTTTAAGATACAGTATAGAGATTATTGGATCCACTAATTTTTAAGAAGTAGGTGAAGATGAGGGACTTCCCTAGTGGTCCAGTGGTTAAGACTCCACGCTCCCAATGCAGGGGGCCCGGGTTCGATCCCTGGTCAGGGAACTAAAAAGATTCTGCATGTCGTAATGAAGATCCCGCACGCGACTACGAAGGTCCCGAGTGCCGCAACTAAGACCTGGTGTAGGTAGTTAGGTAGGTAGGTAGATAGATAAGATAGATAATTCTGACCAAGAAAAACATTTTAAAAATTTTCTAATTAGAGTTCTAAGTTTTGTTTTACTCCCCCCCTCACCTTCCTGAGACATCATCAATTGAAATGATTTTTCTCTCAGCGTAATCCTGTTGTTAATTAGATTAAAAAAAACTAAAAGATAGCAAACAAAACCCATAATGAGTAAGCATCCAAATTCAGTGGACATACAAGCCATATAAATAAGAAAGCAATTTTAAATTTAGATCAGCCAATCTGATGTTTAGATTTTACTGGGGCAGAAGTGACTATTGTAAGAGCAGTTCGTTCATTTGTTCATTCATTCATTCATTCATTTTTTTGCCGCACCATGTGGCATGTGGGATCTTAGTTCCCCGACCAGGGGATCGAACCCATGCCCCCTGCATCGGGAGTGCAGAATCTTAACCACTGGACCGCCAGGGAAATCCCAAACAGTTCTTAATATGAGTTTTTTTTTAATCTTGAAAAAGTATCTGGGAAGTTTGGGAGAAATTCAGTTTCCCCTGAGTGAAGAGATAGATGCCAATACAGCGCACAGTAAAATTTTAGTGGAAAGTCTGGACTAAGGTCATTCTGTGAAAATGAAAAACTGCAGCTTAATCTAAGTGTTAAGAAAGACGAAAAGATGTTCTGTGCTTAGATATTTATTGAGGAATTAATTTTAACTGTCTAGAAAGAACTCTTTCCCATCTGCACATTGTTTTTACGTTTGGAGGGTGGAAAAGTATTTCGAAGGTGGGTCAGAGTATCGCTGATACTATAAAAGCTTGAGATTTGAAAGATTCACGTGTAGGGACACTTGAGGCAGTGGGCTTTTGCTGCTGTGGGGGCATGGGAATTTGGATGGTCCCAGTCACTATCATTCCATAAAACTGTTTGCTGGCCTGAGTTCCACTGTGTCCACAGCTTCCTAGTATTACACAGTAATAAAATATGTGTTTGTTTCTACAGGTGGTTCTTCCTGCCCTCTCTCCCACCATGACCATGGGCACAGTTCAGAGATGGGAAAAAAAAGTGGGTGAGAAGCTAAGTGAAGGAGATTTATTGGCAGAGATAGAGACTGACAAGGCCACTATAGGTGAGATTTCTTCAGCTCTTAATGGTTGAGGCACTGAGTTTTCCAATGAGGGAAGAGGATTGCCGTCCTATCCTATAATGAGTGAGTGATAACATGAAAAATTTTAATTCTTGGGATTCATTTCCTGGAACAGAATATTTCATAACAAAAGTGTGCATAGTTGGATTTGTCAGTACCATACTGTAGTCTCACTGAATCAAAGATATGTCAGCTTAGGGATTATTTTTAGGCCAGAGTTTGCTTATTTATTAGCCTTATCATTGTCTAAACTGGGCAAGGGGGAAAAAAGAAGAAACAGGAGAAAATAACATCAAAGGCAGGAAAATACCAAAGAATTTCAGATGACTTTGAGGGAAGACTTGAAAGCAGGGCTTAGATTGTTTTCATAGTTTGAGAATGAGCGATGGAATGTATATATTACCTGTTCAGATACCATATCACATTTCCTTTTATTCCCTCTCTGATTTATTTTTATGCTTAGAACAAAACCCATATAGATAATCATATTTGTCATACCACGTGTAGATATTTGTAGGTAAATGTATTTCCTGTCCAGTTCTCAGAGATGCAGTAGGAGATTCTGGGCATCCTCTGCAGTGGTTGTTTTCAGATTTTGTTCTTCAAACCCTGTGATTCCTTGATGGCACGTTGGGGCAAAGGAGAACTTAAGGAGCAGCACGCTACTGTTCCTTGCCCACTCCCCCATTTCCACCAGGACACCTCCTTTTTACCTTTCTGCATATTGTGCTTCCTCCCATAAGATTTTATTAGAAGAAAGGATTCTGTTTGTTAAAGAGAGAAACAAACAAAAAAACCCTGGCAAAAATAGATCTGCTTTGCATTTTAACTTGAATACCAATGTTGCTGTAGAGACTAGTATTCTAGAGACTCTGGTCACTAGAGAAGTATTACCTTGGTCAAACTCTTTAAACTCTGTTGTGGCCTTGGATGTCTTTTCTTTTTATATATGTTTTGTATTGGATATTAATTCTCAACTGGGATATGGAAGGATTCATCAAAGATGTGTTTGTCAGGGAGAGGCACAACGCCACAGAAAGCCAAGATCTGGAAGGCAAAAGTTGTCCTCTCCAATGGGTTCTTTTAGTTTTACTTTTTGGAACTCTTCATATTTGAGTTCCTTGTAAGAAAAGCACTAGCTGGGAATTCCCTGGCGGTCCAGTGGTTAGGACTCCATGCTTTCACTCCCGAGGGCCTGAGTTCAATCCCTAGTGGGGGAACTAAGATCCCGCAAGCCGTGTGGCCAAAAAAAGAAAAGAAAAGCAGTAGCTGAAGAAAGTTGTCAACACCACAGAATCTGTAGTTATGCTGTATTTCTTCATAATGAAATAGTTGATGTAATACCAAGTGTGACCTCTTCAAAAAGTTCCAAAGATGCTTTTAGGGATGTAATCCCATGTCACTATCAACTATAGTAGCTCTTTTAATTTAACCATGTGGTTCTGATCTTTAGCAGTACAACCGATGCCATCTTGGAGTCTTGTGGGGCTGCAAGGGGCTGCCCCTGGGGATGTTTTAAAGAAAACGTGCAGAACTAACCACTGTGTAATCTCTTGTAGTTTTATTTAACAGATATTTATTTAGTATTTACTTTGTGCCAGGTACTGTTTCTAAGTACTTGGAAAATATTCACTTAATTTTTGTAATATCCCCGTGAGGTAGGTGCTATTGTCATCGCCATTGTGTAGGTAAAGAAGCTGAGACACAGAGAGGTTAAATAGCTTGCAAAAGGTTATATAGCTACTTTGAAGAAGAACCTTTTACTTAAAACTGTGCTTTGAGTTTGCTAGGATAGTGGAGTCCTTTAAGTTCCATAATGGTTTTTTCTTTCTATTTAAGGTTTTGAAGCACAGGAAGAAGGTTACCTAGCAAAAATCCTGATCCCTGAAGGTACAAGAGATGTCCCTCTAGGAACCCCACTGTGTATCATTGTAGAAAAAGAGGCAGATATACCAGCATTTGCTGACTATTGGCCAACTGAAGTAACTGATTTAAAACCACCAGCACCACCACCTACCCCATCCCCGGTAGGTATGCTTCTAGAATTGAGGGAACACTTAAACCTTATTCATCTCTAAATTAAGGGATTAAAGTAGATGATATTCTAGGTTCCTTCCAGCTCTAAGATTCTATGAATAAGGAGGGAGATAGTTAACATTTGCGGAGACCTACACAGCGTGTGGCACTGCACCATTCACATAATGGTCAATAGTTTGATTCGTATAGCTTTTTTTTTTCCTAGTGTCTTGAGTCCTGCTGAGAACAAAGCTGAGGTGACATGTTCTTTTTCTGCTTTAGGTGTAGATATATATAAATATATATGGAAGGTAATGCTTTGTCACCCATTTTCTGTAGAATTTGTAGTTTTTATCATTGTCAATCCTCTTGGTATTAACATATAGTAGGTCAAGCTTATATTTGTAATACATTGGAACCTTCATGTAAACAGCTTATTTTGCATAGAATTTAGTCTGTCTCTATGCACTGTATACTATATACCTATAACATGAGCTTGTATGAATTCCAGGCATCAGTAACACTATAATGAAGCTTCTGCAAGTGTAGAATCATGTGAGGTTAGACTAGGTACACAGTTCTGTCAGAGAAAACTTGATTTCTGACTGCCATACATTTATGGGGAGCTGGCAAGTAGTTGTAGTGGTTTATTTTTTAATGTGTTTCAACATGGAACCTTCCAGAATAATTTATTATTTTGGAATTAGGTTAAGTAAAAACAAAAGCCATGTAGGTGATATAAGAGAATGAGAATAAAGAAGGGACAAGAGATTAAAGTGAAGAAAGGCTGTAAGGATGTTGTATACTGGTCCCCAAAATTAAATTCCATGCCTGTCTTTGTTAATCATGGAGTTAGAGAATTTGACTTTGTTCTGTCTTTGACATAAAATTATGTTATTCTATTCGTATTGCTGTATTATGTTGGTTAAGCAGGAAAAATGTGCATTTGATATTTGGAAAAAAGAAAGTTATTTAATTAAAATAGGTTTGACTTAATAAACTATAAACTCTTAAATCTTTCAGACCAATCTTTGCGGTGGTGAATTAACAATCTGTAACTTTTTTCAAAAGGCAGCCCCTGTTCCTCCAACTCCCCAACCTGTAGCCCCTGCACCTTCAGCCACCCGCCCAGCTACTCCTGCTGGACCAAAGGGAAGGTTGTTTGTTAGCCCTCTTGCAAAGAAGTTGGCAACAGAGAAAGGGATTGACCTTACACAAGTAAAAGGTAATTCTGTTTCTATGGAGTGGGGTTTTACTAAAATTTAGTTGAGTTTCTTCCTTAGGACCAGAGAGTACAACTATATATAGTCGTCTTATCTGCGATAGTCGGGGGAAGGATGAGGGAGGGAAATATCTCCTTTGGTGCCACCACAGAGTAGGAAAATTTACTGTGCTTTGTTTAGTCTGTCTAAGATCTACCTATATAATTTAGATAGCTTTTTTTCCTTCTCTGTTAACGGGAACTGCTTAATTGTTGGTGAAAGTATGATGTGTTTGTTCAGCAGAGTTGGGTTATGGTACTTGATTATATAATAAGAAATCTGTATTAGTGCTAGGCTGATTGAATGTAGCAATACACAAAACAAAACATGAAGTTGGGGTGATTTGAAGTGACTTAAAATAATAAAATTCATATAAAACTGAACTAACGCCCCTTGAGGGCAAAGGAAAATGTCTTACCTATCTTTTCCTCCCCAGAGAGACAGTGTAGCTTAGTGATAAGAGCATGGGGTCTTGAATCAGACCATCTAGGGTTTAATCCTGGCTTTATCATTTTCTGTGTAATATGTCTTTTGCTGAATTACTTAATCCATCTGTTTTTCCATCTGTAAAACTAGATAATAGTTTACATTAAAACAAGTGAAGTGCTTAGAACAGTATCTAGAATGTAATAAGTACTCAATACATATTAGTTTTGTTCACATTATTACTATTATTGTCTGGCATTTAAATGTTTTAAGCTAAAATTTAATGTAAGGTAATTAATATACTTTGGAAAAGGGGGGAAATTACTATTCCTGGAACATGGTTTGATGGCTAATACTATGTGCTAGTCTTTTAATTACCAGATTTAATTTGCATAACATTTATTGAAGTAAGAATTATCATTTCCCATTTTTTTATTGTCCAGCTGTGGGCACTCATCGGTGGTTATCATCTGTCTGCAATCTATTGTTTTTATGGTTAGAAAGCAAGCCAATCCCCAAAGACACAAGAATAGAATGTTATCGCTGTTTTACTTCAGAGGATTCTTGTAATATTGGAAGACCCTTTTTTCACCCTAATATTATTTCACTAGTGTATTGCCATTCTTTATGTACATGTGATTAGAATCAGGGACAGCAATTTAAATTGGAATACATTTTAAGGGGAGGAGGGACTAGGTTAATAATTATATCTGAAGAATTTAGACAAGTAAACAAGGACCATTTATTATTTAGCAATACTGACTGCCTTAGGAGAGATTTAAGTGGAAAAATCTCAATATTCTTATCTTGCAGTTAGAGTTAAGTGATTCATTTATTTAGACAAATATTCATTGAGTATTGTCTATGTATCCAACACTTGTTCATAAGACAGACAAGATTTCAGTTTCAGATGCTCATATTACCAACAATAAAGAATTAAATGGGCAGGGAGTTATAGCATAGTAGTTAAGAGTACTGGCTTTGGAGCTGGAATGCTTGGATTTAAAACCCAGCTCTGTCGAACACTAGGTGTGTTACCTTTTGTGTCTCAGTTTCTTCATTTGTATATGAAAATAATATCTTATAGCTTGTTGGGATTAAATAAGTTAATAAGCAGTGCCTGGACATAGAAAGCATATGTAGGTATTAGCTATGATGATAATAACTTATTAAATAAGATGATTTGAATGCTAAGAAAGAAGTAAACCAAGTGATATACTAGTGAGTAACAGGGTGAATATATGTGTAGTCATGACTGCTTTTGGAGTCTCCAGGGTGGTTGGAGAAGGTCTTTTTGATGAGGTGACATCTGATCTGACCTGAAAGATGAGTCAGCTATGAGCCAGCCATGTGAAGAACTGGAGGAAAAACATTTTGGGCAAAGACCAGCTTGAAGTGGAAAGAGCTTGGCATGTTTGAGGAACAGAAAGGAGGCCAGTGTTAATGGAGCATAGTGAGCAAAGGGTCTAGTGGTAGGAGATGAGGCCAGAAAGAGACCCAGGGGTGAGAACATAAAGGACTTTACAGCTTATGATAGAATTTGAATTTTATTTAAAGTACAGTAGGAAGCCATTGAAAGATTAAAATGAGGAAGTGGCATAAAATGATTTATATTTTTAGAAGATGATTTTGGCTGCTCTGTGCAAATGAATTAAATGAAAGCCAAGGCACCTGTTAAGATGCTGTTGCTGGAGCTGATGATGGGGGCTTACACAAGGGTGGTGAGAGTAGAAATGAACAGAAATGGACAGCTTCAACATACACTTCTGCCATAGAATCAACAGAACTTAGTCAAGGATTGGATATGGGGACTCGACAACAGCAACTTCAGAAGAAATGTGCAGTGGACGCTGGTCTGGACAGGTTGAAAAATGAAAAGTGGATGAAGAAGTGGAGATAACACTGCGGACAACTTATTCAAGAACATTGGCTGTGAAGGAAGGCATAGAAATAGAAATGTAGCTTTTGGGAGCGTATGGGCTCAAGAGAGAGCTTTTGAAAATGAGTGATAGTAGAACAGGTCTAGTGTAGAGTTTCTCAGCTGTGGCACTGTGGACATTTTTGACCAGGTAATTCTTTGTTGGCAGGGTGGCAGCTGGTGTCCTGTGCATTGTAGCATGTTTAGCAACATCCTTGGCTTTTACCTGCTACATGGTAGTAGCATACCCCACTTGGGACAACCAAAAATATTTTCAAACATTGCCAGATGCCCCCTTGGGGGCAAAATTGCCCTGGTTGAGAACCAGTGGTCTAATAGAAAGGGATAAATTGATGATGTAGAAAAGGAGAAAGAGCAGAATAATTTGGCAAGGTACAAAGTTTTTGAGAATGTAAGAGGGCATGGGATTGGTTTGGGGTAGGAATTAGGACAGTTTGTCTACTTTTATAGGAGAGAAGAGAATATGGGGTAGGTTTATAGGTTTGGTGGTAGCAGATGAGGAGAGTACCTCTCTGGGCTGCTATTTGATCAGTAACATATAAAGGGAGGGGGTGGTTCCCTGGTGGTCTGGTGGTTAGGATTCGGCGCTTTCACTGCTGTGGCCCGGGTTCAATCCTGGCTGGGGAACTGAGATCCCGCACATGGCCAAAAAAAAAAAAAAGTATAAGGTGAGGGGATCTGCTGGAGAGTTAGTGTGGGGAGGTCTGAGGTTAGAGAGATTGTGAAATAGTGTTCTCAGAGACAGGGAAAGTGAATTCAAGGGAAACAATTGATTTCTGGGTAGTTTTGTGTGTCTGTTTTAGGTTTGTGCCTCTGAATTTATAGTACAGTCATTCAGCTAGGTGTGTACTTTTTTCCCCCGGCAATATTAAGCTACTCTGGTGCTGGCACTGAGAAGGCATATGTTTTAGAGTTTGACCAGGGAGTGATTATAACAGTGATCCATAGAGTGTCGGCTGGGTAAGGAGGACGTGAAGACAGGAGGCTGACAACATGATGAGAGCAGAGGAATTACTGGAATGGAAGAAATTTTGCATTAGGGGAAGTGAGTGGTCTGAAATAAGTGAGCTGAGAGGATCAGTGGTTGGTGTTTTATGACACCACCTTTGACACTTAATGTAATTTTTTTTCCACACCAGCAATCAATTCTCTACACCACGTGGGTATCCAACAATTCAAGCCTATTCTGACACTAACTCTCCAGAGTTAACATCAGACTCCACAGGTTTTTGTTTTTGTTTTTTTTTTAATTATTTATTTTTGGCTGCGTTGGGTCTTCGTTGCTGCGCGTGGGCTTTCTCTAGTTGTGGCGAGCGGGGGTTACTCTTCGTTGTGGTGCTCGGGCTGCTCATTGCGGTGGCTTCTCTTGTTGCGGAGCACGGGCTCTAGGCACGTGGGCTCAGTAGTTGTGGCTCGTGGGCTCTAGAGCGCAGGCTCAGTAGTTGTGGCACACGGGCTTAGTTGCTCTGCGGCATGTGGGATCTTCCCGGACCAGGGCTTGAACCCGTGTCCCCTGCACTGGCAGGCGGATTCTTAAGCACTGTGCCGCCAGGGAAGTTCCGAGACGCCACAGGTTTAAAGGCTCAGTCCCACAAGTCTGCCCCCACTTGAGATGCGAGTCCTGAGGATCACCCATACTTCTGACGCACTGGCTATAAACCAGGAATTCCCAAGACCCCCTCCTCGGGTTTGATAATTCACTAGAATGACGCTCAGAACTCAGGAAAGCACATTATTTACTATTGCCTGTTTATTATAAAGGATACAACTCAGAACAGTCAAATAGAAGAGATGCATAAGACAAAGTATGGGGAGTGGGGGTTGGCGCTGAGCTTCCGTGCCTCTCTGGGAGCACCACCGCCCTTGGCACATTAATGTGTTCACCAACCCGGAAGCTCTCCGAATCTTGTTGTTCAAGAGTTTTATTTTTATAGGGGTCAATTATTATTTTTATAGGCATCGTTGATTGTATCATCGGCCATTGGTTATTGAACTCAATCTCCAGTCCCCACCCCTACCCCTTTCCCCCAGGAACAGATTGCTTACCAAATTTGACCAAAATGTAATCATTTGGGGAGAAACTGTTCTGAAAGCCTAAACCCTGATGTTCAGAGTTTGATTTGTCTCAGAGCTACCCATATTATGGTTTATATTTCTTTGATGCAGAGCATTTTCTCATCACTGTCCCATTTTATCCTCACAGCATTCCCATGAGTAGGGGCTGGTATGATAATCTGTCCTACAGATGAGACTAAAGACCAGATGAGATTAAGTGACTACAGTCATCTGTCTAGTTTATGTTTGACAACAACCCTATGTTTTTCACTCCTAGTCTAGTGTTCTTCCCTTTATACCATATTGCTTTATGATGGTCTGTTGTGCCTTCTTAGGGAGAGAGACAAAAGAATTTCAAAGATTTCAGCTAACTCCTAATAGTCAGGAAATTCTTATAGGTGGATGAAGCTTAGTATAAGGCAGGTGGTACTGCAGTTTCCTCATCTTGAGGGGCTGCAGTGTCCAGATCAGCATTGATTGTAAGGGGAGGTTTTGGTTTCTGTCTTTTATAAGGAAGGGAATCTAATAGGCGTACTGCTGCCTCTGTTCTAGAGCTCCTGGTGAGGATAAACACAATCCTAGCCTACTCAGTTTTCATAATGAAGGAAAGGAGTTGGGACGAACCGCACACAACGAGAATCCTTTTAAAAGTCTGCCTTGGGGGAAGATGAATCAATTTGACCAAATATTTTCTAGAAGTGGGCCAGTGTAAAAGGTATTTTTAATAACTAAATTCTGAATCTCCTTAGAATTAAGGTTCAGGATTATCTACTTAGGTGTAATGTTAAACCTAAGAGGTTGTGCATGGGAGGAGGAAAGAAATTGAATGAAAGTAAAATTAAGCCTGTTGAGGGAACTTTGAAGATCTTTCTTCATGTGTAACTTGGCACCTTTTTCCTTCATAATCTCTAACACAAGCCAGTATAGCGCCTTGGCTACTGTGAGAAAGCTGTGAATAATGGAGACCACATATAGAATGAATGGTTCTAAAGATGAGATCATTGCATTTGAGAGTTATTCATGCTATTTCAGGGTAAAAACAATTGACTTGCCTGATTTGTCCAAAATAATTGTTATCATATCTGTCAACTCTGTAGCAAGGGAATTCTTTATGAGCATATGAATGTAGAACCCAAATGAGATCTATTCCAGGGTTTCAGAAAGGGTGTTTTGGAGCTAAAGGAGAGGAGGGCAACAAAAGGTGGTATTTTTAGGGAAAAGTTTAAGGGGCATGATTAAGGCAGTGGCCCCTTTCGAGGGTCTTTGGTAGAGAACCTCTAGGAACTTGCACTTCAGGATCACAGTGCTGATCTCCTTGAGGAATTAGCGGTACGCTCTCATGTGTGTGGTATTTCTGTGTCTCCTCCAGGGACGGGACCAGACGGCAGAATCATCAAGAAGGACGTCGACTCCTTTGTGCCTACTAAAGCTGCTCCTGTGAGTTATATTTTGCTTCTTAAATTTTGGTTGCAGTTTGTCCCTGCAGAGTGCTTTGTGCAGCCTGTTAGACCCTTGCATACATTATTTATGAGTGAAGTAGCTTAATCAGAACTGTGTTTTCTTTTGTCTAATTTCACTGGCTAGCAATATGTACATATGAATGTGCTGTTATTCATACACAAAAGCAAAGATGATATACTACATTGAAATCCACTCCAAGTTGTTTTTGGTTTTTTTTGAGTAGTGATACTAAATTTTTCCTAACTTGTCATCTTATTCAGGCCCTATTTTTTAAAGCATGCTTGCAAGTTGGTTGGCTAGCGTTTGAGTTTTATGTGGTTAGTTAGTCCACAGGGGGATTAAATCCACATAGCCAACTCCGTTTGATCAGTAAAGGCGCTAAAATAATCAACTATAAGTAAGGAAAATGATTTAGTTATTTAGATGTTTGCTTTAAAATAAAAGATTTGTCATTGTTTTTTAAAAAATAAATTTATTTATTTATCTATTTTTGGTTGTGTTGGGTCTTTGTTGCTGCGCGCAGGCTTTCTCTAGTTGTTGTGAGCAGGGGCTACTCTTCGTTGCGGTGCACGAGCTTCTCTTGCTGTGGCTTCTCTTGTTGCAGACCATGGGCTCTAGGGCATGCGGGCTCAGTAGTTGTGGCTCGTGGGCTCAGTAGTTGTGGCTCACGGGCTCTAGAGCGCAGGCTCAGTAGTTGTGGTGCACGGGCTTAGTTGCTCCACGGCATGTGGGATCTTCCCAGACCAGGGCTCGAACCCGTGTCCCCTGCACTGACAGGTCCCCTTAACCACTGTGCCACCAGGGAAGCCCCTGTCATTGTTTTTTCTTAACACTATTCAGGAAAATACATTACTTTCTTTGTATTTATCTCTTAATCTTTTCAATTTAGGAATGCTTTGATTGCTTTTCTTGAAGAAAGTTTTGTGAAAACAAAATTATTTTGATATAAACTAGTCATAGAAAAATGACATTTAAAACATGATTATGCGATTCTAAGTATGAAAATTAGAAACAAAACTCTTAAACAAGCACAGTCCAAATTGGAGTCCCTTTTGCTCCCTTGGGGTAGAAATAGCTGTTTTTCTATAAACCGTTTAATTTTCACTTTGCCACCTGTAAAAGAGTCACTAACAGTTGTTCACAGTTGCTTATGCTAAGACTAAGAACTTTTTTACCTCCTTCTAGACTCCAGCAGCTGCTGTGTCTCCCCCGAGTCCGGGAGTGGCGCCGGTTCCTACAGGTGTCTTCACAGATATCCCAATCAGCAACATTCGCCGAGTAAGAGTACTACCATAACATTTCGCCCCAAAGCTGTTGGGGGCATCTTTACTCTGATTGTTTAGTTGCATCCATAGTTTGAAACCCTAAGAAGAGACTTTTTTAAAATTGGGAACCTTAGGTGATTCATTTAATAGGTGTTTGGTTTGGCCAATAGAATTCTTGGGATACACAAACACTGTGTTCTGATTAAGTACTGTTGGAAGGGGCTAAGTGTGGTGCAGTCCTCCATCTTCCAGTTCTAATAATGCTTGAGGTAAGCATTACCAGGGAGCAGGGTAAAGGGGCAAACAGAGCCCTGAATGAGCTGAGGTCTCATTTCAACTCAAGATAATTGATTTTTGAATCTCTTTGATTTCAGGTTATTGCACAGCGGTTAATGCAATCTAAGCAAACCATACCTCATTATTACCTTTCTGTTGATGTAAATATGGGAGAAGTTTTGTTGGTACGGAAGGAACTTAATAAGGTAAAAGGTCTGGAAATTCCACCTTTATAAATTCTAAAAATCTTGTTTTCCCTCACTGAATATTTACATTTTGCCCATATATTGTATTTTGTTACAAATGCCAATTGGTAATGGAAAAATGGATGTCATCTTAATTTTAACTTACAGAGAATATCCTGGAGAATTTTCATTTTCTAACCCTTGATTAAAGCTTATGATTAAAGTCGACTTTGCCATGGATCCATTTTAGCCTAACATAGTCACTATGATCCTATGAGACTACTGGAGTCTCTTCTGGTAGATAAGAAACAGTGTGTTTACTTTGTGTTTATAGTTAAGTACCAAGCACCTACTTAGTGTTTAGTTACTTAGTAACTTATGGGATGCAGCTAAAGCAGTGCTTAGCAGGAAACGTACAGGTGTAATGGTCTACATTAAAATAGATGAAAAAAAACAACTTTTGGTTTCTTTTCATCTTTTCCACTTTAGGACATCTGTATATCCACCCCCTCCCACCTTCTCAAGATTATATAGTTTCAGTCTTTGAGAAGAGAATTTAAGAAACTACAATGGTTTCTTGTCTTTGCAGATGTTAGAAGGGAGAAGCAAAATTTCTGTCAATGACTTCATTATAAAAGCTTCAGCTTTGTCATGTTTAAAAGTTCCTGAAGCAAATTCTTCTTGGCTGGACACAGTTATAAGACAGTAAGTATAACACTTCTGGGGAAGGTATATATATAATCTCCATCAGCAGTTTTTTGTGTGCTGTCTCATGTATAGCTTGGAGTATTAGGGAGTAAGGAGAAGCAGAATATAGAGGGGGAGATGACTTCCACAGGCAAGACAATTTGAAAACAACCTAAAGCTATTTCTGAGATCATGAATTTAGTTAGTAAAGACTACAGGTTCTTTGTATGAGTTCAGGAAAGGGAGATAAGTGTACAGATATGTATAATTAAGTTGATAATGACTCTCACAAAGCAGGATTGAAATGGTTTTGTTCACCAATGAGTTCTGCTAAACTTTAGTGGGGGCAAAATTGAAAACAAAACCAAAAAAACAGTATTTGTTAATATTATGGTAGCATGTGACTGGCATGGTGCTCTTGGTGTCTTTCACATGTTGTCTCATTTAATCCTCATGACCACGTTATGAGTTAGGTGGTTTTACACACATTTTCTAGATGAAGGAACTGAGGCTCAGTAAGTCGAGTTACTCCCTGGGTTAATATGTTAGTAAAGTAGCAGAACTGTGGTTGGAACCAGGATTCTGACTCAGCCTAGGTTTTTTCTACTATGTAGATGCTTTTATATTATTAATTTATTTTTTTTACAATAATAGTATGTACATTAGAATATTAATTCATGGCTTACAGTGACCTGCTCAACCTTTAATCTGAGGTCCACTCCCAAGAGGCAAACACAGCCTTTAAACTGTTATTTCTTTTGGTATTTACTTTCCTATTTCTAAACAACATTTTTCTGTTGCCTTTCATAAATTTTTCATTTCATTTACTTTATCAACTGACTTCCTATTAAAGAAGGTTAAGATTTAGCTTTGTTCTACCCTCTCTACAAACACACACACACACACACCCATCATCCTACCAAATTGATTGTAGCACAAATTTTGGACAAATCAGTATTCAGTGTTAATATCTTTATGACTATGAAAAATTGTTTATGACTAAGGAAGTATAGTATACCATGAATACCAACCTGATTTTAATGATTGCCTAAGATGGGCTAATTTTTAAATTACTCATCATGAAATCTTTCTGAAACTCCCCAAGAGAACTCTAAACGTGTTTCACAAGACTGAAAAGTGGTTTACTGATTCTAATTTTTTCCTTGGTCACCCCACTCTTAGAGAACATCTGAGGGTCTTACTATTTTTCAGAGACTGTATTAGCTTTCTAGAGCTGCCATGACAAATTACCACAAAATTTGTGGCTTAACAAAAATTTATTCTTTCCTAGTTCTGAAGGTCAGAAGTGTGAAATCAAGGTGTCGGCAGGACTGTGCTCCCTCCACAGGCTCTTGGGTGGACTCTTGCTTGCTTTCTCCAGTTCTGGAGGCTCCAGGCATACCTTGGCTTATGGCTGCACAGCTCCAACTTCACATGGCCTTCATGTGTCCATGTCTTCTCTCTGTCTCTTACAAGGACACTTGGCATTGGATTTAGGGCCCACCCAGATAATCTAGGGTGATCTCATCTCAAGAGCCTAATTACATCTGCAAAGACCTTTTTACTAAATAAGGTCACATTAATAGATTCTGGGATTAAGACATAGACATATCTTTTAGAGCACGGTTATGAACATTTGAGGACAATTCTTTGTGTGGACATATGTTTTCATTTCTCTTGGGTAGACTCCTTGGAGTGGAATTGCTGGGTCATAGGGTAAATTTATGTTTAATCTTTTAGGACTATCTGAAGGAAACACTACTTAGATGAAAGGATGGACATTGCAGGGCAAGTTCTATGAATTATTTATTAATCCTTACCAAATGCCCTTCAATTTGTTCATACAGCTATTCAACAGATATTTATTGAACATATACTGTTTGCTGGATTTAGTGGTGAACAAGATAGGAAACACCATCCCTACTCTCTTAGGAGGAAGATTATTGAACAAATAATATTGTAATAACAGGATAATTTAATTAAGAAAGCAGTGTTTGCTGTGTGATACCTTGGCCAGAGCCCAGCTACGGTAGTTGCTAAGCGTCACACACTGTATTATTAGAGCAGGTCCCTGTGTTTGCAAGTGACAAAAGCCTGCTGCCTCTGGTCAGCTTGGGCACACTGCGGGGTATGGTCCCCATAATCTCCAAAGAGCTGGAGTTCTTCCTTCATGTGAAGTTTTAACTTTTTCTTTTTTTTTTTAATTGAATTATAGTTGATTTACAATATTATATTAGTTTTAGGTGTATGGCATAGTGATTCAGTATTTTTGCAGATTATACTCCATTATAATTTATTATAAGATAATGGCTATAATTCCCTGTGCTATACAATATATCTTTGTTGATTATCTATTTTATACATGGTAGTTTGTATCTGTTAATGCCGTACCCCTAATTTGTCACTCCCCCCTTCCCTCTATCCTTTGGTAACCACTAGTTTGTTTTCTGTATCTGTGAGTTTGTTTCTGTTTTGCATGTGCATCCATTTGTATTATTTTTTACATTCCGCATATAAGATACACAGTATTTGTCTTTCTTTGATTTATTTCACTAAGCATAATATTCTCTAGGTCTGTCCACATGGCTGCAGATGGCAGAATTTCATTCTTTTTTATGGCTGAGTAATATTCATGTGTGTGTGTGGGCACTTGGGTTGCTTCCATGTCTTTTTTTTTTTTTTTGGCCACGCATGTAGGATCTTCCCCAACCAGGGATCCACCCCGAGCCCCCTGCAGTGGAAGCTCGGAGTCTTAACCACTGGACTCCTAGGGAAGTCCCTTCTTCCATGTCTTTAAATTAGTATGTTCGTTTTTTCCGGATATATTCCCAGGATTGGAATTGCTGGATCATATAGTAGTTCTATTTTTAGTTTTCTAAGGAACTTCCATACTCTTTTTCCACAGTGGTTGCACCAATTTGTTGATACGTTCTCACCAACAGTATACAAGGGTTCCCTTTTCTCCATATCCTCACCAACATTTGTTAACTTTTTCTTTCTTGCAGATCACTTTAGCAGGGGCCATTACACAGACAACCCCTAAGGAGACTCTGATACAATTCAGGGGTTTGGGAACTTGGTTGTGGAGGGGGAAAGTCATTCTTTTCTACTAACCTTTAACTGAAATTTAGCATTTCCTCCCATTATAAATATAAAGAACAAATCAAAGAGGTATTAATAGTACTTGTGCTGATGACCAAATAAAAATCAAGTTATTTTCATATCACATTGTAGTTATTGCGGATATCTTAAAATATATTTTTTTCTTATCACTACTTCAAAAGTATAGCCATAATTAGACCTGCTGCAAGATTATTGAGTTAATACAGAAGCGCATATATCACAATTTTGTTTTTTGAATAGTTTGATAACTGAATTTCAATATAGTTTGTTTTGGGGGAAGTTTTTCTGGTAATTTGAGTATTTTGTTTTCTGTGTTTAAAAAATATATTCTGAGAAGGGACCCAAATGCAAATGCGCCCCATGGCGTAGAAAGGATTAGGAATCCTACTTTTATGTTTTGGGACAACACCACCACCCTACCACATGAGTACTTCTCTTTCTCCCACCATGCAGTCCTTACCCTTCACTCTTCCGTGCGTCTGCTCAAGCTCTGCTTGCAGACTCAGCTCCAGCCAATCCATTTCGTTTCAAAATCTAAGGAGTTCTTTTTAATTCTCACTGGATGCTGAACCTTTTTTTCCCCACCTGTACCCAGGGTGTTAGTCAAGGCAGATGAGGGGTAGTTAGCGAGTACGTGTGAAACCAACCTACTGACACATCTCTCATTCATTTTTTAAAAGTGCAGGTCTAAGAGAGGCCACAGCAAAATTTAAAAACCAGGAAAGAGCTCTCCCTGGCTGAAAAGTAGCACAAACTGAAGTAAATACCACTATTCTAGGGTAACCTAAAACAAACTCTTAATTAAACATTGTTGATGATTATTGAGGTTTACTTTTCTTTTTCTTTTTAAATAGAAATCACGTTGTTGATATCAGTGTTGCAGTCAGTACCCCTGCAGGACTCATCACACCTATTGTATTTAATGCACACATAAAAGGACTGGAAACCATTGCTAATGATGTTGTTTCTTTAGCAACCAAAGCACGAGAGGGTAAACTACAGCCACATGAGTTCCAGGTAAGGTATTAATTATTTATCTTCTGAATGTTATGATGTTATTTTAATGAATTATGTTATCTTAAAATTTGGCATTATGTTTCTATTGCATCTTCCACCTTTTGATTCTGCCTTGTGTTCTCACTGACACAAGGTCTTGAAAATAAAGAATTGAGTAACCTATCAAAAGCTGAAAATAACCCATTTTCAAGTAGTGTGCAAAAGCCACACAACTGACTTTTGTTCATATTGCTATAGTTGTATGTTTTCAGTAAAGTGTATTCCATTCATTCCTTTTTTCCTTTCAGCTTTATTTATGTATAATTAGCAAATAGGAATTGTAATATTTAAGGTGTACAACTTGATGTTTTGATATATGTATACACTGTGAAGTGATCATGACAAGCTAATTAACATATCCATCACCTCATATATTTACCATTTTCCTTTTTTTTTTCATGGTAGTTGAATCCTTTTTCTAAATTCATTTTATTGAAGTATAGTTGATTTACAGTGTTAATTTCTACTGTACAGCAGAGTGATTCAGTTATACATGTATATATATTCTTTTTCATATTCTTTTCCATTATGGTTTATCACAGGATATTGAATATAGTTCCCTGTGCCATACAGTAGGACCTTGTTGTTTATCCATTCTATATATAATAGTTTGCATCTACTAATCCCAAACTCCCAATCCATCCCTCCCCCACCCTCTCTCCCCGCTTGACAACCACAAGTCTGTTCTCCCTGTCTGTGAGTCTTGTTTATGTTTCGTATAGAAGTTCATTTGTGTCATAATTTAGATTCCGCATATAAGTGATATCATATGGTATTTGTCTTTCTCTAACTTACTTCACTTGGTATGATAATCTCTAGGTCCAATCCATGTTGCTGAGAGTCCTTAAAGTAAAATATTATCTTAAGGTCTTTTCACAAAACATTTGTCATTTTTTTCTAATTTATGCTGACAAGCAGTTACCATGATCTGTTTTTAATCTTTTTTTCTTTAGGGTGGCACTTTTACGATCTCAAATTTAGGAATGTTTGGAATTAAGAACTTTTCTGCTATTATTAACCCACCTCAAGCATGTATTTTGGCAATTGGTGCTTCAGAGGATAGACTGGTTCCAGCAGATAATGAAAAAGGGTAAGTGCCAAAATGGAGAGGGAGTTGTAAACTCACTTTCATTACAATATACCTGTTTTTGAGTCTCAGTTTTTATAATTATTGGCATGGCATATTGGAGCTTCAGGCAACAACTCTTCTTATTTTACTGTTTGAGATGGGAAGTCTTGTTAACTCTAGGTCAGGGGTCAGCATACTTTTTTCTTAGAGAGCCAGTTAGTAAATTATTTTATGCTTTCTGGGTCATACGGTGGCTATTGCAAATACTCTGCCATTGTGGTGTAAAAGCAGGCATAGGCAATACATAAATGTATTCCAGTAAACCTGTGGGATTTGGTCTGAGGGCTGTTGTTTGCGGACCTGTATCCTCTAGATGGCTGTTTGGTCTGTTTCTTCAAACTGTTAATTTGAGCTAGAGGTGTACAGCCCATGAAGAATAGGTGGAAAATAATGTTACCTGGTTGGGATTATAAGTTAGGTGTTGGCATTTGGGCTGGTTACTAGCTAAAATCTAGTGATTGCTTTCAGAAATCCTAATAATGTTTTTATCTTTTTCTAGATTTGATGTGGCTAGCATGATGTCTGTTACACTCAGTTGTGATCATCGGGTTGTGGATGGAGCAGTTGGAGCCCAGTGGCTTGCTGAGTTTAGAAAGTACCTTGAAAAACCTATCACCATGTTGTTATAGTTAACCCAAGAATTTCTAGACTTTCCCAGGTCACACTGGTTCATTCTTACCAAGATACAAACACGTTATTAAACGGTGGTTCTCTTTTTATTTTAAGGTTAACCAGTTACTTTTGAGTCTGTCCAGATAAGTTATTTGTAATGGGCATTACTGAATTTTTTAAAATGCCAATTACATCCAGATATTGTGCACATTTAATCAATACCAAATTTTAAGCTGTGTACTCCTAGTCAAGGGGCATGTGGCTTAGCCCTTTGGTGATAAGGACTTCCACTGGGAAATGTAGAGGTAGAATTGTGGTTCCCTATTGAGACAGGCACATAAAAGTAACCTTGATGAGATCTTGAGGTTTTGAAATTTAATTACCTCAAATGTTTTGTTTAGATTTGAGAAAAAGAGAAGAAGTCGGGAAAATTAGTTCTCTTGGAGAAAGGGTTTGAATTGAAGCTTGATTTTGGAACATAAACCTAATTTAAAATTTTCTGTTACGTAATCTCGGTTTATCATGGATGGGAAGCATAGAGAACTTCAAGGAAAATAAGTGAAATTTTAAAAGTCAACATTTTCTTGGAACTGTTCAACCAGCTGTTCTTTGTTTATTTTTCTATGAATTCAGAAATGGTTGTTTTCCCCTCTTGAGATGAAGATATAAATATGAGCCAGCTACTTGGTATAAGTGAGAATTTGTGTGGGTATCTATTTAAACAATTTAAATGTGTCATTCTGAGAGCAGAATTCTATAATTACCTCCAAATAAAAGAATATGCTTATAGAATTTAGCAGAGTGAAGTTGTGAAAGTAGAATTTTTCCTCCAAAATTAACTGGTGGTTACTTGCAAATGAACTTAATTACCAGGATTTATTACTTAAATAACTTTGAAACACTATATCAAGTAACTGTGGAATTAAGTGTGCATATGTAAACTATGTTTCCTAGTGAGATATGTGCCAAAGTCCATTTGTCACCAGGTTCTGTCTGAAAAGAAGAGGGGAGAGATACTCTGGTGAACAGTTTGGAGTGATAAAAGATGATGACCAAAACGAAGTGGTTAGTTCTACTTGGATAAAGTGAAAAAATGTTAAATGTGTACAAGAAAAGCGTTCTGTGTTTTTCCACCCCAGTGTTGTCTCGTGTAAAATAAGAAAGCCCTAAAATCCTATCGGAGAGAAAAAAATTATTTAGGTTGTTTGCTACCTTATCAGCCTAAATATTTTTTTCCCATTTTGTTACGATTTGCCTTTCTTTGGGGGGGGTGGATGGTGGTGATATTCAGGATAATAAAAATGAATTAGAAACATCACAATTCTAGACTTTCTATTGAATTGATGTGTTTTAATAAATATTTGGAATTGTAATATGTGGAGCTGTTCCCTGAAATTTAGGTCTTTCAATGTTGAATCTATTTCTAAATGTTCATTATTTCATGGTGCACAAGTGACACTCCATATATTCCAGAAATATTTTCCTTGCTGTATTATTATGAAAACAATTCAATACATTAATCTGATTTTTCAGTAATTAGTAATTTTAGCTTTAACTGAAGATTATGCAGAAGGAACAAACTTATGACAAGGGACCATCACCAGTATGAGCCATATCTGGTTCAAATACATGAAACTTCAAAGATAACTCATTCTTTGCTAATGTTTATGGCTCTATTGTTCCCTTGAGAGAAAAATAAAAAGTTGCATTCTAATAAAAATTGTTCTTGAGTTAAAAATTAATCTGAGCTATAATCTAAATCTGGATTCAGTCTATTTTTCTTACCAGAACTGAACGAACAAAAGTTAGAAATAGTGCTTTGGTTCAAATTAGATTGTTTAAAAATGAAACTATATGTTTTCAATGTGTCTGGTCTAATATTTTTGATCTGTGGGTAATTATTTTTCACATTAGATTATTTAAGACCAGGAACAGCTGTGTACATGGTAAGCTCTTAATACAGATATATTTTGAGTTTACAGAATTGGTAAAATAAGGACTGAGTTTAGGAGCATATAATCTAATGCTTTAGGCTCAAGGAGCTCTCTTGTTGGGGGGGTGGCACATAGCAAGATGGAAGTGTGGTCTGGCTCTGTTAGGTACTTTACTCCATTCCTGAGGTTTGTGAGTGAAGTTAAAATATCCCAAGGCATGGTCTACAAGAGGAGTTGACCAGTGCGAGAGATAATAGGAATGTGCTGTAAAGAATACTCATCACCCAGTAATGCGTGAACTCTGGAATACATGGGAAAATAATCACTGCTGATTACTGACCTCTAACGCCAAGTTTATAGAAAAATCTGGTACCTAAATCAAGGCTAATTCATGTCCATCTCAAAGTTTTCAGTTTTGAAGAAGAAAAATCTTGGTAAGATTCAAATTTAAACTACTCCACAGTTCATTATTAGTTAATGCTCTTCCTGGACAAAGTTTTGCTTTTTGTAGGGAGGGGGAGGTGGAGATGTTAGAATATAAGTGAAAGTATTTTGGAAAATAACTAGGATATAAATTTAACATTTTAACATTAAGCATGTCAGATCTTGTACTCATTTTATTAATAAGTACCCAATTACATAGCTGCTGACATAAGTAACACCTAAGTGCGAGAGTGCAAGAGTAGAGTCAGCCAGTTCTATATAGTTAGGTATGGGAGTTTATAGGAAATAAGTTTCCACAGTGATTTTGTAGAAGCAAAGATAAGGTCAAAGCATTCCAAGTTTTTTTGAGGGATAAGGAGAATATAATAGGTTTGTTAATTTTAGGACATCATATAGTTCTAGAAAACTTTCAGACAATAAAGTACCCTATTGCTAGAAAAATTCAAGTCCAGGCCAGGTTTAAGAAAATTATATTTGTTTTTAATTGTCACATTTCAATTATTTCTATTACACATACATTAGTTTCTAAAGTTAAAAAGTTTTAAAGTTAATGAGAACTTTATTTAAAGACCTTATGTTGAATTAGAAACTAATAATTACAAGGAAGTTGTTTTATATCTAGAAAAGACAAGAGATGTTTAAAGTTTGATGTGAATGTTCCTTACTTAGGATATAAATTGGAAAGTTGATACTTTTGTACTGAACAATGAACTGACAGGAATGGGAGTTTAAAAAGTACATCACTTCTGTATTTTAAAAATTATTTTCTTAGGAGAAAGGCACTGGTCCCAAAGTCAGCTCCTTTTTCTTAAATTAGAGTTGGATGTATTTTGTGTCTTATGTGTAATAACATCCAATTACTGTTACTGCATCGTTGTATCTAATCCACAGACAAGTCCATATCTGATATTAAAAGGTAAGTAGGCTTGGGTGGCTTGGACTCCTGCCAGAGCTGTTTTATAGAAGTACAGAGGTTAATAGAAGCAAAGGTTTGCATACTATTACATTGGCCCTACATCTTTATAGCTGGAGGAAACTGTCACTGCTAAGGCACATCTTGGTAATAAAAAACTTCTTTCACAGTGTGGGATTTATTCCTGATGCAAAAATTTGAGACAAAAATTGTTTTTCAACTGGTAAAGCAAGAATTCTCACGTATTACTGAATACTTGGAGACAAACAGACTTTTCCCAAATGATATTTAAGTTACTTAACACCATTACAAATATCTTTGAAATAAGTATATCATGGCAGTACTGTTTTCAGTAGTTTCTGCTTGATGCTAAGTTAACTTGAGAAGGAGAAAGAATTAAAGCAAAACAAAACAAAAGAAAACGGCTGATGAGAAAATCTCATTCCATCAAAAGGAACTCTTAGAAAATAAAACTAGTGTTTAAGATAAACCTCTTCATCCATAATGAAGGCCCTCTAATTCACATGACTTTATCACTGAAAACCAAAAACTCCAAATACACGATGCTCTTAACTTACACCAATGGCATTGTGACAATTAATGTAGCTTTCTCTTTGATAAATTTTGCTGTAGTCAATTCAGTATCCACAGATTCTGGAAGATTCAGATGTAATCTGTACTCAGAAACCTCGATCAATAAGTCATCCTAAGAATAATAAACCAAGAGAAATTTTTAACGATGAAAATAGAAAAATATTTCCTGGTTAAAATTTGTGTTGTTTATTGTTCCCAGTTATTCACTCCTTTCGCATAAGAAGAGGATCCCACTTACAAGCAATAAAGTTGCTGTTGTAAATCCCTGAGATTTTGAGGTTGTTATTGCTGCTCAGTACATCAAAAGTTAACTGATAAAGTACCAGAAGATGGGTGTTGCCATCCTAAATTATGTGGCATTGACTTGGGGGCTGACCAGCAAACAGCAAGGAAACTTAATGGTGACAAAGCCCTTTTCACAATAATTTGGAAGACATAATGTACCTGGTTAATTTGTGGCTTTAGGTACAGAAGTGGGAAAATAGAATGTTATTTGCACGCATTGGTTCTATTGGCCACATTTAACAAGGAACTACAAAAAGATGAGCTTAGAAAAGAATTTCTCAGTTTGCAAGGGAAAATACAGAATTGAAAGGGACTATACAGAGCCCAGAAATTCTAAGACGTGAGGAATGAAAAATGGAACTAATTTTTATTTTCAACCAGTAAACAATAAAGTTGAGAAATTATTTCTTTATCAACAAAGGCTGATTAAAGCTGCCTAGAGGCAAATACTAAATCATAAGTCTTTATACCCTTTGCTAAAACCTCTAACTGGATTAAGATGGACCTCATTAAATCCTTACATTTGGCCCAGGTGACAGCAATTAAGTCAAAAGAGGCTATTGAAAAATGAACATGTCTAAAAAAGAATTGAGAGGTGTAGCACTGACTGGAATCAAAGAAAGTGCTACCAGTCTGGACTAAAACTAATTTAAAATAATCTTTCGACCCCAACATTCCATGGGCAGCCAACAGGCTGAGTAAGCCGCTCAGCACCTAAGGACAGCATATTCTTCAACGCTCTTTTCAGATGTGGCTAAGGTAGATTATGAAAAAGGAAAAACGTCCCAAAGAACGGAGCTGAAAGTCATGGAAAACAATGGAACTAGGAGGCTAGGTAATCAAGGAACCTTGTCAAGGGACCTAAGCACGAACATCCTGTACCTCCAGGAAAGGGACCCTCGCAATATCTGCCTACCAGGATTTCAGAATTGCCGTGCATCAGCAACTACCGTGTGCCTCATATTTTTTCCAGTTTCTGAATTGAGACTGTTAATTGTGATAATCCTCTCCCCATTCCACATTGTATGGTGCACGGGGTTACGGGAATAGATAACTTGTCTTTGCAGTTCAGGCAAACTTTGTCTAACACAGATTATGATGGCAAAATCCTGGACTTTGGAGCCTGATACTGGGATTGGATGTGTCGTTCTGGGGAAAGAAGCAAATATTTGTGACCAAGAGGGTGGACTGTGGTAGGCTGTAGAATTGTTACTCTTCTTTTACAAGAGGATTATACGTCCTTGCCATGTAACTTCCAGTGACTACCTGTGAGAAGAATGTGATTCCCAGCCCTGTTGATGTAGGACTTGGCCTTGTGACTTACTCTGATCAGTACAGTGTGAGTAAAAGTAATATATTCCATATCTGAGAGGAAGTTTTAGGATCTCTTGCATGGTTTGGCCATTTCGATTTTTCCCTCTTCCATGAGAATGACTTACCTAAATTGGGAATTGTTTCTTCCCCTGTATCTTAAAATGTGCAGCACTCGTGGAGCAAAGCTGGCTGAGCTGACATGTAACCTGAGCAAATTATTGTCAGCCACTGAGATTATGGAGTTTGTTACTAAAGCATAATATAGTGAATATTGACTGATACAAATGTACAGTATTATCTATTCAACTTACCTCAGAAACACTAAGGTCACAGAGAGATACTGAATTAATACCAGGTAGTTCAACTTTTAATTCAATTTTCAGAGGTCTCTCATTCTGATCTGCCACAATTTTTAATTCATAGGCTGGTCTCTTCATCTCCACTTCAATCTCTGTACTAGAAATCTCTTCTATCAGACACCTTGTTTTATTTGAAACTTCGTCTTTTGGCAGTAAAAGTTGAGGAAACTGATCTGAATTGCTCACAGTACTGCTTCTTATCTGTTCAAGGGTTAGTTCTTTATGAAAAAAAAAAAGATGAAATCACAAAATCAATGAACAACATCAAGTACTATCAGGCGATGAACTGTAATAGATGTAGCGTTAGCCAAGATGGCAGATAAAGCTGCAGCTAAATCGGTTTGGGAAATCTTAAAAGACTCTTAAACCAAAGAATCTGGTTTAAAAGTTTGCAGGATTTAAACATCTTTAAGGACATGCTAATTTTTAAAAAAAATTTTATTGAAGTATAGTTGATTTACAATGTCGTGTTTAATTTCTGCTGTACAGCAGTGACTCAGTTATACATATATATAATTTTTCATATTCTGTTCCATTATGGTTTATCACAGGATATTGAATATAGTTCACTGTGCCATACAGTAGGACCTTGTTGTTTATCCATCCTATATATAATAGTTTGCATCTGCTAATCCCAAACTCCCAATCCATCTCTCCCTGTCCCCCCTCCCCCTTGGCAACCGCAAGTCTGTTCTTTATATCTATGAGTCTGTTTTTGTTTCGTAGATATGTTCATTTGTGTTATATTTTAGATTACACATATAAGTGATATCATATGGTATTTGTCTTTCTCCTTCTGACTTACTTCGCCTTGTATGATAATCTCTAGGTCCATCCATGTTAGGACATGTCAATATTTCTAATATCTAACATTTATTTTTTTCTATCTTAAATTTCTCATCTTTTGCAATTGAGACTTCTAATCTGCAAAATGTACATCAGAGGCAAAAAAACATTTTAAATCAGTTTAATTTTCCATTACATTCATTAACTTACCCTTTCTCATTTTCTCTCTTAAATCTGTGGGATCAGTTTGGTTTCCCATCAGATTTTGTTTCATTCTGTGAACACTTCCTTTTATTCTAAATTTGGTAACATGGTAAGAGTTTGAGAGAGTGAATTGGAGTTTTTCCTCAATGCATTTCATGGCCATCTGTATTAGTTGATCTTTTTTCACTTGGTCTTTTTCTGCTGCCTGGAGAACATCAGGATGGTAGGCAACATCAATGACTGTGTAAACATCTGTGTGTGTAATTCAGAGGGTGTGAAATGAAAATGATTTGTTTCACTAATGATATCATCAGGTAATATATTAAGCCATATCCTGATAAAGCTGGAAAAGTATAAATTCCATTCCTATATTTTCAGAGACAATCACAATGGTGCTATATACACAAAATTCCAATTAGAGCATTTCTTGACATTTTATATGGGTTAAAAATAGCTCATATTATTAGAAAAGTAAACAGTATTCAATTTTCATAAAGGTATACTTATCAGCCATTAAGTATATTATGACCAAATAAAATATGTAATGCCTTTTACCAAGGAAAATCTGGTTCTTGCTTATTTCCCCCAAAATTTTTAAAATGTGCTTTCTCTCCCATCATTCTATGTACCTGATGTCTCAGACATATCTTCTGGTCTGCCAACACTTAGAGGTACTGGATGAGTGGCTGACTGGGGAGCTGGGATCCTTTTCCACTGACATAGGTTGATAAAAAGTATTTTTTCTTTTGGTTTCTAGAAAGCAAATAATTTTGCATATCTCAAAACCTAGTTTTTTAATTTTTAAATAATATCCTAAAGGTAACTCATCACAGAATTTGAAGAGTGAGAACTTTAGGCTCCAAATAAGTCATTCCATGGATTTAAACTGCGTTTGAAAAACTGTAAGAAATTACTGTTACCTGATTTCCCTAAAGCTGCTGGCTTTTCATTAAGCATCCAGTTGCTGCTCCCACAGGAAGTGGGAGGAGGGTGGGGGAATTGATCTAAGCTATTCCAGGTGAATTTGACCCTATTTCACCACTTCCTTTCCTCCCCAATCAAATAAGTTTTCTTTATTTGGAAAATCTCCAACTCTATTATTCTCCTTTAAATAATTACGTTACTTTTAATTTTCATCCTCGCAGAAAAATGTCTCATTTTGAGATCTCCAAAATGTATCAAATATGAAATTCCCATTCTTACTCCTTCAACACAATCTTCCACACTACGTTTAATTTTCCACTCAGAGTGGCAGTTTCCCTCAAGTGTTCTTGTGTTAAAGTAGTAATAGCTAAGGGTAAGCCATTCTCTGGTTATTCCAGGACCATTTCATTCAGGACTTCCCTTTCCCTGGGCACCAACTCTACATACCAGGATCCTGGTTTGTAGACAGAGCTGTGGTTCTGGGGCAGCACAGAGCTGTTTCCCCTCTTTCAGCTGCTGTTGAATGAACTTCTCATAGCTCTCAGGGTTACTTTCAGCCAGATCATCTAGGAGGTTCCAGAATTGAGTAACTTGGGTGAGCAGACCCTTCGAGGATGACTCCATGATCGAGATGAATAGGCCTCTTAAGTCTGTGGAAAGACATGACTTAAGGAAGGAAAAAAGTCTATTGATTCACTTCTTCTTTTGGGGGAGGAGGAACAGTTCAGGAACTGTTTTGTTGAAGTTAGCAGCTATCCTTAACCCCTGTGTGTAAAAGATTGTGGATCAGCACCACTTTATCTTTTCCTTATTCTCTAATTATCTAATACCTTTTCCTACATTCTCAAGATGTTCTCTCAGATAATAAGGCCTTACCTCTGCCTAGATCCTCACAAGCCCTGAGAGGACAGAACAGTCATTTAAAGTCTGTATTTCCTGGGATTTTCTTGTTCCAACACCCGGGTATTGGCTGACTGGGGCCTATCCAGTTCCTGATTTTGTGTGGGTCGAGGGCCACATGAGACTTCCTCAATCCTCAGCATAGTTTAGGAGTTAAAAGCATGGACTCTGCAGCCAGAATGCCTAGATTCCAGTCTTAGCTCTATCACTTACTAGCTGTGTGATCTTGAGAAATTAATTTACATATGTGCCTCAGTTTATTCTCCTCGAAATGAAGACGATAATACCTATCTCATAGGGTTATCGTGAGGATTAAGTAAGGTAATAGAGAGAGGCTGGAACACTTGGTAAGCATTCTATGAGAATAATAATATTCTACCACTTGAATAACCGCCCTCCCTCAATGAAGAAGTGTCCCACAGCATCCACAGACTGAGGAAAAGAGAAGGTTTGGGGCTTCCCTGGTGGCACAGTGGTTGAGAATCTGCCTGCTAATGCAGGGGACACGGGTTCGAGCCCTGGTCTGGGAAGATCCCACATTTCACGGAGCAACTAGGCCCGTGAGCCACAAATACTGAGCCTGCGCGTCTGGAGCCTGTGCTCCGCAACAAGAGAGGCCGCGATAGTGAGAGGCCCGCGCACCGCGATGAAGAGTGGCCCCCGCTCGCCGCAACTAGAGAAAGCCCTCGCACAGAAACGAAGACCCAACACAGCCAAAAAAATAATAATAATAAATAAAATAATAATTAAAGGTGCTAATAATTTAAAAAAAAAAAGAGAGAAGGTTTGGGTTCTCCAAATACTACATTAGGGTTGGCCAAATGAGAAATTTAATCCTCTTTCCAGAGGTCGGCGAACCCACCTCTTCTCTCGGTTTCTTGACAAACCGCGACGCCTGTTACCAGGGTAACCAGACTGGTACAACATCTAATTGAGTCCGGAAAGCTCCAGGAAGAAAGGTCTTTTTACATCCAGTTCCGGAATCTTCTTCTGGTGCTGGGCTTGCTTTTCGGCTGAGCCCGACCCACTTCTTTTCCAGGAAGGCGCCCGCCTCCCTTTCTACACCTGTCGACTTCTAGAGTGTCCTGGAAACCCTCTTGTGGGAGTCTCTGGGACTCCTGTTGGTGGGAAGAATTTCTCAAGAGCACGACTTCCGGCCTGGAAGGGAAGTCGGCACCCTCTTCTCCCAGACCGCTTCCTCCCCCACCCCCGCCACGCGAGGCTGCGGCGCACGGTATGGGTGTGTTTGTGTGTGTTTGTGTGGGGAGGGCGTTTGGAGGGATGGTTACCGGGAGCTCCGTGGCCGCTGGGGGGCAGGGGTCCCGGTGACAAAGATGGGGGTATTTTTTCTGTCTTCCACTTGGAAGCCTCAACCCCCCCTTCAGCCACTCTAGATACATCTTGGGGCCCAGTCGAGGGTCGTACCCGTCCAAAGTGTCCCCATCCTTTTTGGGGAGCGAAACCCAACCCCCCGGTCCATCCCAGAGGAGCGTGAGCGGGGAATGCCCCAGCCAACCAGGCCGTCCGGATTCCGCGCCGGAGCAGCCTCCGGCCTGAGTCCGGAGAGGTATTTGCCTGTCGGCCTGGGCTGGGGGAAAGGCGTCCGTGGCCTGGGCCACGGGTGAGGGCGGAATAACCGGTGGGAAGGCTGCGTTTTCACGAAGGACTCGGGTGAAGCTGCAGAGCTGCCTTTGCTTGGCTTCTGGGTCGGAGGAGATCTTGTAATGGAGTGGTTCTTCGTCTCACACTAACAAGATGCCTGATTTCCTCAGGATCGAGGGGTGAGTGAGCGTTGGGGTGGTGCACAAAGCCCCTGCTGGCTACACACGTGAATATCCCTGTCATCTATTTTTTTGGAGCCTTCTGTACAAAATAGAACATAAAATTCTCTTGAATGAAGAAATTTAGGGCACCTCTGCATTTAATGTTTTTAGGCGTCAGTTTTTGTTACTGTTGACATTTGTGGTCCTGACACTCTCAAATCTAGGTGTTTAATTGCAAACTAATTTTGGGATTCGGGAGTTGATTTCTAGTCTGAACCTTGTTTGCCTTGGACTATGTGGCCTGGGGCAAGTTATGGCTTTAATGGAATTTCATCTACAAAATAGGAATGAAGATACTTGCCTCATAAAACATAGTTATTTTGAGGATTAAATAAAATGGGTCTCTTGAAAGCACTTAATTTGGTGCAGTTTAAAGAACTCTAATGAACATTATCTCCTTTCATCCTCACAGTAGTGTGGTCAGGTGTTTTCCCCTTTTAATGGTGAAGGAAAAACGAATCCTCAGGACCTCTGACTTCTGGTTCAGTGATCTTTCCTTTATCTCATGCTTCATTATAACATAGTAATAAAAGATAAGGTAATAAAATAAATTATTATTAAATGTTACTTATTGATTCATTTCAGATTGAAGAATGTCCCGAGTTCCCTTGGGGAAAGTCCTCCTGAGGAACGTCATCCGGCACACAGATGCTCACAATAAGGTGAGAGGTACAGCTTAGTTATTCCACATGCTTAATGAGGGCATACAGTGTGCTAGGAATTATTTTGATACAGTTAGGAGAGACAGAGATAAATAAAATAATTAGAATATAGTTTGATCAGTATTATAATGGAGACATACACAAAGTCCTTTTATGCACTGAGGAAGGAATAATGAAATCTGCCTTGGGGAATTAGGAAAGGCTTCACATAATGGGTGTTATTTGAACTACTGATATTTGAACTAGTCCTTGATGAACAGGATCAAGCTTACCAGGTGTAAAAGATCATTCAGGACAGAGGGAACTTCATGTACTAGTGTATGGCAAGGAACATGAAGCATTTGGGGCAAGAAATTGTATGCATCCAGAAAGTAGAGAATGTGGGAGGTAGTGGCAGAGGACGAGGCCCAAGTGGTAAATTGAGTTGGATTGTGATGCTTGGAGATTAGACTTTTTCCTGTAGGCAGTAAAGAAACCATCAAATATTTTTAAGCAGGGTTTGACATGATTGTGTTTGTATTTTAGAAAGATGACTTGTTAGCTGGGTAGGGGATAGATCAGATGGATTGAAACAGCAGAGGGACCAGTTCGGAGGCACTTGCAATGTTCCAGGTGAGAGATGATGAGTGGTTCGCATGAAAACTGACAGTAGGGATAGAGATGAGGAATTTAGGCAATAGAGTTCAAAGAACTTGATGATTGATTGGATAATAGTGATAATTATGGAATCAAATATAACCATCTTGTGTGACTGGGTGAATGATGATGATACCATTAATTGAGTTAGGGAACTAAAGAAAAGAGACAAGTGTGATGGGAAAGGTAATTAGTTTGGTTTTGAACATCTTGATGGTGAAATGCTTATAGGATGTCTAAATAGTTCGCAATTCAGACTTGGAGAAAAGTTGAGCCTGGATATAAAGATTTGGGGATTACTGATACAGGAAATGATAGAGGTCACGAGAGTAGATGAGGTCACCTATGAGAGCACATATAATGAAACAAGGGTCAAGCACCCTTGTTTGGTTTTCTTTGGTGAACTGTACAACTAGTTTGATCACTAATGTTATTACTGTCATATCACCTGATATTCTCATTGTGAGTGAGGGTATAACTATTACCTAAGCAGCCTCTGCAATTGCGTTAAACCACCCCAGTTGGATGGTGAGCTTAGATTTGAAAGCAGTGGCTAAAAAAGATAAATCTAGGACAACTTTAACAAAATATTACAGGAGGACTTAGAAATAAAATTTATTATTGTCCTTTGTGCAGCTATACTCTGCCTTTCAGGAAATTCTCTAACAGTTCCCGTGCTGTTTGTTTTGTTTTGCTTTGTTTTTAACAAAAATTATTATGTTGTGAAAAGAGACTTAGCCTAGAAAGTTTCAAGACCTGTCCTTACTAGCTTTTTGACTTTGGTAAAAACCTCTGAGCTTTTGTTTCTTCTCAGTAAAATATAATAATGGTACCTGCTTTGCTTTCCTCATAAGATTGCTTAAAGTTCAATAGAGAGATGATATAGTTAAAATCATAAAGCATTTTAGAAACATAAGGGATTATCATTTGCTAATTGCAGCATAATTGCTTAGTTAATAAGGTGATAAGTGTGTCTATGCAGGGGTTAAAAAGCTCTTTTGTTGCTGCAGAATTCTACATATTTGAGATTTACTAGGTTGGATTGTTTAATCACTCTAGAGAAACCAGAATTTGTTTCCTAGGTTCCTGATCAAAACTCAGTTTGTAATCCAATAATTAGTGCTGACCGTATTTTCAGTTACTTTTTGGTGATGTAATGTGTTATTTTTAGTAACATTTTTATTTCTTTCCTTTAAAAAAAAAATCCAGATTCAGGAGGAATCAGATATGTGGAAAATAAGAGAGCTGGAGAAACAGATGGAAGATGCGTACCGGGGGACGAAAAGGAAAATGTTACCCAGCAGTTCAAGGTGAAGTTGCAACTCTGAGAACCAAAATAATTCTCATCTTATTCAGAATCATCAACTTTTGTTTAAAAACATTATGGTATGCTAAAGATAGATGAATTCAGTTCTGTGAGTCCTTAAGCCTTTCCTCTTCAATAAATCTAGACCCAATCATAAAGGTAATGGCTATGATGCATATGGCCCCACTCTTTGCACTTATTTGCAATGGAGAACTTAAAAATTCTGCCTTGAACAATTGTAAACGTTAAGGATTCTGTGGATTCTGACCTTACCTGATGGCTTTTAACTTAAGATTTTCTATAGGTATCTTATGGTCACTTAGCTGATCATTCACACCTTTCCCCTATTAGTCTTTCATTCTCTCTCAGCCTTTTCTTTGCCCCATCTACTCACTATCTTAGTCACACAACCTTTCACATTACCTTCTTAATAATTTGAGTGTGGATATGAAGGATTATGCAGGCTTAGTTGTCTTACCTATGGAGGTGTAGGAATGTCTGAGTATTGGGAACATCTCCTGGGTCTCATATGCCTGTTAGTATAGATCTGTGTGTATGAAAAATAATTATAAAGTAATAATGCTGATTTCTAAAGCCACACAGGGAAATAGTTAATAGTGAGATATTTAAGGAGAGTGTGCCTGCGCAGTGTGTGGACTTTGGAGTGTGATTGGCTGTGTGTAATGGCTTTTGACAAGAAAGTATTCAGGGTATCCATGGTAAAGAAGGCAGAGTCTCAACATAAAAATAAATACCTTGTCAGTCTGTTTTCTCTCTGAAGATGATTCTTTGAGAATTTGGAAGTACTTAGTGCAGATGATGATTTGTTTTGTATTGGTTATTCAGTTACAAGCAGCATTTCCAGGAACAAAATATTGTTCTTTTGGAGTGGACTATTAATGCCTGTCATAATGAATAAGTCTTTAAAACATAATCTCTTGAGGGGCAGGTTTCTGATTGTCTCAATTGCCATTATAGTCCCAGCAGCTAGAACAGTGCCTGGCAGGCACATAGGAGGCCCTCAAATGTTTTTGATAACCAATTAACTGGCTTAGTGACTGGTTAGTGGATATTGTAAGTACAGGCTAGGCCGGTGGTTCTCAACTGTTTATCCACCCCAATTTACTCATGGGTTACACCTTGCTCCCACTGTTACTCTGACTTAACTACAGCAGGTTGCTGGTGTTCAGGGAAGGGAGTGTATTTCAGAATCTCTAGGGCAGTTTGAAAATGTCCCCAGCTGTGATTATGCTCTGCTTCTTTCTTTGAGGATCAGTGAGTGAGGTACAGCATGCCACAGTCGAAAAGTCATTTCGTCTATACTCTGCAATAGGACGGGTAGTGATGATCATATTTTCATTGAACACCTAACTGTACAAATTAATAGAGAGGAACAGATCATGTTAACAAAAATTTTTTTTAACATTAAGTATCAGGTTGTTTTGGTCTCCCCTTAGCTTGTTTAGTGAGTTTTGTGCATAATATTCCATAAAGTAACCTCACAGATTGCTTCTCTATCTAAAAGTTCTTCTGTTTTCTCTTATAGCCGGATGCGTAGTGATGGTTTTGATGAAGAAAGTCAAAGAGACTATTGGAGGCCAAAGAATGAAATTTCTGGGGCACTGGATGATGATTTTCTTAAGGCTAAATCCTGGAACAAGAAGTTACATGATTATGAAGCTAACATGCCAGACAGGTTTGTGACTAAATTCCTGTGACTATTAATGGTATTTGGCCTGAGAATGTGTACTTTTAAAAATTAATTATCTCTGCAAAAGCTTATACAGAAATGTTCACAGCATATTTATTCATAATGGCCAAAAAAGTGGAAACCTAAATGTCTATCAACTAATGAATGGATAAAAAAAATGTGGTATATGGGATGGTAATGGAATGTTATTTGGCAGTAAAAATAAAGTACTGATACATGCTACAACATGTATGAACCTTGAAAACATTATGCTAGGTGAGAAAAGCAGACACAAAAGGTCACTCATGATATGATTCTATAGAGATAGAAAGTAGATTAGTGGTTGCCATGGGCTACGGGAGATGGAGGAATGGAGCGACTGCTAATGGATTCTTTTGGGGGTGATGAAAATGTTCTGAAATTAGTGGTGATGGTTGCACAACTCTGAAAATACTAAAAGCCACTGAACTGTACGCTTTAAAAGGGTGAATTTTATGGTATGTGAATTATATCTCAACAAAGTTGTTACTTAAAAAAAGTTGTCCCAAGGTAGACAGCATTGTTATGAAGTGTTTTTGGAGAAGTACTTCACAGCTGAAGAGCAGAATATAAAAGTTCGTTAGTGTTTCTTAAGGAAGAAAATGGCAAGTTTTCTTACAAATGGACAAAGGAATCCTTTGTGTCTGAAATGAGTGTTCAGTACAGAAAATGTAACCAAGTTACCGAGCTGTAAATGTGGTGTTGGCTCTACCATATCTCTTTTTTCTTTGTTCTGTGTGTCTGTGTATGTGTACACTCCTAAGTCTAATTTGTCTTTAATTTTTAAGAAATGTATGCATTGCTTTAACAATACATGTAATAAAATGTTATTTTACAGATGGGGTCACAGTGGATATAAAGAGTTATACCCTGAAGAATTTGAAACAGACAGGTAAGGCAAGTACGCTTACTGAAAAAAAGTTAGAAAGTAAGATTAGTACACAGTCTGAATTATAAATTGAGTTCTTAATTTTTTTTTTTAAAGAGTGGATATATGTATATGTATAAATGATTTACAAACTCACTTTAGTATTTATTTATTTATTTTGGCTGCACTGGGTCTTAGTTGAGGCAGGTGGGATCTTCACTGCGGCATGTTTAGTTGCAGCAAGCAGACTCTTAGTTGCAGCTTGTGGACTTCTTAGTTGCGGCATGCGGACTTCTTAGTTGCAGCATGCATGTGGGATCCAGTTCCCCGACCAGGGATTGAACCTGGGCCCTCTGCATTGGGAGCTTGGAGTCTTACCCACTGGACCACCAGGGAAGTCCCGAGTTAGTAATTTTTATAAAGTATACAACATTTGCCATTAAAAATGTAACCAGAGAAGTAATAGGAGATTTAGTTGGGAGATGATTGGTATTTTGCCTTTCCCTGATATTTGGCATATCTATAGCATGTAGGTTTTTAATATATAGCGTTCCATACAGTAACTCAGTATGGCAGATGAGAATTTTTATCTTCATTTTAAAGATGAGGAAACAAAAACTCAGTGATACTGTCTCATAGTAACATTATATCAGTTTTGATTTAAAATTCAGATGTTAACCCCAACTTCCCATCTAGAAAGCAGAATATAAAAATTATATAAATACACTTATTTTCTATAGTAAAGCAGTTTTTCTTTTTTATTAGTAGTGATCAGCAAGATATTACCAATGGGAAGAAAACATCTCTCCAGGTAAAATCATCTACCCATGAATCTCACAAACACAAGAAGTCAAAGAAATCCCACAAAAAAAAGCAGAAAAAAAAGTCACACAAAAAACAGAAGAAAAGCAAAAAGGAAGCCACAGATATAACAGCAGATTCCTCAAGTGAGTTCTCAGAAGAAACTGGGGCTTCTAGTACCAGGAAAAGGAAACAACCACATAAGCGCAAGAAAAAATCCAGGAAAAAATCTCTCAAGAAATCTGCTTTATTCTTAGAGGCAGAGTGTGACACTTCCCAGTCAGATGATTCTGCATCCAGCAGTTCTGAGGAAAGTGAGGAAAGAGACACTAAGAAAACCAAAAGGAAAAAGAGAGAGAAAAAAGCCCACATCCCTGTAGTTAACAATGAAATACAGGAGAGGACAAACAGACGCACAAATTGGAAAGTGGCCACAGATGAAAGGTCTGCCGAGAGTTCAGAGGATGACTAAATGAGAAAGAAACATGTTTCCTGCATGACTCTGGATATTTACAGCTCTTACACCTTGGGGATTTGCCAGTGACTCTATTGCTCAGCACAGGGGGCCTGAGGTCAGAGCTGTCCTGTGCCATCTATATACATTCTGACAGACTTCTTGTCTTCTATTTTGGCCTGTTAAACTTGATCCTCTTATTGTTAATAGGGAATCGGTTATTTTGTTATGAAGGTTTCTTGAAGAGATTATTTTTTGTGATTAATCACATTTAGCGTAGAGTGCATATGCAGCAAATTAAAGGACCCAGAAAGCTGAATCCAGTAATGACCTGGGTATACCAATTGGAATGTTGAATTTGGGGAAAGCAAGGGCTGGGGTCAAGAGATGGATTGGAAATAGTGCTGTATACAATGGTATGATAAGGGAACATCGTGTTGCTCTTGTCTGTTTACATAGTAGGTGCCACAACTTGACTTTTTTTGTCTTTAGCCTTGGTGCTTTCATCTTTCTGTATTTTGACCCCACAGGTGTGGTCCAGTTTACTTGATGAGGAAAGGAGCATAAGAACAAACATTTTCCATTCATGGTAACATCCATAGACAGCTGTTATTGAAAAAGACTAGGAGTTTTTGACAAATTTCCCTGTTGGGCAGAGTCTGTGGCTACCCTCAGTATACCCCTAAACATGGTAATTGGATAGTAAAAGGTTTTCTAGTTCCATTGTTTATTGCCTAAATGCACTTGTGTTCAGAATTATTTCTTCACTTCTCTTGGGTAAGTCCTCAACCAAATGAGGAAGAATCAGGCATTAGTTGTGCTAATGGTGCTCTGAACAGGATTCAGGGCAGCAACAGCTATTTAAGTGTTGTCTTCCTTGTTCATTTCTTAATCTGTTAATGAACTTTAGATTTTTCCTGAAACTAGGTTGAATCAGTTCCAAAATGAAATAGGCTTCTCAGGGACATATCCATTTCTTCCTTGTCTGCCTTTGGATTAAAGCACTAAGCAGAGACCTTGTTATTTCCCTTTGCTATATACTGTGATCCCTGCTATGTTAATTCTTAAGAAACCAAAATATCACTGGAAGAAGGCTGGCAGAACATGTGAATTTTTTTCATTAAGGCAGATCAAGTGACATTGTTTTTTCTTGGTCGTCACTTCATGGGTGAAGTAAAGCTTGAAGGCGCAGACTTTTGGTCTTGGTCTGCCATTCATTGGTTATGAGGTCCGGAGCAGGTAAGTCAACCTCCCTGGCCTTACTTTCCCTATGTGTAATACAGAAATACTTCATGGTAGCATGACTGTACGACACCAGCAATAGACTATGACAACATTCCATGAGGTGGTAATATTTTGTAGTTCTTAACTATTAAATTTGTTCTCTTTACAGAACAGATTTCTAATAAAATGCTTAGTCATAAAATACATGGTTGGCCAGAGGTTCCCTATCCCTTGATTATAAGCAGGTGCTACTTTTTGGGATATTTATTTGAAATATTAATGCTTTGGTACTCAATTGTTGATGTCCCATGGTGTATATTTTTACCTTTGGGATTATTAGGGGCCCAAGCAGGGAGGAATAGTCTATATAATTACTACCTCTTAACCTAAAGCAATTGTTTTGTTCTTGGAGCAAGTGAAATCTTCGTGGGAAGGAGTTTTCTACATGGATTTTTTTTTTTTTAGCATTGTTTCTGTGCTATAAAAGTACTGATTCTAAGCACAGACTCAGGAAGATGGGCCATTGGAACAAGGCTTCTCCAGGAAGTTGGTTCTGTTTGGGTCTTGACGTTCCCTTCTTCTCATACTAGCAGGCCTCTTCCCAATGAATACACATTTTGCCTGTTCTGTTTTTTTGCCATGTTTACCTTTTCTTGGTCCTATATAAGCAATAAAGCTGTTTTCTGTTCTTCACCTTTCTCAACCCCAAATTCTCTTCTATGCCTTAGGGTAAGGCTTTGATGGTTCTTCCAGCCCCCTTAAATATGGCTTAGGGTGGCTCTTCAAAACCTAAGATCTCTCATTTGCACTATTGGCCTTGGAACATATTTGTTTCTAATGTTCCTGCCAATCAGAGATCTATATATTAAACCCTAAAATGGGATTTAAAAAAAAAAGAAGAGTTGGAGAATTCACATTTATTGAATAATTATTGTGATACAAGATGGAATTTCTGAATTCCCAATAAATAAATTTCACTTTTTGAACATTTGATCTCTTACTTTTTAGCACCAACAGGCTTGGTAATAGCCTGAAGTTAACCTGACAATGGGTTGACAACCTTCCCCTGCTGGCCCTTCAACCTGCTTAATAATAAGTCCTTTGCTTCTTCAGTCATTCTCCCATGGGATGGCCTACTGCCCTCCTTTCTGTACAATCTGGGCAAACCGACTGGTGATAGCAAGAGTAGTGTCAATGAAGCGGTCCACACAGCTAGAGAGACAGTTTTCAGTGCGAGAGTCTAGGCGATTCCCTGGCTTCTCCACACATTTATCCCAACATAACTCCATGAAGTGATGCACCTAAGAAGAAAGAAAAATAGTAACCACTTGGGGTCTGCAGACAGGCCTAACTCTATGAATTTTCTTATTTCCTTCCCATTTTTCTCATTTTCTGTCACCTGACTAAACTATTCTTTGACTCTCTTTTCTCACTTCTAATTTGTCACCAATATGGCCCAACTCCTCATCCCTACGTTGAAACAATCCTTTTATTCTCTCCTTTTCTATTTTTCTTAGTAATTAAAAAATATGTACTTTCCATCAAGTCACCCTAATGCATCAGTTTCTCTGTTAGCCACTGAAGGCACTCCGTTATTTAACACCCAACCCATCTGTTTCAATGAGGTCCACACACAGCATACTCAACTTGACTCTCAATACTCCTCCCTAAAGATTTTTCCACAGTTTAAATTATTACCTCCTTGAGAGCACTGCCTATTGTTTTCTAATTGTGTCACTTCCTTAATCAGAAAATCTCAGGCAGGATTAATACCTTCTTTTATATTTCCAAACTAGCACCAGTGTAAGCTGGGAGGCTATGGTACCAATTAATTCCCCCAAACCACTGCACTCATCTCATTCTAAACCTATTCTTAAGTAGTTCTTAACCTTTCTGGGGTCATGGACGTATCTGAGAATCCAATGAAGGTTACGGGCCCAATCTACAGAAAAATGAACACACAAGCACAGAAAATGTGTGCACTTTCATAATGTTCAGGTTTGGGTTAGAAACCCAATGATTTCTAACCAGGGTTCTTGCTACTTATATTCAGCGAACTCTCCCCTTCCCACCACCGCCCCTCCTCCCAACACGGGGGAATAACCATTTACCAAGGGCTTAACTATTTTGGGAGGCTGGGTACTAAGCAGTCAATCCTTTCTGCGGTCCTAAAAGATGACTGTCACCTCCGTTTAAGAGGCACGGTTAAGTAAGTAGGTTTAGGATTAGTCATGCAGCAAGTAAGGGGCAACGCCGCGGTTGGAACCATGCTCCAAAACTCTTGTTCTAAACTAACAGTCTAGACCGATGACTTCAGGGCCCACCTTGATCCAATAATGCTCTACTGCTCTATCGTTTTCCAATACATTATTGCATATGATCCTCGATATCCAGTGAGGCAGCGGGCGACTGCGAAACCAAGACTTACAGTGGACGGGCGTTTTGTCTAGGGGCACGTGACCTGTAAGGGGCAGAGGCAAGCTTAGAACAAGGATCTTCCGAATGCCAGCCCAGAGAGCTCACCGCCAAGCTAGGCTCCCGTGCCTTTGTGTCGCCCGAGCCTTTCTTCGCTTTACACCTTCTCTTTCCCCCCACTATAGGCTTGCTTAGAGGGTACCTGGGCACTACAGGTCACCAGCGGCAGGATTGACTCGTTTCTTTTGCGAGCAGAACCGGGCGCAGCAGGCACGGAGCATAGGGCGGCCGCGCCGCGCCGCCTCCATTCAGAGCTCCGCGGGTGCCCGGCACCTGTACTTCACCCTCTTTTCTCTTCACACTGGTCCCTGTCCCCGCACCTGTGCAGTGAACTGCGCCTTCTGCTGTTCGGCCGCCACCAGGCGCTGCAACTCCGCTTCATCCGCCTCACCAAGCCCCGCCATTGCCTGCGTCGAGCTCGGGACCTTCCGACGAGCTGTGTGCGCATGTGCGGCGGGGCCGAGCCAACCCCGACTTCCGGTTCACCCGGCGTTTTCCTTTTCGTCGTTTTCTTTCGTCGTTGCAGGGTGGATGTTGTCATATGACTGCTTCCGGGTTGTTGGATGACCTTGAGCCTTCTCGAACGACATGGCGACTCTCTGGAGGCTGAGTGTCCTCTGCGGTGCCGGAGGTGGGCGAGGTGAGGATCCTGGCAGCGGAGGTTCTTAGCACAACCTCCAGCCGGGGAAGGGAATGCGGTGAGGATTCGTCTGCTGGGCGGTGAGACCTTTTGAGCGGGGGTGGGGTGGGGGCGGGGGTGTCCCTCCTCCTTCCCTTTGGCAGCTCTGGCTTCTGCCGAAACCATAGTATCACCAGCGTTGCCTGCGGGCCCAGATCTTTACCCGAGGGCATATCTCTCCTGCTCTGGGCTGACGTGGTGATGGGGTAATTTGAAAGTTATAGTCTTGCACAGGCTATTCACATGAGTTCTCTTTTTCTCCCCATTCGCTGTCTTTAGAGTGCTCCCTCCCTGAATCGCAAAAGAGTGTCAGGGTCTAAGTCCCAATCTACGTCTTGCCTATTTCCCTTGGAGTTCAGTTCGATAATTATTGAAGTGGGCATTTCTGTTATACCAGGCACTGTAGTATGGTTGGGTTACAAATGTGAAAAAACATAGTTCCAGCCCTCAAGGAGTTTTCGTTTTTATGGAGAAAACACATATAAGTATAATATAACATAGAGTAAAAACTGTGCAGTAAGTAAATTGTATGCCAGTCCAGAGGAAGAATATATTAGCTGTGTGTTTTGGAAGGATCACCCTGTCTGGGTTCTTGAAGGAGGTGTGCCTGATTTGAGTGTTGAGGGTAAGCAAGGCCACAGGAAGAAGGGCATTACAGTTTGGGCTACTGGGATGAGCAAAAGAATGATGAAGGTGTAGAAACTGCTTGTTATGAGAGAAAACAAAACAAATCGGATATTAGAATGTGAAGCTCAAGGTGAGGAATGAGATGGTTCTGGAAAGGTGAACTGAAATCAGATCACAGAAGAACTTGTCTTGATATGAAGTATGCATTTTACTTCGTGTGAAGGGGAGCCCTTGAAAGGTTTGACGTAGATTTGCAGTTTACATTGACCACTTCGGTAACAATGTGGTAGATGGCCATCATGGGAAATGGGGCAGGCTAAGACATAAGTCAGGGAGACGAGTTGAGACACTGTTGTAGCAGTCTTGGCAAGGATGGTGAGGTCCTGAACTTGGAAAGTTGTACATAAGAGAAGATTGTCTCAGGAAATGTTAGGAGGTACATCAATATGATTTGGCATTTGACTGAATTTAGAGGGAAAGTCCTACATGACTTCCAGATTTCTGGGTAAGGTGAAAGAGTGGCTGGGATGTCATTAAATAAAGTGGTAAGCATGTAGATGGGAGGCAAGTTTAAATGAGAAAGTGAGTTGAAGGGTGATTTTAGTTTTTGCCATGGTAGGTTTGAGGACCATGTGGGGTATCTCAAGGGAGAGGCCTTGCAGGCACTTAAACTTCTGAAACTCTGGAGAGATATCAGGCCTGGGAATACAGAGTTGGGTGTCATCAGCTTAAAGGCACTAGAAGTTGAGTGGACAAAATGTCTAGGGGTGGGCATAGGAAGCAAGGAGAGCAATGGGCAGATGATGGAATCCTGGGCAAACATTTAAGAGCGGCTGCAGAGGAGAGAATCAGAAGGAGAAGTAGAAGAGAGTTCTTTCAGAGAAAAGAAGGGAGGAGAGGCCACCAGTGCCACGTGATACAGAAAGCCCAATAAGATGAAGACTAAACAGTGCCTATTGGATGTGGCCACAGAAGACCATTGGTGACTTAACTAAAGCAGCTTTGGTGGGGATAAAGACAAGTTTCCGAGTTGAAGAATGATAAGGAAGTGAGGAAGTTGAGGTGATTTAGACAACACTTTAAAGAAGCATGTTTGGAAAGTGAAGAAAGGGAGCAGGGGAAGAGTGCATGGGCATTAGAGGACATAGGATCAAGGGAAGGGTTAATTATATTACATCAGTTGAGGGAAAATGGTCAGTAGGAAGGAAGGAGAGGTTAAAGATACAGGAAAGAAATTACGTTTTATTGAGTGCTTATAACATTCTGGGAATTATGCTGAACATCTTACATATATTTTTAAATTTTCAACGGAGTAGTATGAAGTAAGTACCAGTATTTTCATTTTACAAAAGAGAGGATATTGATTCTTGGAGAGCCTATTTAACTTAATTGCTCATCGTCTCACAGCAGTATTGGTAGGGTTGGGTGTACCTAGGTCTGCCTATTTTTAAACAAAGAGACAAGATCTAAAAGAGGACAGAAAGGGATGGGTTCAAGAGTGCAAGCAGAGAAATTGATCTTGAAAAGGAAGATGGTATTTCCCAAACTAGACTGAATTCCTTGAAGACAAAGACTTTGTCTTTTATCTCTCTTGCTCTAGTGCAGAGCATAATCTTGCATGTATTAAATGTTTGTTGGATGAATAGATGAATAAATGGGAGAAGAAAGCTATAAGTTATTTTTTTTAATTAATCAAAGTGAAGCCCTTTTATGTAAGTGTTCATTGATTTTTCAATATTTCCATGGCTACTTAGTCTAATCTCATAACAACCCAGTGAAATAGATGCTATCCTCATTTTACAGATGAGTTGGTTATTCCCTGTTTGGGGTTAAATAGCTTGCCTATGGTCATTTAGAAAGTCTGTCAATCCTGTTAAAGGAGAGGTGCTTATGATTCCCCCTAATGTCTCTTTCCTTAGCTCTCTTCCTCCGAACCGCAGTGGTCAGACCGGCTCATGTCTCAGCATTTCTCCAGGACCGATCAACCCCAGGATGGTGTGGAATACAGCACATTCACCTGTCACCCAGCCACCATTGTATGTCCATCTTCATCTGGGCTGATTATCGTGCCTTTGGCAGGACTTGCTGTCTCTGAGAGGAACTCTTGTGTCCAACTCTGTCGAATGAAGACCTAGCCTACACCTGGGCACACAATGCTAGCATGGTTGAATCATGCCATTTACACTCATACAGAAACTTCTGGTCGAAGTCTTTCTAAATTTTTTAATTTTTTAAAAAGAAAATAGTTCTGTGGGAAGAGTCTGTTCAATATAGTTTAGTTACTTTTATTTATGTAGCTAATGGAGAGGAGCCAGATCCAAATCATTTGGAATAGTAGACAGTTTAAAAAATCATGCATATTTATAGCTGTAATTGACATGCTTATTTTTATTTAGGTTGATATTAAAATCATGGCATTTCTTGGATGAATACTGTTTAGGTATTATTAAATCTTAGAAAATCTGTAGGTGAATAACAAGTTAACTATATTTTCATTTTTCAAGTCTAGAAAGATCAGTATTTTACAGAGAAGACTTCTTTTGATTCTTAAGTCTACCAGTTATAATTGCATCTGAGTTATGAGTAATTAGGCAAGTGTAGTTTTCCTGCTTTTTAGAATTATGTTATCTTTGAAAAGGTTTTGTTTCTGAACTTTGTTCAATTAGATTTAGCAGAGTGGTTTTAACTTGGGGTTCATGAGACTGAAGGAAGGTCCCCAAAGTTGTATACACAGTCTTTATTTTATTTTTAAAATTTATTTATTTATTTATTTATTTATTTATTTTTGGCTGCATTGGGTCTTCGTTGCTGCACACAGGCTTTCTCTAGTTGCGGCGAGTAGGGGCTACTCTTCGTAGTGGTGTGCGGTCTTCTCATTGCGGTGGCTTCTCTTGTTGCGGAGCACGCTCTCTAGGCACGTGGGCTCAGTAGTTGTGGCTCGTGGGCTCTAGAGCGCAGACTTAGTAGTTGTGGCCCCCGGGCTTAGTTGCTCCGCGGCATGTGGGATCTTCCTGGACCAGGGATCAAACCCATGTCCCCTGCATTGGCAGGCAGATTCTTAACCACTGTGCCACCAGGGAAATCCCTATACAGTTGGCTTTTTTTTAATTTTTTGGCCACGGTGTGCAGCATGTGGGATCTTAGTTCCCTGACCAGGGATCGAACCTGCGCCCCCTGCATTGGGAGCGCAGAGTCTTAAGCACTGGACTGCCAGGGAAGTCCCCCTACACAGTTTTTAATGTGTGTATCTATGTGCACTTTTCCAGGAAGTAGCTCCATCCTTTTATTAGATTCCCAAAGGGGTATGTAACCAAAAAAAGGTAGAGGCTCTCAAAGAGATGTTTAAAGCCCATTTTATTTTCACTTGTTTAAAAGAAGTTTTCAGGGACTTCCCTGGTGGTCCAGTGGTTTGGACTCTGCCTGCCAGTGCAGGGGACATGGGTTCGAGCCCTGGTCCGGGAAGATCCCATATGCCGCGGAACAGCTGAGCCTGTGAGCCACAACTGCTGAAGCCTGTGCACCTAGAGCCCGTGCTCTGCAAGAAGAGAAGCCACCGCAGTGTGAAGCCTGCGCACTGCAATGAAGAGTGGTCCCCGCTCACTGCAACTTGGATGAGAGCGCCCGTGCACAGCAATGAAGACCCAATGTAGCCAAAAATAAATAAATAAAAATAAATAAATTTATAAAAAAAATAAAAAGTTTTCATGTTCCATATCTATTTTTGGCTATTTATAAGTAACGGAACAGAAGAAGAACCATGATCCTAAAAGTTGACATTAGAACTTTGCTTCTGTCTATCTATCTGTCTATTTATTTATTTTTGGCTATGTTGGATCTTCATTGCTGCGCGTGGGCTTTCTCTAGTTGCAGCGAGCAGGGGCTACTCTTCGTTGCAGTGCACGGGCTTCTCATTGGGGTGGCTTCTTTTGTTGCGGAGCACGGGCTCTAGGCACGCGGGCTTCAGTAGTTGTGGCTCATGGGCTCTAGAGGGAAGGCTCAGTAGTTGTGGCACACGGGCTTAGTTGCTCCTCGGCATGTGGGATCTTCCTGGACCAGGGCTCGAACCCGTGTCTCCTGCATTGGCAGGCAGATTTTTAACCACTGCGCCACCAGGGAAGCCCGAGAACTTTGCTTCTCTTTGAGTTGGCTGGTTTAATTTTCTTTTGGGAGGATTTTTAATATTATTTTACTTACAAAGATTAGGTGTAAATAAAAGAGTGATGTTTTAAAGGAATTCCGTAGGTGTCACCAACTTATATTCATAAGGTATCTGTCTATTACACTGAAGTCCAAGATTGGTAATTCTGCAAAGATATTTTGTCCATCTTCTTGCCTGTAAGCAAAGTGGATCTGTCTTCTAATTAATATATGTAGGCGTTGAGACACCCTGTGCTGAAAGACTTCAAAGAAAGGAGATTGCATCTCTCACTTACCTTTATCTTACCCTGTTTATGCTCAGTCTTCCATGCATTCTGTTTGCCATTTTGTCAGTTTGGGTTATTTCGTGGCAAATATTGAGATGTGTGTTTCCCCCTGCAACTCTTACGAATCTTGTCCTTCCTTTCTACAGCTGGTTCCAAGGCTGCATCTCTCCACTGGACTGGTGAGAGGGTTGTCAGTGTTTTGCTCCTGGGCCTAATTCCAGCTGCTTATTTGAATCCTTGCTCTGCGGTGGACTACTCTCTGGCTGCAGCCCTCACTCTTCATAGTCACTGGCAAGTACAGCAGTCCTTTCAGTATTACCTTGTCTGCTCAATTTGTTTGCTGTGAGCTTGTCTCACTATTGCATATGAGGGAGAAGTTGGTTGAGATACTCAAGATCTGAAGAGAACCTTAAAACATATGTAAACTATTTATATGCCCAGATTTATGTATCCACATGCCTATTTGATGTCTTCGCTTTCATATCTGTATGCATTTTGAACACAGCATGTCATAAAACTGAGTTCCTGATCTTCCCCAGATCTCTTCCTCCAGTACTCTTGCCCATCTGAATTAATGACATTTCCATTCTTCTGTTTGTTCAAGCCCCAAACCTGGTCATCATGCTTGATTCCAGAAGTAGTCTCCTCACTGGTCTCCTGTCTGTTCTCAACACAGCAGCCCCTGTGATCCTGTTAAAATATTAAGACAGGTCCAGACACTCCTCGAAACCCTTCATCGTCTCCTAATCTTACTTAAACTAAAAGGCAGAGTTCTTACAGTGATCTACAGACTCTACATGGTCTTGCCCCCTCTTTCTTTCCTCATTTTCAACGATTTTCTGCCACATTCACACTGGCTTCCTTGCTAATTCTTGAGCACACCTGGGTCACTCCAGGCCTCAGGGCTTTACTCTTACTGTTCCTTCTACTTGAAACTTTTCCTAGTTATGTCCTTGGCTTGTTGCCTCATTTCCTTCACATCTTAAATGTTACCTTCTCAATGAAGCCGTCTCTAACGACTTACTCAAAATTGCAGTGTCTCTCCCAACATTCCTTATCCCTCTCCCCTGTCTTTATTGTCTCAGTAGCACTTATTTCATTCTAATATACTTTATCATCTGTTTATTATCTTGTATATTTCTTGTCTCCCCTCACGAGAATGAAAGCACAGATACAGAAAATCATAAGAATCAAATCTATGGCTTAGTGAATTATTATAACAGTAATACCCGCCAGGTCAAGAAATAGACCTTTGCCACCTACTGCAGGAGCCTCTTCCTTGTGTTCTGTCTCAGTCATAATGGTTCAACATCCCCCCACCAGAAACAATTTTATCCTGATTTTTATAGCAGTCATTTTCTTACATTTCATCATAGTTTTATCACCCAAATGTACATCACTAGACACTATAGTTCAGTTTTGCCCTTTTTAAAAAAAGAAATGTAATAGGAGTTTTGACTTTTTATTTGTTGTTGTATCTTTAGTGCCTAGGGCAGTGTCTCACACATAGCACTAAGTAAATATTTGTCAAATGGATGAATGTCCAGTTTTTATTTATTTTACCCAGTGTAGTTTGTTAGACTTTCTAAGTTAATGAACCTTCTAGAAAGTTTGTTAATAACAATTGGGTTCCTTGAGTTGTCCATTTTATGTTGTTTTGCAAGGACAATATGCTGTCATGGGTGGGGGAGGTTCTTTTTGGATTGTTAGAACTGAAAGCACTTGGGGGAGTATCTTAACCAGCCCTGTTGTTTTACAGTCGTAGAAACTAAACCCCAGGGAAGTTAGGTAACGTGTCAGAATCATTTTCTAGCTAGTATTAAAGGAGATTTTGCTTACCTAGTTTTCTAGGGTTAGTTAGAATTACCCTTTAACCAGATAGACCTCTCACAATAAAAGATTCCAGTTGCATATGAAATACTAGCTCACAGCTACAGTAGGATTTCTCTGATGTGAGTTTCTTGAAAGGAGATCCATCTAAATTGGTGAAAAATCAGAATAAGAGATAAATCTAAAGTCATACTTTTTTTGGCCGTGCTATGTGGCATATGGGATCTTAGTTCCCCAACCAGGGATTGAACCCGTGCCCCCTGCAGTGGAAGTGTGGAGTCTTAACCACTGGACTGCCAGGGAAGTCCTAAAGTCATACATTCTAAAAATTACGATTGACATCTCCAATTACCTTACTGATTCTCTCTTCCTTTTTCACACATACACAGAAAAGACTTGAAAGAATTGTCTATAATTGTGCACTAGTTCCTTAGCATCCAATCTTTTTTAACCCACATTAATCAGGCTTTTTATCCCAACTGTGTAACTGAAGTCATTCTTATCAAAATCACTGAAGACCTTCATTTTTTCCAAATCCAGTTGTCCATTCTCTGTGCTCTACTTGAAACTCAGTAGCATTCAACTTAATCGACCATTCTCTCCTTAAGTAAATTTTCTTTGGCTTCCTAGATGCCATACTCACCTTGTTTTCTTCTACCTCACCAGCTGTGCTTTCTCAGTCTCCTCTGTCAGCTCCTTTTCCTCTTGTCTGACCTCTGAATAATAAAGGTCTGACCTCCAGGCTCATTCTAGGCTTTCTTAAATTTCTCTGTCTACACACTTTTCCAAGGTGAGCTCAGATCAGACTTCTTTTCCTGAGCTGCAGACTTGTATTTCCAGTTGTCTGACCGGCATATCCACTTGGATGTCTAATAGTCATCCCAAATTTAATATTGCCAAAAATCACTCTTTTCCCGCCCCCGAAATCTCTCTTGATTTCCCCTCAAAACCTCCTTCTCTCCTGTTCTTCCCTAATTCAATTAAATCTTGTTGTTCAAGCCAAAAATCCTAGGAGTCATTCTAGGTATTACTTTTTGTCTTAACCCCACAACCAGTCCATCAGCTCGTGTTAGTTCTCTCCTCAGAACATAGTCTGAGCCAAGTTAAACCAGCAGCCTAGCCTAGGCTACTCCGGCTGCTTCCTAACTAGTTTTCTATTTCTGTTCTTGCCACCCTTCTTCCTGCACTGTCCTGTCACCACATACAGCCAGAGTGACCTTTTTAAAAGGTAAAATTACATTTATCCAAAGAAGGTATGCAAATGACAAATAAGCACATGAAAAAATGCTCAACATTGTTTGTTATTAGAGAAATGCAAATCAAAACCTCATTGAGATACCACTTTACACCTTACACTTTACACCACTTTACACTTTACACCACTTTACACTTTACCAGGATGGCTGTAATCAAAAAGATGGACAGTAATGAGTGTTGAGAAGTTGGAGTCCTCATATATCTCTGCTGGGAATGTAAAACGTTGCGGCTACCTTGGAAAACAGCTTGGCAGGTCTAACAAAAGTTATTATAACAGAGTTATAATATGAGTTAACAACAGGGAGTTGCTATATGACTTGACAATTTCACTTTTAGGTGTATACCTACCAAAATTGAAAACATATGTCCCCACGCACACAAAAACTTGTACAATAATGTTCATAGCAGTGTTATTATTATATAATAGACAAAAAGGCGAAATAGTCCAGATGTCTCTCAATTGATGAATAGCTAAACAAAATGTGATATATTTTTACAAAGGAATATTATTTGGCCATACAAAGATTAAAGTGCTGACCTTGAAAACATTATGCTGAGTGAAAGAAACTCAACATGAAGGGCCGCATATGTCCCGAATTAGCAAATATGTAGAGACAGAAAACTAATTAGTGATTGGGTAATGGGCTAAAGGGTACAGGGTTTGTTTTTGATGAAAATGTTCTGGGATTAAACAGTGATGGTGTTGCACAACTCTGTGTGAGTATATTAAAAGCCACAGAATTGTTAATTTTATGGTACGTGAATTATATCTCAATAGAACTGTTATTTAAAAAGTAAAATTAGCTCACTCCTTACTTAGGTCACTCCCTGCTTAAAGCACAGCTGTGGTTTCCCATTGTATTTCGAGTAAAATTCAAACTCCTTGTTATGACCTTCAAGGCTCCTATGCGATCTGCCCCTGCCTTCTGGTCTCCCTGTTCTCCAGCCACATAACCTTTTTACGATTCCTCAGAGATGCCAAGGTCATTGTTACTTTTGTTTGGGATGTTCTTTTCATTCAAGCCATCCTTTCTAAAATATTTCTTCATAGCACCTGTGTACTTTTTCTTACTCTTCACTAAAATGTTTGTTCCATAAGGGCAGGAATGCTGTCTTATTTGCTGTACTCTCAACATCCGTAACAGATTCTGGCACATAATATCTGCTTAATAAATTCTTTTGCAATTAATGAAAAACTCTGTAGGCCATTTGTTTGGGTTTAAAAATAAAAAACAAAATTTTATAAATAGAGTAGGAATTAGTTACTGTCTTTGATATAAACGACTCGAAAATTGAATATGAAGGATAGGAAGGTGTCTTTATTATATTGTTAGGGTACACTTGATTCCTTCATTTTGGTTTATGATTTTTGTTACCATGAGTTGCATTTTGACCTTGACTGATTATTTTTTTTGCAGCCAAGTTAACCGAATAGCCTTCTAACGTCACTTGTGGTTTTTCATTTGTACTGTGACTTTTTTTTCTTTAGGGGCATTGGACAAGTTGTTACTGACTATGTTCGAGGGGCTGCGTTGCAGAAAGCTGCCAAGGCAGGCTTTTTGGTGCTCTCGGCGTTCACCTTTGCTGGGCTTTGTTATTTCAACTATCATGATGTGGGCATCTGCAAAGCTGTGGCTATGCTGTGGAAGCTCTGACCCTTTAGACTTAACACCTTGAGAATTGATTGTACACCTCCTTGCCTCTGCTCTGTCATGCCATTTCAACTCACAGTAAGAAGGAAATAACAGATTAGTCCGCTGGTAAACCTCTTCTCCTAATCAGCCGGTTATTTTTAGAGTTTAATCTTTGAAGAAAGATTTGAGAGAAATTGTATCCAAGAAATTGTGAGACTGAGTTTTGTATTCTGGAGTTAATGGGGTGTCTCACAGCTTCTCAGAAGACTCACGGTATAGCTAAACATTATATATGAGCCTTTGCCTGTTAATTTATCAGACTCTTAAAGGGAATTCAGCTTTATTACTCTCAATATTTGATCAAACTTCTATATTTGTCCTAGGATGATAGAGAAAGGGAACGACTGTTAATTCATAAGTAAAGACTTTGCAGAAAATTAGGCAGTGTTTTGTTTTTGTAAACATCCCCCCCCTCTGTTCAGTCGATACCAGTTACTGATGGTTACATGTCTTAGGGAGATTTGAAAATTAGAAATACTGATATTTCACATTACTGATTTCTAAGTCCTAGGAAGAAGAGCCTGGAGAGTTTCTGAATATGGAGAAGTTTCATGTAGGGAAGAGGTCCCTTTATAGATGTTTCAAATTGTTACAGGTTCTAAATGGAGACTTAATCCTCAAATGTGTTTATTTTACTTGTCCAAAAATAATCTGTCCACAAATATAAAATTATAAGTAATAAGTTGTTATTTTCCCACTGTGGGAATCTCTAATGTGAAAATGTATTCTATGAAGGTAAAGTTTTTTTAAAAATAAAAATGCTGTATAATAAAAATTTATTCTACTCTTTTATGTCTTAATTGTCCATAGTTTTATTCAGTAGAATTGAGTGTCTGTTGCATCTATAGCACGGAAACAGGACTGAGTGTTTAAATTTCCTTCTGAGTTTAGCAGTTAGGTAAATCAGACACAAAGTGCTATAATACAGAAAAGACTTACATGTAATAGGCAGAAATATACTGAGTATAAGTAGTTGGTATGAGGAGAGTAATAAGATTAAGTAGTAGGAATTAGAATTAGGTCCAGATTATGGTGTACTGTGGATGCCAGCGTTTATATTCAAATTTTATACTGTATGCAGTTAGTCTGGTCTTAAGGGATGAGTGTAACGCATGATGGTTTCATCTAGCAATGTAGATGAAATGGGAGTTGGTGCATTTCACTCACTGAGGACCTTACTGGATAGCTGAGGCAAACTATCGAAGGGGAGCTGGCTAGAAGGGTAAGTGTTCATGCTGGAGGTTAAAGATAAGGTCCCCTGAATGTGCTTACGACCTTGTAGTATATGTATTAAGGGTTTAGGAAGAGGTGATTAATTCTGTTTTGGGGCAGGTTAAACGTTTCAGAAGGAGGTGATGCCTGAGTAGCAGTGGTTCACCAAGGAGTCATGGTGGTGGGCCAGTCTGCCTTGGCAGGGAGGAGTATTTTATTACTGACTTGGTTTAGAATTGGTGGTTCATTACGATGATAAAAAGCGGACTGACCTTTAGTCAGTTTCATTATTGTTTTAAAATTCTCTATAGACAGTGATCCCCCTTAGAGTCATTCCTCCCCCCGCCCCACTGCCCTCCCCCATTCCCCCAGCCCCCAGTACACCACTGCTGTAAAATGGAGTGGGGAACTGGATTTTTCCATAGAGTTGCTATCATCACCGATACCATCAGATCGTAGTTTGGCTCTGGAAGGGTGTCTAATGCTAATAAGCTTCATTAGATCGTGATTGAATGTTAGAGTGGACCTGACCCACGTCCTGGTCAGTTTTGTAATTAGGTTGGAGCTGAGCTGTCACTTTGGAAAATCAATGGGGCGCTGTGAGTTGCTGGAGCAGCAGTGAAGATGAGGCAGGGGCTGACAGCAATAAGAGGTGTCTGAGGTTAGGCAGGACATCAGAATTGTGCTTCAGAAGGAATTTAGGCAGCATTAGGAAGGTTGATGAACTGGAGGCAGAAGGATGTATAAGAAGATGGAGGGCTTCCCTGGTGGCGCAGTGGTTAAGAATCCGCCTGCCAATGCAGGGGACACGGGTTCGAGCCCTGGTCCAGGAAGATCCCACATGCTGCGGAGCAGCTAAGCCCGTGTGCCACAGCTACTGAAGCCTGCGCACCACAGCTACTGAAGCCCGTGCGCCTAGAGCCCATACTCCACAGCAAGAGAAGCCACCGCAATAGAGCCCACACACTGCAACGAAGAGTAGCCCCCGCTCACCTCAACTAGAGAAAGCCCACACGCAGCCACAAAGACCCAACGCAGCCAAAAATAAATAAAAATTAAAAAAAAAAAGAAGATGGATGTAGAAGACAGTGACAGTGGAAAGTAGGAGTCAATTTCAAAAGGTATTGTAGAAGTCAACATTCACTTGGTAGGTATTAAGTACCTTGTGTAATTGGCACTGTGCCAGGTACTGTGGCCAGGTAGGAATTTCTCTCCCCTTAGAATTCATAGTCTAATTGGGGCAACAGATAAATGATTGCAGTATAATAAGTGCAATAAATAGTTAAGCACATTGAGCAGTGATGTAACAAAGGGTACAGGAAGAATTTACTTGCAAGTTTCATGGGAGACAAAGAGTCTTGACCTGGATTCTGAAAGATAAGGAGCTGATACAAGGCCAAGGAAGCTGGGGTGAGGTGTGAGGAGGCTAGAGGATGGTAGTTAGATCAAGCAGAAGATTGCACGTGATGTGGTACGATTGCAACGTAGAGAGGGACTGATTGTAGAGGACCTTCTATGCCATGGTAAGTAATTGAGAGAACTGAGTCACTGAAGATTGTTAATTATGCAAATGACATGGTCAGATGTTTTTTTTTTTTTAATAAATTTATTTATTTATTTTTGGCTGCATTGGGTCTTCGCTGCTGCGCACGGGCTTTTCTCTAGTTGTGGCGAGCGAGGGCTACTCTTTTGCGATGCACGGGCTTCTCATTGCAGTGGCTTCTCTTGTTGCAGAGTACGGGCTCTAGGCGCACGGGCTTCAGTAGTTATGGCTCGCAGACTCTAGAGCACAGGCTCAGTAGTTGTAGTGCACGGGCTTAGTTGCTCTGTGGCATACGGGATCTTCCTGGACCAGGGCTCGAACCCGTGTCCCCTGCATTGGCAGGCGGATTCTCAACCGCCGCACCACCAGGGAAGCCCCAGATGTTTATTTTAAATAGGTTATGCTGGCAGATGTGCACAGTGTGGATTCGAAGGAGGAAACAGGTTATTTCAGTGATCCAGAAAAGCAATTATGAGTTCTGAAGGCAGTAGTAGTGAGGAGGAAAATAAATTCAAGAGATATTTAGAACTTAGAATCAATAAGTTATACTGGGGTATGAAAGGTCGAGAGAGGAGGGAGGCTAGCTCAATTTTTTTGTTGTAAAAAATGAAAAATGGGAAGTAGTGTCATTAATTTTTGAAGGAAAATTAGATATGGTAGTGGAGGGATAGGTCACTACAAAAGTTTTGGATTTGTGAGATATCCAGGAAGAGAGAGAATTTGTAGACTTGCATTTTTTGTCAGTATGACAGACTAAATTTTAGGAATTACTTTGCTATGATGCACCTAAGAATGTTAAACAACAAGAATACCTTTTAAAATGTGGCTGAGCTTGCTTAGAGTTTAACAGCTGTTGAACAATACTGAAATTACTCTTTATCATGAAGGGGAAGTATGGCAACTAGATTTAGATTGGAGTAGCACTCAATAGCTATAAAGGAAGCAGACAATGAAATAATATTATAAAAGGTAGCTTCTGTGGTTCCTACTTTTGAGTAAGCATCACTAAAACACAAGTCTGTCTTTCTTTCATGTCAACAAGAATGGTTTAGCATAGTCAGGAATGTCCAAAGTTAAGAGGTTAATGTAAGATAGGTTATTAAAGAAAGAAAAGTCCCGTTGAACATCTGTATCCCATAGCAGAGCTCTTGGGTATTTTAAAGTCAGTTCATGGGACTTCCCTGGTGGCTCAGTGGTTAAGAATCTGCCTGCCAATGCAGGGTACATGGGTTCAATCCCTGGTCCAGGAAGATCCCACATGCTGCGGAGCAACTAAGCCCATGCACCACAACTACTGAACCTATGCTCTAGAGCCCGCGAGCCACAACTACTGAAGCCCGCGCACCTAGAGCCCTTGCTCCACAACAAGAGAAGCCACCGCAATGAGAAGCCTGTGCACCGCAACGAAGAGTAACCCCTGCTCGCCACAGCTAGAGAAAGCCCATGCACAGCAATGAAGACCCAATGCAGGCAAAAATAAATTAATTAATTTAAAAAAAATAAAGTCAGCTCATATAGTGTTTTAGCTAATCAAAGTATGAAGAATACAAAACATAACTAATATTTTTAGTATCTCTCTTTTCATGAGGTAAGAAAATACTATAGTCATCCAGGACAGCCCAAAGAAAGTTTGGATGTAAAAGTCCTCTTAACAATTCTATTATTCTGAATTTAAGCCTTGAGTTTAGGAAATGAACAACAACAACAACAACAAAAAACCTGTCGGAGAATATTGGTTATTAAATATAGGCTCAAGTCAAAGATACCAAAATACAAGAAAACATCTTGCTTTAGAGTAACAATATGCACAACAGGAAACTGATTCAAGAGAATGATAAAGGCACAAAAACTATATTTAAAGATCAATCTTATTCTGTACTACCAATTTCTCTTTTAAAATGATTTATAAGCCTTTTTTGCCTACTAATCTTAGTATTTCTTCATATGTTATGCTTATACATATACAAATATACGAGTAGATGATAGATTTAAAACTTTCGCCTTTAGCTTTAAAATGTAATTAATCTTAGCATGTTAGGCAAACATATTTTGTTAAATTTTCTACCTTCATGAACTAAAAATTTCCTTGATAAATAGACAAATATCAATTTTTTCAAATTTATATTTTTATTGCACCTACTATGTCTAGTATAGTCTTAATTATCCATCTAGTTATAACCTTTAATCACAGCAATAAATTTCTGTTCTCTTACAGACAGAAAAGCAGAAGGCAGGTGACTAAGAGCTGATGTACAAAGTACCTCAGTAACACTAATGTCACCAAGGGCATAGGAACATTCTATTAAACATGTTAATTGATGGTAAGTTTATAATGTATAAAAATATTTACTTAAAAGTATTTTTGATTGGTGACCAATGTTTTGTATTCTCTGTCTTACTTAGAAATGGTCCAGATGTCCAAGGATGATGTACTAATTAACTTAAAGAATGGGAGGGGGAAAAAGAAGAAATGCATGGTAAATTGCAGAAAATAAAGGTAGAAATTAAATCCAGATATAGCACTGATTTCTGGAAGGGTAAGTGGGTTAAACTTGCTGTTTATAATATAGAGATCCACAGATGAGATAAAACAAAATCCAGCTATATACCGTATAAGAGATATACCTAAAATATAAGAACATAGAAAGGTTGAAAGCAAAGGGATAGAAAAATGTAGTGCAATACAAACCAAAAGAAAGCTGGCATATCTATATTTATATCATTCAAAGTAGACTTCAAGGCAAAAGGCATTGTTAAAGGTAGAGGGCCATTACATGATAAAATAAAAAATTCACTAATATTTTATAAATTCACCTGATAATTACAGCCTCAAAGTTTCCAAAACAAAATTCACAGAATTCTAAGAGAAAGTGTGGAAAATTCCAAGGATCTTTCAGAGATGGATAGATCAATTAGACAAAAATTAATAATGACATAGATGATTTAAACAATAAAATCAACAAGTTTGATTCAGTAGACATATACAATTTTGAACCCAGCAATTAGAGAATACACGTTCTTTTCAAGAGCACACCTGACCATGCATGTATGTAGACTACAAAGAAGCCTCAACAAGTACCAAAACAGTATCCAGTGTGATACATTTGTAAAGTAAGAAAGATACTTCAAAATAATTTATAGGTCAAAGAATGAGTTATGGTAGAAATTATATGATAATAAAAAATTCATAGGTCAATTAAAAATGGTACATGGCATGAAGAACCTAGTGGCAAGACGGGAATAAAGACACAGACCTACTAGAGAATGGACTTGAGGATATGGGGAGGGGGTGGGGTGAGATGTGACAGGGTAAGAGAGTGTCATGGACATATATACACTACCAAATGTAAAATAGATAGCTAGTGGGAAGCAGCCACATAGCACAGGGAGATCAGCTCGGTGCTTTGTGACCACCTAGAGGGGTGGGATGGGGAGGGTGGGAGGGAGGGAGATGCAAGAGGGAAGAGATATGGGATCATATTGTATGTGTATAACTGATTCACTTTGTTATAAAGCAGAAGCTAACACACCATTGTAAGGCAATTATACTTCAATAAAGATGTTTAAAAAAAAAAAAAGGCTTTACAGAGCAGAAGCTATATAATGCATATGTAAATGTAAAAATGATGAAAATTTTACATATGAAAGAACATATACTACTAAATTGGAATTATGTGAAGTTGAAAGACATAATTCCAAATGCTGTAAATAAGTTGTCAGCTGAGTCCTGAACTATTGAAATAAAAATAAATCAATGACCTGGAAAAAAAAAAATGGTACATGGCAAAACTCATTTCCTGCAGTCAAAACATCTTTAAATGCTATGTTTATAGCCTTATAAATATAGACTAGAAAGGAAGAGAGATTGAAAATCAATGAGCTAGGTGTCCAACTTAAGAAACAACAGCAAGTACGATGAAAGGAAGGATTTGACTCTAGGCAAAGGTTCACATTTCACTTCATTGCAGATTTTAGTCTCCACAGTTTATTTCATTGCAGCAAATGTGATCCATTTAACACATTCAAAGAAATGGCAACACACTGAGATCTTCTACCATGCCTTAATGGTTCAGATTGTTTTTTGGGCTACCATAGCTTATTAAAGAAGTGTCCATTGCTTGATGAAGATGATATAGTCGGGGTCTGTTTTGATATAATCTAACATTCCAAGCAATGTGACTTAAAGGAATAATTTTAGTAGAAGGTTCCTCATAGTTTGTCTTCCTCCCAAAGTGCACACATCATAAAAACATTTAACCTTTAAAATTAAGATGTGTAAGTTATGCTTCTACATTTTAATTAAAAACAGTGTGGCAGTTATTATAATTTGATTCCAATTTTGTTTTGAAAATTTGTGTGTGTATATATAGTGCGTATATATATACATATACTATTAACAATGGTTAATTATATCTTTTTGTAATGTTTATTTTTTGGCAATGAATATGTATTCCAATTAGAAAAATAGATTAACAAAATAAAACAGTGGGGCTTCCCCGGTGACGCAGTGGTTAAGAATCCACCTGCCAATGCAGGGGACACGGGTTCGAGCCCTGGTCCGGGAAGATCCCATATGCCACGGAGCAACTAAGCCCGTGCTCTACAACTACTGAGCCTGTGCTCTAGAGCCTGCGAGCCATAACTACTGAAGCCCACACGCCTAGAGCCCGTGCTCTGAAACAAAGAGAAGCCACCGCAATGAGAAGCCTGTGCACCGCAACGAAGAGTAACCCTTGCTCGCTGCAACTAGAGAAAGCCCGCGCGCAGCAACGAAGACCCAATGCAGCCAAAAATAAATAAATAAAATAAATAAATTTATTTAAAAAAAATAAATTAAAAAAATAAAACAGTGCATACACAGGTAGTGTGTATTTTATCATCCTGCTAGGGTGGCCTCTTCCTGCTCTCTATTCTTTGATGAAATTAGCTGGGTGGGTTTCAGTAGTGAGCTGGTTATCTTAATCTTTGTTTTTAGACTAAAGCACGTTGGTATCTGGAGCCTCCTTCATCCTTACTCTCCAGAAAGTGTGTTCACTTATTGTTAGCATTTGAGTACTGGGGACAGACATGGAGACAAATATGTTGCTACTGTATGAAATTTTAAGTGATGATGTAATGGAGGAAAAAAAATGTGTTGTATAGTCATAACTGAGAGAATGGGGCCAATACACAAAGAAAGTCTTCTAAAAACATTAGTTACATGAAAATCCCTTCTGTTCTGCTGAGCATGTAATGATTGGGAAAGGCAGATGTGAGCCCAAGTTTTAGAGCAAAGATTGAGGGGAATGAAAAATTGTTCTGCAAAATAGAATAAGGAGAATTTGAAGTTCCTAGAACTAATCCAGGAAGAAACTTGGGAAAGAGGAGAGATCAGAGGGACAGGCGAGGAAAGAGGTGGCAAGAGGGAGTGAGGCTGGGATCTGGGGGACAATGGGGAAACAGTAGGCAGAGAAGAAAATTCCTGGTCGTGGAGTGACCAAAAGTGACCATTCTGGCTCCTTCTGGAAGAAGGAGTTTGGAGCCAGAAATGAGTATGAGAATGTAAGCCTCCCAGGAATTTGCAGAAATCTTGGGGGTTGGGGTGGGGATCTAATATCCCATGCAATGTGGAAAACTTCAGGTGACATCTAGGTTACACTATGCAAAACCCCTGTCCAGTGTTTCTTTATATTTGTCGAATTCAGGATCAGCCTTGTGCATTGCGTTTTCTCATTATGCGCAAGGTGTGATTTGAATTAGCTCCTAGACCTAGCTTACCTGGACTTTGTCTTCTCTCCTCTCTGACCTAAAAACCTTACCTGCAACTCTATTCACTCTTTGAGCCTAGAGAGCACAAGTGAGGCATTATTTCAGCAAAGTCCTACCTACTTTACAGGATTGCTCTAAAGATTTTAAAAGATGTTAAAATACTTAGAACATTTAAAAATGCTATACCAATATAAACATTCATTACTGTGTTAGTGTTTTTATTTCTAATAATAACAATGATAGTAAACATTAAATGGTACCTATAATTATATAGCAGGTACACTGTGAATTTTCTCATTTAGTACTCATGACATTTCTATGAGTGTCTCTATGAGACAGGAGGTATTATCTTCATTCCCATTTTAGAAATGACAATATATACCCAGAGACAAGGATTGAACACATTTATCTGACTCCAAAACTATCCTTTTAATGGGTTAAATATCATTTTAATGGATTGACTTACAGATTAACTGGTGTTTTAGAAAATAAATCAGAAAGACAACTCTATAGAAAAATGAGCAATGGTTAAAGATAGACAAGTGGCTTTTAAATACATGAAAATAGCAACAACTTTACTTAATAACCAAAACCATAATTAGATACCAAAGCACTTATGTGATTACCAAAGATGAGAAGGCTTAATAACACAACTGGGGAAGTTATAGTAAAACAGGCAGAAAAGCAGAAAAGGTGAAGACAACAAATCAGCTTGATGGATTTTGTGAGAAAGAGGGAGGTAGAGTCATTCGATGTCCTGTCAGGTTCTGTTCAACATATATGTTAATATTCACAGAAAAAAAGAGAGTTCCTGCACCCCAGGAGCTCATAGTCTAGTGGGGGACACAGAGAAGTAAGTGGAAGTTTATGATACAGATTGTAAAGGGCTATAATGTGAATAAGTTCACAAGGTAATTCTGAGGAGAAAGAATAGAGAATGAGATTCCCACAGCATTTAATTTCCCCACATAGCATTTTAAAGTTACAGTGTGGGAAAGGATTGAGCAGTAGTAAATCTCCCAGGCCAGCCCATTGAAAGGTGCCCTAATAGTTGTAGTGAAAGTGAAGAGAGGCTTCTGGTGGGTACCATAAAAAATCTGCTATAATGAACTGAAGTTAAGGTGCTGCCTAAGAGGAAAACTGAGCAAGGGTGCATGGTCACAGGTGTGGAAGCAATCAGAAGCTGAAGTAAAAACGTTATCATACTTTTGCATCTCCTGTACCCTCTGCCTGGAATGACCTTCCCCATCTTCTGTGCCACCTCTTCCTCATCTTTTTATTCATGTCTCTCATCCTCCAGAACTGTGTGTGTGTACATGGTTGCCATCAGTGTCTCTTCATCTTTTTTTTTTTTTTTGCCTTTTTCTATCCCCAACTTATTTGTTTAATTGACTAGAGAGTTTTAGATTCCCTTTTGAATTAATTTGGTTACATATTATTCTCAGGACGTTAACCCAGCTTTAAAATTAAAGGTGTTGCTATAGGAATTTAATTGTATTTATATACTTCCTTGATGGGCAAAAGTTTTGCTATTGTCATATAATCTGAAGCTTTCCTGACAAAAATGTATGTGTGTGTGTGTGTGTGTGTGTTGTATTTTCCCTCTGGTTTTCCAGCCATGCTTCCCAGTTTAAAAAGAAAAAAATGCAACTATTCTTAGAAGCCAAGTGAAATGCAACAGAACCATATTTCCCCTTCAACAGTAGCAAAACAGAACAATCTCCACGAGTCTTGAGATTTGACTCTGAATCTTGTATAGTTTTCTTTTATTCACTCTCAGAAAGTACCTACTAATCACTTTCCTTCCTCTGGAAAAATAAGTAAGCACTTTTATAAATTGGACTTTAGTATCAGCATTATGTCTGTGAAACAGCTCTCTGGGAGAACCTTAAAAAGGATGTGAAAGCAAAAGAGCTGTCTCTAAGTTAAATTTACATTTTATTATAATTTAGAAATTTTCTGTTCATGTTTTTCTTACCCAGCTGGATTTTGATATTTTAAGGGCTGGGATCATGTCTCAGATACTTTTGTATTCCCATTCTTGCACTCAGCACCCTGTCCAGCACATGCTAAGTAGTCAGGAAAAAGTTGTAGAATGAATGAACAAGCTGTGGCTTCTGTAGCCTCTTTTTTTTTTTTTTTTTTTTTTTTTATCAGCAAATGATTAGTGCACGCCTGTGTGGAAGGAGGTTATAAACAGAATTCATGCATTGTGCAGTTAGTGAATGATCAACAGATGCTCAACAATACCATAACATTGTAAATAAATATTTTTTGCAGTAGCAGCTGCTTCTGACAAAAGAACTAGACATAAAAAAAAGCTAGACATGATGGCCAAAGAATGCAGAAAAGTAAGATCATTTGTGCCCAGCTCTTAATTTATAAAAATGACTGAGTAAACCACGGAGAGGTCAATGCCATTGTAAGAAAAGTTGCCCTAGAAATGAAAGGCATGTCTTGCCGTTCAGGGCCACAGGGGATGCACCAGTGTCGGAGGCAGAGAGGAGGGAAGAAAAAGCACAGACCACAGCCTTTGTTATGTTTTCTGTGGGAAAGATAAGGCAGGGAAAGGAAAATATTTTAGGATTGGTTGAGTAATTCCAGTGGGCTTTGGGGGATAGGGCTGTCTCTGTTGTCTGGTATCTGGCCCTGGGTTGATTTAGGGCAGGGGAAATATTGGCTCTGTGTGTGAGCTCTAGATAAAGGAGGTGGTTGGGGGTATGGACTTGGAATTGGTTGGTTTGTATAGGAAAAGTGGGCTCATCAGCCAACATATTGTTTACTGTCTCAGGAATTAGCTAGCCTTGAAGGGCAGTCCCTTCCCCAGCCAGCAAGGCCCCCAAAGATGTCAAAACATCATAAAACATAGAAAATAAAAAATATGATTAATACATAAGACCCTAGAGCTTAAAAGAAATGTTATGACAAAGAAGTATATGAATAGGAAATTTTAACCTATACCCATTGATGTGATATTGCTTTAGGTATTGTATTAAGTCTGTATATTAATTTGAAAAGCATTGTCATCTTCACTGCAGTTAGTCTTCTTGTACTTGAGTATTTCTCTATCTGTTTTAGGGTTCCTTTATTTCTCTTAATAAGTTTTATCATTTTTCTCTGAGTAGCTTTTATTACCTAAATTAGATTATTCCCAATATGCTCTTTCTTACTATTATAAATGGGATTTTAAAAATCGTGTTTTCTTACTCAGATCACTCATATATTGAAATGAAATTATTTTTCGTGGCTTTATGTATTGTAATATCTTGCAATTTTGCAGATTTAATTTATTATCTCTAGTAGATCTTTAGTTTTTAGTTTTATAGAAACTTTTTCTATAAAAATTTGAAAACTTATGTAAGTACCCATCACCCAGGTTCAACAATTATTGAAATTTTGCTTATCTTATTTCTTCTTTTTCCCCATTCCCATACATTCATGTCTTCTTCAGTTCCACTTAAGATGCTCAATAATTTCCTATAATTTTTCCTGGCTCCAGCAAAAAGTCATTCAGATGTATGGAAAGCTTCTGAATCTCTGGAATACTTTTTTCCTTTCTCATGTTTTATTGTTTTTTTTTAAAATTTTTATTGGAGTATAGTTGTTTTACAATGTTGTGTTAGTTTCTGCTGAACAGCAAAGTAAATCAGTTATACATACACATCTGTTTTGTTTTTTAATAGCTTCCATGCTTATTTTTTTTCTCTGTTCTCAACTTTGAACATATTGATAGCTATTTAAATTTAGTGTTTGTTACAAGGCAGTGTGAGTGAGGGTTTCCTTTTGTTCTGATTTCTGTCCAGTGGCATGGTAATTGATTCTTTCTTTAAAATCTGTATCTGGAGGGCAGACCGATATGCATGGGTCCCAGCCTCTTTCCCAGTTTCTAGCAACTTTTCACTTAGTGTACTTTGGCTCTGTTGAAGTTGCATCTCTCCCTTACTCCTATTGCCTGCTTCTCTATTAGTCCCAGCTAATCTAGTATATGAGGAATTGTGGGGTTTGTTTGTTTGTTTGTTTTTTAAAGCAAAGGGGATTTTTTAAAAATTAATTAATTTATTTATTTATGGCTGTGTTGGGTCTTCGTTTCTGTGCGAGGGCTTTCTCTAGTTGCGGCAAGCGGGGTCCACTCTTCATCGCGATGCGCGGGCCTCTCACTGTCGTGGCCTCTCTTGTTGCGGAGCACAGGCTCCAGACACGCAGGCTCAGTAGTTGTGGCTCACGGGCCTAGTTGTTCCCCGGCATGTGGGATCTTCCCAGACCAGGGCTTGAACCCATGTCCCCTGCACTGGCAGGCAGATTCTCAACCACTGCGCCACCAGGGAAGCCCCTATTTAGCTTTTTTGTCTTACCTAATACATTTAAATATTCAAAATATTCTTTTGGCCAGATCAGCATCTAACCACTAGAGACTATCTCTGACTAGGTGTACATTTTAACCCAACTATACTCAACATCTCACGTAAACACAATCAGTATGACCTCTATCTTTTTCTAAGGTAAGGTGATCCTGACAATATTCTCTGAAAATTTTACACTCATTGACTGACCCATATTTTTTATTTTCCTCATTCCCAGTTTTCAAGGTAAAAGAAATGCAAACAGAAAATTTTAAACAATCTCCTTTGGAGACATTGCCCAGTTTCCTATTAGGCAGAGAACCAAGTTTTCTGAGTTGGTAGACATGTGATGAAGAGGTTCGAAGTTTTATCTTTGGGGTTCCCCTTCTCTCTCTTCACATCAATTCATTCTTATATTTTTGTCACCTAAAATGCTTTTAAAACCTCATTTTCTGTACTTTATATCTCTTACAATGTTATCTAAAAACATCGATATTATTAATTTTGCTTTTATACATGTGCATCTTCACTTACTTCCCAGTGTTTGCTTTCACACTTCATTGCTCCTACTGTGAAGATAGGTACATTAGTCTGTTGTAGCTTAATGATGTAAGTCTTTATTCATAGTCGTAATTCTTTGTTTATATAGTGCCTTATAATTTGCAAAGAGATTTCACACAAATCATTATTATTCATTTACTCATATATTAAAAAATATTTCATTGTCTACTATATACCAGGCACTGTGCTGGGCCCTGGGAATAAAAAGACCAAAGAGACACAGCTCCTGATCTCCAGGAGCTCACAGGCTCAACAGGGAGGCACATAAGGCAATGGACAGGATACTACACTCAAAAGTAAACTTCTGATAATGGTTTGGATTTTAAATAGATCTCTTTAAAACTGGGAAGTGAATATATTGACTAATGGACACTGGCATTTTTTCCATTTGACAGTTTTATTGTGTGTATGTGTGTGTGCGTGTGCGTGTGTGTGCATAAAAACTGAATAAATTAGCATTTTGGCTTACAAATTAGTCTCTTAAGAGCACAGCCAAAACTTAACCTCTACTAGGTAACAGGACAAATGTAAGGACCCGATCCTTGAACTTGAATCCTATAATCCATGACCCTTGGTGATCCCACCAAGGCTCACACAAACAGGGGAGCCCCGTCTGGTCAGTCCCCTGTTCCTGTTTTACTTCTCAACATTGGCCAATAATGCCAAATATACAAAGGATTCCTGTAAAAGGTAAAACTTTTTTTCTCCTTTGCTGGCATCTGTGTTGTAACTCACACATAAGGATTTAAGCCTTTTCCCACGCTGCTTTGTAACTCTGGCATCATTCAAAGTGGAAATGGATTCTGATGGCGTAAGTGTTATTTCCTGGGCAATAAACATCTTAAATAGAGAAGTGAGTCAGCAGAGCACATGAAACTGATGAACCAAGATTAGTCACATGGGTAGTGGAGCTGCTTAATCTGAATATAACTTTCTCTTCAGATCATTTCCCTTGAAATTGGGTGGAAATCCCCAAAACTCTTGCTCAATTTGGCAGCTGCAAGGGTGAGCTAAGGCAGTAGTACTCTGGCAATACTGCAGTGGTAGCTGTAGCTATTTGAATAATCACAGTAGTTAATCCATTTTAATTTGACCTTTCCTTTATGTGCTTTAAAATGTATGAATTATTAGGAATATTGTAATATCCAACTATAAGGAAAGATGATTAAGAAAAGGACTCAGAACCATAGCAAAAACTAAATGCTGTTTAATTCTAATTTGGGAGTGCTTTGGAATGAAGCGGTCCTGTGTTCTCAGAAAAAAAAAAAAGGGAGGGCATGGTGGGATGCAGTGTGACTGTTTTTGAATGTCAGTAGGACTAGTTAGTAATCTGATTACCTATCTCAAAGTCTCAAAACCTATATCTGAAAGTTACCTCATTTCTTTTCCTCATTGCAATGAAAAGTAAACTTTAATTTCAAACCTGAATTTTTGCATTGGGGACACAGAAATCTTATTTCTCAACTTCTAAGCTAATTGATTCTAAGTGTAGTTTGATGGCTGCTGGGGCAGAACTTTAAGATTATGCTGCTTCTTGACTTGAAGTGGAGGCAGTCAATCACTTACAGCAGAAATTACCCAAAGAAATCACTTGATTGGCTTTTCCTGACTGTGGAATTGTGACTCCTTTCTCCATTGCCCAAGGGAGAGCGTATATCTTCCCTCCCCTCTTCCAATTTCCTTAGTGTGCATGGCTCTGAGTGAGAGGTGGAAAACTTATATGAAGAACTCAGGTAACCTCTTGAAAGGATACAGCTCTAAGAGTCCAATCTTTGCCCCAACGTTCAAGGTTAGGGAATGTAGTGGGAGGGAAACTCCATGGCTGACTTGAAGACTTCGTGACAGGTAATGCCAGGAGTTCCAGTTCCCTGCTATAAAATAACCAGGATGGCTGGAGATGGAACGAGTGAGCTGGCCTTGGTGCTGGTGGCGTGAGGAGATGAAGGGCACAGTGCTGGAAACTGACCTCATCCAGCTTTCATGGGGCAGACTTGCCTCCTGGGAAGTAGCTGCATCAAAAGAGCTGTCATCTTGAGAACTTTAACTGAACTTCACACTGAGGCATGAGCTTGACTTCCCTCGAGGAACTCCAGTCTAGACTGCAGCAGCAAATGGAAAGTCCCTAAGACTTTCCTCAGGGCATCTGTGCAACTAGCTCCCAGAGTGACCCTTCCAGAAACAGCTGATCTGGTGGCGACAGAGGCATCCTTCAGCTACTAATGTCAAGAGAGCTTGAGTCTCTCTTTCCCTCTCCTTGTGCACTATCTTTGCAGAGTTCCTGAACCCTTAAGGGAAAGCAGAAGGCCTTGAGGAGACTGAACTAGACTTGCACTTGGGAGGCTGAGAATTGCATTTTAAGGGGAGGGCATTGTTCACTCCAGCTGTGCAGTTGGATACCACAGTTAAGGAAGTAATGATTTACACATATAAGTACAAATAAACATTTTAAATAAGGCTTAATTCTCCGTGTGAAAAATAAGGGAAGATGTCCCCCTTCTCTTTTCTTAGAGCATTTACTTTAGAAAACTTGTAAGTTCTTTCTCTGTCTCTCTGAAATATATGTAAATACTTTTAAAAGTTAAATAAGCCTTTTGTTAGATTTATGACCCAGGAGTGTCTCTCTCAAGGGCTTGGGGGCCATCCCTTTGAAACATCCAAGGAAGATAGTTTCCCTATCTCAGTCTCTGTGGGCAGTAAGAACCAAACTTCTGTGGGCACCTGAACTAAATACCTCCTGTCATAGAGGTAGAAGTTTAATTAATACAGATGGTCACCCCAATTACCGGGTGAATTGAAGATGAACTATGTGTAATAAATGGTGTTATCATGTCTTCTTACTCAAAAACTTGTTATTGCTTATCTTGAGAACATGTACTTATGCTGTATAAGTGGGTGAGATTTCTTTTTGTCTTTGTAATATTTTAACAGATTGCCTGCGATGTGCATTACATTCTTGTTTAATGCTTATTCAATAATAAAAATGTTTTCTTTCTCTTCCTTTGTGGAGAGATTTTCTGGGTTGGGAGAAGATTTTGTTTTTAATTATAATTTGCCAACACACACTAATGCCACAATCCAAAAGAACAACAGATGTGAAGAAAGAAAAATTTACGTTTAATTGACTCCCTGCTTCAGAAGACCTGACTTTTAATTTATTCATCTCTGACTTTACAAGAGAGCTGCTGCCTTATCTTTTTTCCCTTTGTCTCTTACTCTTCCCCTCAGTTTTTCCCACTTTCTTATATTGCCTGTCTCTCTTTTTTATCCTGTTAAAAGATAACTGTCAAAATAAGGTAAAGTCATGACTCATACAAATATAAAATTGAACACATGTTAAAGATTTAATTCTATTCATTAATCAGTGAGGGAACCAGGAAGAGGCAGCAACAGGTTCAAATGAGAATCCAAAGAACAGGCCATTTTTAGATCAAGAATATTGAAATAAATGTGCAAATAGTAGCAAAACTGGTTTTCCTGAAGGGAGAAGGGAAGTCAATTGCCCTTCCACTAGATAGAACAGAACTTGCATGTTCAAAGACAAGAATTATTTTGTGTTGCTATCGGTTATGTACAACTTACAGAGTGGTAAAATGGCTCCCATAGAATTGGAACCAGATAACTGGAGGTGTCTCCTTAAGACAATGCAATTTGATATGAAAACAACCTAAGTGTCCATCAATGGATGAATGGATAAAGAAGATGTGGTGTATGTATTACAGTGGAATATTATTTGGCCATAAAAAGAATGAATATCTTGCCATTTGAGACAATATGGATGTACCTTGATGGCATTATGCTAAGTGAAATAAGTCAGACAGGGGAAGACAAATACTGTATGATCTCGTTTATATGTGGAATCTAAAAGAAAAACAAAAAGAAAATCCAAGCTCATAGATACAGAGAACAGATTGGTGGCTGCCAGAGATGGGGATGGGGTGGGCAAAATGGGTGAAGGGAATCAAAAAGTACAAACTTCCAGTTATAAACTAAATAAGTCAGAGGGTTGTAATGAGAGCACAGCAACTATAGTTAATAATACTGTATTGCATATTTGAAAGTTGCAAGAGAGATCTTAAAAGTTCTCACCACAAGAAAAAAATTCTGTAACTATGTGTGGTGACAGATGTTAACTAGCTCTACTGTGGTGATCACTTCACAATATATACAAGTATTGAATCATTGTGTTCTACATCTGAAGCTAATATAATGTATATCAATTAAGCCTCAGTAAAAAAAGACAATGCAGTTTTCCACTGAACACAAATTTTTCTCTATGGTCTTATTCTTCTTACTGTAAGAAAATAAAACAAAACACACATGACGACACTTTTGAGAAGTTGACAGTATGTAGTAATTGTTTCCTCTTTTTCTCTACCAAAACAAGTCTTTTACTTTAAGTCTGATTAAAACTCATCTATCCTAGGAAGAGTTCACTGATTAATCTTACCTAACGTGGCTTCCCTGTTATTGCCATCATCATTAGTAAACATTTATATGTGTGTGTGTTTAACGTACTGTTTCTGTATCTGGCACTTATTGTCAGAATAAATAATTGTAGCTCTGTAAGGCCATGAATAACTGCAATACTTATTAAGATTACTGGTAAAGGTAAAAAAAAAAGTAAAACAATTGCTTTTCTTCAATTTCAAGATGCCAAATAACCTGCCTGACTAATTAAAACAAACAAAAATACAAGTTTTAAAAGCTAACTGTACTAAATTGATGAATGATTTTGGCTTATATAGCTCCAGTCTACAGTGTCTTATTTCTTTGCTTTTAACATTTTCCAAATATGTATATTTCTCTTAGAGATAGGTTTCTTAAAAGGACGTTCTGAGTCTAGTTCCTCTTTGTATGCCAAGCACCTACAACGCCTGGCACATTGTTGGTTCTTATTAATATCTACCAAATGACTAACTCCCTGACTAAATTTCTTGAGGGCAGAGATCTCGCCTGCTTTCTCTCTGGCACACTCAGTGGATGTTGGCTAGCATTCCTCTACTAATCTCAGTTCATCTCTTTATTTCTCTTCTCTCCTTGGGGCCCTGGGATGTCCAATACATAGTATAGTGGTTTATGGGAAAACCTTGTGGCATTGTGAAAAGAGCATGGGATTGACTATGGGGCTGGGAAGTTTGGCACTATGAGGGACTAGTGTGTGATCTTGGGGCAAAGTAGTTTACTTCCTGAGCTTTCATCTTTTATTTTCTCTGCACCTCAGTTTACTCTTCTGTGCAATGGAAGAGCTTCTATCTTTTTTTTTTTAATTATTTGCTTTATTTTTTAAAAAATTTTATTTATTTATTTATTTATTTATTTATTTATTTATTTATTTATTTATCTATGGCTGTGTTGGGTCTTCGTCTCTGTGCGAGGGCTCTCTCCAGTTGCGGCAAGCGGGGGCCACTCCCCAACGCGGTGCGCAGGCCCCTCACTGCCACGGCCCCTCCCGCTGCGGAGCACAGGCTCCAGACGCGCAGGCCCAGCAACTGTGGCTCATGGGCCCAGTCGCTCTGTGGCACGTGGGATCCTCCCAGACCAGGGCTCGAACCCGCATCCCCTGCATTGGCAGGCAGACCCTCAACCACTGCGCCACCAGGGAAGCCCTCTTTTTTTTTTTTAATTGGGGTATTGTGATTATAAGTAAGACCTATTCTGTTGAATTCTATGGAAGCAATTAAAGGACCTGGAAAAATATGGGCTTCAATTTAATTTTGGTCATCTGGTGGGGGTTTTAGTATCTGCAAAACAACTCAAGGATATGGCTCAAGGTATCATCTATAGCCCTTGAGGAGGAACTAAAGCCTTTGACTTTGTTTTATTGCTAAACTATTATTTTTCTTGCTTGGTTGCTTTTTTTGTTTCTGCATTTTCTCACTTCTCTGATTAAATTTGCTTTTTGGAACTCAGGGAAGGCCTAGGAGGCTAAAGCTTTTCTACAAACAAGAGGTGGGGACATGGGAGGGTCTGTCTCTGGGAAGGCTCCACAGGGTCCTGCTCAGTTTCAATCCCTCCTTTTCTTTGATATTCCTCAGTCTTAAGGGGAACAGGGGTGATGACCTCTCTGGCTACTTTCTGCTGAATGGGAGCAAAGTCAGTTTTTTAGGATTAGGGGAGAGAATGTCATTGATTTTCATTTTAAAGAATTCTTGAGTCCAGGCTTAGCATCAGTATTTTGTATTATGAAAACATTACCTCTCTTTGATTGCTTTGTCACAGCACTTGGACAAACATTTGAAAATTAATAGACATATTACAATGAGGATAATGATCAAAATTTACCACTGTAGTATTCCTTGAAAGAGTTCTCCTATTCCAGATGGCATCCAGGAAAATAAGTTCTAGAGTGGGTCTTCTTTATGTACATTCTGTAACCTAGTAGCCTTTTGAATTATTCTATTTATTTGGGTTTCTGCAGGGGTGTTAATATATAAATAACAGAAGCTATTGGCCACTATACATATGTCTTTTTGTTTGTTTGTTTGTTTTTCTAAAATATAATTTAAAGCAATTTTATTGTCTAGTATTATTCTGGCTAAAAAATCTAGTGCCTTCTGCTGGGAGGCTACTGCTTGAACTATCTCATTTGTTATTATTATTCCTAAATTAAGAAAAAGGTTTCATAGCTATAAGAGAAGACCTTGAGATCATAAGGATGCAGTTGGCAGCTGTTAGCAGATATTGTTTTGAGAATGTCTGGTGGTGTCCTTGAGTCTGATATAGTTAGAAAATTCAGGTTCTCAGTAATACAGGACAGTGTCTGAAACTATGTCCATAATGGCTACTCAGCTCCATTTTGGATGCCTGAACCACAGTTACCCCATTTTGATTTCTTAAAATGCATTCTTTTCTTCAGTGGTTAAAACAGATGTACAATGCATGTTTAATAGGCCACAAAACATGCTGTTCTGGTTAGCATAAAAGTTAAGTTAAATAATGTATTAGCCAGAATGACTTCTCCATGCCTCAATATGTGAAATTTTCCTCTACCATTTCCCCTTTGATTGGAAATTTTTTGATAGAAAACACTAATGATCAAAATATTTGTCCCTCAATGCTGGGGTGGTTGTTGCCTGCTCTGGGTCCATCATGTCCCTTGGTGTTAAGCCTCTTTTTCATTTATAAATATTTGCCTAGTTATCTATTTTGGGGGAAAACTAATCCAGACACAGTGAACAAACACAGAGGTATGCTAATGGGGAAACATTTTATAGGCTATATATTTTATCAGTTATACCAAATCATGACACAAACATTGTACATATGCTTTTAGCAGTAGACTTAAAGCAAGCAGTGATACATGTCATGAATAGTTATACTCTGTGAAAACTTCACTAGAGAAGTTTCTTTCCATCCTGAACACTGGGGTCAAAAGTATGGTTAGAAGTAATACAATAACTTTCCATTTTGATAGGGAGACAAACATTTGGTAAACAGTTCAACTGAATTAGTAAGATAGATCTTACAGGCCTGGTCTGGATTCTTGGGTCAGCTGCCTACCATTGCTGTCGTCTTCTTCTCGTCCTGGTTTGGGTATTGTTTGAGGTCAGTAGTCCTTTCAATAGACCAGTCTGGTTTAGAGACCCTTCTTAATTGGGAAATATGAATTCAAGAGTCAACTTCCTTCAGTTTCACTGTGCATGAGTTTTAAGAGTACCTGATAAGAGTCTTTTCATCTAGGTTGGAGAGAGAGTCTTTTAAATTATTATTATTTTTTCCCTAGTATTCATGATCCCCTGGTTGCAGGTCATGGGCCATCTGATCTTCATCCAAAGATAGATTACTGTGATCAGTTTCAGAAACAAGCTTAGAACATCCTTTTAATAATTCAATTAAACTTTACAATAATCTAATATAGCAACAAAGAATCATCTTCAACATAGGTAATAGATACAAAACCTTAATATATATGAAATATGAACAAAGGTATATTATTGAAATGTAATTTTCTGTCTGAATTATCCTCATTTCTAACAAGTCTAGCCAAATTAAGACAAATCTGTTTGCAAAATAAGTCTGGTTGCAATAAACTTGGCTTGATAAGGCTGCTGGGAACCTAAGAGTTTCCAATTTCTGGAGGGATCAGGTAGGGAGAAAAGATAAATATTTCAATTCTACTTACAAAGGTATAATTTATCAAGTTACTGTAAGTCATAATTAGCTTGAGGGGAAAGGTTTCCTTATATCTGGAAAACACAATATAAACATAATATTTCAGACAAAAACCATAAAAATTATAACTATATTCATCAGTTCACTCAGTCTTATGTAACTAATCTTTGATCTTAACCTTTTTTTTGGCTGCGTTGGGTTTTCATTGCTGAGTGTGGGGTTTCTCTAGTTGCGGTGAGCGGGGGGGACTACTCTTCATTGCAGTGTGCAGGCCTCTCATTGAGGTGGCTTCTCTTGTTGGGGAGCATGGGATCTAGGCGCACAGGCTTCAGTAGTTGTGGTGTGCAGGCTCAGTAGTTGTGGCTTGCGGGTTCTAGAGCGCAGGCTCAGTAGTTGTGGTGCATGAGCTTACTTGCTCCACAGCATGTGGGATCTTCCCAGACCAGGGATCAAACCCATGTTCCCTGCATTGGCAGGCATATTCTTAACCACTGAGCCACCAGTGAAGTCCTGATCTTAACCTTTTTTTTTTTTTTTAAAGATTTATTGATTGATTGATTGCTATGTTGGGTCTTCATTTCTGTTCTAGGGCTTTCTCTAGTTGTGGCAAGCGGGGGCCACTCTTCATCGCGGTGTGCGGGCCTCTCACTATCGTGGCCTCTCTTGTTGTGGAGCACAGGCTCCAGACACACAGGCTCAGTAGTTGTGGCTCACGGGCCTAGTTGCTCCGCGGCATGTGGGATCTTCCCAGACCAGAGCTCGAACCCGTGTCCCCTGCATTAGCAGGCAGATTCTCAACCACTGCGCCACCAGGGAAGCCCTGATCTTAACCTTTTGTTAACAGTTTTATAAAACCATCAGGGTTTCCTTTAGGATTCTTTAATTTCTTACCCATTTCAGTAGTATGATTTGAAAGTTATCAGAACCCTGTACTTGTCAAAAAGTCCTTTCTATGAATCTTGAAAATGAAGCATTTTTTTGCAAAAGCATCAGAGTGAAACAATAACTGGCTATGAATGACAAAATACTTAAAAGGCGTGGTTAAAGATTTGATTACAGTTCAATTGACAAAGAAGTTTAACCACGTTGCTGTGACATGCAACATTTTGAGATAACTAAAATTATGACTGATAACATTATACCAAGACATATCCAAATTTTAGAAATTTCATATAATTTCTAGAACTTTTATATTGATGACATTTTCCCATACACTATAAACTAAGAAATTTTATCACCGCTCATTTGACAATGCTTCCCATGTAATTTAACATACTAAATAATCTCAATTAGCTTAATATTTTTCTCTCTCTCTGGGATACTTCAGGGGCCCTCTGAAGTATTTCAGAATTAGCTAGAAGTCAAAAGAACTTAAGAATTTGATTTGAGAAAGTTTGTAAAACATATTAAAAAAATTTCAAAACACCTGGTCAAATAGGATCACATAGGTCACTGTGAAACAATACTTAATCACTTAACAAAAGTGACAGTAAAAGATTTTAAAGGTAAATACAGAAAGTTACAATAGATTACTATAGATCACTTAAAAAGTAAAGAAACTTACTGTCTCTTATCAAAAGCATTTTGACATTTCAAGAAAACTTTGTTCTCTTAACAGAGAGAGAACTCCAGTCTTACATAAGCTTACTTTTAATAATAAAATTCGTTTGCAGGGCAGAAGTTGAGACACAGATGTAGAGAATGAACATATGGACACCAAGGGGGGAAAACTGCGGTGGGGTGGGGATGGTGGTGTGCTGAATTGGGCGATTGGGATTGACATGTATACACTGATGTGTATAAAATTGATGCCTAATAAGAACCTGCAGTATAGAAAAACAAACAAAACAACTAATACTAAACTTTCATTGGGTTATTTGTATGGAAATATGTTAATATAAATATTTCAGACATTACATGAAATTTCTAAAAATCTTATCTGTTCTGGTATAATGTTATAAGTCATAATCCTAGTTATTACCCTAAAATGTATATCTCAGAAATAACTAATTCTCTTGTCAACTGCATTATTATGAACTTTCATCAAATCTTTAACCGTGGTCATTTTTAAGTCTTTTGTCATTTACAGACAGTTCTGGGTGTACTCTGATGATTTTGCAAATATGTTCCTATAAAAGGGTTTCATCTTCAAGAAATTCATGGAAAAGACTCTGACAAGTACAGGTTTCTGGTAACGGACTGTACTGCTGAACTGAATGAATAAGCATTTTCAGAACTCTAATGAAAAACTGATGAACTCATAAAAGTGCTAACAAAAGATCAAGATGAAAAAAAAAATTAATTACATGGGACTGAGTGAACTGATGAGGATGAGTATAATTTTTGTGACTTTCTGTCTGAATTTAAAAAAAAAAATCCCACAAGGACTCAGAGGCAAAGAATATACAAATCAATTTTCACTGCAAAGTAAAGGAGCTGTTACAGTGGAGGATTACTGGACTGAATGTCAATATTATGACATAGTATGAGTGTGTTTCATGTTTGGTAATTGCAATCATTGTTGCTTTTGTTGTGGTCATCCATGTACAATGCTTGGTGTCAGTCTATTTATCTCTTGTAAAAATAAAATACAGTGTGTGTGTGTGAAAAAAAATAATAATAAAATTCACTTAATTAAATTTAATCAAATCTTAACAGTCTCTTTTTAAAAGTAATTTTCAGAATATGAGAGATGAGGGAAAGGGAATATGTGGGATCCAGGAGGAGGAGCAAGTTTTTTTTAAAAAATATTATTTATTTGGCTGCATCGGGTCTCAGTTGTGGCATGTGGGATCCTCGTTGCGGCATGCGGGATCTTCGTTGCGGCATGTGGGATCTTTTGCTGCAGTGCAGACTCCTCTAGTTGCAGTGAGCAGGCTTCTCTCTAGTTGCAAAGGCTTAGTTGCCCCACAGCATGTGGGATCTTAGTTCCCCGACCAGGGATCAAAGCTGCGTTCCCTGCACTCGAAGGTGGATTCGCAACCACTGGACCGCCAGGGAAGTCCCAAATTTTAACAGTCTTGACCATGCACAAAACTTTTCTCAGGTATAGGTTTTGTATACAAACCTTCCACAACTTTCTGTATCCATATTAGTTTGTCCCTTATTTTCTTTCCCATTTAGAAACAACCAGCTTCATGACAAGTTTATTTTCTTTTCCCTTAACAAAAATATCTCCATTCATCATGACTTCTCTTACCAGCAAAATATCTTACTTTCTTTGTATAGTGAAATTTTTTCCTTATTATTTCAAATAGCTTTAATTGAATATATATTACAATCTTTAACCCCTAAAATCCTTAATCTCTAGCAAAAACCAAGAAGCAAGTAATTATGAACTCTTTGCTATACCAGAATTTCCTGATTGGCAAATTTATGAACATATTCTATAACTTCTAAAAACATACATATTTTCCCCCTCAGTGTTGTACAAGACATGTGTCTAATAAACACAAACATCTTTAGTATTTCCCTACCAAGAAGACAAAAGTAGGTAAACTTAGACTTGCCTAGCAATCACTGTTCCAGTATTTTATCTTAATTTAAAATGATATATACCTTCAATGAATTCTCATCATTTAACTTAATTTAGCAAAACTGTAAAGTTTCAGGTTACCAAAAAACTGGAAAAACTAAAACATAATTATTTCTAGAGTTCACCTAAAAGCTTCTATCCCATTTACATTTAATTTTTCGTCATACTGAGTCATTTATCTTGCTGACAAATTTGCAACAGTTATAATAAGATCTTATTTGACTTCTAGTAAACCTAGCTATATTAAAAGTATTATACATAATGTTGATGACTCTAAAGACATGTCTATATTAATTAAATCAACAAGCTTAAACTAACTTTAATACCAGACATTAATTTAATGCTGAATATTCCCCAAATCATGTGAATCTGAAATTCATTTGGCTTAGTTTCTTTTATATTTCTGAGAATTTATATAAGTGCTTAATTTCCTTTAAGCCAATTAAATAGAGCTCATTTACAGATTGATTTTTAAATAAAGACAGAACTAGAGATCTCATAGCTTTTTTTTTCTTTTTTTTGGCTGCACTGTGTGGCTTGCAGGATCTCAGTTCCCTGACCAGAGAACCCAGGTCGTGGCAGTGAAAGCCCGGAATCTTAACCACTAGGCCACTCCCTCATAACTTCATTTTGCAACTTAGTCATGAATCAGGTATTTCAACATAAAACTTATTAGTTTATAAATAACAGTTGGAATAAGTTAAATTTACTCACTTGAGTTTAAAAAGCTTCTTCCCCCTCTTGTTTTTTTTTTTAAATTCAGTTTTAAATTCTACTAATTAACCCAAGGCCATAGTCTCAGGCAATGTGGGTTGTGTTTGCATTTCAAGGACATGATAACAGTTATAACCTTTCTCTTAGGAATACTTTTGTGCTCTTGGAGTCAGGGGTTTTTTTTGTTTTTTTTTTGGCTGCGTTGGGTCTTTGTTGTCGCATGTGGGCTTTCTCTAGTTGCGGCGAGCAGGGGCTACTTTTCATTGCAGTGCGTGGGCTTCTCATTGTGGTCGCTTCTCTTGTTATGGAGCATGGGCTCTAAGTACACGGGCTTCAGTAGTTGTGGCACATGGGCTCAGTAGTTGTGGCTCATGGGTTTTAGAGCACAGGCTCAGTAGTTGCGGCACAAGGGCTTAGCTATTCCGCGGCATGTGGGATCTTCCTGGACCAGGGCTTGAACCCGTGTCCCCTGCATTGGCAGGCGGATTCTTAACCACTGCACCACCAGGGAAGCCCAGGGTCAGAGTTTTGAAAAAATATTTTATCAAGTCATTTTCCTCCAAAGTCTAAAGAATACTGTGGCCACATGGTGTTAAAAAGAAATCATCTTCTTTCTTTTCATAGAAGCATAGCTGAAAATTTCCCAATTTTGTAAAATACACCCTAGGGGACTACAAGATGGAATAGAGATCTAATTTCCCATTTTTTCTTTCATATGGCTTGTATTACCAGAAATAGACAGACCAGAACCAGGTAACCCAGTGCTCAGCAGCCTCTCAGGGTCACATTTACCTAGTGTGAGAATGGAGGATTTCCTACCTACTATCCCAGATGAGGGTGCAGACGAGCTTAGGTCTAACAGGGAGTTTCACTGGATGGTGCTGGATGACCGAGAAACTCCTTGGCCCAGAGAGGAAAATCAAATTAAAATGGTGCTCCACCTGGGGACCAGAACCATATGACCAAGTCCTATGCCTTCTCCCCCTCAAAAGGAAAAATTCCAGTCAAGGCAACCCAGGAGGGAAGAATATCCTTGTGTCATCACATGTGAGGTTCCACCACTTACCAGAGATGTCTTAGAAAACAAGACCAGAACCTTCACAACAAGACCAGAACCTTGTTTCCTTCAACCCAAAATTGAAAGTGCTGAGGGCCAGTAATGCCTGGTTAGAAGCAAGTGCTCATTGTTATCCGTAAGACAAAGGTGCTCAGGCAGCTGCTGGACAGGATCTGAGAGCTGCCACTGGCCACTCACTTAGGTTGGGGGTCCCTTCGTGGTTGCCAAAAGTTTTACCTAACTGAACTTGGGCCTGTTCGCCTGATGCACAGCAAAGCCAATTTACTGACACCAGGTTGTGGTGAAGGGAAGTACAGAGTTTATTGTAGGTTGCCAAGCAATGAGAATGGGCAATTTGTGCTCAAAATACCCAAACTCCCCAATGGCCTTTAGGGAAAAGTTTTTAAAGGTAACATTAGGGATGTTTGTTGCAGAGTACCTGATCAGCTTGTGCACAGTTCTCTGATTGGTTGATGGTGAGGTCACAGGATGATGATTCTGGAATCTCTTTCATTAAACTTCTGGTTCCAACCGATCTGGGGTCTACGTGCTGATGGTCAGCATGCAGTTAACTTTTTTCACCTGGTGGAGCTTTTAGTATCTGCAAAACAACTCAAGGATATGGCTCAGGATCTAATCTATAGCTCTTGAGGAGGAACTAAAAGTCCTTGACTTTGTTTTATGGCTAAACTATTATTATTTTGTCTTGTTTGACTGCTTTCCTTTGTTTCTGCATTTTCTTACTTCTTTGATTAAGTTTGCTCTTTGGAACTTAGGAAGACCTAGGAGGCTAAAGCTTTTCTATACACAAGAGGTGGGGGAAAAAGGGGATCTCTCCCTGGGAAGGCCTGAGACCTGCTCGGTTTCATTAGCACTTATATTAAATCTACACTCTTTACTCGAGTCCACATAACCTCTGACCAAGCCCCAGTCACCTCCTCTACCCCATCCATGGACATTCTCCTTTCTGCCAACTCTCCTTCAGCCACAGTAGCCTCTTTCCCTGCCTCACACACCCCAAGCTTGTTCCAACCTCAAGACCTTTGCACTAACTGTTTTCTTTGCCTAGAATGTACTTCCTCATAATCTTGGCATGAGAACTTCTATCTTGGCCTTCAGATCTTAGTTTAACTGTCACTTCTTCATAGATGTTCTTAACTGTCCACAATGCATTTTTCACTACCTAATATTTTGATCTTTAAATAAATTGTCTAGTCTCATTTCCCCTCTACTAGAATGGAAGCTCCTTGGGAACAGGGATGTGTGTCTCCTATTTGCTGAATCATTAATACCTATAGAAGAGCTTGGCTTATAGTGGGTGCTCAATAAATATTTGTTGGATACATGAAAGTTACTCAAATAATTTTTAAGCTGGTCTTCCTCAACATGTGGGTGAAACTAACATGTGAGCTTTGGGGATGCAAAACATAGCTTCCAACCTTGATGAGCTGGCTGGAGAGCAATGAGGTGAGGAGGTAAGGTGGCAGATCAAAGATAGATAGTCAGAAGATGGGAAGGGACCAGGAAACCAGATTCATATATTTATGGAACCACCAACTGATGAAGTTTGTGACTTTGGCAGGCAGCCCATGCTTAATCACTACATAAAGGAGTAGGGAGACTCTGCCCTATTCTCTAACACTTAAGGTTGTTATTGCTTCCTTAAACAATTTGTGAGCATCTGTCATAGACTACATTAGTCTTTGGAGCCCCTGGATTAGGAACTTAGTCTTGCTTGACTGCTTTCCTTTGTTTCTGCATTTTCTTACTTCTCAGATTAAATTTGCTCATACATATCTGTATAGTTAAGTGAAATAATGTCTAGCATATAATAGGCATTCAATAAGGGGGAATTTCATTACCCTATTGCCGGGGTATAACCATCCCTCTCAGAGTACCAGGAAAAAAAGGTGGAGCCTTTCTGGATACTGGAAGGTGAGGGTGTGAGGTGTCAACAAGGTGGAGAAGGAATACTGACCAGCCAGGGCCACTGTGTTAGTTTTGTATGTCATGCACCACCTGCACTGTTTTCCTCAATGAGCCTTGGCCCAGCAGGTGTTGGTGTTCTCTCATCTCTAGTACATATTTAACCATGCACGATCCTGAGGCTACAAGCCACTGCTAAGTGAAGGGCAAAATAAAAAGTCACAGATGTTGCCCTCTGTTTCTCAGCTCAGAGAGTTGAGGCTATTGACGGGAGTCCTCAAGACTTAAGAGAACTTGGAAGTTTGTGCATTTTATTGACTGACTTGCTCTGTCTGAAAGAAATGATTAAGCCCCAGAATTTATATTTTCCCTTCTTAATTCACTCATATATTGAGTGCTTCCTGTGTTCCAGGTTCTGCACTAGGTGCTTGGGATACATCAGTGAATAAAATAGACAGAAGTCCCTGCCCTCATGGAGCCAGTATTCTATTGGGGAATCTCACAGTAAACAATAGCATAGTGTATAAGTTAATTACATAGTATATTAGAAGGTAATGGGCCTATGATGAAAACTAATGCAGTTTAAGAGGGATCAGTAGTGCCTGGAGTTGGGATAGGGAAGGTTATGGTATTAAATAGAGTAGTCAGGGTTAACCTCATTGAAAAAGGGAGATTTCATCAAAGTCTTAAAGGAGGTGGGTAATTAGACAGTGGACATTTGGGGGCATGGAGAGAATTCCAGGTAGAGAAAACAGGTAGACTCTATGGTGGAATCATTCTTGGTGTGTTTGAGGAGAAGAATGCCAGTGTGGCTGGAGCAGAATGAACGAGGAGAGAAGTAGGAGACAGAGTTGAGAGGTAAGAGGGGACCAGATTGTGTAGGGCTTTTGTAAGCCATTAGATGGACTTTGGCTTTCACTCTGATGGAATGGGGAGGCTGTGAAGAATTTTGAGCAGAAACATCTCATGATTTGACTTATGTTTTCAAAAGGACCACTGCAGCTGCTATATTGAGAATAAATAGTAGGGAAGCCAAGGGCAGGAGTCCAGGGACCAGGTTGGAAGTTGTTGTAGTATCCCAGGTGAGAGATGATGTGTGTCTGATCAGGGTGGTAGCAGCGGAGGTGCTGAGAAGTGATTGGATTCTCAATATACTTTAAAGGTAGAGCTAGGGAATTCCCTGACGGTCCAATGGTTAGGACTCAAATTTTCACCGCTGGGGCCGGCATTCAATCCCTTGTAGGGGAACTAAGATCCCGCAAGCTGCACGATGTAGCAAAAAAATATAAATAAATAAATAAAAAATAAAGGTAAAGCTAACCTGATTGCCTTTCTTTCTTTTTTTTTTTAATTTAAATTTTCTTTCTTTCTTTCTTTTCTTGGCCACGCCATGCAGCATGTGTGATCTTAATTCCCCAACCAGGGATCGAACCCTTGTACCCTCTAATGGAAGCATGGATTCTTAATCACTGGCCCACCAGGGAAGTCCCTAACCTGATTTCCTAATGGATTGGGTGTGGGGTTGAAAGAAAAGGAGGAATCAAGTTTTTGGCTTGAACAACTAGAAGGATAGAGTTGCCATCAACAACGATGGGAAAAGCAGGCTTTTGCGGTGGGGAGGGGAATTCAACAGTAAATAGGACTGAACTATATATACACGCAATAACTTGGATGAATCACAAAGGCATTTTGTTGAATGGAAAAGGCTAGTCCAAAAAATTTCCATAGTGTATGATTTTTATGACACTCTGGAAAAGATAAAACTATGTGAAAGACAAACAAATCAGTATTTTCCAGTGGTTCGGGTTGAAGGGTGGGTTTGACTACAAAGAGGCAGTGTGAGGGAATTTGGTTGTGATTAACTGTTCTATATCTTAATTGTGTTAGCAGTTTCATGAATTAATATCTGTTAAAGTTCATAAACTGCACGTCAAAGCAAAGTTAATTTTATAATATGTCAACTTAAAGACAAACAAATATTAAAACTTTTATAATATTATGTAGGTATTTCAGAAATTTATATTAGTTATCTGTATGTAGTAATATTTGTGGAATTTTTCAGCTTTTAAAAATTATAATTTGATTTCTTATTTGAAGTATTCATTTTTGCACCTGATTTTTGTTCATAATATTTGTATTGTTTTTCTTAAAGTGGTTGTTTAATTAGGTAGGCCTCAGGCCTCCCAAAACCATCATCTATCCCTGTGGTGCTGAAACAGACATCAGACTGGAGACCCTGTGCAGTAAGAGGTTCGTTATTGGCTTGTATTTCTCTGCTAGGGGCTGTACTTTTATCAGTCAAGTTCACTGTCAATGACTGTGGGTGCAGAAGGTGGATTTAGGGGATACTCTTAGACACTAGGACCCAACAGGCAGAGCTCTGCAGGGACATGTGCAATGAGAGCTTAGGCAAGAGGACAGGGTTTAGTGGTGACAGAACAGTGGAGATACCTGTTGTTTGATGCCATACAACATCTATTTCTAGGAGGAGCCTTCCTTGGACATGTCACAGAAGGTGCCTCTCAAGGGCTTTAACCACAAAGCATGGTCTGGGGGACATTCAGGGCTATGGCAGCACATATGGATGGAGGAAACTGCTAGGATGATTTCCATTTTAGGCAGGTGAAGTGTGAGATGTCTGTTAGGCATCAGAGTAGAAACGTTGAGTAGAGGGTTGAATATATTGTCTAGTTCAGGGGAAAGATAGGGCTTCAAATATAAATTTTGGAGTCAACCTTTATATGGTATTTATTTCTGATCCAGACCTTGCTCTGAACAGAGAGCACTGCCCTGTGATGATTCTCCCTTTCTTTTCTGTTTTTTACTGTCGTATGTCATGCTTTGGCCTTTACTTCCCCATACCTCCAACAATTCAGCCAAGGAAAGGAAAAGGACCCAAAGGAGAGACAAATGATTTGGAGGTACAGGATGAGCAGACTACACACTACTGCCCACTCTCCCTCCCCAGGTAGGAAAGGAAGCCTCAGGACAGGGAAAGAGGTAAAGATGGGAGTGGAACTAGTGAGAGCTTCCTTGTTAAGTAGGTCATGGAGACCTGATTTCCCACCAGACTGAGTTCTAGGGATGAGGTATAAGTTGACATCCCACCTCCCCAATAAATAGCTGTGTGAGATATAAGAAAAGGGGAGAACTATGCCCCCTCTTCTGGGTATAGCTGTCGGAGGCAGCATGACAGTATAAAAGAAATGGTTATGTGGTATACATAATAGATAAGATTTGAACAGCCTCTCAGAGTTCTCCGAGCCCCAGTGACTCCAGAAAAAACAGAATGTTTTCAATGCGTCAGGAGTGCCCCGGAAGTAGACTGGAGTATTTAGAATGCTTCTGTATAGAAGTAATAAAAAATCCAAGTCAAACTGATTCAGACAATAAATGGGTTTTATTGGCTCAGTAATAAAGCTCAGAAACAGGGTGATTTGATCAGGCACTGGCTCCATTTCTGTTCTCTTATGGGTATTGGCTTTGTCCTCAGGCTGGCTTCCCTCCTAACAGCAAAATGTCTGTATCAGTTCCAGGCCTTACATATCTACCTGTTTAGAAAGGGAACTTCTCTTTTCCCAACCATGGAAAATACTCCTGGACCAACCTCACTGACATACTCATCCCTAAAAAAACACTATGGGGAGTTCCCTGGTGGTCCAGTGGTTAGGGCTCGGTGCTTTCACTGCCGAGGGCCCGGGTTCAATCTGGTTGGGGAACGAAGATCCCACAAGCCGTCGGGCGCTGCCAAAAAAAAAAAAGAAAGGAAGAAAAAAAGAAGCACTATGGCTATCGAATTGCCATCAAGGCAAGAAGGATGGGATTATGCCTGAGCCAGTCAGGATCTGCCAGTGGAACTTGTTGGGAGGGGTGGTGGCTTACGGCAATCCCACCCCACTCACCTGGCTACTACATAATGGGGAGGGATCACATGGATCCTGGAGCAGCAACCAAAAATGTACACCATGTAGCTGGAGAGAGCCTTACTCCTAAAAGGGCTTTGTGGGTAGGAGTAAGGACTTGCTCAGTAGCAACTTTGTGGACAGTTGGTTGGGGACAAAAAGGGGATGATGGACATCTCAGCAGATGTCAGAATCTGTTGATAATGACCGAGGACTAGATTCCCTACCTATCCTATCCCCAACGCCTTGGTATTAATATTATTTACTTTATGGAACTTAGATACAACTATGGAAAAAGAGGGGCTCTCAGCAGTTACTAAAATTAAGTCTCTACTACCTCAGCATAGTGAGAACTTGGAGTAGAAATTAAAATATAGAAAGTAAGGTTCCGGGAATTCCCTGGCGGTCCAGTGGTTAGGACTTGGCTCTTTCGCTGCAAGGGCCTGGGTTTCAATCCCTGGTCAGAGAACTAAGATCCTGCAAGCCATTAGGCGTGGCTAAAAAAAAAAAAAACGTAGAAAATAAGGTTCCATTTCTTACCCATCAGAGTTTAAGGACTAATACTTATACCTGCTATGTCAATTAGCACTCTGACCTGCAGAGACAACTTCTAACAAATCCAGGTTCACATGTTGGGCATGAAAGAGTCCTTCCTCACATTGTCTATTGAGATTCTTCTTGTCCTTCAAAGCTTAGCTTAAATGAGACCTTTTCTGTGAAGGCTTCCCCACCCAGCCAAGCAGAAGTCGTCCTCTGCACTTTATTTTTATCCCTCTTGTTGCAGGACATCTTTGGAAGCCCCAAAGTCTCTTCCTGATATGTGCCTCTGATCTTAAAAGGCATCGTGTTCAGAATATAGTATCTGAGAGCTTTCTGGAAATATCTCCACCTGTTATTTTTGTTTTATCAAATGGCTGCAAAAATGTGAGTTAATGACTCTAAAAATATCTTATAGACCATCTTGTAGTCTTAGAGCCAGAAGGAGAAAATGCTTCCTTTGTAGGTCAGTTGAGGATCTCTTTTGGGGCAGGTAGAGTTTCATGTCATCTTGCCCCAAATTTTATGATTTTCAATGCCTATACCTTTGACTGTTTTAACTTTCTCATTTCCTCAGCTGAGCTCTGTGAGATATAATAACTCTGTGAAACAAAATATGTGGACCACTCATGGGGGCCATTCATGAGCAAACCCATTACCATTTTAGGAAAAATCAAAGGCAAAATTTTGAGCATGCCTTCAGATGTGAATATAAAATTTAGTTCTGCTATATGGGTTTTGTGTGTCCAGAGACAATCATAAGTAGAGTTAGCAAAAAACAGTCTGCTATGTCCTGGCATTTTCTCTTTCAATTATAAAGTACATGTGTTGAAAGAAGATAGGGAAAATGCAACATATGTCTAAGAGCCAGAAAGAATGGTAAGAAAAGCAGTGATGTTTTTATTCCTTCAGAGTGAGCAAAGAGTTTATACACTGTAGGAAAAGAAGTGACCTAAAGCAGGATGGGTTTATTTCTTATAGGAAGTAAAGGCTCTGTTTCTCTCTGACAGGTGATTGTGTGTGTGTGCGTGTGAGCTCAGGTGGAAGTGGGTGGTTAGTACATGGAGAAATGTAAGAAGGGAAATAAAATTTATTAGCCATTATGTTCCAGTGCCAGATACTACTGAGAGCTTTATATTATCTCATTTAATCTGTAAGCTACCCTTTGAAGTAGGTGTTTCTTTTCATTCTCATTTTATATGTGAGGAAACTGAGCCTCAGAGAGCTGTGTCCAAAACACACATCTCTTGTGTACTTTGGTTATTCAAAACCAGACAAAACAAGATTCAAAACAAGATTGCATGTCTCCAAGACCCAATCTCCTCATTTCATCACTTCATGCTGCCTCTTTAAATATCCACATTTTCAGGAGTCAAGTATAAGGAAGCTATACCAAAGGAGCTTAGAAAACTAAAGGACATATTTGAAAGCTGCTAAGAGACTAGCTCTTAAAAGTTAACATCACAAGAAAAAAATTTTTGTAACTATGTGTGGTGATAGATGTTAACTAGACTTATGGTGGTGATCATTTCACAATATAAATAAATGTCAAGTCATTATGTTGCACACTTTATTAAAAAGAAACAACAGGTCCCAAATAGAGTCACTGCGTTAAGGCCCTATGTCAGCAAAACAAACTTAATACCTAAACTAATTGCAGTTACAGCCTCTCTCAGGAAATTAACCTTTAACCAGTCAATCTGGAATTACCTAGTCAGCACTAATCAGATAGTCCACCCAATAGGCCCCTTCTTTTTCCCCTTAGGAGGGTGACCTTGCCTAAAACAACGCATTCTTTGTTAATAATTTCCTTTTTTTCTGCTCCCTCTCTGTCTTTAAAACCTTTTGTTTTCTGCAGCTTGACGGAACTTCTTTCTATTTGCTAGGTGAGATGCTGCCCGATTCATGAGTCATTTAATAAAGTCAATTAGATCTTCAAATTTACCTGGTTGAATTTTTATTTAACAGATTTGGTGGCAGTGGTGGGATCTGAAGTGAACTTGACAGCATTTGGGGACAACGAGAAACACAGGCATGGTACCCCTCAAACCCTTTGAGTTCACTTTCTTGCCATTTTTGAGGGCTGTGTGTAAGTCCCTCTCAGTTATGAGTTCTGCTCTCTTTGCATTGAGCTCCTGATCTAATTGGCTTTTCTTTACCGTGGAGGTCAGCTTGAGCTGGCAGATGGTTCTGCCAGGCGCCCCACTGAGCTGGTAGTTCTGCCAAAAGCCCAGTCCCTAGCCTTTTAGACTGCAATTCCCAGCGCTTGATTCTGCCCAAAGATCCATGTGGGAATAGTTAGTGTCAGTGCGCAGTTCCCCATCAAAGTGGAGCCCCCAGTTTGCAGTCCTCATTTGTTGAGGTCTGCTGGTTCAATCCTTTTCCTCAGTCCAGAGTTCCATGGGAATTGGTGGTGGTTACCAGCCAGAGCTGGACTGGATTCTACTTAAAAACCAGACTTTGTTGGTTTGATTTGAGTGGACTGGGTCCAGTGCACGATGTCTTTGGTGAATAAAATTTTGTTTTAAGTAAAATGTGGAATTCTTAAAATCCAAAGAGTTAAGCATACCATCTTCCTGCACATCTGCTAATTTTATGTCTAAGATCTGTGGTCCTGAAAGTTATGAATATCTACAAAAATGAAAAAAATCTGCCCGGAGTGCTTGGCTTGGTAACCTCCAGGTCGGGGACCCTAAGATATGGCTGGACAGAAATGTGGGTTATACCCCATTTGTGGCTAAACATAGCTGGACATAAATGTGGATTGTGAAATAAAATTTATATTTTATAGCCAGACAAGAAAAATTTAAACAAAAACTTTCTCTCTCCTTTGATCTCCTCTCTCCCCTCACTGTGCACCGTGTACCTGCATTATGCATCCACCAAACCTCCCCATTGGCAGAAATACCTGCTCATCCATGAAGAGAAACATTCTCCTAGCATCAACAAGACAACTCCTTAAAGATAACATTCCTTCTTGATCTTGTAAGGAGTCATATGGTACTTAGATCTGGATTGTGTAAACTGTCAATAACACATCATTTGATGTACAGTCCCTTGTCTCAAAAAACTTATATAACTGTGCCTTGACTTCTTTTTGTTTGTTTGTTTGTTTGTTTATTTATTTGGCTATGTCGGGTCTTTAGTTGCGGCACACGGGATCTCTGTTGCTGCGTGCCGGATCTTTGTTGCGGCATGCGGGATATTTAGGTGTGGCATGCAAACTCTTAGTTGCGGCATATGGGATCTAGTTCTCTCACCAGGGATCAAACCCGGGCCCCCTGAATTGGGAGCACAGAGTCTTAGCCACTGGACCACCAGGGAAGTCCCTGTGCCTTGACTTCTTTTTAAAAATTTATTTATTTATTTATTTATTTATTTATTGGGGGTATAGTTGTTTTACAATGTTGTGTTAGTTTCTACCGTACAGCGAATTGGAGTTCCCTGTGCTATACAGCAGGTTCTTATTAGTTATCTATTTTATACATATTACTGTATATATATCAATCCCAGTCTCCCAATTCATCTTCCCCCCACCCCACCCCCCATCCCTGCCTTGACTTCAAACGGGTGGAACAGTTCTCAGAGCTTTCTGAGATGCTCTTCCTGGCATATAATCCTCAAGTTTGGCTTGAATAAAAATTTCCATTTCTTTCTTAGATTGATTAACTTTTTGTTGACAGGATTAAACTCCATTTACAACTAGGATCCTACCGAACTGCTGCCAGCACTTGAAAATTACAAACTAGAATTACAGTGGTCATTATGAGGAACACTCTAATTAGATAACATCATTTAAGAAGTGCACTTAAAAGAAGAGATACCTATTTTAATTGACATGCAGAAGCTGCCACAAGGCTTCAAAATTCCAAAATAGTTTCTTTGAAAATTTTGCTGCAAAAGGCTAATGAAAAATTATAGATATAAAAGGTACCCAAGGGCTTCCCTGGTGGCACAGTGGTTGAGAATCTGCCTGCCAATGCAGGGAACACGGGTTCGAGCCCTGGTCCGGGAAGATCCCACATGCCGTGGAGCAACTAGGCCCGCGAGCCACAGCTACTGAGCCTGCGCGTCTGGAGCCTGTGCTCCGCAACAAGAGAGGCCGCGATAGTGAGAGGCCCGCGCACCGCGATGAAGAGTGGCCCCCGCTCGCCACAACTAGAGAAAGCCCTCGCACAGAAACGAAGACCCAACACAGCCAAAAATAAATAAATTAATTAATTTATATTAAAAAAAAATGTAAATTAAAAAAAAAAAAAAGGTACCCAAAACAAGAGACTATAGGACTGATGTAATTCCTACTTCTCCCCACTAGCTTCCTGTATTTGAGTATTCATTTTAGTAATCGTCTGTGTAAATTGCCTTTCCACTTTGAAGAGACTATTAAACAGTTACTTTTTTAAAAATAAAAGCTTGGCTTGGCTTTCTGCCTGCTCGGGATATGCAGGCTGTCAGTTCTTTCTTTTGGTTACCTTTGGGGGTGACTCTGGATCTTGGGAAGGTAGGAACTTTGCACCCACTTTGAGAATGCCTTTTGGACCCATGGAGTTATTTAATACTGCCAGGAATATTTACTGTTCGTCCTGCCTGAAACCTGATAAAATATTGGAAGCTGATATTGGAGCCTAATAAGAATTTTTCTTTTTAAGGCCTCCTAAGACAAGTATCTGTGCTTTTGTGATGTAAATATTCTACAAACTACAGAAAGGTAATTCTTATCAGAAGGAGAACAAAAGGGGGAAAAGTTATTTGAAATTTAGGTGAATGAAAAATCATGTGTCTTCTCCACAAATATTAGTAGAAAAAGTTTTAGCCATCTGAGCATATAAACTTAACTTATTCCAACTGTTCTTTTGTAACTAGTGAATTTTACATTATCATACCTGTCTTATGGCTAAAATTTAAAAACTAAACTATCAGTTTGTGCCTGTCTGTATACTGTGCCTGTCATGTGTGTCTATATATGTGTGTGTGTGTGTTGTAGCTGTGTGGTATTTTCTACCTCCAGATGATATTACCAAAATTAATCTGTAAAAGAGCTCTATGTAATTGGCTTAAATAAACAAGCACTTATATAAATTTATTATTCATAAAAATTCTCAGAAATATAGTGAAAACTAACCCAAGTGCTTTTCAGGTTCATGTGATCTGGAAAAATATTTGGTACTGAACCTAGTTTAGTTTGTTGGTTTAATTAAAATAGGCGTGTCTTCAAAGTTATCAACACTAAATATAATAAAGATAAACAACTTTTATTCTACCTGAGTTTATTTTAAAATATTTTTTTATAATTATTTTTTTCTTTCTTTTTTTAGAATTTATTTATTTTTGGCTGCGTTGGGTCTTCGTTGCTGCATGCGGGCTTTCTTTAGTTGCAGAGAAAGGGGGCTACTCTTTGTTGTGGTGCACATACTTCTCATTGTAGTGGCTTCTCTTGCTGTGGAGCACGGGATCTAGGTGCGCAGGCTTCAGTAGTTGTGGTACGTGGGCTCTGTAGTTGTGGCTCGTGGGCTCTAGAGCACAGACTCAGTAGTTGTGGCACATGGGCTTAGTTGCTCCATGGCATGTGGAATCTTCCCAGACTAGGGATTGAACCCATGTCCCCTGCATTGGCAGGTGGATTCTTAACCACTGTGCCACCAGGGAAGTCCTCTACCTGAGTTTATTAGTCAGATGAGTTCATGTTATCCCTTACAAAATTTGTCAGCAAAAAAAATTAGCTTGGGTTGATGGCTGACTTTGTCTAATGTTTCATGAAGTTTTTGTGGGTTATCTAAATATGTGTTAAGAACAAATGAATTAAATAGATGTAACGTAAGAGTTTTTAGACGAAATTTTTGCAATGATTGTTTTATGATATTTCTACTTAAATAGTTTCCCAAATCTCTGTGGTAACTCATACCCTTAAAATTTTGCTAAGTGATATGATGGGAATTTATTGAATGGCTAGATCATTTCCAAATAAGGTAAAACACTAAAACATTAATTACTGAACATAAGGTTATCCACTTTTGGCTTCCTCTTACAGAGAAACTAAAGGTATTTGAGAGAGATATTAATAAACTCAGATATGAGCAGACAGCTTTAAGCAACTGCTTGGAAAAATCGGCCTGTTACCTTGCTTACAAGGTTCCAGCAAAACAGTGTTTAAAAAGAGCTTATATGGTCATTCACAATTTTTGCTGCACTTATGTAAATAATCAGGCCAAGTTTAATGCAAACAAATTAGTTTCACTGTGATTACCCTTAGAAAAAAGAAATGGGAATAATTGTAGAGAGAAAAGTTATGTTTGCATCATTGTCTATATTAGATTCTAATCCTGTTAATTGTCTTTGAGGTTTTCTTATATACGTGTAAATTGGACTGGATCCTGAATTTTTCTAATTTCCTCAAATATTTGGCTATGACTCTCCAAACTAACATTTCCAGTTTTCTCTCACCCTCCTGATTTGGAATCAGTAAGAATAAAGACTATCTTTAAATGTCTTTGAAAGGAGACTTCCCTGGCAGTTCAGTGGTTAAGACTCTGCCCTTCCAATGCAGGGGGCACGGGCTCAATCCCTGGTTAGGGAACTAAGATCCCACATGCCGTGCGGTGTGGCCAAAAAAAAAAAGCCTTTGGAAGGAACTGTAGCAGGTCCTCCTCACTACTCAGATGGCAGTCAAACCTCAAGGACTTGAGCCTTGGGTACACATCTTACAGCTAAAAAGGCTCCACCTGACATCTGGTCTTGTACAAATTCTGGAGACCTCCAAATCAAATTGACTAGGAAGAAAAGTAGCTGACATCGAGGTGGACTGCTTCCCCCCAAGACACTGGGTCAAGACTTCATACTTTAAATATTAGAAACCTTTTCTTAGTCCCCTTATTTTCTTTACTCTGGCATTGGCCTGGAAAGATAACACCATCATCCATATCTCTCAGTCCATTACTAATGAGGGTAACCTCTGGAACTTAGAACAACTTTTTCATTTCAGGCTAGGATAAAACCTGACTGACCCCTGGCTTGAAGAGACAAATGTAACAATGCCTGTGAATGTGTACCACCTTAGTGGAAGTTGTTTGTGCCTGAAAGGATTTATCTTAGTCTGTGGTGGTTGTCATTCTCCTTGGGCCTGTAAATGACTAGGTAGCTAGCACACAGGTGAGCCTTGTCCCTTAACTTATCTAACTGTGCCTCTAAATGTTCACAAATGAACTGGGACACCTCACTAGTCAACTCCCCTGGACTTACACGGTCAAGTTGTAAAGAACCTGCCAGGAGGTGTACATGACTCAGGATTCACTTCCTTTTGCAGGTCATACTTCCCTGGTCAGGATTAATGTAAATGAGAATATGATCAGAAATCTCTCCTTAATTCTTAATGATATTACAGAATCTATTGCTAAGACAGTAGCTGCCCAGCATGAATCCTTAGTCTCTGGCCAAAGTTGTTCTTTTTTTTTTTTTTTTTTTAAGGTACATTAATAAATGTTGAGGTATAGCTGATGTGCAATATTATATAAGTTAGAGGTATACAATATAGTGATTCACAATTTTTAAAGGTTATACTCCATGTATAATTATTATAAAATATTGGCTATATTCCCTGTGTTGTACAATAGATCCTTGTAGCTTATTTATTTTATACATAATAGTTTGGACCTCTTAATGCCCTACCACTATATCGTCCCTCCCCTCTTCCCTCTCCCCACTGTTAACCACTAGTTTTATCTTTATATCTGTGAGTCTGCTTCTTTTTTGTTATATTCACTAGTGTTGTTTTATTTTTTAGATTTCACATATTAGTGATATCAAATAGTATTTGTCTTTCTCTGTCTGACTTATTTCACTTAGCATAATACCCTCCAAGTCCATTTATGTTGTTGCAAATGGCAAAATTTCATTTTGTTTTATGGCTGAGTAGTATTCCATTGTGTTTATGTATATGTGTGTGTGTGTGTGTGTATATATATATATATATATATATATATATATATATATATATATATATATATATATGTATATACCACATCTTCTTTATCCATTCTTCTGTTTATGGACATTTAGGTTGCTTCTATATCTTGGCTATCGTGAATAGTGCTGCTATGAATATTGGGGTACATGTATCTTTTCGAATTTATGTTTTCATTTTCTGGGGATGTATACCCAGGAGAGGAAATGCTGGGTCTTATGATAGTACTATTTTCAGTTTTTTGAGAAACCTCCATACTGTTTTCCACAGTGGTTGCTCCAATTTACATTCTCACCAACAGTGTACAAGGGTTCCCTTTTCTCCACATCCTTACCAACATTTGTTGGTGTTCTTTTTGATGATAGTCTTTCTGACAGGAGTGAGTTTATATCTCATTGTGGTTTTAATTTGCATTTAACTGATGATTAACAATGTTGAGCATCTTTTCATACACCTGTTGGCCATCTGTATGTCTTCTTTGGAAAAATGTCTATTTGGCTCTTCTGCCCATTTTTAAATTGGGTTGTTTGTTTTTTTGATGTTGAGTTGTATGAGCTGTTTATATATTTTGCATATTAACCCCTTATTGGTCATATCATTTGCAAATATTTTCTCCCATTCAGTAGTTTGTCTTTTCGATTTGTTGATGGCTTCCTCTGCTGTGTGAAAGCTTTTAAGTTTAATTAGGTACCATTTATTTATTTTTGCTTTTATTTCCTTTGCTTTAGGAGACAGATCCAAAAAAATATTGCTACAATTTATGTCAAAGAGTGTTCTGCCAATGTTTTCCTCCTCAAAGAATTTTATGGTTCTTTGTCTTACATTTAGGTGTTTAATCCTTTTTTAAAGCCCCCTGGTTCTTTTTTTTTCTTTTCCTTTAAGCTCTTTTTTTTTTTTTTTAATAGATCTTCATTGGAGTATAATTGCTTCACAACACTGCGTTAGTTACTGTTGTACACCAAAGTGAATCAGCCATATGCATACACATGTCCCCATATCCCCTCCCTCTTGAGCTTCCCTCCCATCCTCCCTATCCCACCCCTCTAGGTCATCGCAAAGCACCGAGCTGATCTGCCTGTGCTATTCTGCTGCTTCCCACTAGCTAATTATTTTACATTCAGTTGTGTATATACGTCAATGCTACTCTCACTTTGCCCCAGCTTCCCCCTCCCACCCCGTGTCCACAAGTCCATTCTCTATGTCTACATCTTTATTCCTGCCCTGCAACTAGATTCATCAGTACCATCTTTTTTTTTTTAGATTCCATATATATGCGTTAGCATACGGTATTTGTTTTCCTCTTTCTGACTTACTTCACTCTGTATGACAGACACTAGGTCCATCTACCTCACTATAAATAACTCAATTTTGTTTCTTTTTATGGCTGAGGAATACTCCATTGTATATATGTGCCACATCTTCTTTATCCATCCATCTGTCGATGGACATTTAGATTAGTTCCATGACCTGGCTATTGTAAACAGTGGATATTGTGGTACATGTGTCTTTTTGAATTATGGTTTTCTCAAGGTATATGCCCAGTAGTGGGATTACTGGGTCATATGGTAGTTCTATTTTTAGTTTTTTAAGGAACCTCCATACTGTTTTCCATAGTGGTTGTATCATTTTACATTCCCACCAACAGTGCAGGAGGGTTCCCTTTTCACCACACCCTTTCCAGCATTTATTGTTTCTAGATTTTTTGATAATGGCCATTCTGACCAGTGTGAGGTGATACCTCACTGTAGTTGTGATTTGCATTTCTCTAATAATTAGTGATGCTGAGCAACTTTTCATGTGCCTCTTGGCCATCTGTATGTCTTCTTTGGAGAAATGTCTATTTAGGTCTTCCGCCCATTTTTTAAATTGGATTGTTTGTTTTTTTGATATTGAGCTCCATGAGCTGTTTGTATATTTTGGAGACTAATTCTTTGTCTCTTGTTTCATTTGCAAATATTTTCTCCCATTCTGAGGGTTGTCTTTATGTCTTGTTTATGGTTTCCTTTGTTGTGCAAAAGCTTTTAAGTTTAATTAAGTTCCATTTGTTTACTTTTGTTTTTATTTCCATTACTCTAGGAGGTGGGTTAAAAAAGATCTTGCTGTGGTTTATGTAAAAGAGTGTTTTTCCTATGTTTTCTTCTAAGAGTTTTATAGTGTCTTGTCTTACCTTTAGGCCTTTAATCCATTTGGAGTTTATTTTTGTGTATGGTGTTAAGGAGTGTTCTAATTTCATTCTTTTACATGTAGCGTCCAATTTTCCCAGCACCACTTACTGAAGAGGCTGTCTTTTCTCCATTGTACGTTCTTGCCTCCTTTGTCCTAAATTAGGTAACCATATGTGCATGGGTTTATCTCTGGGTATTCTATCCTGTACCATTGATCTATATTTCTGTTTTTGTGCCAGTATCATACTGTCTTGGTTACTGTAGCTTTGTGGCATAGTTTGAAGTTGGGGAGCCTGATTCCTCCAACTCCGTTTTTCTTTCTGAGGATTGCTTTGGCTATTCAGGGTCTTTTGTGTTTCCATACGAACTGTAAAATTTTTTTGTCCTAATTCTGTGGAGAATGCCATTGGTAGTTTGATAGGGATTGCACTGAATCTGTAGATTGCTTTGGGTAGTATAGTCATTTTCACAATATTGATTCTTCCAATCCAAGAACATGGTATATTTCTCCATCTGTTTATGTCATTTGATTTCTTTCATCAGTGTTTTATAGTTTTCTGAGCACAAGTCTTTCACCTCCTTAGGCAGGTTTATTCCTAGGTATTTAATTCTTTTCGTTGCAATCGTAAATGGGAGTTTTTCATTAATTTCTCTTTCTGATTTTTCGTTGTTGGTGTATAGGAATGCCAGAGATTTCTGTGCATTAATTTTGTATCCTGCAACCTTACCAAATTCACCAGTTAGTTCTAGTAGTTTTCTAGTGGCATTTTTAGGACTTTCTATGCATAGTATCCTGTCATCTGCAAACAGTGACAGTTTTGCTTCTTCTTTTCCAATTCGTATTCCTTTTATTTCTTTTTCTTCTCTGATTGCCGTGGCTAGGACTTCCAAAACCATGTTGAATAAGAGTGGTGAGAGGACATCCTTGTCTTGTTCCTGATCTTAGTGGAAATGCTTTCAGTTTTTCACCATTGAGTATGACGCTTGCTGTGGGTTTGTCATATATGGCCTTTATTATGTTGAGGTAGGTTCCCTCTATGCCCATTTTCTGGAGAGTTTTTATCATAAATGGGTGTTGAATTTTTCAAAAGCTTTTTCTGCATCTATTGAAATGATCATATGGTTTTTATTCTTCAGTTTGTTGATGTGGAGTATCATATTGACTGATTTGTGTATACTGAAGAATCCTTGCATCCCTGGGATAAATCCCACTTGATCATGGTGTATGATCCTTTTAATGTGTTGTTGGATGCTGTTTGCTAGTATTTTCCTCAGGATTTTTGCATCTATGTTCATCAGTGATATTGGTCTATAATTTTCTTTTTTTGTGATATCTTTTTCTGGTTTTGGTATCAGGGTGATGGTAGCTTTGTAGAATGAATTTGGGAGTGTTTCTCCTTCTGCAATTTTTTGGAAGAGTTTGAGAAGGATCAGTGTTAGCTCGTCTCTAAATGTTTGATAGAATTCACCTGTGAAGCCATCTGGTCCTGGACTTTTGTTTGTTGAAAGATTTTTAATTATGGTTTCAATTTCATTACTTGTGACAGGTCTGTTTATATTTTCTGATTCTTCCTGGTTCAGTCTTGGAAAATTGTACCTTTCCAAGAATTTGTCCATTTCTTCGTGGTTGTCCATTTTATTGGCATATAGTTGTTTGTAGTAGTCTCTTATAATCCTTTGTATTTCTGTGGTGTCTGTTGTGATTTCTCCTTTTTAATTTCTAATTTTATTGATTTGCATCCTCTCCCTTTTTTTCTTGATGAGTCTGGCTAAGGGTTTATCAATTTTGTTTATCTTCTCAAAGAACCAGCTTTTAGTTTTCTTGATCTTTGCTATTGTTTTCTTCATTTCTATTTCATTTATTTCTGCTCTGATCTTTATGATTTCTTTCCTTCTACTGACTTTGGGTTTTCTTTGTTCTTCTTTCTCTGGTTGTTTTTTTTTTTTTAATTTTATTTATTTATTTATTTATGGCTGTGCTGGGTCTTCGTTTCTGTGAGAGGGCTTTCTCTAGTTGTGGCAAGTGGGGGCCACTCCTCATCGCAGTGCGCGGGCCTCTCACTATTGCGGCCTCTCTTGTTGCAGAGCACAGGCTCCAGACGCGCAGGCTCAGTAATTGTGGCTCACGGGCCCAGCTGCTCCACGGCATGTGGGATCTTCCCAGACCAGGGCTCGAACCCATGTCCCCTGAATTGGCAGGCAGATTCTCAACCACTGCGCCACCAGGGAAGCCCCTCTGGTTGTTTTAAGTGTAGGGTTAGATTGTTTATTTGAGATTTTTCTTGTTTCTTGAGGTGAGATTGAATTGCTATAAACTTTGATCTTAGAACCACTTTTGCTGCATCCCATAGGTTTTGGGTTGTCGTGTTTTCATTGTCATTTGTTTCTATGTATTTTTAAATTTCTTCTTTGATTTCTTCAGTAATCTCTTGGTTATTTAGTAGCGCACTGTTTAGCCTCCATGTATTTGTGTTTTTTACAGTTTTTTTCCTGTAATTGATTTCCAGTGTCATAGCGTTGTGGTCATAGCGTTGTGTCATAGCATTGATATGATTTTAATTTTCTTAAATTATCCAAGGCTTCATTTGTGACCCAAGATGTGACCTGTCCTGGAGAATGTTCCATGTGCACTTGAGAAGAAAGTGTATTCTGCCACATTTGAGTGGAATGTTCTATAAATATCAATTAAATCTATCCGGTCTACGGTGTCATTTAAAGCTTGTGTTTCCTTCTTTATTTACTGTTTGGATGATCTGTCCATTGGTGTAAGTGGGGTGTTAAAGTCCCCTACTATTATTGTGTTACTGTTGATTTCTCCTTTCATGGTTGTTTATGTTACAGGGTTTATACTGTATGGGATTCTCTGTGCTTCCTGGACTTGGGTGACTATTTCCTTCCCCATGTCAGGGAAGTTTTCAACTATAATCTCTTCAAATATTTTCTCATACCCTTTCTTTTTTCTCTTCTTCTTCTGGGACCCCTATAATTCGAATATTCGTGTGTTTAGTGTTGTCCCTGTGGTCTCTGAGATTGTCTTCAATTCTTCTCATTCTTTTTTCTTTATTCTGCTCCTCAGCAATTATTTCCACCATTTTGTCTTCCAGCTCACATATTCGTTCTTCTGCCTCAGTTATTCTGTTATTGATTCCTTCTAGTGTATTTTTCATTTCAGTTATTGTGTTGTTTATTTCTGTTTGTGTGTTCTTTAGTTCTTCTAGATCTTTGTTAATCATTTCTTGTATTTTCTCAATCTGTGCCTCCTTTCTATTTCCGAGATTCCGGATCATTTTTACTTCATTATTCTGAATTCTTTTTCAGGTAGATTGCCTGTTTCCACTTCATTTATTTGGTCTTGTAGGTTTTTACCTTGCTCCTTCATCTGTGACATATTTTTTTTGCCGTCTCTCTCCTTTTTTTTTTTTTATTTTTTTATTTATTTATTTATTTTTTCTTTTTTTTTTCTTTTTTTTTCTCCTTTTTTTTTTAACAACAACAAAAAAAAGTGGGATTGTGAGTGGGATTGTGTTCCTGCCTTACTTGGCCTGAGGTTGTTTGGCCTGAGGCTTCCAGCACCGGAGTTTGTAGGCTATTGGGTAGAGCTGGGTCTTGGTGCTGAGATGAGGGCCTCCGTGAAACCTCACTCTGATGAATAGTCCCTGAGGTCTGAGTTTCTCTGTTAGTCCAGTGGTTTGGACTTGGAGGTGCCACTACAGGAGCTTCAGCTTGACCCCTGGCTCGTGAACCAAGATCCTGCAAGCTGCATAGGGTGGCAAAAAGAAAAAAAAGAGAGAACAATAACAAAGTAAAAAATAAAATTAGACTAGGAAACTAACAGATACATTAGAAAGAATATAAAAATAAAAATATAGATGAATCAACAACTAGAAGGTACAACCGTATTACAACAGTAATAAAAAAGGAGGAGGGAAAAAAAAAGTGGGGGGGGAAAGGGCTTGGCTGTGAAGGGCAGGGCCTAAGCAAGGGTGAGGTTTGGGTGGTGGGTGGCACCTATTCTTAGGACCCACACGGCTGGAAAAGGCTGTGGGGGTGGGACTTAGGCTTAATAGAACAGAAGGGGCCCAGGCGTTCCCCCCACCCCTGGTCTCAGAGAATGGGGGACCTCACCTGGGAGCCCAGCAGGATTCCTGGGCTCGAGTTGGTGGGGCAAATGCCCTCCTCTCCTCTCCTGCTCCTCCAGTCTTGGAGGGTCTCTCCCACCTGCCTCTCCTATTCTCCCCTTGGCCTCCTTCCTATGCCCCCAGGACCAATGTGGCTGGGGGGTGGGGGGGACCTTGGAGGGCAGGGGACCCACCTGGGAGCTCAGTAAGCTCCCTGGGCCCAAGTGAGCAGGGAAAACACCCTCCACTCCTCTCACGCTCCTCCTTGATGGCTCCTCCCACCTGCCTCTCCTGATCTCCCTGACCTCCACCTATGTCCCCAAGGACCCATGCAGCCTGGAGGGGGCTTTGGAGGCCAGGGGACCGGCCTTTGAGCTTGGCAGGCTCCTTGGGCCTGAGTGGGCTGGGTGATCGCCCTCCGCTTCTCTCCCACTCCTCCCGGGGGACCCCTCCCACCTGCCTCTCCTGATCTCCCTGGCCTCAGGGGCGCCTTCACTTCTCCTCACCCTTCAGTCCCCCCACTTGGGGGTTCCTCCCGTCTCCTTGGGCATCAGGGTCTTCCACCAGTGGCCGACAGGAGCGCTAGTTGTGGGGAGACGCTAACTCAGCATCTTCCCACACTGACATCTTGACTCTGCCTCCATTTAATCCATTTTGAGTTTATTTTTGTATATCGTGTTAGAGAATGTTCTAATTTCATTCTTTTACATATAGGCGTCCAGTTTTCCAAGCACCACTTATTGAAGATACTGTCTTTTCTGCCTTGTATATTCTTACCTCCTTTGTCATAGATTAATTGACCGTAAGTTTGTGGTTTTATTTCTAGACTCTCTATTCTGTTCCATTGATCTATGTGTCTGTGTTTGTGCCAGTACCATACTGTTTTGATTACAGTAGTTTTGTAGTATAGTCTGAAGTCAGGGAGCTTGATTCCTCCAGTTCTGTTCTTTCTCAAGATTGTTTTGGCTATTCAGGTTCTTTTGTATTTCTGTACAAATTTTTAAATTATTTGTTCTAGTTCTGTAAAAAATGCCCTTGGTATTTTGATAGGGATTGTACTGAGTCTATAAATTGACTTGGACAGTACGGTCATTTTAACAATATTCATTCTTCCAATCCTTGAACATGCTGTATATTTCCATTTATTTGTGTCATCTTCAATTTCTTTCATCTGTGTCTTATAGTTTTCCAAGTACAGGTCTTTTACCTCCTTAGGTAGATTTATTCCTAGGTATTTTATTCTTTTTGATGTGATGGTAAATAGGATTTTTTCCTTAATTTCTCTTTCTGAAAGTTCTTCTTGACAATGGGATAGACCTTGATTATCTTTTGGCTTAGTAGGGAAATGTCTGTGCTGTAGCCAACACCACTTGCTGCACCTGGATTAACAATTCTGGGGAAGCTGAAACTCAGTACATAAGATCACTGAACAACCTACTTGGCTTAAAATGGTGACTCCTTCAGTGAGGTCTTTCTTTGACTTATTTTATTTTCATTGGCTTGGGTCTTGGGGACCATGGTTCCAAATTGTACTCCAAACATTAGGAATTATCCCATTTATTATAATCATAATAATCTCCCTTGTGCATTGTATTCTCTCAAAAGCTTTCAATGCAAGTTTGCAGCGACTAACCACCGAGCGAATGATCTCCCTAAGACCAGAACATCAGAAAAGGACCAAAGAGAATGACCACTTAAAGATTATGAACCTGAAGCCATGACCTGTGTAAACCATACAGAGGATCAACAAAATCTGCAAGAACTACAGAGTGGTGAGAGTGGCACTAATGCCTTAAATATTGATCACATCTTTCAGTTAAGCTGAGAGTCTGATCAAAAAGGGGAATTGTTAAAAAGAAATAGACCACAAATGGAGTCACTTGTGTTAAGGCCCTATGTTAGCAAACCAAGGGGTAACACTGAATTGTTAGTTACAACCTCCTCCAGCAATGTAGCCTTTCACCAGTCAACTTGGAATTAGGTAATTCCAGCGTTAATGGGATATTCCACCCAACAGGCCCCTTCCATTCTCCTTAGGAGGGCAAACTTGCCTAAAACAATGCATTCCTTGCTAATAATTTCCTTTTTTCTGTTCCCAGACCCAGGCCTGTGGCAAAGACTGATTTCCAATTTCAGCCAATTTAAAAAGTGATCAAACTATGTAATTAAGAGGAAAAGAACACAAAATAGTCTGTTTGATATGATCCTATATTTGTATTTTTTTTAAAGTTCTCTCCCTGTCTATTAAGGTCTTGTTAGGGTTGGCCCAAGTTCCCATTCTATGAATTGAAGAAAGTCCAATGTTTGTTCTCAAAGTTCCTTCAGATTCCTGAGACTAAGGGCCACCTTTGGTTCTCAGCACCTGCTTTCTCCAACAGTGATTATCTTGATATCCAAAGCATGTCACTCTTTCCCTGTTCATACTGATTCAATGTGAAATTCAGCTATTCTACCCAATTTCCACAAAAAATGTGTTGCACATAGTGTTATGTGTTTAGCAGACTTTATTAAATGTTTATGGAGATGGGGCATTTACATTAGAGTGACGCAAATAGTTTTAAATTGTATCTGTATTTCATCAATTCTAAGACATGCAACTTTTTACATTTTAATATATCTGAAATAAGAATACACCTGACAATTGAAGGCATGTCATAGTTTAGTTGGCAGTGTCTTTTCTTTCTTAGTGGTACATGAAATAATGGTGCATTTTATAATCAATGACATCTTAGATTCAATGATCAAGGGAATTCTGCTTCTCTGTTTTTTTTTTTAATTAATTAATTAATTTTATTTATTTTTGGCTGTGTTGGGTCTTCGTTTCTGTGCGAGGGCTTTCTCCAGTTGCGGCAAGCGGGGGCCACTCTTCATCGCGGTGCACGGGCCTCTCACTATCGCGACCTCTCTTGTTGCGGAGCACTGGCTCCAGACGCGCAGGCTCAGTAGCTGTGGCTCACGGGCCCAGTTGCTCCGCGGCATGTGGGATCCTCCCAGACCAGGGCTCGAACCCGCATCCCCTGCATCAGCAGGCAGATTCTCAACCACTGCGCCACCAGGGAAGCCCCTGCTTCTCTGTTCTTAAAAAGACTTTTGGTGATTTCTTTCTACTTGAGCTCAACCTTCTTGCTGTGGTACTTGATCCAGTCTGGTGCCCTATGTCACATTGCTTTAGCCCACTATTGATTTCCATAGTAACTGCAGTGGACAGTTCCATGGTAGCTCATACTAACAGTACTGCCTTGAGTGTGCTGTGTGTCTTTTCACTTTCTGCCACAGGGAAATCTGCCTGGCCAAACAGTGCTCAGAAATGTGGGGCTAACATCCCCAGGGGCAACCTTCAATTAATGGGTGTCTGGAGCTAGTGGGTAAATGCCCCTGCCTCCCTTCCTCCAGGGGGATAATTTTGGGAGGCATTTTATATGCTTCTCAGGTGGTTCTGGACAAATTAGGCCCACAGTGAGAACCTTGATAGCACACCTTATACTAGCTTTTGCACCTTCCATTCTCACCATCCTAGCTTTCTCATTCTTGCTCCCTGGGATCACCTCTCAAATTACTTGCACACAAGTCCTTGTAGTAGACTCTGTTTTTGGTGAGGGGGGGGGGCAGAGAACTCAAGTTAGAACCTTCATTGTACTCTCCCTCTCAGAACCCCCTCTTTCCTTATGTAGAACCATTCCTTATGTCAAGACTCAGCTCAGGCTACCCCTTTGTATTCCAAGATTTCAACTGCAGCTTTGAAAGATTATTGTAAAGGTATACCAGATTCTGTCTAGGTCAAGGGGTAGGGAGTTTTTTAGTTTTTCAGCTCACATTTTTATAGAAAGGAAAACTAAGGACCTATGTCAAAATGTGAAAAATGGTTGTCTGAAGATGGAAGGATGGGTGCTTTGAATTTTCTTCTTTCTGTTATGTTGTATTTTCTAAAATTTCTGTAACAAACATGTCAATTTTATAGTGAGGAAAAAACAATAAAAGTTAATGTAAAAATTCAATCAAATTGACTTTTTTAAAGTAACTTTATTGAGGTATAATTTACATACCATAAATTCACCAACTTTAAGTATACAATTAAGGATTTTTAGAAAGTTTACCAAGTTGTGCAACCACTACCACATCCAGTTGTAGAACATTTTCTTCTCCCTAATATGATTTTTCATATTTGTTTACAGTTAATCCCCATTCCCACCCACAACTCTAGGCAAACATGAATCTATTTTTCTGTCATTATAGATTTGTCTTTTCTGGACATTTCATATAAATAGAATATCATATAATATACAATCTTTTGTGTTTGGCTTCTTTCATTTAACATAATGTTTTTAAAGTTCATTCATATTGTAGTATTTATCTGTATTTTACTTTTTTATTAGTATTGATATTCCATTATGGCTATACCAAATTTTGTTTATCTCTTCACCAGTTGATGGACATTTGGGCTCTTTCCACTTTTTGACTATTATGAATAATGTTGCTATGAACATTAATGTATGAATCTTTGTGTGAACATAAGTTTTATTTCTCTTTAGTAGGCATGTAGGAATGGAATTGCTGGGTCATATGAAAAAATTATATTTAACCTTTTAAGAAACTGCAAAATTATTTTCCAAAGTGACTGTACTACTTCACATTCCTGCCAGCAAAGTTTGAGAATTCCTGTTGCTTCACATTTTTGTCAACACTTGTTATGTTTTTTTTTTAAATTGAAGTATACCTGATTTAAATATTATATTAATTTCAGGTGTACAGCATAGTAATTCAGTATTTTTACAGATTATACTCTATTAAAAGTTATTACAAGATAATGGCTATACTTCCTTGTGCTATATAATATATCCTTGTTTCTTATCTATTTTATATATAGTACTTTGTATCTCTTAATCCCATACCCCTAATTTGCCCCCTCCTTGTCTTTCTTTTTGATCATAGCCATCCTGGTGGATGTGAAGTGGTATCTTATTGTGGTCTTAATTTGCATTTCCTTAATAACTAATGATGTTAAGCATCATTTCATGTGCTTATTAGCCATTTGTACATCTTCTTTGGAAAACTGTCTATTCAAATCTTGTGCCCATTTAAAAATTGGATTGTCTTCTTATTGAGTTGAAGAGTCCTTTGTATTTTCTGGATACAAGTTTTTTGCCATACATGTGATTTACAAATATTTTCTCTGTGGCTTGTCTTTTTACTTTCTTAGTGACATCTTTTGAGTAAAAAAGTATTTTTTAAATTTTAAAATTGGAAATAATATTCTCAGAAAGTTACAAAGATATTATCAAGAGGTCCCTGTACCATTCATCCAGTTTAACTCCCAAATTTTGAGTTTTGATTAAGTCCAATTTATTAAATTTTTTCATTTATGGATCATGCTTCTTGGGTTGTGTCTAAAAAAATCTTTGCCTAACCAAAGGTCTTGACATTTTCTCCTGTTGTATTCTACAAGTTGTATAACTTCAGCTCTTACATTAATGTCTCTGATTGAGTTTGAATTAATTCTATATATAGTGTGAAGAAAGGATCTAGTTCATCTGTTTTTGTTTGTTTTTGTTTTGCATGTGGATATTCGGTTGTACCAGCACCATTTGTTGAAAACCCTCCTTTTCTATCAATTTGCCTTTGTCAAAAGTTAATTGGTCATAAATATAGGGGTTTAGTTCTGGACTTTCAAATCTGCTCCATTGATCTATATGTTTATCCTTGTGTCAGTACCAAACTGTTCTGATTACTGCAGCTTATATTAAGTTTCAAGATTAGGAAATGAAAGTTACCCAACTTTGTTCTTTTTCAAAAAATTTTGGCTATTCTGTGTCTTTTGGATTTCCATATACCGTTCAGGTACAGTTTGTCAACTTCTGCAAAATAGCCTGCTGGAATTTTGATGGAGATTGGGTTGAATCTATAGATCAATTCGGGAAGAACTGCTGTCGTAACAATATTGGGTCTTCCAAACTGTGAATGTGAAATGTCTCTCCATTTATTTAGATCATATTTAATTTTCCTCAGCAATGTTTTGAAATATTCAGTGTTCAAGACTTGCACTTCTTTTGCTAAATTTATTCATAAGCGTTCATTCTTTTAAATACTATTGTGAATGGAATTGTTTTCTTATTTTTATTTTCAGATTGTTCATTCTTGTATATAAAAATACAATTTATTTTTGTGTATTAATCTTCTGTGACCTCGCTGAACTTGTTTATTAATTTTAATAGGGGTTTGTGTGCACACATATGTGTATATTCCTTAGGATCTTCTACATTTAAAATCATGTTGTCCACAAATAAAGACAGTTTTACTTTTTCCTTTCTAATCTGGATGACTTTTCTTTCTTTTTCTTGTGATTATACTGGCTAGAACCTCCAGCATGATGCTGAACAGAAGTTGCAAGAGCTGAAATTCTTGCTTTTTTTTGTTTTTACCATTAAAGTATGATATTAGCGTTTGCTTTTCATAGATGCTGTTTATCACATTGAGGAAATTCTCTTTCAAGTTTATTGAGAATTTTTATTATGAACTAAGTTTTGTTATATGCTTTTTCTGCCTTTATTGAGATGATTGTGGGTTTTTATCCTTTATTCTATTAATATGGTATATTAATTGATTTTAGAATATTAAACCATCTTTGCATTCCTGGATTGAATGGTACTTGATCAGAGTGTATAATCCTTTTCATATGTTGCCGGATTCAGGAGCAATCTGACTTTTAAAGATATCCTGACTTTGGAAGAAATGCAAAAATTAGTCAAGTGAAGTGGTCTCTTTATAAAATCTTGAAGGTTTTTAAAAAAAATTTCCAGTAACTATGATACCTTTTATTCATAACTTGAGTCAAAGCATTAATTCTTGAACTGAAATACTCTTCCTTATTTATTCCCTCACACAAATGCTTATGTAATTTTGCTTTACACATAATCTTTCTCTGCAACTTTATAGTAATTGAAAGCAATTTCCAGAAAATCATATGATTTCTCACAACATCTCTGTGAACTATATTGGGAGAGAGGTTGGAATAGTTTTTCAAACAAAAAGTAAAGGCAAAGGATGAGGTAATAGATTAAGACTACATGGTGAATCACTGTTTATAGCTTAAAATCTTTAAGGTTTTAATTATTTTCTTAAAAACTAGAAAATTCAAATATCAGTTTTATTCATCATTAGGACCAATAACCCAAAATATTCAAAACACTTCTATTGAATATAATCTATTTTCCCATTAACACTGTAGAATGTGTTTTCAAACTATGCATTCTTTTTACATTATACAAATATTTAATTCACCTGGACAAGAGGAAGTCAATTCAATTTCATGAAAGCTTATTATTCATTTCTCAGTAGTATTTTTTGAGATCATTATTCATTTTATTTCATCATTATAATTGTAGGTTCGAACTCATAACCCTTTTGAAACACAAAAACTCAGAAAGTTCAAACTATGCAATTTTAATATCTAGTTCTTGTTTTGAACAGTGAACATTACAGATTTATCTCCATTTTCATCCTTTTTTTTCAAAATGAGTTTGAAAAGGTCGTTCTCTTTTTTACAGGCTAGAAAGTATCCTTTGTACAATGAAGACTCAAATTGTATCTTATCATCATGTCCTGGAACACTTCTCTGAAAGAATATGATGTCATTTCCTTCATCATCAATATTATCAGGAGGACTCATTTCCTATAGAGAAAAAAAATTACTTAATTTTTTTAGGACATGATCAATATGAATACGTGCAGTTTATTTTGAAATATATTACTACACAGAACTAAAGAGGTTTATATTCTCAAGAGTTAAGGAAAACAATCTCTGATTATAGGAATACTGATCTCCTTTCCCTCTTAATTTCTAACCTTCCATTCTTCTTGTCCACTTTGGCTTTTCACACTATGGAATGCACATTCAGGTCCAGGCCTCTAGTTTTTCCCAATATACCCATCAGATGATTTCCTTCTCTCCTCTCCCATTAAGTGGAGTCCATATTTGCTTAAGATGAAGTAGAGTTCCAGCAAAGACCACAACCTTTTTAGGCTAATGTCAGTTCCTGTCTTCTCCAGCCATTCACAGCTAAAGACATTGATGACCTCCACCATAGGCCTAGGGTAGCTCCAGTTTGTGAACCAACTGTGAGAGAGGCAGGAAGTGGCAGTAATCTCAGCTGCTTCCTTCAGTGGAGCCTAGAACTGAAACTGGCTATAAGTAGACCCATTACTTGTTCTAGGGCTTAGTTAGCAGCTTTTGGTGCTTCCCTGCCAAGCATTCCAGTTCCATAGTAGTCCTGAGTTTCTATCCTGAAAGTAGTCTGTCTCTTGGCTGGACCTTGCCCTGGGAGGCCAGATGGTGATTCCTATATCTCAGCTGCAGAGTAGGGATTTCCTAAGAATGGCTAGATCACTTGAAACTATAATCCTGCTAACCAGAATCCTGCTAATCCACCTAACTGACAGTACTGCCTGCACTTTTCCTATTTTTGCAACATGCCTACTTTCAGGATGGACTAGAAAATGTGAGGACCACCTCAGGTTCTTTCCATGTTAATCCCAGAACCAGTAGAAAATTTGAACTTAATTTTGACCCTCTGGTAGCAAAGATCTTCATGATCCTAAGGACTGACAGAGAGACCTTCAGACCCAAAATAGCATCCCAGCATCCTCCTTAGATGCCTGAAAGAACCTTTTTTTTTCCCCCAAACTTCTCAATCAATTATAGAATTTATAGCCATAACTCTTGACCTTTGTCCTCTATCAACAAGTGTGAGTCTTGAATTAATGAGAGGATAAATTAGTTCTCCCATTCTATTATTTGCCAAGCACTTTTCCCATCTTCTTGACACTCTCCCCAGTCTCTCAATAAGAATCCACTTATATATAGATCAGTCTCTCAATAAGAATCCACTTATATATTTTCCCAGTTTCTGACTCTGTCTCTGCAGCTGAATTAGTTTTCCTCTATCCCACATGGCTTGAGCTTGGCCATCTCCCTCTTTCCCTTCTGATTTTGTTGCTAAGTAACAACATGCTTAATCCTCTCCACCCTGCCTGTCCACCTCCAGGCTTCTAACGCCATTACAATAACTGAGCTTCCTAGCTGTCAGTTCAGGGAGCAGGGACTCCAAATTGTCACCTGAAGGGGTGGTACTCTGCTTGGAAGGGGATGGCTAAGGGATTTGTTTGGAGGCTCTATTTGTTACAGACACACTGATCTTATCTGCATTATATTTTCCAGTGGCTTTTTCCTCCCTCCCAAGTTGCCCCTTGGCATGTCTACGAAAGTCATACTCTAACTTTCAGTGGGAACTGGGTGATCTTTATTGCGGTTCTTTATTGGCAAATCCCCACTCAGAAAGTTTTCAAGACATGGGATTCACCTTTGAAACACTGCCAATTTGTGAGCATACCCTGCCTGCTCTCATTGGGAGGAAAGTTTTCTGGGTCAACCCATATCTATAGTTAATGGTTGTTTATCTAATAATAATGGGAAAAAAAGAGAAAAATAATGATGGAGGATAGAGAAAAAAGCAGTGGTCAGAAATAATTTATACCTGGCTTTGAGATACATTATACCATTGCTTTTACAACAGATCCTATTAATTTTGTTCACTTAGATTAACATTAAAAATAACATACATCAACTGAAAGCTGAAGGTTGTAGCTACGACTTAGGCTAAGAAGTAGGAACAAAACAATTAGGGATTAAAATATTATCATCATAATTTACAAAGTAGAGGGTTTACAGAAGAACGATTAACTTCATTCTGTGTAGCAAGACTTATTCTGGAAAGTCACATGCAGTTCTTAAACATGATAATTTATATATATATATATTCTGTATTATTATTTATCTATAGATTGATTATTCAGAAGACCTAGGTTATGAAACAAGTGTTGATCCCCTTCCTCCCTATGGCAGGCTCAGAAAAACCATGATGTTACTATAGTAGGTTAAAGAGCTTGACAGTTTTTAGTAACTGTCTATTTTAATGGTTCTCTACTTCTTGCTATTCTTATTCTAGATAAAAGGTTGGACTGGGGATATTTTGGTTTTCTAATTTTGCACATAAATATAACTAAAACAAATTAAGTCTTACCTTAAAGGAAATAATTTTGTTCTTACAGGAGAGAGTAGAAATTTTCTTACAGTGCACAGAGATGGTTACTGCCAGACCTCTAGTGAGGCTGTCTTTATACATACATATGATAAATATGGTCTGGGGTGCATTATCTAAAATAAACATTCACAAATGAGAACACTAGTTAGAAGAATTTTTGCAAATAAGCATTTAGGGAAATTAGCCAAAGGACAATCCTTAATAGGCCCATTACCAATCCCACACTCTGAGATTCAGCCATGTAGCAGAAGGAGACTATACACAGTGACACACATATTCTTTAAAACACATTTAAATATGTATTATAATACAAATGCAGCAACTTTTAAAGTGTTTTAGAGATATTCTGAATTCTAAAAGATTGTCTTTAGCTTTTAAACGCCAAATAGAATATTAAAGCTCTATCTGTTAAGGTAAAAATTCAGCATTTTTCAAGAGTGCATCATTCACTTTTTCAACTCTGCCTAAACTCTGATATTTGAAATTCATTCCTTGGAAGGCACAGTAAAGTTATTCATTTTCTAAGGCACTCTAAATTTCTGGTGGAAGACAGACTTATTTGAAGTGCTTGTATATTTATATTTAATTTTGACTTCTGAAAATGTTATCAGCAATTTCAGCTATAACCAGCAGTATTAAGGATCCAACTCAATGGAGAGCATATACAGTTAATGCAATTACAGTGAAGGGATGGTGATCCAAATGTAGGCTCAAAGATCATGACCCCAGCACTATCTTTATTGTATCAATTTTTCAGCCCAACTAAAAATTATGGATACCCTATAAAGTTTCTTGTAAGTGAAATTATTACTACCATGACTTTTCATGTAAGCATTAGGTCTATCACAGAAAATGTAGGCAGTAAATGGAATGGGAAGAAGTAGCTTGTCATTTCCATGTTTACAAATGTATATAAAAAAATACCTGAACAGTCAGAATCAGGCATATCCTCAAAGACGGGTTGACTTCCCTGGTTAATGAAGAGAACTTGGTCGTTCAAATTTCGTATGACTGAGAACTTAGGTTCAAGCTTGCCAAAGTAATCTGATTCCAGGTCTTCTACAATGCACATGAAATCTCATTTAAAAAATAATCTTTTTTTTCTAAATTTACAAATAGGCATATTATATATTCCAGTTTTCAGTAACAATCACAATCTTCTGTTATAGAAGCTAAGGTAAAGTTGCAGTGTTTTTTAACCCACTTCCAGGGGCATACCTTGATTCTTGTTATCACTCAGAACCACTCTACTATTGAAATCTTAAATTCAAATATCCTACCTTTGACCACAATCTCCTATCCTTTTAGTTTTTTTATACTTTTCTTCCACTTTACTGAGGCTTCCTGATTCTTACATTTTCTTCCTATAACCTCTCCCTGTCTTCCCTTTCTTCTCTATGCAGCCTGGACCTCATGGTTCATCATTTTATCTACCCTTTTGCCAGTATCTTAAATCCCAAACTCATTTGTCTTTCTACTACAAAACTCTAAACCTGGCTGCTGAGTGTGCTGCTGGTAAACAATCATACAAATGTGCAAATTGGTGCCATAACAAACACATCGATTGTCAATACTTCTTTTCCAGTTCAGCATTCTCTTCCATAGTCCATAGCTTCAATTCCAAGCCTTCTTCATTTTCCTCAGGGTCTCTGCATCATCACCTCTGCTTTCACTTTCAGCAAATGATTTCCTGCTACTCCACTTACAAACTTAACTATGGCATCACCTGTTATTTTCTCTACCCTCTTGTCCCAAGGGAAATGTGAAAAAGGTGCCTCTTCTGCTACCTAAGGTTAACCCCATTTGTGCTCTGCATGTACTTTCAATGAAACCTTGATTTATCAATTATTCCCTCTCTTCCATCAACTCAGCAATTCTACTTCCTGGATTTTATCCTAAGGAACATTAGAGAAATGTGTAAATATTTCTCTACAAGAATGCTTCTGGGAACACTTTAATAATAAAAACAAACTGGAAACAACTTAAATGTCCATCAATTGGGAATTGATCAAGTAAATTTTGATATGCCCTTACTATGAATTATCATGAATTTAATATAATTGTAATTATTCATTGCCATGGAAAGATGGAAAGATGTCCATGTGTATTAAACTAGAAAAAGAAGCTTAGGTATAGTATTTTATATATATATAACATCAAAATGATAGCAATGAATATTTTGGGTTTTTTTCATATTTTAGTTTCTCATTTTCTTATCTTCATTGCCTGAATTATTTATAATAAACAAATTATTTTTATAATCAGAAAAACATAAGGCTTTTTATTTTGAGATTTAAAACACCTCCATCAACAGAATCCCACTTTATAGCTAGTATTGTTTCCCTCCTCCTTTTAATAGCCAAGCTTCTGGCAAGAATTGTATGTATCATTTCCTTACTTTCCATTCACCCTTCTACTCATTGCAAGCTTCTCCTCACTGGCTCCATTTCTCCATCAAATTGTTTTCACCGAGATCACCAAAATCCCTGTTGCTAAATGTAATAGATACTTTCTGGCTCTTTTCAAGGCTACAAAATTCAACACAGTGCCTATTATCTCTGTCTTGAAATGCCCTCCTGGGATTCTGTGGCATTCTCTGTTTTTCTTCTTCCTCTTTGGTTGCTCTGTTCTTTATTAGCTTCTCTTTCTACTGAATCCTTTAAATGTAGGTACTCCTCAGAGTTTAGTCCTTGGCTTTTACTTCCTCACGCTACACATTTCCTCTGATTTGTCATGTTATTCTTATAGCTTCAGATGTAATTTCTATTGTATATATGTCTCCCACATCCGTATATCCAGCCCCAAATTTTCTCCTGAGTTTAGAACCACATGTCCAAGAATCTACTGGACATCTCCATTAGGATGTCCCACAGATATCATCATTCATCATCAATAAATTCATCATCTATCTTCCTCTTTGCCCTGCAAACCTCTCTACCCTGCTCTTCCTCTTGCGTTTCTTATTTCACTGAATGGTACAAATTGCCTACGTGAAAAAACATAGGCATCAGCTTTTCTGTCTTTCTTTCCATTCCCTTCCAAATCCATGTCCTGTTGATTCTTCCAAGTTTTTCTAAAATCCATTCACAGCTCTTCAATGGCACCCCACTGTGCCTACCTTAATTCATGTCGCCATCATTTCTTATAGGGACTACAATAATAGCTTCTTAGTTGGCATTCCCCTCCCCTCTTTTTCTGCCCCCACAGCAATTCTTTATATGGAAGCCAGAAGGAATTAAAATTCAATTTTAATTAAAGTTAACATTCAGAGATACGATCATGTTATCTTTGAATTTTAATGAATGACACTGCCACCCAGAATAAAGATTATATTTTTCATATTTTCCTTGCAGTTGGTGCCATATGACTAAATTCTGGTCAATGGAGTATGAGTGGACTTGATGTTTACAACTTCTAAATAGAGCTTTTAAAAGGAGTGGGCCTGTCTTCCTCTTATTTTGAACACCTTCTTGCTAGCTGGGATGTGGACCCAGGAAGTGTAATGATGATTTTCAAGTATGTAAATGATTTCAACAACTAGGAAAGATGGAATAGAAGAAGACAGAAGAAACTTTAGATTCCAACATCATCAGGCTGCATCCAGCCATACTAATACTGAACTGCCTACTTGGATTCGTATTTGAGAGAAATATTTTCTATCTTATTCAGTTACTGTATTTTTGGATCTCTTTGTTACAGCAAACTAATCTGTATTCTAGATCATACATATTGTGCTTAATGAATCCCCATTACCCCAAAGATAAGGTCCAAATTCCATATCTTGGAATAACAGAACCTTCTTGATCTGCACCCTATTTATCATTCTTCTCTCATCATTTTCCTACTCTTACTCTACTCCCATTCTGAATTACTCTTAATTCCTCATACATACCATGCTTTCTTTCATATCTTGATCTTTGCATGTGTTCTTCTCTCTGCATAGAATACCTTCTCTTGGCTAACCCCTATTTACTCTTCAATTCTGTTCCTCTTTCAAAATGCCCTCCCAGAGTCTACTGGACTAAATTAGGTGCCCTTCTATGTGCTCCCATAGCATCTGTGCCTTCATAACACTTAACATACCACATTCCATTTGCCTCCCTAATGTGCCTGCTTCTCCCTATAGGAACTGTGTTTTGCTCACAATTGTTTTGTAGGGCCTAACATAGTGCCAGAGATACAGATGCCAATATTTATTGAATCAAATAAATGGGAGTAGGGCAAATTTTAAGAAACATGAGGAGCTATATGACAATGACATTTCAATAAGTCTGGAAAAGAAACTGGAAGGAATAGTATTTTTCAAAAGTTCCTGTTGTATATTTCCAGTCCAGTAAGGATCACCTTAAGAATGGAGAAAGTGCTTTTTAAGTATGAGAAACTAATGACCTTTAATAATCTGGGGGTCCATGAGAGCAGCGGTCCCCAACCTTTTTGGCACCAGGGACCGGTTTCTGAAAGACAATTTTTCCATGGACTGGGGCCGTGGTTTGGGTGGCGGGATGGTTCAGGCGGTAATGCGAGTGATGGAGAGCAGCAGGTGATGCTTCGCTCCCTCACCCTCTGCTCACCTCCTGCTGTGCGGCTGGGTTCCTAACAGGCCGCGAACCGGTACTGGTACTGGTCCACGGCCCAGGGGTTGGGGACCCCTGCGTTAGAGGATCATAGGCTTTACATGCGTATGACCCTCCCTGAATGCCAACAGGACAAGGAATGGGTACATTTACCTAGGAAGAGAATGACTCAACCTAATAGTTCTGTTTGCTCTACTTTCCCCCATCTCCTCTACTTCCAGAATTCTCTGAACCCTGGGAGCCTCCCAGGCTTCTTTTCAGAGCACTTCTGAGAGGGAAGGTTGAAGAAGGAAGATGTTCCTGATTTTGGACAACAATTCTCATGCTTCAACCCCTTTTCCTATGTACTCCAGAGAATCCATGACTTTCTGCTAATCTCAGGATCTATGTAATTGGCAAGGTCTATTTTGTAGATTCTAATAGCTGAGAATTTCCTATGATGTAGAGAAGTGTATTTTCTTAGAAATTCCCTTATAGTCATCTTTATTCCAAGGCAGTGCTATTGAGTCCACATTCCTTTGAGGGAATATTAGCTTCTCAAATAGATCGGTACCAGTTTTTCAGCTGAGAATGGTGATATGGATGTGCTGGTGGGATACTTACTCAAGTAGCTATTTATTTTTACAAAGAAAGAGAAATAAATTTATACTTTACCATCATTTTCAGCTAAAGGGGAAAAAAGAGAAACAAAATATGTTAAATTCTATATTTCTACTCAATTTCCTCTCACCCTTCTCTTTTATTACTCTTTTCTGCCCCTCTGCATTCTTTAACCCCTATCTTACTGGTGATGGTTTTTGTTGGCCCCATAAAAATATAATATAATCATCCAAAAGGTCCCATAAAATGAAGCTAATTAGACTTAGTGTGATCTCAGGTATGTTAGATATAAAACCTAAATCTAGGGTTTATAAATTTAAATTTGTAGCCAAAAAGAAATTTTATAAAATGATAGATTTTACTCTTAAATTTATTGCTTCAATGGAAAGTCACCTAAGAGCTTTCTATGAAGCTTTCAAATGAAACCAAACTGCCCAAGGAAGCTTAATAATAAGAATCTGTTTTTATTTGTCAAATGTATTTACATAAAATGGTATAACTCACAGAACTCTAGATTTCAGATATGTATCTCTTACATAATTTGCCAGGTTGCTTTGGGAAATTGTATATCCAATTTTGTGGGATTTTCATGACGTGCACCTGCAGCCACCTTGTGAGTGGGCTATTACTAACTAAGTGCCAGGACATGTGGCAGGACAAGGTGCTGGGACCTTGGACATGTTATGGTTAATTTCTAGAGACCCAATATTTTTTTTTTTTTCCAGAGAAGTGTGTTGTTAGTGTTACAATGGAATTTGGTGACAAAAAACAAGTCACTTAATAGTTCACCTTACAACATCTTTTCTAGTTGAATACATTTATCTAAACCCTGTATTTGGTCTACGGTTTTGAACTTACCTACAAAGTAAAGTGTACTGTTAATAAATTTCATTTCCACAAAGCTGATGCAATTGTCTTCTGGTTCAGCAGCCATCTTTATTCCTAATGAAAGCAAAGAGTCATCTGTTAAAAGGTAGTGATTGCTCCTTTTACACAAAAGGAATCTTTTACCACTTACTGCCTTGTTCTACCTCCAATTTCAGAAATCCAGCATGCTGATGAACACTCTGGACATTTAATAAATGCCAGGAGTCTTCAGTTTATGAATGTACAACTTCAAATGTTCTTTTGCAAACCATTAGATATTTGGAATCTAGAAAGCATTTTCTCATTAAACAATGTTATAAAGGGTGGATAAGTGGTCCATTATTGAACTGAATTATTGTTCCAGTATTTTGGTGGAAATATACATATATTATCAGAATAAATATAGGATGCCAGAAACATACCTAATCCTGTCCTTTAAGTAGGGGCTGGTTCTATCTCTGTCTTACAACAAATGGGATCCTGTGAGTGAGATACTGAAGATTGTGACTTCATTGTCAAAGTGCTACAGGTGTGGCAATGATAAAAATGGTGTTTCTGACTGGGAGTGGGGGCTAGGTGGGAGGAGGCTGAAGGGCTCTGGCATCTGATGGCTCTCTTTCTCTCTGAGCAATAGCAGCTTTTGATCTGGAGTCTGGACTATACTATGCTTTTTGCACAAGTAATACATGAATACAATCTTCCTGTAAAACATCAAATAATATAGGATTTGAAAATGTTAAAAATTCTTTTTGCTCTTCTCCTTTGTGCCACCCCACCCAACCCCACTCCAATATGGCGTGTATCCTTCCAGACCTTTGTTTATGGAGCAGGGGTTCAAAATCTGGGAAATCTGTGAACTTGGATGGGGAAAAAATTACACAATTATTTTCACCAACCTCTTTTTTTTAAAAAAAATAAATTTATTGATTTATTTGTTTTTATTTTTGGCTGTGTTGGGTCTTTGTTCTGTGCGCAGGCTTTCTCCAGTTGCAGCGAGTGGTGTGCAGGCTTCTCATTGCCATGGCCTCTCTTGTTGCAGAGCACGGGCTCTAGAGCACAGGCTCAGTAGTCGTGGCACACGGGCCCAGTTGCTCCGCGGCATGTGGGAATCTTCCCGGGCCAGGGATCAAACCCGTGTCCCCTGCATTGGCAGGCAGATTCCCACCCAGTGCGCCACCAGGGAAGCCCTTTTCACCAACTTCTAACTGAAATTTAACAGTTCCTTCCATTATGGTGTAGGAAACAAACCACACTATTATTCACAGTACCTGTGACTATCATTAATAGACATACATATTTCTTACTGTATTGTAATTGTTGCAGAGATCTTGAAATATGGTTTAAACTCATTACTACTTTGAAATATATGGAAGTTATTAGTCCCAACAGGACATCTTGTTGTTAATGTGTTAATAAAGATGCACATATATACCTTATCAAAATTTGTTAAAATTTTTTTGATAACCCTTTAATTACAAAGGGTTTCCTTTCTCATTCTAAGTATTTAATTTTATGCATATAAAAGCATGATTCTGAGATGGGGTCCACAGACTTCACCAGATTGTCCATGAGGGTCCATGCCACAGAAATGATTAAGAAATTCTACTCTAGAGTTCAGAAGTCCCTTGGTTTTCTGAGGACAGTTTTATGGTTGGTGCTCCAAGGAAGGTGGTTGGGTCACAGTTGTCAATTGGTATATATGGGGGTGTTCATACGTCTACACTTAGAGGTTGAGAAATGACTCAAATGTTTTCTAGCATAGTTTGCTGAGGCCAAACGTATACAGAGGAAGCAGGAAATTAAAACCCAGTTGAAAACATTTAATCCAAATTAAGCTAACACAAAATAAATGTTGATGGCTACTTTTTGTTTTGTTTTTTATACTTTTTATTATGGAAAATTCGTATACATTGTGAAATGATCACCACAATAAATCTAGTTACCATCTGTCACTGTACAGCTACAAAAATCTTTTTTTTTATTGTGATGAGAACTTCTAAGACAACTTATTAGTAACTTTCAAATTTGCAATACAATATTATTGACTATAGTCTACATGCTGTACTTTACATCCCATAACTTATTTTATAACTTGAAGTTTGTACCTCTTGATCCCCTTTACTCATTTTGCCCGCCCCATCCCCCTCCCCTCTGTTGACCACTAATCTGTTTTCTATGAGCTCTATTTTATTTTGTTTTGTTTGTTCATTTGATTCCACATATAAGTGAAATCATGTAGTATTTATCTCCACATATAAGTGAAATCATGTAGTATTTATCTCTCTGTCTGATTGGTTTCACTTAGCATAACACTTTCAAGGTGCATTCATGTTGTTGCAAGATTTCATTATTTTTATGAATGGTAGTCCATTATGTATACCATATCTTCTTTATCCATTCATCCATTGATGGACACTTACGTTGTTTCCATATTTGGGCTATTGTGAATAATCCTGCAATGAACACAGGGGTGAATACATCTTTTTGAATTAGTGTTTTTTGTTTTCTTCAGATAAATATGCAGAAGTAGAATTGCTAAATCATATGGTAGTTCTATTTTTAATTTTTTGAGGAGATTCCATACTGTCTTCCATAGTGTCTGCACAGATTTACATTTCCATCAACAGTGCACAAGAGTTCCCTTTTTTCCACATCTTCGCCAACACTTGTCATTTCTTGTTCTTTTGATAATAGCCATTCTGACAGATGTGAGATGATAAGTGATTGTGGTTTTGATTTGCATTTCTCTGATGGTTAGTGATGTTGAGCATCTTTTTTATGTACATGTTGGCTATCTGTATGTCTTCTTTGGAAAAATGTCTATTCAGATCTTCCGACCATTTTAAAAAATATTTTTAAAAATTTTATATATTTATTTTTGGCTGCATTGGATCTTTGTTGCTGCACGTGGGCTTTCTCCAGTTGCGGCGAGTGGGGGCTACGGGCTTCTCGTAGCAGTGGCTTCTCTTGCTGCGGAGCACGGGATCTACGTGCGTGGGCTTCAGTAGTCGTGGCATGTGGGCTCAGTAGTTGTGGCTCACGGGCTCTAGAGTGCAGGCTCAGTAGTTGTGGTGCATGGGCTTAGTTGCTCCGTGGCATGTGGGATCTTCTCAGACCAGGGCTCGAACCTGTGTCCCCTGCATTGGCAGGTGGATTCTTAACCACTGTGCCACCAGGGAAGCCCCTTCTGACCAATTTTAAAGTCAGGTTTTTTGTGGTTGTTGTTGTTATTGAGTTGTGTGAGTTCTTTATATATTTTGAATATTAATCCCTTATTGGATATGATTTGCAAATATCTTCTCCCATTCAGTAGGCTGCCTTTTTATTTTGTTGATGGTTTCTTCATTGTGCAGAAGCTTTTTTGTTTGATATAGTCTCATTTGTTTAGTTATGCTTTGGTTGCCATTGCCTTTGGAGTCAGAGCCAAATATATATATATATATTGCTAGACTGATGTCAAGGAGATGTCTGCCTATGTTTTCTTCTCAGAGTTTTATGGTTTCTGGTCTTACATTCAAGTCTTTAATCCACTTTGAGTTAATTTTTCTGTATGGTGTAAAATAGTTGGCCAGTTTCATTCTTCTGCATGTGGCTGTCCAGTTTTCCCAATACACTTTATTGAAGAGACTGTCCTTTCCCATTATATATTCTTGCCTCCTTTTTCATAGATTAATTGGTCATATACGTGTGGGTTTATTTCTGGGCTCTCTGTTTTGTTCCATTGATCTATGTGTTTGTTTTTGTGCTAATACCATACTGTTTTGATTAATATAGCTTTGTAATATAGTTTGAAATCAGGGAGTGTAATGCCTCCAACTTTGTTCTTCTTTCTCAAGATTGCTTTGGTTATTTGGAATCTCTTGTGGTTCCATACAAATTTTAGGATTTATTGTTCTATGTCTGTGAAAAATGCCATTGAAGTTTTGATAGGGATTACATTGAATATGTATATTGCTTTGGGTAATACGGACATTTTAATCATATTAATTCTTCTAATTCGTGAGCATGGAATATCTTTCTATTTATTTGTGTCTTCTTCAGTTTCTTTCATCAATGTCTTATAGTTTTCAGCATACAGATCTTTCAACTCCTTGGTTAAATTTATTCCTAGATATTTTATTCTTTTTGATGCAATTGTAAATGGGATTGTCTTCTTAATTTCTCTTTCTTATACTTTGTTGTTAGTGTATAAAAATGCAACAGATGTTTGTATATTGATATTGTACTCTGCAGTTTTACTGTATTCATTTATTCTAACAGTTTTGTTTTTGGAGTCTTAGGGTTTTCTATATATAAAATCATGTTTTCTGCAAATAGTGACAGTTCTACTTCTTCCTTTCCAATTTGGATGTCTTTTATTTCTTTTTCCTAATGAATTGCCCTAGCTAGGAATTCCCATACTGTGTTGAATAAAACTGGCAATAGGCGGTATTCTTGTCTTGTTCCTGATCTTAAACAAAAAGGTTTCAGCTTTTTGCTGTTGAGTATGATGTTAGCTGTGGGCTTGTCATACATGACCTTTATTATGTTGAGGTACACTCTCTCTATACCCACTTTGTTGAGGGTTTTTATTATGAATGGGTGTTGAATTTTGTCAAAGACTTTTTTAAATTTATTGAGATGATCATATGATTTTTATCCTTTATTTTGTTAATCTAGTGTATCACATTGACTTGTGGATGTTTAACCATCTTTGCATTCCTGGAATAAATCCCACTTGATCATGGTGTATGATCCTGCTAACGTACTGTTGAATTCAGTTTACTAATATTTTGTTGAGGACTTTTCATCTATTTTCATGAGGGATGTTAGTCCGTAATTTTCTTTTTTTGTGGTTTCCTTGTCTGATTTTGGTATCAAGGTAAAGCTAGCCTTGTAAAATGAGTTTGGGAGCATTCACTTCTCTTCAGTTTTTTGGAAGAGTTTGAAAAGGATTGGTATTAATCTTCTTTGAATGTTTGGTAGAATTCATTAGTGAAGACTCCTGTCCTGGAATTTTTTTGTTGGAAGTTTTTTGATAACTGATTCAATTCAGTCTTGGAAGACTGTGTGTTTCTAGAAATTATCCATTTCTTTTAGGTTGTCTGATTAGTTGCTGTATAATTGTTTATAGTAGTTTTTTATGATACTTTGTATTTCTTTGAATCAGTTGTAATTTCTCCTCCTTCATTTCTGATCTTTTTTGTTTGAGCTCTTTGTCTTTTCCTCTTGTCTACTTAAAGGTTTGTCAATTTTGCTTATCTTTTCAAAGAACCAGATCCTAGTTTCCTTGATCTTTTCTATTGTCATTTTAGTTTGTATTTCATTTGTTTCAGCTCTGATTTTTATTATTTCCTTCCTTCTACTGACTTTGGGCTTAATTTGTTCTTTTTTAATTTCCTTTAGGTATAAAGTTAGATTGTTTACTTGCGATTTTTCTTGTTCCTTGAGGTAGGCCTGTATCACTATAAACTTCCCTCTTAGAACTGCTTTTGTGCATCCCATAAGTTTTGGCATGTTAATTTTCCATTTTCACTTGTCTCAAGATAATTTTTTAATTTCTCTTTTGATTTGTTCATTGACCCATTGGTTGTTCAGTAGAATGTTGTTTAATCTCCACATATTTGTGATCTTTCCAGTTTTCTTAATAATTGATTTCTAGTTTCAAACCATTGTGGTGAGAAAAGATGCTTGATATGATTTTCATTTTAAATTTATGAGACTTGTTTTATGGCCTAACATATTGTCTATCTTGGAGAATGTTCCACATGAACTAGAGTGCACTTGAGAAGAATGTGTATTCTGCTGCTTTTGGCTGGAATGTTCTGTATATATCTATTAAGTCTATTGGACTAATGTGTCATTTAAAGATATTTCCTTATTGATTTTCTGTGTGGATGATCTATCCATTGATGTAAGTGAGATATTAAAATCCCTTACTCTTACTGTTTTACTGTTAATTTCTCCCTTTAAGACCATTAATATTTGATTTATATATTTAGGTGCTCCTATTTTGTGTGCATAGATCTTTATAAATGTTATATCTTCTGGCCGGGTTGACCACTTTATCATTGTGTAATGATCATCCTTGTCTTTTATTACAGTCTTCGTTTTAAAGTCTATTTTGTCTGATATAAATATAGCTACTCCAGCTTTCTTTTGGTTTCCATTTTCATGAAATATCTTTTCCCATCCTTTCACTTTTAATCTGTATGTGTACTTACATCTGAAATGAGTCTCTTGTAGGCAGCATATAGATGGTTCTTATATTTTTATCCATTCAGCCACTCTCTGTCTTTTGATTGGAGAATTTAGTTCCTTTACATTTAAAGTAATTATTGATAGGTATGTACTTGTTGCCATTTTGTTAATAGTTTTCATTTCTCTTTGTTTTATCATTCCTCTTTGTTTCTTCTTTTCTTTCTTCCCTTATTGTTTGATGACTATCTATAGGGTTATGCTTAGATTCCTTGCTCATTTTTTTGGTATGTATCTACTATAGGTTTTTGCTTGGTGTTTACCATGAGGGCCACATGTAACAGTTTATATATAAAAGAGTATATTTTAAGTTGATAAGAAGTTAAGACTGAATGCATTATAAAACTACATTTTTACTTCCTCCCCAAACGTTTTATGTTTTGATGTCATATTTTACATCTTTTTACTTTCTGTATCTCTTAACTAGTTATTGTGTAGTTATTTTTTATTACTTTTGTCTTTTAATCTTTATACTAATGTTATTAATCTACTACCTTTATTATATATTTACCTTTATCAGTGAGATTTTTACTTTCATATGTTTCTTGTTCCTAATTAGTGCACTTTCTTTTCAGCTTAAAAAAGTCCCTTTAACGTTTCTTGTAAGGCTGGTTTAGTGGGGATGACCTCCTTTAGCTTTTGTTTATTTGCAAAGCGCTTTATCTTTTTTCCAGTTCTGAATGATAGCCTTTCCAGGTAGAGTATTCTTGGTTGGAAGTTTCTTTCTTTCAGCACTTTGAATATATCATGCCACTCTTTTCTGGCCTGCAAAGATTCTGCTGAGAAATCTGCTGATACTCTTATGGGGCTTCTTTGGATATAACAAATGATTTCTCTTGCTGCTTTCAAGATTCTCTCTTTAATTTTTGATATTTTAATTATAACGTGTCTTGGTGTCTTTAGATTCATCTTTTTTTGGAACTCCCTGGACTTCCTGGATCTGGATGTCTGATTCATTCCCCAGGTTAGGGTAGTTTTCAGCTATTATTTCTTCAAGTAAGTTTTCTGCCCCCTTTTCTCTCTTCTCCTTCTGGGAACCCAGTAATGTGAATGCAATTCTGCTTGATGTTTGTCCCATTGGTCCCTTAAGCTATCTTCACTTTTTAAAATTTGTTTTTCTTTTTGCTGTGTTAGGGTGAGTTCCACTGCCTTGTATTCCAGATCACTGATTCTTTCTTTGCTTCATCTAGTCTGCTGTTGAACCCCTCTAGTGTATTTTTCAGTTCAGTTGTTGTATTCTTCAGCTCTGTGACTTCTGTTTGGTACTTTCTTATTTATCCTATCTCTTTGTTGAAGTTCTTACTGTGTTTATCCATTCTTCTCCTGAGTTCAATGAGCATCTTTATGACCATTACTTTACAATCTTTATCAGGTAAGTTAGTTATCTCCTTTGCATTAAGATTTTCTTCTGGGGTTTTATCTTATTAATTCCTTTGGAACATAATCTTCTCATTCCTCATTTTCCTTGACTCTCTGTGTTTGTTTTTATGTATTAGGCAAAACAGCTATCTCTCCTAGTCTTGAAGGAATGGCCTTGTATAGAGATGAAACTTACTGTTTAACCTTGCCCTAGTTCTTGGTTGTCACTCAACCTTTGTGATTGTCTATGCAGCCTGATTTATTCTTGATAGGTCCCAAGTGCTGAGGGTGTGCCAAGACCTGTGAGTATTCCAGAGGGGGAGACCTCAGTCAGCCCCTAGTTTCAGGTTGATTAGAAGCCAGAACTTCAGGCAGCAGCTTTTAAGATATGCAAATATATATTGCCCTGTGGGACTGCAATTGTGAGCTCTGTTAGCCTCCAGACCTGGTCATCTGAAGGTGTCTCTTTGACTACAGTTGCAAAAATCGGGGCTCCAGTAGAGTGTGTGAGCTCCTTTCTGGTAGGTGCTGGTGAACTGTAGCAAAGGCGAAAGAGAGTGCAGAGATGGTTCCCCCAGCCTGTGTTCCTTGAGAGCACTTCTATAGCCTCTAGATGAGTGGTAAACCTGAAGTGTGCCCTTCAGGCTGAAGCTCCAGGACAAGTCATCAGTCCTTTTTCACAGGGAGACTGGAGGTACAGTCTGCTGTCTGTGCAGTACCCTGAGGGTGGTAGCCTTCGGAGAACTCCCTGATTGTTTTAGATTCATGGGACCCAGAAATGCAATCCCTCCAGCCACCAGAGCTAGGAGCTGGAGGAGCATCCCTCATGTGGGCTGTGCACACCTGCCTCACCTTGGCAGGGCCACAAGAGCAGTGTGGGGGTGTGGTGTGCCCAGTGGTATTAGCAGGTTACAGGGAGAGTGCAAAGATAGCACCCACCAGTGCCGGTGCTAGCAAGATAGAGGGAAAATGCAAAAACAGCGCCTGCCAATGCCTCCATCCAGGTGGAGAGAGTCCCAAAAGGCTCCCGCATCTCCCTCAGATGCTTTAAGATTAGCAAATGAATCTCCTTCACATATGGTCTGGGTGCTTTTCAGACTGCTACTTTTGTGATGGGTCCTGTGGTGAGTGAGTCAGCACACAAGCCCTTTAAGAGTGGAATCTCTGTTTCCTACAGCCTTATGGTTCTCCTGGATGTAAACTCTATTGATTTTCAAAGCCAGATGTATTGGGGGCTCATCTGTTTGGTGCAGTTCCCAAGGGCTATGGTGCCTGATGTGGGGCACTGACCTCTCACTCCTCAGCTAGTAGCTCTGTTTTGTGATATCAATCCTGATTGTGGGTTGCTGCACCATAGGTGTGGTTTTTGGTGAGACCATGTCTCTCCCTCTCCTACCCATCTGGATGTGGCTCTTTTTTTTTTTTTTTTTGGAGGAGGTTTCAGCTAGTTTTTAGGTCTTTTTCAGAGGGAATGATCCATATGTAGCTGTAGATCTGCTGTCTGTGGCAGGAGGTGAGTTCAAGATCTTCTGAGGGCACCATCTTGAACCAACTCTCTATTTTCCCCTGCTAGAATGTAAGTTCCATAAGAGAAAGAACCTCTGTTAGGTTCAGTTTTGTATTCCAAGTACCTAGAATGGTGCCTGGTACATAGCAGACATCTGATAAATGTTTGCTGAATGAATGAATAAATGAAAAAATATCTAAAATTATAATAGTAATAAATGTTAAAAAATAATACCACAATAAGCTATTATGTCTCAAGAACTTCTGAGATATTTAAAGAATAGCTGAGCTTACATTATACTGACATGAAAGCAGATATTTCTACCAGGTATACAAGACACTTCCGTGTGGCAATAGTGTCAACAGTTCACAACTCACTTGGCCTACCAGCTTTGAAATTGTCATTCTAGATAAACTATTTAATTTGGAGCTCACATATTTCATTTTGCCTATAACGTGAGACTATTATTTTTATATTAAATTAGTTTCATTCTGCCTAGTTCAATTCAGATAAAATGTAACTTGCAGTGTAGTTGTTTGCCAAAAGCTTGTAAAGGAGAGTCAGATTATAAAGTCCTTGTTTAAGTAGGCTAAAGAGTTTGAACTTTTTTTCTGAAAGTACTGACTTACTTTCAGTAGGAGAAAGACATGGTCAAATTTATGTTTCAAAAACCTCACTCTGGAAAAAACAAACAAACAAACAAAAAAAAAAACCCTCACTCTGGCAGCTGTAGAGAATGGATTTGATGGGATAAAGTTGGACAGAGGCCAGAAAACAACCGCAGAAGCAATTTTAACAGTTAAGAGTTGATGAGGCTACAAACTAAGGCAGTGGCTGTGGGGATGATTCAAGAGAGCTTAAACAGCAGGATTTTTTAGCTGACTGGTTGTGGGTCAAATGGAAGAAGGAGGAACTGAGGATGACTTCAAAGTTTCTGGCTTGGGCAATTTGTTGAGTGGTTACCTCATTAAGAAAACAGAGAATGAAAGACAGGCTTGAGTGGAAAATAGTTCAGTTTTGCAAATCTAAGAGATATCACAGAAGTCAAAAAACAAAGGAACTTCAAGAAGGAGTTGCTTGGAGTCTGAAGCTGCAGTCCATAATTTAGATACAAGCTTAAACTTGTTCATTGAATTTGGCAATTAGGAAGTTTTGCTATCAGTAGAACAGTTTAGGGAAAGTGGAGGAACGGAAGGCAGGTGGACAAAGATCTAGGACAGAATGGGATGAAAAAGAAAAGTAAAGACAGTGAATATAAACTATTCTTTCAGGAAGTTTAGCTATAAAGTAAAGAGAGAGGGTGGCGGTTACTGGGGGATATATAACTTGCAAATTTCAATTTCTGGCTCCAGATCCACAGTTCCAACTGTAAGATATACTAATGAATTACTTTCTAAAGTATGTCCAAATAACCTGTCCCAAACTGAAACCTGGGAGTCCTTCTCAACTCTTTTGTCTAACCTTCTCCTGTTTCAAAAATACTGTAGATTATAACGCAGAAATGTGTCTAGAATTTGGTATCTCCTCTCCATCTCCACCAGCACTATTTTAAATCTAGGCCTTGTCACTTCTTGTATTTTCTATTTAATATTCCTCTACTTGGTTTTCTTGCTTTCAGATTCTCACTCACTCCATGCTGTACCCATTTATTCCCCCTGCTAGGCCAGAACTTCCCCTCCCTTTTGTGCCTGCCAAACCCTTCTTCACCCTTTATCCTTTAAAGTCACAGCTCAAACATGTCCTCTAGGAAAACTTCCCTGACTCCTCCATTCCTAGCTAATCATTCTCTCCTCAGTGCCCACATCCCCCTCCCCGCATTCATGCTTCTAAAATACCTCTTATTACCCTTAATTAAGATTACAAATAGGTGTGCCCGACTTCCATCTGAGTTTCTCTTAAACAATGAGTTGTCTTCTGTTTTTTCAATCTTTAACACCTGGAAAGAGCTTATACAGAGTAGGAGCTCAATAAATGTTAAATAAATGTTTGCTATGATAAGCCTTGTCGCCATGACAACAGTGTGTAAAGGGAATGGCAGAAATTTTTTTCTGTCTTAAAACTTAAACTCCATCTGAAAGCCAGTGAGAAAGGGAAAGAATATGAGGGAAGTCTGAAAACAGATTTTTAAAAATAGAATAATTTCTCTAATATTCTTCCTCTTTTTTCTTTTCCTAGTAGTTTCTTTACTTTCTCTTTTATTTCATGTGAGTGTTTATTTTGAATTCTCTATTTTCTTAGCACTCTTTTTGTTAGATCTCAATACATTTATGATTACAAGTATTGTGTTCCTCTTCCTCTCCTCTCCCCTAATTTTCCTCTTTTCCTTTCTTATCCATGTTCCTTTGCTTTCTTAACTCTAATCTGTGAAAATTATAGTCCCCATTGGATAAAAATGTTTTGAATATTTCATCTAAGATTCTGAGATTATTGACTTGAAAAAAAAAGTTATAAACCACCCCAGATAGATCCTCCCAGGAGTAAGCAGCGATAATTGATTCTTTGCAACAACAAAAAGTTTCAGTTATACAAGCCTTGGAAACTAGCCAGAGGCTAGTGAACAGTAGAAAATCATGATGGAGATTAAACCACATGTGTTCCAATCTTTTCTGGGGCAAGTCATTTAATTCTGAGGGTCTCAGTTTCCTCATTTAGACAAGAGAGAGTTGCATGGTCAATATTTAAGTTTTTTTCCAGCTCCAGCATTCTGTAATTCTAGATTCTAGTTAAGGCTGCAAAGAGAGAACTATTTATATGCGGCAAATGCCCTAGTAACCACTTCCTCATAATTCTAAAACAACACATATTGACGGAATATTTATTATATAACCAGCTTTGCTAAGCCACTGGGAGTTTAAAAGCATACTATTAGATTAAAAGTAAAAATGTCTTGAACTTGAAAAGCAATAATGATTATGTTTATCTTTGCTGTGGAATTCTAATTCTGTGGAATAGGTATGGGATGAAATGAGGAAGCATGTTACCCAATTAATTCACTAAAATCAGGCAGGAAATCATCTCTACAGCAACAAGATCAAAATCTAAATTTTCAGTTCTATAAGTCATTTCGTCCTTCAAAATTTTGCCATCTTACGAAGGTAAGTATGTGGGCGTGGTAGAGGTGGGGGTGGAAGAAGACTCAGGTAAAAATTTAGGTAAATAGTTAAAGATAAAAGGTGTACATAATCAATTGCTAAATACAGACTCAAAGCAAGAAGCCAAAATAGAACCGCTGGAATGGCCTTGTGGGAAAAGGAGAATTGAATTTAATACTGATTGCTTGACTGAATAGATGGAGGAGAACATGGAAGAGCATTTATGTGATAATTAACACAAAATTATGGTGGGGGGTGGACTGAAAGGAGGTATTTTTTTACTGTAGTGGAACAATTCTGCTGTCTTGCAGTAAACACAAGGTAGGGTGGGGTTAGATTATGGAGGGCTTGGGAACTCACATAGAAGTGTTTGTATTTAATCTCACAGGCAATAGGAAAGCAGATTACTGAGCTGGCAAGGGTATTATGAAAAAAGATTAGAGACAGGCTATGAAACTATAAGAATTCATGTAAGAATTCATAATATTCATGTAGGGATATTATGAACAAGCCAGATTTAAAAAGATATTTTGAAGAAAGATTTAATAGAACTTGAAATAGCTAGATATAGGCAAAAAGAAGAGTTTAAGAGTGTCCTAATTTTTGTTATTTATACTTTCAAATGGAGATATTTACTCAGCCCTTCCTTCATGTGAAATAAAATTCTCCTGGGGAATGCTATAATATTGCCCAACGTAGGCCAGCCTAAGGGTGCTGATGCAGATTCCATCAAGATTATCAACCTTTTGCAATTTTTTTGTTTGCTTTTAAAATAAGTGATTCAGAGTTGAGACTCCCTTTAAATAGAAGCTTATTTATTTTAACACTCTAAAGCAGTGATTCTCAGGGGTTTACGAGGTCAAAGCGATTTTCATAATAATTCTAAGATGTAATTTGTCATTTTCACTCTCATTTTCTCATGAGTGTACAATAAAGTTTACCAGGGGCTACATTTTGAGTGATATTGCATAAACTGAATGCAGAAGCAGATGAGAATGCAGCTGTCTTCTACTAAGCCAGATATTACAGAGATTTGTAAAAATAAAAACAATGTCACTCTTCATAGTAGTTTTTTTGTAATATATAGTTATCCGTAATTTAAAATGTTATTTATGCTAACATGTTATGTGCTTACTGTTATCTTAAAATAAATTAATAGGTCACTATTTTTTACATTTCTCAGCTTTAATTTCTAATACAGCAAATGACAGTACTACAGTAAAAAACCTAGAGAAACAAAAATTCTTCAGGATCCTCAATAATTTTTAGGAGTATAAAGAGGTCACAAGACCAAGAAGTTTGAGAACATTTCCTCTGAAGTGATACTCTCCAAGGTTGGCTAAAAGAGAGAAAAAGATTTTCCTCTGACTATGCTATGTTCCTTATGTTGTTACTGACTAGTCGCCCGTCATGGTGATGTCAGAGAAGTTACCTCTCAATCGCTTTTCTAGCTTATTTATTTACCTCTAATTGCCATGCCTGGGTTTCTAAATAACGAGTAATGATATTTCTTACCTGTGCTCAATAATTTCCTAGGAGAGGACGTTATCTGAAAGGTTTGAAGTCCCTTTCTTTTCCCGATAGAAGGCAGCCCTTCAGCAGCCGAAGCAGCCAGCCAGGAATGTGGAAAGCTTTGGGTAGCAGAACTCCCCGCTGCTTGTCCGGATCCAACAGCCGTCTGGGGGAGGAGGGTGCCTAGCCCTTGGGAGAAAGGAGGAAGAAGGTGGAGGGAGGAGACTCTTCTGGCACGCCTCAGACCCGCCTTAAACGTGGGCTCTTTCCCAGGGCAATGGAACCTGAAATACAGTGTCAGAGAATACGGGAATTTCTTTTAATGTAAAATCACGGTTTTAATGAAATCATTTCTTCTGTTGCAGTTCTGGCCCTTCAAAGCTTGTACCTCTTTCCGAAATACATCCAAACATTTAAAAAAAAAAAAAAAAAGCACCTGCTTGGTCAATTAGAAGCATCTTTTCTCGCATTAATCTTTCTATTTTGAGACTTTCTACTCAGACTTCAGCACATTTTTTTCCTCATCTAACACTGCTGAATAATCAGCCCTACAAGATAATGCCTATAATGTAATCACACCACCGAAAATGAAACTCTGAAAGAACAGAGCGTTACTATCACAGCTTTGAAAGTAACTAGAAGAAACAAAGTTTCTTAGACAGTTTTCTCTTGAACATGTGCTAAACTGTATTACCTTGCTAGCAAGGGAATTAACAAGGCGATTTTTGTTTGTTTTTGCTTTTTTGCCAGTACAGAGACTGTATGGAAACAGAGGGGTTCTAGAGTTAGGAAACAAAATGCTTATATAAGCAGCTAGTTGAGGTGCTTTTGTTGTTGTTATTTGCTTGTTTTTGTTTTTAACAAGATAGAGTTTTCATTTCATAAGGTCATAAAACATCATGTCCACAGCAGTGATTACAAAGAAAGTCTAAGATAGGATGGTTGAAGGTGCTTGGTGCAGTGACTATCACAAGAAAACAAAAAGCACATTTAAGAAGTGCAGGAACTAGAAAACGCACGTGCGTGGCAATGAAGACCCAACGCAGCCAAAGATAAATAAATAAATAAATAAGTAAATTTATATATATAAAAAAAGTGTATGATAAGACTATACACGTGAGTGAAACTGAAATGATAAGTTTTTATCCTCTGTGTTGTCCAATTGGGCCAATTAACACAAAAGCATTAAGTAAACTGTGATTTAAATAAGCAGAACACTAAGCAAGTTAATTTTAAATGGTCCATTGCCAATTATTTCTCTCCAGCTATAAAGATATATAATGCATAATTCACCCATTTCTTACTTTTGGGACAAACATTTTTTCCTTTGACATAGAGCAACCCAAATGTCTCTGTGTCCTACCTACTTCACAGGGTTGTTTGTGAAGATTAAATGAGATGATGACAGCTCTTTGAATATTTTATTTTTTTGTGAGATCCTAGATAAGAGCATATATATTTTTTTAACATCTTTATTGGAGTATAATTGCTTTACAGTGGTGTGTTAGTGTCTGCTTTATAACAAAGTGAGTCAGCTATACATATACATATATCCCCATATCCCCTCCCTCTGTGTCTCCCTCCCACCCTCCCTATCCCACCCCTCTAGGTGGTCACAAACCACCTAGCTGATCTCCCTGTGCTATGCTGCTGCTTCCCACTAGCTATCTATTTTACGTTTGGTAGTGTATATATGTCTATGCCACTCTCTCACTTTGTCCCAGGTTACACTTCCTCCTCCCTGTGTCCTCATTCTTTGAATATTCTAAAGCACCAGACAACCATAACCCTGTGTGCCCTCTCACTTATTCTCACTCATGTAGCTTATACAATGGAGAAAAGATTTAAAAAATGTTTATGCTGTTCTCTTAATCTGATGTAAACATTTATGTATTAGGTGGAATCATTTTTTCCTGGAAATATTTTAACAACTAGATAACTACCTGTTTAGATATCATACAATGTGAAGGCTGGGAGAGGAATTAGGTCAGTATTTCTCAGACTTTTGGATTTGATGGACCATTAAGAATAATAACAACAATAATGACAATAATGAAGAAGAGATAAACACTGAGTGGATAACTTTACATTTTATCAAGTAAGGACATTAAAAATGTAAAAAATTTTATATTTTTTGTTTCTTGAGAGGACACGTTAACATCAAAAATTTTATGACATAGTAACAGAATAAAAGAATCTTTTAAAGTGAGTACATTAACTTTAGGAAAAACTCATTACTTTTCCCTTCATTTTATCACAAATAGGGAACATTTCAATACAGATTGGAATCAGTCCTCAGATAGTGATTAGAATCCTTTAAAGACTATCAATAACTGCACCATAATCACTAGTCTAGCTTTATTAAATGACTTACATTTCACAATAATGCCAACTCAAGTTAAACCGAGTACTTTTTTCCTAGGAGTTTACTTGAAACAATTGGCTTTTCCACAAACCAATAAACAAACATACACACAATACTTAACGTCTTGACAACTAACATTTAAATAAGCCAAAGGGGAAAAAACAATAATATGTATGTGTTAAACATAATTTGATAAGGTGTAAGATTGTGGACCTGGAATTTATGGGAAGTGTTATTGACCTTTGCTTTATGAGGTGATATGCTTTTTATTTTCTTCCACAACTAACGGAGCATTAAGTGTGGAACGTCTATCTTTCAAGTTGCAGGTCAAAGTCACCACATTAAAGCTCCCCATAAGGCTAAACTTCAAATACGTGAGCCTCGTGTGTTACAAAATTTTTTTTTCAAAGTTGCCAATGAAGTTGATTAGTTATTGACACATCAAGAAGGGAATTTTCTCAACCGGTGTGATTCCGGAAGTTTGGTTGCACCAAAGAGAAAGAGGCGAAGGAACTGAGGTTCTGGATACAAAGTGTCGGCTTGAGGGCCAGGGGAACTCAGGTTTAAACCATTGCTGCAGACCCACCACCTGGGACAGGATGTAACTTTTACTTGGAAAGTGGTGGTGGTGTGCTACTATTTCGTGTTCCTTTTTTGAGGTTCCAAGAGGCTGGGACACACCCGGCCTTCCTCTGGCAGTTCTTCCTTGGTCTTTCTTGAGAAACCAGTCTCAGATCTCTCCCTTCTTCCCCAGACACTCACTCGGAGGTGGCGAGTTCTGTTTCACGGAGACTCCAAAACGCGAGGCAAGGCGGGAAAAATCCCCCTCTCCTCGGCAGCGCGGGAGGCGGGGCAGGCGCCTCACGTAATCTGCGCGCTGCACGCTGGGAAAACCGCCTCCCCGAGCCTGCGCACTCGCGCGCACGCCGGGCTTTCTCGTTCCGTGCTTTGGCTGACGAGGAAGCTCCCGACGCCGCCGAGCCATAGACTGCTCCTGGGGTGGGGCTGCGCGGATGAGCGCCCATGAGAGTGTGACAGGGTGTGAAGCAAGGCAGTGAGAGAGGGTGGACGCTTACCCGCAGGGTCTCTAGTGGGGCTGAAACGCTAGTGGGGAGGAAAGGAGGGGCGCGGCGGGAAGTGAGAAGCAAGATGGGTGGGATGGCCTGGGAGGCCGAGATGGCGGTGGGAGGAAAGAGAAGGTGAGGAGAAAACGGTTGCACAAGGCCTGGCGGTAGTGCTTGGTAATGACGAAGGCACCAACGCCTCAGATTGCACAGCCGGGGTCAGTGGCTGTGAATGGTATTTGTCACAGGTGGAGGCCCAGCCTCTAGACCAGGCCTTGATTCAGCTGAGGGCCTAAACTCTGACAGAAAAATTAATCTGTTTTTACAGAAGCAGAATTACCTAATTAGATTTTGACTTGACATACATGCATGTTCTTTTACTGTGAGAGAGGCGAGACGAGGTGTAAAAGGAAAAGGGAAGAGAAAAAGAGGAAGGGAGACGAGAACCGCTGTCGTGGTTGCTTCTCTGAAACATTCTCAAACTTCCCAAGGCAGAGGGAGAACTGTGCATGTGTAGTATTTTCTAGGTATTACCGTTATAGCGCTTAAATTTACATACTAGAAAGGTACTGACAGGAATGTAGAAGCGCTATATGGAATTTACTAAACAGACATCTTTATTATTTGTTGTTGCTGCCTTTCTGTCATATATATGAATATTATACATGACTAAGCAGACAGATTCATTACAGTTTTCCAGGTCAGCATAGTTTCTCAAAAAGTAAGCAAAGCAAATGATAACTTGAGTGTAGACAGAGATCCTCATCCGTTAGGGTGTAGAGACTATACCATTCTAGGTTTCAACATTTTTCAGGTTTAAACGTAATCTTTCAGACTCCCAGGAAAATTATCTTAAGAATTTATGGGAAAGTAATTTAAAAGTAAAATTTGATGCCGTATGAAGGTAAGATAGGACAGTGGAAACAGAAGTCTCTTTTAGACTAGAAGAGATCTTGGTTCTAGTCTGGCCCAATTTTACATGTTTGAATTTGATCAACTATCTATCTCTGCCTCTGTTTTCACATCTGTAAAATTGAGATTGAATTAGATGAACTGTAAGATTTGTTTCAACATTAAGATTTTGTGAAGGCAGAAAAATCTTGAATGAATCCTGAGACAAGGCAGAAAGTGCCAAAGAGACAGGCTTGGCTGACTGTATATAGAGGGAGTAGAAGGAAATCATGGGGATGGTAGGCTGGCCCAGGTGATGTAGGACTTTGGATGCTCTACTATAGAATTTGAACTTATTCTGGAGCAATGAATGGTCAAGGGAAGGTTTTTTGAGTTAAGGGAATGCAGTAATCAGAGTTTTGAAAGACTGCCCAAACAGCAGTTGGTAGAATGAAACAGAGAAGGGAGAATTTGAGTAGGTTAGGTAAGTGACAAATAATGAGAGCCCAAACTAACAGTGGCAGGAGGAGTGGAAAGAAAGGGAAGGATTCAAGAAAGCAGCAGCATGAGTTTGTACCTAAAATTGACATTGCTCTAAACTTTGCAGCTCTTGCCTCCAGAATATGATGGCCAGTCACCTTGTAAAACCTGATACTAGAAATTGCAAGAGACCAAGAGAGTTGGAGGTAATCTTTGTGCTTGTGGAGCCTTACTCTTTTATTTTATATACTTCTCAAATTTTTTCCATTTAAGATAATTCGACTGATAAATGGAATTTAATGTCTTCATATTCCCAGAGCTGGGATTGTCCCAGCAGGAACTCTGTTGACTCCAGCTGCCTTTTCACTAAGTATAGGCCTCCAGGAAACTATTGGGAGGTTTCTTTGTGGTAATTTGTGATCTAGAGACAGAAGTGGGTTCATGCCTTTATGATACATAAGACTTTACATAATTATTTTGATACCTAAGTAGGATACCTAGGTACTATACTTGCTGATATTTTTGAAAAAGAGCACTGTATCCTGCCCTTCTTCACTACTGCCCCACCAATTGATCTGTTTACATTTAGAACATTATTTGTTCCCTTAAAGATTATGTTATCTTGCAAAAATTTGCAAGCATATGGCTGTTATACAAATGAAAGTTTTGCTCTTTTGCTATGGAAAACATCTGCTGGTGCAAGATACAGGAAACTTTTTCATCAGGAGATTAATACTATTTTCAAAGTCTAAACACATAATAAAATTATTATGTTGAACAAAGTTGGGCCTAAAAGTTTGCTGGTTAATAAAATTACAAATAACTAACCAGGACACAAGAGTATATAATTTCCAGCATGTTTGCTTTTCTCTGAAAGATGTTTTATTTGCTTTTTTTTTTTTAACAGAATGTATATATCTTAAGCATCTTGCTAGCAATTTACCTATTTTCTCTACTTTCTTCTATTAGCCTCAAATGCCAGATAGTCCACAACTGTCCTCTCTTGGAAAATCAGATTCTTCTTTCTCTGAAAGCTCTGGACTATTTTATAAAGATGAAGCCCTGGAGAAAGATTTGAATGGTGATCTATAAAGTGCTTATATTTCTATACATTGATATTATAATATGGAAAGTTTATTATAGTTAACTTAGTGATTTATTTTTGAACAGATATGAGCAAGGAAATTAATCTAATGTTGTCTACATATGCAAAGATCTTAAGGCAAGTACTTACAGTATATTCTCTTGAGTCTTTATTTTACACATAGAGGTTTTCTTCTGGAAACTCCATAATGGGAAGTTTAGTTCAGGGGCTACAAAACCTATCTAGTAATTATAATTTTGAAATTTTTTATTCTACCTCAGTTTCTTATAGTAGATTAGTTGTTTATTTTCAAAGACTACCTTTTCCACTAAACATCTTTTGTTTTGATACTCTCAGAGCTGAAACGAGGCTGGATATATTTTGTTCTCTAATTATCAATAGATGATAAAACACTTAAAATTTTATGAAAAAACTTTCAGAAAAATACCATTTGGTGAAGTTAACCATAATAATAGAGTGATGTTAAAGATAAAGTAAATATATTTATGAAATATTTAAATATTATCAATATATATTTGAAGGCTGAATTTATTCTGTTGGCCTGAGACTATCATGTTTTATAAGGTGTTTTTTAAAACTACTGGACAGTCACTGTATTTGAATAATGGTTTGTGTGGCTGTTAATGTATATAGTTTAATATTAGAATTATAATGTGTAAGATACAGATTCTGCTGTGTCAAGGGACTTTGAGTAGTCAAAAATATTTGTGGAACTAATTTAACTTTTACTGAGCAGTGTTTGTAAATTAATGAAGCTTTTTGATGTACAAAGCCATTTAAATGAAATAGCTAACAAATATAGCATAATAGAACACATGACTATGATAGTGTGTTTAGATGTTATTACTATTTAGTTTAATGTAAAACTTTTTTTTCCCCATTAGTGAGAGAGCAGCAGTAGATGCATCGTATATTGACGAGATAGATGGACTCTTCAAAGAAGCCAATACTATTGAAAACTTTCTAATACAGAAAAGAGAGCTCCTGAGACAGAGGTTTACAGTGATTGCAAACACACTACACAGATAAAATTGTGTACTTAAAATAAGCTGAGAATTTAAACCTATTATTGTTGTAATGAAAGAATGACATTTGTGCTCTGAATGCTCTCCAGTTGTTAAGAAAATGTATACCTTAAATATAGAAGGGGAAACTCCTTAAATTTCTTTTCTCGATTTAAAAGGGGCATTAAGCTGGACATTAATATGATACATAGCTTTTCTTTTGAGAGTCAAATATTTGGCATATTTTATAAAAGTGTAAACTATTTAAATTGTATATGGATCCTCTTCTTTTTTTTCTTAAACCTCCTAACCTTTCTTAAATTTCTAAAAGAAGACTCAGTGAGTTAATTTGATAATATTTAACAATATTGCACTTTTTCTTTTAGAATATTTTGTTTAAATAGCAGATAGATAGCTTTGGAGATAGTTTTAAGATGTTTTTCATGGTCAGCATTGAAAAAAATTAAAACCCAAAAGTAATTTGTCCAGTTTCTCAATATGTAGTTAAACCGTGCTATTGCTATTTAATATTACCATTTGATTATTTTCACTATTATTATTATACATTGCTAATAAAAATTTGGTTTAAAATTATTGTCTTGTGGTAAAATAAAAACCAGAAATTGCTAACCAGAACTTTATATGAATTGACTTTTTTACACATCAGCCATATCAATGGTACAGTTAATGAAGTATATATAGAAGCCTTAGCAGCTAGCTGTGTGGTATAGGATAAAGATTAGTGGTCCAGAAGTAAAAAGATCGTTTAAACAAGTCAATGTCAGTGAGTCATTTCAATCCTATTATAATTCAGAAATTGAATTCGGACTAGGAAATCTCATAATATTTATCTAGCTGAAAAAATCCTACTTTTGTTGGAAGGTACTGCTATGATTTTATTGAAAACTTTTAATATGTTATATAATTATATGTGATAGCTATAGTGATCAGATTTTTAAAAATCACAGCACCAATTGTTCAATCATATAGATAATTCAATCTATTATTTGTATATTTTGCCTATATAAGCACTCACAAATTTGGACATATTTACAGGCAGTACTACAGGGAATTTGGTATTCCTCAGGTGGACAGCATGTTTGCCTTGCCTTCTAAATGTTAAAATAAAATCTCATTTCATCAGATTACTATTTTAAGGCATATATATCATATATAATAAATATTCATACAAGAAAGGACTGAAAACAGTAAAGTAAAAGAATATTTACTAAAAGTATTGGTTATTAAGTGGAAAAAATTATTTGGTTTGTACAGGGATATGTTAACGTCACAGGATAGGTTGGAGGTCAATGAAGATTAGAAATGGGATTTTTAAAACTTTTTATTAAAAAAATGTTTTTAACATCTTTATTGGAATATAATTGCTTTACAATGGTGTGTTAGTTTCAGCTTTGTAACATAGTGAATCAGCTATACATTTACATATATCCCCATATCTCCTCCCTCTTGCATTTCCCTCCCAGCCTCCCTATCCCACCCCTCTAGGTGGTCACAAAGCACCGAGTTGATCTCCCTGTGCTGTGCTGCTGCTTCTCACTAGCTGTTTTACATTTGGTAGTGTATATATGTCCATGCCAGTCTCTCACTTCGTCCTAGCTTACCCTTCCCCCTCCCCGTGTCCTCAAGTCCATTCTCTACACCTGTGTCTTTCTTCCTGTCCTGCCCCTAGGTTCTTCATAACCATTTTTTTTTTTAATTCCGTATATATCTGTTAGCATACGGTATTTCTTTTTCTGACTTACTTCGCTGTGTATGACAGACCTAGGTCCATCCACCTGACTACAAATAACTCAATTTCATTTCCTTTTATGGCTGAGTAATATTCCATTGTATATATGTGCCACATCTTCTTTATCCATTCATCTGTCGATGGACACTTAGGTTGCTTCCATGTCCTGGCTATTGTAAATAGAGCTGCAATGAACATTCCAAGAAGAGGTTTTTAAATTGGATTATGCATTATGTGTGTGCGTATACGTTTCTGTTTTTTTCCATACCCAAAATTACAAACCTGCCATGGCTGGTCTTGTGCAGGACTCTTCCACACGTGAGAAAATGAGAGTTGTCTATATGTTAAATCTGTATGGACTTCGCAAGTGACCTTTTGTCTTTCATCGAAAGCACTTGACCTGCAGCAGTGTGGCCTCACCAGTGAAGGAGCAAAGGCTTTACTAAAGGCCCTTGAAAGCAACAGAACTCTGGTCGTTTTGGATATAAGAAAAAAATCCACTTGTTGGTATGTGGTCACTTTTTTTTTTAAATTGAGTAACACATAGCAAAACAAAAAGAGTTTGTTCACGTATTGACAGTTTTTAAAACTTAACGTGTTTCACTTTCCTCATCGTATACAGTTGTCCCTTGAACAGCTTGGGGGTTAGGGGTGCCGCCCCCCACGCAGCTGAAAATCTGAGTATAAGTTTATAGTCAGTGGTTCCGCATCTGTGGATTCAACCAACCTTGGCTCGTGTAGGACGATAGTACATATTTATTGAAAAATATCCGTGTGTCAGTGGACCCGCGAGGTTCAAACCCATGTTGTTCAAGTGTCAACTGTACTTTTCTAATGTTGCACTTCCCTTATGTTTTTAGCCGATAATGTACTAATTAAAGTGAGTTATACCTTTAAATTGTTCTTATCTCTACTCTGAATAGAGGTGAACCTAGATACTAAGCCTGCTTCCACCAAGAGCATTATTTCCTTGTTGTGCAACCTCTGAATTCTTGCAAGGAGTACTTTATTCATTTGTCAGTTTCACAAGTAATTTTTTTAATAGCTTCTGTGTGCCAGATACGGGGTCAGGCACTAGGGATAAAGCAGTGAACCAGACAGACAAAAGTCTTGCCCTCGTGGAGCTTACATTCTAGTGAAGGGGTTCAGATAGAAATGAGTAAACAGATAAGTAACATAATTTTAGACAGTAGGAAGTGCAAAAATATCTTAATGTAAGGAGAGTGAGGGGGAGTAGGTAGGACTCCATTGGATAGGTTTGTCAGGGGACAGCTTCACTGGAGAGGTGGCATTTGAATGGAGACCTGAATGAAGAGAGGAGCAAGCCATGGAAGATCTGGGGTAAGCACATTCCAGGACAAGGAGGCAATGAGTATGCAGGCATGTAGGTGGGTGGAGTATTTAAGGAAAAGCAAGGAGGCCAACATGGTCAGAGTAGTGAGTAAAGAAGAGTGTGGTATGACATGAGGTCAAGGAGCTAGCCAGGGGTCTGATCTTGTAAAGTCTTGAAGGCCAGAGTAAAGGTGTGGATTATTCTAAATGAGTAGAGGGTTTTGAACTGGAAAAAGGCATGATCCAAATAGTATCTGAATAAGATGACTTGGTATAGAGAATAGACTTGGGGGGATAAAGAAGAGAAACAGGGAGACCAGTTAGGAGACTATCACAGTGGTCCAAATACGAGATGTTTATGGCTTAGCTTAGGTTGGAAGTTTGGAGCAAGTGAAAAGTGGTTGAAATCAGGTTGTGTTTTGCGGGTGTAGCTAACAGGGCTTGCCGATAGATTAGATGTGGGGTATGAAGGAAATAGTAACAAGGAGACAAGTCGTTGATGATTATGTGTGCAACTGGGTGGTATCACTTAGAAAAAGGGGGCTGATGGGAGGAGCAGCTTTTGAGGGAATATCAGGACTTTGGTTTGTTATCTTAGATGCGCTTTAGGTATCTAAGTGTCTGGACAGTGCTCAGACTGTACTTTCTATCCAAAGGTATCCAAAGCCACTTTAGATGCAAAATGTTTAAAGTTGACCTTTGCTGCGGCCAAAATAGTAGCCACTGGGGGCAGTCTGCAAGATGGCATCTTAGGTTTTAGAGGAAGAAATTAGAATACACAAAGGGGGAAATAAGTGTATAATTACATAATGTAGATTTCATATTTAATTTTATGGGAAAAGCAATAATTAGTTGGCTTTTGGTTTTAAATGGAAATAGCCACTCACTGGGAAATAATTACTCTAATTTCAATTTATTTTACTTTAGATCATTCTGTGATGAAAGCAGTTATCCAAAAAGTTCTCCAGATGGAAGGAGTGCCAAGTCAGAGGTATATAGCATGTTTTAGTTCTCTCGGAAGAATTTCTCTTTAATGGCTCGTTTTTCTTTCTTTCTTAAAAGAAAATGATCAAGGTGCTTTGTGCCATCTTAAAACTAAGTTTTTAGTCCAATGAAATGGCTTTTCTGTTTTTGAAAATATTGTGTGATGCCTTAATTTAGGTTCCCAGAAATGCAGATTGAAAACCTTTGACTAACTTAAAGTATCTTAATTTCCAATGAAGATCAAACCCTCCTAAATTACCTGTAACTTAAATGGCATATTTATCATTTCTGTCTCAGTACCAGTGGATAACTTCTCCATTGGTGAAGGAACCATCCACAACTGCTAGACAGAAAAAGGGAACTATAATTTTGGGAAGTGGTCAAAAAGGAAAAGCTACTATTAGAATTGGTTAACTCTTTCTTGTTTTTAATGCTACTAGAACTTATACCCCTTATGTTTTCCGATGTGCTAAAATTAAAAGAGCCAGTATTAACCACATGCACGTTAGGAGGCCTATATTAGGAGTCGCCAAGTGTGTCGGGTGCCGTGGACAGCTGAGGCACGTTTAGCACAAAGTCAAGTTCCAGCGCATTGCAGAGAGCAGACGAAATACCCGGTGGTGAAAATTCACTGTTGCTAAGGGTTGAAACGAACCAATAATTCCTCCTGTTTCTCAGGGTGTTCCGTTTGGCTGTTAATGAAATGTATTTCCAAGGAAGGCAGGCATGTGGCTGAAAAGGCCAGCGGTGCCTGGGGGTCACAGCGAGACCCTCCCGTCTCGCCCCCCTCGGCCATCCTGTGCTCTGGAAGCAGAGCTCTCAGCTACAAGTGAAACATAGTAGCTTCCATGTCCGGATTCTAAGATTTTCCAAAGCCCTTTAAAGGCCCCCTTCTGTGAGTGGTGCTTGACCTGCTGGTGTTTGGGGTGGGAGGGTGGGCTGGGTGGAGGGTCTGAGCGCCATCCTGAGGGAAGGGCTTTGGAGGCCTGTGTGTGCCTGAGGCCGGGGGCCCAGTGCCCGTGTCCGAGGGGAGGCTAGCGCTGACTCCAGCCGTGCTGAGCCAGACGTCGCCCTCCTTCCCGACAAGCCAGCAAAGCCTGTCGCTCACCTTCCTGGCTGTGCTGCTTACACGTGCCCTCTGGGAAGGCCAGCCTGGCAGAGCTCTGTTCCTGCCCTTTGGGCTGCTGGTAACTGAGTACCTAGCCTGGGTGCTGGAGGGGAGGATCCATAGATGGTGGAGGCCCAGCGCCTGCCCAGGGTGCTGCCCCTCTGCTGAGGGACGCTTGCCCAGCTGGTTAGACCTGTTCGCACCCAACTGCCCACAGTCAGCACCCAGGCTAGGAACAGCAGCCTCCCCATTTCCTCGGTGTCTTCTAGTTTTGTTCCTTTCTTCTTTTCGCTGCCTTCCTCCCCAAAGAGGCAAGATACTAATCTTCAAGAACCAAATCAGGCCATGATTTTCCAGCTAAACTCATGACAGTTCTGCACTTCTGAATGACTGGGTACAAACGTTTGCAAGGATGAGCTCTTGGGTGAGGCGCCAGCCCACTTTTCTAGCTTCATCTCTCTTGCTTGTGTGTGGGCACCCCCTGCTGCCCCAGATGCCTTGACTCCTCCATTTTCGTATATTCCTCCTCAGAATGCTGCCACCACCCCATCCTGGCCTTTGGGAATGTTAGCTGGCTGTTCCCCACAGCATCCTGTCACCCTGGTCCACTCTTTCTAACCTCTGTATGCCCTTCTATGAAATCTTGTCAGGTCCAACTGGAGGAAGACCACCTATAGGTCAGTTAGCTTGGGAAGGAACCCAACTGTGTGACCTGCTTCCCCTTTCCCAGTGTCTTTAAAATAACGTTTAAAAAAAAAAAAGAAAAAATGTTGTTCTAGAGCTCCTCTACCATCTCTTACCACCATCAGAAAACTACCCCCCAAAAGGGGGACCTCATTCATATGGAAAATAACTTCTTAACGTGTAGGCATTACCTTAGGGCATTCTAGACACTGGGGGAGGGAAAAGCCATTGTATTTTTTTCTAACATTCATGTTAAACTTCTTTCCAAAGTTCTTTAAACTGTGGTATTCTTACAGATAGACAATGTTGCCGAACAAGTGTTTGTTTCTTCCCTTTTTCTTCCCCCAGGCTCAAAGATTTGGAAAGAGATAGTTTAACAGAAAAGGTAAGGTAATCTCCACCTTAACAAAATGTATGATCAAATGTGACCATTTGACCGACACTGTGTAGTTCCTAAAAACAAATTTAAGTGGAATTGGCTCTCTTTTCCCTGAAGTTGAAGATAACGTGGATGTTTTTGTCTAACGTGCTGGACTAATAGGCTATTATTGGTTAGCTTTTGGTAAGTCATCGAGTTTCCCAGTCTGGGTTCCGTACCATCAAGTCTGGATTATAACTTGTCCTGGTCACACTGTTTTTCAAAATCAGGTTTGTTCTAGTATGCTATTATGTGTCTGTTTCACCTTTAATCTTTCCATTTTTCACCACTCTGGAGATGGTGTGATATGATCTTAACGAAAACAACAGGAACATGTCTTGTGAATATTTCGTTTTCTTTTCGGCCGACTCAGCATTGCCCGCCATTCAGTCATTGTTATGTGACCAGGCAGTGTAACTATTTGTGTATTAGTCCGTTGGTTCATAGCTTGGGAATGTGGAGACTTCTAAACATATATCCTTCCCTTAGGAATGCGTGAAGGAGAAATGGAATCTCTTGCCTGAATTTCTGCAGAGAGAAATAAAGAATCAGTTATGTGACTTGGAAACCAAATGACATAAAGAAGAATTATCAGAGGTTAAGTCGTCAGCATCCCGGCGGCTAGAAAACGTTTCCTCCCATGTAACTTGTCTGTGACCAGGGAGGCAGGATCATCCCACCTCTCCCTGTTACCTGATAGTTATAAAGGAAGTGCATGTGTTTCCTTATTCTCTCATGGCCACTTGTTGACATTCACTGCTACTTAAATTATCCTTTCCTGCTGTAGGAGGGCTACCTGGCTGAAGTCAAATCCCTTTTAAATACAGATTTGTCCTTGGAGAACGGAGCTCATGCTTTCAGTCGGGAAGTGAATGGATGTCTAGAAAACGGGAGCCAGACAAGTGGTGAGGAGCGCAGAGTGGAAATAGCAGAGAAAAAGAAGTCCCCCAAACCTGTTTGCAAACTTTGCATGCCCAGGAGAAGCAAGTCCGATGGAGAAACAAAATGTAAGAGCACTTGACTCGTTTGACCTCGTTGGAGTCTGGTACCGCCTAAGGGGAGGACAGACTTGGTGCCATAGGGTCTGTCTGTTCCCCCCACACACAACCCCTCCACCGGCAGTACTTGTTTTTTGTGTATCTTTTTTTTTTTGGGGGGGGGGTGGTGGGGGGTGGCTGTGTTGCTCGGCTTGTACGATCTTAGTTCTCCAACCGGGGATCGAACCCGGGCCCTCGTCAGTGAGAGTGCCGAGTCTTAACCACTGGACCGCCGTGGAATTCCCTCTTGTGTATACTTCGAACTAGCTTAGATATATACTTAAAATTTTTGTCTTCGACCAAATTATAGAGCATTAGATCCCCAAATGTGGTTGAATTGATGAGGTATAAGAAAACAGGAGCTGCTGATATTTATGACTTGTAAGTGACATGCCTGTTGAAGCTAAACATTTAGACTCCTTCCCCGCTTGTAGTCAGAGTAACTCTTCTGGAATTTTTAAAAATAAGAGCCTGGGACTTGAGCTCAGGTCAGGTGCTTGGCCACTTCATCGTTTGATGAAATAAGCAGAGGCTCTGTTTCCTTGTCCGTCTCAGGGTTGGGCCCTTCATCCAAGAGCTTGTGTTAAACTGGCCTAGCAAACTGGCAGGTGCTAATTTGATGACTTTATGAAGACGGTGGTTGCTTAGAATAAGAAGAGAAGGATACTTAATCCTCAGAACCTGGTCTGTGCACCAGCTTGCTAATGCTGAAGAACTATACCTTGGCTTGAACTCTTTATTCATAGTGGCTTTCTTGTTTCTTTTCTGTAAGCAGCTGAAGTCTCATGTAGCCCCTCATGTAGGATTACAAGGCAAACTACCAGGCAGACCACCATCACATCTCATTTCACAGGGGGGTCAGTATATAATGAATGGACAGCCCCCATTTTAGGGGCCAACTGTTTTTGGTAAAACACATATAGAATTAGTAGGATGTAACTTAGTAATTCTGACTTCCACATTGCTTCGGTTTCCCTTTTGATATTCTGTTTTTAGACATTCATGAACAGCATTTCTGAAGACCTCATCCATGTTTACTCTTAGCATGGGAAACTTCAAATGTACATACACAAAATACCAAGGATAGTAAAATGAACCCCTGTGTACCTATCACCCAGTATGAACAGTTAACAGCTCCTGGCTGTTGTTTCATCTATAACCCCATATGCTCCAAGTGAAAATTATTCCAAATGGATTACAACTCCATACACACCCATGTCCCCCCAGTTGGATTACTTTGAAACAAATCGGACATGTCATCTTATCCAAAAATACGATATTTCTAGATGACAAGGTCTCTTTCTCTGACAAGTTTTTTATTCATATTTTGCTATAATTGCTAACATCTAGCAAACAGTCTTTTGAAGAAGACAAAACATGCCTTACAAAGTGTAACAGTTCCTTACTAACAAATATATAGTAGTGTTCATACCTCCCCTTGTGTAACAGAGTTTGGTTGATTTGTTCCTTAAGCCTTTCAAGTGATAGATTCCTTATTTTCTTGCCATTTCTTTAAAGAAAATAGGTCTTTTGTCTAATAGCTTCTAGGTCTGGCTGACTGCATCGTTTCAGTGGTGAATGTGTTCCCTTGTGTCCAGTTTTCTGTCAACTGGTAGTTAGGTCTAGAGTCCTGATCAGATTCCAGCTTTATTTTGTGCGACTTCATTGACGGTATGGGGCTGTCCATCAGAGGCATGTAATGTCTCTTTGGTGATTCTAGCCGCCGTTGATCAAAGTCTAGATCCATTATTTCTTAGGGTTTGCAAAACGGTGGTATTCTAAACCTGTCATCCAAAGAAACATTAAGCTCAAAGCTTGTTTTAATGTCCTGGCAAAAAGGGCTTCTCCTTGGAGGGAAGAGGGTGTCCATGCCCTGAATCTTTCCAAACAGAGGGTACTCTTGGTAGGGAGGAATATAAGTTGTTTTGTGCCCACTGCAAATCTAGGGTCTGGCTGAGCTACCAGTTGGCCTTACTGTGTGTGACAGCCCTGCCAAACAGATACCTGAGGAAGACCCTGAAAAAGCAAAATCAGGTGATTCTGTCGATGAAGAAGAAAAAGAGCAGGTAGGGCTCGCGTTTCAGTTTCTTAACTCTGCCTTATTTTGGTACACTTGCTGGTAATTGTGAATTTACACTTGGTCTGTCTCTGGACCGTAAGTGACTGAGAGGTTGTTAGAACATATCCCTGGACCCAGGGCAGTACGAAGTGTATTATGGTTAGAGCCGAGGACTCAGCAGGCCCGTAACTTTGGTGTGTTCTCTCCTGTCTACCTTCCTACCTCTCCAGCTGTCAAGATTTGACAGTCAAACCAGCAGATGTGATGCGTTTAAAGCATTTCCTTCTGATGTCAGATAAGCTCCTTTCCCACATCTAATCTGTCTATAAAAGCAGAGTTGTCGTGTTATTATGTGTATTGTAATAATGCTGCTTAGACTTTTTAGGTTAGAAAACTGGTGGCTTGCCAAAGGCCTCCAATATAGAAAATGTCAGTCTCTAGCACTGTCCCGTGTGACTTGAGGGGCAAACCTAGATACTACCAGATGGTCATACGCTATCTATTTCATTCCTGCCACAGGATTAGCTGTGGAAGTCGGGAAGTCTGTAGGTTTACAGGTGGGTAGTAAATGCCCTGTTACCTGCTAAAGATGAGTATCCGTGGTTTGCTCTAAGGCAGGGTTTCTCAAGCAAGGCATTGACTTTTGGGGCCAGATAAACCTTTGCTGTGGGTGTGAGTCCTGTGCATCGTAGAGTGTTTAGCAAGGTCCCGACCTCTACTCACTAGATGCCCGTAACATCCCCTCTCTCTGCTCCCAGGTGTGACAAGCAAAATCACCTTCAGACTTTCCCAGATGTCCCCTGGGGGGCACAATTGCACTGAGCGAGAAGCACTGGACTCAAGGCTAGCAATATCATTGAGGTAGACTTGACGTCCTGTTGTAAAAGACATACTCATTCTCCTGTTTTTATTTTGGAAATTAGGTGCCACTGTTCATGATCCTTATTCAGATGTCTGTAATGAAGTTGAGTCAGACTACCCATTCACAGGTGGGACACTGAGACAGAGGGAAACGGCTTGTCCAAGTCACATGGCCACATCCCTTGCCTCCTAAGAAACCGTGTCACAAGGGAAAGCAAGCTGGCTCTTGTAATACTGACAAGTGTTTTTTTTTTAAACAAATGTGCCAGTTTTAGAGTTGTTCTTTGCCCTCTAACCTTTTGGAGGGCTTCCATAGCCTTCAAGCTTTTGCAGAAACGAACTGGGGCACTCTTTCCCAAGCAGGAAGCAGTTTCGCTGGCAGTGTGTGACAGGCCTTGGGGACTTGGAGGATGAACACTTGTCGCAACAGGGTTTATCCCGATATGCTAGAGTAAGGCTCAGTGCACCACACCGGTGTCATCAGGTAGTGTTTGTTGGTCAAATAAGTAGTACTACAGAGAGAATCTTACTTTAGTCAATTTAAAGTTTTGAGATCTCACTATGTTTTTTAAAACAGGTATTAAATACATGCATTTGGTAAAACAGTACAAAAGGCTGTTTGGTACATAGCAGCCAAAGAAAGACAATGTGGCTATTCCGTGCTGAGCTATGCTGTGAGCGTTATCAAATAGGTACTGGATTCTGAGGCCTTTGTTCAGGAACAAAAAAGAATATAAAATATCTGAATGCCACAACTAAGGAGCCGGCCTGTGGCAACTAAGACCTGGTGCAATTAACTAAGTAGCTAACTATTTTTTAAAATCACATTAATAGGTTTTTAATATGATTTTAAAAAATTTATTTATGTATTTTATTTATTTCTTTTATTTATTTTTGGCTGTGTTGGCTCTTCCTTGCTGCGTGCGTGCTTTCTCCAGTTGCGGAGAGCGGGGGCTACTCTTGGTTGCGGTGCGTGGGCTTCTCATCGCGGTGGCTTCTCTTGTTGCGGAGCACGGGCTCTAGGCACGCGGGCATCCGTAGTTGTGGCTCGCGGGCTCTAGAGTGCAGGCTCAGTAGTTGTGGCGCACGGGCTTCGTTACTCCGCAGCGTGTGAGAACTTCCCAGTCCAGGGCTTGAACCCTTGTCCCCTGCATTGGGAGGCGGATTCTTAACCACAGCGCCACCAGGGAAGCCCGAGCTCTAACCTTTTAAAAAATGTGTTCCTTCCACCTTCACGGAGCAGGCGTAGGGGATGGGAAGGAGTGAGAACCCGATTGGCAGGGGTCTGGTCGCAACCCCGGAAGGGGACGGGGGAGGATCTAAGAGGTGGCACCGGGCCACAGTCGACCCCCAGTGACAGCTAACAGCTGCACTGCTGCCCCTTCCTGCCCCAGGACCTGAGCCCAGGTCCCGGGGCGGCTGGAGAAACGCACTGTTTTTGGTGAGATGCTCTTACTTACTGTGTGGAGCTGCTCCAGCTACCCCGGCGCCGACACTCCTGCAGGGCCCTGTGCCCGTCCTCCCTGCCCCCTGCCCAGGGCTCGGGGAACAGCAGTCTCTGTGGGGCAACCTGCTTCCAAGTCCTTCAGTGACCATGGAGGAGTGGGAACGGACTGGGCTGCCGGAGAGCCTGGGCATGCAACACCTGAGCTCAGCCCTGGGGGCTCACGTGAGGGCAGGGGCTGGGGGGGTGTGGGCGGTGAGCGGAGGGGCCTCCAGCCGGCGTCATTCTGGGCCCTGGACCCGGGGAAAGACCTCACCCTCTCAGTCCTGATCTGCCGCTCGGGAACCCTGTGGCCCACGAGCCCGAGGCCTGTGGCGCCCGCCACAGACTGGCCGGCGCACGGCTGGGGTGCCAGCGCCACACCTGGATTTTGCGCGGGGACCATCGGGGGGCTCGGTGCACGGGAAGACGAGCAGCCCCCAGGCCTCGACACGCCCCTTCCATGTCCATGGAGAAGTGCCGGATGGAAGGCTGGCTGTGCTCCTTTTCGAGCCCCAGGGAATTCGCAGGAACAGCCCTCCCGGCCACGGGGTGCCTGCCCACCGGCTCTGGGCCTGCGACCAGCCCAGAACACAGAAGGCACAGAAGTGGGTGCAGGGAGCTGAGCCGGGTCTGCAGAAGGGCAGACACCACAGCCTGGTCCACAGCCGACTGGCCCAGGGCGGGTGAGAACGGGCGGGCAGGCTGAGGGGAGGACAGAACGTGGCACAGCCTGCCCGCCTGGGCCCCGGGGAGAAGGTCGGGGCGCTGCCCGCGCCCTCGCTCCGCTGCCTGGCATCCTTTGTGGGGGCGAAGGGCCGGAGGCAGGGCTCCCAAGGAGCTCAAAGGCCAGGGAAGGACACAAGGGACGGTCCAGACCCACCCTAGCGCTCCAGTGGGGCAGCACCCTCTCTGAATTCCTACTGCCACCAAACCGCATCCCTGAGGCCTTTGGGAGGAATTGCTAGGACCCAGGAAGGCGGCCCCTTGCTGTGGTCCAGACTTCAGCAGCTGCCGATGAGCGGAGGGAGCCAGCCGTCCGGCCGTGAGCAGGAGGACAGGGCACGGGCACAGGGACAGCCACATCCGGGCTTCCCGCAGCTGTGCCCACCGCCAGAAGCAGCTGCAGCCAATCACAGCCCCCGCCATGCCAAACAGTGCCGGGCAGGCGAGAGGCCGGCAGGAACCTGACACCCCCTCACTGGAGAGCCGGCCCGGCCAGGGTTGGGGGAGCCATCCCCGTGTGAACTCACCCCACAGCTCAGCCATCTCCCAGTGACCCAGACGCTACACCAGCAGAGAGCAGCCTGCAACGGCCGCAGGGCTGATCCCCGACCAAGGTCAGAACTCCCCCCAGTGTGATGGCCCCCATGCCGCTCCTGTGGTGGAAGGGACCGCAGGCAGAGACCAGGAGTGGAGTCTTTTTATTAACGGCTGCGTTTTCAAAGAACCGTTTTGTTAGCAGGAAGGCTCCCCAGGAGGGGATTGCATTAGTGCAACAAGGGGGAGCCTTGACGCCAGGCTCTCCAGACACGTCCAGGTGGAGACTTTTGGCCGAGGCCGGCCGCCAGGGACTCAGGGGCTGGGAGGACACGCGGCCCCTCCCCCGCCCCGGCGGGGGGGCTAAGGCACCGGGCCCGCCTGGGTGGGCAGAACTTGCAGCCCTCAAGCTGCAGCCCTTTGCTCAGGAGGAAGGCATCCTGCGTGGGGTCGCAAGCCAGGAAGAGCTTCACCATGCCCTTGGCATCCTTGGAGCCACCTGGCCTCAGAATGCAGCTTCTGTAGTCCATGGCATCCTGCCGAGAGGGGGCGGGGCTGCAGGAGAGTGGAGCTCCGCCTTCACTGAGGGTGTGGGTGTGGCCACCTCTGCTGTGACTGAACAAAGGGCAAGGGAGCAGGAGGTCCAGGGCAGGGCCCTCAGAGCCTGGCAGGCCCAGGCGGGCGGCACAAGCATCTAGGCCCAGGCCAAGGACCACCGTGTTGGTCTGCGCGGCAGGACGGCCTCTCACCTTGCCACTCAGGACGCCCTCCTGCTTGAAGCGTGTGTGGAACGTGTCCGCGGAGTACACCTCGCTGCACGGGTAGCCATAGGACTGGGCGTTGTATCTTCCTGCCAGGCGGCCGAAGGTCGCAGGCAGGTGGGTCCCTGGGACACACGCGGAGAGGCTCCTGCCCGGCCCCCTGGCCGCTCCGTGCCCCTTCACCAGAGCGCAGAGCTTGGGGCCTCAAAGCAGCCCTGTCTGAGTCCCCTGCCACTAGAGGGAGTATTGGCCCAACACTCAGTGGAGGGACACAAATCAATCTTTGCCGACTTTCTGCTGAAGCTCACGAGGGTTCACCCCTAAGCCTCTTACAAGGACAGCTGCCCGAGGCTCCGAGGGATGAGTCAGGGCTCGCCCTCCAGCACGGGGAGAGCGCGGGTTAAAGCGCTCACGAGGGAGTGAAGTGCGTCTCCGCACCGACACGCACCTGCAAACCTCGTCGACGAGTTCCGTCCGGCCTATGAAGCCCTCTCCTGCCTCTTGCAGGCTCTGCAGAAAGCACGTGCAGATACGCCCACCCCACCCTCGGACTCCGCGGGCCACAGCTGGAGGGACCAGCCCAGGAACCCAGGCAGGAAGAGGCCAGAGGTCAGCGGGCCTTGGCCAGAGCCCGTCAGCCGGTCGCCCTTCACACACCACCAGAGGATCCTCTTGATCTGGGCAGTAGCCGCCAACCGACCGCTAAGGTGGGCCCGGGGCGCGCTTGGCTACCTGGCGTGGCTGGGACCCCGAGGATCTCCTGGCAGAGGCGGGCATTGTCCTGGGCCGGGTCCGAGGGCGTCTGCGTGTGCAGGGCCTGGTCCACCTCGGCCAGGACGATCTGGCGCAGGTTGAAGAGGCCTGGGGGGCGGGAGGAAGGAGACGGGGGGCTGGCACTGTGTCCAGGCCGCGCTTTCCAGCCGGGCGGTCCAGGAGCCCATTTCCTTTCCCTCGGCCCGGCCGCACCGGGGTTGGCCAGCCGGGACTTGATGAACTTGTCCAGCAGCCCCTGGGGGACGGCGCTGCCCGTGCCCCGCCGAGACTGGCAGCAGCGCCAGGGCTTCACAGGGCGCGGCGCTCCCAGCCCCAGAGCCTACCCTCTGGTTCTCATCACCGGCTGTCACCAGAGTCGCAGGCAACGTGCCTTTCTTTTCGTTTGTCTTCTTTCCGGCCCTCAGCCACGCAAAGGTGTGAAGCCCTGACACTCGCTGCCACGTGGATGCACCCTGAGAACACGATGCTCAGCGAGAGAAGTCAGACACAGAAGGACACACAGGGTGTGACCCCACTGAGGGGAAACGTCCAGAACAGGTAGATCCACAGAGTCAGAGTGGGTTCCTGGTTGTCAGGGGCAGGGGAGGGGAGGGGAGGGAATGATCAGTAAGGGCGTGAGGGACATTTTTGGGGTGAGGGAAATGTTCCAGAACAGGGCAGTAGTGACGGCTGCACAGCTCAGTAAAGTGTCCCCACACGCTCCGGTGCAGCCTGTGAGAGCATCGCTCTCAGGACGAAGGGCTGACCGCAGGAAGACTGAACGAGCACTGGGTCCTGGGCCCAGACGCTCAGCTGGGGACCCCGCCGTGGGGAAGTCACTGGGACTTGCTGAGCCTCCACCGAGACTAGCAGCAGCCCCAGGGCCTCACAGGGCGCAGCGCTCCCGGCCTCAGAGCCTACCCTCTGGTTCTCATCACCGCCTGTCACCAGATTTGCATGCAACGTTCCTTTCTTCTATTTTGTCTTTTTTAAAGGCAACTCTTGAATACATGTATTTAACATGCAGGGAACCAGTCCTGACTCCTTGATCTGGGACTTCCAGCCTCCAGAGTCTCGAGGCCATCCAGTTCCCTTGTTTACGCGCCCAGTGCGTGGGGTTTGATGATGGAAACTGACACCGAGGGCGTCACCACGTGCGGGGTGACATCAGCGGAAGAATCCGGTGGCGAGGGTCTGCCTGAGGACCATGGGAGAGCCCGGGCCCTCCCCGCCCCCTGCCTGCAGCCCCTCGCCCGCACCCTCTTGAGAGCGGAGCTGGTGCATCGCTTGCCAGAACTCATGGAAGTAGGTCTCCAGCTCATCATGCTGCAACAGGGAGGGCGGGTTGGGCATAGGCTTGGTGAAGTTGGCCACCATGGCCGCGATGGTGATCTGGCGCCTCCCATCCTGCTGCAGGCAGCCCAGCTGCAGGCCAAAGCAGGCCATGTGCCCGGACTTCCCTTCCCTGGGGAGGGATGCGGGTGAGGCCCCGCTTCCACAGAGGAGCCCCGGCCCACGGCCGACAGGTTCCCCCACGCATGCACCGAGGGTAGAGGTCCAGGTAGAACTTGCCGATGGATGACCTTGCCCGAGGCCGCGTCCCGGACCATGTAGAGCCTCACATCTTCGTCACACACGTTGGTGCCCTTCTCCAGGTCGAAGGTCAGCCCCAGCAGCTCCTGGGAGATGCCCAGCCGCCCTTGCGTGACCACCTGCATGGGGAAGGACTCATTGAGCAGGTACTGGTCCACGTGGTAGCGCGTCTCCTCCCCCTGGTTCATGTAGTAGCGCAGGTCCTAGACGTTGATGGGCCCGTCAAAGTGCAGGCCCCGCCTCTGACACTCAGCCTTCTTTAGCTCCAGGATCACGGCCGCTCCTGCTCCCAGAGGGGCTTTAGCTTCTGGGCCAGCTCATCTGCGGGCGGAGGGGAGAGGCTCGGCTATGTCCCTGTGGCAGCCCCCCAGCCGCACCCCACCCACGCCCCTCGAGGCAGAATGAAGGGTTGGGGAAGGCGACCCCCAAGGGCTGACACAGTGGGGTCTCAGGCAGCACCACGTCCAGTCAAGGTCCGCCTGACCCCCGTCCCCACTGGGACTCGGGGAGGCGGGGTTACCTAGGAAAGTGGCCACCACCTGGCTGGTCTTGGCCGCGTTCATCTCCAGCACGGGGTCGGCACGCGTGCTGAACCCCAGCAGGCGGGACTTCTGAGCCTGCAGCCTTACCAGCTCCCCGAGGATGGCGCAGTTCTCCTGGAACCCAGAGACGGCCAGCGCTGGGGACCGTGGGCCACGCCCTCCCCACAGGCCCCGGGCCAGGTCTCTGCGGGCGGGCAGGGCTCTCAGGCCACTGGCGGGCACAGCCAATCCCCCTCCCTCCTCCTCCTGGCCCGGATTTCTAGACACTTTGGTGCTGTCCTAACACGTGGTCTTTATGAACACAGGTCCTTTTGGAACCAGAAACGGCGTGAACCGTGATGAGCTCTAAGGCCAAGGGCAGGAAGAAATGCGACCAGCCTCTCCAGGAGCCACCCAGGGGCCTCCCCGGGCTCAACAGTACAAACTCGGCTGCCGTGCAGACAGCAGCTCATCCCCACGGCGCCCGAACACCCAGCCCCTGGACGGCGAGAGGCCTGTTGCTGCAGGTGGCCCGTGGCTGGCTGGTGAGGCCCGGCCCCAGGCGTACGTCACCTTCTCTGGGGCCACTTCTCCGGGTCTGCGGTGGGGTTCTCCTGGGAGCCCCCAGTCACCACAGGACCAACGTGGCCTGTCTGCAGCCCAAGAAGGTGGGGACACAGGACTGTCTCCCGTGCCCCCCGCATCACCCGCGAGGCCGAGCAAGCACCAGTGGTGTCTGCGGGGAAGATGAAGGGCTCGTGCACAGCCCCCATCTACTGAAGATGCTAAACGGGAGAAGCACAGTCTGCAGCCACACGCGGTATGGACCAAACGCAAGTGTCCTTGCAGGAACCGATGTCTGAATGTCAAGGCTGTACCCGGGCCACAGTGAGAAGGCCCAGACCCCACGCAAGGCACAGAGAGAGGATGGGGGAACATCTGCGAATCTGAGCTCATCGGGCATCACCCCAGAGGGAGAGGGAGAGAGCCAGAAGGAGATACGGAGGGAGAGGGAGAGAGAGGGAGGGAGAGACTTCTCTCCCTTCCCTGGGGGTTCTCTAGTGCAGCCAAGGCCAAAAACCACTGCATTTCGGGAGATGGGTCCTCGTGGAAAAGCTAAATAGTAGCTCATGGCATTATGGACACATATTAAAAAGGCCCCAAATCTTGGGGAGTCAGGGAGGGGAGCTGGCAGCTGCCTCGTAAACGAGGAGAGATTGGGCGTCAGAGGAGGTGCCTGTGCAGCCCGCCGCCGCCGCCCAGGGTCCCGCAAACTTCATCTCCCAGCTGTGGTCCAGGGCTGGAAGTCAGCAGGGAGGTCAGGCCGTCCAAGCATCAACGTTGACTTCAGGGCTGATCTAAAAGGCGCCTGGTGTTTGTTGAAGCAGAAAAAAGAGAAAGCAGTGGGCAGAGGATGGGAGGGGGAGGGAGCCCCCATCAGCCCTTCTCCCTGTCTCCCTCTCTGTGTCCCTCTCTCCCTCCCTCCCTCCCTCTACCTCCCTGCCTCTCACTCTCCCTCCATCTCTCCTCTGCCTCTCTCCCTCCCTCTCTCCCTGTCCCTCTTGCCCTGTCCTGTCCCTCTCTCCCTCCCTCCATCCCTGTCTCTCTTTCCCTGTCCCTCTCTCCCTCTCCCTCTTTCCCTCTCCCTCTATCCGTCCCCCCTCCCTCTCCCCATTTCCCTCTCCCTCTCTGCCTCCCTCTTTCCCTGTCCCTGTTTCCCTGCTCCGCTCTCCCTCTCCCTCTTTCCCTCTCCCTCTCTCCCTGTCCCCCTTTCCCTGTCCCTGTTTCCCTGTTCCGCTCTTCCTCTCCCTCTTTCCCTCTCCCTCTCTCCCTCCCTCTCTCCCTCTCGTGCTCCCTCTCCCTCTCCCTCCACCTCCTTCCCTCTCTGGAGAGGCAAGGAGGTGGAGGGAGAGGGACAGAGAGCAGGAGACAGAGAGCAGGAGACAGAGACAGAGAGACGGAGGAAGAGGCAGAGACAAGGGAGAGGGAGAGAGGGAGAGGGAGAGAGAGGGAGGAGAGAGGGAGAGAGAGAGAGGTCTCTTCCTCCCGTTCCCTCTCTCCTCCTTCTCTCCCTCTCTCCCTCTTCCCTCTCCCTCTCTCCCCCCTCCCTCTCCCCCTCTCCCTCCGTCTCTCCCTCTCCCTCCATCTCTCCCTCTCTGGGAGGGAGTGAGGGAGAGGGAGAGACGGAGAGAGAGGGAGAGACAGAGGGAGGGAGAGGGAGAGAGGAAGGGAAAGGGCGAGGGAGGGAGAGGGAAGGAGGGCGAGACGTCTCTCCCTCTCCCTCTCCCTCCACCTCCCTCTCTCCCTCTCCCTCCCTTCCTCTTCCTCTCCTAGAGGGAGGGAGGGAGAGGGAGAGACAGAGGGAGAGGAGAGGGAGGGAGCGAAGGAGAGGGGGAGTCGGAGAAGGAGGTAGGGAGAGGGAGAAGGAGAGAGGGTGCCTGCTTCCCTCTCTGTCTCCCTCCCTCCCTCTCCGTGTCCCTCTCTCCCCCCTCTCCCTCTCCCTCTGTCTCTCCCTCTCTGGGAGGGAGAGAGGGAGAAGGAGGGAAAGTGATGGAGGGAGGGAGAGGGAGAGAGGGTGAGGGAGAGAAGAAGAGAAGGAGGAGAGAGGGAGAGGGAGGGAGGAAGAGACCTCTCTCTCCCTTGCTCCCCCTTCCTTCTCCCTCTCCCTCTCTCCCTCTCCCTTGTCTCTGCCTCTCCCTCCGTCTCTCCCTCTCTGGGAGGGAGTGAAGGAGATGGAGAGACGGAGGGAGAGGGAAAGGGAGGAGAGGGAGGAAGGGAGAGGGATAGAGGGAGGGAGGGAGAGACGACTTTCCCTCCCTCCCTCTCTCCCTCTCCCTCCCTCCCTCTCTCCCTCTCCCTCCCTCCCTCTTCTCCCTCTTCTCCCTCTCTCCCTCTCCCTCCAAGAGGGAGAGGGAGAGAGGGATAAAGGGAGGGAGGGAGGGAGAGATGTCTTTCCCTCCCTCCCTCTATCCCTCTATCCCTCTCTCCCTCTCCCCCCCTTTCTCTCCCTCTCCCCCTCCCTCTCCAGAGAGGGAAGGAGGTGGAGGGAGAGGGAGAGGGAGGGAGAGGGAAAGAGGTAGAGGCACAGCGGAACAGGGAAACAAGGACAGGGAAACAGGCACGGAGAGAGGGGGAGGGAGAGAGGGAGAGAGGAGAGGGAAGAGGGAGAGGAAAGAGGGAGAGGAAAGAGGCAGAGGGAGAGAGGGAGAGGGAAGAGGGAGAGGAAGAGGGGAGAGGGAGAGAGGGAGAGGGGAGAGGGAGAGAGGGAGAGGAAAGAGAGAGAGGGAGAGGGAGGGAGAGGGAGAGAGGGAGGGAGAGAGGGAGGGAGAGAGGAAGAGACGGGGAGAGAGAGAGAGAGAGGGAGAGGGAAAGAGGTAGAGGGAGAGCGGAACAGGGAAAGAGGGACAGGGAGAGAGGGAGGCAGAGAGGGAGGAGAGGAAGCAGGGAGAAAACAGAGAAAGAACACACCATCTACATTTCTGTCAAATGACACCGGGGATCCTTACATAACCAGGAGAAAATTACAGAGCGAGGCTCTTTCTCAGCTGGAACTGGAACTGCAGACGGCGCCAAACACCGCCAGGCTGGCCACACATGTCCAGCCGCTGCCCCAGTCCCGTGCGTCCGGTCAACAGGGCTCTGAGTGTCTGCTCCAGGGAGCTGGGGTTCACCCTCTCACCCAGGAGGCCGGGCCAAGCCAGTAGGGCCCCGGGCTGGACACATAGGGGGAAGAGCATCCCCACAGGACAGCTTGTGCGAGCAGATGCAGCTGCCAGATTCTAGAGGCCTGGGATCACCCTATGGCCTGTGAAACCCAGGAGCCACGAGGGTCTTGCATCGTGATGCCTGTCCGTTGGACTGTCAAGTTTATGTAGGGAATCTTGGAAACAGTGGTAACAAGGCTGATTTGGAACGAGCTTTAGGCTATTATGGACCACTCTGAAGTGTGTGGGTTGCTAAAAACCCTCCCGGCTTCGCTCCTGTTGAACGTGAAGATCCCCGAGATGCAGCCGATGCTGTCCGAGAACTAGATGGGAGGACGCTATGTGGCTGCCGAGTAAGAGTGGACCTGTCGAATGGGGAAAAGAGAAGTCGAAATCGTGACCGCCTCCTTCTTGGGGTCGTCGCCCTCGAGATGATTACCGGAGGAGGAGTCCTTCACCTCGCCACACATGTCCGAGACGGAGAAGCTTCTCCCTCAGCCAGAGCAGGTCCCTTTCTAGATATAGGAGAAGAGAGAGATCCCTGTCCCAGGAGAGAAATCACAAGCCGTCCCGATCTTTCTCTAGGTCTCCTAGCCGATCTAGGTCAAATGAAAGGAAATAGAGGACCACTTTGCAAGAAGAGTGGTGTACAGGAAGTAACTTCATTTGACAGGAGTATGTACAGAAAATTCAAGTTCTGTTTGAGACTTCCGAAGCTTGGTGCACTTTTTAAATGTTTTAGCTGTTCACATTTGTTTGTCTCTTGGGACAGTGACACATAAAGGTGTCATTCTCTATGGTTTGAAATGGGTCCTGTGAGGCATGTAATATGAAGAATTGTTACCTTCCAATGTTCCCTTAAGCAAAATTGAATTTGCTTTGAATTTTTGGTCTTGCCTAGACGGATAATAAAACTCTGACTCCTGCCCAGCTAAAGTGTGATGTTTACTATTATGGAAACAACACTGGCAAACATTGAAAAGGCTTTCTGTAGCTGGGATATGGCATGCAGCTGTAGTTAAGCAAGCAGTCTTTAAAAGGTGCTGTGAACACAAGGCAGCAGGTAAAACTTAAAGCTGCACCCTTACCCTAGATTAGAGGTTTAAAAATTCCACTAGTCTTCACACCGGACAAGAGGTTGTCCAGTGACTTTAGAATCGAAGAAGTTTCAAGAAAGTTAGTTTACCTTTGATTTAGGGCATAAGTCCCCTGTGTGATTGCTGTACATGAATACAAAGCTCTTTGTAATATTACTTGGGAATTTGAGAGTATTCAAGACACCAATGTCCTGCCAGATTAAGAGTATATTGTAGAGCTGAACTTTGAGTTACTGTGCAGTTTTTTTTTTTCATGCTGTCATTTGTAATATGTTTTGTGACAATCCTTGGGATGAAAGTTTTGGTTCCAAAAGAAAAAAAAAAAGAATCCTCCTGCCAATGCAGGGGACGCGGGTTCGAGCCCTGGTCCGGGAAGATCCCACGTGCCGCAGATCAACTAAGCCCGTGGGCCACAACTACTGAGCCTGCGCTCTAGATCCTGGGAGCCACAACTACTGAGCCCCCATGCCACAACTACAGAACCCGGCACGTATAGAGCCCGTGCTCCGAAACGAAAGAAGGCACCGTAATGAGAGGCATGTGCCCGCAACGAAGAGGGGCCCCTGCTCGCCGCAACTAGAGAAAGCCCGCGTGCAGCAACGAAGACCCAACGCAGCCAAAAATTAATTAATTAATTAATTTTTAAAAGAAGACCGCCATTGGGATGGCTGGGGGATAGCTCCACGCTCTGCTTCCCGAGGGGGGCCTGCACCCGGGGACTCAGGAGGCGCCCTCGCTCCTGGCGATGCGTCCAGAAGCCCCAGCGCAGGAAAAGCACACATGGCATCCACTCAGGGAGGCCGGGCCCGGGGAGCACACGGGGTCTCCCTGGTACTATTCTTGCCACTTCCCTACAGGTGTGAAGTTTTCAAACTAAAGCATTCGGGGGCTTCCCTGGTGGCGCAGTGTTTGAGAATCTGCCTGCCAATGCAGGGCACACGGGTTCGAGCCCTGGTCTGGGAAGATCCCACATGCCGTGAAGCGGCTGGGCCCCTGAGCCACCATTGCTGAGCTTGCGCGTCTGGAGCCTGTGCTCCGCAACAAGAGAGGCCCGCGCACCGCGATGAAGAGTGGCCCCCGCTTGCCACAACTAGAGAAAGCCCTCGCACAGAAACGAAGACCCAACACAGCCATAAATAAATAAATAAATAAATAATGTTAGCTGTTAAAAAAAAAAATTTAGACTTCAAAATAAAGCATTCGGGGAAGAGGGCAGAAGCTGAAAAAGCCGCCCAGGCCCCAGCCCTTCAAGACCCCACGCCGGGTCAGGTGCAGGAGGACCCTGTGAGATTAAAGAAACATCACAGAGAGCAGGGGCGGGGCGGGGTCTCGAGGGACAACCTCCTTCGGGGCAGAATCTCGGTAGACAGACCGCCACCTTCCCCTAGGAAGGATCCAGAACCTTGGGACCCAAACACTCTGAGCGCCTCAGGAGAAGAAGGCCTTCCCGGGGGCAGGGCACACAGACGCCTCTCGACCACCCCGCGGGGCCCACACGCACCCAGCTCCTCGCGTGTGAATGGCAGGAAGGTCACGTCCCCGTTCAGGTTCTTGTTGAAGTCGATGCACAGGAGACTCAGCTTATTTTTTTTTATTTTTTAAAACTTAAAAAATTAATTAATTAATTTATTTATTTGTGACTGCATTGGGTCTTCGTTGCTGCACACGGGCTTTCTCCAGTTGCGGCGAGCAGGTTTCTCATTGTAGTGGCTTCTCTTGTTGCGGAGCATGGGCTCTAGGCGCACGGGCTTCAGCAGTTGTGGCAAACAGGCTCAGTAATTGTGGCTCACGGGCTCTAGAGCGCTGGGTCAATAGTTGCGGCGCACGGGCTTAGCTGCTCCGTGGCATGTGGGATCTTCCCGGACCAGGGCTCAAACCCATGTCTCCAGCATGGGCAGGCGGATTCTTAACCGCTGCGCTAACAGGGAAGTCCTCAGCTTCTTCTTGATGCTCTTGATTTTCTGAAGGAAGAAGACGGCTGTAAAATCAGGGGGCGGGAGCACGGAGGGGGGTTCAAGGAGAAGAGGCGGATGAGGCGGACGAGAGGAGGGAGATGGGAAAGAAAGGGCCTCGGGTCCTAACTGTTAGGACCCTCCTCAGGAGTTACCCCAAGGTGATAGCCTAAGCTTCAGCCATTTCAACGGAGCTAAGTTTCTGTCCCTTCAGGGTCTATCTGGTTCGCAGAAACAGGTAGAAACGGACCAGCCTGGGGGAGGGAGCGACGTGGGGCGCGGAGGAAGGTGCCGGTTCCCCGGGGCCCCTGCCGGGCCAGCAGCAGGCGGGGTGCCTCGAGGACCTGCCCAGGCTGCGCCCCCTGCCCAGCCCAGGACTCAGCGCGCCCGGCCCCGCTCCCGGGCTGAGCAGACGTGCCTGTCCGAGGACAGGAGGGGCGCTGGGGGAGCGTGCCCGCTGGCTCTGCCAGGCGCACGGGCTCGTCGGGCACGCCTGGCTCAGAAGCAGCCTGAGGGACACCGGGCCTCTGCGGGCAGCAGGCGCCGTGCCGGGCACTGGCCTCCCTGCAGCCTCACGGCCCCACCGGCCACGACTGGGCAGGAGCACAGGACGCCCTGGGAGGGTGGGGCGGCACTCAGGACCCCGCCCCGCGCCAGCAGGCCGCCTCTCCTGGGCGCCCCCCTCCACGGGCGTCCCCGTGGTCCCTCGGGCCAGTGGTTCTCAAGTGTCAAGGCGGTCTGCGCAGCCCCACTGTCCACACCCTCACCTCCCCCAGCCTCGAAGCTCCATGTGCCCGCCGCTCCGGTGGACTCCGGGGCCCACGTGCCCGGGCCCCACCCTGGATGCCGGAGTCCCACAGTCCTCTGAGTCCCGCTTTCCTCCACCGCAAGGCACAGCACCGGCCGAAGCGGGACAGCGTTTGTGTTGAGGAATAAGAACTGTCGCTGAGCCCTGGGTCGGGCCTGGTACCCGCGTTCACCGTGTCTGTCACTTTCTGACGCAAACCAGCCAGCGCAGGGCTGCACCCCAGCCCCTTCTGTACGGGGCTCCCACACTCGGGGCCACCGTCCCCCTGCCCTCATCACCCCGGAGAGGCCCGGAGCCCTGGGCTCATTCTAGCCAATCCTGAGCCTGCTCCTTCCCGGGGACCCACACCTCAGGCTCCAGTCCCCAGCCACCCCTCCCCTCATTCCTGCCGAACCCTCGTGCTCCTGGGAGGCCCTAGGTGACAAGGCGTGCCCCTGCCCAGCACCATGAGTGACAAGCTCTTTCCGCACCTGCTGGCCTCACTGTTCTCTGTCCTCCACACAAACCGACTCGGTCAGCCCTCACGACCACCTGTGAGGGGGTCCTCGGGTCACGCACGTTGCAGATGGTGAACAGGGACAATGGGGTCCAGTGACCGGCCTCCGGGGACACAGCCAGTTGGTGGCAGAGCTGGGTCTGATCCCGGCCATCAAGATGCGTGTAGCCACGGCGCCCCACGCCACGCACTGAGGTGACGCGCTCGACCATGGGTGGCTCGCAGTGCCCGCCCCCCTCCCCACCCCACGGGGCTGCCTCCCGGGAGGGGCTGGGCTGCCCATCGCCCGCCTGTCCAGGGTGCCGCAGGGACCCCATCCTGCTGGACCAGGAGTGGGAAGAGCTGGGGGCTCTGTGGGTCCACGCTAGGGGCAGAGGGGTGTCAGGCAGCTGGGAGGACCTGAAGGGACAGGCCCCCCGGGGGGGGCCCCACTGGGAACCCGCACGGCCGCAGGGCTCAGCCAAGAGAGGAGGGAGGGGGTGAAGGCGGACGCCATGCTCTTCAGCCTCCCGTCGTCCCCCAGCCTCCGTGCCCAGCAGGAGCCGCGCTGTGAATTACGGGAGAAAGAGGTCGGGTCTTGGCCCCCAGTCCTGGCACACAGCTCCTAAACCTAAAGCCACAGGCCGGGTTGCATCTTACGGCCCCCCTGCCTGCCCACCTCCTGCGAGGGGAGAGGGCCAGGGGTTGCAACGTGAATCCGTTGCCCATGGCCCCCGCTGTAATCGTGCTCATGGAACAAAATCTCGGTAAACACGGGGTTCAGAGAGCTGCGGGGTGGGTGCTTGCAGGCGGACTGGAAGCCCCGCGCCCCGCGCCCCGCCCCACGCCTCCCCACCTCCTCCTTCCACCTGGCTGTTCCTTTCAAATAGCCCGGTGCTCTAGTCCGTGGACTGGGGGCCTGTGTTCTGGGGGCCCGCGCTAGCCAACGAACGGAACTCGGGCTGGGGGCGTGGGAACTCCTGACACAGCCTGTCGGCCACAAGCGCAGAGGACGACGTGGACCTGTGGCTGGCGTGGGCCGAGCCCTGACCTGCGGGCTCTGACTCCGGGTAGATGGAGTCCGAACTGAAGAACTGCAGAAACCCGGCAGTCCCAGCGCTGCTGCTGCGGGAGCCCCACGGGCCTGGCGTCGGGACGGAAGCTCTGTGGGAGCCGGGGCTGAGGGTGGAGTAGGCTGGGAGGAGGGGGTCCTTCCTTGAGACCCTCCCACCAAAGCCACGGGGGGCGGGGGACCCGGATGAGGCGGGGGTGGGGCGCGACGCAGGGAGGGGCCCACGCCGCCCGTGCTCTGGGGAAGCCCTGTGACCCTGAGGACGGAGGGCACAGCAGGTGCAGAGGGAGCGCTGGTCCACGTGGACCTTCCCTCCTGGGGTTGAGGCGGCAGAGAGATGGGCAGAGGCCGGCACTCGGGGCTCCGGCCAGGCGCTCCCCTACCGCGAAACTTCCTCAAAAAGCAGCCGTCGCAGGACTCGGCAACCGCAGTCATGGGCACTTACCCCGGGGAAATGGAGGCTGAAGTCCACGCAGAAGCTGTACACAAACGCTCGCCTGACTGGGAAGAGCCCCAGACCGAAAGCCGCCGGGGGCCTTCCCAGGGCAACGGATGACAGGGGCAGTCGTGTCAACGTCAGGATCCTGCTGGGACGCGGACTTGACTTTCACAATAGATGACATTGGGGAAAAGTGGGCAATGGCGGTTCGCTTTCTAGGGAGCTGGCCAACTCCTTTCCAGAGGGGCTGCACCGTCTTCCGCTCCCTCCAGCGACGACGCCCCTGTTCTGTGCTGCCTCGCCAGCACTGGGCACCGGCTCCAGGTTCTGCTGGGAGCAGAGCTTAGGTTTTCTAGTTCTAGGAGAAGCTCCAGAGTGACTCGCTAAGGCCATTAGCGAGTAATTATTTCCCAATGAGTGGCTATTTCCAGTTAAAACCAAAAGCCACCTAATTATTGCTTTTCCCATAAAATTAAATATGAAATCTACATTATGTAATTGTACACTTAGTTCCCCCTTTGTGTATTCTAATTTCTTCCTGAGAAACCTAAGATGCCATCTGGCAGACTGCCCACAGTGGCTACGATTTGGGCAGCAGCAAAGGTCAACTTTAAACATTTTGCATCTAAAGTGGCTTTGGAGACCTTTGGATAGAAAGTACAGTCTGAGCCATTTTACAAAATGTGCGACCATTTTACAAAACAGCTTGACAGTTCCTGCAAGTATTAAACATAGAGTTACCCTATGACCCAGCAGTTCCACTACTAAATATATACCTAAGAGAAATAGAAACTTATGTCTGCACAAAAGCTTGTACGTGAATGTTCATAGAAGCATATTTCTAAAAACAAAAGGTGGAAAAAATTCAAATGTCAATCTGACAAATGAATAAACAAAATGTGGAATATCCGTACGATAGAATAGCATTCAGCTATAAAAAGGAATGAAATATTGATCCATGTTACAACATGGATGAACCATGAAAGCATTCTGTAAAGAAAAGCAGCCACTCTCAAAAGATCACATATTGTATGGTCCCATTTATATGAAATGCCCATAATACCAAATCTGTAGAGACAGAAAGGAGATTAGTGGTTGCCTATATTCCTATATTATATATCATGTACAATTATTAAGTAGATGCAGTGACCATGTTTCAGTTTGCTTGGGACAATTCTAGTCTATATTTGTTTTCCTGGGGTAATTTCAAAAATGTGTTGATTTAGATTATACATATGGCTATCTAAGGTGAATGGTGGCAGTAGTATAAGTCTGAGGGTACGTTGGTTCATACATGGTTTTTCCCAATATTTTTAGGTTGTGTACCACAGGATAATAGGAGCTGAATGTAAAGTATACTAACACACTTGAATACCCCAAGTCAAAGAGTAAATAATATATTTAATGTGATTTTCATTCACCTGAATTTCTTTGTCTTGGCTTAGTTTGCCTAAATGTTCTTTCTTGAAAGTGCTGTAACAGGGTTCTCTTTTCTTTTAAAAGTTAAGACATATTTCTTTATTTGTAGTGTTCTGATTAGAGTTGCTTAAGTTTTGAGTGGAATGTCCCCAGTCCTATTTTTTCCCTAAGTCCTATTATTTTTAATGTGCTATTTTGCAGAATGTGAGGTTCGTCGGGATGCCTTTATTGTGTTATAGCACAATTGTCTATGCCGTAAACATTGCATAAACCTTGATTTCCATAGTGTAAACGGTATTTACTATATGACTATAGGAATATAAGACTTCAGTGGTATTGGCATAATAACTGCTTTTCCACCTTCTACCACAAGAACCCTTCTTACTGTGGGTAGGATATAGTAGCAACACAAGAGCTAACAACTATTTCAGAGCTGCTCAGTTTAGAGTGTTTGGTGGGGAGTTGGAGGCTAAAAGGGTGCTATTCAGAATGCATCCTGAGTTCTTGATAACCAGCAGACAAATAGAACATTTTAGTTAGAGAATGCTTACAAAGCTCTTTCTGAAAATTGAATGTATTAGTTTCTTTCAAACATTTTAAATGTAGTAAATAAAATATGCTATGTCTGTGACATTTGATGTGTGAAGTGCTATGGTAGAAATAGATCAGTAAAGACATAGATCCTACCAACCAGGAGTTACTGATCTCATTATTAAGACTCACATCCAAATTAATTAGCTAAGAAAATCTACTGAGTTGAATTGGCCATGAAGATTGTTTTAATAATGTAAACGATAATTAATTTTTAATCTTTGTAATTTAAGATATTTAAATTTCATATTTGCGTCAACTCACTGCAAAATAGTCCTATTCCTAGGAGGGAAACAAAACTTTTGTGGAAACACTATGTGATGCAGACTGCATGCCTGCTACTTCTTGTCTGCCGGCAGACAACAAAATCAGTGAATTTAAAAAGTAAGATTTCACTGGGGAAACCAAGATAGGACAAAGTTTGAGGTTTTTTTTCCTGGGCATGTATTTTCATGATTGTGATTTTATGTATGTCTAGTAAAATTATTCCAGAGTAAGAGTTACTTAATGACAGCTTGCAAAGAGCAGTATAATTTCCAGGGGCCGTTTGACTCATTTTGTGAACCTTTTATCAGGTCATGCCAAAAAATACTCACCAACTTAGTTAGGGAGAGCTCTTACTGTATTTCAGTCCTTTGAAATGGTTCTTGAGGTCGGTGCTAAGCAAGGAATCTAGTTACTTGATAATAGCTACTTAAGTATAACCTTCAGGATATAGAGGATCTACTTAAATGTCTACTTACTTTATGAAGTAATTTTGAAAAATATTGATTCTTGTCCATGCTAACATTTTATGAATTAATTTTATTCATTATTCTTCACATATACCTTGACATACATGTCTTTAACACAATGTTTTGGGTCATTAGCACAGCTTGCCAAAATACCTCTTTCTTTCAGTTTAAGATTAGTGAGATAAAGTACTTTCACAGCTGTCTATAATGATTGTACCTAAAGCCACAAACACCTCTTCTTATAGCTTAAGACAGTTGGGGTTTTCATTTTTCCTCTATGTAGCTATCTATTCTTGATTGCTACAGTGAAATCATTTACTAAGTAGTTTAAAATGTGCTCTTTGAAAGGTTTCTTTATAATAACGTCCATCCAGCATTTAGAATTGAAGACTGGGAATAAATTTTTAACCTTGTTATATTTCTTTGCCTTAAAAAAATTATCATGTGAATTTTGTATATATTTATATCTTAGTCTTGCACTGTTTTGGACTAATGTGTGTTCCCCAAACAAGGAAGCATGACAAGGTGATTGCCTGTTTTCTGAAGCATTTTTTGGTGTGGGTGGAGGAGGGTAAACATTGCTTTACCCTTTATTTGGTTGTAGAGTCTATTTGGCTTCTATATATAAATTCGGATTTTTAGGACTCATTTCTATGCAAAATACAATTAATTTTAAAATTAAAAGGCATCTTTTTGTAAGTTCATTGAGATTGATAATACAAATGTTCTAAAGCCTCACCTACGAAAAGGGTTACCATTTTTTCTAGTTTCAGGATTTAAAAATTGAGTGAAAGTCACAAGCGAGCAGAAGTAGTGTCTTTATTCTTATTACATGGCATAAAAAATGTACGTCCTTTTAAATACTATCTCGACTCAAATAAAGTAAAATTAATAGATAAAGAAAAGTATTTTTTATAATAGGTAGCAGTGACCTGTTCCAGTTATTACTGAAATTTATCAAATATGGCTCATAAATACTTAGGAATTTAAGTGAGCAAGTATCTAGTGTCCTAAGGTTGCTGCTGCTCACCATTGTTTGATATGCCAAGAATATTCTTTTTTTTAGATCTTACCCAAATATTGGAAATTATTCATTCAGCAATTATTTCATTGAGTACCTATTGTGTTCTTAGAGCTTTGGTTACATGAGTCACTGAAATATAATAATTTTTCCTACCTTGGGACATTGTAAAGACTTTGGCATTGCTTTAAGTGAAATGGGAGCCATTGGCCAGTTTTTAACAAAAGAGTCATAAATCTTATTTACATTTTAAAAGGAATTGGAATACTTAGAAATCTGACTTTTAATTATTTGTGCTTGATTAAGTTTTAGGTTTTATATATATATTATTTATTTATATATATATAAAACCTAAAACATATATAATTTAGATAGGGTTCAATCATTTATTTGGATGACAGTCTATCCCCTCCTCTGTTGCTGTCCATTGTAGAGTATTATCTCTGAGCAGTGGAGCCAGGGAGACAGTGAAGATAGTAAAGGCAAGGCTCTGTACGTTCCTCTGAGAAGAAATACAGGAGGAAGAAGAGCTTTCTCTTCTTGGAGATGGGGAAAAGAGTACAGAAAGATATCAATTTAAGATATGTTTCATTGAGGTGTCTATAGCACATCCAGGAAGAGATATCAAACAGTTTAGATAAAATAGAACTGAAGCTCAGCAGAGAAGTCTATTTGGGAGAGATAAGTATTTGAAAATTATCAGTGGAAACTGATATTTTAAATTATCAGTTAAAACGTGTTTATGGATGACGTTACCTTGTTAACTTACCTAACTTAAACATAACTTAAACAGACAAAAAGACTCAAGATGAAACGAAGGGGACATATTAGTATTTAAATGAGTTAGTCCAGGAAGAGAAGCTCAGAAGGGCGTGGTTATAAAATACTTGAGATGGTGGGCACATTTATTTGTGAATTGGTCGGGAAGGAAATGATCCAGAAGGGAACGGATAGACTGAACGAAAGAGGAAAGGTTTAGGATCCTAGAATGCAGTTAAATAAGATTTAATAGATAATAACAAAATGATAGAATTATAGAGGCTAGATATTAAAACGTAAAACTTCAGAGTTCGAAAAAGGTGTAAATGTTCAATGTATAACCATGAGAATAGGTTATCATTGATTAGGTGATGTTTAAGATCCTTTCCACCTTCAGAAATTTAGGATTCTTAGAATGGAGCATTCATTTTTTTGTTGTTGTTAAATATAAAAGAAATATTGATACTAGAAATCTTTCTTTTTAATTGACTTTTTTACCAACAAGAATACTAAGTATTTCCACCAGTTCTTTTCAATTACCACTATCAATCTAGAGCCTTGGAACGTTTTTCAGTTGGTATAGCAAGCAAATGATTGCTATACCGATAGCCAGATATGTTTATTCACCTGGCTGTCAGAAGATACAGTGGATGTCATAGTTCAGCATCTTTTCTTCCAGGGAAACTGAATCCCAGTTCTCTACTGGCCAAGTAGCTTTGTGAATATGTGAATTTCTATCTTAACTTTTATCAGTCTTGAAGATGGTAGGCCCCAACAAAGACATATTTTAGTTGGGTTTTAATTTCCTGGTACTTCTCAGTGGTTTGAGTACTCTTTGTGTGTATGTGTGTGTGTTTAAAAGGCACAGACTATTAAATGTAGAAAAACCTTGACTTAGAGGTTTAAGTTTTCCCTACATCTTAATAATTTAGCATTATTTTTCTGTTCTTATGATAAGTTTTTACATCTTTATGACCAGATGAGGTATCTATCTACACATAGCCTTAGATTTTACTTTAATTGTACCACTTAGATATCACAAACCTGCATCCCTCTATTGTCTAATTTTAACCATGTGATATTTTTAAAATTCTGAAATTAATTTCCCAAAGATTACTCTATGCACATAAAATACATACATTTTATATTTATGATAAAGAAGGTGGATTTGTTTTTAACTCCTTAACAGCGCATTTTCACCTTCTGTGGACATAATAACTTGGTGCATAACTGTTGGCACTAAACCTCCCAACAGTAACTCTGTAATGAGGATGCCATTCATGTGCACTTCTGAGGGGGTTTCTTTTTCACACAGCTGCTTCCAAACAAAAGTCCAGCAGCCATTTGCCAGCAAACAGCCAGGATGTACAGGGTTACATCACCAATCAGTCTCCAGAGAGCATTGTAGAAGAGGCTCAGGGCAAGTTAACAGAACTGGAACAGAGAATAAAAGAAGCCATAGAAAAGAATGCACAGCTGCAGTCCTTGGAACTGGCTCATGCTGACCAACTTGCCAAGGAGAAGATCGAGGAGCTGAGCAAAACAAGGGAGGAGCAAATTCAGAAGAAACAAAAGATTTTGGAGGAACTACAGAAAGTAGAACGAGAATTACAACTGAAAACTCAGCAGCAGCTAAAAAAGCAGTATCTAGAGGTTAAAGCTCAAAGAATTCAACTTCAGCAGCAGTAGCAACAGTCTTGCCAACATCTGGGACTGCTAACTCCTGTTGGGGTTGGAGAACAGCTTTCCGGGGGAGACTATGCACGGTTACAGCAAGTGGATCCCATTCTGCTTAAAGATGAACCCCAGCAAACTGCTGCTCAGATGGGTTTTGCACCAGTCTAGCCTCTGGCCATGCCTCAAGCTTTGCCTCTGGCGGCAGGTCCCTTGCCTCCAGGGTCCGTCGCAAATCTTACAGAACTGCAAGGAGTGATAGTTGGACAGCCAGTACTGGGCCAAGCACAGTTGGCAGGGCTGGGGCAAGGAATTCTGACAGAAACACAACAAGGGTTAATGGTAGCCAGCCCTGCTCAGACCCTCAATGACACGCTGGATGACATCATGGCAGGTGGGTTATATTGTTATGAGCAGGTATCAAATATGATTTGCTTAAGGCGAATAAGAGTGTGCCAGAATTTTTTGCCATTACCCAACTTGAGAACTATTTCTGGACTCTTGAACCATGTATATCTTTAGAAATATTAGTTCAATCTCAGACGTTCTCAGATGGATACAGGTCAAATGAAAGATTAACTCATTCAATGCAAGAGGCTGAAACTTTCTGACTTAGGTGGGTAGGCTGGGAATCTAGGTTTTTCAGTAGTCAGGTTGATGTTTGATTTTTTTGTTTGTTTTTGTGTTTTCCCTTTAAGTTCAGAATACTGATAGAATTTTGGCTTTTTTGCTTCTGTGTTCACACCAGTAAACCGGGAAATTGATAGAAGTTGAAGTGCAAAACTAGTAGAATATATCAGAAAGCTTATCTGTGAACAGAAATACTTTATATTGTAATGGATCAGACTTCAAACCTGATGGATATTTAAAAGAAACAAAAAACGTAAATACTTTTACAACAATAATAAAGTTCCAAACCAAATAAGGTTTGATTATACTGTAAGTCAGTGATTTATCCCCTGTGAATGTTAATGTGTAGTTTCTTTCTAATTGTATTATGATGCCCTTTTCTATTGATCTGGATCCCTAAGGATTCAAATAGTGTGTTTTGTTTTGTTTTGTTTTGTTTCCTCCTTTGTTCCTCCTTTGGCTTTTAAGTGGACTTAAAAATGTATAATTATAGAATGAGTGTTGCTATAATGTATAGTGTATGTTTGTGCCTGAACTAAGGATTTCATGTAAAATAGATTTCTTAATTGACAATTGTGTTTATAATTGTTACGATAAGGTCTATTTCAGTTTTGTTCTTGGTAGGAGCATAACCTCTTTTGCCTGGTTTCAGATCCAGTTGTGAATCGTGATTGTTTTCTGTCTGATGTAGTTGATAACTACGTTGGTAACATACATCCACACTACTGTTGATCATTCAAAGATTAATGCCCAGACTCTAGTGCTATAGCATTTTGAATAAGGGGGAAAAAGGATTGATGTTCACATGTCAACTCCAGAAGTGAGTTGATGAGGGAATAAAGTACCCCTCAACTGCTACCACCTTTGGAATTCTCCCATCTCAAGTACTGACCTAATTAGCCCCTTCTTAATTTGCTTATTTTGGTGAAAATAATATCATGGCAAAATTATACTTAGAAGAACTAACAGTAATCTATATTTGAAGGCTGATTGCATGCATACATTTATTTCTACCCTAATGTTTTAATTTTGTCCTCCTAAGTCAGTGTGATTGCTAGATTGATTGGTGAGCATTTTATGCCCTTCAGAATAATTCCATATGTGAGAAACTGTTTCTGTGTGAGGATCAAATTTTTATATATATATGCTGTCATACTGAGGGCCACCCCCTGTCTGCAGTTAATAAAAGAATAGGAAGTATTTTAAATATTCAATAACGAATGTCCCCAAACAGTGATATTACTTTCATTAGTTCTAGAAAATAAGGTGTGAAATTGGCAGGTAAAAGACACATTTTCTCCTTCTGAACTTGACTATCTTAACTTTTATTCCTTTTCTGAGTAAGAAGATAAAATGGGTAACCATTTGTATATATATTTAATTTTAATTCATAAAAATATTTTTGTTTGCAGGGTTATTTTGAATTAAGGTTTTGTGATTACATACCATAAGAGGGGAATTTGTTTTTCATATGGTTGATTGTTTAGCAAATGGGTTACTCTCAATATATATTTAAATTTTGGTCTGTTGTTCAGTGTCAGAAATAACCAGGACAATGAGTTATTAGTGCTATGGCAGTCTACCTGTAGATATTTTGTTTTTAAAGATATTTAAATATTTTCTGACAACTGTTTCTTGCTGTTACCTAACAATGTTTCATCCTCATTAAGTACAGTTATTTTGTTCAACAGCAGTCAGTGGAAGAGCATCTGCAATGTCAAACACTCCTACCCACGGTATCGCTGCTTCCATTTCCCAACCTCAGACTCCAACTCCAAGTCCTATCATCTCTCCTTCAGCCATGCTTCCTATCTACCCTGCCATTGATACTGATGCACAGGCAAGCTCCAAACTCAGGAGTGATAGTTTTTAACTGGAATGATATCATCATTAGAAACATTAATCAGTTATTTAAATCATCTTAGACTGCTTTGTCTCTGGGCAAAGACCTGAGCCACAGTTATAAATTAGAATCCACATTTAAAGAAATAAAATGCCAAATACAGATTATTAGTGATAATTATTGTGAAGATCTGGTTTCTGATGGCATCAAGTAATCTTGTTTTCTTAAACTTTAGTTTCAAAAAGGATGTAAAAAGAGAGAACTTATTTAAGATTATGTATTTTCTTCTAAACTTAAATTAGAAGATGTGTTTTAAAATTCATATTGGATTCCATTTATATAGCATATATACTCAGTTGCATTTATATTGTCTTTGAAAATTCTGATCTTGCTGACTGAAATATGTAGTAAGTCTATGTGTCTGTTTCTATAACACTGTTAAGTTTTAAAAAAAAGTTTTTTCAAAGAATTAGTTTACCATGAAATGTCAGAGCAAAGTGAGGTTGGAAAAGAGAAGGTAGCTTGTGTTTTGTCCTGAAGAAATGCCAAGCAGCCTAGCTTAGAAGACTGCTGAATGAGGTAAGGGTATATGGCTTTCTTCAGGACTGAGAAATGTTTGCAGTTTATTTAGTTTTGTGTTTTGATTAATGCCTGATGGAGAGACTAGTGTGAGGGTGGTGGTGTACATTATAAAACTTGCAGTTTTATAAATGATCACTTCTTTATAAGCATCAATTTTAGGGAGGGGGGATGGAGGGAGAGAGAGAGAGAGAGAGTGTGTGTGTGTGTGTGTGTGTGTGTGTGTGCGTGTGTGTGTGTGTGTGTGTGTGTGTGTGTGTGTGTTTGTATTATTGCATCCTTAAGGGCCTATACTATTAAGCTATTGAAATAAAGCCTCCTTTTCATTAAGATGTTTCTTGGTAATACTATGAAAAAGGAATTTCATTTCTGTTCTTCCTTGCTTCCCGTATTTTATATGAGCTAACTTTTTTGAGCACCTAAAATAGTTAGGGGCTTTTTTTAAGGAATAACTTTATTCAATCTTCAGAGTACACATATAAGGTAGCTCCTCTTAAACACCCATTTTCCTGATGAAGAAACCCAGGCTAAGAGAGAGATTAAGCATTTGGCTTACAATCACTTCATTTAACTAAGAAATGGTGGGGCTGGGAGTCAAACTTAGGTTGGTTTGACTTCAAAGGCACCCTTCCAAATACCATACTATAGAGCTTCATTTTTAGTCTCATAAAAAACATTAGACATTCATTTGGTGAACCACAATGGTTTACATTTCATATTGATAGCATTATAGAATTGGATTGAACTTTTTATTGAATTTGCATTATTTTCCTCTAATCTGTTTTGCTCTGAGTCTGTTAATGTTTTAACCAGAAGTATATTTTCTAATTTTGTGGGATCAAGAATTGATCCATAAGCAAACGTAAAACTTCACCAAAATATACAGGGTTTCTTTCTTTTTTCTTTCTTTTAATGCTTTAAAATAAAACAGCCACAGGGACTTCCCTGGCGGTCCAGTGGTTAAGACTCTGCACTTTCACTGCAGTGGGGCAGGTTCGATCCCTGGTTGGGGAACTATGATCCTGCGTGCTGCAAGGTGCAGCCAAAATTAAATCAATCAATCAATCAGCTACAGAAAAGGTTCCATCAAGTATGATCATGATTTTATTGAATTTGAGATTATCATGATAATGAAATTTTACCTGACTATACCACTCAACCAACCATAAATTAATTTCTGAGAAGTTACATATAAATACTTTTAAAAAGTTAATTTGAAAAAATGATGTACATTTTAAATGTAGTAGACATACTTATGTAAAAAGATTTGACTATGGCTCCTTAAAAGTCTGCTTCTTTATCCGGTCTTTACATTGAGGCTTTTCAGTTGGGTTAGCCTAATATGAGTTGCAATACTTTTCATGGAGTTTACCATAATTGCATAGTTAGAAATTAGAAATTTCCTGTTTTGGAACACATAATACAAAATAATGATTTGGAAATAATTGTTCACCATTTTTTCTTTAACCTTCAGTGTTAGTTTTTTTAACTTACTAGTTTTTATGACACCAAGAAGGTACTTAAAGTGATAAATACAAAGATTCTTTTATGCTTCATCCACCTGAAGTTTTTTCTAGATTCTCAATACAAATTCCATGAGATTTTACGTAATGGATATTTTGGTTTATGTGTGACAATACTGTGCCATTACAGACAGGTGATATGATGAAAAAGTTCATACTAAGATTCTTCCTCTATTTTGAAAGATTAAAAATCCTCTAATAATTGGATCTTTCATTTGTTTATTTAACAAAACTTAACATGTACATTCTTAACTCTTTACAGATACTTACTTCTTTAACTTAATCTCTGTAACAATCGCATGAAGTAGGTACTGTTACTATTACCATTTTACAGGTAAGGAAAGAGGCCTTGCCTAACAGCCAATTTTTAGTGGAGCCAGCTTTCAAACAAACGGAAAAAAGACTCTGGGTCTAAAATCGAGAAAATGGGTCTGCCTAGATAGCAAAGGGTCATGTGTGTTTAATCTTTACATCTGTTTAGCATATTTCCTTGGCCATACGGCATATTTACCGCAAATCTTAACTTAAGGAAAGACAAAAGAAGTGTGATTTTTTAATGCCTCAGTGTGTAAGTCTCTTTTTTAAAATGCTAATGATTCTTGAAAAATGGTCCTTTAGTTGATCATTATAGTAGGGAACTAACATTTTAAACAAGGATTAGCTGGAATCATATGTGTAATTTCTGGCCCTTAAAGAATGCTGACGATAAGAGTTTGCATTCTTTATAACATTCCTCAAATCTTATGTTCTATAACTAGAAATCACCCTTGGTTTGTGTGCCACAGGCTCTCCCCCTCTCATGTAATGGTTTTATTGAATTAAGTTTGTCTGGATACTATCAAAACTTTTAAGATTAATACTACACACTGTGCTGTTACCAAAATTTATTTTAGGAAACATCAATAAATGATAGTTTGAAGTAATTATTTGGGACTGTTTTACTATACATTCTGATAACATAGCTCTAATCTCTATTTTTATTTTGCTTGAGTGGTGTAATACAACTTATACCTGGGTACTCTAGATATGGAAATTAGGAATCACATATAGATTTTTAAGAACTGTGGTTTTATATGAAACAATAAATCTGGTTGAAGGTTAGAGTTGAATCCCCTGAATTAATTAAATATTTTCTGTATTTTATAGTGTGAACTTTTTATTAACTCTACTAGCCACTAAAAGTGAGAAAGAATTAGTTGTTCTGTTCATAGGTTCTAAAACCTGTGTTCTGGCATGAACTGAACTTGTGTTCTAGTTCTGAACTGCTTGACATTTTATTCTCATATTTCTAAAGGCTCTCCTTGCATTTGGAGTAACTTATTCTAGCACATCTCAAGAATGAGAAAAATAAATACCTCCTCATGTAATTTTGCTTTTTTTTTCCTGTTTTTAATAATTAACATGTATCCATTATCTTTTTTTTTTTTAAAGATAGTAGTCATCTTTTCTTTTTTAAATTTATTTATTTATTTATTTAATTTTGGCTGTGTTGGGTCTTCGTTTTTCTGCGAGGGCTTTCTCTAGTTGCGGCAAGCGGGGGCCACTCTTCATCGCGGTGCGCGGGCCTCTCACTGTCGCGGCCTCTATTGTTGCGGAGCACAGGCTCAGTAGTTGTGGATCACGGGCCCAGTTGCTCCGCGGCATGTGGGATCTTCCCAGACCAGGGCTCGAACCCGTGTCCCCTGCATTGGCAGGCGGATTCTCAACCACTGTGCCACCAGGGAAGCCCTCCATCATCTTTTAAAGAAGGTAGATGTTAAATTTAACCTACATATCAAGACTGAAATTGTAGAGTATGTAAAATTATGTTTTACCTTTAATGGTATAAATATCATTGGTATTTCTCTTTTCTTCTGTTTTTGCAATGTGGAAAACAGTTTCACCACGATTTAATGAGAAATTAGGGAGACCAGGAAAAAACTTATTTAACTCATAATAGTAATATGAAATACTCTGCCATTAAAGCATTCTACTTTAAAATGCATTCATTCTACTTGTTTATATGAAGTGTTTTAAATAGGTTATTTACTATCTTACTGATTTTTCTCATTTATTGAATGCCCTAAAGTGCCATCCTTTTTAATCTTATATATGACCCCTAACATGGTTAGAGAATGAGATATTTGGGACTAAGGAGATCTAAAAATATTCAGCCCTTTACATCCTAATAGTTTTCAAAGTAATTTATTTAATTACTTTAAATGAAATTAATAGATATACTTCCTTTTTTATAGTTCAGATATGTTTTTTTCACTTATATTCTAGCTCATTCAAAGTTGCCTTTTCCTTTAATATTGCATTTGTCTTATGATTCTTGCTTGTTTTTTTATCTTGTAAAATTGAATAGTCATACTGGTAATTTACAGAATATTTTTACACTGAATATAATTTTATCATTTTTTATAAGCCTGAATCATCATAACATGTTATGATACAGAATGATATATTTTATGATATTGTGAGCTAAATGGAAATTTTCTTTAGAATATAAACCTGGAAAGCTCTTAACAAAGCTCTGGGCATCTTTTTCCTTTCCAGGTTTCTCTTAGATATATGACCAAGAATGTGACCTGGTAACCAGTATAATAACATAACTTTAGTGTTACTTTGCCTTCTAGAAAGTCATCACCTACATTTCATTTCCTTGATTAGAAATATTCAAAACACCTGTTTTCTTTAATTCAAAACTACCTGTATCTTATCAGTAGTGAATTTTAACCCAAACTCCTACTTCAGTTAAATTGTTTCTTGATATATTGCAAATCAGGATATTTCTTACCATTTTGGGAATGTGTAGTATGTATTTGTGGGGGGGGGGCGGTGAAAGTCTCACTTCAGAATCTTTAAATTCTTTCATTATTGTCTTAAAAAGATTGTTGTAAAATATTAGTTGCTTTAATTTCACCTTAATGCAGAAATATAGTGAAGTTACCTACTTTCACGTTGCCCAGGGAATTTGACTAACCTCCCCCTCTTCTTCGGCTTTAAATATCTTTTCCTTCAACTCTCACATTGTTCGTATTTCTCTCTTAGTTTCAACCTAAATTTGCCCTGTACAGTAACCTGTAAACTCCTAGTGAGCAGAGACTATATTTACTTAATTTGTCAGCCCTAGAGTATCTAGCAGAGTACTTTGAATATAAAAGGTGCTTAATAAATGTCAATTGAATTGACGTTTTATAATGTGGAAAAAACCCAAATTTTACTGATCCTCTAAAATTTTCATGCTTACCTTTGCCAAGTTTTGTTTGTCTCTTCATTCTCTATTACGATTGGCACCAGTTTCCTAAATTACTCTTTAACCCCTAGAAGACTTCTAGAAACCTGGTAAACTTCATCATAAAGTTGACTCTTCATCATAAAGATGACTCTTCTACTGATTGTCTATGCGCTACCATGGAGCGCACATAATACAGACGGACTTAGCATTCTGTTCACCGCAGTCAGCTGTGCCTTAGGGCTGCTCTCTGATGTAAGAGGGTAAGCAGCATTTTGTTATCCATGATCCTCTTGGTTTTTTTTGACACCAGTCTTTACCAGTTGTTAGCATGTGTGACCATCGGAAGGTTATTTCTCTGACCTTTGTCTCCTTTTCTCTGAAATCAGACGTAATAATTCCTTCGTTATAAACCTGAAATAAATATAATATTATATAACACAGTAAATATGTATTTCATATATGTAATCCTTTGTTTTATTAGTGATAGTTTTTTATTCTATGACACTTACAGCTACTGTCATTCATTCAACTTAACTATCATTTATTGTTTCCTAGGCAAGACATCACTAAGAGGTAGAGAATGCAAACATAAATAAGACATGTTCATTACCTTCCAGGAATTTATAGTCCCCTGAGGGTGATAGACACATAAGTAATATTAACATAAGGAAGATTGGTGATAAATGCTGTAATAGAGGTGAATATGTAAAAGTGGGAAGATGGCTTAGACAGAGCTATGCAATAAAAAAATAATGCAAGACTCATATAATCTTATGTTTTCTGGTAGCCACATTCAAAAAAGCAAAAAGAGGGACCTCCCTGGTGGCTTAGTGGTTAAAAATCCGCCTGCCAATGCAGGAGACACAGGTTCGAGCCCTGGTCCGGGAAGATCCCACATGCCGCGGAGCATCGAAGCCCGTGTGCCACAACAACTGAGCCTGTGCTCTAGAGCCCGCGAGTCACAACTACTGAGCAGATGCCCCACAACTGCTGAAGCCCGCGTGCCTAGAGCCCGTGCTCTGCAACAAGAGAAGCCACCGCAATGAGAAGCCCGCGCACAGCAACGAAGGGTAGCCCCTGCTCACCGCAAGTAGAGAAAGCCCGCGCACAGCGATGAAGACCCAACGCAGCCATAATAAATAAATAAATTTATTTTAATAAAAAGCAAAAAGAAATAGGAATTCATTTAAAGAATATTTTATTTAACCTAATATATCCATAATATTGTTTAAACATGTAATCAAAACTAAAAAGTTACTAAGGTATTCCTCATTTTTATTTCATACTAAAAGTCTTCAAAATTCAGTGTGTATGTTACAGTTACAGGTTAGAGTGGTCAGATCATCCTGGTTTTCCCAGGACTTTCCTGACTCTAGCACCAAAAGTCTCTCATCCCAGTAATCCCTTCCATCCTGGGCAAATCCAGATGGTTTGCCACCCTATTTAAAATATATCTCAACTTGGACTTCATTGGAAATACTTGTTTTGCATTTAGATTTGATTAAATGTATGGCTAAAAAGTAGATTTCATTACTCAATTTGCTCCAGACATACAGGAAAGGTTTCCAATAACCAAATCGAGTATCACATTTTAAACTTAAATTAATTAAAAGTGAATAAAATTTAAAATTTAGTTCCTCAGTCACACTAGCCATATTTCAAGTACTAATAGCCACATGTAGCTAGTAGTTACCTTTTTTGTGTAGCACAAGCTTAGAGTACTAAAAGCATGAGGACTTAGTTCACTAAATAAGTATTTAAACTATGATAGAGTGTGACCACTGGTCAAATCTATCATTGGTCACTATCACTGGCATAAGTCAGAAGTAAACTGTATATAAACAGTGTCATGTCTCAATTATAATTGTGTTTGTCTTTCAAAATACATTGTATATTATATTTTTTTGTTCCTTTAAACTTTTAGGGGCTTTGTTCCTCTAATGCAGTTAAGTTACTTGGAAATAATTTTTTCATTTCAACACTTGTTTTTCAGCTTTGTTAGATGGGTCCAGAGTAGCTAATTTGGCCTAATGGCTGAGGATTTTTCTTGATATTCTGTGTGTTTTGAGGGTCTTTCTGCTCTGGCTGTGGGAACCAAACTATTCCCAGTTCTGTGTAAGCTCTAGGTGTTGTTCAGTCCCTTCTGGTAGTCTTTCCCTGGCCTCCAGTAATTTTTCTTATGCACGTGTGTTGATCAGAACTCAGCTGAAGACTCAAGGGGAGCCCTCTGCAGATCTCTGGAGTACTCTCTGTATGTAGTGCCTTCCTCTCCAGTAGTCTACCCCATGAATTCTAGCCACCTTCACTTCTCCAAACTCTCTTTTCAACTCAGGGAGAATGCCAGGCTCTGTTTGGGTACCCTCTTCCTGCACTTTAGCCTGGAAACTCTCCAGGCAATACAATAAGTTAATCATTTCTGTCCTCAGTGATCACTGTCATGTGTTGCCTGTCTAACTAACATCATTTCAAATAGTTTGTCTTTTTTTGTCGTTTGGGATAGGAAGATAAATCTTGTCTATGTTACTCCATTTATGGGTAGAAGGGAAAGTGAGTCCACAGTAGTATTTCTTAAAGCATGTAGTTGAAAATAGCATATGTTGAAAATCATACTTTTTTTTCTTCTTGCTTGCTTTAAGAATTGCCCGTAAAGTTCAAATATTATTTGTAGTCTTTAAAAAAATCACAAGTTGACCATTAGTGGAAAAAAAAAAGAAACTTACTATCCAAATGTTTGATATAGTAGAATGGTATATATGTGTGTGTGTGTGTGTGTGTGTGTGTGTGTGTGTGTATTTGGTATATGTACATATTATGTAATTGATGTTAACATTTTTAATTGTCTAATGAGCTAATCAACAATTTTTTACAGACTGAGAGTAATCATGACACGGCGCTAACGCTTGCCTGTGCTGGTGGTCATGAGGAACTGGTACAGACATTGCTAGAGAGAGGAGCTAGTATTGAGCACAGAGACAAGAAAGGTAAGGCCTACTTTTGTTAACTTTTCTTCTGAATTATTTGTGTTCTGTGACGAAATACTACTTGTAGCCCTATTTTGATGGAAAACAGCACTGTTTCTTTGCTTAGCTAAGAAGATCTTTATTTTACTCCAGGTTTTACTCCGCTCATCTTGGCTGCTACAGCTGGTCATGTTGGTGTTGTGGAAATATTGCTGGACAATGGTGCAGACATTGAAGCCCAGTCAGAAAGAACCAAGGACACACCACTATCTTTGGCTTGTTCTGGGGGAAGACAGGAGGTATTATTGTCCCCAAGTGTAATTTTTTGTCTCTCTCTGTTTAACAGATGTTCACTTCAATTTACATGATTTTGTGGTAACAGTGGACAGACATTAAGATTTATCACACTAACTGAAACTATAATCTTTTAGCAAAAGGATAAGAATTAGTGTTAGCATAAGCTGTCTTGCCAGAAAAATCATACATTGTTTATTATCCTACTCATGTAAAAGTACGAACTGCCATAGGAATCCCTCTATATTGCATTCAGGCTAAGAGAATGATTAAGACATCCCAAATCAAATCAGCAAGCTCCTGATAAGTGGGGCCTATATTCACTCATCTTTTCCTGTCCCAGAGTACTTAGTGGGAAAGGTACTTAAGCTCAGCCTCTGTTGCTCTCTATGTATAAGATTAGTAGGGAATTAAGAGTGTTCAATTTTTAGTTGTCCTGAGTACTTTTGTCTTTTAATTTTTCCCCAGCCCTTCTCAACTCTGGAGGAAAGGTTCTCGGTTATATTATATGACCTTTTAGTTTCTTTAGGTAGAACAGCTAGTGTGCTTAGGTGTAGGCCCAAGAGGTCATAGCTTTGCTCCATTGTGTGTCTTCTTCGGACATTTAATAATCAGTTGGATAACCTCATTCTGCTGGCATTTAATAATTAGTTGGATAACCTCATTTTAAATCAGTTTTTTAAATCCAGTTCTATTCACCAGTCGTGCTGTCTCTATGGATTGGTAACTTCTCAATTAGGGAGTTGTTGAATCTTATATTTAGGAAGCCCTCTCGGTCATTCCAGGTGAGTTTCCTACTCTCAGCTTAAAAATCTTTTTCTTTTTTATTTCACCATTCTAATTATTTTCTGTATTCCACAGTGGAGGTGATTCTATCAGTCAGAAATGTAAATGTTCTGTTTTTGGTATATAATGAAAGTAAAATTTTGACTTAACTGAAATTTTCAATCACTGTGTGGTTTGAAATAATACTTGTCTCATAACATTTTTCAATATTGAATCAAAAAGAAATCAGTTGATTTTCTTCCTTTCAAAGCAATGTTAAAGCCTACTGTAATCTTTATGTATTCTTACTAAAATGTACCAGATGAGGTTATAATAATTATAGAAGTCTTTTAGGGTAATAATTTTGCCTATAACACTCTTGCTTTTATTTGGTGTCATTAGAACAGTAAAGTATTTTGAAGTAATTAATAAAATATTAGAAAGTCATTTTACTATAAAATCACAAAATAATTCTTTTATATTGAATGTTTATTACTTTTGGGGAATAGACCATTCCCTCTGAAAGATAACTAGGGTCAGTTATCTTTGCATAAAGGAATTAAGAAAACTTTAGAAATGTGATTAGGGTTTTCTACTTTATTGCTTAAGGGACTGTTTGTAAAATAAAATAGCCTAATGCCAATTTGGGGGCTTGTTTTTATGATCTTGTTACATAAGCCAGTTAGTCTTACTGGTTCTAAAAGCAAAAATGTGATAGAAAGTCATCTAAGATTAGTCATAGCTTCAGAGAAGGATAAGAATCATATCGCTTATACATGGAATCTTAAAAAAAAAATACAAATGAACTTATATACAAAACAGAAATAGACCCACAGACACAGAAAACAAACTTATGGTTACCAAAGGGGAAAGGAGTGGGGGAGGGATAAATTAGGAGGTTGGGATTAACGTATACACACTGCTGTGTATGGAATAGATGAGCAACAAGGACCTACTGTACAGCACAGGGAACTAGACTCAATATTTTATAGTAACCTCTAAGGAAAAAGAATCTGAAAAAAAAAAAAAGTATGTATATGTATGTATAATTGAATCACTTTGCTGTACACCTGAACTAACACAACTTTGTAAATCCACTATACTTCAAAAAAAATTTTTTTTAATGAAATTTAAAAAAGAAAATGCTTATGAATGTGAACTTAAACCCCCCCCCCCAAAAAAATAAAAATAAAATTGGTCATAGCTTTATTCAAACGAGTAAAGTTTTAGCTGGTAGTAAGGCAAAGCACTGTTCATTAACATTTATTTATTTCCCAGTTAGATGTATTTTTAACAGTAAGAGCAAGGATAAGTGCTATGATCTTGAGCAATCCTTAACTTCCTTATGCCTCATTTGTAAAATGAAGATGAAGATGCTAGTACCTGTGTCAAAGAGTTGTTTTGTGCATTAAATGACATAATGGACAAAAGATCTATGAATGGCACTTAAATAAATGCTAAATATTCTCAGCTATCAGGGAATGCAAATTAAGACCCCAGTGAGGTACCACCAACCACATCCACTAGAATGGCTAAAATTATAAAGATTGACAATACCAAGTTTTGCTGAGGATGTGGAGCAACCAGAACTCCTTGTTGATGAGAGTATAAATAGTGCAACCACTTTAGGAACAGGTTTGGCAATTTCTTAACTAAACATGCACCCAGAAATTCTGCTACTAGGTGGAGCCCATAAGCAATGAAAATATACTTCCACAAGAAATGTTCATAGCAACTTTATTCAGAATTGCCCAAAACTAGAAACAGTAGAGATGTTTATCAATAGAATAGATAAAGCAGCATATTCACATAATGGAATGCTACGCAATACACACAGATGACTCTCAAAGACTGTGTGATTGATTTATATGAAGATCTATGGTAAATGAAACTAATCTTTGGGTAGGATTGACTGAAAAAGAACATGAGTAAATAACAGATTTAAATTAGGTTTATGCATTTGTCGATACTCAGTGAATATACACTTAAGTTTTGTGCATTTATTGAAAGTTACAAATTTCACCTAAAAAAAACCTAAAAAGCTTAAAAACAAATAAGAGTTTAGCTCATGGTACACATGCTGATGTGTTTAAGGGAAATTACAGGTGTCTACAATTTACTTAGAAATGAAATGCATCAAAAAATGATGGACAGACAAATAAATGTGATAAAGTAAGTAGAGGAGAATGTTAATGGTAGAATCTAGGTGATGATTGTATGTAAATTTTTTTCAACTTTTCTGTGTGCTTAAAAGTTTTTATGGTAAAATATTGGGGGAAGATAAGTGTTAGCTTTATTCCAAAAATGTTTTTAGCATTTAGTTTTTGATTTTAAGTTTAAAAAATATTTTAAGGACATTTACATGTATAAATGAAAAAATCTTATTCTATTTTACCACTATGTGATAGAATAGTACAGAAATACTAATTTCCAAAACAGCATTGCACAAGAACACATGAGGTCAAGATCTTTCAATGAAAACACTGTGCCATTTCAGCAGATTCCAAAATGGATTTTAGTTGAGAAACTATCCCCTTATTGGCCTCTAAGACCTTTTGCTTTCATTTGAGACTGATTTTGTTCAAAGGTTGAATGACTTTCCCCTTCTTTTGTTATACAATAAAGTAGAAAAAAAGAGAAATCAGAAATATACACCTTGCAAGTTGTCTCACCATAAGAAGAAAACACATTTTTTCCTTTTCTTTTTCCAGGTGGTGGAGCTATTGTTAGCTCGAGGGGCAAATAAAGAGCACAGGAATGTTTCTGATTGCACACCTCTAAGCCTGGCTGCTTCTGGTGGCTATGTGAACATTATCAAAATATTGCTAAACGCAGGAGCTGAGATTAATTCTAGGCAAGTTTTATTCTCTCTCTCCAAGTCCTTTAACAGTGTTATGTTAAAGATATTTGTAGAACACTTTTTTTAATGCCATATTTAGGAAATGCCTTCATTACAAATTTAGAATTCAAATTTAAGTGTTTAAAACTGTTGACATAGAACTTGAAAAAATTATCACTTTATTTCTTATGATAAACGTAAACACATCTGTCTTATGTTTTTATTAAGCAAGCAAGTATATACTTTAGAATGGAAAGTTCATTTTTAATAATGACTTAATAATTTATCACTTTTCAGCCCAAGTCATTATGTTGAATGAGATACAGAAAGTATTCTAGTTCTGGGTAGTAAAAGATTTGTAGTGTAGTCTTGGTAATATGTCAAAGATTTAGTAGGGCTGAGAAGAATGATTCTTTTAAATAATTCTGCAGAATAAAGAATCTTAAATCCTAAGGTAGAATTCTGTATTATCATCTAGTTTTTGTGGGACATTTAAAAAATATATTTTTCCCTTTGTTCTCCCCATACTTCCACCCCCAGAACTGGTAGCAAATTGGGTATTTCTCCTCTGATGTTAGCAGCTATGAATGGGCACACAGCTGCCATTAAGCTCCTGTTAGACATGGGCTCTGACATAAATGCTCAAAGAGAAACCAATCGGAACACTGCCCTTACCTTAGCCTGCTTCCAAGGAAGAACTGAAGTGGTTAGTCTTCTGCTTGATAGAAAAGCAAATGTGGAACACAGAGCTAAGGTAAGAAAAAGTCTGAGATTTACCCATGGATTTATTGCTTTGACATTTAAGGTGTACATTAGCAATATGCTAATTATACTTCTAGTACTTTGTAGTAACATTTATCTCTTACATATATATTTAAACAGAAATCATTCTGTATGACTCAGTTAAGCATGAACTCTTGAAAATACCTCAGCAATAGATTTTTATAGGTAATAATGACATGGGGGTTATCAGCTGAAAACTGTGTAGTATTATGAAAGAGAAGAGAGGGAGCATTTATTAAGTGCCAGTTATATGCCAAGTACATGTGTCTTAAAATTTTTACCAACAAATGGACATTGGGTAGAATCATCTGCTTTCAGTAGACCTCACTGTAACTGAGAGAGGTTAGCAGTGTCAGTGCTGAAATTTAGTCGTGAATTTTGTAATAGCTATACCGTATTGCTCCCCCAGATCGTTGTTCTTTAACATTTTAGTACTTTCTGGTCTCTTACGTGTTGTTTTTTGTTTTTCACTAAACCTAGACTGGCCTCACACCGCTAATGGAAGCTGCCTCTGGTGGATATGCAGAGGTGGGCCGAGTTCTTTTGGATAAAGGTGCTGATGTTAATGCCCCTCCAGTGCCCTCCTCGAGAGATACAGCTTTAACCATAGCAGCAGATAAAGGGCATTATAAATTCTGTGAGCTTCTCATTGGCAGGTATGATGCTACCATACCCTTCATATATGAACATGGTGTTACTAGTGATTACTATTCTCTGTGCAACTTGAACTACTAAAAAATCAAATGTGATTACTTCTATAAACTGCAGTGTATTTTTTTTGTTTTAAACTTACCTCTATTATTTTCCACCCATCCAGAGCTATGCTGCATTGTTTAATATATTTCAGTGCAATCTTGAAATACTTCTTTTCTTCCTTTTTTGTCTGTGTGTATACTTTTCAAGTACTATAATAAGCTATTTGAACATCCAGCTATTGTCATCCATATTCACATCTCCCACACAGTTTTGCAGAGATATCACCTTAAGTCTTGTTAAGTCTGGCAATAATCTAAGGCTTCATTGTTGATTTTCTTGTTCTTTATGGTAATTAGGGCTTTTAAGAGACAGTTATGGAACTGTTCAAGATATAAGATAGAGTCCAGGATATTTTTTGTTTTCAGTCACTTAGGAGTTACTTGCGAGTCTTTCAAAGTTGCTTGTATGCTAATTGGATTTCCTACTTTAACAGTCTGAAAGACTTTTGCATGGTGTCCTAACAGTGGTAATGAGTAGTAGCTACTATCAACTAGTTATTTACCATGAGTCTTATCTACCATGATACCCACTGAGTGCTAAATCTTCATGTTATTTTAAGATTCATTCTTTTATGAAGCCACATAATATAAATACATGAATACAAATAATCTGAAAGATATAATCCCCTCATAGGATACTGTTTATGCTCTAGGATACTGTTTAATATATTATGATATTAACAAGATGTACCATTATTTTTCACTAAAGAAAATTTTACATTTTCTCAGGATTTGAAGCTCAGAATTATGCACAGAGTCATTATTTTTAAAATAAGAAAAGCAATTATTGATGTATCATTAGTTTTGATTCAGTGGCTTTTAATTTGATGACTGGAAATTCTTTGTAATGTAATTCTGAGAGAGAAATATATTTTAGACCTATATATTTTAAACAATTTTTTCCTTTACAAAATATTTTCACAAAATTCATAGTTGATTTTTATTATTATCTGTGTCATTTCATTTAAAAGTGACATTTGTGTCATGCATTTAAGGGTGCTCACATTGATGTACGTAACAAGAAGGGGAACACTCCATTGTGGCTGGCAGCAAATGGTGGACACCTTGACGTGGTTCGGTTACTGGTGCCAGCAGGTGCAGGTGTGGATGCAGCTGATAACCGCAAGATAACTCCTCTTATGGCAGCATTTAGGGAGGTAGAAGTCTTTCATCCTCAGTCACTTGGATATTTTTCACTTAGGCTAGGAAGTGCATAATTTAATTATCACTAAAGACTCTCATTTTAGGATCTAACAGTAGTGATGAAAGCAGTAAAATAATAAGCAAATAATCACTCTGATGGCAACATTGAAAGGTAGGTACAGGCATGCCAGAAAAGCCATTAATAGTATCCATATTGGATGTCAAAGCTAAGTAAACTTTTAAAAAGTTGTTCTAAGTAGTATTTGCAAAATCTAGTTGCAATCTTAATCTTTCACAAAATATAAATCCAACTAAGAGTAATTAATTACCTGTTTATGAATGAGTGTTTTCTTGTATTAGCACAGCAGAGAAAAATTTAACTTAAATTGATTCCATTTTTAATTATTCACTTTAATTTCTAGGAAAAAAGGAAAAATGAAAATTCAGCTGCCAGTATTTGAAACCTTCAGAAGTAGAAATAAATCTTGTGAAATTGAAGCTTTCTGTAATGCATAGCACAGAACTGTGTATAAGTAATTTGATTTAATGTTTTGGTTGATCTCGTAAATGCAGGTCTGATTTGTTATTGGGGAAGCCAGACTACTATTCCAGGGATTATAATTTTGAGTTTTGTCATTCACGTAGGTAAAATCTCTTATAGATTCCAAATTACTTTGTTGTATTGAAAATTTTTAATATGTAAATTGTAAAAAATCATCTTTTCCTTTTTCTCTTATTATTCTCTCTGACTCTTGTTCTTTATACCACCTCCTCCCTGGGTGTTCTAGACTACCTTCCCACTGACTCTCTGAATTTTTTTTCCTCGCTAATCAAACTTATTCTCAGTGGCTACCTACCTCTTCTCCAAGCAAGCTAGCATATCAAGTTTATCATCCAAACCATTTCACTATGTTAGTATCCTCTTCAAGTACCTTTTCATGTCTCCCCAGTCTCTGTAATCCTTTGAAATCCAATCTTAGTTTGTTATTCAAAGCCCAATCTAGTGCTTTTAGAACTCATCTCCCATTGAGTCCCTAATGTGGAGTCTTCTCCTTGCTTGGTCTTTTGTCACTGTCTCTCATAGCACCTTTGTTCTCATCTTGGGAATGCCCATGTCCTTCCTCATTCTTCCAAAATTACTCATTCTTTGGGTACAGTGTAAATCTCCCCTTCTACAGAAACTCTTCCCATTCCATTTGAGCTCACATTGAGATACCTAATCTCTTAAAGGTTGTAGAAATTCTACAATTCATTATTATCTTTATCATTTATTTTGACAAATACATATTGTTATTACCTTAACATCTAACATGCATATATCTCATCTTTCCAAATAGACTTAGCTCCTTAAGAAAGGCACTTATCTTTTATACTCTTTGTATTCATTCCATTATTTATTTTCTTAGTGCCTACCAGGTACAACTGTAATTGTTGGCATATTACATTGTACAGATTCCAACTGCTGTATTTTGTACAAAATGTAATAATCAGGGATCCACACACAAAGTCAGGTAGCTGTATGAGTTGTCCCATATAAATAGATTAAATACTGTAGAAGTGTTGGTGAGATATCAGGGAAAGGTGCAAATGGCATTTAAGCTATTCATTAAAAGATAGGGATAGTTCAAAAGGACGCGGATGAGAAGGAAGAAATAAATGCAATAGAGGAAATGTACTAAATATAAACAGATGTTTATTCATCTGTTTATATGTGTTGTGTCAGTAATAGTGTGGATTAGAGAAAGTAGAGAGCCTCTTGAAGGCTGGTCTAAAGGTTTTGAACTTAGTGAACTGTGTTACAGTGAACAATATAATCATCGCTCAAGCTTTAAGGAAGTTATGTTATTTCTTTTCCACTACCTAGTATAGTGCTATGCATTCAGGTTTTATCTCAAAGAAAGAGCAAAATTGTTACTTCTGCTCTCTTGATGCTTCAAATTGAAACTGGATGCTCAGTTCTAACGAATTAGCTAGAAAAAGAAGATGAGGTTTTTCTTTTCTTTCACACATATCCTGCATTTCTTCAAACTGACTTTATTGTTTTTTTAAATTCAGAATGGTTTAGAATTTTAGGTCACGTTATTCTGTATTTTTTTTTGGAGGGTAGGATGAAAATGAACAATGTAGATTTATCTAACTTATAAGAACCAAAGCCTGTCTCTTTTTCATTTAAAGTGCGAATAATACCCAATTTAAGTCTTTATTTTGTGGCACTAATGTTAATGGAATCTTAGTTAAGACAGACTAGATTCACTGAATCCTGATAGAGTCTGTTTTCAGTCTGACATTAATATCTATTTTTTAGGGTCATGTGAAGGTGGTGCGCTACTTAGTCAAAGAAGTCAATCAGTTTCCATCAGATTCTGAATGTATGAGATACATAGCAACGATCACTGATAAGGTAATATACTGATTAAATTCATTCCCATTATATGAGCTTGGGATCTCATTTGGCTTTTTATATATATGTATATTCCACACTAAGGTAAAAAAAGTCTTAGTTTGAGCAATAATGTGTGGTACATAGCAATTTTCATTTATCTAGTATTTGGGAATGAAGTATAATATTTAAGAAACTCTTCAGATGATTTACTTACCTCATGAAGTAATAAAACTTTTTCTGTTTTAGAATTACTTTATCTTTTTAAATAGTACTTAAGCTAATTTAATTTTAATGTAAATACTAAACAATCTAAAGCAAGTTATTGTTACTATTCATTAGTGCTATAATCTATCCAGATAGATATCTCTTCTGAGAGGAACAAGTCAGTGGATTTTTTTTAGACCTAAACAAAAATTAACACAGTACTTTTAATTATGGTCAAGAAAACTCTTAACATGTTCAACATAATATAAAAGTTGGAGTAACTGTCAGTTTAAGAATGAATTAGCTAGGATTTTTGCAGGGAAAGTACGGAAAATAAAATAAATCCCTTTAGAATTCTAATTGAGATAAAAATATTTGAATAAAATCCTAAGACATGCCTCTGAAAATCTAAAAATGTCTTTCATTTTCTCAGCAGTTATCACATGATAGTGAACAGCTTTTTCCCATAAGTTTTATTTAACATAGCTAATCCACTGTCTTGTCTGCCTCTAGATTCATTTATGACAATTAATATTCCTGGATACCCCTTATGGAAGGGGGGCAGAGATTAAAAATAAAGCTTTTGTCTTCATAGGGAAATATCCCTTTCCTGTCAAAAAGTGTATGTTCTAAGAATGAAATCACTGAGATAAGTCTATAAATACGTGCTTTTTATGAATGATTCTAGCACAAGAAGTTATAGCAACAAAGCTTAAATATTTGAGAACAGTTCTTGCCAGATAAGTATTTTAAATTGTTTTAAACCCATTTTCTTTTGTTGACATTGACCTTTTCCTTTAGCCCACTAACCAGCTGACAGATTATTGCAGCTCTATTTGCAGTATGATTTCTCATATTTAAATTACAGGAGTAAATAATTTTAGTACCAGTCAAATGGATATTATTTTGAAGAACAATAGAGGCTCTTTGCTTATGTGTTTTTTAAAATATACCATTTAAATTATGTTTTTATTTGCACTCTTGTTTTGCCCTACTACTGATCTTTATTGCTTATGTTCATTCAGGTACCTTAATATTTTCATGTTTTCAGGAATCTCTAATTGTTAATTTTTTGAGTCTGGAAACATCTTAATTTTTCATTTTAGGAGATGCTGAAGAAGTGTCACCTTTGTATGAGTCGATAGTACAAGCCAAAGATAGACAGGCTGCTGAAGCAAACAAAAATGCCAGCATTTTATTAGAGGAGTTAGACTTGGAAAAGGTAATGGTAACCTTTACATATGAAAAATACCTACTTTTTTCCTTTCAGCTTCTCTTCCTCCTAATTTGTAATCTGTGGTTTTTTGTTTCGTTTTGGTTTTGCTTTAAATTATGTACATGGTTTTCTCTCCAAGTTTGGCTCAAATAGTGGAGAGAATTATGAGTATTTTAAACATCATTATATCGTTAAAATAGTTTTCTTTATAATCAAATTAACAAAATGTTATTGTAGGAATTGCATTGATCTGCAAGTCAGGGAACCTAGCCTCTAATGCTCAATTATCTCAACTGTTCTCTTAATCCCCATCCAAGTCTGTACTTCATTGATCGTAGACCTTGTAATTTGTTGCCAACGGATTTATCAGAAGTACCAAATACACTACGAAGGCATACACTACCAAGCCATGACCAACTAGTGAAATACGACCAGTTGATGGAATGTTTAATGCGTACCTTTTAATTTTATTTTATTTTTATAAAATTGTACAATTTAAATGCATGAAATTTATTGTATATCTATTATTTTTTTAACATCTTTATTAGAGTATAATTGCTTTACAATAGTGTGTTAGTTTCTGCTTTATAACAAAGTGAATCAGCTATACATATACATATATCCCCATATCTCCTCCCTCTTGCGTCTCCCTCCCACCCTCCCTATCCCACCCCTCTAGGTGGTCACAAAGCACTGAGCTGATCTCCTTGTGCTATGCAGCTGCTTCCCACTAGCTATCTATTTTACATTTGTTAGTATACATAAGTCCATGCCACTCTCTCACTTCGTCCCAGCTTACCTTTCCCCCTCCCCGTGTCCTCAAGTCCATTCTCTACGTCTGCGTCTTTATTCCTTTCCTGCCCCTTAATGTGTACCTTTTTAAATGGATGATTTCTCTTGTATTTTTCTCTTTCAGGCACGCTACAGTATCATTCCCATTTATTCCCATGGGGAGTAAAACACTCCAAACAAATGTACAGTTTGGGCAGTCCCATAGCTGCTTCTTTACTCTCTGTTCCTATCAATAACTGTACTCTAGAATGTAATAGTAGGAAAAGAATTGGTTGGTATTGAATATTATGGAATATATATTCTGCCATATTTCATCTTTTTTAAAAAGGTTAAAAATGCTATGAAATTTAACATACACTTTTTAGATTTATAAAGGATATGCAGTGATAGTGGGGGCTGGGGCCCCCCACCCCCATGCAGTTGAAAATCAAGGTGTAACTTTACACTTGGGCCCTTCATATCTGCAGTTTCAAGCCTATGGATTTCAACCAACCACAGATTATGTAGTACTGTAGTACTTATTTATTTTAAAGAATCCGCATAAAGTGGGCCTGCACAGTGCTGTTCACAGGTCAATTGTATATATAACATTTTTCATTTGAGTCAGGTCCATTCTTTTTAATTAGACTTACTGACTTTGTTAAGCTATATATTTCATCTCACATAAAGAAAATATGAATTATTTTAAACATTTTGTTCTAAAGTCAATGTGAAAATACACTATTATTTTCTGAAAAATATATTTAAAATCAGAGGTTCTTCATTTTAACAACTTCCTAGTTTAGATTCTGATCAAATGAAAATTAGCTTTTTTGGCCACTTTGAAGTTTTAATTGAATATGAACACATTGAGAACAGATATTGTTATAATTATTGTAACTGTTACTTTATCTATTTTTAATATTCAGTTTCATCAAATATTTATTTAATGTTTACTAAATACCAGGCAATGAAATAGGGCCAAGTTGTATGACAGATTATGTATTATTTGAGTCTTCTCTGTAAGAAATATTATTACCCTCATATTACAGATGGAGAAACTGAATCTATGGGAAGTTAAGTAACTTGCTGAAGCTAGGCTAAGATTTAAATTCACTTTTTTTATTCTAAATTCCCTGCTTTCCTCTCCTCCCTTAATTGAAGTCAACCTACCTTTTAGTGCTTTCTCCTTATAATATTATAATATCCTGTTTTTGCATTACTCTCTCATATTTAGATGTTAGAATCACTAAGTAATAGTTATTTCATAATATTGTTTCCTTTTGCATTTTTATAAATCTTAGAAGGCATCCTTTCTATAGCTGAGACATAGATATCTGTTTTTAAATAAAATCTTTAATTGTTTCGTACCTTTGTTGTTTATACATTACATGAAATACATTTAGAGATTTACTGCATACCTGTGGATCACAAAGTCAAGAAGCAGCTTTTAGGAATGTCCTATTGTGCATGTCTATTCTCAATCAACTTCAATGATTTTTTTTCTTTTTTCTTTATTACAATAATGTGTTCAGTTTAAACTGTGAACTATGCAAAGATAACTAAAAGAAAAGCATACGCCATCATTGTAAGGTAACTGAAGTTCAAAACCTGGTACAGTAATTAACTAAAAGTCCTCACTTCTAACCTTTAAAGCCTTTTAAGACCTTACATGTTCTGCCCACTCACACCACTTCTTACACCTGTCTGATCTTATTTTACTACTTTCTCTTGGTCACTTTGCTCTATCCATGATGACCGTCCTTTTTGCTCTTGCTATGCCTTCTGCCTTGAATGTCACTTCACTTGCCTCATATTTTAGTCTCCCTTTTACATTCTTCCTACTCTTCTTCCCTTCTTTATTTTCATCTTCTAACATTCTAAATACTGTATTTTACTTAGTTATCGTGTTTGTCTCTCTCTACCACTAGATTGTATGAACTACAAAATGGTACCTGGCATGTTAGTAAACATTTGTTGAACAAATAAATATCCATGTATATGAAAACTGTACTTTTTAAAAATTAGAATCATGCAAACATATTACTCTAATACTTGCTTTTCCCTCTCTCAATAAGTGAAGAATATTGTCAACTGATAGTGATTTATAACTGCATAATATACTCCATAGTAGGTTTGTTTCCAGTTTTGTCACTACAAATAATGTTGCAATAAACATCGTTATACATATTTCTTTATATTTTGGTGCTTTTATTTTTATGGAGTAAGTTTCTTCACTTGGGTCAGTATATTTTAAATTTGATACTTTCAGAGTATTTTCCTACTACCATCAGCAATACGTAAGTGTTGTTTCCTTGAATTCTCGCCAGTCTTTCTTAACCTAGATGTTCATGCTTGCAGAGCCTCAGATTTAAAGCAATTCAAAAGGAACTTCTTTCAATGTCATTGCATATTTTCCAGTATTAATTCCTAATCATAAATTAATTAGATGCAAATTCTTCTGCATGCACTGATACTTTATAAACAGTTTTGAATGGGGATGGTACATAGAATTCTAGACTGTGGATGAGACTCTTCTTTCCTGAACTCCAGCCCCTTTCTATTTCTATTTAAAAAATGATCAGATTGAGATAGGGCTTGGTTCACTATTTTTTATGTATGACTTACATCTGGAAAAATACACTGTTTTGCCTTTTGAGGCTCAGTACATTCTGGCTCCACCCTTTCTGATTTAGAAGTATCATTGCAGTGGTCTTGTCTGGTCTGACTTGGATGCTCTGCACGGGTAACTTACTGCTTGTGTGAAAATGCTCCTGTGATCAACCTTTCTAATTTGAAAATGTTGGGTAATAGGTTTGTAAACATTGCTGCTGAGAATACTGCTCATTATATTCATCAGATTCCCTTATCTCCTATGCAGCAAACACTATGTGGAAGAGTCCCTGCTCTAGAGCAGTTCATCTGGTCTAACTGTGGAATACTCTGGCAGTTGATTGCATCTTCTCTTAGGACATTAACAACTAGGTTATATTTTGGGCTGTTAGAATCCATAGTGGGTATTATTGGTCTGCATTTTTAATGTTTTACCCCTCTACTTTATCACTTATTGTTTTTTCTCTTTGTAAACTTTCATAACCTTTTAGGGAGCTATGTATGGTATATTTTTAAAATATTCCTCATAGATGTTTTCAGTTGGGTTTTTTGCCACCACTGAAGCTATTAATATGCCCACCTCACAATCTCAGTTTCATACATTTCATTCTCTGATTATCACCTCTTGTCTTTTCAGCTTTACTCCCTCTAGAATTCTACCTCCAGCAATCCTAAAAACATTCTGTCTACCAATAAATTGTAGGATCCATTTATCGTACCACCCTTCACTGGCCTTACTCTTTTCTTTCTCCTTATTCTTAACTGAAGCCTAGTAACTAAAGGTGTCTAAGGAAAAAAAAGCATTCAACCTTGATGACTAATTTGACTTTAAATGTGTGACAGTGAACCCTTTAATGCTGCCCAGTAGTCATACTATATATTTCCCTAGTAGTTTAATTTATTCTCCCACTCTTCTAGACCATTCTTTCTTTCTCCTTTATCCTGTGACTTCTGGTACATCCTCTTCTTCAACCTCAGTTGATGACCTTGCATGCTACTTCCGTGAGAAAACTGAAGCACCAGAAGAAAACTGCCAGAGACTTCCCCTACCTCATCTTCCCAACCCACCAAGCCCTGTACCCATATATTTCCTACCAATTACTAAATAAACTTGGAACCAATCCCTCCATTTGTGAACTACATCATATTTTCTGTCTGCCATCCCTTACTCAAAAACATTGTTGTGGCAGTTTTCTTTTCTTCTATATCATTTCCCCCCCTCTCCTGGATCATCCTCATCATCATAGAAGCTTCTTTATCCAATCTTAAAAAAAACTTTTGATTTTTCCAACACGTACCTCCCCGCTGCCCCATTTTCAGCTACAAGCCCATTTCTGCTCCCATTTGCAGCAAAACTTGTCTATTTTGGGTATTCCAATTCTTTTTTGTCTTGAATCTACTCCTACCACGTTCTCACTCCTACAGCTCCACCAAAACTATGCCTTTACGGTCTTTGGGGACTCTCACTAGCTAAATCCAGTGATTATGTCTCTATCCTTATTGTACTAAGCCTAATAACACCTGACATACTCTGTTTACTTGGCCTCCATTACACTACACACTCTTGGCTTTTCTCTTATCTTCCTGAATGTTCCTTCTGTATCTCTAGTTCCTCCTCTTCTCCCCTCTGAGTTGGCAAGTCATTTAGCTTATTACATGATCTTCTTTATCCACTGGTCATCTCATCCTGCTTCTTACCTTTAAATATAATCTAGCTGATCCCAGATTTATATCTTTAGCCCAGACCTCTTCCCTACATTCCAGTCTCTTATATCTAGCTAGCTACTCAACATGTCCTTTTGGATACCTAATTAGACATCTCATACTTCTGTTCAAATGTGAACTCCTGATCTTTGCCCACTCCAAACCCACAGCTCTGTCTTGTAATTGCTCCGGCTAAAGATATTGATATCATGCTTGATTTCTCTCTGTCCTCCATTGTGTTGGAAAATCTAGTTACCTTTGCCTTAGAACTATATCTAGGATCCTAGTCACTGTTTATCACTTCTCACCCTGATTCAAGTCATGAATATCATCTTTTACCTGTATTTCCACAGTAGTCATTTATCTGGTCTCCCTGATTCCATCATTGCTCTGCAGTCTGTTCTCTATTTAACACTTAGAGTGATCCTCTATATCACTTAAATCAAACCACTCTTTTGCCCAAAACCCTACAGTGCCATTTCCCTCACAGTAAAAGATAAAAAGTCTTTAAAATGCCCCGTGGGACCTTAGGTGATGAAGTCTCCTGATATGCTTTCTGAAAGTCATTTTCTATTATTCTCAACCAGACTGGCCTACTTAAACATTCCAGGCCTACTTGAACATACAGCTTATATACTGACCGTTCTCTTTGCCTGCTCTACTTCAAATCTTTTAAATGTTTACTTAAACTTCACCTTCATGTTCCCCTACATGTGCCCATATACACACTTCTCTTCCTCTGCTCCAGTATTCCTGTTTTACATTGTACTTAACACCTTTTTAAAAAACTATATAATGTATTATGTTTGCTATCTGTGTGCCTCCCCCAGCAACTAAATGTAAGCTTCATGTGGGCAGGGATATTTTGTCTGCTGCTGAGTCCTAAGAGACTAGAACCATGCTTAGTACATAGTTATCAAAAAATTTTTGCTGGATCCTGCCCTTCCCTTCCCCTGTACTCCTTGATCTCTTTTTGTTATTGATACCACTACTGATTATTCAGAAATAACTGAAATCTTGATGTCGTTTTCAGATTCTCAATTATCTTTGCTCCGCATTCTCTATATCCATCAAATAAGTTAGTGTAGTAAAGTAACTTAAGCCAGTATCTGGCACATATTAACCCCCTAAATATTAATGGTATCAGTATCATCATCATCACCTTTAATTGAGCTTTGGCAGTCTCTTTATGTCTTCTGTTCCATCCTCTCCTAAATTATCACTTCTCGCCTGAAGTATTGCAGTAGGCTTCTTAACAGTCTGTCTATAAATAAATACCTTTGCCTCTGTCATCTTTTGCCTTCAGTTTAATCCTTCTTTGTTCCGATGTAACTTTTTCAGTTCCCATAGTTTCTGATACACAGATAAGATTGCCTTTACTCCCTACTCGAAATCCTTCAGTCTGTCTTCATTGTCTGCATGGGAAATTTCAGACATTCAGCTCTTCCTGTCTTCTCTAGGCTCCTCACTCACTGTGGTTTTCTACTCACATATCTCATTCACGTAACTGTATCCAAATATGCACATGGGGGACTTCCCTGGCGGTCCAGTGGTTAAGACTCCGCGCTTCCAATGCAGGGGGCGTGGGTTCTATCTCTGGTCAGGGATCTAAGATCCCACATGCCGCGAGGTGCGACCAAAAAAAGAAAAAAACAGATTTGCACATGGTATTTCTTTAGTCTGGACTGCCTCTCCCTAAATCCTTAAATTCTCATCTTAAAAAGCTTAACTCTCAAACATCAATTTGTTTCCTGAATCTATAATTAGAAATCACCAGTTAGGGAATTCCCTGGCAGTCCAGTGGTTAGGACTCAGTGTTTTCACTACTGCTGGGGCCTGGGTTGGGGAACTAAGATCCTGCAGCCAGAAAAAAAAAATCAGTTGCACTAGTGCTCTTTCTTTCCTTTTCCACAATGAGGTTATTTATTCTGCAATTTGACTCTTTTCTTCAAAACCTCTACCCTCCCCCACACATGCTCACAAACATGTAGTAGTTCCCCGGTAAATGAAATGAGGTCTAGGCATGTACCTTGTGAGAAAATATAGAATGTAGGCTGAATTTCTAACCCTGTTTACCTGCACCTTCAGACTTACTCGAGTCTCATGGTTTAAATACTCTGTTTTCATCTTTTCTCTTTCGGATCTTGTATCAGTTATTACCACCTCTCCCATACTTTAGTGCCTGCTGTTTCATTAACTCCTACCCTCTTTGTACAACTTCATGAAGTTAACTCTCCTAATGAAACCTTACCTCAAATTTAGTATTTTGTTTACTTATCTAAATATTTTAAGGGAATAATCTATGTCTTGTTGACTCTACTTTTCTTTTTATTTCTCCGTCCAGGACCATTTGCTTACTTCTCCACTAATTCAGTGAACTAACTATGGCAGAGGTCACCAATGGCATCTTATTGCCAAATCCAGAATAAGATTAGACATCTCATACTTGTGTCCTTACTGATACTTTGTGATACTTACCAATGTCGATTTGCCTTCCTTTATGAAACTCTTCTCCTATTGAAGCTGCTTTCTCCTGATTGTCTTCTTCTGCCTGATATATGCCTTTCTAAAAGTCTCATTTGGTCTTCCTTTTAATAACGGATATTCCCTCCCCACTACCTTCCCCCTCTTTATGTGTACACACACACACACACACACCCCCACCCCCACACACACACATTGTTATAGCCTTTTACCTTTGGTGATTTCCTTTAATTTATTAGTTTCAGCTACCACCTGCAAACTAATAATGCCTCTTAAGTCTGTATCTATCTTGTCAAATTCTGCTTAGTTTTAGAGAGCTCCATACCTTGTAGGTCCTTTTGCAGCCATAGTCTGAGATCTCTCCCCTAGAAAGAAATTGTTTCCCTAGGACCTCTGAATTTGTGTCTCACTTTTTAGTGAGTCTAAAGGGTTAGTAAGATCTATGAAATTATCAAAATACCAGCCTTATAACTTCAAAATTTAGAAATAAGAGTAACTACTTATCCCTTAGGGCTAAACTCTAAAATTTCATAATTCAGACTGTTGCCAGCGGGCCAGCCTCCACTGACTGAACTCTGTAAGCTCTGAGGCACATTCATACCTAAGGACCCAGCCACACCTATACACTAAGACCTCTCCCAGCCCATCACCCCTACCCACCCCTAAGGCCAGATGGTTTTAGAGGAAAGCCTGCTTTCTAGTTGTTCTATTTTTAAAAGTTCTTCCCCCCTTGAATACCAATCATAATTACTTCTTACCACTGGACACATTTTTAAAATCAAGCAAAATTAATAACTCATCTGGCTGAGCCAAAAGTCTTAAACCTCACTTGTTATTTTTATCCCCCTAAAGCTATTTCCTGTACCTTTCTCAAGGCTTTTTTGTCCATACAGATGTGATATAGATAAAATATCAGTTTTATGATTCCTGATTCTAAATTGGAGAGGTTAGTATCTATCTATAGCCACAGTTGCTTTGAAAATGTTTCTCTGGCACACCCTTCACCCCCCTTTCTACTCCTTCTCTTCCCTTTACACTTACCTGTTTATTTCATAAGTCAGCAAAACGGATCAACCCCAGGCCTCCCTCACTGGAGCTCAGGCAAAGATGTAGAAAGTACAGCTCCTGAGGACAGGCATCTTAGCTACATTAAAGCAAGGCTGAATGAGCTGAGTCATACACGCTCAGTTCCTTCTTTCAAACTCACCAATCAGATAGTACTCCTCCCTTGTAGTGAACTAGGGTGTGAAGGTCACCAATTACTGTTTTCTTCTCAGTCCTTTGGAAAGGTCAAAAGCTCCTCCTTTACTGGTCTTCAGAGGAAACTTGGGTACTTCTGGAAGACCAGCAAAAATTTCTAGGGGGTAGGTACTATGCAGACAATTTTTATATCTCCAGTTTCCATTTGTGTTCTTTTCTAAAATCCATCTGCTTGAGAAAGTATCTGGTGTTCTATAGATTCTCCTTAATTATTTACCTTTTCAGAAACAAAGGTCATATCTCTTACCCAAGAGAATGTAATTATGGTGCGTTGCCCCAGGGTGTGAAAACTTTCAAGGTGGGCAAAACCTTTTAGGCACCCAACAGGGATTATTTCAAAAGGGAGGAGGAGTGTCTAGCAAAAGCTAGAGACTTAAAAAGTCAGACTTTTTCTCAAGAAAAGTAAGTCTGATTTGCCTTATAAGTTTGTCTTTAGGGGCTGGTTTCAGTAGTTAGGATATTGTGACATTTTCCATAAACTGAGTATCATTGTTTTGACACATATTTAAAATACACATAAAATATATAGAAAGCTAGATTATATCAAGGAATATGTACTTTGAAAATGTCATTTAGAGAACACGCAAACAAAAGAGTTTGTAGATGATTTTACCATTTTATGAGCCAAAGAGGAAAATTTAATAGTTAAAATAGCTTATTAAGAGATGTTATTGGACTTTAAAACTTACTCCTAGTTTTTTTGACTGTGAAAGTCATATGTATCCAGTTTAACAAATAGAAACAATGTCCAGTCATATAAAGTAACTTTGAAAGTCACCATCTTTCTGCTACTGCTTGTCCAAGCCCATGCTCTAGACGGAATCACCAGTAAGCCTTTGATTTGTATCCTCTTAGCCTTTTTTTTTAAATTCCCACGGATAGATTCACATAAAGCACTGCCCCCCCATAAATGAGATCATTGATTTGCAATTTGCCTTTTTTTCCCTAGCAAATGTAAATTGGGAGCATTTTCCCAGCTATACATTTATAACTTTTAATGGCTGCCTAGTATTCTGTGAATGTATACTGTTGTTAATTTATCCCCACCCCCGACCCCACCCCATGGATTTACCTAGTTTCCATTTACTACTATTGTAATCAGCTTTGCAATGGAAAGTACTGAGCCTATATTTTTCCACTAGAGGTAGTCATTTTATAGAATATATTCTTAGGATAAGCACTTTGTAATTTTCATAGGAGGCTTTCAAATTACCTTTCTAAAAATGTTAATGTTTGTACTGACAGCAGTGTAGGGAAGAATTAATTTTCCCAAACTTTTGCTACCTGATATCTTTTTGAATTTTCCCAAATTAATGAACAAAACATGGTAGCTTGATAGTTTAATTTATATTTCCGTAGTGATTATGAAGTTATGTATATCTTTACATTCATCCATTTTGAGATTAGGTTGTCTTTTATCATTAATTTGATCTTGACATTTAAAAATATTATTTTCTCTTTACAGTGATTTGAGTATGATCTAGATCAAACAATGAATTGAACTAAGATGACTTTGAATTGTATGGTATCCCAGTACCCTTAATGATAAAATGACATTATATGACAACTTTTTTCCAAGGTAAATTCCAGTGTTATAATTCTGTTTTATTGATTCTTTAACAGTTAAGGGAAGAAAGCTGGAGGCTGGCTTTGGCTGCAAAAAGAGAAAAGAGAAAGGAGAAGAGAAGAAAGAAGAAAGAAGAACAAAGAAGAAACCTAGAAGAGATCGAAGCCAAAAATAAAGAAAACTTTGAACTCCAAGCTGCTCAAGAAAAAGAAAAGCATAAAGTTGAAGGTATTTTCTCTAAACCATCTAATTTGTTTCATGTAATACATTCTACTCAAAATTATATTTCCTTAAATATCAGTAACTTCAGGTGAAAAAAGATCTCTACGTTACTAAGGCCTAAAGTATTTATATGCTATTTTCATTTATTGACTTCTTCCCAGCTTTTTATTATAAAGAATTTCAAACCTACACACAAGTTGAAAGAATAATGAAACAAACACCTGAAATACCCTTCACCTAATTTAAAAATAAACATTTTACTATATTTGCTTTATCTTTTTCTCTAAATATACATACATAGTTTTTTCCTAAGCCATCTGAAAGTAAATTACACACATCTGACATTGCATCTATAAAACATCAGCACACATCCAAGGAATGACATTTGCTTACATAATTGCAATACCATTTATAATACCTTAAAAAATTAACAGTAATTCCATAATTTCATCTACAGTCAAGACCATATTCAGATTTTTCTTAAATGAGGGGATTATTTTTAACTAGGTTCTAACTAAAATATTATTTGAGATGAGGATATTGTTAGAATGAACCATTGTCATTAAACCACCAAATATTTATGCTGTGTGTGTGTGTTAATTTCCCCCTCCTCCAGCCTTTTATTTTGAAAAATTTCAAACTACAGAAAAGTTTAAGGATTAGTATAATGAACACCTGTAAGTCACCTAGATTCATATAACATTTTGGCACATTTGTTTATCTTTTTTCCTCTCTCTTTTTTTGAATAGTCTTATATATGTTGTACACATCATATGAAATTACCCCTAAATACTTGAGCAGTGTTTCCCAGTAAAAGAACATTATTTTACGTAACCACAATAACATTATTACACTTAAGACATTTAATAATTATGTAATAATATGTAATATACAGTACATATTCATATTTCCCAAAGTGTCCCCGAAATATTTTTTATAACTGCCTACTATGCGTTGTTTAGAACTTAGGGACAGAGAGAATAGATCAGTCATATCCGTCTCATTACCAGTGAATGCTGGAATGACTGATAACTTTATATCTAATGGTAGTAGTAAAGTAAATTCAGCATTTAATTTGTCGAGTGCTTAAAGCTAAATATATGCCAAGAACGCTAGAACTTGCTAATTCAGTATTGCTACTTCTACAGATGAGCCTGAAGTCTTGACAGAGCCTCCAAGTGCCACAACCACTACTACCATAGGTATATCTGCAACCTGGACCACTTTGGCAGGTTCCCATGGTAAAAGAAACAATAGCATAACTACAACCAATTCAAAGAGGAAAAACAGGAAAAATAAAATTACTCCAGAAAATGTTCAAATTATATTTGATGATCCACTACCAATCACATACAGTCAGCCAGAGAAGGTGAATGGAGAGTCCAAGAGCACAGTACCAGCAAGAGTGGAGACAGTGATAACATGAGAATTTCCAGTTACAGTGATGAAAGTAGTAACAGCAACAGCAGCCGAAAGAGTGACAGTCATTCACCTGCTATGGTCACCACCACTGTGACCAGCAAGAAGCAGCCATCAGTTCTGGTTACATTTCCAAAGGAAGAGAGAAAATCTGTTTCTGGCAAGGCTTCAGTAAAGTTAGTTCCAATTTTCATTTTCATGATTTATAGTATCATTATGAAACACTTTGTTGCTGAATTTTTTAGTAAAGCAGGCAGATGAACAACTGACAAAATAAGGGTTTGTCTTTGTTCTAAAGAAGGCATGATTTCATTTGAATTAAAGAATTACTGTGTAATTTCTTCGTTTTGGTTGTTAAACTGAACCCATGAAAAGTATTGATTATGGTTTCTCAGGGATTATTATTGTATTTCAGTTCTGCTAAATTTGACCTCTAGATAATATCTTCTTAAAATTGGCCCTTCATATTATGCTAAGTATTGAAAAGTGAAAAATAAATTTCTCATTTATTCATCATAGTATTCTTAAAATAAAGAATCAAATCATATAATAGTTTGCCTTTATCATTAAAAAATTCTACATCTCTTCTATATTTAATGTGTTTTTCCTCCCTGTTAAAGATTGTCAGAGACTATCAGTGAAGTGACCAGTAATTCTCTCTCCACTTGCACAAAATCTGGTCCATCTCCCCTTTCCTCTCCAAATGGGAAATTAACAGTAGCAAGTCCTAAGCATGGACAAAAGAGGGAAGAAGGATGGAAAGAAGTTGTAAGAAGGTGACTGATTATTTCTTTGATTGTTTTTCTCATTTTTATATGAGCTCTATTTCACAATGAAGCATAGTTTACTTTACAGTTAAATTCCCCTAACTCTTCCAAAGGTTGCAAACAAACTGGTGGCCCAAGGCTGCATCTGGCCAACAGAGACAACCTATACTACATTTTAGAGGGAAAAAAAAAAGTATATGTTAACACTTTTAAAATTGGGAAATTTTACATAAAAAGTTAGATCATTGTGGTGTCTGCTTGACCCCCATGGGTATTGGTATTTGGTAGTGAACTAATTTATTTAAGATGATAGATTGTCTTGTTCAGCTTTGTAACCTCAGAGCCCAATATGTAGTGTCTACTACAAACTTGTAAATATTTGGAGAATGAATTAAGTATTTGTTTTAAACTACTCTTGTCTTCAAATCATAGGATACCTTTATTCCAAGGGTTTTAGGACTAAAATAGTTTGCTGTATTTTGCTTGGAACTTTTAAATAATATGTGTTAAAAAGTAAAACAACATCCCAGAAACTAAAAGGTAGTAAGATACCACAGACCTAGAAAGGATGTGATCCATTATAAATCTTTAATAACCTATTTTAAGGATCTCTCCAGAAATTCCATCAAATAATTAAACTTTTGATTGTTTTAAAACAAAATCTGTAGTGAACCAAGCTTATTACTGTTAATCTCAAGACGTACTGTACATTTTTTATCTTATTTTGGGCCAACACTTCCCCTCAACCCCCGTCTCTATCTTTATCTCTTTCTCTGTCTCACACACATTCTTTTGAACTAACTGAAATCACAACATCAGAATACTCTCTGTGCAAAAGTAAGAGAATTCAGTTTTCCTGCATGTATTTTATATTGTAGTATGCAAGCAAATTCTTAACTAACTTAAAATAATGATCACTGACTGATTATTATGTCCTTTAGGGAAAAAGGAATTATCAAGTAACTTAGTTATGTATACAAAAGGGCAGGGAGCATACCTTACCATTTAAAAAAATAATGTATAATTTCATAGTTAATCTATTCTAAATAAATAATTTACTTATTCATTGAAGCACAATTGGCTCCTTCTTTTTATTGAGAGTTACACTGTTTTTCTTTTAGAAGTATTCTTTAATTTAGACTTGTCAGAAATTTATATCTACCTTTCCTGAATCTGAGTGTTTAAAATTGTAATGTAATTTTGTAAGTGTTAGGTGGGTTTTGCTTTTTTTGGAATTCCAGCAGGCTTTTCTCTTTCCTCACACAACTAAACATCCCTTAGCAAGTTTCCATATTTGTGGATAATCATTTTAATGCCTCTAGAAGAATGCAAGGCAGCAATGAATTTTTAGTATCATCCTTTCAGTTATGTATTAGGGAATAAAAACAATCATGTGAGTCAAATACCCAAAGGTACCCACAAGAAGCCTTTCTTGACTCCTTGGGGTAGATTAGATGCCCCAAGCAATGTGTCTTTATGATACCCTATTAGAGCACTTACAACATCGTGTTGTAGTTTTCTTACTTGGTTTCTACATAGTCAGTATATGTGGGCAAGAACCCCTGTCTGTCTTATTTGCCATTAGTATTTGCATTAACACAGTGTGTATCTACATGTATGTGCTTCACAGATATTAATGAAGGACGAAAGTCAAAACAGCAAACAGTTTTTGGTAATGAGATGAGAAGCTGTGGTAAAGCTCACTCTCTCTCTGTCTTTCTCTTTTTTCTGTGGCTCTTAGTTGCCTTTTATCACTTAGAGTGAGAGTAGGTAGAAGAGGCTTATTCGACAATATTCTGCATTTACAGACACATATTTTAGTAATAATTCTTATTTTAAGTACAACCACTGATACTTGTGATTTATCTTAATTTATTTTTGCAACTGTTAAACAGGTCAAAGAAAGTACCTGTTCCATCAACTGTGATATCCAGAGTGATTGGAAGAGGAGGCTGTCATATTAACGCTATTCGGGAGTTCACTGGTGCACACATAGATATTGATCAGCAGAAAGACAAGACAGGAGACCGGATAATAACTATAAGGCAAAATTTGGTCTCTTACGGTTTTTTTCTTTTGTATTTTGTTGTACTAGAGCTTAATTATCAATATATATAAGCATTTGAGTTTTCAATGGAACTTTGTATTTAATAGCATACTTTTTTAAATGGGAATTTGATTCGTGTTTAAGATAAGCTTTACAGTTTTTTTTTTCTTATTTATATGCTCTTGTGAAGTATTTCAAAGGGCTTTAAAGGAATTTTTCTTTTGTGTGTGTATGGCAAAGGTTTGAATAATCTTTTCCTTATAAAAAATTTTAATATGACATTCTTAAAAACTTCTTTTTAAGAAGGAATGGGTTTCTAACACATTCTAATCTGTAGTTTTCCATCTTTCTCTTAAATTAGCATTTGAGATTTGTTATTCTGAGATTGTATCCTTAGAATATGAGCTCAGTAATAGATTTAAATCTGAAGTGGATATTTGTTTTAAATTGAATATTTGAACATGTCTATGTCGAATACCCTTAGAGTAAAGATGATATTCTAAGAAATCATAAATTTGGTTGTGAGAGACAGGTGCCCTTCCCGGTGGTAGAAGGGCAGATAGTTTTTTAGGCTGCCTCAAGAGGAAGGAGGCAATTAACCAGCTCTGTTTTGCACTTATCCCCTTCTCCTATCTTGTTTATCCCTCCCCTGGGATAGGTGTAGTCACAGCTTGCCTTACCCAGAGAAGAGGGGAAGCATATACCCTTTATAAGTAATTTCCCCCTTAGGGTCTCCATAAGGCTTTCCGTTCAATCCAATATTTTCCTGAACATCCAAGACTGGAGTTTGACCTTATGGCCATGGTTGTCATTATCAGGATTTTTCTCTCATTTTGAGACATCTGTCCAAAAGAGTTATAATAATCACTCTACTAATAGAGAAACCACTAATAAATATAAATGGGGTCATCTAAGCTACCAGGATTTAAAATAAAATACTGTTTTCTTACTCAGTGGTATTATTTTTCTTGCTTATTTGTACTGCTTTTGATATTGATCAGCTGTTTAACTTCATGGTAACAATATGGATTACATAGGATTTTAAAGTGCAATGGTTTTTCTGTCTAGAATGTATTTCACAGTAGGAAGATGATTGCTTAGTCCGAGGAAACAATAATGAAATGAAATTTCTTGGAAAAGAAGTCATTTACTTTTCCTTTGAAAAATATAGTGGTGTGTCAGGACAGTTTATTGCTTTGTTTGCATAATACCTCAAAAATAGTCAGAAAATTGCTTCTTAACTTTTATCTGTTCTCTGTATGTGTGTACATACACATACACACACGAATTAATTTAGGCTTTACATATTAAAAAGGCGAAATTGGACCTAATTTTTTTTTTTTGTCAACTTATAGGGGTGGCACTGAATCAACAAGACAAGCAACTCAGTTAATCAATGCTCTGATCAAGGATCCAGACAAAGAAATTGATGAACTTATTCCAAAGAATCGTTTGAAAAGCTCCTCAGCAAATTCCAAAGTTGGGTCATCAGCACCTACCACCACTGCTGCTAACAGTTCCTTAATGGGAATTAAAATGGCGACTGTAGCTCTGTCATCAACATCTCAGAGTGCCGCAGCACTCACTGTGCCTGCAATTTCTTCTGCATCTACTCACAAAACCATTAAGAACCCAGTGAATAATGCGAGGCCTGGTCTTCCAGTTTCTCTTCCATTAGCATATCCTCCTCCACAGCGTGCACAGGCTTTGCTTGCTGCTCAGACTTTCCAGCAGATCCATCCACCAAGGTTGCCCATGACGCACTTTGGAGGTACTTTTCCACCAGCTCAATCCACTTGGGGTCCTTTTCCTGTCAGGCCTTTGAGCCCTGCCAGAGCTACTAACTCGCCTAAGCCTCACATGGTGCCTCGCCATAGCATCAGAATAGCAGTAGTTCTCTGGTGAATTCAGCAGGTTCTGTAACTTCAAGTCCAACAACTACAACCAGTTCATCAGCTTCAACGGTGCCTGGTACATCTACAAATGGCAGTCCAAGTTCACCTTCTGTTAGAAGGCAGCTTTTTGTCACAGTTGTGAAGGCATCCAATGCCACCACCACAACAGTCACCACCACAGCAAGTAACAACAGCACTGCACCCACAAATGCCACATATCCTATGCCTACTGCCAAAGAACACTACCCAGTATCATCCCCATCTTCCCCATCACCACCAGCCCAGCCAGGAGGGGTTTCTAGAAACAGCCCTTTGGATTGTGGAACAGCATCTCCAAATAAAGGGGCATCTTCCTCTGAACAGGAAGCAGGTAGTCCACCAATAGTAGAAACAACAAACAGTAGACCTCCAAACAGCAGCAGTTCTTCTGGGAGTTCATCAGTTCATTCTACTCAGCAGCAACCTCCGGGATCTGTTTCTCAGGAGCCAAGACCACCTCTTCAGCAGTCTCAGGTTCCTCCCCCGGAAGTTAGAATGACTGTTCCTCCTTTAGGAACAACAAGTTCTGCTCCAGTGGCGGTGCCTTCTACTGCCCCAGTGACTTACCCTATGCCTCAGACACAAATGGGATGCTCCCAGCCTCCACCTCAAATGGAACCCCCTGCTATGAGACCACCCTCTCATGGCACAACTGCCCCTCACAAGAATCCAGCTCCTGTGCAAAATTCATCTGTTGCAGTCCTCAGTGTCAATCACATTAAAAGACCTCACAGTGTCCCCTCTTCTGTCCAGCTACCTTCGACCTTAAGTACACAAAGTGCTTGTCAAAATTCAGTACCTCTAGCAAATAAGCCGATTGCTCCCAATTTCAGTGCCCCCTTACCATTTGGGCCCTTTAGCACATTGTTTGAAAGTAGCCCTACTTCTGCTCATACCTTCTAGGGAGGATCTGTTGTTTCATCTCAGTCAACACCAGAATCTACGCTATCAGGAAAATCCGCATATTTGCCAAATTCAAATCCTTTACATCAGTCTGATACTTCCAAAGCTCCAGGTTTTAGACCACCATTACAGAGACCTGCTCCAAGTCCCTCAGGTAAGTTTGTATTTTCTGACATTCCTCAGCTGCTCGTTTCTACAAATGATGTTGAAACTCTTGGTTATTTTCTAATATTTTTACTCTGTGACTGGGTCAGATAGACAGATTGTAGTACTAATTCAAATGCTATTGTGAGTATTGAGTGTGTCTAGTAGGGCATTATTACTTTTTAAATCTTTTTAGAAGCTGTAATGGATTTTTATCTTAACTTTACTGTAAATAAATTTCTTCATCAGGTATATTTTTCTCTCTCAAAATAAAGAAAAGGGGACTTCCCTGGTAGTCCAGTGGTTAAGACTCTGCACTCCCAATGCAGGGGGCCCGGGTTCGATCCCTGGTCAGGGAAATAAATCCCACATGCCGCAACTAAGACTGGGAGCAGCCAAATAAATAAATAAATATTTTTTTTTAAATAAATTAAAAAAATTTTTTGAAAGATCTCATATTTTCATTTAATAAGATAATGCCATCAAAAGTTTGCTTTTAGTTCAAATAAAAAATAATTACCAAAGATTTTTAAAATTTGATTTCACTTCCGACTGTCTTTTTTGTTTTAAAAATAATGAGAAAAATATAGAGCTACATAGTTCAATAGGGTAGGCACTAACTATATGTGCTATTTAAATTTAATAAAATTAAAAATTCATCTCAGTCAAGCTGGCCATTTTTAAAATTTTTTCCCAGTTTTGTTGAGATATAATTGATGTACATCGCTGTATATGAGTTCCAGGTGTAGAGCATAATGGTTTGACTTACATACATTGTGAGATGATTACGGCAGTAAATTTAGTTAGCATTCATCATCTCCTATAGATACAATTTTTAAAAAAAAAGAAAAAGGGGGCTTCCCTGGTGGCGCAGTGGTTGAGAATCTGCCTGCCAGTGCAGGAGACACGGGTTCGGGCCCTGGTCTGGGAAGATCCCACGTGCCGCGGAGCAACTGGGCCCGTGAGCCACAACTACTGAGCCTGCGCGTCTGGAGCCTGTGCTCTGCAACAGGAGAGGCCGCGATAGTGAGAGGCCCGCGCACCGCGATGAGGAGTGGCCCCCGCTTGCCACAACTGGAGAAGGCCCTCGCACAGAAACGAAGACCCAACATAGCCAAAAATAAATTAAAAAAAAAAAAAAAAAAAGTAAAAAATATTTTTCCTTGTGATGAGAGCTCTTAGGATTTAGTCTCTCTTAACAGCTTTCCCATGTATCATACAGTAGCGTTAACTACCGTTACTATGTTGCACATTACATCCCTAATCCTTACTTATCTCTTAACTGGAAGTTTGTACCTTTTCACCACCTTCCTCCAATTCCCCCCCACCCCACCTCCACCTCTAGTAACCACAAATCTGATCTCTTTTTCTATGAGTTTGTTTGAGATTCCACATATAAGTGAGATCATACAGTTTTTGTCTTTCTCTGTCTGACTTATTTTACTTAGCATAATGCCCTCACGGCCCATCCATTTTGTCAGAAATGGCAGGATTTCCTCGTGTTTTTGTGTGTGTGTTTTTTTATGACTAAATAATATCCCATTGTGTGTGTGTATGTGTGTGGTATATATACATATATGTATACATACCACAGCTTCTTTATCCATTCATCCATGGATGGATACTTAGGTTGTTTCCATGTCTTAGCTATTGTAAATAATGCTGTTACGAACATGGAAGTGTAGGTATCTTTTCGAGTTAGTGTTTTTGTTTCTTTTGGATATAGTTCCAGAAGTGGAATTGCTGGATCATGTGGTAGTTCTATTTTTAGTTTTCTGAGGATCCCCCATACTGTGTTCCATAGTGGCTGTAGGCTGGTCATATTTCAAGTGCTTCCTTAATAAGCACATAATGGCTGGTAGCTGCAATACTGGAGAGCCCAGATATTGAACACATCTATTAACATAAAAAGTTCTGTTAGACAGTGCTGATATCTAAAGAGGATCTAAAGATCTGGTTTTGAGTGACTGCTTTTTCTTTTTTAACTTTTTACTTTGAAATATTTTTAGATTTATAGAAGAGTTCTTCTATAATTACCGCAATTTCCCCTAATTAAACATTCTTACCTAAACACCATATATTTATTAAAACTAAGAAATTAATATCAGTACAGTACAATTAACTGGACTATAGACTTTATTCAGATTCCACAGTTTTTCCAATAATGTTCTTTTTCTGTTGCAGTGTCCAGGATACCAAGTTGCATTTTGAGCTTTGTGTTTTAATATGAATATTTCAAATAATTAAAGATAATTTCATTGAGTTATTTGTAGTGAGGTGGATGGACCTAGAGTCTGTCATACAGAGTGAAGTAATTAGAAAGAGAAAAACAAATACTGTATGCTAACACGTATATATAGAATTGGGAAAAAAATATGATTCTGTAGAACCTAGGATCAGGACAGGAATAAAGACGTAGATGTAGAGAATGGACTTGAGGACATGGGCAGGGGGGAAGGGTAAGCTAGGACGAAGTGAGAGAGTGGCATGGACATATATACACTACTAAATGTAAAATAGATGGCTAATGGGAAGCAGCCGCATAGCACAGGGAGATCAGCTCCGTGCTCTGTGACCACCTAGAGGGGTGGGATAGGGAGGGTGGGAGGGAGACGCAAGAGGAAAGAGATATGGGGATATAGGTATATGTATAGCTGATTCACTTTGTTATAAAGCAGAAACTAACACACCATTGTACAGCAGTTATACTCCGATAAAGATGTTAAAAAAAAAAATCTACCATTAAAGCAATAACAAAATAAGAATAAATAAAGATAATTTCATGCTAGAGATAGACAAACTATGGTCCATGTGCCAAGTATGGCATACTACCTGATTTTACATTTGTGGGTTTTTTTTAATTGAGTTATAACAATTGTGTAAGATTTTAAAAAAACCTTTTTTTTATTTTTAAAAAGAGTAATATGTGACACAAAAAATAGTACATTCGGAACTTCCTTGGTGGTCTAGTGGTTAAGAATCCGCCTTCCAGTGCAGGGAATGTGGGTTCAGTCCCGGGTCGGGGAACTAAGATCCCACATGCCACGGGGCAACTAAGTCCTGGTGTTGCAACTAGAGAGCCCACCTGCTCTGGAGCCCGTGTGCCACAACTACAGAGAAGCCCGCGTGCCGCAACTAAGACTCGATGCAGCCAAAAATAAATAAATAAATAAATATTTTTAAAAAAAATAGTGCATTCAAATATCAGTGTTCATAAATAAAAGTTTTATTGAAATACACCTATGCCCATTCATTTACATATTGTGTTATGGCTGCTTCCATGTTCTGCTGACAGCCTAAAACTATTTATTATTTAGCCCTTTACAGAAAGGTTGCCAACTTGTTACGTGTTATTGAAGAGATGACATTCTGGGACTAAAAATTTCTAAATATAATGGGAACTGATTGTTATTTTTACGTCTTTCTATAACACATAAATATAATGTAAAGAACATGGTCAGTAAATATTTCCTTGCTGGGGGTTGATTGAAATATTTTCATATTTCACTTTCAAAAACACTTTCTCTTGAATACTAAATAGAATCAATATAATTTGGTTGTAAAAGCTTCATATGCTAATTAGTACATTGGAAATGCTTTTATTTTTTTCATTTTTTTTATTTTTTAAAAAATTTTATTGGAGTATACTTGATTTACAGTGTTGTGTTAGTTTCAGGTGTACAGCAAAGTGAATCAGTTATACATATACATATATCCACTCTTTTTTAGATTCTTTTCCCATATAGGCCATAACAGAGCATTGAGTAGAGTTCCCTGTGCTATACAGTAGGTTCTTATTAGTTATCTATTTTATGTCTAGTAGTGTGTATATGTCAATCCCAATCTCCCAATTTGTCCCTCCCTGCCCCTTACCCCCTGGTAACTGTAAGTTTGTTCTCTACATCTGTAACTCTATTTCTGTTTCATAGATAAGTTCATTTGTACTCTAGATTCCACATATAAGCAATATATGATATTTGTCTTTCTCTGTCTGACTTCACTCAGTATGACAATCTCTAGGTCCATTGATGTTGCTGCAAATGCCATTATTTCATTCTTTTTTTATGGCTGAGTAATATTCCATTGTATATATGTACCACATCTTCTTTGCCCATTCCTCCGTTGATGGACATTTAGGTTGCTTCCATATCCTGGCTATTGTAAACAGTGCTGCAGTGAACATTGGGGTGCGTGTATCTTTTCGAATTATGGTTTTCTCTGGATATATGCCCAGGAGTGGGATTGCTGGATCATATGGTAGCTCTGCTTTTAGTTTTTTAAGGAACCTCCGTACTGTTCTCCATAGTGGCTGTACCAATTTACATTCCCACCAACAGCGTAGGCCGGTTCCCTTTTCTCCACACCCTCTCCAGCATTTATTGTTTGTAGATTTTTTGATGATGACCATTCTGACCGGTATGAGGTGATACCACATTGTAGTTTTGATTTGCATTTCTCTGATAATTAGTGATGTTGAGTATTTTTTCATGTGATTTTAGCCATCTGTATGTCTTCTTTGAAGAAATGTCTATTTAGATCTTCTGCCCATTTTTTGATTGGGTTGTTTGTTTTTTTTTGATATTGAGCTGCATGAGCTGTTTGTATATTTTGGGGAGTAATTGGAAATGCTTTTATATTTCATTTTTGTAAAGTTGGAATTTAGTGAAAATACTTCACTTTTCAAAAAATGTGAAATCTAGGTAATGTGTTAAGAAAGACTAAAATTAAGATTTAGAGAAAAAAGAAGTAAATTCTTGTTTTGTGGAAAAGTATAGAAAAAAGACGTGCTCCATCGGGAGGTAAGGTTTTGGGGTGTGCAGTTGATTAGAGCCAAAATTAGCAATGAAGTTTAACTTAAGAGTCTATCAGAGGGAAGTATTAGATTCAGGTCAACATAGGCATGTTTGCCTTTACAGCTATACCACTATTGCTACACCCTAGAAATTAACATTAATTCAGTAATAGCACCCATTATGTAGTACCATCATCCCAAATATACCCTTTATGCCTGTATGTTTCTTTTTTCTCTCCTTTTGATCCAACCAATCAAGATTCACACATTGCTTTTGGCTATTATGTCTCTTTGATCTCCCACAGTCTAAAACATCTCACCACCTTCTTTTGTTCTTCTTGACATTGAATCCTTTGAAGAGTCCAGTTGTACTGAAGAATATCCTGCATTTCAGATTCACCCGTTTTCTCAATCTGTGGTTCCATTCTGGTTAAACATTTCTAGCAGGAACATCAGATAGGTAATGTTTGAATCTCACACTGTATTGTATCAGGAGGTACTCAATGACAGATTGTTCTTCTCTTATCTATGGAAAGCATGGCCACTTAGTTAAGATGCTGATTGTCAGATCTATTATAAAGTATAGCTACAATCTTTTTTTTTCTCCTATAGTTTTTTTCTGGTTTGTTTTTAGTTTTGTGGGGTGTTTTTGGTTTTGTTTTTGTTTTTTTATTTTAGTAGCACTCTCAAGTTCACAGCAAAATTGAGAGAAAAGTACAGGGGTTTTCCATATACCCCCTGCCTTCACACAGGTATAGCCTCCTTTATTACCAACATCCCACTCCAGAATGGTATTTTTGTTACCGTTGATGAACCTACAGTCACACATCCTTATCAAAGTCTGTAGTTTACATGAGGGTTCATTCTTGGTGCTGTACATTCTGTGGGTTTGAACGAAAGTCTAGTATAGTAACCATTATACTATCATCCAGAGTATTTTCAGTGCCTTAAAAATCCTTTGTGGTTTGCCCACTCATCCCTCCCTTGCCCATACGTTTTTTAAAGGTAAAATTTTATACAACTCCTTGGCCACCAAACCTATTTAAATTCTAGTGTTAATATTAAATCTATATGTATTCTATAATAAGCAGTAAAATGTCAAAATTAAAAGTAAATGTAAAATGTTTTCCTTGGTAATTTCTTTTTTATAGCTATCTTTATAAAATAAAGGGGGAAATAATGAGTGGAATGACTGGAAGAAGTAAGCAAGGAGAAATTTTTTTAATCTAAAATATTTTTGGATATATTAGGGACCTCTTGGAATTTTAGGTTTTTCTAATTATATCTCCTAGGGGTAACTATTATAAATTATGATTATCTTCTACATTATAGGTATTGTCAATATGGACTCACCATATGGTTCTGTAACACCTTCTTCTACACATTTGGGAAACTTTGCCTCAAACCTTTCAGGAGGTCAAATGTATGGACCTGGGCCACCCCTTGGAGGAGCACCCACAGCTGCTAACTTTAACAGATAACATTTTTCCCCGCTTAGTTTGTTGACTCCGTGTTCATCAGCATCAAATGGTGAGTAATATACACTGTAGTTCCAGAGGAAGAGTTTGTCTGTATGTTCCCTTAAAAAACAAAAGGTTTTAAGTTTTTCGAAGTTTGGAATTTTTAAGTTTTAAATCTCTTAATAATTTAAATTCTATAAAAATGTAATTTGTATTCATGGCAATCTGAAATCAGGAGGACTTTAAATAGAATTTCCAGGTTTTTAAAGTATTAGAATCAACTTCGGCTCTAACAAACCTAGCATATTATATTGAAGTTAATTTCTAAGAGGGATCATTTTTTGAGAAGAAAAAATCTTGTATCATCTATTGATTTACATTTACTTTCAGGTTTGAGAATATAGCTCCCAAGAAGAAAGGTTTGTAACCTTAAAAGTAGTATAAATATCATGTGCTTTTGGTCTACCTTTAAATCTCATCTATTACATAAATAATACAACTGATTTCACATTACCAGATGTGTGTTTTTAACTGTAGTCAGGCTTTGAAGCATTGATCAGATTTTTCAAACCAAGGAAGATCATTCGTCAATAGGGAATTCAACTCACATTAAGAGAATTCCATAGTGAGGCTATTATTTGTGGTTATTTATTTATTTAGCGAGGAAAAAGGCATCAAATTGCTTTCACCTTGAGGAAATTTTAATAAGAATCCATTTTTTTTTAAACTACTAAATTTCTTTTAACAATGTTAGAGCCCAGTTAATAGAGACTGGTTAACTGAATGAAAGAGTAAAAAAAAATTGGTATTTGAGAGATGTATATGAAAGTACATTGCCAGTGAAAGCATGAAGTAGGGTGTAGCATATAGTGAATTTACATATTTATAGTTTTTCTTGTGTTTGTCAAATAACAAGGACTGTCACTTGGAATATTAATTATCCTTGTACAGGTGTCCCTAAGTGAAAAGAAGTTCATAAACAACCTTAGTAATCATTACGGATAATATCCAGACTATGGGTGTCATTGGCAATGATATTATAACCATTCCTGGAGTATTACAATGGGCTGGTCATTGTCAATGGTACTTTCAAATATTGTGCTGCTCTGCCCGAGCGCACTGCAGTGTAGATGTGATCAGTCCCACTTCACAGAACATAAACTGAGACTCAGAGAGGATATATGATGCTTTATAACACCTAATACAGAAAAATTTAAAGAAAAAGATGTCCCATAGTCAAATCAGTACTGTTATTTTAATCACTTTTTCTGCACTTGTATTATTAAAATTTTAACAAAATGAAATACTCCATCTAGTATTTTGTGCCCTGCTTTTACACTACATCTTCCCACCATTAAATATTCTTGGAGAAAATCATTTTTAATGAATGAACTGTTTTCCATCCTTATTTAAAAAAAACATCTTTATTGGAGTATAATTGCTTTACAATGGTGTGTTAGTTTCTGCTTTATAACAAGGTGAATCAGCTATACATACACATATATCCCCATATCTCCTCCCTCTTGCGTCTCCCTCCCACCCTCCCTATCCCACCCCTCTAGGTGTTCACAAAGCACCGAGCTGATCTCCCTGTGCTACGCGGCTGCTTCCCACTAGCTAGCTAGCTTACGTTTGGTAGTATATACAAGTCCATGCCACTCTCTCACTTCGTCCCAGCTTCCCCTTCCCCTTCCCCGTGTCCTCAAGTCCATTTTCTACGTCTGCGTCTTTATTTTCCATTCTTAAGTTGGGCCATCAGTTATTTAACCAACCCCCTATTGTGGGATTTTTAGGTAGCTTCTAATATTTTTTCTATTACACTACTGGCTGAGCTGAATATTCTTGAACATAAGTCTTGTACATAAATTTGACTTTCACCTTAGGATAAGATCCTAAAAGCAAAATTACTGGCTCAAAGTGTATGAACATTTTAAGGCTGTTGATACACAAATTGCCAAATTACCCTCCAGAAGGTTCGTACCAATTTCCATCCCCATCAGCAGCAACAGATGAAAACGGCCTTTTCCTTACATCCTTAGCAGCAAATTTTGTGCATTCTTAAAACTTTCTACCAATTAGATTAGCAAAAAAAAAAAAAAAGATTTATAACTTGCATTTCTTTGTTAGGTAGTGAAGTTGAACATCTTTCCATATTTATTGGGGATACGCTTCTGTTCTATTGTGAATGCCCTGTCACATCTTCTACCCGTTTATCTATCACTGTGTTGGAAGATGCTGGGATGCAGAACCTTTTTCGGTGCCTGGTGTGGTCCTGCTCCTGCTGACACAGAGTCCTCTCCCAGTGGAAGATGGCTGCTCCTTAGCACTGAGAAAAGTCAGCACCCCTACAGCCTGCCATGGGCCTGGAAGTGATGTCTCAGTGGCTCTGGAGGAATTAAATTCAGGTCCCTGGATTTAGCAACTTACCAGCCACCAGAGCTGGTATACTTCAGGACTAAATGACTCTGCAGTGTATCAGTTCTCATGAACTTGACCTTCTTCCCACCTTTTCACCCAGTGACTGAATCAGGCCAAGCTGCGGTGGAGACACAGCTTTGTCTCTCTTCTCCCGGGAGTGGGACTGAAAAGCCAGTACAGAGCAGATCATCCCTGCAGACACTCGCTGGGTGACCCCGGGGCACAGCAGGAGGAAAGAAGGGTGATCAGCCTCACCCTTCTTGGAGGGTGGAGCTACGTTCCAAAAAAAGATGCAGTAAGCACGAACCACACAACAACCCAGATGAACTTGAACTCAGCAGTTGGAATGAATAACCCCTCCTTTCTGCAAGTCACTGCTCACCCTGTGCCTCTCTCTATTGGTGAGTGGTTCCTTCTGGCTTGAAATCACTACTGGTGACTTATTACCACTGCTGGTGGTTTACATTGTTGTTTCCCCCATGAGAATGTCAAGTTCAGGGCATCCAGTTCCTCCGGGTGAAACCCTTTGTAGTTGCTATGGGTGAACAGATGAGTGAGTGATAAATGAACAAAACAATTTTTCCCTAGCACTTCCATGCTGTTTCTAAATGACAGATTTCCACAGCTCCCTCCCCCATACAACCACAGACTCTTTGAAGACATTTCTCTCTCTCCCCGAATGCCTGGCACAAAGGGAGATAAATGCTAATCGAGGGAATGAATGAACCAAACCTTATCTGAACCACAATAATGCCTACTTGAGCTCATCTTTCTTTCTTTTTTTTTTTTTTTTTTTTTTGATGTTTTAGTTTAAATTTTATTTCCTGCCCCCAAACATCCATTAAGTGCCCAGGAGAAGGAAAAGGGGATGTGACTAGCAATAGAGAGAAATGTTCTTCACAACAATGGCCATGGCAAGCTTAGGCACTTTTGGTGAAATCTCTCTGGGAAGTACTGGCAGAGGAATAAAAGGCAAACTGACACAGAAGTATTGCTTGGTGTGCATTTCCAGGCTCTGCCTTCTTTCTTGTCTCTTGGTGGCTGGCAGAGGAAGAGGAGAAAAGGTTAAACTTTTTTATAAACCGGCAGAATAAGCTTATCACATTCTCTCACTATCTCTGCATAGGTTCTAGTCTCTGCAGCATTCTATAAGCTTTGCCCAAAGTAATGAACAGTTGAAAGTCAAATGTAATACTTCACCAAACAACTTAAAAATGCTTGCACACCGGAAAGGATTAAGTTGCAGAGAACACAAATGGACCCAGAGCAACCTTTGCCAAAAGAGAATACTGTGCTAAATGTACAGCCATAGCTCTTTTCCATATGAAGAAACAGTCAGAAGGATAAAAGAACTTGGTCAAAATCACACAAGTAAGTAGGACGGAATCTGGTCTGTCTGTCCCAAGGGTTGTGTTCTTTAACCACCAGGCTAGCTTTTCTCAAATCTGACTCATGCATAGAATAACTATGCACCTCTGTTTGCCTTGAATATTCCCTGTTTATAAGTATGCCTGCTGCAGTTTTTCACATTGCCCACTTTGACTCCCAAAAGCAACCGAGAATACACAATAATTTGGTCACTCTATCCATGGACCACGGTGGTGGGACTGCCCAGGAAGCTTATTAAAAGTGCAGCTTCCTGAGCCCTACTCCAGATCTAGATAAGTTTTCTGAGGGTTCGCTCAAGAATCCAGGTACAAGTCTTTTTAAGTGGTTTTGTGGAACCCCCCAGGTGAGTCTCTCGCTCTCTTAAGTTAATAAACCATTTATTCTGCCTCCCGCAGATGCCCAGCCAGGTCCTGTTAAGGTAGGAGTCCCCGCACCACATCAGAGGGATGCTCCCAGCCAAGTAATCTCTGGAGCCTTGGAGAATCTGGATGGTCTCGTGCTGGCCCACCTGCCATGACAAACCTCCTCCAGAGCATTTCCCTTCACATTTTACCTTCTACCACTCCCAAAGGCAGTCTGCTCCAATGAGGCCTGACTTCGTCTGTCCTAATGTGCACCCCGATTCAAGAAGTTTAGGAATACAAGGTGCTGTGGTTCTCAACCAGGGGGGCCCAACCTCTAAAACAGTAGTCCAAGCAGTCTCTACCTCCTGGGCACATCCCCTCTGCAACAGCCCCAGTAAACGAATGTCCCATCCTTACTTTCTCAAGGTCGGCAACAGGGAGTCCCCTCCTAAAGAAGGTTCTCTCGCATTGCCACACTCTCAAAGGCTGCCCCCAGTGTGCTTCCTTCCTGTGGGCCTGATCAGGCTAAGGGTAGAGTTGTCTCTTTCCTTCTCTGAGTCAGACCAAATCGTCTTAGTAACACCGCTTCACAGTGGTGACCGTGTGTTTCACGGGGGCTGCTGCTGAGCCTTTATCTCATCCTTTCATGGTGGAGAGAGAGAGGATTATAATGATTTTTACTTCTAGGGGAGAGGGGAGTGTAATGATTATGTTGTCATTTTGTATTATGTCCTTTGGTCATGAACTTGTTTTGAATTTCATATGAAAATAGGCCCACCATTCCCACTTTGTGAGGTCATTCAGCACTCTCATTTTGCACCTTTAACATCTCTCTCAGTATCACTTGGAAATGTTTGAAATGGCATGAGCTTGTCCTCACATTCCTATCAGCTGTAAATCCGGAGCCCCAACATGAACCTAACCATTGAGCAGAACACCTCTCCACTACCTGTGTAACACTGGGTAGGCCCCTTAACCTCTTGGTTTTCTTCAGTCCTCAGTTGTGAAAATGTGAGGGTTCTATGAATTTATATTTGGGGCAGGACAAGGTCGAGGAGAGTGTGTCTTTGCTTTTATTCTTCCAAACTGGAATGTCTTCCCTCTCTTCCCCATGGGTCCAAATCTCAATTGTCCTTCAGTCCCACTGCCAAGGAGCCTTCCCTGATTCCCCAGTCCACACAAATCTCTGCCTCTTAGGGTCAATGCCATACAACTTAGCTGTCTCTTACGTTAATCTTGCCTCTCAAGCCAATCTCAGACTGTGGGTCTCTCTTGCCCTCCTGGGGCCCCTGGGGCTGTGCCAGCCCACCGGCACGCCCCACGTGGGGTGTCTGCTAGACTAGGGCATGGGTGGGGAGGCCCAGGTGTGAGGGGCCAGGTAGAGTACCTCTGCCTCCCCCCTGATCTCCTCCACAAAACTGCCCCTCCTCCTGAAGCCTGACCCCCAAGTCACACGTTCCTTATCATGACCTCACTGGGTAGTGATGACCTCACCGGCCTTCTCACAGTTGCCATGGCAGCGTAACTGGCAGCGTAACTGCCAACGTGCTGACCTCAGAGAAACTTCCCTGACAGTTCTCCACCAGATACCAATCTCTTTGGTTGTCTGAGAGAGAATGTGTGACTGGATCGTCTATATTAACTCAGACCTGTGCTCTGTTCCATGGGTGGGCAGTGCGGCAGGTACACCGAGACCGCCCGGAGGCATGGTGTACACACAACCTCACCTGGCTGCCTCATGTTCCTGTGGGCCTTGCCCACTACGTATACCTGAGCGCGGCCCCAGCTGTAAGTAATACCAGTGACCTGGGACACCTTCAGGGACCCACAGTGCTCACTGCTGAGGACAAGCGAAAGGTCATCCCTGGACAAGTGTGCAGGATGGTCCTGATCTTTATAAATGTAGCTTTCCCCTTTGGGCTACAGGATGCTTCCATTCAGACCCTTTCCTGATTGGCCTCTTAGCAAAAGACAAGTGCATTTTTGTTGGCAAATGGTAAATGCAGCAGTTTGAGGAAGAGGGCCACTCTTGAAACACACCTTCAAAGCCAGGCACCTCTGTGCTGTCATGTAGACATCTATATCGGTGCCCTCAGACACATCCCATCCTGAGCTGCTGAGTACTAGGGGAGAGGGTGGTGCCATATTGATGGGAAGACTGGAAGAACCAAGAGGGCTGTTGAAGTGCTAATGAGACTGGAGGGCTGAGGAGATGGTGTCCCAGGAGGCTGGGTTGATGTGAGCCTAGACTTGGTACCCAGAACGCGGGTCTCAGTCTCCTGATCACTCTGCCTCAGTATTTGGCCTTGTTCTAATCTACATAAAAGTATCAGAGGGCTAGAGTTCAGTGTGGTCGAAACAGGCAGGATAAATGGGGCCCAAGAGGGGTTGCCAAGGTGGGCGGGGTTCTTAACCAATTTAGATTAGATTATTTTTTCCCAAAACTTGAAAGACATTTCCATTAAAGCCTCAGAAGTGACAGACTGCAAGAAATGTTTTCTCTGTTGTGGAAGGGAGAGATGGAGAGGCTCATGATTGCAATGACTTTCGGGTTCTACTGTTTTCCCTGGAAACGGTGAAGAGACTTCTTCGTGTGCTGCAGCCGTAGGCTCTAGGAATTGCTTTTGCAGCCAGTGTCCCTTCTCTAGGGACTCATAGAGGTGATGGGCCAAGGCTGTGTTTTGGACGTCAAGTTGATTAAAGGTCTTCAGCCAGAAACTGGGAGAGACATGAGAGAGGGAAATTCTGGCAGGAGGCTGTGTACAGCGGAAGTGACTGATCAGTTCTGATTTTCTTTGCAGCAGCAGTGGCTCCCGTTTCTCCCCCTAACCCTGGTCACTACCATGTCCTCTACCGAGGGTGTGGAGAAACGCAGTTGGGCTGGCATGGGGAGACATACTGCCTGGTTGGTGGCTACCGGGCCTACGGGGATGTTCCTTTGGCCACGCCAGCAAAGGTGGAAGCAGAGAAGCCAGTCCCCAGACATGCTCCCAAGAGGAAGCGCGCTCCGGAAGAGTCAGACGAAGACCTGGGTTGCCCCAGACCCAAAATCCGGCGATTGGAGCATTCAAGGAGCTTCGGACTACAAGGTGCTTTGATTCTCAAGCAGGGTGGCCCAACCTCTGGGCACATCCCCTCTGCAATAGCCCCAGTAAACGAATGCCCCATCCTTACTTTCTCAAGGTCGGCAACAGGGAGTCCCCTCTTAAAGAAGGTTCTCTCGCATTGCCACACTCTCAAAGGCTGCCCCCAGTGTGCTTCCTTCCTGTGGGCCTGATCAGGCTAAGGACAGGGTTGTCTCTTTCCTTCTCTGAGTCGGACCAAATCGTCTTAGTAACACCTCTTCACAGTGGTGACCATGTGTTTCACGGGGGCTGCTGCTGAGCCTTTATCTCATCCTTTCATGGTGGAGAGAGGGAGGATTATAATGATTTTTACTTCTAGGGGAGAGGGTGGTGCCATATTGATGGGAAGACCGGAAGAACCAAGAAGGCTGTTGAAGTGCTAATGAGACTGGAGGGCTGAGGAGATGGTGTCCCAGGAGGCTGGGTTGATGTGAGCCTAGACTTGGTACCCAGAACGCGGGTCTCAGTCTCCTGATCACTCTGCCTCAGTATTTGGCCTTGTTCTAATCTACATAAAAGTATCAGAGGGCTAGAGTTCAGTGTGGTCGAAACAGGCAGGATAAATGGGGCCCAAGAGGGGTTGCCAAGGTGGGCGGGGTTCTTAACCAATTTAGATTAGATTATTTTTTCCCAAAACTTGAAAGACATTTCCATTAAAGCCTCAGAAGTGACAGACTGCAAGAAATGTTTTCTCTGTTGTGGAAGGGAGAGATGGAGAGGCTCATGATTGCAATGACTTTCGGGTTCTACTGTTTTCCCTGGAAACGGTGAAGAGACTTCTTCGTGTGCTGCAGCCGTAGGCTCTAGGAATTGCTTTTGCAGCCAGTGTCCCTTCTCTAGGGACTCATAGAGGTGATGGGCCAAGGCTGTGTTTTGGATGTCAAGTCGATCAAAGGTCTTCAGCCAGAAACTGGGAGAGACATGAGAGAGGGAAATTCTGGCAGGAGACTGTACAGCAGAAGTGACTGATCAGTTCTGATTTTCTTTGCAGCAGCAGTTCCTTTGGCCACGCCAGCAAAGGTGGAAGCAGAGAAGCCAGTCCCTAGACGTGCTCCCAAGAGAAAGCGCACTCCGGAAGACTCAGACGAAGACCTGGGTTGCCCCAGACCCAAAATCCGGCGATTGGAGCATGGTGCCAGGAGGTAGACCCCACAGCATCTTGCTGGCTGAGGCACTCTGAAGAGAGGGCAATGGTTTAACTGCCTAAGGCAGCGAATGCCTCTTCCTGCAGTGACCCACCCCGTCCCCCCACTGCCCACTGCCACAGATCACAACCTGCGTCGTTCTGTTTGAGCCTTCCTCAGCCAGGAGCCTCCTGCCACACTAAATGGCCAAAAGCAAGGAGCCTCAGAAACTGAGGTTTGAAATGAGAGTCTGCCCTGAACATCCCAGGGCTGAAGCTGGCCTGGAAGAAAACGTGACGTTCCTCTGCTCAATCCTCAGGGGCCCCTTTGTCAGCTGAAGACAGAAAAGTCTGCACTCTGCGAGCCGAGAAGAATGCAGGAGCAGAGACAGGGTGCAGAGAAGCCTTAGCAGTCTACCACATGGGCTCCTGCTCTGAGCCATTGTCAGCGGCCACCACCACAAACCAGGGGGGAGCTGGGTTTTTTGAAACTGAAAGCAGCAATCTGTGGCTTCCCAAAGAGCCTCCTGCCTGGGGTCTCAGGAGGCAGGATAGAGAGACCCAGGAAGACCTGCTCCCTGAAGCAAGACCAGGATGGAGAGTCAAGCAGCACGCACCCTGCCCCGAGGTTCACATGCTCCTTTATTCCCAGCCCTTTCTGTCCCCAGGGGGGTCCCTTACTGCTCAATGTTTTTCTGTAACAGACTTCTGGGGTCGCCAGTGCTCACACTTAGGTCACTACCCCTGTGCTAGGCACTCCTGCTACCCAGGAAAGCTTCCAAAGGCGGAGCAGCTCCAGGGGTGCCAGGGATCGGAGCAAACACTGGAGAGGCTGGGGATGAAGGAGTTTGGGCACAGTCCCTAAAGCATCTCAGTGGTTGAGCTTCTGTGAGAAGGCACATCCCCTGTGTGTGTGTGTGTGTGTGTGTGTGTGTGTGTGTGTGTGTGTGTGTGTGTGTGTGTGTGTGTGTGTGTTGGAGGGAGGGGGTCCCCAGAGGAGGCAGCTAGGGGGAGGGCCTGAGGCTGGAAATGGGGAGTGGCGTGCGGCCTCTGAGCAAGCACAGGCACTTAGCCCTTGAGGTTTCTGGGAAAGCTAGAGTCACAAGGACCACGAGATAAGGCAAGTGTAGCAGCAGAACCCAGGTGCCAGGTCTTTCCTCAGAACCTATACTTCTTCACGAGGTCAGGCCTTCCATGCTGAGGTAGGAGGGATCCTGGCCAGAAGGTCGGCCAGCAGCTCTGGGAGGAAGGTTGCTGCGATGGGGGCTCTGCTGCCATGGAAATGACTTCATTTCCTTCTACTCAAATAGCCTACTGACTGGGTTCCTGCTCTGTTGAGGAAAAGGGTCGTTGACTCTCCCCAGAAGGTGTTCAGTTCACATCCCAAAAGTCCCTCTCTTCAGGCCCTGGGGAGGTCTAGCAGCTCCTGAGGGCACTCTTTCCTGAGGCTGGCTGACAGAAGTGGGGGGGGGGGGGCGGTTCCTGAGAGTTCCCGGGTGCTGGTTGAAGTCCCCAGAGAATGGTCATGCAGGTTGGGGAGTCAAGTAGGTGGAGAGAGAAGGTCGGGGGCAGAGGGCCCCTTCCTGAATCCAGAGCTCACAAGGTTCCCCCCCCATTTCCAGAAACTCTCTCTTCCCCCACACCAGCCCACATGGCCCCGTACCGGGAAACCGGGAGCCCAGAGCACCTGTGGCCGCAGAGACACTGGCACGCAGCCCTCGGAGTGGGCGGGGCCGGCTGCAGGCAGATGGGGACGCGGTGTGCTCCCGGGAGGCCTCGGGCTGAAGGTGGCCCTCTGAGAGAAGCGGCCCAGCTTGGCCAGGAAGGTTAGAGGCGGGGGAGAGCAGCCTAGGGCACCCCCTCGGAGCAGTGGGAGTGGGAAGAGGCGCAGGGGCGGAGGGAAGCCGCGACGGGAGGCGAGTGGGCTCTCAGCAGAGGCCAGCTTAGCCCGCGGGAGCTGCCTCTGAGCAGGGGGCGGGAGGGCAGTGCCGCCCCGGGGCTGCCGGGCTTCGCGGATCGCGGCTCTCGGCACACGGCTCGCAGGGCCCTGTGACTCTGTATCCCCTCCCTCACCCCGCCCCCCTCGCGAGGCCGCGCCGCTGGGTGGCCTGTGTGGACGGGCACAACCCCATCGCCCGCCCCTCTCACACCCGCCTCTGCCCACCTGCCTGGTCCTGCGCAGCTTGCGGCCCGGGGGCCTCGAAGGTCCCCGCGCACTCAGCCAGCGGCCTCTGCTGTGTCTGCTGCTGCGGCCGGGAACCCGCGTCCAGACCACGCCGGGCACCTCCAGCACCCCGAGTCCGCGGGAGCGCACGCGGGCCATGAGGCGGGACTTCCCGTTTGTGGACGGGGGGCGGGGGGGGGGCTGCAGTGTGTGGGCTGCTGGGGGCCGGTGGGGGCCTAGCCTGGCCCTGGGCAGGGGAGGAGGTCCGGAGCATGCAGAGCTAGTGGGGGAGGCTCCCTCACACCACCCCTGGACGTCCTCTCCATCATCTATGGATGCCCTTCCCCTTCTCTGTCATCCCCTCCCTGGTGGGAACCCCTCAGCCCAGGCCTCAGCTGCTCCTAGTATAGTCTGTGTGACAGTGTGAGGTGGGGGACCCCCCCGGCTGGCCCAGGCCAGGCAACGTGTCCTGCCTGATCCCAAGACCTAAGGAGCCCACCCATTTGCCTTGACCTCCCTCCAGCCACAACGACATGCCCCTGGTCCTGAGGCAGTTTTACCACAATGGGCTCCAGGATGTTAATCTGTGCAATTTCAGCCATGGCCAGACCAGCTTGGACAGGCTGAAAGACGGTCTCGTGGGTGCCCAGGTACCAAAGGGACACACAAGGTGCCACCATGGCTGCTGGGGAATGTGGGGCAGTTTGGGGGCCTCAGAGACCACAGGTGAGTCACACTGGAACTAAGTTACCACAGTGGCCTAGAAAGTGCCATGCCATGGATGCTGGGGGCTACAGGGGTCACAGTGAGCCAACCTGACGGGCATCCAAGTACCACAGAAAAAGCAACGCATTCCATGTGACTTCTGGGCACAGCGAGTGCTGTGCCAGCTGAGGAGGCTATGAGAAGCCCAAGGAGTTCCAAAGCCCAAACCAAGCCCTGGCCTTCCCTCAGTTCTGGTCAGCCTACGTCCCATGCCAGACCCACGAACGGGATGCTGTGCGCCTCACCCTGGATCAAATTGACCTCATCCGCCTCATGTGTGCCTCTTATTCTGAGCTGGAGCTTGTGACCTCACTTAAAGGTAGACGGGGGACTTGGCTGGTAGTCCAGAGGTTAACACTCTACGCTTCCACTGCAGGGGGGCTCGGGTTTGATCCCCAGTGGGGGAACTAAGAGCCCTCATGCTGCGCGGCACGACCAAAAAAAAAAAAAAAAAGGTAAACAGACTGGTGGTGGTAGGTGCTAGGGACTTCAGTAAGCTACCCCTGCCTCTGAAAATGATCATCTGACCTACCTGCCCCCAGCTCTCAACAATACCCGGAAGTTGGCTTGCCTCACTGGTGTGGAGGGCGGCCACTCACTGGACAGTAGCCTCTCCATCTTGCGTACCTTCTATGCGCTGGGTGTGCGCTACGTGACACTCACCCACACCTGCAACACGCCCTGGTGAGCGCAGTGCAGATGGTAAGGGCCCAGTGAGGCAGGGATCTGCCCAAGATCACGCTGTGGCCCAAAGCAAGTTTACCCCTGGGATCCGCCCTGAACCTGGGGTGGGGAGGGGAATGGAGGTTCGCAGAACAAGACTGAATCCCCAGAAGGGCCCTCCTACTGCCAGGCACAGCCCAGTTTGGGTCCCTCCTCTTGCACCAGGGAGTTGCAGGTGTAGACGGTTCGACAGAACCTCTTTCTAGGCTCTTGTAGCCAAGTCATGGCCACCAGTCAGACTGCCTCCTGGCCATCCTGCAGGGCACAGAGCTCAGCAAAGGGTATCCACCCCTTCTACAGCAATGTCAGTCGGCTGACCGGCTTGGGCGAGGTAAGGACCCGGGTTCCATACCCTGCCCCACATGAATGTACAGCCCCGCCTGTTCCCTACAGATAAATGCACACAAGGTAAATGCAGCCCTGATGCCCTCTCCCCATCCTGTCCCTGCAGAAGGTGGTGGCAGAAATGAACCGCCTGGGCATGATGGTGGACTTGTCCCATGTCTCGATGCTGTGGCACGGCGAGCCCTAGAAGTGTCACAGGCACCTGTCATCTTCTCCCACTCAGCTGCCCGGGGTGTGTGCAAGAACACTCGGAATGATCCTGATGATATCCTGCAGCTTCTGGTGAGAGACTGCCCTGGCCCTCAAACCTAAAGCAAGAGGTTCAAACCGGGAGCCCTTGAACCTGAGCCTCTTCTCCCTCAATTTCCTCAAACCCCAGGTTAAATATCTTCTGCCCCCAAAACCCACGGTCCACAGCCCCTGAACTCTTGAGCCCGAGGTGGGGGTCTAGGTGGTAAGATACTCCACCAAACCCGGAAACCCAGGGCCAAGACACCACCCAGACCAGGGCTGCGGCTCCTCCATTCACACAAACCCAGAGAGGAGACGACTCTGACCTCAACACCGTCCTCACAGGGGCCGAGAGCGTGAACAGGCAGCTGGCTGTGCTGGGGGCCAAGCTGCCTGTCCACCGGTCCGCCCCTGCAGAAGAAGAACGGTGGCATCGCGATGGTGCCCTTGCCGTGCGGGTGCTGCAGTGCAACCCGTTAGCCAGCGTGCCTACTGTGGCAGGTGAGCCTCACCCTGGGCTCTCTGAAAACTCTGATTTGGAGCTGAAGCTGGGTCCAAACTTGGGGAGGACTTCAGAAGAGCCCCAGTGGTTTGACCCACCTGTTGGCAATAGGTACAGCTCCCAAAAACCCAATAATGGACGGTACACAGCACCTTGGTGCCATGTGGAACTGGAGCCACGGAATCAAAACTGCGGTACTGATGGGTAGCAGGGAGGCTGTCAGACACAGAGCCCGGGTGCTGCCCATCGGTGCCTCTGCAGGGGCTCCTAAAGCGCACTGCCCCGACCTCTGGCCAAGGGACTGGACAGCTCCTTAGGTCTCTGGGGTCTTCATCAGTTGTACTCTTGTTCCTCTCTCATCCTCCACACCCGGGGAAAGGAGCCCCCACAGGTTCTCAAGGAGACTGGGAGGCAGGGTGAATCGTGGGTGGGAAATGGCCCAAACAGGGGGCTCTGGGGTCCACTCCAAATCTGAAGTCCAGTCTAGAGCCAGCTGGGATCACTTCAGATCAAACCTCAGGGCCCTCTAGTTGGTACTCTCGGTGCCAGGCCACGAAGGAACTGGACTGTTTGGCCTACAGGCTGCAAAAAGGGGAATCAACAGAGGCCAGTCATCACCCCCACCCCTGCCCTGGAAGCCCCCCACTGCTGACTTCCCATTCTTCAGATCACTTCGACCACATCAGGGCAGTCACTGGATGCAAGTTCATCGGGATTGGCGGAGATTATGACGGGGCTGGCCGGTGAGTGCTTCCCCATGGCTTGTCTCGGGCTGGCTGGGCAGCAGTGGGGCTTTCACAGCCACCGTGCCCACCACACTGTGGTCCTCATGGCCTTGACCATAGCCTCAGGTGTGCTGGCCCAACTGGTATCTCCCCTCTCCCAGGGTCTGCTTCCTGGGCTCTCCTGTCTGTTTGGCCCTACTCTAGGTCATCATATTTGTCTAAAACACCACACAGAGCTCATCTGCCCAGCATCTGCGCCCATCCAGTGCCAGCAGACCCACGGCCTCTGAGCAGACTCTTCGCAAGGTCTGGGCTGGGCTGACCATCTTCTCTGCCTGCAGCTGGGTCTGTGCATGCAGGGGGGTCAACCCAGTTCTTAAAAAGCTTTTCTTCTCTTTATAAATGGAGGCAAAAATTGCATTCAGTGAAAGGCATAGAGATCTTAACAGTACAAGTCAATGAGTTTTGACGAATAGTCGAGGCGCTTTTGGGGCCTTCCTCTGAAGGATGAAGAGGAGTGAATCATTTACTCTCTCCAAGTCTCCATTTTCCATATCTGACCAGGGCTGGGGTTCAGTGGACCCTGGACACATAGGGCTTTGGTTCTGACTCAGGACCAGGGAACAGGTCTGAGGCCCAATAGCTGGCTGGCTGGCGGCCACACAGGTTCCCACAGGGGCTGGAGGACGTGTCCATATACCCGGTACTGATAGAGGAGTTGCTGAGGCGTGGCTGGAGTGACGAAGAGCTCTGGGGTGTGCTTCGAGGAAACGTGCGGCGGGTCTTCAGACAGGTGGAACAGGTATGCTGGGCTGGGCAAAAGAGTAGCTCTGAGCAGGTGGTCTGAGCAGGTGTACGTGGGGGTGCTGTGAGAGGTGCTGCCCGCTGACTGCCGCCTCCAGGTACGGGAGGAGAACGAGGGACAGAGTCCCTTGGAGGATGAGTTCCCAGATGAGCAGCTGGGCAGCTCTTGCCGCTCCGTCCTCCCACGTCTGCATCAGAGAGAGGATCTGGCTCCAGACCAGAAACTAACCAGAGCTGCGGTTCGTGGGAATCCCATTTTGTCACCTAAGTGGTCATTCTCAAAATCTTGCCCCCACATGGGCCCAGGCCTCACAGTTATTGCTGCCTTCCCAGTCCTCGTTGTTTGGCTCTGGTGATCCAGTTAATCCTGCCAGATGTCACTTTGGCAGCCACAGATACCCCACAAAGTTTCCTTGCATGCGAGCACAAACATTTCCTATGTATTATTCTCTTCTGATAATTCTTTCAATGTATCCCTTCTGGCTTTGTGCAAAGCGATTCTTTGTTTTGTACACGGGGACCACATCTGGGAAAACATCGCCGCACCCTCATAAGTGACAGGGGGAGACCCGAACTGGCCAAGCCATGACAGGAGCTCGCCGCTGCTGAGCTCTACAGATCCCGCCCCTTCCACACAGTTTGCCAATTCCGCGGCGAGCTCATCTTTCTTGATGTTCTTCCCTTAGGAGACGTGTACAAGGCAGCAGGATTCTCAACCCGTTCCCCGTGGTCACTTGTGCTAGATGGAGCTTTGCAGTGTTCTGTGCCGGCCGTGGGCCGCTGGTGGAACACTGTGTGACAACTGCCTGCACAGGACTTCAGGGTTAATGAAATGTCTGTCTTCCCAGCCTGACGCTGCTGAAAACCACGCTTCCCAGAGAAGGAGAGAGATCCAGCTGGTCCACACCTGCATACACATTTGTTGACAGGTGCAGATGACAGCAGGCTCTAGCAGGACCCACATCAGCCTAAATTCAAGAACTCCGGTGCCAGCCCTTGACAGCAGCTGAAGGGGGGTTTACAAGAGATGCAACCTCGAACCATACCCTAGGCTGAATCAGAGGTGCTGCTGAAAGAAATAGGCCGTTGTGTCACTTTCCCGAAGAGTTTGGCCACGAGAGAAGTCCCCCAGAGCCCAGCACTGTGGGAGAGGCCTCACCCACAGAGCAGGGCAAGTGTCCCAGGCAGGGTGCCCCGCGCCCGGCACCCCGCCAACGCAGCAGGAAGGTGCTCCCCCTACGCCCCAGACAACGGGAGCTCTCCCTTCCTGAATAATTGAGCTTCTCATCCAAAAGAGGTTCTCTTCCCACCCAAACATTAGAGCTTCTAAATATTTCAGGATCCCTGGGTTGTAGAGGGTCACTCGCCGTGCCCTTTGGATAAATGAAGCCAACGTCAGCTGCTTCTGGGCTGGCCTTGAACAAAACCATCAAGGTGGAGAATCTCTGCTCCTGCCCTTCCTCCCGTCACCCCCCGTCAAGCCTTTCCTGCTGCATGCAATGACCCGGCTCTTTTGTGAGCAGGTGAAGAACACCCACTGTGCGTGCAGTTCTGTGGTCCCTGCAGAGATGAGGTGGGTGCGGGGGACCCTCAACCACGCTGGCCTCTGCTGCCATCCCCAGGGCCCTTGATATGGGCTTCAGCACAGCACAGCCAGCCTCAGGAGGCCTGTGGGACCACTGGGGCCCCGGTGGCAATCCCCTGGATGTTCCTGGGAACGCTCCCACGACTCCAAGGCGAGTCCTGCCAGCACCCAACTCCACCAAGCTGGCACTCCTTACCTTTTCCGGATTCCGTTCGCAGCTCCCTCCTCATACGCATTCTCAAAGCTTCCAAGAGGGGTGACCCCACTTCTCTGCTACAACTCCACCCTGAAGGCAGCCCCCGCCTGACAGCACCGCCCGCCCCCCCGGCAGGGCGGCCCTGAGTAGCTGCCCCTCCACGTGGACTGTCCGTTCCCAGGTCCCACGCCAGCCCGCCGAGGGGTGGAGCCTCCAGGAGAGCCGCTGTCCGCTCGCACTGCCCCAGCATCACCACCGCCACTTGCCGCCACTCTGCACTTGCCTCCTGTGTGCTTCCCCACCCCGGTCCCCTGCGTGGGTCCCCCGCTGCGCGTACACAAGCCTGTGCAGAGACAGAGCACAGCCACCAAGTCTGAGCCTCGCCGCTGACGTCTGTGCTTGGAGAGGCGGGAGGAAGCTGCTCCCCAGTCGGCTTCACCGCAGGGTCCTGGTACCCAGTCTGCCTCCAGCAGGGAGGTGATGGGACCCCACGGAAGGATGCCCAGAAGCTCTCCCGGCCTGCGGGGTCTGGGGCTGTTCAGCTCTCTAATGCTGGGTCCTTCGGAGATAAAGTCTTCAGTCACCTGCCTGGGCACCCCATCCCCTCTGAAGATACAAACTAAACCTCCTCCAGGGTCTTGGCCTGGAGGGAGGAGCCGCCCAGGGTCAAAGCCCATCCCTCTCTCTTCCCACCTCTAGACCTGTGGGAAGGGCTCAGGCTGAACTCCCGGTGCCTCTTCTCTCAAACCCTCAAATGATAAGAGAAGAGGTATGTCTGTCCACCTTGCAGGGTCCTTACTCCGCCTGCCAGTAGGTGACATGGTCCTGGAGGTTCTTCTTAAACTGCCAGTCTCACTGTCTTAGCCTCAGAGTTACACACGCCCAGGAAGGACCCCGGGTACACAGCGTCCCGTTACTCCCAACTCTACTCCTGAGCGTCAGGGTTGGCTGACAGCAGGGGACAACCCATTTCAGGGATTTCTCATTTCCAAGGGCTCTTGAATGCAGAAAGAGCCCTAAGAGTCAAAGGAATTTAGCTCCAGTGGTGAAGTTACAAGTCATCTGGCAAACACTTACAGCTGGAGGGCCAACTAAGCACCCCCTTAAATCTCACCACACAGACTCTGCTGATCCGGGCTGGCCGGTGTGGTTCTCCTAAGGTTGCTTGTGATATCTATCGATCATCTTGCTGTACCTCCCAGTTAAAGACACAGCCTTAGGAAGATGGCTGGACCCAGACCATCAGGCAATCATATTTACCCATTGACCTACCCTCTTCCTCCCTCCTTCCTCCCTCACTTTGGAAGCTTTAGCGAAACATATTCCACTTCCCACTTTAAAATGAAATCATTAGCCTCTAAATAATGCACCTTGCATGGATAGGAGGGCAGGCAGTCTGCACACACACCTGTGCTGGTCGCTCTGCCCAGTGAAAGGGAGGAGCAGAGTATTCCCCAAGGGGCTTTCTCGGAGCTTCGGAGGCTGAAATTTGAGGGTTGACGGGGTGTACACGTTAGGAAGTGAAAGAGAGAGACTCCAGCTGCGGGAGAGGAGGGGAGAGACTCTCAGTGGTCTTCCTAGGTAGTGAGCTGTCGGAGCGAGTGGCATTCCTCGCCATCTCGCCCATGAAACTGTAAACACAGCACATGTCTCTGTGTCCTTTTCCTAACAATGAATTATTTTTTAAAATATTTTAACTTTGTGTGTTGTTGTACAGGAGGGTGACTGAGGGATATATTTGAGACTAGGACCCCTAACTCCATGAATAGCAAAGTTAATAGCTGATGCAGCCAGGACGTTGCAAAGCCTCTTGGGACCCCAGGCACCCAGGATCGCTGTGCACGGAAGAGCCAGCTGCCCACTCGCTGCTCATCCCCCTGCAGGCTCCCCTGTCACTTGCTTACCTGGCCTCCTGTCTGTATGTTCCCTGTTGCAGCTCACGGTGCTTGACTAACTGAGCCCGAAGCATTCAGAGCCTCTTCTGCTGGGTGCACAGAGCACTGATCCCAAGAGCTGCACCACCAAAACAGGATTCTAGGGTCGACAAAATGGGAAATCTTGCACAGTTTATCCTCTTTCTAAGGATCCACTGTACTTTTTGTTAGTAAAGCCTCTTAGTTAACCTTTAAGAAAGACACCTGGGTTTTTTTCCAAACTCACTCAACTTTTCCCATAATGAAATTTTTATTAATATCCTGCAGACTTGTACTTCACAAAAACACTCAGGAAGTCTTTTCCAGAATCGTATAGGTCGTGTCTGGAACAGTAGTTCTCGTGCAAATGCAGCAGTGAACTTTGCATGACTGTTTCAAGGATGTTTAATTAAAGCCAAGGGCATGATTCCTAAAATGCAATTCAGTGAAGATCATTATACAAGGAAATAAACTAATATGGTTCAAGTAATTGGCCTTCTGGTAGACCAGTGAGAGGCATCTGCCTCAGAATGCCTACAGGGGTGGATGGGGCGGGGGACCTTGGATGGTCACTCCTAAAGGGCACACCTCTCCCAGACTTTGTAAGTACTGAACAGCCGACAATTTGAGGTTAGACTCTCAGAGGGAAATCAAAAGCACTGTTATCTTGCTTTAATAATTGAGGATAGGATCTATATGCTTTGGAGACGAGAAAAGCAAATGGCAGAGATGCCATCCAAGTAGGAAACTTGATGAGCTAATCAGTATTCTCCCCTGAATGGAAGTCTCTATCCTCCTCCAGGACTGAGGCAGGGACGGACTTGCCTGAGGTCATATAGTGAGTTGGTAAGAGGAGAAAGTCACATCCAGTTCCCTGACTCTGTTCAGTGATGACTCACCCTACCAACAACCCAAAGACCTCAGCTCTTCTTGAATATTTTGAACTGAGTTGTGGGCTTGTAAGGTGCCCAGAAGTTTTTTATGGTTTTGTTTTATTTTTATTAAGTAGCTGGAAGTCTGAGACCACGGTTGATGCACAACCAGAGGAAAGGGAAGGAAAAGAGGAAAAAGCAGATGAAGTGCGTCCTCCTGAACGCTTGCTATTTTGGTTTCAAACTTCACTTCTCCGTACTCTAACCATGAAAATACCGATGGTCATGGTGATGGCAGTGGCCGTTATTTACTGAGCCCCCACTCTGTACTATGTCCCGTCTTAAGCAGGCTCTCTTGATTCTCATGCTGGTTCTGTCTCACTTTTCTGACTTTTAAACCTTGGAATGTCCCACCCACTCCTCTTCTCCGTCCTCAGTCACTCCCTTGATGATCTCATGCAGCCCCAAGATTTTTAATGAACTACACACTGATGATCGTATCCCAGCCCCGGCCTCTCCCAGGGCCCCGGATGCTCACACGCCTCTGTCTACCCATCACCTCCACTTGGGTACCCAACAGACAACTGCTGCTTAATGTGCCTGAAGCCAAATTCTTGGTTCCTGCACCCCACAACCAAAGGGTTCTCCTTTCACCCAGTTCTCCGTTTCAATATGTGACAACTCCAGTTTACCCATCGTTCAGGACAAAATCGTTTTTTTAATTGCAAAAGTGTTGTTTCTTTTTTCTTAAATTTTTATTGGAGTAGAGTTGATTTACAATGTTGTGTTAGTTTCAGGTGTACAGCAAAGTGAATCAGTTATACAGATATATATATCTGCTCTTTTTTAGATTCTTTTCCCGTACAGGCCATTACAGAGTATGGAGTAGAGTTCCCTGTGCTATACAGTAGGTCCTTATTAGTTACCTATTTTATACATAGTAGTGTGTATGTGTCAATCCCAATCTCAGGACAAAATCTCAAGGTGTCTCTTTGTGTCTCACTATTCACCCAACCCACTCCGCATATTAGCTCATCCTACAGGTTCTACCTACAGAATATTTCCAGATTCTGACGGTCACTTATCACCATGACCACTGCTGAAATCCAAGCTCTCTTCCTCTCTCACCTGGAGATGCAATCACTTCCGACCTGGTCTTTTGGCTTCTCCACTTACAGTGTTGTTGTTTTTTTTATTGGAGTATAATTGCTTTACAATGTTGTGTTAGTTTCTGCTGTACAATGAAGTGAATCAGCTATAGGTATACATATATCCCCTCCCTCTTGGACCTCCCTCCTCCCCCCCATCCCACCCATCTAGGTCGTCACAGAGCACCGAGTTTACAGTCTTAAAATCTACTTTCCACTGAACAACCAGAGTGGTCCTTCTAAAACGTACATCAGGTCATTTCTCTGCTCCAGGCCACCAGTTGTTTCCCATCTCACTTAGAGTAACCCTGCAAGGCTGCACGATCCAACCAGCCCCTGCGCACGTGCACACACACACCCCCTCTCTGCTCTCTTCTCCTTGAGCCCCACTTTCCCACCCCTCCAGCCACACAGAGCTTCTTCATGCTCCTTGAACTTGCCAAGCACTCTCCCACTCCAGCACCTTTGACTTGGTCTTTGCCGTACCTGGACATCTATATGGCACCTCATTTTCTTCCAGGTTCTGTTTAAGTATCATCTTATCAAAGATGCCTTCCTTGACTTTTAAGAAAAGTCGTCCCCACATGCATACACTGTCTCCCCTACCCCTCACCCCGGCTTTATTTTTCTTCTAAGTATCATAACCACCTGACACAGATGTCATTGCCGAGTTTTTCGTCTTCCCATGTTAGACTAGTAACATCCGAAGAGGAGAGACTGTTCTGTTTACTGCTTGATTTCCAGCACCTAGAATACACCAGAGTACATATTTATATCTTTATATTATTTGTTAAATCAATGAGTGCGGGTACCGTGATCCAATTTTACAGATGAAGAAACAGAGACTCTTAGAAGCTGATAATCTGCCAAAGACCAGTAAGCAGTAAGTTCAACCAGTAAGTTCATCAGACACTGGAGTCTTTGCCTTGGTTTCCAGTCCCCTGTGGTGCCACCACGTCCATCACATTCACAACAATAAGGCATCTCCTTCTCCCGACCTCTCTTCTGCTGCTTCCGGGAAACAAACTGCTCTCGGAAGGTGTGGTGGGGAAATGCACAAACCAGCAACAGGCAGAGAGAAGTACAGGGTGTGTGCGGTTTTATTGGTGCCACACACCCGGCCTCTTCTGTCTCTTGTAATCGTTCTGATTACAAGTTCTGATAAGTAATCAAATTGGAAACAATTAAAGACAAAGAAAAATTATTGAAAGCAATAAGGGAAAAATGACAAATAATATACAAGGGAACTCCCATAAGGTTAACAGCTGATTTCTCAGCAGAAACTCTACAAGCCAGAAGGGAGTGGCATGATATACTTAAAGTGATGAAAGGGAAGACCTACAACCAAGATTACTCTACCCAGCAAGGATCTCATTCAGATTCGATGCAGAAATCAAAAGCTTTACAGACAAGCAAAAGCTAGGGAATTCAGCACCACCAAACCAGCTCTACAACAAATGCTAAAGGAACTTCTCTAAGTAGGAAACACAAGAGAAGAAAACGACCTACAAAACAAACCCAAAACAATTAAGAAAATGGTCATAGGAACATACATAGCGATAGTTACCTTAAACGTGAATGGATAAAACGCTCCAACCAAAAGACACAGGCTTGCTGAATGGATACAAAAACAAGACCCATATATATGCTGTCTACAAGAGACCCACTTTACACTTGATCTTAGCCAAAAGGCCGAGAAGCGATAAGAGGCCCACTTTAGACGTAGGGACACATACAGACTGAAAGTGAGGGGATGGAAAAAGATATTCCATGCAAATGGAAATCAAAAGAAAGCTGGAGTAGCTATACTCATATCAGATAAAATAGACTTTAAAATACAGAATGTTACAAGAGACAAGGAAGGACACTACATAATGATCAAGGGATCAATCCAAGAAGAAGATACAACAATTATAAATATATATGCACCCAACATAGGAGCACCTCAATACAAAGGCAACTGCTAACAGCTATAAAAGAGGAAATTGACAGTAACACAATCATAGTGGGGGACTTTAACACCTCACTTACACCAATGGACAGATCATCCAAAATGAAAATAAATAAGGAAACAGAAGCTTTAAATGACACAACAGACCAGATAGATTTAATTGATATTTATGGGACATTCCATCCAAAAACAGCAGATTACACGTTCTTCTCAAGTGCGCATGAAACATTCTCCAGGATAGATCACATCTTGGGTCACAAATCAAGCCTCAGTAAATTTAAGAAAATTGAAATCATATCAAGCATCTTTTCTGACGACAACGCTATGAGATTAGAAATGAATTACAGGGAAAAAAACGTAAAAAACACAAACACATGGAGGCTAAACAATACATTACTAAATAACCAAGAGATCACTGAAGAAATCAAAGAGGAAATCAAAAAATACCTAGAGACAAATGACAATGAAAACACAACGACCCAAAACCTATGGGATGCAGCAAAAGCAGTTCTAAGAGGGAAGTTTATAGCTATACAAGCCTACCTCAAGAAACAAGAAACATCTCAAGTAAACAATCTAACCTTACACCTAAAGAAAGTAGAGAAAGAAGAACAAACAAAACCCAAAGTTAGCAGAAGGAAAGAAATCATAAAGATCAGAGCAGAAATAAATGAAATAAAAACAAAGAAAACAATAGCAAAGACCAGTAAGACTAAAAGCTGGTTCTTTGAGAAGATAAACAAAATTGATAAGCCATTAGCCAGACTCATCAAGAAAAAGAGGGAGAGGACTCAAATCAATAAAATCAGAAATGAAAAAGAAGAAGTTACAACAGACACCACAGAAATACAAAGCATCCTAAGAGACTATTACAAGCAACTCTATGGCAATAAAATGGACAACCTGGAAGAAATGGACAAATTCTTAGAAAGGTATAACCTTCGAAGACTGAACCAGGAAGAAACAGAAAATATGAACAGACCAATCACAAGTAACGAAATTGAAACTGTGATTAAAAATCTTCCAACAAACAAAAGTCCAGGACCAGATGGCTTCACAGGTGAATTCTATCAAACATTTAGAGAAGAGCTAACATCTATCCTTCTCAAACTCTTCCAAAAAATTGCAGAGGAAGGAACACTCTCAAACTCATTCTATGAGGCCACCATCACCCTGATACCAAAGCCAGACAAAGACACTACAAAAAAAGAAAATTACAGACCAATATCACTGATGAATATAGATGCAAAAATCCTCAACAAAATACTAGCAAACAGAATCCAACAACACATTAAAAGGACCATACACCACGATCAAGTGGGATTTATCCCAGGGATGCAAAGATTCTTCAATATACGCAAATCAATCAATGGGATACACCATATTAACAAATTGAAGAATAAAAACCATATGATCATCTCAATAGATGCAGAAAAAGCTTTTGACAAAATTCAACACCCATTTATGATAAAAACTCTCCAGAAAGTGGGCATAGAGGGAACCTACCTCAACATAATAAAGGCCATATATGACAAACCCACAGCAAACATCATTCTCAACAGTGAAAAACTGAAAGCATTTCCTCTAAGATCAGGAACGAGACAAGGATGTCCACTCTCACCACTATTATTCAACATAGTTCTGGAAGTCCTAGCCACGGCAATCAGAGAAGAAAAAGAAATAAAAGGAATACAAATTGGAAAAGAAGAAGTAAAACTGTCACTGTTTGCAGATGACATGATACTATACATAGAGAATCCTAAAACTGCTACCAGAAAACTGCTAGAGCTAATTAATGAATTTGGTAAAGTTGCAGGATACAAAATTAATGCACAGAGATCTCTTGCATTCCTATACACTAATGATGAAAAATCTGAAAGAGAAATTATGGAAACACTCCCATTTACCATTGCAACAAAAAGAACAAAATACCTAGGAATAAACCTACCTAGGGAGACAAAAGACCTGTATGCAGAAAACTATAAGACACTGATGAAAGAAATTAAAGATGATACCAACAGATGGAGAGATATACCATGTTCTTGGATTGGAAGAATCAACATTGTGAAAATGACTCTACTACCCAAAGCAATCTACAGATTCAATGCAATCCCTATCAAATCACCAATGACATTTTTTACGGAGCTAGAACAAATCATCTTAAAATGTGTATGAGACACAAAAGACCCCGAATAGCCAAAGCAGTCTTGAGGGAAAAAAACGGAGCTGGAGGAATCAGACGCCCTGACTTCAGACTATACTACAAAGCTACAGTAATCAAGACAATATGGTACTGGCACAAAAACAGAAACACAGATCAATGGAACAAGATAGAAAGCCCAGAGATAAATCCACGCACCTATGGTCAACTAATCTATGACAAAGGAGGCAAAGATATACAATGGAGAAGACAGTCTCTTCAATAAGTGGTGCTGGGAAAACTGGACAGCTACATGTAAAAGAATGAAATTAGAATACTTCCTAACACCATACACAAAAATAAACTCAAAATGGATTAGAGACCTAAATGTAAGACCGGACAGTATAAAACTGTTAAGAGGAAAACATAGGAAGAACACTCTTTGACATAAATCACAGCAAGATCTTTTTTGATCCACCTCCTAGAGTAATGGAAATAAAAACAAAAATAAACAAATGGGACCTAATGAAACTTCAAAGCTTTTGCACAGCAAAGGAAACCATAAACAAGACGAAAAGACAACCCTCACAATGGGAGAAAATATTTGCAAACAAATCAACAGACAAAGGATTAATCTCCAAAATATATAAACAGCTCATTCAGCTCAATATTAAAGAAACAAACATCCCAATCCAAAAATGGGCAGAAGACCTAAATAGACATTTCTCCAAAGAAGACATACAGACGGCCACGAAGCACATGAAAAGATGCTCAGCATCACTAATTATTAGAGAAATGCAAATCAAAACTACAATGAGCTATCACCTCATACCAGTTAGAATGGGCATCATCAGAAAATCTACAAACAACAAATGCTGGAGAGGGTGTGGAGAAAAGGGAACCCTCTTGCACTGTTGGTGGGAATGTAAATTGATACAGCCACTATGGAGAACAGTATGGAGGTTCCTTAAAAAACTAAAAATAGAATTACCATATGATCCAGCAATCCCACTACTGGGCACATACCCAGAGAAAACCGTAATTCAAAAAGACACATGCAGGGCTTCCCTGGTGGCGCAGTGGTTGAGAATCTGCCTGCTAATGCAGGGGACACGGGTTCAAGCCCTGGTCTGGGAAGATCCCACATGCCGCGGAGCAGCTAGGCCCGTGAGCCACAACTACTGAGCCTGCGCGTCTGGAGCTTGTGCTCCGCAACAAGAGAGGCCCGCGCACCGCGATGAAGAGTGGCCCCCGCTCGCCACAACTAGAGAAAGCCCTCGCACAGAAACCAAGACCCAACACAGCCAAAAAAAATAAAAATAAATAAATAAATAGCATTCCCTTTAAAAAAAAAAAAAGACACATGCACCCGAATGTTCATTGCAGCACTATTTACAATAGCCAGGTCATGGAAGCAACCTAAATGCCCATCAACAGACGAATGGATAAAGAAGTTGTGGTACATATATACAATGGAATATTACTCAGCCATAAAAAGGAACGAAATTGAGTCATTTGTTGAGACGTGGATGGATCTAGAGACTGTCATACAGAGTGAAGTAAGCCAGAAAGAGAAAAACAAATATCGTATATTAACTCATGTATGTGGAACCTAGAAAAATGGTACAGATGAACCGGGTTGCAGGGCAGAAGTTGAGACACAGATGTAGAGAAGAAACGTATGGACACCAAGGGGGGAAAACTGCAGTGGTGTGGGGATGGTGGTGTGCTGAATTGGGCGATTGGGATTGACATGTATAAAGTGATGTGTATAAAATTGATGACTGATTAAAAAAAATAAAAAATAAATAAATAAATAAAAAACCAAAAAACAAAAAAAAAGAAATGTAAGGGATGATTCTGAAGAGTAGGCTGTCTTAATTAAGATGCAGTTGTTCAGTTTTTATAAACATGTGAATTCCTTTTAAGCTTGACTTACATTTCTTTCCTTTACTTGTCAATATACTTTACTACATAATGATTTAAGCAGCCATATACTGCTTTTAATCCCAAAGAAGATGTACTATTAGCATAAAATGTAGTATTTTTGAGCGCTTTAATTCAGATCTATTTTTGTTTAGTTTTTTTTTTTTCAGATCTCCACACTGAATTCAATTTCTTAAGTGTGTATTGCCTGAGCCACCATGTGGGTCATTTTTCTTCATTCTAATACTATTAGAATGTATTAGAATGAGAAAAATCATTCCTAATACTATTGAAACTTGTACTAGTCAGTGTTTTCCAGAGAAACAAAACCAATAGGAGATATTTTTTAAATTTATATTTGTATTTTTATTGTATAAAGAGATTTATTATAAGGAACTGATTCACATGATTACAAAGGTTAAGAAGTCCCAGGATCTGCAGTCAGCTGGAAACTCAAAAGAGCTGATGGATTTAGTTCCAGTCTGAAATCTGGTAGACTTGAGACCAAGAGGAGCTGATCTTTCAATTCAAGTACAAAGACTAAGAAAGGAAAAAAGACCAATGTCCCAGCTCAGCACTCAGGCAGGAAGAGTTCCCTGTTATTCTTGGGAAGGTCAGTCTTTTTATTCTATTCAGGTCTTTAGACTGAATGAGGGCCACCCACATTAGGGAGGGCAACCTGCTTTATTCAGTCTACTGACTTCAATTGTTAATCTCATAAAAAAAAACACCCTCACAGACACAAACAGAATATGTTTGACCAAATATCTGGGTACCCTGTGGCCCAGTCAAGTTGACACACAAAATTAACCATAACATAATTTGAGCATATCCTTCAGTTTGGCTATTTTTCTTCTCCAAATTCTGACTCTCCGGGCATAGTGAAGGAAAATGGAAGGGGGCCACACAGGGACCACAACTCAGGATGGTCTTCCTGGTCCTTAATCTTAGGAAACCATGTGAAAACAGTTTCCACCATTTTTAAACATTCTCAATATCAGTTCTGCTGAGTTTTTGCCTTTTCTACAGAACATAAAATGCTTCCTCACCTACCCATTTATGCCACCAATGGCATAGGCACCCAGAGGGTTTGACATGCATAAGTTTCATTACATGATTGGCTCCTTGAGCTGATCTTACCAGCCTCTATGAAGATTCTCTCAGTTATCTCCTCTTGTTCCCAACCAAGCATAACAATCTGAACAATCCAACCCATTCAGGGCCTCCTAATAATTACAGCAATTATGTGCACACATTCTACCTTTGGGGTCTGTTTTTATTTTTCAAGTCAAAGATATGTCTATTCTTTATTTGTCTATTTGACCCCAAATTAAAGATTCCACCATAGTGCTGATGCCTGATACAATTAATCTAATAGTGCTTTTCTGATCAATTTTCTTGCATTAAGTGAAATGCCTTTAAATGTCTCAAATAAATAGGATATGAATAACAAACAATAGCCTAGAAATTACCATTTTGAGAAAGAAAAGAACTTAGAGTCACTAAGAGCCAAAATCAAGAGTTCTTATTCTACGTTTATATGAAAAAAGAATAGTTTGTTGCTTATTTCTATATATTAATGATACCAAGAAGCCTTTCTACTCTCACTAAAAGTAAATGATGCAATCTGTATGATTCCACTGGATAAAATTCACCTGAATGGTAATACATTACATAAGGCTGAAATTGAACAGAAGAGGGAAGGCACCACTGTCAGCTCCTCCATGGTTTAGAACCCCATTCTTCTCTCAGATTCATAGTTGTTCCTAACACTCATATCATGCTTCTGTATATCAACAACTCTTCCAAACACTTTACATCTATCAGCTCATTTATCTTCAGAACAATTCTATGAGATAAATATTATTTTCATTCCTATTTCACATGTGAGGCAAAAGAGGCACAGAGAGGTTAAGTAATTCATGTAAGTCACACAGATAGTTTGTATAAGAGATGAGACTCAACCCAGGGAGTATGGTTGCAAAGTATACGATATTAGCCATACTGCATATTCCCTTTCTATCATGTACCACACATTGTAGCTCTAGTCTAACATGCAATCCAAGTTAGGCTACCAGCTTTGATCTGTATATGAAATATCAGCAAAGTTTCATTTCCTTCTTAATTTTTAGATAAAGAATAAGTATAAGCAGAAATTAAATATTTTCTTTCTGCACTCCATCATTTTATCCTTGGGAGCGTGCACCCCTTTTGGAGCCCTCTGGCTAAGACATCTGGCCCATCTTCATCTCCACAACACTCTTGCTACCTGTGAAATTCCTTGAATTCCTGTTTTGGAAACTCTGAAACATTTTAGTCTTTTAATTCTCTCCTTCATTTTTACTATTCATATAACCAAAAACCCTTCCAGCATTTATGCATTTCCTTTAAAAAAAACTCAACTTGGAGAAGTGTGAGAGGGGAGGTGGAACTAACCAATGCTTCCTGAATGCTGTCCATTTTGTGTATTATAACTCATTAATTTCATAAGCATTTGGCCAGTCAAAACAAGCCTTTATAAATTAAGCAAAATCTGTCATTTTTCTCATCCTCTGTTCGTATCTTTAATCAATAATTCTCTTGATTCTTACATAAACTTCCTGGTTTTAAGATTTTTTAAATTTTTTCTAGATAAAACTTGGTGAATTTCACCTACCAACTCCTTGATTTGCTCTTGACACTGCTTCCCAGATTTCAAATAAATGGAACTAACTTCAGGGTCTCTGCTCACTTCACAATGATCCCATTTCCTTAAGAACTGCTCACCACACCATACACACACCCCACCCCTCCTCATGCACACACAACTGACCTTGACTAGGCTACACATATTCTTCTTAGCAATTTGGAATAAAGGTTCAGAGACAGCTAATTAGCTTCTACCATATGACCAGAACCAAGATAAATCCAGCTTGAGAACTGGGGGTAGCCATCTACCCCCATGCACACAAAGAAGCAGATAATTCCAGTTGATAGAAAAGAATAAAGCAGTATGGTGAGCAAATCAGAGACTAGAGACTGAAGAGAAAAAATTGTTGCCTGGGATAAAGATTTATTTTTTAATTCCTATCCCAGCAGGCTACAGATTCAGATATTTTGGGGTTCCATGAGATACCTAAATATCTTTCCAACAAATACTTTTTCTTGATGTTGTTGACTTTTTAAATTACCTCAAATTAGTTTCTTTTTTCATTAAAAATGAATGTAATACTGTGTTTCCAATTTACCCCTAAAGACTATTTATGTCAATTCATGGCCTAACAAGGCCACTTCTATACCAGCTACAAAAAATGCACTTTAGTAGAAATTCCACCCAATATATACTGACATGCTATAATTAACCCAATCCATTAGCATGATCAGTGACTGGCAGTATACAAAAGATGACACTCAGTTACCCTCAAAGTTGCCAGGATACGCAGTAGCTTAAGGAGGAAAGAACATTTAACAAAAAGAGAAAAACCAATATGACCAAACTGTGATGAAGATGGAGAGTGGCAGGTGCGTTAAGAATCATTCAAAGCTTCATTAGTAATTCAGGACTGTATCCTACAACCAATGAGAACGCAGTATAGGCTGAATTATACTGTAGTAACCCCCAAATCCCAGTGGCTTAAGGAAAAAAAGTTTATTTTTCATTCATGCTATATGTCTATTGCGGGTTGATAGGGACTCTTCTCCCCAAAGCCACTCCCCAAAGCCACTTGACTGACTTGTAACTTCACCATCGGGAATGTGCTCACAGCACAGACTTCACAGCAGAGGAAAGGCATTTGTTGAGTTAGACTCTAGTTTCTCTCTTCTTCTGCCTAAAACTGACAAGTCACTTCTGCCCACAGTCAATTGGCCAGAACTAGTCCCATAGCCTTCCTAACTCTAGGAGGCTGAGAAATGTCAGGGAGCAGATGGAGGGTTTGGTGAGCATCCTTGTCTCTCCCACAAGTCACATGAACAGATCTGAATTTTTTAAAGATCCCCTTGTCTGCTGAGTAAAGACTAGGAACCAACATAGATGTGAGGAAACCAGACAATCGTTGAGGTCCAAAAAGAGTGAGAAATGTTAGTGGTTTGTATTGAAGGTGAAGAAAAATACAAAGATTTGATATACATTTTGGATGTAAAGTTGATAAAACTTGGCAACTTGATTGTAGAAGCTGAGGGACAGGGAAGAATCAAGTATAAATTGTGAGTTCCTGAAATGAGCAATTGAATGAGATAAGTGGTAGAAAAGAAATTTTTGAGGGGCAAAATGAATTAGCTTCAGAAAATGTAAATCTTAATTGCCTGGAGACATCCAAGTAAAAGTGTCAAGTTCTTTATAAGATAAAGTCATCTCTCTTTTTTTTTTTTTATATTATTATTATTATTTTTTTAAATTTTTATTTATTTATTTATTATTTTATTTTTGGCTGTGTTGGGTCTTGGTTTCTGTGCGAGGGCTTTCTCTAGTTGCGGCAAGTGGGGGCCACTCTTCATTGCGGTGCGCGGGCCTCTCACTATCACGGCCTCTCTTGCTGCGGAGCACAGGCTCCAGACGCGCAGGCTCAGTGGTTGTGGCTCACAGGCCTAGTTGCTCTGCGGCATGTGGGATCTTCCCAGACCAGGGCTCGAACCCGTGTCCCCTGCATTGGCAGGCAGATTCTCAACCACTGTGCCACCAGGGAAGCCCCGATAAAGTCATCTCTTTAGGTACCTTCTCATTAATTTATTAAATAGAATATATGTTTAGTAAGTTATTTTCTTTAAGATTAATGGTCTTGAATTTGGTATTTTTCAAATGCAATCAATTCAATAAATATCTGAATATGTTTAAGTATTTTATGAAATCTTGGGGCTCTTATTTTAATTGCTTCATTGAGCATATTTTCTACTTACTTTCTAGAAGCTAAAAAATAACACGCTCTCTTGTGACCACCTAGAGGGGTGGGACGGGGAGGGTGGGAGGGAGGGAGATGCAAGAGGGAAGAGATATGGGAACATACTGTATATGTATAACTGATTCACTTTGTTATAAAGCAGAAGCTAACACACCATTGTAAGGCAATTATACTTCAATAAAGATGTTTAAAAAAAAAAATAACATGCTCTCAGTATAAACAGTATAAAGTGCCACACAAATAGTAGATAACATTTTTATCATAATAATAATTGTACTTAACTCAGATTAAAGAATAGTAAAAAAGGGCCAAGATAAGTGTTTATGAAATGTTATACCTCAGTGGGAAGATAATGTCTAAAGAGTTCAGTAGCTCAATTTTACTATCTTCACACACACGGAAAACTTCATTGTGATGGAGGAAAAGAAGGAAACTAGGAGTCAGGAAATCTGAGTCTTAGACTTGGCTATATTGCTAAACATTTATCACTTTAGCATTAATTTACCTGAATCTCAGTACTTTTTTCTATAGTATGGGCATAAGAAAAGGATAGCATGGCCTGGATCAGTCTTTTCTGAACACTCACCAACAGATTACAAGTGGTTGATAAGTAAACTCTACTCATGCGACAAAATGAGGGAAAAATTAATAATGTAATTTCTCATGGACAAAACTTATTTAATAGAAAGGATTATCCTACATAGTGATAATATATATTTCTTAGTTTTTTACCATGAAATATCTTTTCTTTTAGGAAATGATGGCTATAATAAGTATAAATTTTCCTTTTGTTTCCTTAATTATAAAATTAAAAGTTCTTAATCCTATTACAGTCCTCAATTTTATAAATGATATTCATACATGAACCTCTGCTTCTAGCTGAAGAAATAGCAGTGACTGAATTTACCCTCCAACATTAAACAACTAGAAAACTAGACAAAATATATCAACCAATGCTTTCAGACACTGGACAACAGAGAGTGCACGACTGTGACCTCTGATAGAATAGAAATGAATTAAATAAGTCCTAGTTTCCTGCCTCTGCATAGGGAGAGGAAAGCACAAACAGAGCCCCACCATCTCACTAAGTTGAGGAAATAGAGATCAGAATATGAGAAGGTAAAAGTATTTAGAATTTGTGGGGCACAGCACATAAGAGGAGGGAGCTCCTTTTGAATCTTTTGTTGAGTATTGGTCTGTGCCCACAAGGAGTCACACTCCACAATGTGGGGTAAAGAACCACCAAAAAGGGGACTTCCCTGGTGGTGCAGTGGTGGAGTCTGCCTGTCAGTGCAATGGACACGTGTTCGAGCCCTGGTCTGGGAGGATCCCACATGCCGCGGAGCAACTAAGCCCATGCACCACAACTACTGAGCCTGCACTCTAGAGCCTGCAAGCCACAACTACTGAGCCCTCATGCCACAACTACTGAAGCCCACATGCCTAGAGCCTGTGCTCTGCAACAAGAGAAGCCACCGCAATGAGAAGCCCACACACCGCAAAGAAAAGTAGACCCTGCTTGCCACAACTAGAGAAAGCCCACGCACAGCAATGAAGACCCAACGCAGCCAAAAATTAATTAATTAATTTTAAAAAAAGATTAAAAAAAAAAGAACCACCAAAAAGCAGTGTGCCAAACAATCAAACAATTCCCAGATCTCACCCAGCACTAGGAATGATTTTTGTCCCACAAGACAGACTGAAAAGATTTCATAATAAAGGGGGCCATTGGTAGAGTCCTCAGAAGTATATCTTTATAGCTTTAGTCTATAGACTACTCTATTTGTTTAAAGACTACTCTTAGACATGTCCAAACAAAGCTTAAAAGCAAGACTTAACTGGGTCAAACAGATTCCAAGTACTTACCTGCCTTCCAGAACAAAGCCCAAAATTATTTAAAAGAATACAACAAAATCCAGCAGCCAACAACAAAAAATGCACAATGTCTGACATCAGAACAAAAATTACCAGGCATGAAAAGAAGCAGAAAAATACAGCCCATAAGCAGGAAAAACACCAATCAGTAGAAACAAATCCAAAAATAACAGAGTTAATGGAATTAGCAGACAGAGACATTATAACAGTTATATAACAGTTATTTTAAATTTGTTCCATATGCTCAGGAATATAGAGGAAAAACATAAACATTAGGAGGAGAGAAACAGTAGATATAAAAAGGACCCAATTGGTATTTACAGAGATTTTGTAGCCACTTCACAACAGAATATGCATGAGTCACCAGTAACTATACGAAAAACTGCTCAGCATCTTTGGTTGTCAGGATAATGCAAATTAAAACCACTAAATGAGATACCACTACACGCCCACTGGAATATTTAAAATTTTAAAACCTAACAATATCAAGGATTGGTGGTAGAGGTAGAGGTAGAGCAACCAGTACTCTCATAAATTGCTAGTGAGGATTTAAAATGGTATCACCGTTGTGGAAAACAGTCTGCCAGTTTCTCATAGACTTACCATATAGCTCAGTCATTCTACTCCTAGATACTTAACAAAGAGAAATAAAAACATACCACTATGTAAAGACTTGTCCTTGTTTATGTTCATAGCAGCTTTGTTCATAATAGTCCAAAACTGGCAACTCAAATGTCCATCAGCAAGTGAATGAATAGACCCAATTTAGTAAATCCATACGGTGTAACGCCATGCAGTAATAAAAAGGAATGTTCTCCTGATACATACAACACTGTGGATTCATTTCAAAAATAATATGATGAGAGAAAGAAGCCAGAAAAATCCATCCACATAAATGTCTAGCAAAGGGAAATCTAATCTATAATGACAGAAAGCAGATTAGTGGTTGCCTGGAGTTGGGGGTTGGTGGAGGAGGGCTGTCTGCAAAGGGACACAAGGGAATCTTTAGGAGTGCAGAACTATTCTATAGTTTAATTGTGATGGTGATTACACACAGGTACATAGCTGTCAAAACTCATCAACTATGAGCTTAAGACGTGTAAATTGTACTGAATGTAAATTACCTCAATAAAGTATTTTTGTAAACAGACATCTAGAGCTCACAGAATACCTAGGAAGACTGAAGAAACAGTATGTGAGACTACACATTGAAGACCAATAATTTGCATTTGAAAGGTCATGCAAAGGCACAGGTAAATTCCAAGGCTGAGGTCCTTAAAAGATTACAAGTCATCCTTTCCTTCCACCACCCCACAACACCAAAAGACACACACATACACAGACACACACACACACACACACACACACAACCTAATTGTGGATTCTGCAACTTGGTGAAAGATCAGGGCCTAAGGAGAGGCATGAAGAGTCTATCAGATATTCCCTAGGGTGGACAAAAGTGATGAAAGTCTAGGGAGTGAGGACTGATATTGAATTTGCTGTTTCCTGTTCTGCATGGAAATTAACACCCCAGCCCCCTTACCCCAGAATCACCAACAAAACCATTGAAAATCTGTTATTCACAATACTGACATATGAATGGTGCTTTGGAGAAAAAGGGAGATGTTCACACAGGGGTGGAGAGAGGGCAGCAACATTGAGTAAAAGGATAGACAGGGAACAGTAACTGAAGTTAAGATGGAGAAAAAGCTTGGAGCAGAGAGTTCAAGTGTCAGGAGGAGAATGGAAGCGCCCCCCAAACCTTCCTTGAGAATCCACAAAAATGTTAGGAAGGCATTGGGTTTCCTACTTTATCTGACAGGAGTCTAAGGACTTCTTTTGATAGAAGGCATGACTTCACATATCTGGAATACTAGGTGACATGAAGTAGCTTATTCGCACAATCTCATTAAATCTTCACAATCGTCCTGTGAGGCAAGGTATTATTTTCTCTACTTTATAGACAAGGAAACTGACATTCTCAGAGGCTGAGTAATGAATCAAAGGACATAGAGCCAGGATGTAGCTCTGCCACAATCTCAGGCTGCCGCACACTGGCCCCTTGAAGGGTCCACAGTGAGTGAAGTCAACAGGTAAATAAATAACTATAGCAGTCCCCCCTTATCCACTGGTTTCACTTTCCGAGGTTTCAGTTACTTGTAGTCAACTACTGCAGTCCAAAAATATTAAATGGAAAATTCCAGAAATAATCAATTTATAAATTTTAAACTGCATGCCATTCTGAGTAGAGTGATTAAGTCTCTTTTTTTAAAATAAATTTATTTATTTATTTATTTACTTTTGGCTGTGTAGGGTCTTTGCTGCTGCACGCAGGCTTTCTCTAGTTGTGGCTAGCAGGGGCACTCTTTGTTGTGGTTCGCGGGCTTCTCATTGCTGTGGTTTCTCTTTGCTTTGGAGCACGGGCTCTAGGCACACGGGCTTTAGTAGTTGTGGCACGTGGGCTCAGTAGTTGTGGCTCGCAGGCTCTAGAGTGCAGGCTCAGTAGTTGTGGCTCGCAGGCTTAGTTGTTCTGCAGCATGTGGCATCTTCCCCGACCAGAGCTCGAACCCGTGTCCCCTGCACTGGCAGGTGGATTCTTAACCACTGCACCACCAGCAAAGTGCAAGTGATGAAGTCTCTTGCTCTCCCACTTTGTTTTCCCAGGGTCCCCCACCACTGACATTGTCTGCTCCTGACATCCAGCCAACTACATTGTCATGGTTCAATGATCCAGGATTACTCAAAACATGATCCTCTTTCTGACACATTTTCAGAAGGTCAGTAGTAGCCTAACACTAGTCACCATGCCTATGCCATTCACCTCACTTCATTTTATCACATAGGTATTTTATCACCTCATTATCACAAGAAGAAGGGTGAGTACAGTATAATAAGATATTTTGAGGAAGACCACATTCACAAAACTTTTATTATAGTATATTGTTCTAATTTCTATTTTATTATTAGCTGTTAATCTGTTACTGTGCTTAATTTATAAATTAAACTTTAAGTACGTATGTATAGGAAAAAACATGAGTATATATATAGGGTTTGGTATTACCCAAGGTTTCAGGCATCCAGTGGAGGTCTTGGAATATATCCCCCATGGATAAGGGGGGTGGGACTACTGTATAAGCAATATCAGCCATAAAAATAAGAACTACAACAGATACAGACTAAGGAATGACAGGAGGGAAAATGCCCAATTTTGCTAGACCAGTCACAGAGAAGAGCAGTGTGGCCACTTGATTTTGTTATTTTGCCAAATATTTGTTTAGTACTTAATAACTGCTCTGCTCATAAGGAAATATTAACTCCTAAGCATATGCTTCATTTATAATCAGCATTAGCTTTCCTTATTATTAGATAAGTATTAAACATTAAAACAAATGTTACTTCTAGTAGAACATGTAATGCAAATCTTTGATAAGTGCAGACTCATTTATTTCATGAGCATTTATTTAGCACTGGCCTTAAGGTATTATCTAGGTGGGCTAGACAGATATGATAAAACATGGTTCTTACTCAAAATAAACTTAAAGTTCATCATATGCTAACTCTAATAAATTTGCTGGAACCTATCATCATTCTGAAACTTACACATTGTCCTCTAAACTAATTTTACATCAAGGTCTGGAAGTTTATTTTCAATTCAGTTAACTTAGTAAATTATTTCTGTAACTGTCTTTTTTCTCAGTCTGCTGCTGAAGTTATTCCACACAGACTTCAACTCCACTCAGTTGTTTTAGCTCTAAATTGACTTATATAAAGAAAAGTTAAGACTCTAGCATCAAGAGAAAAAAATAGCACCTATTATAGTCCAGGAACTGGGCCAGTAGTTGGCATTATAAAGATGAAGAGACAGAGTTTCTGCTCAAGGAGATCATAGACAATATAAGACAATAAAAATGGAAGCAAATAGCTGTAATATAGTGTGAAGTAAGCTATACAGGACGTAAGTATGATGTTCTATGGGAGAAGGATAAATGTGCAATTAATTTGGTCAGAGAACTACAAACTACAAAAAAGATCAACTTTTCCCCAAATCACATCATTTTATTGCTTATGTTATTTAAAAAGACAGCTCTTTACACAATGCCTAGCATATAGCTGGTATTCAAAAAATGTTTGCTGATGAAAATGTAACCAGGTTGATTTCTATGTGTGCCTATACTCTTTAGTTTGATCTGAAAACAGCTTTTACAGTTTATCAGTTCATGAATAACCTTTAGACTTCTTTCTATGTTTATATACATGAATGTGTGCACGTATGATATGTGCATATATGTGCATAAATAAACGCTCAAGCAGCTGCCATTTAAAAGTTGTGAGCTGCTTCTAAGTCTCTCAGTGATGATGATCTGTAACTTTAGACAGATCTTCATTCTTAGCTGAATCTTATCAGTGGACTATTTTAATCATGTTTTATAAGTAGAAGGTAAAACTAGAGTTTCTAGGCTTGACTAAATAATACTCCAGGTATGCAGAATTCAAGGATATCAGAGAAAAGGTGCTTGAATTCACATTAGGAGATTGAGAGCTTCCATATATGAAAGAGATTGAAATTTATTCCCCATCTTTTAGGATTCAGTGCAAATAGAGTATCTCAGCAGCACTGTTAAGGTCCCAGCTGAGGCCATCTATCTGTAATGTATACTAAGGGTTCTGAAGAAGTCATTCAAGTTGACAAAAGAGATAGTCAAAGATTGATGAACTTGGCTCAATGACGGGACCTCAGTCGTCATGAGAGAGGCTAGGTTTGGGCATATTAAGTGGCTGAAATTAGAAACCCTTCTCTCTCTCCAATCACCCAACCACTCTAGGTTGGGTGGACTTTAAGGAGGGTGGTCATATAATTTATCATTCAAATCCAGACATTTTTAGAGTGAAAGGGAATACTATTAACAATTTTTGCTTTGTTAAAAGTGGTTGTGTGAATGACTGTCAAAGAGATTTAAGAGTGGAAGCCCAGAACCAAATGGATGTGTCCCACCTTAACAGTTTATAGCACTAAGCATGGGTGAGATGCAGTTTTCCTCTCAACATCTTGAAGAATTACTGCAATTTAGTGAATGACCTGCATGAATGGCAATAGAAGATGTAGCCAGATTCAAGCCCAGCGACATTGTTTCATCAAAGTGGAGAGGATGAGAATTTAATGCAAGAAGAAACAGCAGCAGTAAGTGGGGGATTTATTTGGAATGCCCTGTTTCAGATACCTCATGCTTGGTGGCTGACTTAAAGCCAAAGCAGCCTTTTCCAGGGCTACTCATTCCCTATAGTGGTTGTACAGTCCTCTGGCCTGTAGAGGTCAGGCCCATACTCATCCTGTAGGTCTCAGCACTTAATGTCACTCCTCAGGGATCTTTTCTCTGGTCTTTCAATATAAATTGAGTGCCTCATCATAATGTCAGCACAGTGGGGACAGATAAAACCACAGAGTAGATTATATTGCTTAGAAAGGATATGTAAAGTATGACATAAGAGAGAGAGAAAAACCCTGGAAAACACCAATATTTAAAGGGGTAGAGAGGAAAACAGAAGTTAAAGACTGGGGGCCAAAACTGTAATAGCTAACGTTTTTGAGTAATAGCTATATGCCAGGAAACAATAAATTTCTTTTCACATATTATTTTATCGCTTTATTAAATGTTTATTTATGTAAGGTAAAGTGCTACATGCTGTTTACTTACTTGTTATCAAGCAGACACATTAGCTGTCGTGGAGCTTGTACTATCTGGGAAAGAAGGTATCAAATAACTATTTATACAATTATAACTGTGATAACATTATGACAGAGAAATAGAGGATGATACAAACACTGAAATAGGGAGCTTGACCTAATCTAATAAGTATGGGAAAGATTTCTGGAAAGAAGTGATATTAGAAAACTCCGGATAAATCAGGGATTGGTGAAGGAAGAGAACAACTTCAGTTTTTAAGGCACAGAGAGTTTGTGGATTCCCTGTGATATACAGGAGTAGATGGATGGATATATAACTGTGCAGCCCAGAGGACAGTTCCAGCTACAAAAATAAATTTAAAAATCATCAGTAGATAGATGAGAACTGAATTCATGACTATGGATGAAATCACCTGGTAAAGAATAGAGAATGAGAAGACAAGAGGGTTTCAAGACACTCTAACCACTTCAATATTAAATAAATAAGGATGAGTCAGAAAAGGTGATTGAGGGGCTTCCCTGGTGGCGCAGTGGTTGAGAGTCTGCCTGCCAATGCAGGGGACACGGGTTCGTGCCCCGGTCCGGGAGGATCCCAGGTGCCGCGGAGCGGCTGGGCCCGTGAGCCACAACTACTGAGCCTGTGCGTCTGGAGCCTGTGCTCCGCAACAAGAGAGGCCGCGACAGTGAGAGGCCCGCGCACCGCAATGAAGAGTGGCCCCCGCTCTCCGCAACTGGAGAAAGCCCTTGCACAGAAACTAAGACCCAACACATCCAAAAATAAATAAATAAATAAATTTATTAAAAAAAAGAAAAGGTGATTGAAATGGGGGGTGGGGGTGGGGGTGGGTGGCAGAGAGGAGAAAAACCAAGAGGGTATGGTACCCAGGAAACCAAGAGAAGAGAATGTTTTAAAGATCGGCAAGAGTATTGAATACTGTGAGTTCAAAAAGATGAGAATGAAAAATGTGCGGGATTTAATGACACAGAGCTTCACATTGTACTAGGAGAGCCACTTCAGTGGGGCAGTAGGACTGAAGATTTTTAATGCCATGGACTAGAGTGAGAGCTTAGCAGGTACTGTTTTCTATTTTATTCTCACATCTACCCTATTAGGAGGATACTATTATTACCACTATTTCACAAATGGCAAAACTGAGGTTTTGAAAGGTTAAGCCTCACAGTAAGTGGTAGAAGTAGAATGCAAACCCCAGTCTAGTAGATTCCAGAGACTGCACGATGGAGTAATGCCATGAAACCCAAGAAGGGATTTCAAGGAAGAGTTGGTAAATGAGTTAAGTTATGCAGTGAGGAAAGCTGAATGATAAATGAAAAAGAGTCACTGGACTTAGTAATTAAGAATTCAATAGAGAACTTCCCTGGTGGCACAGTGGTTCAGAATCCACATGCCAATGCAGGGGACACGGGTTCGATCCCTGGTCCGGGAAGATCCCACATGCCGCGGAGCAACTAAGCCCGTGCACCACAACTACTGAAGCCTGTGCGCCACAACTACTGAGCCCACACACCGCAACTACTGAAGTCCGTGTGCCTAAAGCCCGTGCTCTGCAACAAGAGAAGCCACTGCAATGAGAAGCCCGTGCACCGCAACTAGAGAAAGAATAGCCCCCACTCGCCACAACTAGAAAAAGCGCGTGTGCAGCAACAATGACCCAACGCAGCCACAAAATAAATAATAAATTAAAAAAAAAAAAGAATTCAATGGAGACCTTTATCAGAATAAATTCATTAGACTGGTGGTGTTGAAGCCTGACTTTAATGAGTTAAGAAAAAAAATGGACATAATGAAGAAATAAGTGAGGATAGACTACTCTTTAAAGGTACTTGTTTGTGAAGGGAAGAAGTGGGATAACGTCACGAGGAGACAGGGAAATGTGAAAGAATTCTAAGATGAAAGACACCTAAGTATGTTTACAGGCAGAAAAAGGAGACAGCAGGAGAGAAACTGGCAGTTCAACAGAGAAGGTGCTAATAGATGGAGTAATGTCCTATATGTGGCTTGAGGGCATGAGATTAAAAGCAATGTAGAGTGGTTACCCCAAGAGTGGAACACCTCCTTTTTTGAAGGCTAGAGGAAAGAGGGGAAGGACCTTCATGATTTAAGGCAAAGGAAGGGACAGCTGGCTTGATTTTCCCTTTGAAATAGGAGATTAGATTGTCTTCTGAGACTGAAAGGTGAGAGGAGCAGGCATTAGGGATTTAGGATATTGGTAATAATGGAACATGACATTGGTGGTGAGCGGGGGTGTGCTATTTAAATTAGATGGGGTTTGGAGCTCGGGGATTTAGAGCATGAGCCACCTGTCCTCCTTGTATTAGTGCCTTTACAATAAAGATGCATTCTCCTTCATTGCAAAATAAAATAAAATAAAAATAAAAATAAAGTAGTTGGGGTTTGAGGAAACCAGCAAAGAGCCCCTCCTACCTCCACATAGGTTTGAAAATAACTGAGAAATTGACATGTAAGTCAAATAAATGGAGATCAAAACGTTTGCTTTATTACTTTGGGAGCTATGTGAGAATATGCCTTAGATCAGTAGAAATGAAAAAAAAAGCTTCAGAATACCTAGAATCTCAGAATTAGGTCTACCCATCCAGTCACAGGCAGCCTGGACAACCTCAGGTCTTCCCAAGGAGAAGGACCTGCCCCTTAAAATTGACATCGCAGAAGAGCAATGCAGACTGTGCACGCCTTCTAGGCAGGCAAACACCAAGACTCAGGCGGAGGAAGATGTGAGCCATACATGCCCAGTCTCTTGCCCCAGAGTCACCAAAGAACAGAACAAAGGGACAAGGAGAGGTCACATGTGTTACCGCAATGAAGGGGATCAGAACAAGTCTCCCCAAAATGTGCCACTTTAGCATGTAGACTATTTTGAGCTGAAGGCAATCAAGACCCAGCAGATTCAAGAAAATCTTTAATCTCTCCCTTAACTGCCTAGAAGATTTAGATAGAAGGCCTGGTCCAGGAAAAGCACTATCACCAGAGATAACTACAAAGAATATGGGCTAGGTGTGGTTAGCTGGAGGGGAGCTCAGCTGGGTCTGGAAATCAAATTCCTCTCTGTGTTCCACTGGCTCTGCATGGCATGGCAAATATTTGTTTACCAAACATTTGCTCTTCCCATCTTCCTGTGAATTGTCTTCTTCCCCTTTGAAGTCCCAGACCCCTACCCCCTTCTCCTTAGCTCAGGATGGCATATAAGCCTCAGTTGTGTGACTGCCTGTGGGTCTCATATTCTTATGAGGCTTCTGTACGTATGTAATTAAGTTTGTTTTTGTCCTGTTAATCTGTCCTATGTTAATTTGATTATTAGATCAGGCAAAGAAGGGTAGAGGAAAAGATTTTCCTCCCCTGCAGTAATGAATGTTTCTCTGCCTGGAAACAAGAAACCTGGGAAATAAGTATTCTCTAGTAACAAAACAGACAATACTGACTGTAGCCCTTTGCTTTCTTAAGGAGGAGAAAGTCCTACCCAAGAAACTGAGCTGGCCCAAGATAAAAGAAAAACTGTCATTTCAAAGCTTCTGATGGTGCTTCATGCTGCTAACAGTACAGAAGTTATGTTTAGCAAGCTTTTTGTTGATTTGTTTTGAATATGCAAAAGTAGATCTGGAGATAAGTTTGCAGTCACGGCTGCAGAAAACTGAATTGCTGTGAATGACAGAATAGGATGAATTTTTTTGATCTGGGGAAAGTCAGCAAAGAATAGAGTGGAGAGAAGTAAAATGCAGAGCAGAGAGAGAGTTCAGAGAGGCAGAGGCAGGAATTCACAGCCAGAGACGTTCAGGGAAATCATAATCTCTACCCCCCTGCCCAGCACCAAAAAAAATTTATTTGCCCAAAATATTAGGAATTGTTTTGCGTTCCCATCAAATACGATGTGAGGTTAGAGGAAGGGGGTTGTGTCAACTTCAGTGAAATCTAACAGATAAAATAATGCCGGAGAGCTGGAGTACTTGGAGACTATTCAAGCACGGACACTCTCACTGCTTCCCCACCCTCACTGCTGAAATCACACATGTGCAGTAGGGTGCAGAAAGAGAGAGGGATCAGGGATGGGGCGAGCCTCGAAGATCACTGGGAGTCAGACATACTCAAATTTTGATAGCTGAAAAATTGTTCTTACGTTTTGACATTAAACATCCATGGGGACCTTGGAAAACTTGTTTCCTGGGGTGCGGCGGGGGGTGCTGTTGGAAAAGGAATAAAACATGGGGGCCACTCTAGCTGATGTCTCTGAAACTGCCCCTTCCCACCTGTTCCTCTAGGCACACAGCCTGTTTCACTTAATTTATACATCATGACTTTCTAATTATTAACTAAAGTGCCTCACATGGGAGGTTTCCTTAAAAACTGCTTTAGAAACAGTTTAATGTTACAAGAATCTAAACTTAGCCTGAAAATTGAGTAGAAAATTAAAAGACAATAAGTTGGTGTCCTTATCAGAATAAATGCTGTAACTGGATCTAGCAACAGTCACTGGCATCGGCATCCAAGCCACCGCCTCACATTGCTGGGATTTTTTTCCCCATGTATTCGAAAGAATAAAGATTTCTAAGATTTTTTTTTCTGCCGTTCCCATTTGGAAATGTTTGCATTTAAAAATAAAAAAATCTCCTGCCCAAAGCAGAAACTCAGAGCACTCATAACATCCATTTAAAATCTTTATGCACCAGTCACTGTGCAAAACCACTAGGTCTCAAAAGCACTCTCACTGCAAACTTTGAACTTCTCCTTTCCTTCTAAAAAAGTTTAAACATTCAGAACGCTGTGGCAAAAGCAAGTTAGTGTAACAGGAGGTTAAAGAACTTGCCTTCAAATTTCAGTTCCACCATTTATTATGTTATATGACCCTGGGCAAGCTACAAAAACTCACCAGTCAACATTTCCTCATTAATAAAACAGAGATTAAAATGGTATCTATTATACTTGAGGGGTTTGAGAATTAAATGGGACAATGCGTTGTGTCAATCACAGTTTATGCACGCCTCTTTTCCAGTGACTCAAGCTAAAACATTTATTGAATTCCTATTATATAAATCCCCGGCACCATACCAGGGTACCTTTATCATACAGAGATGAAGATGCAGATCTCTGAGCTCACAGCTTTGTTCTCTTCTCCACAACCTTTATGATACTGATAGGCAGGTTAATAACCACCAGACTCTCTAGTGGATCACCTATAAAAATAAATTTCAGATCATCATCATCATCATCCTACACATGACTGCCAGTTATATGTATGTGCCAGAAGTTTTCAGGAAATGTATTTGGTTACGTAAAGGAACGTACTTGAGAGAGTAATAAAGTTTAATATAAAAACAGTGGATACACACTGATTGGGCTTAATCTAAATATGAACTGAGAGTCTTTTTCTAAATGCTGGGACTGGGCTTCCCTGGTGGTGCAGTGGTTAAGAATCCTCCTGCCAATGCAGGGGACACGGGTTCGATTCCTGGTCCGGGAAGATCCCACACGCTGCGGAGCACCTAGGCCCGTGCACCACAACTACCGAGGCTGTGCTCTGGAGCCCGCGAGCCACACTGAAGCCTGTGTGCCTACAGCCTGTGCTCTGCAACAAGAGAAGCCATCACAATGAGAAGCCTGCGCACTGCAAAGAAGATCCAGTGCAGCCAAAAATAAAAAAATAAATTAAAAAAAAATAAATTTAAATGCTGGGACTTTACAGCTTTACATTAAAAAAAAATAACTGGCATTCTGTGATTTTTTTTCCTATTCAGCTAACGAATATTTTTTAAAAATACGTATCACAGATCCTCTGATTTTTTTGTCTAAAGGGAGAACTCAAAGAACTTTCTAGCTCGCACTAGAAAGAGAATTTGGGGACCTATTCTATTTTGTCCCTTTCACCCCTCAGCCTCACCCTCATTAAACCTTTAACTGGAAACCTTTCAAAACTGATAAAATATGCTGTTAACATCCCTGAAATAAAAACAGTAAAGTGGTTCTCAAATGAAGGTAATGTGCCCAACCAACAAGGGTTTCACTATAATATAATTAAAAATAGTAACTCTTTCCCCCATTGTAGACAGGAAATCACTAGCAGAACAAGCACCAGCTTCAGATTTACTTCAAGATAACACATGAATGAGGTATATGAAAAGGTTTGGTTCCCTTAATGATTAACACATTTTATATTCCTTCAAATGTTGGAGAAATACTACGCAACATCTTAATGCCTTCTATAGTTCCTACACATAAAACATCCCTTTTCCTGACACAGAATTTCTTTCCATCTTTTTCTCCCTGCTCCTTTACCAACTGTATCTTATGCATGTTCCCAATCACTTTTGTCTTTCAGTGTGAGTGCTGCTGCGTGAGCAGGCAAAGGGAAGAAACCCTAAGATGGATATAATTTGAACATGTGAAGGAAGAACTCTCTGGAGAAGAAAATTAGATTCATAACTGGTATATGCAAGGGTATATGTGTATTATACACAACTGAGTGTACAAATATACAAAATGTAATATTTAATTTTGTGTTGATAGCAAAGAGTAAGCTCAAGTACCCATTGTTTGATATAAATTTTAAAGAAAGAAAAATCATTATTCTGCTCCTAAACATCAAAAGAATGAACCATTAATAAGCTGAAAGTCTGCTTGTAAGACAAAATCACAAGGTTTAAAGGAAAGGACTCAAATATTCACAAATCTTCTTACCTGTCTCTCTCTAGTCCCATGCATACTATTAGTGTTGCATTAAATACCATCTACTCTGTTATAATATGATCCTTATGTTCCTAAGACACTTTAGTTATCCAAATCCATGCTGTAAAAACAACTGTTTTAGTGGAGGAAAAAAGAGATTGGGAGCTAGAAAATTCCAGAGTCTTAATAACAAATTTAGCTTTCCTGCAGGACTTTCAGTAATAAAGCTGACTTTTTAATGGCTCTCAGGACATAGCTACAAATGGAACTTTCGATTCTTGGTAATTACCAACTTGCTTTAACATTATTGTACTAAGATTAACACAATATTTCTTAGATTTTTACAACTGATTGCCCATTGTTATAAAGAACAAATCTCAAAGCCAGTCAAATAAGCTGCTGCGAACCGAGAGTTTTTTTTACCCATACATTCTGGGTGCTAGTTTTTCATTATGATTTATTGCTTTATAAACTTATGCCCTATATAAGTCTTATTCCTTTATTCATCATTACTTTTTAAGTTTAAAAAAACTGGCATTTTTTTCTCAAAATAAGTATCAGCAAAAGAGTTAAAGTATAAAAACCATCAACTCACAAACAAAGTCTCTCCTTTCTCCACAATGACCACAGAATTTAAGAATATGACAGATATCTATATATGTGGATATTTTTAAGTGCATCTCCTGCTTTGGAGTAGGGAACAGGTCATATGATATCTACTCTCTCAAGGAGTAATCTGGAAATCATTACCACTAGAAATCTGGAAAGGTGTTAAGATATTTGTAATTTATTTTAAAATAATTCAGCAGAGACAGTGTGGTATTATGAATGTGCCAGCTAGTTTAAGCTTCAACTCTAAGGTAAGCAATCACTCTATAAAATTCAGACTACAAGAGAGTTAGCTGGTGTTATTTCAGAAAGGCCACACTCCAAGGTGGCCACTGCAGGCAATTCGGTTAGCCACATCTCAGTCAACAGCTGAGATTTTGTTAACTAGTGAAGTAAGCATCAGTGCTTACTTACTTATTTGTCTCACTAATTTACAAACCAGTCATTTCTCCAATAAATTATGAAGTAAGCATAATTTATTGGAGAAATGACTGGCTTGTTAATTAGTGAGACAAATGTTAGAAATATGCTCAAAGTATTCAAGACGTGGATTAGCTAAAATATTTTCATGACCCTTCAAACATACTTGAACAGAGACTGAGAATCTTGGAAGCTTCTGGCCTGCACCTTTATGGGTAATACTCAGGCTTGGTTCCTAAAGGACCTGCTTTGATCCCTTGGATCAGAAGGAATTCAGTTGCCTCATTCCTGTCTCTGTACTGATGGATGTGTGCTTTGAGCAAAACATTCTTGTGATAAGGTGGCCAAAGCATCTGAGAAGACACAGAGCTGGGACTCGTCAAGCTTACCAAACAAAGAATATCAATTGTTTTGTGCCTATTTTCTAAAGAATGTCTATTTAACAAATACTTGAATGTGTGGCAATTTTTTTTCCTGCAAATTGCTTTCATTATAACCTAGTAGCCAGGTTGTAGGGGAGCAACTTAGAACAGGTCCCAGTAAAAAGTGTTACAAGTGGTCATATGCGATCGAAAAGTTTATGTCCTGGTTCCCAAACTAAACCTTCTATGTGATACTGACTAAAATAAGGAACAATATTGATTCCTTTATTTCTGGTGAAAGTAGTTTAGGAAGAAAAAGGGATTAATGAGTTTCGAAAAAGTAGACAATATATAGTTACTTTACTGCAAAGAAATTCTTTTTAGACCCCAGATTTTTAAAAAATTTAAACTATTACTCTAGAGTAATCTTCTGATTCTTTTATTTGGATAATGATGATATTCTCAGAATAACAATTTATCCCATGAGTTAAGCAAAGAAATGGTGAACAGAGTAACATAGAAAAACAACCTGAGGAGTCACATGACAAATCCAGTAGGTAAAAGGCTGATATTGTTTTCATTTTATTCTCAATCTTCAACATATCTCTTAGTTTCCAAATCATCTATAATCTAACACTTATAAGAATCAAGTAAGTCATGTAATTGTGTGAAACAAACTGGGTGTAATATTGAAGGACTTTGGTGAGCTAGAAAGCACATGCCTTATTCAAAGTAAAAAAGCTGCTCAGCTCCCATCAGTGGCAGCCAGGTTAACATGTGGGACAGATCATCCAGTTTTTCAAGAGAATCCAAAAATCCATATTTAATGTGAAATCTCTTAAACCTCATAGGTTTTACGATTAATACTGTGCAGTAGAGTATTGGCTGGATACTCTGGATTGGCTGCATTGGCTCTTTACATTCCAAAGAAAGATTGGCCTTTGCTTGGTTCCAAGAAGGTAACCTCTAAGCCCTTGGAATATCCCGCCTGGTAAGACTGCTTTGTTTACCTAAGGGCCTTGGACCACATCAGATAGTCTATGCTAACAATGTGATTTATGATACGGACGTAGTGTCATGTGATATCAGCTTGACCTCTGGAGAGAATGGAGAATAAGGCCAGCCACATAGGCAGTCAGTCACACCTATGTGACCAACCAAGGAAAACACTAGACACCAAGGTTCAGGTAGCTTTGCTGGTTGGCAATATTCCAAGCAGGCTGTCATACACTGTTGCTGGAAGAATGAGCACTGTCCCCATGACTCCTGGGATAGAACAACTAGAAGCTTCTGCCTGATGTCTCCTGAACTTTGCCCTATGCACCTTTTTTCATTGCTGATTTTAATCTTTATCCTTTTGATGTAATAAAACTGTAACCATGAGTAAAACAGTTTTTCTTTGTTCTATAAGTCCTTCTAGTAAATCACACATTGAACCTGAGGGTGGCTTTAGGGACCCGCAAATACAGATACTAATTTTTAAAATACCAAAAGAAACCAACTATGTGAGCCATATTTGGGTGCAGACCACCAGTTTGCAACTTCCGATTCTAGTTCTAACCCCTCACAAGGCCAGTGTAAGAAATAACCAAATGCAGGTGATAAAGGAAGACACTAATGTATGAGTAGGTACAGAGGGGCATAGCTATTCATTGTTTGGCTTTAAGAGAAAGTTTAGGAAAGAAATTCTGAGGAATAATTGGACTGAACTCACTGGAAGTTAACATTTTATCTTCTTTGGGTAGACACTGGAAAAATGTCAAGTTTTCTGTAGACTGAATATAGAAATGGACATTCTATATTTAAGCCTGAAATTTGCCTCTAAGTCTTCTTCTGCGTGTTGATTCATAAAAACAGATGATGTTACTATTTATGCCACTGCTGCTTAGTTGCTTCTTTCTAAGTCTTAGAAGAATAACAATCATAGTAACTCTATGATCCCTCAGTACAGCAGAATAAGCAAATCTAGAATCAATAGCATATAAAAAGTAAGAAATCAGTTTAGTTTGCCCAATTTAACAAATATTTCTTTAGCATCCAATCTTATTACAAGACAGATGTGAGGTTCCAGATATACAACAATAAATAAAACACAGTCCTTGCCTTAATAAATCTGGGGAAGCAGGAGGGAAGAAAATGTTCCTGTGGAGAGAGAAATACTAACTCAACTATAGAACACTATATATTCAAGTTTTTAAAATCTGCCCTTTCTCTTTTAGCCTCTGGCAATAAGTAAATGTTTTTTCTAGAACAATCTCAAAATCTAAAAAAAAAAGAAAGGTTCTGATGAACCTACGGGCAGGACAGGAAAAGACACAGACATAGAGAATGGACTTGAGGGCACCAATAGGGGGAAGGGTAAGCTAGAATGAAGTGAGAGAGTTGTTAGTTGTGGTCATGGTAACTCCTGGCATGAAAAGTATAATTGGTCACATAGTTGAGACAGTCCCCATATGCAAAATAAACCACTCCAACACCAAACCCCCTAGAAGCCCCCAGATAAGGTCCATTCAGACCAGGGGGACATATCCTGGGGAAGGTTTGCAGACTGATTTCACTGTGATGCTGAGAGTATCGGGCAATTTCAGATATCTCTTGGTGCTAGTAGACACATTTTCTGGGTGGATAGAAGCATTTCCTGCTAGAACTGAAAAGGCAGCTGAAGTGGCTAAAAGAAATAATCCCCAGGTCTGGGCTCTTAGGATCCCTACAAAGTGATAATGGTCCAGCATTTGTGTCTCAAGTGATGAAGGGGATAACAAGTGCCCTAGGCATAAAATGAACCTTGCACTCAGCCTGGTGACCCCAATCATCGGGGAAAGTAGGGAGATTCAATCAGACCTTGAAACTGGCCTTAGACAAACTATACCAGGAGACTCAAGAAAATTGGATTAAGTTGCTTTTGACTGCCCCAAGGGAAAAATTAAAGTGTGTTTGAATTCAGGTATGGTAGACCCATTCCCCAAGCCCAAGAGAAGGGACACCTTAACCCCCTCAAAATGGAACAACTCAAGTGTGCCCTCCAGGTAGGAGAAACCATGAAAGCCCTCACGGAATATGGTAACCACGTGCTGCCCACACCCACTGACCTGGCTTTCCACTCTTTCTGGTCAGGAGACTGGGTGAACCTAAAAACCTGGAAAACCGGCAGCCTGCAAGATCAGCTCACTCCTAAGGGGAAATGACCCCACTTGGTGACCCCAACCACCCATTCTGCCCTGAAGTTGCAGGGGATCACTTTGTGGGTACATCACACTCCAGTAAAGAGAGAACCTAAGCCCCGAACAGCGGAGAGACAACCTGGGGCAACAGATCCCCTGGACTACTCCTTTTTTTTTTCTGTGGAATCATTATTAATTTTATTTGCCACTCTTTATGGACATTGGTCCACTTCCATATGAAAAGTAGGGAGCATCTATTTTCCACTTAACATTCTATAGAATGATGTTGTACTGCAAACCAGAGTAACTTACACAAGGGGAAAAATTACTCAAATCATGCCCCAAGATGTCCCCCAAGTATGTTTTTGTGTGTATAATTACAAGCGTCTATAACTCCACAAAGCTAGTTCCTTCTTAGATCAATGTAGTATCTTTAATACCCACACCTGACCATTCGGATCACCAAACTTTCAGAAGAGGTTAAAAAACAGCAACAGACCCCCTGGACTACTCCCTGTGAACCTTTCTCTGCTTCCGAAATACAACAAAAGTGTGACTAAGGATATTCAGGCCATCGCAGTGAGCCTTCACATCAGGCCACACAGGTCTTGTGCCTACAGGCGAAAGACCTAGATACCTTTATTTTTAGAATAATTTGTCACTTGACCATTATTTTCTGGCTAATATTTGGGCCATGTATTTTTTTAATTTAATTTTATTTCTTTTTGGCTGTGTTGGGTCTTTGTTGCTGCACACAGGCTTTCTCTAGTTGCGGCGAGAGGGGGCTACTATTTGTTGCAGTGCACGGGCTTCTCATTGCAGTGGCTTCTCTTGCTGCGGAGCACAGACTCTAGGTGTGTGGGTTTCAGTAGTTGTGGCGTGCGGGCTCAGTAGCTGCGGCATGCGGGCTCTAGAGAGCAGGCTCAGTAGTTGTGGCTCAGGGGCTTAGTTGCTCCGCAGCATGTGAGATCTTCCCGGAACGGGGCTCGAACCCGTGTCTCCTGCATTGGCAGGCGGATTCTTAGCCACTGTGCCACCAGGGAAGCCCTGGGCCATGTATTTTAAATAGCCTGGTGTTCTTTGTCTCCAAAAGGTTAAACAAATGGTGGTCGCTCAGGGATGCAGACAGGGCTGAGGCCTGGGGACAAACGTCTAAAGGCAGCTGCGGAGAAGCTCTGTTCCTCTCCCCGCGGTTATGACGATGTCCCAAACCTGCAGCAAATAGTTACAGACGGGCCTGCACCCCTCAAGAATGAGGAGCAGGACAAAAGACAGAGGGGAGGTTTGTCACCGGCAAAGCCCATTAACAATTCCCGGGAAATAAAAATAGAATCTGAGTAATAAAATCTTACCTTTCTTTTCCCTTGTGTTTCGTCTAGTTTCATTTGCTTGTAGGGGGCCGTGGGCAGAGGCCTTGCCCCGACCCCTCAAACCAGAGTTCCTAGTGCAAAACCATTGTGCCCGACACTGCAGCTCAGCGGGCCATGGGCAAAAGCGCTGTGCATGACACAGCAATACAAGATGGCTGCGGCGGGCCGTGCGCAGAGACACTGCACCCGGCACTGCAATCTGGAACCTGAGCAGCACAGCTGCGCCTGCCTCGCTCGCGCGAGAACTCCACTCTCTCCCCTCCCCGCTGATGAGATCCACATAAAGCAGCCCCGCCCACGGCCTGTCGGGTAGAGCAGCGGGAGGGTATGTGCAGCGCGAGCTCACACCTCTCCATTCTCTTACCAAGGAATGAAGCTTTCCTTTGCTTCTGACCGAACTCAGTCTCATTCTATTGCCTCAAACGACACTGGGCAGAGGGACCCTTATTGTGGACTTACTCAGGAGGGTCAGGACATAAGGACATAAAAGTAGAACAAAAGTCTCTAGCTTTACACGAAGTTATCTGCATATTTTGAAAACAATTTCACTATTTGGTGGGAATTCAAATGAAGGCGTACACAAATTTAATACTCAAAAGAGGGAAAAACTGGCATCAGGGCATTCACGGCTTGCCAAGCTGAAAGAATGTTATTGAAGATTCCTTATATAAATGTTCCTCGACCTTTGAGTGAACCAACAGATCTTAAAAGTTGCATTAGCCAAAGCAATTCCCATAGCAAATCAAGTTTTTAGATGAATGCATCAGATTTTTTCCTCTGCAGTCTAAAGAGGAACCAGCCATCATCACAAGCAGCAACTTAACTTCCAGGTTGTTTCTCAAAGACCACTGGGAGTCTGTGATATAGAGTGAACACTGTCCCAGCTCTAAAGGGTTTCAAGTGGCTGATGGGAAGATGACTTAAAGCTGACTATAAGATTGCTGCCTGAAACAATTACTGCTCAAAACGTCCAGTCCCCACATTCCATGATGTTCTTAGAACTCTGGGGTGTAGATTTTAGGGCCCCAGATGATGTGGGTATTTTAAAATCCATTACAGAAATGGAATGTTTTTAAGATTTTTTAAAAAATGTTTAAAAAAAATTTTTAAGTTGCACTGACTATAGTAGATTTTTATTATAAGACTATTTACTAGCCTAGAAGAAGATTAAGAATCAATTATTGTGGAATTTGCAGAGCTTTTTCATTAATGCTTTGATCACATGCTTAAAAGGGAGCATCCCATTTCCCAGATTGTCTCTGTACTCCTTCCCTGTTCTACTATAGTGTAGCATGAGAATGCATGGTGCTTAGCATTTTCAAAAGCATTTAAATGTCTGTTTTTTCATTATTTATGAAAAGATATGGTCCATTTTATCTTTTTGTCTATCTGGATTTAAGAATGGCGTTAATAGAAAAAAACTTAAAAGTCATGCCAATTAGGTCAACTTTCTCCTGAGCTGTTGTTAACTGACAATTTAATGGCAAACATTTTCATTCAAGTAACTAGATTCTGAAGACAACCATTAAACTTCAAAAGAAATCAAAGAGTTCAAAAGTGCTGGGAACATAGCAGAAAAGCTATGATTTTGTTTATTTAAGGCTTTTACAAAAGAAAAGACAAACTTTGAAGTGCTGTAGAATTAACGGTGGTACTGTATGAGGGCTCTTAGAGGAAATGATTAACCACAGGCCAAAACTCACTTGCTCTATAGCACTGGCATTGCCATTGTTGTGACTTAAGTTAATTTTTTATTCTTTCTTCCTCCGTTGGATGATGTTAGCAATTGCTAAGAATGAATTTATTGAACAAACAAATACTCCAAATCCAAAATACTTCTTGGAGACTTCACCAAAGTAAATAATAAAACAAATGACTTTCAACATGATGGCTGCTCCTTCTGGTTTCTTCGTTGCCCCAGATAAGCAGAAGTCAGCAACTGGGCCTCTCCTTTCAGTGGCCTCCACCTAGCTGTTGCACCAATCCGGACAATAACAGTCACAGCAACTTCTGTCCACCCCACATTTGCTTCTTCGAAAAGAGAAGTAGTATAATGCAGTGGTTAATGGCTTTGGAACCAGGCAATCATGAACTCTGAACTTTAAAATTTTCTAGACCTCCTCTGATCCTCAATGTCCTCACCAGTGAAAGGTCTTAATAGTCCTATCTCAAAGGCTTATCAAGAGGATAAAATGGGATAAGGTTTGGGAAGGGCCTGGCAAATGATCATCATTCATGAATGGTAGCTGAAAATACACAGCCTCTCTTGTGAGTTTCTTCTCCTCTCCCTTTCTCCTTGCCCTGGAGACATACAGAAAAGGAAGTGTTAGAACAAGGCATGATGGCACTTGCTTTTTCTGATGCATCAAGTCCTTCCCCATGCTATCATCTGTTCTACAACTTACATGTTCAGGCTCTTCCACTCTCTCAGCCTTATCTCCTGCCACTTTTCTACCCCACAATAAACTTTTCTCTAACTGTCCAGCCAAACACTCCATGCATCTTCAAGCTCTATGCAAGATGTTTTCCCTGCTTAGAAGGCTCTTCTCAACCCTATTCCACCAAAGTCCTACTCATCCTTTAGTAGCAATATCACAGAACTTGAAGTACACCTCCATCAGCCTTCTGGGCTTCTTTCCCATCTGTACTCCCATAAGCACTTTGCACTCAGTTTGCTTAAATAAGTCACGGGTCACCTTGGATTTTAATGAAGAATTGCTATGTCTGTGTTTCCTAAAAGAATGTGAGTCTCTCCAGGGCAGGACCCATGTCTTATGCCACCAGTGTTTAGCCCAGTGTCTGGCACCTAGTGAAGGTATGCCTCATTTTATTGCCCTTCGCTTTATTGTTTCATAGATGCCGTGTTTTAACAAATTGAATGTTTGTGGCAACTATGCATCAAGCAAGCCTATCAGTGCCATTTTTTTTTTTAACAGCATTTGCTCACTTTGTATCTCTGTGTCACATTTTGGTAATTCTCGAAGTATTTCAAACTTTTTCATTATTATTATATTTGTTATGATCATCTGTGATCAGTGACTTTGATGTTACTATTGTAATTGTTTTGGGGTGCCATGAACATTTCTTTAAGCCAAAGCCTGATCCAGAGCAAAGCCCTAACTCTCTTCAATTCTGTGAAGGCTGAGAGAGGTGAGGAAGCTGCAGAGGAAAGGTTTGAAGCTAGCAGAGGTTGGTTCATGAGGTTTAAGGGAAGAAGCTGTCTCCGTAAGATAAAAGTGCAAAGTGAAACAGCAGGTGCTGATGTAGAAGCTGCAGCAAATTATCAAGGAGATCTAGCTAAGATCATTAATGAAGGTGGCTACACTAAACAACAGATTTTCAATGTAGATAAAACAGCCTTCTATCGGAATAAGATGCCATCTAGGACTTTCATAGCTAAAGAGGAGAAGTCAATGCCTGGCTTCAAAGGACAGGCTGACTCTCTTATTAGGGGCTAATGCAGCTGGTGACTTTAAGTAGAAGCCCATGTTCATTTACCATTCTGTAAACTTTACTGCCCTTAAGAATTATGCTAAAAAAAAAAAAGATTTATGCTAAATCTACTCTGCCTGTGCTCTATAAATGGAATAACAAAGCCTGGATGACAGCACATCTGTTGACAACATGATTTACTGAATATTTTAAGCCCACTATTGAGATCTACTGCTCAGAAAAAATTCCTTTCAAAATACTACTGCTCAATGACAATGCACCTGATCACCCAACAGCTCTGATGGAGGTGTTACAACAGATTAATGTTGTTTCCATGTCTCTTAACAAATAAAAATCCACTCTGCATCCCATGGATCAAGAAGTAATTTCAACTTCAAGTCTTATTATTTAAGTAATAAATTTCATAAGGCTATAGCTGCCATAGATAGTGATTCCTCTGATGGATCTGGACAAAGTCAACTGAAAACCTTCTGATAAGGATTCATCATTCTGGATGCCATTAAGAACATTTGTGATTCCTGGGAAGAGGTCAATATACCAACATTAACAAGAGTTTAGAAGTTGATTCCAACCCTCATTGATGACTTTAAAGGGTTCAAGTCTTCAGTGGCGGAAGTAACTGCAGACGTGGTAGAAATAGCAAGAGAACTAGAATTAGAAGTGGAGCCTGAAGATGGGACTGAATTGCTGCAATCTCATGATAAAATTTTAATGAATGAGGATGAGCAAAGAAAGTGGTTTCTTGAGATAAAATCTACTCCTGGTGAAGATGCTGTGAAAATTACTGACATGCCAACAAAGGATTTACAGTATTACCTAAACTTAGTTGATAAAGCAGCAGCAGGGTTTGAAAGGATTGACTCCAATTTTGAAAGAAGTTCTACTATGGGTAAAATGCTGTCAAACAGAATTACATGCTGCAGAGAAATTGTCTGTGGAAGGAAGTGTCAATCAGTGCAGCAAACTTCACTGGTGTCTTATTTTATGAAGCTGTCACGGCCACCCCAAGCTTCAGCAGCCACCACCCTCATCAGTGAGCAGCCATCAGCATCGAGGCAGGACCCTCCACCAGCAAAAGATTAGGACTCACTGAGGGCTCAGATGATGGTTGGCATTTTTTAGCAATAAAGTATTTTTTAATTAAGGTAAATATATAATTTTTTTAGACATAATGCTGTTGCACACTTAATACACTACAGTACAATGTAACATAACTTTTATATGTACTGGGAATACAAAAAATTGGTGTGACTTGCTTTACTGCTGTATTCGTTTTATTGCGGTGGTCTGGGACCAAACCTGCCATATCTCCAAGGTATGCCTGTATTAAGTAACATGTTTGTAATTAAAATGAATGGACATTCTTCTTTCCAGTCCCCCCATAAATCCCATCCTTTCTCATCTGCATCAAATCTCTTATAATCTGTATTGTGATGAAAACATGAAAGATGCAATATATATGTGTATCAAATCAATACATTTTTCACCTTAAACTTACACAATTATATGTCAATTATATGTCAGTTAAGCTGGAAAATATATAAATTACAAAAGAAAGTCACTGACACCCTGCCTCAGTTTGGCTCTCCCCAAAGCAGACTCTGAAACAAGGATTTTTAATGCAAGCAATTTACTTGAGAGGTGACCCCAAACACTGGAGGGAGAGTAGGGGAAAGGAGCCAAGGAAGATGAGGCAGCCAATATAGGTGAATTATCAGGCCAGTCCCATGTGAGTGACTGGGATGGTTCCCATGCGAAAAGAGTGTAAATGAATATTTTCTCACCCAAGGAGTAAAGAAGTTCAAGAACTCATCCACCAACTCCAACAGTCATTGGTGAGGGCTGCTCCTGGAGTGTCAATCCCCTGGTCCTTCCACCTGCCACATGCCCAGGCAAAGTAGACATCCTTGGCTTTGGAGAAAATACTGGGCAGATATGGCTGGTCTCACTGAAATAGTGAGGCTTGCCCGAGAGATAAGAGCAAGGCACATAGAGCAGCATATGCCTCAGACACTGACTCCCAACTGGAAACTTCAGTATAGTCCCATCAGCAGCCAGGCTGATTCCAACCCACTCTCAGAGTGACAAACATGAAATTTCAGTAGCAAAATTTTCCTTCCCAGAGATAGCCAGCCAACACTGAAAGAGTATAAAAAGTATTTTTACAACAGTTGCTCCTTATTTATAGTTTACTTCTAGGATCGTGGACTAGAAAAGTACGTAAATGGATCACCTGGAGAAGAATGTTGCTTGCAGACAGAGATGACCCTCTCATATCCTCAGCTGCTCTCAAGGGAAGGATTTACTCCTTTGATGATCCTCTCCAATATTTAAATTGTCCTTGACTTTGAACAATAAAAGTAGCTTACATTTATTGGATGTTTGCTGTGCATCAGGGTGCAGATTTGAGCCCATTTAATCCTCCCCACAACGTGATAAGGTAATTATTGTTATTATCTGTATTTTTCATATGGGAAAACTGAAGGTCAGATAATTAAGGAATCTGCCAAAGTTATAATCTGCTAGCGTTTGGAGATGGGACTCTTACCCAAGTCTATTTGAATCCAGTAATCATATCCTTAACTTATATTCTTTAAGTTCATTATCCTGTACCCTTAATAAAGAGAAAGATCTAGTCAGCATACTAATTCCATATTAATTGGTCTTCAAACACCCCTTACTTAGGTTAAATTACATCCGTTTCTTTAGCCATTTCCCATATATGATTTACATGTTTTTTACTCATGTATGTTTCTTTCTCCCAACCTCTGAATTTTCTCTCTCTCAATAAAATATGTCAAACTGCTCTGTATATAGACTACATCTATTTCCTGGCAAGTTCATAAATCACAAAACTATTGTTAAAAAATTATTTATAAGCATTTATGTTTAAATCTTAAGCTAGCTAAATAAAAGCATCATGAAATTACTCCCAGCTTAAAAAATCAGAGCATATGGGACATAAGGCAATTCTAAAGCAGAGCAAATTCATTACAATCTGCAGAATAACCAAACAGTGCTTTGGGTGGTGAAAGTATTCTGATCATGCCCATAAAATAGGTTAACAAGGACATTCATTCTTTAACCATTCAAGGAAAATTATGTCTTAAAGTTGATTTATGTTTGCAAAAGTGTAGCGAGTTCTTTCGGTACAAGATCTTTTCCAAGAGTCCTTAAACTGGCAAAATTTCTATTAATTTCATTTTGCTTCTTTGCAATCAGATCTAGGGCATACGATGTACATTGTGTGGTAAGTTTCAATTTTTCTAAAGTTTCACATTACTGTCACTCTGTGGGTCTTAAATTGCCCCAGTTTCCAAAAATGTAACTGTATATTAATCAAAATCATTAGTTTTTATATGCTATTTTTAACTCCTTACATTAATAGCCAGAATATAAGAGGTTTAATGAGGGGAAGCACACTCATGCTTACACAGCCCTGAATAAGAGATGCAGCCACTTGCCCACTTACGACTTGAGTGACTCTTGGTGCATATGTTGGCTTTCTCAGTTCGCCCCTCCAGATCCACCCTTCTCCATTCTGCTTTGTGCCCTTATGATTGACCTGGGTGGACGCTATTGAGCTCCCTTGCCCTCTGCCTTTTACTTGGGTTTGTGCAATAGAGAGCATTTATTCTATATTTAAGTCAGTTTTTAACATATTACAGTGGTTTATTCATTCACTCATGCAATAAATATCTGCTGAGTATCTACTATGTGCTATAAAATATACTAGTCATTGGAGATCCAGTGGTTGCTATATAGAGTTTACATCTCATAATCTTAATATTTTCCCTTTTGAATCCCATGTTGAAAGTATTTTTTATTGGGCTGTATTTATTAAGTAATTTTCCATTTTAAAAATTAATCAAAGACCATCAGCAGATGAGTGGATAAACAGAATATGGCATATACATACAATGGAATATTACTCAGCCATAAAAAAGGAATGAAGTACTGATCCATCCTACAATGTGGATGGACCTTGAAAATATTAAGCTAAGTGGAAGAAGCCAGACATAAAAGGTCACATACTGTATGATTCCATTTATAGGAAGTACCCAAAATAGGTAAATCCATAAAGACAGAAAGCAAATTGGTGGCTGCCAGGGGCTAGGGGGAGCAGGAAATGAGGAGTGACTGACTTATGGGCATGAGGTTTTGTTTGGGGTGATGAAATGTTTTGTAACTACATACAGGGAGTGTTTGCACAACACTGTGAATGTAGTAAATGCCAATGAACTGTACACTTTAAAATGGTTACTTGTATGTTATGTGAATTTCACCTCAGTAAAAAGAATTAATCAAAGATAAATTTACTCAGCATTCTATCAGCAGAGGTAAGCAGAGATTACTATAGTAAGATGGGTTCATACCAGCTAAAAGCAAAATAAATAAATAGATAAATAAATAGATAAATAAATAAATAATTGATGCTTTAATTTGTCTATAAACTGAAATTTTGTCATTAACCAGGCAGCTTTCTAACTATTGGTTCTATATCTAAATTATCTTTAAACCAGGAAATGAAGAGAGGTTACACAAGCATTCCAGGCACTATCCCATGTTTCATTATAAATTTACATTATATTAACTTTCTGGTTGATATGATATAAATACTCATGGTAGTAATAAAAAGATGAAGAACTACAACAGTCACAACATCATCAACAACAATCATAACATCTAACATTTATTAAGTCTTTAGTATTGCCAGGAGTTGTGCTCAGTGCTTGACAAGCATCATTTCATTCACACTTCATACAGATGAGGTACTGTTATTTTCCTAATTTTTCAGATGATGACACTGAGACCGACAGAGGTCACAAAACTTGACCAATGTTAAAGCCTAGTAAAAACCAAAGCCAGGGTTTCATCAAGCAGTCTGTCTCCAGCAACCTAGGTGATTAACCTCTCTACTAAATTGCTAAAGCTTTACATAAAGCTAAATTACTATATATAAAGGTAGGTGTGCTAAGTTCTGTTTAGTCTCCCTGATGCCTTGTAATTCAAGCACTAAAAAAACTGAGCACCCAGGCCAAAAGGTGAGGCCAGACCATGTTCAGTGGTAGCCCAGAGTAAGTCCTAAAAAAGCCCAGACTTGGCATGTTGATAGTTGATATACCCAGATAATGTTTTCTATCCAGTTGTTCTTTAATCGTAAATACATGAGCTTTCAAAATATTGAGAATGATATACCCTGTGCCGCTTCCCTGGTGGCACAGTGGTTAAGAATCCGCCTGCCAATGCAGGGGACACCGCTTCGAGCCCTGGTCCAGGAAGACCCCACATGCCGCAGAGCAACTAAGCCTGTGCACCACAACTACTGAGCCTGTGCTCTAGAACCCGTGCTCCGCAACAAGAGAAGCCACCGCAATGAGAAGCCCATGCACTGCAATAAGAGTAGCCCCCGCTAGCCACAACTAGAGAAAGCCCATGCACAGCAACGAAGACCCAACACAGCCAAAAATAAAATAAATTAATTTAAAAAAAAAAACTAGGAAATTAAAAATTACCCCTTAATAAACATTTTTATTTAATAATTTACTTAGTGAATCACTAAAATATTAGACTGCAACATCTATAAATAGGTTCTTCAATTTTAGACACATAAAAGTATGTCTATTAAGATATATTCAATTTTACAAAAAAGACAAGAGCAATGTGGGGCCTATGAAGATATAACACCCTGGTCAACTGTTCTGATCTGCTTTGCCCTATAAAGGAGAGTGTTGGCCAAGAGAAAAAACTCTGTACATGTTTTATTCAATTGACTTAACAGCAAAGTTCTATTATACCCATAGCATTGGTTCTACATGATAACACACTATTTTAAAAAGTAGTTGTAAAATAAAACCTCCACTTATTTAATCCTTAGGAGAAATAGGTCAGTATTATTACCAAGCATTAGTTTATTGAAACTTTTAAATTGCCAGACATGTGCAGCTGGGTTTAGGTTTTATTATAGAAAGCAATAACATAAAAATATTACCCCTCAATTCACAGAAATTAGAGCATGAAATCCCCACTTGGAATTCACTACAATCACTGCTATTACTATTTAAATGCACATTTCCCAAGTATACCTCACATCATGCTAAAGAAAGATTCAGAAGAAAGTGTACTGAACAACCCAGATATGTCATCATGCAAATGATTCTTCATCTGAAACTCACAAAGGAAAATACTGATTACTCAGAATGCTTGGGGAATCGAAGTTCTGATTAAATATTCTGGATTATAAGAAATACTTCTACATTTCCAGAGTGGTTAAGATACTCCCTAAGCCATGTTTGTGTTGAATTTACTGTATGTGGAAACACAGCAAAGCAAAGTAATGATCTCTCTGGGTTAAGAATTTTTCCAGTTTCTAAAATGATTCTTAATATTCTCACCATGATTCGCGCAAAGCAGATACTCAAAAAAAAAAAATTCTGTCAACCCATCGGAGAGGCTCTGTGTTTTTTATTTTTTTATTTTTTAAAAAATTTTTTGGCTGCGTTGGGTCTTCGTTGCTGTGCATGGGTTTTCTCTAGTTGCAGTGAGCAGGGGCTACTCTTTGTTGCGGTGTGCCGGCTTCTCATTGCGGTGGCTTCTCTTGTTGCGGAGCATGGGCTCTAGGCCCGTGGGCTTCAGTAGTTGTGGCATGAGGGCTCAGTAGTTGTGGCTCGCAGGCCCTAGAGGGCAGGCTCAGTAGTTGGGGCGCACGGGCTTAGTTGCTCTGCGGCATGTGGGATCTTCCCGGACCAGAGCTTGAATCCGTGTCTTCTGCATTGGCAGGCAGATTCTTAACCACTGCGCCACCAGGGGAGCCCTCACTGGCTTCTTTTCATTGACTTCTTTACATCCAGTTTGTTTCTTCACGTGCTGGGAAAGAGTACAAAATTCCAAGTTCCTGCTTTGCTTACAATCTCCTTCTAAGAACAGCAGCCCTAAGAGACACTTCCTACAAAAAATTTGCAATGATTTACACCAGATATGCCTTGTGAAACTTCTACTCTGGCCTCAGGAAAGAGTGCCCAAGTTAAAGGTAAGTTATCGCACAGTTTGGATGTGGAGGAAGCCACCACGTCTGAAGTGGTTTGGTGAACCTTGCCAGGCCAGGAACTTCATCGTGGGTAATGACAAGAGACCACATCAGATTATTTTTTTCTTGACAGTACTAATTCCAGTCTTGGAAATTTGGAGATGCAAAGTAACTATATAGTTGAAGACTCTGTAGTCCCTTGAATCCTTGTAATAAAGTCTCATTACCTAGAATCACAACACACTAGCAAAAGAGGAGTCCTAAATAATATATACAGGTTACTTCTGATCAATAACTTTTTAATGATTAATCAATTTAAACATAATCAACCCAGATGTTATTATGTGAACAATATCGGGGCAGTGGAAAGAATACGGACTTTGGAATCAAAACGAAGTTTAAATCCAGATAACTTGACTTTACCATTAATAGAATATCAGGTAATATTAGACAAGTTATAAAGACCCTCACTGAGCCTCAGTCTCCCTTCTTTAAAATGGTCATAATAATTCTTACTTCACAGATTCTAACAAGGAAAGGACCTAGTAAAAGGGGTCTGTCACACAGGTAGAACTCAAGAAATATTTTTTCCCTTCCCAATACTCCCACTTATTCCCCATTTTAACTTTTAGATGTATTTATGTTCCAAGATCCAACTAACTAACATTCCCACTGCCAAATTTAAAAAATAGCAGTTAAGTACAATTAAAGGGAGAATTCTGAAAGTAGGCAAAAATGTTGAGAGTTCAGAAAGGGAGGAAAGCGATTTTAAAATGGTAACATTATTTTTCAAATATTAATATTGGATTGTCTTTCTGTTCATTTTAAAAGGGATACTTAAAATCAGGTCACACTTTCCAAGTCTAACGAATGGAATTCAGAATGGGAAAACAGTCTCTGTTGTTCTATCCATTTCCATAAGAATCCAAGAAAATCAGAGAGAAATCAAAACATGACCAAAGAGTATGACATCTTAAAAACTTTCCCCCCCAACTATGTCAAACTTTTCATAAGCTCACCTTTGGTTTCAGCTAAAACTTTCCTATTTTGTCTAAATGGGCCCATCTGATTCCTCCAACTGTAAATTCTCTCATGTTCTCAGAACAGGATCTTGTCTCCCTTGGGCCTTCACTTTCCATTTAAATACACTCTGCTACTTTTCTCCAAAATCCCTATCACATATATTAGCTTACATGCAAGGAAAGCAAGCAGAGTTTCAAAATGGGCCAGGGGTGGCATTCTTAAAAATAACTCTGAGGAACAACACTCACTTCTCCAATAAAAACACAAGCAGAATTCAGAATAGTTAACTGTGGGATTTGTACATTTATCTTTTCTTTGAGAAGGTAAAATAAACACGAAAAATTCCATAAAATCCAAACCGAAGTCACCTGCCATCACCACCACTCTGTCCTTTCCAATAAACACTTGTTGGCAGAGGCAGGAGGAAAATCGAAGTTTCTTGCCTCTTGAAGTGACAAGCACATTCTTTCCTCATTCGCCAAGCTGCTTTTCTCCCTCCGAAGCTCCAGCTGCTCTCAACATCCAGACAGTGTTCCCTTCTCCAGCCGGCCTCTGGCTCTAACCCTCGGCCAAGACTGCTTCTCCCTGAAATCTCTCGGTGACTCCAGCAGCCAGGACTTGGAAGACGAGTCCAAGCTAGTTTGGTTTCTGGCGGGGAGAGAAAAAAAAGGAGAGAAAAGGGGCAAAGAGATGAATGGGAAATACTGTACGTCAGCACGAGAGCTCACAACAATTGTGTTTGGACGATGCCTGATCCGTTGGTGCTGCCAAGTGGTGGCTGATGAGTCTCAGAGTGGTTTCCAGACTTTGAGGCTGTGGGATCTTTTTCCACTGTTGTTCACAGCCTGGGACCCCCCCAAGTTCTGCTGGGGAAAATAAAATATGCTCACAAGATAAGTATGTCTCTTATAACTACAATTTCTTTCAGCTATCATATAACTGAGAAAATCCATAGGACCACGGGGGTGGCAGGAGGGTGAATTTTTAAACCCATTCATTTATATAAATAAGCTCCACAAAAGACAATGTGAATTAATTATTCCTCAGAGATTATAAGGAGTAAATTGTTTATGTTTCTCCCAATTAACAATGTTCCTGCCTTGGCCATAAGTGTGATAGACGGAGGAGAAAAGGGATATAAAGACACATTTGTTCACTTCCAAACTGCAGGAAATCAACAATCAGAAGAAAAGGCAAAAACCTGCAATTATTTAGAAATTCTGGTTTTAAAAACGTCAAAGCTGTCCTATATCCAGACTATCCTGACTTGATAAGGAACCAAGAGTGAATTTTTTAACTCCACACATAGCTGTTAATCACTGTCTGCAGTGCTTCTTGAAAGTACTACACATTAACCTGTCATTACATTTAGAGATGTTAGCCAAAGTCTAACCAGCTGAATTAGTTAGAATATAGATTTGGCAAAGTGTGAAAAAGACCTAAAAACAGAGGTCCCTGCACAAAACAATTGTAGTTTTACCTGTCATTCTCATAACAGTATGACTGCACATGGCCCAGAGGCAGGAATTCTGGCTCTTTCTATTTGTTATACCATACCAAGGACATTTCTGACATCCACACGGTCCAAGGTGATCTTCATTCTAGCCAGTGGGAAGTGAAAAGGGGGGGAATAAAAGGGGAGAATCCACCACTTCCCTTTAAGAGCATGACTCAAAATTTTTACATATCATTTACACCTAATTCCCAGTAACCATAGCGTGGTTACATGGCTACTGTCTGAAAAAAGTGTTGTCTTTATTTTGGGCATCCATGTGCCAGCTAAATATCAAGAATTCTATTACTTTAGTACAGGAATTGGCAAACTATACCGTGGGCCAAATCTGGCCCACTGCCTGGTTTTAAGTGACCTACAAGTTAAGAATGGCTTTTACATTTTTGAATGGGTGAAAAAAGCCAAAAGAAAAATAACATTTCGTGATGTGAAAATTATGTGAAATTCAAATTTCAGTGTCCATAAATAAACTTTTATTAGAACATAGCCACACTCATTCATTTAAATATTGTCTACAGCTGCTTTCATGCTACAAGGGCAGAGCTGAGTAATTGTCACAGAGACCCCATGGCCTACAAGGCCTAAACTATTTACTATCTGGCCCTCTATAAAAAGGGTTTTCTGACCCTGCTTTGGAAGAAAGAAAAAAGCAGGTATTGCTGGATAAGTAGCTAAGTCGGCAACACCAACGTGGTGAAATTGGGAATACAGGAGGGTGCGTTTTAAAAGAGGCTGTAAATGAGTTTTATTTCTTTCAAAAACTTTAATTGTTTTGTTATCCTTTTATACATTAAACATTACTCTGAAACTTAGTGGTTTAAACAGTAAACATGTATTATTCAGTTTCTATTCAGGGTCAGGAATTCAGAAGTGGCTTATCTGGGTGGCTCTGGCTCAGAGCCCCTCGTTAGGTTGTAGTTATGACGTTGGCAGATGCTGCAGTCTCACCTGAAGGCCTGACTGGGGCTGGAGGACCCCTGCTGGATGGCTCACGCACATGTCTATCTGCAGGAGGCCTTGGTTTCTTGCCATGTGGCAGCTAACTTTCCCACAGTGAATCATCTGAGAGAGAGACAGAAACAGAGAGAGAGAGAAAGAGAATTAGCAGTTAAGTCACAGTGCCTTTTATAGCCAGTCTTCAAAGTTTCACAGTCACTCCCATTATATTCTTTTTATTAGAAGAGATTCACTAAGTCCACTCCAGTCTATACTCAATGGAAGGGGAATTAGTTTCCCTCCATCAAAGAGAGAAATGTCAAAGAATTTGTGATTATTTTAAAACTACCACAATAGTATTTGAGGGGGAAAAAAATCACCTGTCTTCAGCTAATGCTAGGGAGGTGAGTCTGCTGATTATAAAATAATTGAAGTTAGTTGACCAGGAGAAAAGAATATTAAGTCTTACATTATAGATGGCAATAAGGTCTCTTGTCTACTCCAATCAATTGGTCGTAGTTACCTGGAGTACTATGTTTTGTTTTGTTTTGTTTTTCCTGGAGTACTATGTTGAGAAGGAATCTGATTGATAGCTATCAAGTCCACATATTTTCTGTCACTGGATTTTTATAAATCTCAAAATTCCAAACAATGAAAATTTGGAGAAAAAGCAGTATGTGAGGCATGTTCAAATCTCCAGAAAGCTAATAAAGCCATGGCTCTTGGACAGCTTTCCCAGGGTGTTTCTCTGGCGTACTGGTTTCTCAGGAGATTTCCTCTCTTCATTAAGCCTTCCTTCCATCAACAAGTATTTATTGAGCATCTATGTGTTACACAGGTACTCTGGCCATCAGAGATAAAGTAGAGAACAAAGTAAATATCCCACTCTCACGGTAAAATAGGAATTTCTGTCTTCTGTAAAAAGTCTTAATTTTTTTCCCCTTTTCCAAAAATCATATGTCTTATTTCTGATTATTATTTAACTGCATTAGACTTTCTAGGTCAACACTAAATAATAGTGGTAATTTTACATGTTTCTAGTCCCTGTATTATAGGGTTTCCCAGAGTATCCGTCACATATTTCCAATGGGTATTAATTGACGTAACTTGGAAGAAGGGTTTCATAATCACACAAAAGATTGGGAAATGCTGGATTAAACAAAGTTGAACAGATTTCTCTACTGTAGGCAACTTTAATGGACCTTGAACCACCAGGAAAAGAATGGTATAACACTCTGTATTTCCAAAAGTACTTGAGTTTAAAATCCTGTGTGTTTTGTTTTGGCTGGTTTGTGCAGAATGTTTATTCAGGTGGTCTGACAAATGTTGCTGGAGGGAATCCAAAGTCACTGTTTCCTTATCTCCCTTTCAGCCAATCAGTTCTCTTATGTTTGTCTAAAACCTTAGAGTTCACTGCAACACAAAAATGTCCACTATCACAGCCATATACAAATCCTAACTGGAAAGTAAATAAATAGTGGCAATTATTCTCATAGAGTAATTCTTTAATATCTGAGTATTTTAAAGCCCTACAAGTATTTTTAAACACATAATTTATAATTATAACTATATACAATGTTTGCTCACATATACATTTATGTAAAGATATGTGTGCGAATGTGTGTGTGTATATATACACACAATTTGCCAAAACAACTTTCCAAATTGCCTGTAAATATATATTTATTAAGTGCACACAATGGGTCAGACACTTTGGCATTAAATACAGTGATGAGCAAGAGGAAATACTTTACAAATGTTAACTCATTAATGTAATTAATAGCTCAGAGGGTTTGAGAACAAAAATCCTTAAACACATCATTATCGTAATGGATACTTTATAAATAAAAATATAGGTTACAAAAAGAGACTATATCAAGGGCTTTGCATCATTTAGGATTTGTGTGCACCGGATGTAACAGAAATCTGATGACAGTGGCTTAACCAAACAGCCTCACATAATTTGCCTCACATAAAACGAAGTACAGAGAAAAGTGGTCCAGGGGTTCCACGGTGTCATCGGTGCCCCAGGATCCTACTTATTTTTCACTCCCCCATTCTCATTATGTAGCTTAATTCCTCATCCTTGCTGTGAGATGGTCTCAGGTTGGCCATTACCTTCACCCTCACTACCTGCTTTCCAGGCAAGAATGAGAAGGAAGAAAGAGCAAAGGGGCAGAACCTAGCAGGTTTTGTTAATTATTTCATCAGCTGAAAATGTCACGTAGTCACCCCTAACTGCAAGCAAGCCTGGCAAAGTATTTTATCTGGACCCATGGACGCACTGAGCGAAATTCGGTTTCTGTTAAACACAAAGAAGAAATGAATGAATATTTGTTAGTCTACTTGCCCTGTCTTTTCCAGACTCACCTAGTTTTGTCAGAGTCAGAGAGGGCTGAAGCTAATAATAATAATGTTTTAAAATAGATACACTTGTTTCTTTCTACATCATCTCCTAGTTATCATACTTTTAGCCTCCAAATACCTTTACACTAGCAATTTACTTTTGTCATAAACACAAACTTTCATGGAATGCCTACTACTTCCCTTGAATAGCAATGAAATAAATGTGTAAAAAATTTTCATTAAATGTTTGAAATTTTCAGCTTTACTATGTTAAGAAATGGTGGCTTGCTTCTACTTTTATTTGAACTGTTTCTGCCAGCAAAAATAATTGTTCACATTAGCAGAAGCAAAACATTTGCCAGCATGAAAAAGCACTGTATAGAACAGCAGCATACTGTAACACATATTTTCTTACTCTCACAAATCTACTTTAAAACCTTAATTTTTTTTATAGCTATGGCCTCAGGACTTCAGAATTTTCTTTTTTTTTTTCAACTTTGTAGCACATAAAAGTACATGTGTGAGCTTACAGTGCCAAGAAAAGTTTTCTTAAAGTTATTCCATTTCTACTTGGAATTCTGGCTTCATTTCGCACAGACTATGCCGAATGTCTTCTTATATAGAACACGGAAATACATTATTATAGTCACTAATCTCTCTATTGATGTCTTAAATTCCTCATTGACTCTCCTTGACACCCAAAGAGCACTTTCCATTCCTTTATTCCTTTTTAATCTTCTTCTATTTTTTAGAATACTAATTCCATGTTACCAACTTTCTAATATTTATCTTCTACAAACGGCTGGTGGAATAGATACTGGGTAACTCTCATTTTTAATAAATCTATAGGTCCATTGAACCCAAGAGGGTTCCTAGAAACCAGATTCCTCCAGATGTAATGAACTGAAATACCACCTATGAAAAATCTATTTTAAGTTACCCATAAAACTGCATAGCTCCCAATATCCAACCATGGAGAAATGGTTTTTTATACATAATATGATGAACTAGTATGTTGCCATGTAAAATGATAATAATAAAGACTATGTGGGACTTCCCTGGTGGTGCAGTGGTTAGGAATCTGCCTGCTAATGCAGGGGACACGGGTTCGAGCCCTGGTCCAGGAGGATACCACATGCCGTGGAGCAACTAAGCCCGTGTGCCACAACTACTGAGCCTGTGCTCTAGAGCCTGCGAGCCACAACTACTGAGCCCGCACGCCTAGAGCCCACGCTCCGCAACAAGAGAAGCCTCTGCAATGAGAATCCCACGCACTGCAACGAAGAGTAGCCCCCCCTCGCCGCAACTAGAGAAAGCCCACGCACAGCAATGAAGACCCAACGCAGCCAAAAATAAATAAAATTTTAAAAAGTAAAATTAAAAATAAAAAAAGTATGTAACAACATGGGAAAATGTTTATGATTTAATATTAAGCAGACTGCAACCTGAGGAAAATGGGAACAGAGAAAAATTAGAAGGTAATATGCAGTAATGAGAATAATTGTGGAAAAGGGCCTATAGTATATTTTTCTTCAGTTCCTTAATTTTTTCTGTACTATCTGATTATTCTTCAATGTGCATGTGTTATTTTCACAATTATAAAAAGGGGAGTAAAGATAATTTTTAGTGAGAATCTGGTGTCCTAGCACCTTCCTCTTCTGTACTTTTCCCTGTCTTTCGGTTCCTCCTTGAGATGCTCAGCAACCTCCTCTGTCTCCCAAATGCCTCCCTCGGCCACTTCCCTGAACAAGGGAGCCCCCACCGGCCCACCCCTCATCACAGGCCTTTCCCACCTTCAAAAGCTCAGCAGCCTGTCTGAGTCCCATTTCCACTGGCCCTATTTACTGGCTGGGTGCCTTTTAACTGTCCATTTCCACTTGCACACTTTAATAACCTACATGAGATTCAGTTCCGCAGCTGTAAAGGGTGATCATCTCTCTTCTTAGGATCACTGTTCGGATTAAAGAAAGTGACAGATATAAATCACTCAAACTGTGGTGCCTGTCACAGAGTTGCCCCCATTACACAATACCAATGACACTATTCATAACAGCACTAACAGTATTCCTCCCAAATGCATATATATGCATTTAAAGAAAGTTTTGGTCAAAAGAGCTTTCAAGCAAAAGGACAGACCCATGAAAAAGTTGTTTGAACCAGAGCCAATGGTAAAGAGCGTTAAGTTTGGAAGGAGAGATTCAAAGACATGAAGGGCTTGTACTCGATCCTCCAACTAGCTAATAGCAGAACAGAGACAAGAACCCCAATCTCTGGGGTTGCTGGGAGAGTGTGGTGCTCTCCACATTGGAACACCCCCATCAGTGCTCGGTGCTTGGATGACTTAAAAATAGTCCAGCTGTCTGCGTAAAAGAAATCCCTTCTTTCTTTTTCCTCATTGATATTTATCTGTCAGACAATCCCATGGCTCCATGGACCTCGGACCACCCACAAGAACAACTTCCTTTTTGCCTTTGGCTGGTAGCACATATGAATTGCTAAGCCTTTCTTAAATCTCTAGGCGAACTTCTAATTCTCATGAGACACATATTTCCTCCAAAGAACTCATTACATAAAGGGCCATCCCCCCTGTAGGGCTCTTTCCTGACTGCTGCTCACAAACAGTTCAACGTGAAAAATTACAACCACTCCTAACTTCATCCTCTTAGTTGCCTCTGTCTATCCTCTGGCCTTAATTTTAAGGTAAGATTACCATCGGGTTTTTTCCAACTTTTTGTAGCAAGATTAGGAGGGAAGGGGTGAGTTTTATTGGACACTGAGAGGAAGGTTCCTATAACACCCACATAAAGAGGTAATGTGGGAAAGCCAAAGCAAGCAGAGGGATTTAAAACCAGCTGGAATACAGCCGGGAAAGAAGTTAACACCCCTAGGCTTTCCATGAACTTTACCATGAACCCTAAGCCAAAGGATCTTTCATGATCAGAAATTATTTGGAAACCTGGTTTCAAACTCACTGGAAAGATAATACAAGAAATGCCTAACAGGGAAGGTTTTACTTAGATTAATTGATTAATTAATGACCACATAACAACTCAAGCTTACTTTGTGCATGTAAAGGTATGAGTAATACCCAAAACCACAAACTCAGGAGCAATAAAAGACTTTAGGTTGAAAGCTCTACATTCAAAATTATCCTGATTTTCCTCTAAGCAACTAGGGAGATGAAAATAAAGAAATCAACAGGAAAACTCATAAATCTGTGACTCTGGAAGGAGAGGGTCACTACTCTACTGAGAAGACAGGTACTTTCCCTGGGTCCAGTAGGAATTGCTTTCTATGATGTGCTGGGAAGTGAATCCAGAGTAGAAATGTCCTTTTCAACTTGTGTCTGGACTCACCTACCTCTCCTGCTGGCTCACCCACACATTACCACTACCTTTACCCATGGTGAGCTCCATACGCCAAGCCACCTTGGAAGAGTATTATGCTTCTGATGGACCTAACCAGCCTCCAAGCAGTTCTCCAACCAAAGATGAATACCCAGGGACTCAGCTGGACTCCCAAATTTTATTGACTTAGAGCCTGAAAAAAACAAAACAAAAAAACCCAGAGAACATACAGAATTATCAAGGTTCTTGGTCAATTATCTGGCTACGAGTTAGCAATTTCTTTCCTCTAGAATTCTAACTTTCTCCTTGTTATGGGTTGAATTGTCACCCCCCTCCCCCCCGCAAACTCATATGTTGAAGTTCTAACTCCCAATATGTTAGTATGTGACCTTATTTGGAAATAGGGTTGTTGCAGGTGCAGTTAGTTAGGTTAAGATGAGGTCATGCTGGAACAGGGCAGGCCTCTATTCCAACATGACTGGTGCCCTTATAAAAAGGGGAAACTGAGACACAGAGACTGACAGAGGGAAAATGAGGTAAACACACACAAGGAATAGCCATCTGATAACAGATTGGAGTGATGCATCTGCAAGTCAAGGAATACCAAGGCTTGCTGGCAAACAACAGAAGCTAGAAGAGGCTAAGGATTCTCCACTATAGATTTAAGAGAGAATACGGCCCTGCTGACACCTTGGTACCAGGCTTCTAGCCTCTAGAACTGTAAGACAATCAATTTCTGTTGTTTTAAGCTACCCAGTTTGTAGTACTTTGTTATAGCAGACCCAGGAAACTAATACAGGGTTCTGTAACCAAAATTTGTTTAATGATCTATCAACTGATTAGTTAAAGAATTGGAAAGTAGCTCACTTTGAAAAACATTTGTTACCCACTTTAGAGTCATCCACTGTCTCAATTTCTGGGAGGGATTCCAACAAAGACTCACCAAAACTTCTCAAATAACTATTAACTTTACCTTTTACTCTTACTTAGAGCCTCCTTGTTTACAGCACTAAAGTTAGATAAAACCAGGGCAAAACTGAAATACTGAACAGAACATTTTACCTGGAGAAAGCTGAGTAGACACAGAACGGTTTTCCTGATCATTCTGAGGGAGAGTCCCCCATTTTCAGAATGGGAAGGTGACGAGGAAACTAAGGCTCAGATGAAGCAAGGCCCTTATCTACTGTTAAACAACTAGTGAGGAACAGAGCCTGTCTCCCCCACCCCCCGTCCCCCAAAAAACTAGGGCAAAACCAACCCTAAATATTAGAAATCAAATGGTTTCGTTTTCCCCTCCCCACTGGCTATGTTAAGGTATAATTTTTTAAAGACTAATATCATGACTCACACAAATATAAAGTTAACACATGTCAAAAATTTTATTAAACTGATTAATGAGGGCACCAATAATATGTAAAAAAAATACTGCTTCAAAAGAGAATTCAAATAGACACTAAAATGGATTTGCTAATAGATGCATACAGTGGAATCAATTATATCTTCACTGGCCAAAATTTCTTTGCATTTGAACAGGAATCACTATCAGTTTTCTAGAACTAAGTGTTGTAAAAAGGCAATGTGTTGTTCAAAGGCAATGATTCCTGTTCTGAGTAAGAAATCCACAAATTTATGACCTAATTTCTGCCCTTTGGAAGCTTGAACACCAAGGATATGGGTGCCAGAAATAAGGAGCACTGGAAATGAAGTTCAAAGACCCTTTAGCTTGTACATGAAGCAGGAGAAAACTGTAAGTATAGGATGGTACGGACAGAGGACAGGGAACATAAGGACAAGAGTTAAGGGCCGGGTGAGGCTTTCTTGATTGTGTGCATTTGAGAGGGAAGTGATGAAGACAGAGACAGAAATGGAGAGGCGGAGGAAAGAGGAGGGCAATTAATTACTCAGTATCTTTCTTTCTATTCTCAGGCTTAACAGTCAACAAACAGCAATTCTACGTTGCTTCCCATGTGAGTACCTGGCACATAGTCAGAATTTAGCACAGAAGATACAGACAGACACAGATATATAAAGACACGTGGGGATAGACAGGGAAGAAGTATAAGATCTTAAGGGAAAATATAGCTACTCCAAAAACACTTTTTCAAATTTGTGGGTGAACCCTGTTTCATGGACTGATAATTGTCAAACCCGGATACTTAGAAAGCAAGGTCAAAAGTTACCAGACAAAGAGCTAACTATGTCTCTTCCTCTTTCTCTTTTTTTAAATAAATGTATTTTTTAGATTTATTTATTTATTTATTTATTTTTGGCTGCGTTGGGTCTTCGTTGCTGCAAGCCACCTTTCTCTAGTTGCGGTGAGCGAGGGCTACTCTTCGTTGAGGTGCGTGGGCTTCTCATCGCGGTGGCTTCTCTTGTTGCAGAGCATGGGCTCTAGGCGCGCGGGCTTCAGTAGCTGCAGGACGCAGGCTTAGTAGTTGTGGTGCACGGGCTTAGCTGCTCCTCGGCATGTGGGATCTTCCCGGACCAGGGCTCGAACCCGTGTCCCCTGCATTGGCAGGTGGATTCTTAACCACTGCGTCACCAGGGAAGTCCCCTCTCTTTTTCTTATTTTATTTGTACTTATACATAAATAATGCTGCACCAAATAGGTCTGTGTACATAAGTGTTTCCATATATTAGATAACTTTCTTATAAACAGTTCCTGAAATTAGAATAACTATGACAAACTGTATGAAATACAAGGAACTTTTACACATATTGAACCAACTAAATTTCCCTACAACAGTGCAGGAAGTCCTATTATCTCCTTTACATGAATGAGACTCAGTTTAAGGTTTTGGCTAAGTGAAAAACAACGCTAGGATGTGACCTTATTCAATAACTAATCATGTCCTTTCCCCCAAACTGCATGGTACTAGCTTCTTAGTTCACTCTGTCTCCATTTTGGAGGCCTTGAAAGTGATAAATGCGTGTGGTGGGGGTAACTTTAGCCTGGAAAATACCAAGGCAGTGAAGTGGTCAGAGCTAGCTCCAGGTGTTAACCGGAAGTTCTAATTTGAACGGTTCCATATCTTTGATTAGTTAAGATTAAGAAACAAGTATCTTACAATAAATTCTCTCTGTTGGTAGACATTATTACTCAAAATACAGTTGGAGAAAATTGCTTTAAATCAATATTAAGTCAAGTTGCATGCATTTTAATGGAAAATAAAGGCTTTAACTTAGGATTGAAAAGCAAAGTATAGCATCTGTCAGGAGATTTTTTTTCTTTTTAAGTGGGGACAAGGGGAACTCTTCTGGAGCCCTGAAGTCATCTGAGTGAGGCTGACTCAAGCTTCTCAGCTTGTCAAAACTATTAAGATTTATGGAAGCTGCTTTTATTCCACAAGGACTTCTGTTTAATAGGTTGTGGGTGAACCCATTACACATGAATACCATGGCCTCATGATTCTTGTTTCCTTGTGAAAGTGTGTTTCTTGCACTGAATCATCCTGTAATTTGCTCCACAGGGTTTCCATCTGTTTAGATCAAGTGTGAAAAAGAATTGCCTGAATCACATACTTAATTTGGTGCAATGAAAACGCATATGGCAATGTAGCAAAGACATGCCACAGACTTTACATTCAGGCATACAGGGGAGAAATGCAGCTTCGTCTTATTTTGAAACTGATCTAATCTCCCATGCCACTTAAAGGCATCTGCATCTCTTCCTGTTTAACTATTTCTACCAGGTTAACTCTCTTTTAGGTAAGTTTTCTGCCTTTTTAGAATATTTCATCTTCCCCTCTCTCCTCTCCAATGTCTGAAAGTATAAGGGAAGTCATGTGATTTTAACCACCAGAGGAAAGTGGGCTTACATTCCTCACCTGTAGGTCTTTATGCCTTTTCTCGATACCTGGGTTTGGGAATGTAGCTGGATATGGTTTGGCCCCTGGGCATTTTATGATGACGTCTACTGAAATGTGGCTGGTCACTCCTAGCCCTACGGAGCAGACACCCACTGGTGAAGTCAGTGGACACAGCCATTGGTTTGTTCTTAGCAAGTCCCCACATGTTGCTGCCTCTTTGTCCTGAGCCCAGTCTCCAGGCCTTTCATTTCCTTCATATCTTCTACACTGTGGAACCAGGCACAATACCTCTGGTTCATTTCTCTAGACACCATTCTCCACTTGTGTTTCTTTCCTTCTCTCACCATGTTAGATGTGGCTCAAGCCAAAAGCAAAGCTTTGCATAAAGACCTGTACAAATAAACCAGACACTCTGTGATTCCCTCATACCTATCCAGACGGCTTTATGGGCATCCCTCAAGAGTCAAATCCAAAGGAGAGGATAACAAGTTTACTTGCATCTGACCAACTTGCCCTACTTTCTCCTCTCTTCAAATATTTCATACTTTCGTGAGCTCTAACACATATTATTTCATATTTTAACATTATATGTATCTTCATAGATATGTGCAAGAAATTCTCTGGGACAAATACCCAAGAATACGCTAGGCCACAGGGTGTAACAACAATGAACATGCCACTTCACAGACCCACAAGAGAACATAGTATTTATCACTACATATCCTGACCAACACTTTGCATGTGCATTTCTAATGTTTGTGTTCTGATAGCTTTAACATGGTGCCTCAGTGTTTCTTTAATTTAATTTCTCTGATTACAGCATTTGAGGACTCTCTTTATGAACTTGTTAGCCATTCAGACTTCACTCTCTACATTGCCTTTACATATTGTCAACCCATTTTTTCCCTGGGTTTCTTGTCTTTTTTTTGTTGATGTTGTTGAGCTTTTTGTATGAATATTTTTCTATTAGATTTACAAGATTTAACTTTCACAATGATGTCTTTAACTCATGCAGAATTGCCTCTGTATACAGTGTAAAGTAGGGATCCAAATTTCTCTTCGAGTGAAAATTTTCCCAATGCCACTAAAATAATCTGTTCTTTCATTTTCTAATATGTCACTTTATCTGTCAGCTGTGTAAGTCCCCCATATATACAGCTTAATTTCTGAGTCTTTATTCTATTCCACTGATCTATTTGTCTGTTCCATAACCAATAATGTGTTTTTTAAACCATATAATTGTCAAATGTCTTAATATCTGATATAATAAACTTTGTCTTTTCTCTTCTTTTTCAATTGTGGCTTACCTATTCATGGACTTTCATTTTCCCAAACAAATTTTAGAAGAGTTTTTCAAGTTCTTCAGAAATATAGATGGAATTTTGACTGGAATTGTACTGCATTTATAGATTCATTTGAGGAAAATTGACATCTTTACTACATTAAATTGGCCTGTTTATTCAAAACTTTTCTTATGTCTTTAATAGAGTTTTAAATATTTCTCCACAAAGATATTGGCTTTCCTTTTTAGGTTTGTTCCTAGAAATTTATTCATTTTGATTGATATTATACATAGCATCTTATTTCAATTATATTTTCTAGTTGATAGTTGCTGGTATAGGAAAATATTACTGACTTTTACAAGTTGGTCTTGTCCCCAAAACTTTCCTAAATTCTCTTTATAGTGCTAATAGTCTTCTGTTAACTCTGTTGGAATTTCTATGCATATGATCATTTCACCACCAAACTAACACTACACAACACTAACATTTAGCACTATGTTGATTGGCACATAGTAGGCATAGAGGAATATTCTCCCCTTTCCCTCAGCCCATACACTCAAAATCATTCATAATTGATAGTGAGAAATTTTTTAATTGAAATAAAAAAGAGCTAGTTGCCACAATGTGAAAAATTGTCTGCAATTCTTTTTCTGTTGCTTAGCTTATGTTTTCTTTTATTTTTTTTTTGTTTTCAGATTTTGAACTATTTGAATTTATTTATTTCATTGCTAGAACTTTAGTGGTTATCCTTATAATTTCCACATGCATAATTTGACTTCAAATCTAGAACAATTTATCTCTTCCTCCTGAATAATAAAAGGTTTTCAGAGTTTTTCATTCCAATCATATTCTTTCTATTTTACACATTATTATTGTCTGGTATTTTATTTCCACTTGTGTTTTACCTTCAAAGTAGTCAGTATTACTTTTATTATTTTACAGTTAGTGATTATTTAGATATTCTTTTATTTACCAATTTCTTTTTGTCACATCGCTTCTTGCTTCTCATTCCTTCCTTCTACTTTCAATGTTTTAATTCCTTTAAAGTGTGTCCTTCTCTTATCGATTACAGAATGAAATTCAAACTCTGTGGCTTAGCACTAAGACCCTCTATTGTCTGCTCTTCCCTAGCTCTCATTTCTTTTGCTTCTCCCAGGACAGCATGTTAATGCCACTGTTTGTAGATGACCACACCCCATGTTACCCATTTTCTTTATTTTTGAAACTGCTACCTGGCCAAATGCTCAGTACTGTGAACTACACTAGTAATTGCAGTAGGTGAACTACACTCCATTTAGGCAGGGGTTTTGTTTTGTTCATTGCTGTATTTCTAGTGCTTGGAACAGTACCTGGCATGTAGTCAGTATGTGTTGAATAAATGATTAAAGGATTGAATCAATAAACGTAAATACAGGAAAAAAAATAAAGTGTGTCCTTGAGTAATTTTTTCAATGAGAATGAATAACTAGTAAATTCTTTCAAGATTATTGTTAAATGTCTTCATTTTACCTTTGCCCTTAAATGATAGTTGAGTTGGGTATACTAGATTGTCAACTGTTTTCTTGAAAAATATTTTCCTTTTTTCTTCTGTCCTCGATTGTTGCCACTGTGAAGTCTGTTGCAAATCTAACCTAATTATCTACCTTTGTAGATAATGCTTTTTCCTCCCTGTTAGTGTTTCAGGTTTTCTTTTATGTTCTGTCTTTAGTGTTATGCAGTTTAATTATGATGTGTCCAAGTGTAGATTTAGTTATTTATTTACTTAGTCTTCCTTGGATCTAAGTTAACCACAAAATTCAAGGTTGAGCTGATTATTAACCTGCTCTACAGAAGTCCAATTAAAACACTGACATATGAAGAGGTAGCCTAATGAATGTACTATCAAGTCGTTCCTGTCTGGAATATTGTCTATTTAGACCTCATTAGCTTTCCACACTGCAAAATTATGTGAATTAAGTTACATGCTGGTTACATGCTTTTGGATGTTATCAAGGTTCAACATTATCCATATATATAATGTTTTTGTATTGTCTATAAATCATAGTTGAAAACAATATATATAAAACTAAGAGGTTAACAGTTCCAAACTTCTCTACCTCAACCCTCAGATATTAATCATTCTCTCCTTCCATCCTGGCTCTGAGAAACAGAAGAATCTTTCCCTTTCCAAGGTTCACCCACCTTTTCTTCCGCTATCTCTGACACTTGGCTCAGTAATTATACCTTCACTCCAAGCTCATTTAAGTCTTTTCCATTCCACCCACTCATTTTTTTGCAGGTAAAGAAATTTCAAGTTTCACATTTTCTAAAAAATAAAAACTTTCCCGTATTCTTTCTTGTCCCTCCAGCTAATAACCTCTATTTGTCACCCTCACAGCCAAACTTCAAAAAGGAGGGAAAGGGGCTTTCCTGGTGGCGCAGCGGTTGAGAATCTGCCTGCCAATGCAGGGGACACGGGTTCGAGCCCTGGTCTGGGAAGATCCCACATGCCACGGAGCAACTGGGCCCGTGAGCCACAATTACTGAGCCTGCGCGTCTGGAGCCTGTGCTCCGCAACAAGAGAGGCCACGATAGTGAGAGGCCCGCGCACCGCGATGAAGAGAGGCCCCCGCTTGCCGCAACTAAAGAAAGCCCTCGCACAGAAACGAAGACCCAACACAGCAAAAATAAATAAAATTAAGAAGTGTTGTAAGAAAGGTTTAATTTAAAAAAAAAAAAAAGGAGGGAAACCTCTCTTATACCCTCCCGCTTACCCACATACACCAATTTCATCCTGTTTCTGCCGCAATTAAGCTTCTTCTAGCACCACTCACTGAAACCTCTCCAGGCAAAACTACTAACACTTCCTGACCTCTAAAGCCAAAGGAGTGTTTTTGTAACCAATCTTATTTGGATGCTATAAGGCTTAGACATCTTTGCCTGATTTGTCATTATTGACTTTAGGATTATCACTCTCTCAGAATTCTCCTCTGGCTTTTCAGATTGCTCCTCCTTGGATTACTTTTCATACTGTACCACTATTCCTCTACTCCCCTTTAAATGGAGGAGAACTATGGGGTATTCCTGGTCCTCTTCTCATACCCATTTCCATGTCTTCAGCTAGTACTTATAAAGTGAAGACTCTGAAATATCTCTCTCTAACCCTTGCCTCCATCTTGAGCACAGATCTAATTTCCAGTAGCATGTTTGACATCTTCAGCTGACTGCCCGATAGCACCTCAAACTCACTGTGTCCAAGTCCTTTTCTTTTTCTTTCAAACTTTCTCTTTCTCTTATATTCCCTATTTTGATAAGTACCACTGTCATTCACTGTTCAAATTTAAAACAGAGTAATTCTCTAGTCTCGTGCTATCCAGAATGTTCTGTGATGATGGAAATACTCTGTGTCTATGCTGTCCAATATGGTAATACTAACCACTTGTAGCTACAGAGCACTTGAAATGTGGCTAGTATGACTGAGGAAATGAATTTTTACTGTATTTAATGTTGATTAATTTAAATAGCCATGTGTGGCTGCCCTATTGGAAAGCACAGCTCTAGCCCTTCGTCTCACCTAAATTACTTTTGCCATCAGGACACATAGATTCTATCCCTTAAATTGATCTTGAAGAGATCCTTCTCAAAGCAATCCCTCTTTTCTATCTCCGCCGCTACCATTTGAAAACACCAACCTGATTATGTCTTCTCCCTGTCCCAAATGTCTTCACTAACCTCACATTTTATATTTTATATAAGATAATATCTGAACTTCTAGCTGTAGCCTATAAAGACTTCCATGATCCGGTCCCCCAGCCACTCTCATCCACACCACTCTCCCAGCACCCTCTATAACAAGCATACTCAGCTCTTTGCTCTTTCCCTACATGCCCAGTAATACCTCCAAGCTTGTTTACACTCTGTACTTCTAAGTAGTTTATACTCTCTCTCTCTCTCTCTCTCTCTGTTCCATGGATTTTTACCTAAACTAAAGGGACCAGATCAAATGCCACCTCCTTCCTATATTTGTTTGTATATCTGTTTCTTTTTCCTCCAGAGTAAGGACAATGTTCTATGGAACATTTTCACTCTCATATGTGAATGAGTGAGTGAATGAATGAATGAATAATAAAATTTCAAACAATTCCTTCTATAATTAAAGGCCAAAAGTGTATCACCTGAAAAACTTGAGTGCTTCCTTTTTTCAGATAGCTGAAATTATAAACCTATAGTTTTTTCTTATCTCTATAAGTCATCTATTCTCATATGTATGAAAACAGAGCTTTCTTTATTTTTCCTAACTGAATTTAGGCAAATAACATTACATCTCTAGATTTATCACTTATTACCCCTATAACACAATCCCTCTAAGTCCCAACTTTCCCATCTGAAAAATGGGGATAATTGTGTGGAAGCAGGAAATGGTGGAAAAGGGAAAGAAAGAGAGAGAGAGAGAGAGAGAGAGAGAAGGAGGGAGGGAAGAAGGAAGGAAGGAAGAGAGAGAGAGAGGTGGGGAGGGAGGGAAGAAGGAAGTATGCAGTAAATCCTCAGGTGGAGGTACTGATACTTTTCCAGGCCTCCCCAGGTGATCACGGGAATACACAGACACCAATGATACTACTGATTTAGAGTGAAGTTTCACCAGATCTAAGAAGCATCCCACTTTTTAATTCCCTCTGTGAAGAAAGGTGAGTTGTAGGTCAATTCCCAGAAAACCCTGGGTGTTCAATCAGAACTTGGGTCTCAGACATACCTGAAAACCAATTCCCCAATCTATGCCTGACTACACTTTTACATGGATGGTTCTAATTCTGCATTTGGTCTGCAGACCCTAAATATAAATTCATTTCTCTACAATAGTAGTCTATAACTGATAGGATTTTCATGAGGATTCAACGAGATCTTAATGTGCTAATCCTTTCAAAGTGTTTAGCACAGCGCCTCACCCACAATAAGGGCTCAAACGTAAGAGTTATGATTATTATTTATGGGATTCAATAATTTCGCATGTTCTGAAACTGCAATAATTTTGAGTGCCAAATCATAAATTTCTTCTGCTCAAGTGCTGGGAAGTCAGACTGGAAAGGAACTAGTAGCTAAAATATGTATATGCTCAGCACTTATCAAGGTTGTATTTTTGTTCGTGTGATTATTTGATTCATATCTGTCTCCCTCACTAGACTGTATTCTCCAATTACAACTGAGCCTTGTCAATTTTTGGTTGTCCTTGGATCCCCAGCACTTAACAAAGTGCCTGGCACATGGGAAGCACTTGATAAATATTTGCTGAAATAAGTTGTTCACTTATTTGAAAACATTCCAGGTACTATGCTAGAAATTTGGGAGACAAAATGTCTCAGAGAAGGTCTTCTGCCATCAATGAACTCTAATCTAGTCAACAAGTCCCTAAATCAAACCGATGATTATAATGGAGCAAAGCACGTGTTATGAGAATTGTTCACATGGAGTGCTGTGGGAAAATATAAGAGGGGCATCTAACCAGTCAGGAGATGGGGAGTTAGGAAAAGGTTTCAAGAGGATGTGACAGTTGAGATAATCTCATAATAGTCAAGAAAAAGACAAAGAGCAGTCCAAGGAGAGCAAGAAGCATAGAAATGAGAAAGAGGAAAGGCAAGTTTTTCTGTTTAATTGGAGAAGGATCTGCAAGAAAACAGTGGCAAGAAACAAGATGCAGAAGTAGGGAGAAATGAGAACATGTGTTGTGAACCATGTTAAGGATTTGAATTTAATTATGAAGGCAATCTGGAGACACTGGAGGATTTGAAACAGAGAGAGATGGTAACTGGAAAAATGAGTGGACTGGGCTAGGCCTCTAAAGTGTCTTCCAGTTGTAGAAATCAGTGATTTAGAAATTTTGAATGCTAAATTTAATACTCAAATACAGTAACTGTATGTATTAGAAGAGACTAAACTTCTGTAACAAGCAGACTCAAAATGTACGGACAGCAGAGGTTCATCACATGCTCAGATGGCAGCCGAGGGCAGGTGCTTTGATTATCTTGTGGAGGAAAGATAGGATCTGCTCCTAACAGTCATTCTAGGCTAACAAACCTCTGCCATATTCAATGCATGGCTTCCAAGCTCACTCTGGTCTCCACATCACCATTTCATCCTTTGTGAATGGGTTATGGCATGAGAAGCACCCTATAGGAGGCTTTATGAGTCAGGTCTGGAACTGGCACAGATCACTTCCATTCAGTAGGACTCACTGGCTAGAACCAAATCACATGGCCACTCTAACTGCAAAGAAGGCTGGGAATTGTAGTCTAGCTGTCTGCAAAGGCAGTCTTCACCACACTATTCTAGCTTAGAATTTGGGGTACATTTGTGTTCCCTTTCCCCTAGATGGTTTTATTTTCTATTTTAATCATCTTAGAGTTTGTGTATTTCATTGTAAGATAGCTCAAATTCATTTTAAAAAATGCATAGTGAAAATTATAAATAAAGCAAAAATCATATAGTTGGTGAATGTCAACAAGACTATATGGTATTTTACAGTTCATAAAGGCCTTTCACACTCTTTAGTTTGTTTTTTAAAAGCAACCCTTTGATATAAGCAGGAAACGTTACCACCATCGTTTAAAATATAAGCATGACTCAGAGAGATAAATGACTAACCTGAGGTTGTCCAATTTCACTCATTCTAACAGTTATTTACATGTAGGAAATATTTAATTGTCCTTGAAATCCATCTAAAAATGTAAAAGTATTTTTTTCAAATATTAAGAACTATCAAAAATAAAGGACATATTCATCCAGAACTCATGTTGAGGTCTATTTTGAAACACTTAGATTCACATAAATCAGCAAAGCTCACCTCAACCACCTATACAGAAAGGACATTGAAACATAACCACTCGTAACAATACTGCAAACAGACTCCATCTGTGAGCTAGCTATCTTCATGCTATAGAAAAAAAGAGTTTGCAAAAGAGACAGAGAGAGAAGGCACTTGAAGCATAGATTCTGGCACTTACTTTGTTAAAGGTTTTAGATGGTGTGTATTAGTTTCCTAGGGCTGCCATAACAAAGTACCACAAAATGAATGGCTTAAAAAACCATATATTTATTGTCCCGCAGTTCTGGAGGCTAGAAGTTTGAGATCAAGGCGTCAGCAGGACCACACTCCTTCCAAAGGTGCTAGAGAAGGATCTGTTCCAGGCCTCTCTCCCAACTTCTGCTAGTTCTTTGGCTTTGAGTAGCATAACTCCAATTTTCACAGAACTGTGAGACCATAAATTTCTCATTTGCTCACCTTTGGCTTGGATTTAGTCAATGAGACAAAGGCTTACATATTAAGGAATTAACAACCTACAAGAAAATGAAGAGAGCTTTCCTAAGCCCAAGAAGGAGTTGGAAAATGAGGCAACAGAAAGAAGCCAACAAAAAATTCCAAATGCTCAGGCCATGTAATGTTTGCCCTTCAGAACATTTTACCAGCATTTGGCCTGCTGTCCCCCACCAAGCCTCCTCTGGAAAGTGAACAATGTGTCAACCTCCCACATCTATGTAAGTTTCCCACTTGTCTCCCCTGAGCAATATTCTTCCCATGAAGTCATGTACAGCTCCTATCATTATTCCAAATGACTTTTCAATCCTTCTGACACCTAGCTTTTATGTATTTAAAGGATGGGCCCATGAAAACTAAACCAAACAAAAGATATAGTACAAAGACCTCAGCTGTTCTACAGAAAAACACTTTTGCAGTTCTTCTTTCCTTTTCCCAGTCCAACCCAACTTTCCCACCCAACCTTTTCTAATACCACCTCCCCCGCCAAAAAAAGGAGAATAGACAGTAAAACATCTTCACTATTCACCAGTGGACTGGGAAGGTATTCTTCCTTTAAAGCTCATGCCCAGTACCTGGCACACTGAACACTCTGTTGTTTCATTTTTCTGACTGCCTTAATCACACTTGCCAGGCTAACCTCTGTGGACTGCAAGACTTAACAATTAGAGGAGGTGGGGGTTGAAGAACAAGGAGGAGGAGGAGGAGGAGGAAGAGGAAGAGGAAGAGGAAGAGGAGAAGGAGTTGAGAAAGGGGGAAGGAGGGGGAGAAGAAGAAACAAAAAACCAAAAAGAAACAAAAATCTTTTTCAAAGAACACCATCTTCAGAGAAAACATCTGATAGGACTTGCACCTTAAACTTCCACCCACCTACTCACCACTCCAGGATTCTTTTCCCCAAATTTAACCTGAGATGGAATCACCTCTAGTCCAGACTGAGGCAAGTTTGGCAGCTTCAAGGGTTGAATGATGAAAATTTAGTAACAATCTGCTTTTCTCTGCAAATTGCTAAGGCAACGGTGTTCCTTAGCCAATTCAAAAATCAAGTGATGCCCAAATAAACTACAGCACATTCTCGTCTAGGCCTTTTACCCAGTAGCCAAAGCAAGGTGCAGCCAGAGGCTGCTGGTCTTGCCTGAGTCTCCTGCTGAAACAGTCCTACCATGAGATTGGCATTCTGGGGTGGTTTCTTCTAGAAAGGGATGGGAGTTGGGGCAAAAAATTGTATGGTGATAGGGTAAAAGGAAGAGGAGGGAGACAAGAAGAAAGTAACTGTTTGTACAACGTGGTGCTACCATGAATGTGGTCATAACAGAGGTCAAATTGGGCATCGGTTTTACAGGATTATCATACCCAGATGAGAACAGGCTGAATTCATTATTAATCTGCAAAGAAGATCTTCCCTGTGATTTTTATTTCAATTCTCTTCCTACTCCCTCCCTTTGGTTGAATGGTACCATGAATAATTGTATTAACCCCAAACCAGGGTATAATTAGCCTCTCTCTCAGCTTCCACAGTCTATCACAAGTCTTGTCAATGAGAGCTCCTAGATAGGTCTCTTTCAGACACATCTGTTTTTCTGCATAGCCACTGCCACTAGTATAGCTCAAGTCATCACCATCTTCTTTGCCTGGATTAATGGCAATGGATTCTTATCTCTCCCTCTCCCCTCACACATACTCTTCTCTTTCCAATCTATCCTGTAATCAGGATGATCTTTCTTAAATGCAAACACAAACACGTCACTCCACTGCTTAAAACTCTTCATGGCTCTCTGCTTTTATATTAAAGTTCGAACTTTCATCATGACTTTCAAGACCCTGCCTCCATGGCTTCTGCCCTACTCTCTAGCTTCTCCTCTTTTTCCTCCAAGTGCTCTATGCTCCATCCATACCAAACTCCTTGAGGTTCCTCTAATGCACCCTGTTTCTCCCCTGTGCCCCTCCTTGCCTCCCACCCACCCTTTCAGTTCTCTTCTGGCCTCTTGGGATCTTCCCATCCTCCCCTCCTTCTTCTCCTTCCCCACTCCTCCTCCTCTTCCTCCTTCTCCTCTTCTTTCTCCTCCTCTTCCTTCTTATTTTCATCATTTGCTAACTCCTACTTACCGTATAGTCTTCAATTGTGATTTCACTTCATCTGTAAAAACTTATTTGCCCCTGTGCCTTGCAAATCTGTGTTAAGTGCTCTTCCCATAAGCTTCCTCAGAACTGTCACTTTCTCCTTCGATAGAGTATAACATTCTATATTATAATTGCTTGGTCACTCATCTCTCTCCTGTTCTCCCCACCTGCCCCCCAACCCAGGACTACATACCCCAAGATCAAGGAGCATGTCTGTTTTGCTCACCATGACCCTAGCACCACACAGAGAGCACATTATAAGTGATTCAATCAGTCAGTCAATTAAAATACTCCATGCTGCAGTGGTGGAGGTAAGAAAAGTCTTTGGCTCATGCATTGCTTCCCAAGTCTTCCTATTTAATCCTTGTGGTTATACTTCGGCAAAAGGCAAATTCATTGCCTTTTCTGCCTTTCACTGCATAAAAAGCAACCGTGGGATAAAAGATGAACACCACCAACAAAAACACTTACTTCCCTACACAGTTGTTAGAAGACTCAGATAATTTTTTAACAAGTTATGGAGGCTTGATCCTTGCTTTAGACTCTTCTCAAGCTTAAATTGTTAGTGATATCAGATCACAGTTGGTTGGACCAGAATTCCTGAATCCTCAAACTCCTTCCATAACCACAGCCATCCCTAGGGGTTCAGGACCAACTTACCCATTAGACCCAGTAGTAACCCCATGCCTAGGGTCCACAATAGGTTTAGAAGCTCACGAAAATGTTTTAATTTATTTTAGAAGCAGAAGGAAAATAAACTCAGAGGTCAAAAAAATATTTTAAAATATAATATTTATCTTTATACCAACATAAAACATAATTTTCAATACTTTTTATGGAGGAAGGGGATAAATTAAATCAACAGTGCCAAATGCCCATGAAAATCATAACTTTAGTCCTGCTAAGTGCCTGGAAAATTGTATGTGCACAGAAGACAAGGCTAAGGAATCAAAATCATCTCACTATCTTGGAGCCTTGATGGAGCCCTTAGTCTTGGTGAGAAGGTTGAATCCCATGGAAGATTCAAGGATTGTTCCTGTGCCTCTGACCTGTATGATGAGCCAGCTGAGGTTTCTCTCACCCTTTTTCTTAGGTTTTTACAGGGACTATAGGCAATCCACCAAAGGAAACTAGAATATGTTGCCCCCAAATCTGCCTCTTTAACACAAAAATTCTTTTTTCAAAATGTGAAAAGTATTTAGCAAGAATAAAATGCACCCAACGGCAACATTAAAAACAAAGTAAACTAAATTTACAGAAAATATGGGCAAGCCTGTCTTTTTTTTTTTTAATATTTTTTTTTGAATTTTATTTATTTTTTTATACAGCAGGTTCTTATTAGTTATCCATTTTATACATGTTAGTGTATATATGTCAATCCCAATCTCCCAATTCATCACACCACCACCACCACCCCTGTCACTTTCCCCCCCTGGTGTCCATACATTTGTCCTCTACATCTGTGTCTCTATTTCTGCCCTGCAAACTGGTTCATCTGTACCGTTTTTCTAGGTTCCACATATATGCGTTAATATACGATATGTGTTTTTCTCTTTCTGACTTACTTCACTCTGTATGGCAGTCTCTAGATCCATCCATGTCTCTACAAATGACCCAATTTCATTCCTTTTTATGGCTGAGTAATATTCCGTTGTATATATGTACCACATCTTCTTTATCCATTCGTCTGTCAATGGGCATTTAGGTTGCTTCCATGACCTGGCTATTGTAAATAGTGCTGCAATGAACATTGGGGTGCATGTGTCTTTTTGAATTATGGTTTTCTCTGGGTATACGATGGGCAAGCCTGTCTTGACTCCCTCTTGACCCTTCTAGGCAAATGAGAACTTCCTGAGCAGGCAGAGCAATCCACACAGCAGATGGCTCCAGTCCAAGCCAATTTACACAGGTCACAATTTCCCAGTCCAGTGCTTTTTCTGGGCTATGATGGAAGAGATAATGTAGATATGCAACCACATGATTTACTATCTACCCTGCCTTCAGCCAGAGTCAGGAAAGAAACATTGCTATGTGCAGTGCTATACCCAGAAGCTTTCAAGCTCAGGGATATTTAAATTTTTTTTTTTTTTAATTGAAATCCTTTCCCTTTCATGACCTCATCCTTTGCCTTTAGCAAACTCCTCCCCTAACTTTCCCAGAAGTAGGAGTTGACTTGAACACATATTTCTCTATCTCCAATTCTTACTTCACTCACTCTATGATATTGCTAGCATGGGAAGGGGGCCCTGTTGCCAGGGCAACCAGTAGTACGTAAGTTCAGCCTCAGTTGGATCCTCTATTCTAACTGATCAAATTCCAACTATGCTCTTGACTCATCTCAATTTTATAGACATAAGAAGGTAAAATATTTCATAATTCCTCTGACATATATTTTATCTATATCTTCATAAGATCCTGCTGACCTGTCTCTTCTCCTGAATTCATTAATTTAACTCATTTATTTCTACTAACCAGAGATGATATTCAAAGTATTTAAAACAGACATGGCATGAAAAATACATCAGAATGGATGTATTCACCAAATCAGAATGTATACTAGCTGTAAACAGGAACTGAACCAGAGCATACTAGCCACCAACTGGTCCAGTCTATAACTAAACTTGATACCTTTCCTTCCTGCTATCAAAGAGACTTCTCATCTGACCAGTTACTGTATACTTAATGTCCTAATTGCCCACCATCACATACAACTGAATAAGAATTTGATGTGAAATTCATCCGTGCCTTTTATGTCAATTCATAGTTACGATAATTTAAAAAAATTAGTTTAGATATTCCCTTCATAGGAAGAAAGATACTGTGTTAGAAGGTGGAGAAGGATGTTAAAGGCACTGTATGTAGGAAGGAGAAGGAGGATATCAGAAAGTACATAATCACTTCCTAGCTGAGGTAGGAGTGGTCCCATATAGCAGTCAGCAGTGTTGTTCCTGAAATGCTCCGGTTCCCCCTTACAGGTATGTGGTACAATTGCACTTCTCAGCCCCATTCTGCTTGGGTAGGGCCAAATAACTACTTCTAACCAAAGAGTTGTGGGCAGACATGATGTATGTCACTTCCAGGAAGAATGCTGAATTATTGCTGCGACCCCAAAGAGCAACTAGCAACCTTCCACATTCTAGCTGCTATTTCAACTTTGATCCCAGAGGGAGGGTGACTTGCATTAGAGACCTCCAGCTGACTCACAATGAAAATGTAGTGTGAGTAAAAAATAACCTTTGTAGTCTTAGACCATTGAAATTTTTGGCTTTGCTTGTTACTGAGACACACTTTAAGCTATCCTGACTGATATATTTTAGTTTTAAGATCTTATCATTAGAGGCTCCTGTTTAGTGCCCTCATTCTGAGACACCTACTTCAATAGTTTTTTTTTTTTTAAACATCTTTATTGAAGTATAATTGCCTTACAATGGTGTGTTAGCTTCTGCTTTATAACAAAGTGAATCAGTTATACACAGACAATATGTTCCCATATCTCTTCCCTCTTGCATCTCCCTCCCTCCCACCCTCCCCATCCCACCCCTCTATGTGGTCACAAAGCACCGAGCTGATCTCCCTGTTCTATGTGGCTGCTTCCCACTAGCTATCTATTTTACATTTGGTAGTGTATATATGTCCATGACACTCTCTTACCCTGTCACAATAGTTTTTAACGTCCATAAACTCCCTCATATTGTAAACAAAATTTAGGAAGCTCGTGAAGAACGTCCAGGGTGTTCATTAAATTCTCCAAAATGTGTGTGTGTGTTGTTTAAGAAACCTTTCCCTACATCAAGATCATAAACTTACTAAACGGAAAATGAGGAGTGCTAAGTTCCAGCTGAGCATGGTACTTCACTGGTTTGGAAGTCTCAGATACGTAAACAAATCTAAATTTCATAAACAAAGCAATGAACTTTTAAATATGAGTCATGATGTCTATAAATTGGCAAAGAAATTAAGAAGGCATTTTAATGATTCTTTCAATATTCAAGCTTTGAATGAAAATGAAGAATGACCATGAAATAGCTTTAATTCTTCAATATAGTACAAAACAGCAAATACAAATAACAGCTAATTAAAGTAGTGCAAATGATTATGGTTATCCTGCCTTTCATTTGCTAATGATATTTCACATTTCAAAAAAATTATTTTGAGTCCTAAAATATTTGTGTACTAAAGCATTCTTTTTCTTGGGCTGAAGGAAGCAATTTAATGTTGACAGAAATTGGTTTGAGAAGAGTATGCAATTTAAATTACTGACTCTGAAAAGTAATGGTTGGTTGTTTTCTAAGAAAGCTGACACAAAGGAGAAAGCCCTGAGTGTTGAAAATAAAAACATATTTGGGACCAAAAAAAAAAAAAGGGATCATAAACTTATTCTCCTACGTTATCTTCTAGGAATTTTATAGATTGCTTAAACTTTTTATATGCAATGATGATCAAACTCAGATACATCTTATTCTACTCTCAAGGTTTCTATGTGAAACAGTATGAAGCTGGCAAATCTGTGTGAAGACTCTTCAATAACCACAACTTTTCTCCTCAGATGGACCCAGTGCTTGAAGTCAGAAGCACGTCACTCCATGAGTTCACACACATCACTACCTGGCCATGACCCTGAGGGGAACTGGGCAACCTGGACAACACCCTCTCCAGACCACGGGCCTGCGGCGAGGCCTACAAACACCCTCCGAACCTAAATGCAAAATACAGAATCCTCTGTCATAGCATGTGAAGGGTACCACCCTTCAATCACAGCAGGGCAGTGGGTGTAAACTATAAAATACAAGCTTCCTCGTATTTTCAAACATGTAAGGGAGTCATTGCATACATGGAGAAAGCTTTCATCTGGAGAAGCTTATGAAAATGTAAATGTTCAGAGATCCATCTAGAAGAAGTAGAATCAGGTAAGTTATAAAATATAAAATATGTAAATATTACTTCACTGCAAGATTGGTTACTAAAATCTGCATTCTGTAAATGTACAACCAGGCTGATATTTGGACTGACTGGGTCACAGGCAGTCAGCCAACAGAATGGAGAAATCTCCTGACCCCTTGGAATCTACAAAGAAAATTGTCTGTTTACATAACTAAGCTGTAGCAGTATCTGATTTTGCATTCTGTAGGCAACAGATACCAGATAAAAATTTGAATTTATTCATGATTAGACTACTAATAACACCATTATAAATATTACAAAAATGTCCAACAGCAAAGGAGCATTAGAACAGAGGAAAACAGAGGGAAAGATCATGTTCCCACTATGGTCAAAAACCTGTTCCGTATTTCCTTCAGAATAAAAGCCTAGATCTTTACAGTGGCCTACACCGCCCCCGCCATCTGGCCCACTTTACCACTCTGAGCTCATCTCCCCTGCCTCTCTGCTCCAGGCACTCACCTCCTCACTGTTCCTCAAATATGCCAAGCATGCTCCTGCCTCAGGGCCTTTGCAAAGAGCGCTCCTGCTGTCTGGAAGCCTCTTCCTCAAGGTGTACACAGGGTTGCTCCCTCATCTTCAAGTCTTTGCTCTAAAGTCACCTTCTCAAGGAGGCCTACCCTAAAAACATAAACCACATAATTTGTTACAGTTAGTGTTTATTGTCTATCTCCCTCTGCTAGAGCCACGGTCAAGGACGGGGACTTTTTCCAGCTGGTTCATAGATTATTCCTAATCACCTAGTACAAGGCCTGATATATAGAAAATACTGGATGATATATTGTTGAATAATTGAAAAAGCAAATTTAATTTAACCATATAAAAAGACCAAAGTGAGTAATCTGGAAGGAAAAATTCAAGAAATTTGATGTGATTTAATAATTTTTTCAAGTGACAGAAAAATTAAGTACATCTGATTAACACTTCAACAGGAGAAAGGTGCTTTTCCAAACTGACATCAGAGAACTTCAGAAAGATATGGTATATATCGAGAGAGGTTATCTATATTAGCTTTTGAATATATTTAACTTAATCTGACTTAAAAATAATTGCATTATAGATTACTTTAGCACCTCAATATGTGTTAAAATTATAATTAGAATCTTATTTTTAAAGAAATAATCATGATTCTTTTATAATGCTGTATTTTACTTGCAGGGTTTTCACTCAGGGACTCACCAGCTGCAGAATTAGTGAAAAAGTCTTGCCCGTCACCTGACATTTCCTCTTCATAACCCCAGATGTCGGGATCTTTCTATGACAGATCAATTTAGGAAGTGCAAAATCACCACATTTACTTAAGAAGGATGCACATAAGCATGATGGAGGCTGATTTTGCAGAGCTGAAAAGATGTAACCTCAACCTTTAAGAACCTATTTAACCACACTGCTCCAAAGAAGCTTTTGGATACTACAGTTAAATGTTGAGCTCCCCTCTGTGTCTGGGAAAAGCCATCCAACAATTTCTAGAAAAGCAGACTGGTGGTTGGAAGCCTTCAGTAATAAGAAACAATTTTCTTATTGTTTTGTCTTATTGTTTGTCTTATTTGTCTTATTTGTCTTATTGTTATTGTCTTCCGGGAAGATCCCACATGCTGCGGAGCAACTAAGCCCGTGAGCCACAACTACTGAGCCTGTGCTCTGGAGCCCGCGAGCCACAACTGTTGAGCCCACGTGCCACAACTACTGAAGCCTGCGCGCCTAGAGCCCGTGCTCCACAACAAGAGAAGTCATTGCAACGAGAAGCCTGCGCACCGCAGTGAAGAGTAGCCCCCACTCGCTGCAGCTAGAGAAAGCCCGCACACAGCAAGGAAGACCCAACACAGCCAAAAATAAATTAATTAATTAATTTTAAAAAAAAGCGAATGGTTATTCATATCCCGTGTGTGTAAGCTTGCTTCATGAGGGAAAGAACTATGTCTTCTGTATCCCTGTATCTTATGTATACATGGTTGGTTTTCAGTAAATGGTTGTTGAATGAATGAATGGTTCAAAAACAAAAGAACTAATAACTGTTCCCTAGGTTCAGAGTGGGACTACAGCTAAGTGCTGAGCACCTATTTCTTATCATTCTAAGCACACATATTTTACTTTTTCCTGTCTTTTTTTTTTTCATTATTAAACCCCATAAATGTTTCTTGAATTTTTTTCTGAGCTGCTTACTTTTATCTTTTTGCATAACTTAATTCTTTTATCTTTTCATTCATCCAACAAATATTTGTTCATCCTGAGCCAAACTTCCTACCTCAGAGATAATGAAAGAGCAAATGCCTTGGAAACAGACATATGGACCTATACTCATTCCATCAACCTCTTAAGTGTCCTCAAGCAAGCTGCCTAACCTCTCCCAGCCTCAGCAACTACATATGTTATCTAGAATCATACCCATTGAAGTAGACTGTTTGAGGGCCAATTGAGATCATATATGTATATAGTAGGCAATTGATAAGCGTTCATTGTCTTCTATGCTTCCATTTCCTACTAAAAGGTGGGAAATTTAATGACTGATGAGCAAATCCAATTTAAACTCCCAGAAATTAGAAAAGGTCAGTCTGAGAGATTCCTTCCAATGGCACAGACTATGCTATACGTCATTGAGACTCCACTTTGTTTCCCTCTGTGAACACAGAAGGACTGCAATTCTCAGACCACCTTTTAGTCAGTGGGTTATGTGGCCATTAGAATGTAGAAAAAGTGACATTCACCACTTCCAGACCTAGTGCCTAAAAAAATCTTCCAGGCCTGGCCCCTAACTGAAGCCCCAATGCAGAGAATCCAAGGGAGGACTCCAAGACCTTACATGATATAGAGGCATAGAAAAGAAGGAATCTAGGGCTCTAAACTACTGCGTGGACTAGACCCTTCACCCCCAATGACCTGCAAAAAAGTATGACACGTAAACTGCTCAGTTTGGGAGTTGTTTTGTTTTTACAGCAGTTAGCCTATCTTGAATAATTCATCACACAAACCACCACTCAGTCCTAGAACTGAAAACCTGGAAACAGATTAATAGTTTATCACTAAATTTGAGAGCTGAGACTGGGTCTTAACTTCTTGGTACCCTACTCGACACTTAGCACAATGCCCTAAATAAATCAGTTGCTTATTAACAATGTGTGAATTGAGTACTGCCACAAGATAGGATTAAATATACTTATATATTTATACTTACACACATACATATTTTAAATAACATCCACCCTGTACACTGTAGCTATTTTAATTTAAAATATAAAGCTTTTTTCCTGAAATCATTCCAGTTTAGGAAACAATCAAGATATGATGACAATTAAAATGGCAATTAGAATATACCCCTGTTTCCCCAGGTCACTTATAAGAGGAGGGCTAGGGTAAGAAGGAGGCAGTTATAGGGACAATCAAGTGAATAGGTAAGAATCCTAGTTGTGTTTGAATAGTAAGCTCTAAGATTTCAAATCCCTAACACGTCTCTGTCTCACTGAGTCCTGGAGGGGTCAGGGGTCATTTTCTCCTTGGATTATAGTCTCCAACCAATTCTGTTACTGCTACTGTTACTTCCATTCTTTCTTCCAGCAGCCTTGCTTGTACCACTGCTGGCCCACTTTTTAACAAATTCTCGTATCTCACCTTTGATGAATTTCTCTTTCCATCACACAAGCAGCTATCTGCAAGTGTACAAGTATTTGTTTGACAACTAAAGTACAGATTGCTAGTTCAATTTTTATGGTCCCCTCCCTGATGGAACGTGGGACACATTCCCCCACAGCTACACTGGAGAATGTTTTTTAACTGACATTCTCAAAAACATTTCTCCCCCATAACAATCAAACAGTATTCTAAGCTTTAGGGCCACTTGTCAGCTATCTCCAGGTGAATTTCCTACCTAGAGGTGATATTTTCATCAGAAACCAGCAGTAACTATCTGTCTCTCTTTACTGTTTAAATGCCCTAATGCCAGTGGCCTGGGTACCTGTTAATCCCTAAATACTCTTCCCACTCTTTCTTAATGTAAATTTTGTTAAGTATATCGTATATTCAGAAAGATACATGCAGCACAAGTGTCCAATTCAACGAATCTCTTCACTGCTGTTAATCAGTAGGCCACTTAGTTAGCTGGCTTTTCCCAGAAGTCTTCAAGAAGCCTCTGAAAAAAGTAATTTTGATAACAGTCCCAGATATCCTAACATCTTTGATGTGAGCAGGAAGATTCCCCCACCCTTGTCTACTGCCACTCACACATACTCCTACATGCTTTTGCTCCATAAATAACAAACTAGAGTTAGCACTGGTAATATGTCATGAAGAAAATCTGAAGGTTTGATATCTAGTTTACACCCTTGCATATATTGATTTTGATAAAGTAGCACTTCTTATTTACACAAAAGCATCTCAGGGATGGAACACATATTGACACCGTGAACAATACTCTGAAGAAGAGAGATTTGCATGCTTCACTGGAGTCATATTTATGATGGATTCGAGACAACTCTAGAAATGGTGGGGGAAGGTGAGGAGTGGAGAAACTGGCCTCACATCAGACCAAGGAATCCTTTCGAGACTTCCCCGGTGGGGCAGTGGTGAAGAATCCACCTGCCGATGCAGGGGACACGGGTTCGAGCCCTGGTTTGGGAAGATCCCACATACTGCGGAGCAAGTAAGCCCGTGTGCCACAACTACTGAGCCTGTGCTCTAGAGCCCGCAAGCCACAACTACTGAGCCCACGGGCCACAACTACTGAAGCCTGCGTGCCTAGAGCCCGTGCTCCGCCACAAGAGAAGCCACCACAATGAGAAGCCCGTGTACCACAACGAAGAGTATCCCCTGCTCGCTGTTACTAGAGAAAGCCCGTGCGCAGCAACGAAGACCCAACGCAGTCAAAAATAAATAAATAATTAAAAAAAAAAAAAAGAAATCCTTTCATGTCTCTATCCACATATTCACCACATGCTGTGCTCCCTCTCACCACCAGCTTCAAAAATCAAGAGGTAAACATACTGGATTTACACCTGGATATAAATTTCCATATAATCAAATCTTTCCTGCGTTCTCAAGCATATCCAAAACATGTTCTTATTTAAATGCCATAAAAAAAAATGGAAATTATTTCAAAAGGTGGCATTCTAATGTTCTTAAGAAGACAACTATGCTCACATTGAATTCACAGGAAAGGGGGGGTAATGGACGAAAGAAAAAGCATTCTTAGAATTCTTCTTTCATCCCACAAATCATTTCCTCTTTTTTAATACTCCAATTTTGGATTTTATTAAAACATCAGCTTTTCATTTTCCAAAACTATCCATGAACTTGGTCTGTCTTATCTATAATCCTACAACTGTCCATCTATCTTCAGACAGAACTAAAACTCCTATTTAAAGAATGCTATGAAAATTCCTTTTTCTCCCATTCATAACTAAACACACACACCACCCTACTGCAGCTGCTTTGCTGCAGTTGGCTGTGCTGGAATTTCTTAACTTATTCACACTACTGCTGCAGGGTCTGAAAGTATGGGTGATATGAGCACCTGGGGCTCTAAATGACTGTCCTCTTCCAACAGGAATATAGACATGCTGAAATTATTTAGACGTCCCTCACATGTTTATTTCACTGCTCTTGGGTGGAGTTAAGTGAAGCCTCTTCACCCATATATTTTATTGTAAATTTTCATGAAAAAAGGAACTGTCTCCTGACACAAGTAATCCTGTTTCAGCATTATTTAGGTCTAATGATGAAACATGCCCAGTGGGCCTGGAGTAATCTAGTAAAAGGCCAGATGACAGGAAAGGATGGTAGTACACCCTGCGAGCAAGCAATTATCTGAATCTATAAGCCACAGTCAGCACTCTTTTTTTTTTTTTTTTAAATTTTTTATTTATTTATGGCTGTGCTGGGTCTTCGTTTCTATGTGAGGGCTTTCTCTAGTTGTGGCAAGCGGGGGCCACTCTTCATCGCGGTGCGCGGGCCTCTCACTATCGTGGCCTCTCTTGTTGCGGAGCACAGGCTCCAGACGCGCAGGCTCAGCAATTGCGGCTCACGGGCCCAGCCGCTCCGCGGCATGTGGGATCTTCCCAGACCAGGGCTCGAACCCGTGTCCCCTGCATTGGCAGGCGGACTCTCAACCACTGCACCACCAGGGAAGCCCCACAGTCAGCACTCTTAAAAGATGCTGCTGAATTTAATTCCAATCTTTTATATACATGTAACATATGTATATCACATGTTTCTTTAAAAACGTAATTCATTATTAAAAAGTTTTACAAAGTGCAGAGGATTTTTAGGGCAGTGAAACTATTCTGTAAGACACTATAATGGTGAAAACATGACATCACACATTTGTCCAAACCCACAGAAGATACAACACCAAGACTAAACTGTAATATGGACTTTGGGTGCTAATAATGCTTCAATGTAGGTTCATCAGTTTAACCAATGTACCATTCTGGTGCGGGATGCTGGTAGTTGAGGAGTGTGAGTGTGTGGGGGCAGGGGGTATGTCTATTTTTTTTAAGTTTCTTATCTAGATATTTTTTCATTTACATTAAATCATGTGGAATAAATAAATAAGTACATAATATGGATATGCCTTCTCTGTGCTCTCTCATTCCTCTCTACTGGGCTAAAGATAATATTTTAACTGCTTCCAACATCCCTACAACGTCAGACAAATCACTTTCTGAATGTCTCCTTTTAGAGAGCTTTTTATTCTTTCCTCACACAATTCCTGGAACTACCCTTCTCTTTCTCATTGCCTGCAACTTCTTTTTATTTGTATTTACTGTGGCCTTGGCCACCAATCAGAGATGAAATCAGCTTTTCTAAAACCTGGCTGTATTTTTAGCAACATTCTTTTGCATCTGTATGAAGAAAGGACTTACAGAGTTAGATGGCACCTCTTCTCTCCAATCTTCTCATACCACCCACCACCCAGTCAATTCTGTGAGCTCCTATCAGAGATGTCATTCCAAAGAGCCCTTATCCAGTCAGTGATTTCTTGGCTGAGAGTTGGGTTGGCTCCCATGTCCACATGGGCATGCCATGCCATGAACGCCCTTCTCAATCTGACCTGCACTTACCTTGTCTCCTTTCATTTTCCCAAGAGATCACGCATGGCACTTTCCCACACCCACCCATTGCCTGGCCTTTGCTTTCCTCCTTCTACAATGCCTTTTCCCCTTCTATGCCTGGAAAAAAATGTTTATACATCCTTGCATGTCAACTTATCTTCTCAGTGAAACCCTCCTTAACATCCCAAGATAATATCAACACAATCGCTCTTCTGGTTTCTATCACTAGCATAAAATTTGTTAATTATACTCTGGTTAATTATTCACGCAGTTGTCTTTCCACTGGACTGTAAGAAACTTGGGACTCAAATGACCTTCGTCATTTTTGTATTCCCGACTTTCACCTGAGTGGCTGGCACCAAGGTGTCCTGTGAAGTGATTGTTTGGTGAACGCATTCACTTAATAACCAGGAATACAGTTCACCTGACCAAAGAGGAGTCAGAATTTTCTAATCTCACCAGTGAGAGGAAGCAACAAAGGGTTTTTTCTTATTTCTGCTTGACGGATTAGAGTATGTACATTTTATTTCTATTATAGTCTTTCAATGGACATAGTATTACCTTCCTCTGCTCTTCAATTTAGTTTAAAATAGCAAAATTTCCCCCTTTTTCATGAAAATGGCCATGTAAATTTGAGTAATGGTCATTTACAAAGATTTATCCATTCAGTCACTCAAATATATTTTGTATCTTCCATAGGGAACAGGTGAAGTTCTTTTTACCTATGGATTTCATCTGGGAGACAGAGAACAAGACTATTTATATCAAGCTCACAAGCAAAGTACAAAATGTCTCTGAAAATTCAAAATCCTATGAAAATTTTCACATCAGCAAGATCTAACTCTCATGGGTTCCACAAGAATCAACTTCTACAGCACTCACTAAATAATGCTTTCCTCCAGCCGCCTGAAGCCTAAACCAGACTAATGGGCTTCAGGAAAGAGCTGTGGTTTCAGGAAATGCGACGATCTACTGTTGCAAGCTACCCACCACTGCTCCCACTACTACCACTCACCCCTCATTTACCCACTGTCTCATACACATACACACACACACACACACACACACACACACACGCACACACACACACGTCCCCACAACTCCCCTTTTGAGCTAGGCTGCTGTCAGAGGCATATGTAGAGGTACATTACTCTTACAGCAGTTTTCTAGGTTTACTTAAATAGCACAGAAACCAGGTTAAATGGGGTCAGTCATGTTCCAGATTTTCCTAACTTCCAGAAGCTCTAGTTTCCAGGAACCCATGTGGAAAAGACATCAGGCTGAAACATCTGTCAGACATTGATGGGAAACCCACTGGGCTGGAAGTCACTGGCCCTGAATTCTCTGCTGATTCTACCATGGTGATCTTAAACAAATCTCCTTACATTTCATGGTGTCACTTCACTCATTTACTATAGGATATAATTGTCCAGTATACATATTTCATATTGGACATGTACTAAGTGCTACATAAAGGGGAAGGATAAATAGGGACCACTGTACTCATTGGTAAGTAATCTAAAACATTTATTAGAGGGCTTCCCTGGTGGCGCAGTGGTTAAGAATCTGCCTGGGCTTCCCTGGTGGCGCAGTGGTTGAGAATCTGCCTGCCAATGCAGGGGACACGGGTTCGTGCCCTGGTCTGGGAAGATCCCACATGCCGCGGAGCAACTAGGCCCGTGAGCCACAACTACTGAGCCTGCGCGTCTGGAGCCTGTGCTCCACACAAGAGAGGCCGCGATAGTGAGAGGCCCGCGCACCGCGATGAAGAGTGGCCCCCGCTTGCCACAACTAGAGAAAGCCCTCGCACAGAAATGAAGACCCAACACAGCCATAAATAAATAAATAAATAATTTAAAAAAAAAGTCTCCAACTAGTCTATATGGGGCTAAGCTTCAAATTAAAAAAAAAAAAAAAAAAAAAGAATCTGCCTGCCAATGCAAGGGACATGGGTTCGAGCCCTGGACCGGGAAAATTCCACATGCCGCAGAGCAACTAAGCCCGTGCACCACAACCACTGAGCTTGTGCTCTAGAGTCCGCGTGCCACAACTACTGAAGCCCGCACGCCTAGGGCCCGTGCTCCGCAACAAGAGAAGCCACCGCAGTGAAGCCTGGGCACCGCGACAAAGAGTAGCCCCCGCTGGCCACAACTAGAGAAAGCCCGCGCACAGCAACAAAGACCCAACACAGCCAAAATTAAATAAAAATAAAATAAATAAATTTAAATTAAAAAAAAACATTTATTAGAAAATAAGTAAAGATATAACTTGGAGTCAGTTTCAAAGTTGCAGGATCAAAGACCTATTATGCTCCTTCTGAGGGGAACTATCTCTATGCCTTTTCATCCTATGATTCTGTGTATTAAATGACAGACTGTTTGCCAGGTTGATTTAAACCCTAGTTATAGCTCACTATTGAAATATAATGCTTTGCATAGAGAGACGTTAAAATTCCAGATTAAGGTATATCACAATCCTGAGTCAAATGTCCTTTCTTCGTGGTAGGGGAAGGAAAAAGTAGAGTTATAATGAGAGAAGATGCTGGCAAATGGGCAACTGATTCTCTACAGATGAGGGATAAAAGCAAGAGTGAGAAGTAGAGGAAACATGTAGAACTTGCCTGGAAATGGAGCTGGGACAAAATGGAACCGTCCCAAAGAGAAGGAGCAGAGAAGGAATGCTTCTGCAAGGTGGAAAAAAGCAACTTCTCCCTACAGGAATGTTGAAAAAACTAGACTCCAGTAAATACAGTCTAGGTAGCTTTACTACTTTGGTTCTGGACATCTCTGAGAAGTAAAGGTCATGAAAGGTTAAATTGTACCATTCCCTTTCTCCATATTTCATGTGTACAGATTAATTGTAAATCTTGGTGTAACATACCTAGTCTTCATTTCACTACTTCATGGTGAATATGATGCATTTGAATACTGTCACTAATCATAATATATCTAGCCAACTCTAAAATGGCCCTTGAAATCAAGAATACAAATGCCCACAGATAAATGTGGTAAATTCAGATATTTTATCTTGACAATATCCATCAGCCAGGAAGCATATGCAGCACTGTTATTCATCAGAGCTTTTATAAAATAGGAACTTGAAGAAACATGTCTAAAATAAACACAAAATGTACTCCTGGGAAGACACATTCACGGGAAAATATTTTCTTGTACTTTAATTTCTGCTAAGGTTGTGATAACAGGGTTTGTGTTATAAGTACCAAACAAGGAATCAGTTTAAAGACTACACTTACGAAAGGGAACCCTGCTGTAAGTCAGAAGCTTTACAGGCAGAACTGCAATTCAGCTGTGTGTGCATCTGGCAGTGTGGTCATTTGTACATATTTTTTAAGGTGTGTGAAAAAAGTGATATACTGAATAGATTATCCATGATTTATGAAAAGGAGGAATCATTACCTGCTTCCAAATTTACAAGCTCAGCATATTCTTTGTGTCTTATGGCTTCACATATTTATTAAAATAAAGATAAGAAAGGGAAAATGGAAGATGATAACTTTCTTTATGGCAGAGATACATGTTGTAAAATAGCTGGTAAAATAATTAGAACAGATAAATTCACAAGCAAACTAGAAACTTCTATCTTGTACACATAGCTCTTACGAACCTGGAGAAGAAAACATTTTAAAGTCTCAGCTGTAGCGTTTTCTGTGGAGAACAATAAAGTTCTGAAACTTTCATTGGGCTCTCCAAGCAAAGTCTATACAACTCAGTCTGAGAACAGCCCACCATCTTTAGGAAACAGTTCTTTAACCATGACCAAGTCTCAACTCAAGTGTCATCTCCTCAGAGGCCTTCCATATGTACTCTAGCTAAAGTAGTGCCCACTCCAACATTACTCTCCGCTCCTTCTTCATAACAGAACCGGCAGAAGAAAGAATCAGAAAACAGGTCAATTGAGATTAACTAGGCAAGAAACAGAAAGAAAAATGAATGAAGAAAATGAACAGAGCCTCAGATACCTGTGGGAAACCATCAAGCTATCAAATGTATGCACAGTGGAAGTCACAGAAGGAGAGAATAAAGAGAAAGTGGCAGAAAAAAAGTGTGAATAAATAGTGGCCAACAACTTAGCAACTTTGATATAAAAATTAATCTACCGCTCCCATCACCCTCTCCTGGTCAACAGCACAAAAGCGGCGGCTGCGAGCAAAGAAGCGCTGCAAACTGGCCAGGGGGGCGGGACAGCCCGCGCCGCGCCCCCTCCCCAAGCCGGGCGGGCGTGCCCGGCCATGGGGTCCTCGCGGCGCCCCGACGGCGCTCTTACCTGGCCGGCGCGGACCTCTTTCTCCAGCTCGCGGTGGCGGTTGTGCCACACGAGGTAGTGCAGCGGTCACTTGCGCTCGGGCCCCTTCCTGGCGGAGGCGTTGGCGGGGATCATCGCCCGCTCCTCATGCCGGGGCCGCGGCGCCCGGCCCGGGTGGAGGGACCGCGCCAGAGCCAGGGCCCGGAGCCGCGGGGCGGGGGGGCCAGCGCTGCCTGCTCGCAGGGCTGCGGCTCGGGCATGTGCTAGCGGCGCCGGCGGGCGGGCCGGGGCGGCGCGCCCGGAACGGTGCGGGCGGCGCGGGCCGCGGGCATCCTCGCGAGGCGGCGGGCGGCGCGGAGAGGCCCCCACCCGCCCGGAGAGGGCGCGGGCACTCGGCGGCGCCCACACCCCCGCGTACAAAGACGCTGCTCGGCCGAGGAGGCAGGCGCCCGCAGCAGGCGCGGGGGCGCACGGGGCGAGGGCCCCAGGGACGCCGCCGCCGCCGGGACGCGCGCCCGCAGCTGCGTAGCCCGGCCCTCAGCCCGAGCGGTCGGCTAGGGATGCAGGGATGCGGGGGAGGGAGGAGGGGTACGTGGGTGCCCTGGGCAGTGCTTGTTTTAACTCGGCCCCGCGGCATCATGGGGCTTGTAGTCCGCCTCGTGGAACTGGGGGTGGCGAGTGGCCGGAGAGGGTCCCGCAGTGGCCCCCTGATTCATTGCGAGAGTGGGGAGGGGGTCAGGCCTGGCTGGAACGGAGGCAGTGTCCTGACGCCAGTTGGACTGGGGCGCACCGCCACCCGCTGGCATTTTTGCCTTTTGCTGGGGAAGGAGGTGGTTACAGGCCTTGCTCAAGCCTTAGGGGTCGCGGGAAGGTGTGGCCTTCAGGATTGAGTTTGGGTCCTAGTGGAACGTGAGCAGGATCCAGATTCCAAGAAGAGTGACTGATGGGAGGAATCCTGAGAAAGGTGCGGGGCGTTAGTGCGCAAAGGGTCACTGCAGCAACCAGGAATCTGGCACCTGAAATACTGCCTAGGAGTCTTCCCTGCCTCCTTTTAAAATTAAACTCCATCTTCCACATTTGACGTTAGAAAGATTCCCCCACCCTTGTCTACTGCCACTCACACATACTCCTACATGCTTTTGCTCCATAAATAACAAACTAGAGTTAGCACTGGTAATATGTCATGAAGAAAATCTGAAGGTTTGATATCTAGTTTACACCCTTGCATATATTGATTTTGATAAAGTAGCACTTCTTATTTACACAAAAGCATCTCAGGGATGGAACACATATTGACACCGTGAACAATACTCTGAAGAAGAGAGATTTGCATGCTTCACTGGAGTCATATTTATGATGGATTCGAGACAACTCTAGAAATGGTGGGGGAAGGTGAGGAGTGGAGAAACTGGCCTCACATCAGACCAAGGAATCCTTTCGAGACTTCCCCGGTGGGGCAGTGGTGAAGAATCCACCTGCCAATGCAGGGGACACGGGTTCGAGCCCTGGTTTGGGAAGATCCCACATACTGCGGAGCAAGTAAGCCCATGTGCCACAACTACTGAGCCTGTGCTCTAGAGCCCGCAAGCCACAACTACTGAGCCCGCGGGCCACAACTACTGAAGCCTGCGTGCCTAGAGCCCGTGCTCCGCCACAAGAGAAGCCACCACAATGAGAAGCCCGTGTACCACAACGAAGAGTATCCCCTGCTCGCTGTTACTAGAGAAAGCCCGTGCGCAGCAATATTCACCACATGCTGTGCTCCCTCTCACCACCAGCTTCAAAAATCAAGAGGTAAACATACTGGATTTACACCTGGATATAAATTTCCATATAATCAAATCTTTCCTGCGTTCTCAAGCATATCCAAAACATGTTCTTATTTAAATGCCATAAGAAAAAAGGAAATTATTTCAAAAGGTGGCATCTAGAACATCTTCTAATGTTCTTAAGAAGACAACTATGCCCACATTGAATTCACAGGAAAGGGGGGGTAATGGACGAAAGAAAAAGCATTCTTAGAATTCTTCTTTCATCCCACAAATCATTTCCTCTTTTTTAATACTCCAATTTTGGATTTTATTAAAACATCAGCTTTTCATTTTCCAAAACTATCCATGAACTTGGTCTGTCTTATCTATAATCCTACAACTGTCCATCTACCTTCAGACAGAACTAGAACTCCTATTTAAAGAATGCTATGAAAATTCCTTTTTCTCCCATTCATAACTAAACACACACACCACCCTACTGCAGCTGCTTTGCTGCAGTTGGCTGTGCTGGAATTTCTTAACTTATTCACACTACTGCTGCAGGGTCTGAAAGTATGGGTGATATGAGCACCTGGGGCTCTAAATGACTGTCCTCTTCCAACAGGAGTATAGACATGCTGAAATTATTTAGACGTCCCTCACATGTTTATTTCACTGCTCTTGGGTGGAGTTAAGTGAAGCCTCTTCACCCATATATTTTATTGTAAATTTTCATGAAAAAAGGAACTGTCTCCTGACACAAGTAATCCTGTTTCAGCATTATTTAGGTCTAATGATGAAACATGCCCAGTGGGCCTGGAGTAATCTAGTAAAAGGCCAGATGACAGGAAAGGATGGTAGTACACCCTGCGAGCAAGCAATTATCTGAATCTATAAGCCACAGTCAGCACTCTTTTTTTTTTTTTTTTTAATTTTTTATTTATTTATGGCTGTGCTGGGTTTTCGTTTCTGTGTGAGGGCTTTCTCTAGTTGTGGCAAGTGGGGGCCACTCTTCATCGCGGTGCGCGGGCCTCTCACTATCGTGGCCTCTCTTGTTGCGGAGCACAGGCTCCAGACGCGCAGGCTCAGCAATTGCGGCTCACGGGCCCAGCCGCTCCGCGGCATGTGGGATCTTCCCAGACCAGGGCTCGAACCCGTGTCCCCTGCATTGGCAGGTGGATTCTTAATCACTGCGCCACTAGGGAGGTCCCAAGAAACCCTCCATATTCTGTTTAAATGAGCAGAATAACTAGGCTTGCCTGCTAACCCACCTCATTTAAGAAATTTGCCCTGGGACTTCCCTGGTGGCGCAGTGCATAAGAATCCGCCTGACAATGCAGGGGACACCGGTTTGATCCCTGGTCTGGGAAGATCCCATATGAGGTGGAGCACCTAAGCCCATGCGCCACAACTACTGAGCCTGCGCTCTAGAGCCCACAAGTCACAACTACTGAGCCCGCGTGCCACACCTACTGAAGCCCGCGCGCCTAGAGCCCATAGTCTACAGCGAGAAGCCACCGCAATGAGAAGCCTGTGCACCGCAACAGAGAATAGCCCCGGCTCACCACAACTAGAGAAAGCCTGAAAAAATAAAAATTTGCCCTTTTCACAGATTCTGCCACCTCACTAGCCATAGTTCATTGTTTTTTTATTTTATTTTTTTCAAGTTTATCAGATGACTGTTTTCTGCTTCCTTCCTGATGGCTTAACTGGACTAACAGCAGGCATCTGACTGAAGAATGATCTACTTCAGGCTAGCTGGTAATCTATGACTGACGACCTTACTTGAACATATGAGCTGAGCCAACCATATTTCTCAATCAGAAAGGTGCAATTGGTAAACAGAGAAAAACTGGTTTCATTAACTATGAATTGAATCTTTGAGGACCGTATATAAGATGAGATTACGAAGAAGCCTAGGTGTAAAGAGAGTAAGATAAGAAACAGACCATGAGTGAGAGATCATAAATCCGCTATAGAAAGAGATAGAGTTGCTGTATTAAATCCTGGACAGTTCTGAAGATCACACTGCATAGCCTTAAAGTAAACACCATTTTCCTTGAGATTGCTTGGGTTGGTCTATATTCCTTGCTACGAAAAGAGCCTAATTATAATTTCTCTTCTAATCTCTAATTATTATAATTTCTTTAATTAGAAAAAAAGAAGCAAAATCTAAATCAGCATCATGTTATTAAATATGCTAACATATATTAGAGAAAAAACAGGTTTTAGAGGTTTTGTGGGATCCTATATAATCTTGGGAATCTGTTTTAGAAAAAGAATGTGAAACTACAAATACAAAATCAGGTACAGGACCTTGGCAGGGCCCCTTGCAAATAAGATTATCCTGAAACTGAAGCTTCAGTAAATCCACCTCAGTTCTGAAATGACAACAGGGTCCTGAATCCAAATTGAAAGAGCAGTGTGACTTACAAATGGAAAAAGTGCTCCTGCAGGAAAATTACACTGTACTTTCATGCTTCAGTTCAGTGTTGATTAAACTCTAGTAGATCATGAGATGAATGTGGTTGGTCATGACTAACGTAAAAAACTTTTTTAAAGGTTAAAGAAAACAGAATAGAAAATACCAGCATGCAACATATATTGTAAGGATAAGTATTGTTTTGTAAATATATTTCAATCACACACAGGTACATGTGTACTGAGTCACGATGTAAAATTAGTTTTTTCCCTAAAAAACTGTAATGCTTTTTTACTGCTTTTTGATCCGACAACAGCTTTGTAAGACTGAATGTCAAAATGGCCCACTGACTAAATTTGCCAAGGCCTGAAACTCACAGACCAGAGCCAGTAATCAGTGCTCAATGCATGGGCTGGTTGAATGTTGGGAGGATAGACCTTAGCAGTTTGAGTGGGATAAGGGCCGAAGTGATCTCTGACCAGCCTGTATGCAGAAGGATCTCGGGCATCACCAATCTGCTGTTTGGGGGCCTCAAGGAAGGTTCTTTGCTTTCTTCCTTTTTTTTTTTTTTTTGAAGGAAGGGACCCATGTCCCCCACATCCCAACTTAATTTGCCAGAGTCCTAATACCATGTCCTGATGTCCTAAAGAGGGGGAGGGAAAAGAGAAGTGGAATGTATGGAGAAGTGTTGATAAAACCTGTTCAAGTACAGAAACCAGATACATATATTGTGAAAAATAAGTCATGCTTCTGTGGTTAGTTCTACAACAGCACCCAGAATGGCAATTTTTAAGAAAAATATATATACTAGAAACAAAATTTTAAAAGACTACCATAAATAAACAAAAATATGAAATTACACTCGTGTGAACAGATTACCTAAAGAAGAGTTAGAAGTCAGATGAAACAAACTAAATGGTCATTAAAAAGTATTAAGATTTACATTAGGTAAGGAAAATGCAAACTAGTTAAAAATTCAGTATTAAAGGTAAAAGTCTGAGAGTCTTGCCTGAATCATCCTAACAGTTGCAAAATGATGACTCAAATTATAATTCCTCTACATTTATGAGTTGTCATTATACTGTAAGGAGCAACATTCCCTCTTCTGCATTTTAAAATTTTATTTACAATCATTATGTACACATGGGTTCTTGTTTTATTCAATGAGCTGACATTATTCATTTTGATGGTCAAACTGTCCTCAATTTGGCTAGTGGGAGCCCCTTTCAAGCCGCCTCCTGTGTCCTTCTGACATGTCCCAATCATCTGAGCACTGAATTACTTTCTGACACTATAAGACTTTTGCAGGCTCCCCTTATACTTTCCCTGCCTGAGCTCAGCTATTTCCCCAGGAAGACCTAGTTTCTTTTAGTGAACTAAAATATTTAACAGACAGATCTGGGCACTGAATATGCTTACCGCTACTGAAAATTCATTGCTTCTAGGCCCTTTCAGTAGGCAGTGCTGGGGGGGTGGGGGTGGGGAAATGGCAATTTTATATGATTCAATGCAACACATAACATCATTTTAAAATTATGAGTTCAGGGACTTCCCTGGTGGCACAGCGGTTAAGAATCCGCCTGCCAAAGCAGGGGACATGGGTTCAAGCCCTGGTCCGGGAAGATCCCACATGCCGCAGAGCTACTAAGCCCGTGCGCCACAACTACTGAGCCTGCACTCTAGAGCCCGTGCTCCGCAATACGAGAAGCCACCACAATGAGAAGCCCGTGCACCTCAACGAAACGTAGCCCCTACTCGCTGCAACTAGAGAAAGCCCGCTCGCAGCAAGACCCATCGCAGCCAAAAATAAATAAATAAATTTATTTTAAAAAATAATAATAAAAAAATAAAATAATGAGTTCGTATTGATCCTCTAATTCCAATCCAATTCCATAGGGTTCTTCCTTGCCTTACTCTACATTTCTCTCTTCTTACAGTGAGAATCCTGGATCACATCATCATCAATATTTTTACTTATTCATTTGCTCAACCTTACAATACACCCCATATAGCTTTAAAATTGTTTATCCATAACATTATAAAAAAACAAATGTCCTAAGTAGAATTGCAGATTTGTCTGAAGTTTATTTGTCTTTAGACTGAAGGGTATACAAAATACTACTGTCTTCAAGAGTTTTTTGGATTGTTTTTCTTTTAGTAGGTTTATGTTAATAATCTAAAATACAGATAGGTTTACTTGTTTCTATTTGCATTCAATTTTAGTGTTTTTCCCTTCATCAAGGTTGGTTTTGTTTTAAATTTATAAACATTAACATGGTTACAAAACTAAAACGATTATTTCTACTGAGGTAAGTGCTACTTCTTCCCCCCCCTTCCCTTATATTCTGCCTGAAAGTCTGATGAGGAATAAGAATTGTCTCAAAGCAACTCCCCACAGATTAATTATAAATTACAAAGGGAAAAATGACAACTTGACAGTGTAGAAATCTGTGAAACCAAGTGATCAAAGTTAACAGCACCATTAATAGCACAAACTGATATTTTATACCTTCTAATGTCAGTGAGAACAGTGCAATGTTGACTAATACTAATATTCGTGTCAAAAATATATAACTTAAACTTAATCATGAAGAAATATCAGAAAAACAAACTGAGGCATTTTACCAAACAACTGACCTATAATCTGAAAAAAAAAAAAAAAAAAAGCTTTCTTTGAAAGATACAGAAAGGCTAAGGAAACAGTTCCAGATTGTCTGAGACTAAAAGACATGGGAATTAAATGCAATTTGTGATACTGATTTGAATCTTGAATGAGAGGAAGTAATAAAGGCATTATTGGGACAAGTGATGAAATGTGAATATGGACTATACATTAGATAATAGTAACGTATCAATGTAAAATTTGCTGAAATTGACAACTGCACTGTAGCTGTGGAAGAGAATGTTCTTGTTCTTCCAAAATATTATAATCTGGAGTATTTAGGGGAAATCAGCTTGATATGTGCAACTAACTCTAAAATGATTCAGGAAAATAAAAAACCCTACAATCCCCTACACATACTCGACACACACACATACACAGACACACACTCACTCACTCATACACACAGGGATACATGGTGGGGAAAGGGAGGAATGTGGCAACATGTTAACAATTAGTGAGTGGGGGTGGGGGGATATACACCGGTTCTTTGTGCTACTCTTTAAAGACCCTAGAGATATAATCAAATGCAACATGTTTACCTTGACTGGTTCACGGTTCAAAAGGGGAAAAAAAATCTCTAATGTATTTCCTAAAGTAATAAACATTAATATCAGTAAGTATGTTTTATTTTATTTTAAAACATTCTCTGCTTCTGAGAATCCATTCTATTTTAAAGATTAACTACCAAAAAATTTCAGGTAACACATTTCAATAGCAATGATGTTACAATTTTAACATCTTTTCTCCCAATTCCTATTTTTTTATGAACATGAAAATCAAAGACTATCCTTATTTTTATATATAAATAGGTGAATATGAATCACCCATATGTAGATATTTTAAGGAAGATGTTTTTATTCCTATAACGGTTTAGTTTCAGCTCAACATACTCAGAAGACACTGATCCAGATCTGTTATATACTTAGGAATAAAAACTAATTTTAAGAGGAGTCAAAGAAAAAACTAAGCAGGTAAAATCATTCAAAAATTATGTTTCAGACTTTTTAATCACTGGCTATTTATAAAAACGTTCGCTCTTCTGTCACCATTCCATTAGTACATTTCTGAAACTATTAGAAAACAGGACTAACACTTACTGTTCATTATCATCAAACAGAAGAAAGACCAACAGTAATAGTAGATAATAGTAGTAATAGTAGATAATAGTAGACTAATAGTAATAGTAGATTATCTCGTTTACTCCATAAACTAATCCAGTGTGGTAGATATTAACAGATCAGAAAATTGAGGTTCACTGAAATGACTTGTCTAAGCTCACCTAACTGTTTATAATAGGATTTTGCTGACAAAGGCAATCTGGGGGGAAAATTACCTTGAAAAGTATCTAAACGTCAGTAAATTAACTGTTGTTACTGTTATTATTATTATCATTTAACATATGGTTATTAGCTACACTACAAACAGAGTTCGTTGGTAATCCTCAATATTTTACTTTTCTGGGTTTCTTTTTTCTTAATTGTTGTAACTTGCCCTAAAATCTCTTCAAATTCACCTCCCTAAAGGGAGAGAATCCTGAATTAGGATAAAGTACCAATTTTTTCTTTTTTTTGCTGCACCACGTGGCGCGGCTTGTGGGATCTCAGTTCCCTGACGAGGAATTGAACCCGTGCCCCTGGCAATGGAAGCTCGGAGTCCTAACCACTGGACCGCCAGGGAATTCCCCCCCTTTTTGGGGGCCAACTTTTAAAATAAATGTATTTATTTATTTTTGGCTGTGTTGGGTCTTCGTTGCTGTGCGCAGGCTTTCTCTATTGCTCTAGCTGCAGCAAGCGGGGGCTACTCTTGGTTGCAGTGTGCAGGCTTCTCATTGCGTTGGCTTCTCTTGTTGCAGAGCATGGGCTCTAGGCACGCGGACTTCAGTAGTTGTGGCTCACGGGCTCTAGAGCACAGGCTCAGTAGTTGTGGTGCACAGGCTTAGTTGCTCCGCGGCATGTGGGATCTTCCCGGACCAGGGCTCGAACCCGTGTCCCCTGCATTGGCAGGCGGATTCTTAACCACTGGCCACCAGGAAAGCCCAGACCAATTTTTAATACAGAGTGAATTACCTTCCATTCAATATATACCTATCAATCTTCCTTATAATAAACTAAATAAATAAAACAAATATCCATATTCCTCTAGTACACAGAAATTTATATTGCATTGAATACAGCTTTAAATAACTGAGGCTATAACCTTTCCTTATAAGCCAGATAGTTAAGACTAAAATGTCATAATCAGTTATTCCTTAGAGTTATATTTAGTTTCAGTGTTCTGTTAATAGCTTATGTTTAGATAAGCCAGGCTAAGTAGCTATGTTATACTATATTCACTTTATCTCAGTTATGATTCGTAAGAAATTTTCTAAAGCTTTTTCAAAGATGGGTAAAGTATCCTCAATGAGAACTGCTGTAAACTTTTTTTCTTCTTACATTCGTACTTTATTTTCATACTTCTCACTTTGTTTCTGGCATGTTTTTATCACAGTCACTTTGAATTCTTTCTTAAACCACTTCTTTTCACTTAGGGACACCTGTACAAGGATAATTAATATTCCAAGTGACAGTCCTTGTTATTTGACAAACACAAGAAAAACTATAAATATGTAAATTCACTATATGCTACACCTTACTTCATGCTTTCACTGGCAATGTACTTTCATATGCATCTCTCAAATACTAATTTTTTTTTACTCTTTCATTCAGTTAACAAGTCTCTATTAACTGGGCTCTAACATTGTTAAAAGAAATTTAGTAGTTTAAAAAAAAATGGATTCTTATTAAAATTTCCTCAAGGTGAAAGCAATTTGATGCCTTTTTCCTCGCTAAATAAATAAATAACCACAAATAATAGCCTCACTATGGAATTCTCTTAATGTGAGTTGAATTCCCTATTGATGAATGATCTTCCTTGGTTTGAAAAATCTGATCAATGCTTCAAAGTCTGACTACAGTTAAAAACACACATCTGGTAATGTGAAATCAGTTGTATTATTTATGTAATAGATGAGATTTAAAGGTAGACCAAAAGCACATGATATTTATACTACTTTTAAGGCTACAAATCTTTCTTCTTGGGAGCTATATTCTCAAACCTGAAAGTAAATGTAAATCAATAGATGATACAACAAGATTTTTTCTTCTCAAAAAATGATCCCTCTTAGAAATTAACTTCAATATAATATGCTAGGTTTGATAGAGCCGAAGTTGATTCTAATACTTTAAAAACCTGGAAATTCTATTTAAAGTCCTCCTGATTTCAGATTGCCATGAATACAAATTACATTTTTATAGAATTTAAATTATTAAGAGATTTAAAACTTAAAAATTCCAAACTTTGAAAAACTTAAAACCTTTTGTTTTTTAAGGGAACATACAGACAAACTCTTCCTCTGGAACTACAGTGTATATTACTCACCATTTGATGCTGATGAACACGGAGTCAACAAACTAAGCGGGGAAATATGTTGTCTGTTCAAGTTAGCAGCTGTGGGTGCTCCTCCAAGGGGTGGCCCAGGTCCATACATTTGACCTCCTGAAAGGTTTGAGGCAAAGTTTCCCAAATGTGTAGAAGAAGGTGTTACAGAACCATATGGTGAGTCCATATTGACAATACCTATAATGTAGAAGAGAATCATAATTTATAATAGTTACCCCTAGGAGATATAATTAGAAAAACCTAAAATTCCAAGAGGTCCCTAATATATCCAAAAATATTTTAGATTATTAAAAAAATTTCTCCTTGCTTACTTCTTCCAGTCATTCCACTCATTATTTCCCCCTTTATTTTATAAAGATAGCTATAAAAAAGAAATTACCAAGGAAAACATTTTACATTTACTTTTAATTTTGACATTTTATTACTTATTATAGAATACATATAGATTTAATATTAACACTAGAATTTAAATAGGTTTGGTGGCCAAGGAGTTGTATAAAATTTTACCTTTAAAAAACGTATGGGGAAGGGAGGGATGAGTAGGCAAACCACAAAGGATTTTTAAGGCACTGAAAATACTCTGGATGATAGTATAATGGTTACTATACCAGACTTTCGTTCAAACCCACAGAATGTACAGCACCAAGAATGAACCCTCATGTAAACTACAGACTTTGATAAGGATGTGTGACTGTAGGTTCATTAACTGTAACAAAAATACCATTCTGGAGTGGGATGTTGGTAATAAAGGAGGCTATGCCTGTGTGAAGGCAGGGGGTATATGGAAAACCCCTGTACTTTTCTCTCAATTTTGCTGTGAACTTAAGAGTGCTACTAAAATAAAAAAACAAAAACAAAACCGAAAAAACCCCACAAAACTGAAAACAAACCAGAAAAAAACTATAGGAGAAAAAAAAAAGATTGTAGCTATACTTTATAATAGAGAGATCTGACAATCAGCATCTTAACTAAGTGGCCATGCTTTCCATAGATAAGAGAAGGACAATCTGTCATTGAGTGCCTCCTGATACAATACAGTGTGAGATTCAAACATTACCTATCTGATGTTCCTGCTAGAAATGTTTAACCAGAATGGAACCACAGATTGAGAAAACGGGTGAATCTGAAAGGCAGGACATTCTTCAGTACAACTGGACTCTTCAAAGGATTCAATGTCAAGAAGAACAAAAGAAGATGGTGAGATGTTTTAGACTGTGGGAGATCAAAGAGACATAATAGCCAAAAGCAATGTGTGAATCTTGATTGGTTGGATCAAAAGGAGAGAAAAAAGAAACATACAGGCATAAAGGGTATATTTGGGATGATGGTACTACATATTGGGTGCTATTACTGAATTAATGTTAATTTCTAGGGTGTAGAAATAGTGGTATAGCTGTAAAGGCAAACATGCCTATGTTGACCTGAATCTAATACTTCCCTCTGATAGACTCTTAAGTTAAACTTCACTGCTAATTTTGGCTCTAACCAACTGTACACCCCAAAACCTTACCTCCCGATGGAGCACGTCTTTTTTCTATACTTTTCCACAAAACAAGAATTTACTTCTTTTTTCTCTAAATCTTAATTTTAGTCTGTCTTAACACATTACCTAGATTTCACATTTTTTGAAAAGTGAAGTATTTTCACTAAATTCCAACTTTACAAAAATGAAATATAAAAGCATTTCCAATTACTCCCCAAAATATACAAACAGCTCATGCAGCTCAATATCAAAAAAAACAAACAACCCAATCAAAAAATGGGCAGAAGATCTAAATAGACATTTCTTCAAAGAAGACATACAGATGGCTAAAATCACATGAAAAAATGCTCAACGTCACTAATTATTAGAGAAATGCAAATCAAAACTACAATGTGGTATCACCTCATACCGGTCAGAATGGTCATCATCAAAAAATCTACAAACAATAAATGCTGGAGAGGGTGTGGAGAAAAGGGAACCGGCCTACACTGTTGGTGGGAATGTAAATTGGTACAGCCACTATGGAGAACAGTACGGAGGTTCCTTAAAAAACTAAAAGCAGAGCTACCATATGATCCAGCAATCCCACTCCTGGGCACATATCCAGAGAAAACCGTAATTCAAAAAGATACATGCACCCCAATGTTCACGGCAGCACTGTTTACAATAGCCAGGATATGGAAGCAACCTAAATGTCCATCAACGGAGGAATGGGCAAAGAAGATGTGGTACATATATACAATGGAATATTACTCAGCCATAAAAAAAGAATGAAATAATGCCATTTGCAGCAACATCAATGGACCTAGAGATTGTCATACTGAGTGAAGTCAGACAGAGAAAGACAAATATCATATATTGCTTATATGTGGAATCTAAAAAAAGAGTACAAATGAACTTATCTATGAAACAGAAATAGAGTTACAGATGTAGAGAACAAACTTACAGTTACCAGGGGGTAAGGGGCAGGGAGGGACAAATTGGGAGATTGGGATTGACATATACACACTACTAGACATAAAATAGATAATAAGAACCTACCGTATAGCACAGGGAACTCTACTCAATGCTCTGTTATGGCCTATATGGGAAAAGAATCTAAAAAAGAGTGGATATATGTATATGTATAACTGATTCACTTTGCTGTACACCTGAAACTAACACAACACTGTAAATCAACTATACTCCAATAAAAATTCTTAAAAAATAAAAAAATGAAAAAAATAAAAGCATTTCCAATGTACTAATTAGCATATGAAGCTTTTACAACCAAATTATATTGATTCTATTTAGTATTCAAGAGAAAGTGTTTTTGAAAGTGAAATATGAAAATATTTCAATCAACCCCCAGCAAGGAAATATTTACTGACCATGTTCTTTACATTATATTTATGTGTTATAGAAAGACGTAAAAATAACAATCAGTTCCCATTATATTTAGAAATTTTTAGTCCCAGAATGTCATCTCTTCAATAACACGTAACAAGTTGGCAACCTTTCTGTAAAGGGCTAAATAATAAATAGTTTTAGGCTGTCAGCAGAACATGGAAGCAGCCATAACACAATATGTAAATGAATGGGCATAGGTGTATTTCAACAAAACTTTTATTTATGAACACTGAAATTTGAATGCACTGTTTTTTTTTTAAATATTTATTTATTTATTTATTTTTGGCTGCATCGAGTCTTAGTTGTGGCACGCAGGCTTCTCTGTAGTTGTGGTACACGGGCTCCAGAGCAGGTGGGCTCTCTAGTTGCAACACCAGGACTTAGTTGCCCCGTGGCATGTGGGATCTTAGTTCCCCGACCAGGGACTGAACCCACATTCCCTGCACTGGAAGGCAGATTCTTAACCACTAGACCACCAGGGAAGTTCTGAATGTACTCTTTTTTGTGTCACATATTATTCTTTTTAAAAATAAAAAAAAATTTTTTTTAAATCTTACACAATTGTTATAACTCAATTAAAAAAAAACCACAAATGTAAAATCAGGTAGTATGCCATACTTGGCACATGGACCATAGGTTTGTCTATCTCTAGCATGAAATTATCTTTATTTATTCTTATTTTGTTATTGCTTTAATGGTAGACTTTTTTTTTAACATCTTTATCGGAGTATAACTGCTTTACAATGGTGTGTTAGTTTCTGCTTTATAGCAAAGTGAATCAGCTATACATACACATATATCCCCATATCTCTTTCCTCTTGCGTCTCCCTCCCACCCTCCCTATCCCACCCCTCTAGGTGGTCACAGAGCACGGAGCTGATCTCCCTGTGCTATGCGGCTGCTTCCCACTAGCCATCTATTTTACATTTGGTAGTGTATATATGTCCATGCCACTCTCTCACTTCGTCCTAGCGTACCCTTCCCCCCTGCCCGTGTCCTCAAGTCCATTCTCTACATCTACGTCTTTATTCCTGTCCTGATCCTAGGTTCTACAGAATCATATTTTTTTTCCGATTCTATATATACGTGTTAGCATACAGTATTTGTTTTTCTCTTTCTAATTACTTCACTCTGTATGACAGACTCTAGGTCCATCCACCTCACTACGAATAACTCAATGAAATTATCTTTAATTATTTGAAATATTCATATTAAAACACAGAGCTCAAAATGCAACTTGGTATCCTGGACACTGCAACAGAAAAAGAACATTATTGGAAAAACTGTGGAATCTGAATAAAGTCTGTAGTCCAGTTAATTGTACTGTACCGATATTAATTTCTTAGTTTTAATAAATATATGGTGTTTAGGTAAGAATGTTTAATTAGGGGAAATTGCGGTAATTATAGAAGAACTCTTCTATAAATCTAAAAATATTTCAAAGTAAAAAGTTAAAAAAGAAAAAGCAGTCACTCAAAACCAGATCTTTAGATCCTCTTTAGATATCAGCACTGTCTAACAGAACTTTTTATGTTAATAGATGTGTTCAATATCTGGGCTCTCCAATATTGCAGCTACCAGCCATTATGTGCTTATTAAGGAAGCACTTGAAATATGACCAGCCTACAACCATCATGGAAAACAGTATGGGGGATCCTTAGAAAACTAAAAATAGAACTACCACATGATCCAGCAATTCCACTTCTGGAACTATATCCAAAAGAAACAAAAACACTAACTCGAAAAGATACCTACACTTCCATGTTCGTAACAGCATTATTTACAATAGCTAAGACATGGAAACAACCTAAGTATCCATCCATGGATGAATGGATAAAGAAGCTGTGGTATGTATACATATATGTATATATACCACACACATACACACACACAATGGTATATTATTTAGTCATAAAAAAACACACACACAAAAACACGAGGAAATCCTGCCATTTCTGACAAAATGGATGGGCCATGAGGGCATTATGCTAAGTAAAATAAGTCAGACAGAGAAAGACAAAAACTGTATGATCTCACTTATATGTGGAATCTCAAACAAACAAACTCATAGAAAAAGAGATCAGATTTGTGGTTACTAGAGGTGGAGGTGGGGTGGGGGGGAATTAGAGGAAGGTGGTCAAAAGGTACAAACTTCCACTTACGAGATAAGTAAGGATTAGGGATGTAATGCGCAACATAGTAACGGCAGTTAACACTACTGTATGATACATGGGAAAGCTGTTAAGAGAGACTAAATCCTAAGAGCTCTCATCACAAGGAAAAATATTTTTTCCTTTTTCTTTTTTTTTAAAAATTGTATCTATAGGAGATGATGAATGCTAACTAAATTTACTGCCGTAATCATCTCACAATGTATGTAAGTCAAACCATTATGCTCTACACCTGGACCTCATATACAGTGATGTACATCAATTATATCTCAACAAAACTGGGAAAAAATTTTAAAAATGGCCAGCTTGACTGAGATGAATTTTTAATTTTATTAAATTTAAATAGCACATATAGTTAGTGCCTACCCTATTGAACTATGTAGCTCTATATTTTTCTCATTATTTTTAAAACAAAAAAGACAGTCGGAAGTGAAATCAAATTTTAAAAATCTTTGGTAATTATTTTTTATTTGAACTAAAAACAAACTTCTGATGTCATTATCTTATTAAATTATGAGATCTTTCAAAAAAATTTTTTTTATTTATTTAGAAAAAATATTTATTTATTTGGCTGCTCCCGGTCTTAGTTGTGGCATGTGGGATTTATTCCCCTGACCAGGGATCGAACCTGGGCCCCCTGCATTGGGAGTGCGGAGTCTTAACCACTGGACTACCAGGGAAGTCCCCTTTTCTTTATTTTGAGAGAGAAAAATATACCTGATGAAGAAATTTATTTACAGTAAAGTTAAGATAAAAATCCATTACAGCTTCTAAAAAGATTTAAAAAGTAATAATGCCATACTAGACACACTCAATACTCACAATAGCATTTGAATTAGTACTACAATCTGTCTATCTGACCCAGTCACAGAGTAAAAATATTAGAAAATAACCAAGAGTTTCAACATCATTTGTAGAAACGAGCAGCTGAAGAATGTCAGAAAATACAAACTTATCTGAGGGACTTGGAGCAGGTCTCTGTAATGGTGGTTTAAAACCTGGAGCTTTGGAAGTATCAGACTGATGTAAAGGATCTGAATTTGGCAAATATGAGGATTTTCCTGATAGCATAAATTCTGGTGTTGACTGAGATGAAACAACAGATCCTCCCCAGAAGGCATGAGCAGGAGTAGGGCTACTTTCACACAATGTGCTAAAGGGCCCAAATGGTAAGGGGGCACTGAAATTGGGAGCAATCGGCTTATTTGCTAGATGTACTGAATTTTGACAAGCACTTTGTGTACTTAAGGTCGAAGGTAGCTGGACAGAAGAGGGGACACTGTGAGGTCTTTTAATGTGTTTGACACTGAGGACTGCAACAGATGAATTTTGCACAGGAGCTGGATTCTTGTGAGGGGCAGTTGTGCCATGAGAGGGTGGTCTCATAGCAGGGGGTTCCATTTGAGGTGGAGGCTGGGAGCATCCCATTTGTGTCTGAGGCATAGGGTAAGTCACTGGGGCAGTAGAAGGCACCGCCACTGGAGCAGAACTTGTTGTTCCTAAAGGAGGAACAGTCATTCTAACTTCCGGGGGAGGAACCTGAGACTGCTGAAGAGGTGGTCTTGGCTCCTGAGAAACAGATCCCGGAGGTTGCTGCTGAGTAGAATGAACTGATGAACTCCCAGAAGAACTGCTGCTGTTTGGAGGTCTACTGTTTGTTGTTTCTACTATTGGTGGACTACCTGCTTCCTGTTCAGAGGAAGATGCCCCTTTATTTGGAGATGCTGTTCCACAATCCAAAGGGCTGTTTCTAGAAACCCCTCCTGGCTGGGCTGGTGGTGATGGGGAAGATGGGGATGATACTGGGTAGTGTTCTTTGGCAGTAGGCATAGGATATGTGGCATTTGTGGGTGCAGTGCTGTTGTTACTTGCTGTGGTGGTGACTGTTGTGGTGGTGGCATTGGATGCCTTCACAACTGTGACAAAAAGCTGCCTTCCAACAGAAGGTGAACTTGGACTGCCATTTGTAGATGTACCAGGCACCGTTGAAGCTGATGAACTGGTTGTAGTTGTTGGACTTGAAGTTACAGAACCTGCTGAATTCACCAGAGAACCACTGCTATTCTGATTGCTATGGCGAGGCACCATGTGAGGCTTAGGCGAGTTAGTAGCTCTGGCAGGGCTCAAAGGCCTGACAGGAAAAGGACCCCAAGTGGATTGAGCTGGTGGAAAAGTACCTCCAAAGTGCGTCATGGGCAACCTTGGTGGACGGATCCGCTGGAAAGTCTGAGCAGCAAGCAAAGCCTGTGCACACTGTGGAGGAGGCTATGCTAATGGAAGAGAAACTGGAAGACCAGGCCTCGCATTATTCATGGGTTCTTAATGGTTTTGTGAGTAGATGCAGAAGAAATTGCAGGCACAGTGAGTGCTGCGGCAGTCTGAGATGTTGATGACAGAGCTACAGTCGCCATTTTAATTCCCATTAAGGAACTGTTAGCAGCAGTGGTGGTAGGTGCTGATGACCCAATTTTGGAATTTGCTGAGGAGCTTTTCAAACGATTCTTTGGAATAAGTTCATCAATTTCTTTGTCTGGATCCTTGATCAGAGCATTGATCAACTGAGTTGCTTGTCTTGTTGATTCAGTGCCACCCCTATAAGTTGACAAAAAAAAAAAATTAGGTCCAATTTCGCCTTTTTAATATGTAAAGCCTAAATTAATTCGTGTGTGTATGTGTATGTACACACATACAAAGAACAGATAAAAGTTAAGAAGCAATTTTCTGACTATTTTTGAGGTATTATGCAAACAAAGCAATAAACTGTCCTGACACACCACTATATTTTTCAAAGGAAAAGTAAATGACTTCTTTTCCAAGAAATTTAATTTCACTATTGTTTCCTCAGACTAAGCAATCATCTTCCTACCGTGAAATACATTCTAGACAGAAAAACCATTGCACTTTAAAATCCTATGTAATCCATATTGTTACCATGAAGTTAAACAGCTGATCAATATCAAAAGCAGTACAAATAAGCAAGAAAAATAATACCACTGAGTAAGAAAACAGTATTTTATTTTAAATCCTGGTAGCTTAGATGACCCCATTTATATTTATTAGTGGTTTCTCTATTAGTAGAGTGATTATTGTAACTCTTTTGGACAGATGTCTCAAAATGAGAGAAGAATCCTGATAATGACAACCATGGCCATAAGGTCAAACTCCAGTCTTGGATGTTCAGGAAAATATTGGATTGAACGGAAAGCCTTATGGAGACCCTAAGGGGGAAATTACTTATAAAGGGTATATGCTTCCCCTCTTCTCTGGGTAAGGCAAGTTGTGACTACACCTATCCCAGGGGAGGGATAAACAAGATAGGAGAAGGGGATAAGTGCAAAACAGAGCTGGTTAATTGCCTCCTTCCTCTTGAGGCAGGCTAAAAAACTATCTGCCCCTCTACCACCGGGAAGGGCACCTGTCTCTCACAACCAAATTTATGATTTCTTAGAATATCATCTTTACTCTAAGGGTATTCGACATAGACATGTTCAAATATTCAATTTAAAACAAATATCCACTTCAGATTTAAATCTATTACTGAGCTCATATTCTAAGGATACAATCTCAGAATAACAAATCTCAAATGCTAATTTAAGAGAAAGATGGAAAACTACAGATTAGAATGTGTTAGAAACCCATTCCTTCTTAAAAAGAAGTTTTTAAGAATGTCATATTAAAATTTTTTATAAGGAAAAGATTATTCAAACCTTTGCCATACACACACAAAAGAAAAATTCCTTTAAAGCCCTTTGAAATACTTCACAAGATCATATGAATAAGAAAAAAAACTGTAAAGCTTATCTTAAACACGAATCAAATTCCCATTTAAAAAAGTATGCTATTAAATACAAAGTTCCATTGAAAACTCAAATGCTTATATATATTGATAATTAAGCTCTAGTGCAACAAAATACAAAAGAAAAAAACCGTAAGAGACAAAACTTTGCCTTATAGTTATTATCCGGTCTCCTGTCTTGTCTTTCTGCTGATCAATATCTATGTGTGCACCAGTGAACTCCCGAATAGCGTTAATATGACAACCTCCTCTTCCAATCACTCTGGATATCACAGTTGATGGAACAGATACTTTCTCTGACCTGTTTAACAGCTGCAAAAATAAATTAATATAAATCATAAGTATCAGTGGTTGTACTTAAAATAAGAATTATTACTAAAATATGTGTCTGTAAATTCAGAATATTGTCGAATAAGCCTCTTCTACCTACTCTCACTCTAAGTGATAAAAGGCAACTAAGAGCCACAGAAAAAAGAGAAAGACAGAGAGAGAGTGAGCTTTACCACAGCTTCTCATCTCATTACCAAAAACTGTTTGCTTTTTTGACTTTCGTCCTTCATTAATATCTGTGAAGCACATACATGTAGATATACACTGTGTTAATGCAAATACTAATGGCAAATAAGACAGACAGGGGCTCTTGCCCACATATACTGACTATGTAGAAACCAAGTAAGAAAACTACAACACGATGTTGTAAGTGCTCTAATAGGGTATCATAAAGACACATTGCTTGGGGCATCTAATCTACCCTAAGGAGTCAAGAAAGGCTTCTTGTGGGTACCTTTGGGTATTTGACTCACATTGATTGTTTTTATTCCCTAATACATAACTGAAAGGATGATACTAAAAATTCATTGCTGCCTTGCATTCTTCTAGAGGCATTAAAATGATTATCCACAAATATGGAAACTTGCTAAGGGATGTTTAGTTGTGTGAGGAAAGAGAAAAGCCTGCTGGAATTCCAAAGAAAGCAAAACCCACCTAAAACTTACAAAATTACATTACAATTTTAAACACTCAGATTCAGGAAAGGTAGATATAAATTTCTGACAAGTCTAAATTAAAGAGTACTTCTAAAAGAAAAACAGTATAACTCTCAATAAAAAGAAGGAGCCAATTGTGCTTCAATGAATAAGTAAATTATTTATTTAGAATAGATTAACTATGAAATTATACATTATTTTTTTAAATGGTAAGGTATGATCCCTGCCCTTTTGTATACATAACTAAGTTACTTGATAATTCCTTTTTCCCTAAAGGACATAATAATCAGTCAGTGATCATTATTTTAAGTTAGTTAAGAATTTGCTTGCATACTACAATATAAAATACATGCAGGAAAACTGAATTCTCTTACTTTTGTACAGAGAGTATTCTGATGTTGTGATTTCAGTTAGTTCAAAAGAATGTGTGTGAGACAGAGAAAGAGATAAAGATAGAGATGGGGGTTGAGGGGAAGTGTTGGCCCAAAATAAGATAAAAAATGTACAGTACGTCTTGAGATTAACAGTAATAAGCTTGGTTCACTACAGATTTTGTTTTAAAACAATCAAAAGTTTAATTATTTGATGGAATTTCTGGAGAGTTCCTTAAAATAGGTTATTAAAGATTTATAATGGATCACATCCTTTCTAGGTCTTTGGTATCTTACCACCTTTTAGTTTCTGGGATGTTGTTTTACTTTTTAACACATATTATTTAAAAGTTCCAAGCAAAATACAGCAAACTATTTTAGTCCTAAAACCCTTGAAATAAAGGTATCCTATGATTTGAAGACAAGAGTAGTTTAAAACCAATACTTAATTCATTCTCCAAATATTTACAAGTTTGTAGTAGACACTACATATTGGGCTCTGAGGTTACAAAGCTGAACAAGACAATCTATCATCTTAAATAAATTAGTTCACTACCAAATACCAATACCCATGGGGGTCAAGCAGACACCACAATGATCTAACTTTTTATGTAAAATTTCCCAATTTTAAAAGTGTTAACATATACTTTTTTTTTTCCCTCTAAAATATAGTATAGGTTGTCTCTGTTGGCCAGATGCAGCCTTGGGCCACCAGTTTGTTTGCAACCTTTGGAAGAGTTAGGGGAATTTAACTGTAAGGTAAACTATGCTTCATTGTGAAATAGAGCACATATAAAAATGAGAAAAACAATCAAAGAAATAATCAGTCACCTTCTTACAACTTCTTTCCATCCTTCTTCCCTCTTTTGTCCACGCTTAGGACTTGCTACTGTTAATTTCCCATTTGGAGAGGAAAGGGGAGATGGACCAGATTTTGTGCAAGTGGAGAGAGAATTACTGGTCACTTCACTGATAGTCTCTGACAATCTTTAACAGGGAGGAAAAACACATTAAATATAGAAGAGATGTAGAATTTTTTAATGATAAAGGCAAACTATTATATGATTTGATTCTTTATTTTAAGAATACTATGATGAATAAATGAGAAATTTATTTTTCACTTTTCAATACTTAGCATAATATGAAGGGCCAATTTTAAGAAGATATTATCTAGAGGTCAAATTTAGCAGAACTGAAATACAATAATAATCCCTGAGAAACCATAATCAATACTCTTCATGGGTTCAGTTTAACAACCAAAACGAAGAAATTACACAGTAATTCTTTAATTCAAATGAAATCATGCCTTCTTTAGAGCAAAGACAAACCCTTATTTTGTCAGTTGTTCATCTGCCTGCTTTACTAAAAAATTCAGCAACAAAGTGTTTCATAATGATACTATAAATCATGAAAATGAAAATTGGAACTAACTTTACTGAAGCCTTGCCAGAAACAGATTTTCTCTCTTCCTTTGGAAACGTAACCAGAACTGATGGCTGCTTCTTGCTGGTCACAGTGGTGGTGACCAGAGCAGGTGAATGATTGTCACTCTTTCGGCTGCTGTTGCTGTTGCTACTTTCATCACTGCAATTGGAAATTCTCATGTTATCACTGTCTCCACTCTCGCTGGTACTGCTGCTCTTGGACTCTCCATTCACCTTCTCTGGCTGACTGTATGAGATTGGTAGTGGATCATCAAATATAATTTGAACATTTTCTGGAGTAATTTTATTTTTCCTGTTTTTCCTCTTTGAACTGGTTGTAGTTATGCTATTGTTTCTTTTACCATGGGAACCTGCCAAAGTGGTCCAGGTTGCAGATATACCTATGGTAGTAGTGGTTGTGGCACTTGGAGGCTCTGTCGAGACTGCAGGCTCATCTGTAGAAGTAGCAATACTGAATTAGCAAGTTCTAGCGTTCTTGGCATATATTTAGCTTTAAGCACTCGACAAAATAAACGCTGAATTTACTTTACTACTACTATTAGATATAAAGTTATCAGTCATTCCAGCATTCACTGGTAATGAGATGGATATGACTGATCTATTCTCTCTGTCCCTAAGTTCTAAACAACGCATAGTAGGCAGTTATAAAAAATATTTCAGGGACACTTTGGGAAATATGAATATGTACTGTATATTACATATTATTACATAATTATTAAATGTCTTAAGTGTAATAATGTTATTGTGATTATGTAAAATAATGTTCTTTTACTGGGAAACACTGCTCAAGTATTTAGGGGTAATTTCGTATGATGTGTACAACATATATAAGACTATTCAAAAAAAGAGAGAGGAAAAAAGATAAACAAATGTGCCAAAATGTTATATGAATCTAGGTGACTTACAGGTGTTCATTATACTAATCCTTAAACTTTTCTGTAGTTTGAAATTTTTCAAAATAAAAGGCTGGAGGAGGGGGAAATTAACACACACACACAGCATAAATATTTGGTGGTTTAATGACAATGGTTCTTTCTAACAATATCCTCATCTCAAATAATTTTTTAGTTAGAACCTTGTTAAAAATAATTCCCTCATTTAAGAAAAATCTGAATATGGTCTTGACTGTAGATGAAATTATGGAATTACTGTTAATTTTTTAAGGTATTATAAATGGTATTGCAATTATGTAAGCAAATGTCATTCCTTGGATGTGTGCTGATGTTTTATAGATGCAATGTCAGATGTGTGTAATTTACTTTCAGACGGCTTAGGAAAAAACTATGTATGTATATTTAGAGAAAAAGATAAAGCAAATATAGTAAAATGTTTATTTTTAAATTAGGTGAAGGGTATTTCAGGTGTTTGTTTCATTATTCTTTCAACTTGTGTGTAGGTTTGAAATTCTTTATAATAAAAAGCTGGGAAGAAGTCAATAAATGAAAATAGCATATAAATACTTTAGGCCTTAGTAACGTAGAGATCTTTTTTCACCTGAAGTTACTGATATTTAAGGAAATATAATTTTGAGTAGAATGTATTACATGAAACAAATTAGATGGTTTAGAGAAAATACCTTCAACTTTATGCTTTTCTTTTTCTTGAGCAGCTTGGAGTTCAAAGTTTTCTTTATTTTTGGCTTCGATCTCCTCTAGTTTTCTTCTTTGTTCTTCTTTTTTCTTTCTTCCCTTCTCCTTTCTCTTTTCTCTTTTTGCAGCCAAAGCCAGCCTCCGGCTTTCTTCCCTTAACTGTTAAAGAATCAATAAAACAGAATTATAACACTGGAATTTACCTTGGAAAAAAGTTGTCACATAATGTCATTTTATCATTAAGAGTACTGGGATACCATACAATTCAAAGTCATCTTAGTTCAATTCATTGTTTGATCAAGATCATACTCAAATCACTGTAAAGAGAAAATAATATTTTTAAATGTCAAGATCAAATTAATGATAAAAGACAACCTAATCTCAAAATGGATGAATGTAAAGATATACATAACTTCATAATCACTACGGAAATATAAATTAAACTATCAAGCTACCATGTTTTGTTCATTAATTTGGGAAAATTCAAAAAGATATCAGGTAGCAAAAGTTTGGGAAAATTCTTCCCTACACTGCTGTCAGTATAAACATTAACATTTTTAGAAAGGTAATTTGAAAGCCTCCTATGAAAATTACAAAGTGCTTATCCTAAGAATATATTCTATAAAATGACTACCTCTAGTGGAAAAATATAGGCTCAATACTTTCCATTGCAAAGCTGATTACAATAGTAGTAAATGGAAACTAGGTAAATCCATGGGGTGGGGTCGGGGGTGGGGATAAATTAACAACAGTATACATTCACAGAATACTAGGCAGCCATTAAAAGTTATAAATGTATAGCTGGGAAAATGCTCACAATTTACATTTGCTAGGGAAAAAAAGGCAAATTGCAAATCAATGATCTCATTTATGGGGGGGGGCAGTGCTTTATGTGAATCTATCCGTGGGAATTTAAAAAAAAAGGCTAAGAGGATACAAATCAAAGGCTTCCTAGTGATGACCTCTAGAGCATGGGCTTGGTCAAGAAGTAGCAGAAAGATGGTGACTTTCAATGTTACTTTATGTGACTGTACATTGTTTCTATTTGTTAAACTGGATACATATGACTTTCACAGTCAAAAAAACTAGGAATAAGTTTTAAAGTCCAATAACATCTCTTAATAAGCTATTTTAACTATTAAATTTTCCTCTTTGGCTCATAAAATGGTAAAATCATCTACAAACTCTTTTGTTTGCGTGTTCTCTAAATGACATTTTCAAAGTACATATTCCTTGATATAATCTAGCTTTCTATATATTTTGTGTGTATTTTAAATATGTGTCAAAACAATGATACTCAGTTTATGGAAAATGTCACAATAGCCTAACTGCTGAAACCAGCCCATAAAGACAAACTTATAAGCCAAATCCGACTTACTTTTCTTGAGAAAAAGTCTGACGTTTAATTAAGTCTCTAGCTTTTGCTAGACACTCCTCCTCCCTTTTGAAATAATCCCTGTTGGGTGCCTAAAAGGTTTTGCCCACCTTGAAAGTTTTCACACCCTGGGGCAACGCACCATAATTACATTCTCTTGGGTAAGAGATATGACCTTTGCTTCTGAAAAGGTAAATAATTAAGGAGAATCTATAGAACACCAGATACTTTCTCAAGCAGATGGATTTTAGGAAAGAACACAAATGGAAACTGGAGATATAAAAATTGTCTGCATAGTACCTACCCCCTAGAAATTTTTGCTGGTCTTCCAGAAGTACCCAAGTTTCCTCTGAAGACCAGTAAAGGAGGAGCTTTTGACCTTTCCAAAGGACTGAGAAGAAAACAGTAATTGGTGACCTTCACACCCTAGTTCACTACAAGGGAGGAGTACTACCTGATTGGTGAGTTTGAAAGAAGGAACTGAGCGTGTATGACTCAGCTCATTCAGCCTTGCTTTAATGTAGCTAAGATGCCTGTCCTCAGGAGCTGTACTTTCTACATCTTTGCCTGAGCTCCAGTGAGGGAGGCCTGGGGTTGATGTGTTTTGCTGACTTTCACGAAATAAATAGGTAAGTGTAAAGGGAAGAGAAGGAATAGAAAGGGGGGTGAAGGGTGTGCCAGAGAAACATTTTCAAAGCAACTGTGGCTATAGATAGATACTAACCTCTCCAATTTAGAATCAGGAATCATAAAACTGATATTTTATCTATATCACATCTGTATGGACAAAAAAGCCTTGAGAAAGGTACAGGAAATAGCTTTAGGGGGATAAAAATAACAAGTGAGGTTTAAGACTTTTGGCTCAGCCAGATGAGTTATTAATTTTGCTTGATTTTAAAAATGTGTCCAGTGGTAAGAAGTAATTATGATTGGTATTCAAGGGGGGAAGAACTTTTAAAAATAGAACAACTAGAAAGCAGGCTTTCCTCTAAAACCATCTGGCCTTAGGGGTGGGTAGGGGTGATGGGCTGGGAGAGGTCTTAGTGTATAGGTGTGGCTGGGTCCTTAGGTATGAATGTGCCTCAGAGCTTACAGAGTTCAGTCAGTGGAGGCTGGCCCGCTGGCAACAGTCTGAATTATCAAATTTTAGAGTTTAGCTCTAAGGGATAAGTAGTTACTCTTATTTCTAAATTTTGAAGTTATAAGCCTGGTATTTTGATAATTTCATAGATCTTACTAACCCTTTAGACTCACTAAAAAGTGAGATACAAATTCAGAGGTCCTAGGGAAACAATTTCTTTCTGGGGGAGAGATCTCAGACTATGGCTGCAAAAGGACCTACAAGGTATGAAGCTCTCTAAAACTAAGCAGAATTTGACAAGACAGATACAGACTTAAGAGGCATTATTAGTTTGCAGGTGGTAGCTGAAACTAATAAATTAAAGGAAATCACCAAAGGTAAAAGGCTATAACAATGTGTGTGTGTGTGTGTGTGTGTGTGTGTGTGTGTGTACACATAAAGAGGGGGAAGGTAGTGGGGAGGGAATATCCGTTATTAAAAGGAAGACCAAATGAGACTTTTAGAAAGGCATATATCAGGCAGAAGAAGACAATCAGGAGAAAGCAGCTTCAATAGGAGAAGAGTTTCATAAAGGAAGGCAAATCGACATTGGTAAGTATCACAAAGTATCAGTAAGGACACAAGTATGAGATGTCTAATCTTATTCTGGATTTGGCAATAAGATGCCATTGGTGACCTCTGCCATAGTTAGTTCACTGAATTAGTGGAGAAGTAAGCAAATGGTCCTGGACGGAGAAATAAAAAGAAAAGTAGAGTCAACAAGACATAGATTATTCCCTTAAAATATTTAGATAAGTAAACAAAATACTAAATTTGAGGTAAGGTTTCATTAGGAGAGTTAACTTCATGAAGTTGTACAAAGAGGGTAGGAGTTAATGAAACAGCAGGCACTAAAGTATGGGAGAGGTGGTAATAACTGATACAAGATCCGAAAGAGAAAAGATGAAAACAGAGTATTTAAACCATGAGACTCGAGTAAGTCTGAAGGTGCAGGTAAACAGGGTTAGAAATTCAGCCTACATTCTATATTTTCTCACAAGGTACATGCCTAGACCTCATTTCATTTACCGGGGAACTACTACATGTTTGTGAGCATGTGTGGGGGAGGGTAGAGGTTTTGAAGAAAAGAGTCAAATTGCAGAATAAATAACCTCATTGTGGAAAAGGAAAGAAAGAGCACTAGTGCAACTGATTTTTTTTTTCTGGCTGCAGGATCTTAGTTCCCCAACCCAGGCCCCAGCAGTAGTGAAAACACTGAGTCCTAACCACTGGACTGCCAGGGAATTCCCTAACTGGTGATTTCTAATTATAGATTCAGGAAACAAATTGATGTTTGAGAGTTAAGCTTTTTAAGATGAGAATTTAAGGATTTAGGGAGAGGCAGTCCAGACTAAAGAAATACCATGTGCAAATCTGTTTTTTTCTTTTTTTGGTCGCACCTCGCGGCATGTGGGATCTTAGATCCCTGACCAGAGATAGAACCCACGCCCCCTGCATTGGAAGCGCGGAGTCTTAACCACTGGACCGCCAGGGAAGTCCCCCATGTGCATATTTGGATACAGTTACGTGAATGAGATATGTGAGTAGAAAACCACAGTGAGTGAGGAGCCTAGAGAAGACAGGAAGAGCTGAATGTCTGAAATTTCCCATGCAGACAATGAAGACAGACTGAAGGATTTCGAGTAGGGAGTAAAGGCAATCTTATCTGTGTATCAGAAACTATGGGAACTGAAAAAGTTACATCGGAACAAAGAAGGATTAAACTGAAGGCAAAAGATGACAGAGGCAAGGGTATTTATTTATAGACAGACTGTTAAGAAGCCTACTGCAATACTTCAGGCGAGAAGTGATAATTTAGGAGAGGATGGAACAGAAGACATAAAGAGACTGCCAAAGCTCAATTAAAGGTGATGATGATGATACTGATACCATCAATATTTAGGGGGTTAATATGTGCCAGATACTGGCTTAAGTTACTTTACCACACTAACTTATTTGATGGATATAGAGAATGCGGAGCAAAGATAATTGAGAATCTGAAAACGACATCAAGATTTCAGTTATTTCTGAATAATCAGTAGTGGTATCAATAACAAAAAGAGATCAAGGAGTACAGGGGAAGGGAAGGGCAGGATCCAGCAAAAATTTTTTGATAACTATGTACTAAGCATGGTTCTAGTCTCTTAGGACTCAGCAGCAGACAAAATATCCCTGCCCTCATGAAGCTTACATTTAGTTGCTGGGGGAGGCACACAGATAGCAAACATAATACATTATATAGTTTTTTAAAAAGGTGTTAAGTACAATGTAAAACAGGAATACTGGAGCAGAGGAAGAGAAGTGTGTATATGGGGACATGTAGGGGAACATGAAGGTGAAGTTTAAGTAAACATTTAAAAGATTTGAAGTAGAGCAGGCAAAGAGAACAGTCAGTATATAAGCTATATGTTCAAGTAGGCCTGGAATGTTTAAGTAGGCCAGTCTGGTTGAGAATAATAGAAAATGACTTTCAGAAAGCATATCAGGAGACTTCATCACCTAAGGTCCCACGGGGCATTTTAAAGACTTTTTATCTTTTACTGTGAGGGAAATGGCACTGTAGGGTTTTGGGCAAAAGAGTGATTTGATTTAAGTGATATAGAGGATCACTCTAAGTGTTAAATAGAGAACAGACTGCAGAGCAATGATGGAATCAGGGAGACCAGATAAATGACTACTGTGGAAATACAGGTAAAAGATGATATTCATGACTTGAATCAGGGTGAGAAGTGATAAACAGTGACTAGGATCCTAGATATAGTTCTAAGGCAAAGGTAACTAGATTTTCCAACACAATGGAGGACAGAGAGAAATCAAGCATGATATCAATATCTTTAGCCGGAGCAATTACAAGACAGAGCTGTGGGTTTGGAGTGGGCAAAGATCAGGAGTTCACATTTGAACAGAAGTATGAGATGTCTAATTAGGTATCCAAAAGGACATGTTGAGTAGCTAGCTAGATATAAGAGACTGGAATGTAGGGAAGAGGTCTGGGCTAAAGATATAAATCTGGGATCAGCTAGATTATATTTAAAGGTAAGAAGCAGGATGAGATGACCAGTGGATAAAGAAGATCATGTAATAAGCTAAATGACTTGCCAACTCAGAGGGGAGAAGAGGAGGAACTAGAGATACAGAAGGAACATTCAGGAAGATAAGAGAAAAGCCAAGAGTGTGTAGTGTAATGGAGGCCAAGTAAACAGAGTATGTCAGGTGTTATTAGGCTTAGTACAATAAGGATAGAGACATAATCACTGGATTTAGCTAGTGAGAGTCCCCAAAGACCGTAAAGGCATAGTTTTGGCGGAGCTGTAGGAGTGAGAACGTGGTAGGAGTAGATTCAAGACAAAAAAGAATTGGAATACCCAAAATAGACAAGTTTTGCTGCAAATGGGAGCAGAAATGGGCTTGTAGCTGAAAATGGGGCGGCGGGGAGGTACGTGTTGGAAAAATCAAAAGTTTTTTTTAAGATTGGATAAAGAAGCTTCTATGATGATGAGGATGATCCAGGAGAGGGGGGAAAATGATATAGAAGAAAAGAAAACTGCCACAACAATGTTTTTGAGTAAGGGATGGCAGACAGAAAATATGATGTAGTTCACAAATGGAGGGATTGGTTCCAAGTTTATTTAGTAATTGGTAGGAAATATATGGGTACAGGGCTTGGTGGGTTGGGAAGATGAGGTAGGGGAAGTCTCTGGCAGTTTTCTTCTGGTGCTTCAGTTTTCTCACGGAAGTAGCATGCAAGGTCATCAACTGAGGTTGAAGAAGAGGATGTACCAGAAGTCACAGGATAAAGGAGAAAGAAAGAATGGTCTAGAAGAGTGGGAGAATAAATTAAACTAGGGAAATATATAGTATGACTACTGGGCAGCATTAAAGGGTTCACTGTCACACATTTAAAGTCAAATTAGTCATCAAGGTTGAATGCTTTTTTTTCCTTAGACACCTTTAGTTACTAGGCTTCAGTTAAGAATAAGGAGAAAGAAAAGAGTAAGGCCAGTGAAGGGTGGTACGATAAATGGATCCTACAATTTATTGGTAGACAGAATGTTTTTAGGATTGCTGGAGGTAGAATTCTAGAGGGAGTAAAGTTGAAAAGACAAGAGGTGATAATCAGAGAATGAAATGTATGAAACTGAGATTGTGAGGTGGGCATATTAATAGCTTCAGTGGTGGCAAAAAACCCAACTGAACACATCTATGAGGAATATTTTAAAAATATACCATACGTAGCTCCCTAAAAGATTATGAAAGTTTACAAAGAGAAAAAACAATAAGTGATAAAGTAGAGGGGTAAAACATTAAAAATGCAGACCAATAATACCCACTATGGATTCTAACAGCCCAAAATATAACCTAGTTGTTAATGTCCTAAGAGAAGATGCAATCAACTGCCAGAGTATTCCACAGTTAGACCAGATGAACTGCTCTAGAGCAGGGACTCTTCCACATAGTGTTTGCTGCATAAGGAGATAAGGGAATCTGATGAATATAATGAGCAGTATTCTCAGCAGCAATGTTTACAAACCTATTACCCAACATTTTCAAATTAGAAAGGTTGATCACAGGAGCATTTTCACACAAGCAGTAAGTTACCCGTGCAGAGCATCCAAGTCAGACCAGACAAGACCACTGCAATGATACTTCTAAATCAGAAAGGGTGGAGCCAGAATGTACTGAGCCTCAAAAGGCAAAACAGTGTATTTTTCCAGATGTAAATCATACATAAAAAATAGTGAACCAAACCCTATCTCAATCTGATCATTTTTTAAATAGAAATAGAAAGGGGCTGGAGTTCAGGAAAGAAGAGTCTCATCCACAGTCTAGAATTCTATCTATGTACCATCCCCATTCAAAACTGTTTATAAAGTATCAGTGCATGCAGAAGAATTTGCATCTAATTAATTTATGATTAGGAATTAATACTGGAAAATATGCAATGACATTGAAAGAAGTTCCTTTTGAACTGCTTTAAACCTGAGGCTCTGCAAGCATGAACATCTAGGTTAAGAAAGACTGGCAAGAATTCAAGGAAACAACACTTACGTATTGCTGATGGTAGTAGGAAAATATTCTGAAAGTATCAAATTTAAAATATACTGACCCAAGTGAAGAAACTTACCCCATAAAAATAAAAGCACCAAAATATAAAGAAATATGTATAATGATATTTATTGCAACATTATTTGTAGTGACAAAACTGGAAACGAACCTACTATGGAGTATATTATGCAGTTATAAATCACTATCAGTTGACAATATTCTTCACTTATTGAGAGAGGGAAAAGCAAGTATTAGAGTAATATGTTCGCATGATTCTAATTTTTAAAAAGTACAGTTTTCATATACATGGATATTTATTTGTTCAACAAATGTTTACTAGCATGCCAGGCACCATTTTGTAGTTCACACAATCTAGTGGTAGAGAGAGACAAACAAGATAACTAAGTAAAATACAGTATTTAGAATGTTAGAAGATGAAAATAAAGAAGGGAAGAAGAGTAGGAAGAATGTAAAAGGGAGACTAAAATATGAGGCAAGTGAAGTGACATTCAAGGCAGAAGGCATAGCAAGAGCAAAAAGGATGGTCATTATGGATAGAGCAAAGTGACCAAGAGAAAGTAGTAAAATAAGATCAGACAGGTGTAAGAAGTGGTGTGAGTGGGCAGAACATGTAAGGTCTTAAAAGGCTTTAAAGGTTAGAAGTGAGGACTTTTAGTTAATTACCATACCAGGTTTTGAACTTCAGTTACCTTACAATGATGGCGTATGCTTTTCTTTTAGTTATCTTTGCATAGTTCACAGTTTAAACTGAACACATTATTGTAATAAAGAAAAAAGAAAAAAAATCATTGAAGTTGATTGAGAATAGACATGCACAATTGGACATTCCTAAAAGCTGCTTCTTGACTTTGTGATCCACAGGTATGCAGTAAATCTCTAAATGTATTTCATGTAACGTATAAACAACAAAGGTATGAAACAATTAAAGATTTTATTTAAAAACAGATATCTATGTCTCAGCTATAGAAAGGATGCCTTCTAAGATTTATAAAAATGCAAAAAGAAACAGTATTATGAAATAACTATTACTTAGCGATTCTAACATCTAAAAACGAGAGTGTAATGCAAAAACAGGATATTATAATATTATAAGGAGAAAGCACTAAAAGGTAGGTTGACTTCAATTAAGGGAGGAGAGGAAAGCAGGGAATTTAGAATAAAAAAAGTGGATTTAAACCTTAGCCTAGCTTCGGCAAGTTACTTAACTTCCCATAGATTCAGTTTCTCCATCTGTAATATGAGGGTAATAATATTTCTTACAGAGAAGACTCAAATAATACATAATCTGTCATACAACTTGGCCCTATTTCATTGCCTGGTATTTAGTAAACATTAAATAAATATTTGATGAAACTGAATATTAAAAATAGATAAAGTAACAGTTACAATAATTATAACAATATCTGTTCTCAATGTGTTCATATTCAATTAAAACTTCAAAGTGGCCAAAAAAGCTAATTTTCATTTGATCAGAATCTAAACTAGAAAGTTGTTAAAATGAAGAACTCTGATTTTAAATATATTTTTCAGAAAATAATAGTGTATTTTCACATTGACTTTAGAACAAAATGTTTCAAATAATTCATATTTTCTTTATGTGAGATGAAATATATAGCTTAACAAAGTCAGTAAGTCTAATTAAAAAGAATGGACCTGACTCAAATGAAAAATGTTATATATACAATTGAACTGTGAACAACACTGTGCAGGCCCACTTTATGCGGATTCTTTAAAATAAATAAGTACTACAGTACTACATAATCTGTGGTTGGTTGAAATCCATAGACTTGAAACTGCAGATACGAAGGGCCCAAGTGTAAAGTTACACATTGATTTTCAACTGCATGGGGGTGGGGGGCCCCAGCCCCCACTATCACTGCATATCCTTTATAAATCTAAAAAGTATATGTTAAACTTCATAGCATTTTTAACCTTTTTAAAAAAGATGAAATATGGCGGAATATATATTCCATAATATTCAATACCAACCAATTCTTTTCCTACTATTACATTCTAGAGTACAGTTATTGATAGGAACAGAGAGTAAAGAAGCAGCTATGGGACTGCCCAAACTGTACATTGTTTGGAGTGTTTTATTCCCCATGGGAATAAATGGGAATGATACTGTAGTGTGCCTGAAAGAGAAAAATACAAGAGAAATCATTCATTTAAAAAGGTACGCATTAAGGGGCAGGAAAGGAATAAAGACGCAGACGTAGAGAATGGACTTGAGGACACGGGGAGGGGGATAGGTAAGCTGGGACGAAGTGAGAGAGTGGCATGGACTTATGTATACTAACAAATGTAAGATAGCTAGTGGGAAGCAGCTGCATAGCACAGGGAGATCAGCTCCGTTGCTTTGTGACCACCTAGAGGGGTGGGATAGGGAGGGTGGGAGGGAGACACAAGAGGGAGGAGATATGGGGATATATGTATATGTATAGCTGATTCACTTTGTTATAAAGCAGAAACTAACACACTATTGTAAAGCAATTATACTCTAATAAAGATGTTAAAAAAATAATAGATATACAATAAATTTCATGCATTTAAATTGTACAATTTTATAAAAATAAAATAAAATAAAATAAAAAGGTACGCATTAAACATTCCATCAACTGGTCGTATTTCACTAGTTGGTCATGGCTTGGTAGTGTATGCCTTCGTAGTGTATTTGGTACTTCTGATAAATCCGTTGGCAACAAGTTACAAGGTCCAGGATCAATGAAGTACAGAGTTGGATGGGGATTAAGAGAACAGTTGAGATAACTGAGCATTAGAGGCTAGGTTCCCTGACTTGCAGATCAATGCAATTCCTACAATATTATTTTGTTAATTTGATTATAAAGAAAACTATTTTAACGATATAATGATGTTTAAAATACTCATAATTCTCCCCACTACTTGAGCCAAACTTGGAGAGAAAACCATGTACATAATTTAAAGCAAAACCAAAACAAAATAAAAAACCACAGATTACAAATTAGGAGGAAGAGAAGCTGAAAGGAAAAAAGTAGGTATTTTTCATATGTAAAGGTTACCATTACCTTTTCCAAGTCTAACTCCTCTAATAAAATGCTGGCATTTTTGTTTGCTTCAGCAGCCTGTCTATCTTTGGCTTGTACTATCGACTCATACAAAGGTGACACTTCTTCAGCATCTCCTAAAATGAAAAATTAAGATGTTTCCAGACTCAAAAAATTAACGTTTAGAGATTCCTGAAAACATGAAAATATTAATTAAGGTACTTGAATGAACATAAGCAATAAAGATCAGTAGTAGGGCAAAACAAGAGTGCAAATAAAAACATAATTTAAATGGTATATTTTTAAAAAATACATAAGCAAAGAGCTTCTATTGTTCTTCAAAATAATATCCATTTGACTGGTACTAAAATTATTTACTCCTGTAATTTGAATATGAGAAATCATACTGCAAATAGAGCTGCAATAATCTGTCAGCTGGTTAATGGGCTAAAGGAAAAGGTCAATGTCAACAAAAGAAAATGGGTTTAAACAATTTAAAATACTTATTTGGCAAGAACTGTTCTCAAATATTTAAGCTTTGTTGCTATAACTTCTTGTGCTAGAATCGTTCATAAAAAGCACGTATTTATAGACTTATCTCAGTGATTTCATTCTTAGAACATACACTTTTTGACAGGAAAGGGATATTTCCCTATGAAGACAAAAGCTTTATTTTTAATCTCTGCCCCCCTTCCATAAGGGGTATCCAGGAGTATTAATTGTCATAAATGAATCTAGAGGCAGGCAAGACAGTGGATTAGCTATGTTAAATAAAACTTACGGGAAAAAGCTGTTCACTATCATGTGATAACTGCTGAGAAAATGAAAGACATTTTTAGATTTTCAGAGGCATGTCTTAGGATTTTATTCAAATATTTTGATCTCAATTAGAATTCTAAAGGGATTTATTTTATTTTCCGTACTTTCCCTGCAAAAATCCTAGCAAATTCATTCTTAAACTGACAGTTACTCCAACTTTTATATTATGTTGAACATCTTAAGAGTTTTCTTGACCATAATTAAAAGTACTGTGTTAATTTTTGTTTAGGTCTAAAAAAAATCCACTGACTTGTTCCTCTCAGAAGAGATATCTGTCTGGATAGATTATAGCACTAATGAATAGCAACAAGAATTTGCTTTAGATTGTTTAGTATTTACATTAAAATTAAATTAGCTTAAGTACTATTTAAAAAGATAAAGTAATTCTAAAACAGAAAAAGTTTTATTACTTCATGAGGTAAGTAAATCATCTGAAGAGTTTCTTAAATATTATACTTCATTCCCAAATACTAGATAAATGAAAATTGCTATGTACCACACATTATTGCTCAAACTAAGACTTTTTTTACCTTAGTGTGGAATATACATATATATAAAAAGACAAATGGGATCCCAAGCTCATATAATGGGGATGAATTTAATCAGTATATTACCTTATCAGTGATCGTTGCTATGTATCTCATACATTCAGAATCTGATGGAAACTGATTGACTTCTTTGCCTAAGTAGCGCACCACCTTCACATGATCCTAAAAAATAGATATTAATGTCAGACTGAAAACAGACTCTATCAGGATTCAGTGAATCTAGTGTGTCTTAAGTAAGATTCCATTAACATTAGTGCCACAAAATAAAGACTTAAATTGGGTATTATTCGCACTTTAAATGAAAAAGAGACAGGCTTTGGTTCTAATAAGTTAGATAAATCTACATTGTTCATTTTCATCCTACCCTCCAAAAAAAAATACAGAATAACGTGACCTAAAATTCTAAACCATTCTGAATTTAAAAAAACAATAAAGTCAGTTTGAAGAAATGCAGGATATGTGTGAAAGAAAAGAAAAACCTCATCTTCTTTTTCTAGCTAATTCGTTAGAACTGAGCATCCAGTTTCAATTTGAAGCATCAAGAGAGCAGAAGTAACAATTTTGCTCTTTCTTTGAGATAAAACCTGAATGCATAGCACTATACTAGGTAGTGGAAAAGAAATAACATAACTTCCTTAAAGCTTGAGCGATGATTATATTGTTCACTGTAACACAGTTCACTAAGTTCAAAACCTTTAGACCAGCCTTCAAGAGGCTCTCTGCTTTCTCTAATCCACACTATTACTGACACAACACATATAAACAGATGAATAAACATCTGTTTATATTTAGTACATTTCCTCTATTGCATTTATTTCTTCCTTCTCATCCGCGTCCTTTTGAACTATCCCTATCTTTTAATGAATAGCTTAAATGCCACTTGCACCTTTCCCTGATATCTCACCAACACTTCTACAGTATTTAATCTATTTATATGGGACAACTCATACAGCTACCTGACTTTGTGTGTGGATCCCTGATTATTACATTTTGTACAAAATGCAACAGTTGGAATCTGTACAATGTAATATGCCAACGATTACAGTTGTACATGGTAGGTACTAAGAAAATAAATAATGGAATGAATACAAAGAGTATAAAAGATAAGTGCCTTTCTTAAGGAGCTAAGTCTATTTGGAAAGATGAGATATATGCATGTTAGATGTTAAGGTAATAACAATATATATTTGTCAAAATAAATGATAAAGATAATAATGAATTGTAGAATTTCTACAACCTTTAAGAGATTAGGTATCTCAATGTGAGCTCAAATGGAATGGGAAGAGTTTCTGTAGAAGGGGAGATTTACACTGTACCCAAAGAGTGAGTAATTTTGGAAGAATGAGGAAGGACATGGGCATTCCCAAGATGAGAACAAAGGTGCTATGAGAGACAGTGACAAAAGACCAAGCAAGGAGAAGACTCCACATTAGGGACTCAATGGGAGATGAGTTCTAAAAGCACTACATTGGGCTTTGAATAACAAACTAAGATTGGATTTCAAAGGATTACAGAGACTGGGGAGACATGAAAAGGTACTTGAAGAGGATACTAACATAGTGAAATGGTTTGGATGATAAACTTGATATGCTAGCTTGCTTGGAGAAGAGGTAGGTAGCCACTGAGAATAAGTTTGATTAGCGAGGAAAAAAAAATTCAGAGAGTCAGTGGGAAGGTAGTCTAGAACACCCAGGGAGGAGGTGGTATAAAGAACAAGAGTCAGAGAGAAGAATAAGAGAAAAAGGAAAAGATGATTTTTTACAATTTATGTATTAAAAATTTTCAATACAACAAAGTAATTTGGAATCTATAAGAGATTTTACCTACGTGAATGACAAAACTCAAAATTATACCTACAGAATGACAAAACTCAAAATTATAATCCCTGGAATAGTAGTCTGGCTTCCCCAATAACAAATCAAACCTGCATTTAAGAGATCAACCAGAACATTAAATCAAATTACTTATACACAGTTCTGTGCTATGCATTACAGAAAGTTTCAATTTCACAAGATTTATTTCTACTTCTGAAGGTTTCAAATACTGGCAGCTGAATTTTCATTTTTCCTTTTTTCCTAGAAATTAAAGTCAATAATTAAAAATGGAGCCAATTTAAGTTAAATTTTTCTCTGCTGTGCTAATACAAGAAAACACTCATTCATAAACAAGTAATTAATTACTCTTAGTTGGATTTATATTTTGTGAAAGATTAAGATTGCAACTAGATTTTGCAAATACTACTTAGAACAACTTTTTAAAAGTTTACTTAGCTTTGACATCCAATATGGATACTATTAATGGCTTTTCTGGCATGCCTGTACCTACCTTTCAATGTTGCCATCAGAGTGATTATTTGCTTATTATTTTACTGCTTTCATCACTACTGTTAGATCCTAAAATAAGAGTCTTTAGTGATAATTAAATTATGCACTTCCTAGCCTAAGTGAAAAATATCCAAGTGACTGAGGATGAAAGACTTCTACCTCTCTAAATGCTGCCATAAGAGGAGTTATCTTGCGGTTATCAGCTGCATCCACACCTGCACCTGCTGGCACCAGTAACCGAACCACGTCAAGGTGTCCACCATTTGCTGCCAGCCACAATGGAGTGTTCCCCTTCTTGTTACGTACATCAATGTGAGCACCCTTAAATGCATGACACAAATGTCACTTTTAAATGAAATGACACAGATAATAATAAAAATCAACTATGAATTTTGTGAAAATATTTTGTAAAGGAAAAAATTGTTTAAAATACATAGGACTAAAATATATTTCTCTCTCAGAATTACATTACAAAGAATTTCCAGTCATCAAATTAAAAGCCACTGAATCAAAACTAACGATACATCAATAATTGCTTTTCTTATTTTAAAAATAATGACTCCTTGTGCATAATTCTGAGCTTCAAATCCTGAGAAAATGTAAAATTTTCTTTAGTGAAAAATAATGGTACATCCTGTTAATATCATAATATATTAAACTATCCCAGAGCATAAACAGTATCCTATGAGGCAATTATATCTTTCAGATTATTTGTATTCATGTATTTATATTATGTGGCTTCATAAAAGAATGAATCTTAAAATAACATGAAGGTTTAGCACTCAGTGGGCATCATGGTAGATAAGACTCATGGTAAATAACTAGTTGATAGTAGCCACTACTCATTACTACTGTTAGGACACCATGCAAAAGTCTTTCAGACTGTTAAAGTAGGAAATCCAATTTAGCATACAAGCAACTTTGAAAGACTGGCAAGTAACTCCTAGGTGACTAAAACAAAAAATATCCTGGACTCCATCTTATATCTTGAACAGTTCCATAACTGTCTCTTAAAAGCCCTAATTACCATAAAGAACAAGAAAATCAACAATGAAGCCTTAGATTATTGCCAGACTTAACAAGACTTAAGGTGGTATCTTTGCAAAACTGTGTGGGAGATGTGAATATGGATGACAATAGCTGGATGTTCAAATAGCTTATTATAGTACTTGAAAAGTATATACACAGACAAAAAAGGAAGAAAAGAAGTATTTCAAGATTGCACTGAAATATATTAAACAATGCAGCATAGCTCTGGATGGGTGGAAAATAATAGAGGTAGGTTTAAAACATAAAAAAAATACACTGCAGTTTATAGAAGTAATCACATTTGATTTTTTAATAGTTCAAGTTGCACAGAGAATAGTAATCACTAGTAACACCATGTTCATATATGAAGGGTATGGTAGCATCATACCTGCCAATGAGAAGCTCACAGGATTTATAATGCCCTTTATCTGCTGCTATGGTTAAAGCTGTATCTCTCGAGGAGGGCACTGGAGGGGCATTAACATCAGCACCTTTATCCAAAAGAACTCGGCCCACCTCTGCATATCCACCAGAGGCAGCTTCCATCAGCGGTGTGAGGCCAGTCTAGGTTTAGTGAAAAACAAAAAACAACACGTAAGAGACCAGAAAGTACTAAAATGTTAAAGAACAACGATCTGGGGGAGCAATACGGTATAGCTATTACAAAATTCACGACTAAATTTCAGCACTGACACTGCTAACCTCTCTCAGTTACAGTGAGGTCTACTGAAAGCAGATGATTCTACCCAATGTCCATTTGTTGGTAAAACTTTTAAGACACGTGTACTTGGCATATAACTGGCACTTAATAAATGCTCCCTCTCTTCTCTTTCATAATACTACACAGTTTTCAGCTGATAAGCCCCATGTCATTATTACCTATAAAAATCTATTGCTGAGGTATTTTCAAGAGTTCATGCTTAACTGAGTCATACAGAATGATTTCTGTTTAAATATATATGTAGGAGATAAATGTTACTACAAAGTACTAGAAGTATAATTAGCATATTGCTAATGTACACCTTAAATGTCAAAGCAATAAATCCATGGGTAAATCTCAGACTTTTTCTTACCTTAGCTCTGTGTTCCACATTTGCTTTTCTATCAAGCAGAAGACTAACCACTTCAGTTCTTCCTTGGAAGCAGGCTAAGGTAAGGGCAGTGTTCCGATTGGTTTCTCTCTGAGCATTTATGTCAGAGCCCATGTCTAACAGGAGCTTAACGGCAGCTGTGTGCCCATTCATAGCTGCTAACATCAGAGGAGAAATACCCAATTTGCTACCAGTTCTGGGGGTGGAAGTATGGGGAGAACAAAGGGAAAAATATATTTTTTAAATGTCCCACAAAAACTAGATGATAGGGCTTCCTTGGTGGCGCAGTGGTTGAGAGTCTGCCTGCCGATGCGGGGGACACGGGTTCGGGCCCTGGTCTGGGAGGATCCCACATGCCGCGGAGCAACATGAGCCACAACTCAGGCCCGTTGGCCACAACTGCTGAGCCTGCGCGTCTGGAGCCTGTGCTCCGCAACAAGAGAGGCCGCGACAGTGAGAGGCCCGCGCACCGCGATGAAGAGTGGCCTCCACTTGCCGCAACTGGAGAGGGCCCTCGCACAGAAACGAAGACCCAACACAGCCAAAAATAAATAAATAAATAAATAAAAATTTAAAAAAAAAAACAAAAAAACTAGACGATAATATAGAATTCTATCTTAGGATTTAAGATTCTTTATTCTGCAGAATTATTTAAAAGAATCATTCTTCTCAGCCCTACTAAATCTTTGAGATATTACCAAGACTACACTACAAATCTTTTACTACCCAGAACTAGAATACTTTCTGTATCTCATTCAGCATTCCTAAATATGGCATTAAAAAAAGTGTTCTACAAATATCTTTAACATAGCACTGTTAAGGGACTTGGAGAGAGAGAATAAAACTTGCCTAGAATTAATCTCAGCTCCTGCATTTAGTAATATTTTGATAATGTTCACATAGCCACCAGAAGCAGCCAGGCTTAGAGGTGTGCAATCAGAAACATTCCTGTGCTCTTTATTTGCCCCTCGAGCTAACAATAGCTCTACCACCTGGAAAAAGAAAAGGAAGAAATGTGTTTTCTTCTGATGGTGAGACAAGTTGCAAGGTGTATATTTCTGATTTCTCTTTTTTTCTGCTTTATTGTATAACAAAAGAAGGGGAAAGTCATTCATCCTTTGCACAAAATCAGTCTCAAATGAAAGCAAAAGGTCTTAGAGGCCAATAAAGGGATAGTTTCTCAAGTAAAATCCATTTTGGAATCTGCTGAAATGGCACAGTGTTTTCATTGAAAGATCTTGACCTCATGTGTTCTTGTGCAATGCTGTTTTGGAAATTAGTATTTCTGTATTATTCTACCACACAGTGGTAAAATAGAATAAGATTTTTTCATTTATACATGAAAATGTCTTTAAAATATTTTTTAAACTTAAAAACTAAATGTTAATAACATTTTTGGAATAAAGCTAACACTTATCTTACCCCAACATTTTACCATAAAAACTTTTAAGCACACAGAAAAGTTGAAAAAAATTTACATACAATCATCACCTAGATTCTACCATTAACATTCTCCTCTACTTACTTTATCACATTTATTCGTCTGTCCATCATTTTTTGATGCATTTCATTTCTAAGTAAATTGTAGACACCCTTAAACACATCAGCATGTGTACCATGAACTAAACTCTTATTTGTTTTTAGGCTTTTTAGGGTTTTTTTAGGTGAAATTTGTAACTTTCAATAAATGCACAAAACTTAAGTGTATATTCACTGAGTATCGACAAATGCATAAACCTAATTTAAATCTGTTATTTACTCATGTTCTTTCTCAGCCAATCCTACCCAAAGATTAGTTTCATTTACCATAGATCTTCATATAAGTCAATCACACAGTGTTTGACAATCATCTGTGTGTATTGCGTAGCATTCCATTATGTGAATATGCTGCTTTATCTATTCTATTGATAAACATCTCTACTGTTTCTAGTTTTGGGCAATTCCGAATAAAGTTGCTATGAACAATTCTTGTGGAAATATATTTTCATTGCTCATGGGCTCCACCTAGTAGCAGAATTTCTGGGTGCATGTTTAGTTAAGAAATTGCCAAACCTGTTCCTAAAGCGGTTGTACTATTTACACGCTCATCAACAAGGAGTTCTGGTTGCTCCACATCCTCAGCAAAACTTGGTATTGTCAATCTTTATAATTTTAGCCATTCTAGTGGATGTGGTTGGTGGTATCTCACTGGGGTCTTAATTTGCATTCCCTGATAGCTGAGAATATTTAGCATTTATTTAAGTGCCATTCATAGATCTTTTGTCCATTATGCCATTTAATGCACAAAACAACTCTTTGACACAGGTACTAGCATCTTCATCTTCATTTTACAAATGAGGCATAAGGAAGTTAAGGACTGCTCAAGATCATAGCACTTATCCTTGCTCTTACTGTTAAAAATGTATCTAACTGGGAAATAAATAAATGTTAATGACCAGTGCTTTGCCTTACTACCAGCTAAAACTTTACTCGTTTGAATAAAGCTATGACCAATTTTATTTTTTTGTTGTTTTTTGGGTTTTTTTAAGTTCACATTCATAAGCATTCTCTTTTTTAAATTTCATTAAAAAAATTTTTTTTTGAAGTATAGTTGATTTACAAAGTTGTGTTAGTTTCAGGTGTACAGCAAAGTGATTCAATTATACATACATATACATACTTTTTTTTTTCAGATTCTTTTTCCTTAGAGGTTACTATAAAATATTGAGTCTAGTTCCCTGTGCTGTACAGTAGGTCCTTGTTGCTCATCTATTCCATACACAGCAGTGTGTATATGTTAATCCCAACCTCCTAATTTATCCCTCCCCAACTCCTTTCCCCTTTGGTAACCATAAGTTTGTTTTCTGTGTCTGTGGGTCTATTTCTGTTTCGTATATAAGTTCATTTGTATTTTTTTTTTTAAGATTCCATGTATAAGCGATATGATTCTTATCTTTCTCTGAAGCTATGACTAATCTTAGATGACTTTCTATCACATTTTTGCTTTTAGAGCCAGTAAGACTAACTGGCTTATGTAACAAGATCATAAAAACAAGCCCCCAAATTGGCATTAGGCTATTTTATTTTACAAACAGTCCCTTAAGCAATAAAGTAGAAAACCCTAATCACATTTCTTAAGTTTTCTTAATTCCTTTATGCAAAGATAACTGACCCTAGTTATCTCTCAGAGGGAATGGTCTATTCCCCAAAAGTAATAAACATTCAATATAAAAGAATTATTTTGTGATTTTATAGTAAAATGACTTTCTAATATTTTATTTTATTTTATTTTTTGTTTTTTATTTTAATGTCAAACATTTATATTAACATATTTCCATACAAATAACCCAATGAAAGTTTAGTATTAGTTGTTTTGTTTGTTTGGTTTTTTTTTTTTTATACTGCAGGTTCTTATTAGTCATCAATTTTATACACATCAGTGTATACATGTCAATCCCAATCGCCCAATTCAGCACACCACCATCCCCATCCCACCGCAGTTTTCCCCCTTTGGTATCCATATGTCTGTTCTCTACATCTGTGTCTCAACTTCTGCCCTGCAAACTGGCTCATCTGTACCATTTTTCTAGGTTCCACATACATGCGTTAATATACGATATTTGTTTTTCTCTTTCTGACTTACTTCACTCTGTATGACAGTCTCTAGATCCATCCACGTCTCAACAAATGACTCAATTTCGTTCCTTTTTATGGCTGAGTAATATTCCATTGTATATATGTACCACCACTTCTTTATCCATTCGTCTGTTGATGGGCATTTAGGTTGCTTCCATGACCTGCCTATTGTAAATAGAGCTGCAATGAACATTCGGGTGCATGTGTCTTTTTGAATTACGGTTTTCTCTGGGTATATGCCCAGTAGTGGGATTGCTCGGTCATATGGTAATTCTATTTTTAGTTTTTTAAGGAACCTCCATACTGTTCTCCATAGTGGCTGTATCAATTTCCATTCCCACCAACAGTGCAAGAGGGTTCCCTTTTCTCCACACCCTCTCCAGCATTTGCTGTTTGTAGATTTTCTGATGATGCCCATTCTAACTGGTGTGAGGTGATAGCTCATTGTAGTTTTGATTTGCATTTCTCTAATAATTAGTGATGCTGAGCATCTTTTCATGTGCTTCGTGGCCGTCTGTATGTCTTCTTTGGAGAAATGTCTATTTAGGTCTTCTGCCCATTTTTGGATTGGGATGTTTGTTTCTTTAATACTGAGATGAATGAGCTGTTTATATATTTTAGAGATTAATCCTTTGTCCGTTGATTCATTTGCAAATATTTTCTCCCATTCTGAGGGTTGTCTTTTCATCTTGTTTATGGTTTCCTTTGCTGTGCAAAAGCTTTGAAGTTTCATTAGGTCCCATTTGTTTATTTTTGTTTTTATTTCCATTACTCTAGGAGGTGGATCAAAAAAGATCTTGCTGTTATTTATGTCAAACAGTGTTCTCCCTATGTTTTCCTCTAAGAGTTTTATAGTGCCCAGTCTTACATTTAGGTCTCTAATCCATTTTGAGTTTATTTTTGTGTATGGTGTTAGGGAGTATTCTAATTTCATTCTTTTACATGTAGCTGTCCAGTTTTCCCAGCACCACTTATTGAAGAGACTGTCTTTTCTCCATTGTCTATCTTTGCCTTCTTTGTCAGAGATTAGTTGACCATAGGTGCGTGGGTTTATCTCTGGACTTTCTATCTTGTTCCATTGATCTATGTTTCTGTTTTTGTGCCAGTACCTATTGTCTTGATTACTGTAGCTTTGTAGTATAGTCTGAAGTCAGTGAGTCTGATGCCTCCAGCTCCGTTTTTTTCCCTCAAGACTGCTTTGGCTATTTGGGGTCTTTTGTGTCTCCATACAAATTTTAAGATGACTTGTTCTAGCTCTGTAAAAAATGCCATTGGTAATTTGATAGGGATTGCATTGAATCTGTAGATTGCTTTGGGTAGTATAGTCATTTTCACAATGTTGATTCTTCCAATCCAAGAACATGGTATATCTCTCCATCTGTTGGTATCATCTTTAATTTCTTTCATCAGTGTCTTATAGTTTTCTGCATATAGGTCTTTTGTCTCCCTAGGTAGGTTTATTCCTAGGTATTTTATTCTTTTTGTTGCAATGGTAAATGGGAGTGTTTCCATAATTTCTCTTTCAGATTTTTCATCGTTAGTGTATAGGAATGCAAGAGATTTCTGTGCATTAATTTTCTATCCTGCAACTTTACCATATTCATTAATTAGCTCTAGCAGTTTTCTGGTGGCAGTTTTAGGATTCTCTATGTATAGTATCATGTTATCTGCAAACACTGACAGTTTTACTTCTTCTTTTCCAATTTGTATTCCTTTTATTTCTTTTTCTTCTCTGATTGCTGTGGCTCGGACTTCCAGAACTATGTTGAATAATAGTGGTGAGAGTGGACATCCTTGTCTCATTCCTGATCTTAGAGGAAATGCTTTCAGTTTTTCACCGTTGAGAATGATGTTTGCTGTGGGTTTGTCATATATGGCCTTTATTATGTTGAGGTAGGTTCCCTCTATGCCCACTTCTTGGAGAGTTTTTATCATAAATGGGTGCTGAATTTTGTCAAAAGCTTTTTCTGCATCTATTGAGATGATCATATGGTTTTTATTCTTCAATTTGTTAATATGGTGTATCCTATTGATTGATTTGCGTATATTGAAGAATCCTTGCATCCCTGGGATAAATCCCACTTGATCGTGCTGTATGATCCTTTTAATGTGTTGTTGGATTCTGTTTGCCAGTATTTTGTTGAGGATTTTTGCATCTATATTCATCAGTGATATTGGTCTGTAATTTTCTTTTTTTGTAGTGTCTTTGTCTGGTTTTGGTATCAGGGTGATGGTGGCCTCACAGAATGAGTTTGGGAGTGTTCCTTCCTCTGCAATTTTTTGGAAGAGTTTGAGAAGGATAGGTGTTAGCTCTTCTCTAAATGTTTGATAGAATTCACCTGTGAAGCCATCTGGTCCTGGACTTTTGTTTGTTGGAAGATTTTTAATCACAGTTTCAATTTCATTACTTGTGATTGGTCTGTTCATATTTTCTGTTTCTTCCTGGTTCAGTCTTGGAAGGTTATACCTTTCTAAGAATTTGTCCATTTCTTCCAGGTTGTCCATTTTATTGGCATAAAGTTGCTTGTAGTAGTCTCTTAGGATGCTTTGTATTTCTGTGGTGTCTGTTGTAACTTCTCCTTTTTCATTTCTAATTTTATTGATTTGAGTCCTTTCCCTCTTTTTCTTGATGAGTCTGGCTAATGGTTTATCAATTTTGTTTACCTTCTCAAAGAACCAGCTTTTAGTTTTATTGATCTTTGCTATTGTTTTCTTTGTTTCTATTTCATTTATTTCTGCTCTGATCTTTATGATTTCTTTCCTTCTGCTAACTTTGGGTTTTGTTTGTTCTTCTTTCTCTAGTTTCTTTAGGTGTAAGGTTAGATTGTTTACTTGAGATGTTTCTTGTTTCTTGAGGTAGGCTTGTATAGCTATAAACTTCCCTCTTAGAACTGCTTTCGCTGCATCCCATAGGTTTTGGGTTGTCGTGTTTTCATTGTCATTTGTCTCTAGGTATTTTTTGATTTCCTCTTTGATTTCTTCAGTGATCTCTTGGTTATTTAGTAATGTATTGTTTAGTCTCCGTGTCTTTGTGTTTTTTACGTTTTTTTCCCTGTAATTGATTTCTAATCTCATAGCGTTGTGGTCACAAAAGATGCTTCATATGATTTCAATTTTCTTAAATTTACTGAGGCTTGATTTGTGACCCAAGATGTGATCTATCCTGGAGAATGTTCCGTGCGCACTTGAGAAGAACGTGTAATCTGCTGTTTTTGGATGGAATGTCCTATAAATATCAATTAAATCTATCTGGTCTGTTGTGTCATTTAAAGCTTCTGTTTCCTTATTTATTTTCATTTTGGATGATCTGTCCATTGGTGTAAGTGAGGTGTTAAAGTCCCCCACTATGATTGTGTTACTGTCAATTTCCTCTTTTATAGCTGTTAGCAGTTGCCTTATGTATTGAGGTGCTCCTATGTTGGGTGCATACATATTTATAATTGTAATATCTTCTTCTTGGATTGATCCCTTGATCATTACATAGTGTCCTTCCTTGCCTCTTGTAACATTCTGTATTTTAAAGTCTATTTTATCTGATATGAGTATAGCTACTCCAGCTTTCTTTTGATTTCCATTTGCATGGAATATCTTTTTCCATCCCCTCACTTTCAGTCTGTATGTGTCCCTAGGTCTAAAGTGGGTCTCTTGTAGACAGCATATATATGGGTCTTGTTTTTGTATCTATTCAGCAAGCCTGTGTCTTTTGGTTGGAGCATTTAATCCATTCACGTTTAAGGTAATTATCGCTATGTATGTTCCTATGACCATTTTCTTAATTGTTTTGGGTTTGTTTTTGTAGGTCCTTTTCTTTTCTTGTGTTTCCCACTTAGAGAAGTTCCTTTAGCATTTGTTGTAGAGCTGGTTTGGTGGTGCTGAATTCTCTTAGCTTTTGCTTGTTTGTAAAGCTTTTGATTTATTTCTCCATCAAATCTAAATGAGATCCTTGCAGGGTAGAGTAATCTTGGTTGTAGGTTCTTCCCTTTCATCACTTTAAGTATATCATGCCACTCCCTTCTGGCTTGTAGAGTTTCTGCTGAGAAATCAGCTGTTAACCTTATGGGAGTTCCCTTGTATGTTATTTGTTGTTTTTCCCTTGCTGCTTTCAATAATTTTTGTCTTTAATTTTTGCCACTTTGATTACTATGTGTCTCGGCATGTTTCTTCTTGGGTTTATCCTGTATGGGACTCTCTGTGCTTCCTGGACTTGGGTGGCTATTTCCTTTCCCACGTTAGGGAAGTTTTTTACTAAAATGTCTTCAAATATTTTCTCGGGTCCTTTCTCTCTTTCTTCTCCTTCTGGGACCCCTATAATGCGAATGTTGTTGCGTTTAATGTTGTCCCAGAGGTCTCTTAGGGTGTCTTCATTTCTTTTCATTCTTGTTTCTTTAGTCTGTTCCGCAGCAGTGAATTCCACCATTCTGTCTTCCAAGTCACTTATCCGTTCTTCTGCCTCAGTTATTCTGCTATTGATTCCTTCTAGTGTAGTTTTCATTTCAGTTATTGTATTGGTCATCTCTGTTTGTTTGTTCTTTATTTCTTCTAGGTCTTTGTTAATCATTTCTTGCATCTTCTCAATCTTTGCCTCCATTCTTATTCCGAGGTCCTGGATCATCTTCACTATCATTATTCTGAATTCTTTTTCTGGAAGGTTGCGTATCTCCACTTCATTTAGTTGTTTTTCTGGGCTTTTTTCTTGCTCCTTCATCTGGTATATAGCCCTCTGCCTTTTCATCTTGTCTATCTTTCTGTAAATGTGGTTTTTGGTCCACAGGCTGCAGGATTGTAGTTCTTGCTTCTGCTGTCTGCCCTCTGGTGGTTGAGCTCTAATATTTTATTAATTACTTCAAAATACTTTACTGTTCTAATGACACCAAATAAAAGCAAGAGTGTTATAGGCAAAATTATTACCCTAAAAGACTTCTATAATTATTATAACCTCATCTGTTACATTTTAGTAAGAATACATAAAGATTACAGTAGGCTTTACCATTGCTTTGAAAGGAAGAAAATCAACTGATTTCTTTTTGATTCAATATTGAAAAATGCTATGAGACAAGTATTATTTCAAACCACACAGTGATTGAAAATTTCAGTTAAGTCAAAATTTTACTTTCATTATATACCAAAACCAGAACATTTACATTTCTGACTGACAGAATCACCTCCACTGTGGAATACAGAAAATAATTAGAATGGTGAAATAAAAAAGAAAAAGATTTTTAAGCTGAGAGTGGGAAACTCACCTGGAATGACCTAAAGTGCTTCCTAAATATAAGATTCAACAACTCCCTAATTGAGAAGTTACCAATCCACAGAGACAGCACGACTGGTGAATAGAACTGGATTTAAAAAACTGATTTAAAATGAGGTTATCCAACTGATTATTAAATGCCAGCAGAATGAGGTTATCCAACTGATTATTAAATGTCCGAAGAAGACACAGAATGGAGCAAAGCTATGACCTCTTGGGCCTACACCTAAGCACACCAGCTGTTCTACCTAAAGAAACTAAAAGGTCATATAATATAACTGAGAACCTTTCCTCCGGAGTTGAGAAGGGCTGGGGAACAATTAAAAGACAAAAGTACTCAGGACAACTAAAAATTGAACACTCTTAATTCCCTACTAATCTTACATACAGAGCAACAGAGGCTGAGCTTAAGTACCTTTCACACTAAGTACTCTGGGACAGGAAAAGATGAGTGAATATAGGCCCCACTTATCAGGAGCTTGTTGGTTTGATTTGGGATGTCTTAATCATTCTCTTAGCCTGAATGCAATATAGAGGGATTCCTATGGCAGTTCGTACTTTTACATGAGTAGGATAATAAACAATGTATGATTTTTCTGGCAAGACAGCTTATGCTAACACTGATTCTTATCCTTTTGCTAAAAGATTATAGTTTCAGTTACTGTGATAAATCTTAATGTCTGTCCACTGTTACCACAAAATCATATAAATTGAAGTGCACATCTGTTAAACAGAGAGAGACAAAAAATTACACTTGGGGACAATAATACCTCCTATCTTCCCCCAGAACAAGCCAAAGATAGTGGTGTGTCCTTGGTTCTTTCTGACCGGGCTTCAATGTCTGCATCATTGTCCAGCAATATTTCCACAACACCAACATGACCAGCTGTAGCAGCCAAGATGAGCAGAGTAAAACCTGGAGTAAAATAAAGATCTTCTTAGCTAAGCAAAGGAACAGTGCTGTTTTCCATCAAAACAGGGCTACAAGTAGTATTTCGTCACAGAACACAAATAATTCAGAAGAAAAGTTAACAAAAGTAGGCCTTACCTTTCTTGTCTCTGTGCTCAATACTAGCTCCTCTCTCTAGCAATGTCTGTACCAGTTCCTCATGACCACCAGCACAGGCAAGCGTTAGTGCCGTGTCATGATTACTCTCAGTCTGTAAAAAATTGATTAGCTCATTAGACAATTAAAAATGTTAACATCAATTACATAATATGTACATATACCAAATACACACACACACACACACACACACACACACACACACACACACACACACACACACATACATATATACCATTCTACTATATCAAACATTGGATAGTAAGTTTCTTTTTTTTCCCACTAATGGTCAACTTGTGATTTTTTTAAAGACTACAAATAATATTTGAACTTTATGGGCAATTCTTAAAGCAAGCAAGAAGAAAAAAAAGTATGATTTTCAACATATGCTGTTTTCAACTACATGCTTTAAGAAATACTACTGTGGACTCACTTTCCCTTCTACCCATAAATGGAGTAGCATAGACAAGATTTATCTTCCTATCCCAAACGACAAAAAAAAGACAAACTATTTGAAATGATGTTAGTTAGACAGGCAACACATGACAGTGATCACTGAGGACAGAAATGATTAACTTATTGTATTGCCTGGAGAGTTTCCAGGCTAAAGTGCAGGAAGAGGGTACCCAAACAGAGCCTGGCATTCTCCCTGAGTTGAAAAGAGAGTTTGGAGAAGTGAAGGTGGCTAGAATTCATGGGGCAGACTACTGGAGAGGAAGGCACTACATACAGAGAGTACTCCAGAGATCTGCAGAGGGCTCCCCTTGAGTCTTCAGCTGAGTTCTGATCAACACACGTGCATAAGAAAAAATTACTGGAGGCCAGGGAAAGACTACCAGAAGGGACTGAACAACACCTAGAGCTTACACAGAACTGGGAATAGTTTGGTTCCCACAGCCAGAGCAGAAAGACCCTCAAAACACACAGAATATCAAGAAAAATCCTCAGCCATTAGGCCAAATTAGCTACTCTGGACCCATCTAACAAAGCTGAAAAACAAGGCTTGAAATGAAAAAATTACTTCCAAGTAACTTAACTGCATTCGAGGAACAAAGCCCCTAAAAATTTAAAGGAACAAAAAAATATAATATACAATGTATTTTGAAAGACAAACACAATTATAATTGAGACATGACACTGTTTATATACAGTTTACTTCTGACTTATGCCAGTGATAGTGACCAATGATAGATTTAACCAGTGGTCACACTCTATCATAGTTTAAATACTTATTTAGTGAACTAAGTCCTCATGCTTTTAGTACTCTAAGCTTGTGCTATACCAGAAAGGTAACTACTAGCTACATGTGGCTATTAGTACTTGAAATATGGCTAGTGTGACTGAGGAACTAAATTTTAAATTTTATTTACTTTTAATTAATTTAAATTTAAAATGTGATACTCGATTTGGTTATTGGAAACCTTTTCTGTATGTCTGGAGCAAACTGAGTAATGAAATCTACTTTTTAGCCATACATTTAATCAAATCTAAATGCAAAACAAATATTTCCAATGAAGTCCAAATTGAGATATATTTTAAACAGGGTGGCAAACCATCTGGATTTGCCCAGGATGGAAGGGATTACTGGGATGAGAGACTTTTGGTGCTAGAGTCAGGAAAGTCCTGGGAAAACCAGGATGATCTGACCACTCTAACCTGTAAGTGTAACATACACACTGAATTTTGAAGACTTTTAGTATGAAATAAAAATGAGAAATACCTTAGTAACTTTTTAGTTTTGATTACATGTTTAAACAATATTATGGATATATTAGGTTAAATAAAATATTCTTTAAATGAATTCCTATTTCTTTTTGCTTTTTATTAAAATAAATTTATTTATTTATTATGGCTGCGTTGGGTCTTCATCACTGTGTGCGGGATTTCTCTAGTTGCGGTGAGCAGGGGCTACTCTTCGATGCTGTGCGCGGGCTTCTCATTGCGGTGGCTTCTCTTGTTGCAGAGCACGGGCTCTAGGCACGCGGGCTTCAGCAGTTGTGGTGCATCGGCTCAGTAGTTGTGACTCGCGGGCTCTAGAGCACAGGCTCAGTTGTTGTGGCACACGGGCTTCGATGCTCCGCGGCATGTGGGATCTTCCCGGACCAGGGGTCGAACCTGTGTCTCCTGCATTGGCAGGCGGATTCTTAACCACTGAGCCACCAGGGAAGTCCCTCTTTTTGCTTTTTTTAATGTGGCTACCAGAAAACATAAAATTGTATGAGTCTTGTATTATTTTTTTATTGCATAGCTCTGTCTAAGCCATCTTCCCGCTTTTACATATTCACTTCTATTACAGCATTTATCACCAATCTTCCTTATGTTAATATTATTTACGTGTCTATCACCCTCAGGGGACTATAAATTCCTGGAAGGTAATGAACATGTCTTATTTATGTTTGCATTCTCTACCTATTAGTGATGTCTTGCCTAGGAAACAATAAATGATAGTTAAGTTGGATGAATGACAGTAGCTGTAAGGATCATAGAATAAAAGGCTATCACTAATAAAACAAAGGATTACATATATGAAATATATATTTACTGTGTTATATAATATTATAAGGAAGGAATTATTACGTCTGATTTCAGAGAAAAGGAGACAAAGGTCAGAGAAATAACCTTCCGATGGTCACACATGCTAACAACTGGTAAAGACTGGTGTCAAAAAAAAACCAAGAGGATCATGGATAACAAAATGCTGCTTACCCTCTTACATCAGAGAGCAGCCCTAAGGCACAGCTGACTGCGGTGAACAGAATGCTAAGTCCGTCTGTATTATGTGCGCTCCATGGTAGTGCATAGACAATCAGTAGAAGAGTCATCTTTATGATGAAGAGTCAACTTTATGATGAAGTTTATGAGGTTTCTAGAAGTCTTCTAGGGGTTAGAGAGTAATTTAGGAAACTGGTGCCAATCGTAATAGAGAATGAAGAGACAAACAAAACTTGGCAAAGGTAAGCATGAAAATTTTAGAGGATCAGTAAAATTTGGGTTTTTTCCACATTATAAAACATCAATTCAGGGGGCTTCCCTGGTGGCGCAGTGGTTGAGAATCTGCCTGCTAATGCAGGGGACACGGGTTCGAGCCCTGGTCTGGGAAGATCCCACATGCCACGCAGCAACTAGGCCCGTGAGCCACAACTACTGAGCCTGCGCGTCTGGAGCCTGTGCTCCGCAATAAGAGAGGCCGCGATAGTGAGAGGCCCGTGCACCGCGATGAAGAGTGGCCCCCACTCGCCGCAACTAGAAGCCCTCACACAGAAACGAAGACCCAACACAGTATAAATAAATAAATAAATAAGGTAACTTACCATTTAAAAAAAAAAAAATCAATTCAATTGGCATTTATTAAGCACCTTTTATATTCAAAGTACTCTGCTAGATACTCTAGGGCTGACAAAGATAAGTAAATATAGTCTCTGCTCACTAGGAGTTTACAGGTTACTGTACAGGGCAAATTTAGGTTGAAACAAAGAGAGAAATACGAACAATGTGAGAGTTGAAGGAAAAGATATTTAAAGCTGAAGAAGAGGGGGAGGTTAGTCAAATTCCCTGGGCAACTTGAAAGTAGGTAACTTCACTATATTTCTGCATTAAGGTGAAATTAAAGCAACTAATATTTTACAACAATCTTTTTAAGACAATAATGAAAGAATTTAAAGATTCTGAAGTGAGACTTTCACCGCCCCCTGCCCAAATACATACTACACATTCCCACAATGGTAAGAAATATCCTGATTTGCAATATATCAAGAAACAACTTAACTGAAGTAGGAGTTTGGGTTAAAACTCACTACTGATAAGATACAGGTAGTTTTGAATTAAAGAAAACAGGTGTTTTGAATATTTCTAATCAAGGAAATGAAATGTAGGTGATGACTTTCTAGAAGGCAAAGTAACACTAAAGTTATGTTATTATACTGGCTAGCAAGTCACATTCTTGGTCATATATCTAAGAGAAACCTGGAAAGGAAAAAGATGCCCAGAGCTTTGTTAAGAGCTTTCCAGGTTTATATTTTAAAGAAAATTTCCATTTAGCTCACAATATCATAAAATATATCATTCTGCATCATAACATGTTATGATGATTCAGGCTTATAAAAAATGATAAAATTATATTCAATGTAAAAATATTCTGTAAATTACCAGTATGACTATTCAATTTTACAAGATAAAAACAACAAGCAAGAATCATAAGACAAATGCAATATTAAAGGAAAAGGCAACTTTTAATGAGCTAGAATATAAGTGAAAAAAAAATCTGAACTATAAAAAAGGAAGTATATCTATTAATTTCATTTAAAGTAATTAAATAAATTACTTTGAAAACTATCAGGATTTAAAGGGCTGAATATTTTTAGACCTCCATAGTCCCAAATATCTCATTCTCTAACCATGTTAGGGGTCATATATAACATTAAAAAGGATGGCACTTTAGGGCATTCAATAAATGAGAAAAATCAGTAAGACAGTAAATAACCTATTTAAAACACTTCATATAAACAAGTAGAATGAATGCATTTTAAAGTAGAATGCTTTAATGGCAGAGTATTTCATATTACTATTATGAGTTAAATGAGTTTTTTCCTGGTCTCCTTAATTTCTCATTAAATCGTGGTGAAACTGTTTTCCACGTTGCAAAAACAGAAGAGAAATACCAATGATATTTATACCATTAAGGGTAAAACATAATTTTACATATTCTACAATTTCAGTCTTGATATGTAGGTTAAATTTAACATCTACCTTCTTTAAAAGATAATGGAGGGCTTCCCTGGTGGCGCAGTGGTTGAGAATCCGCCTGCCAATGCAGGGGACACGGGTTCGAGCCCTGGTCTGGGAAGATTCCCACATGCTGTGGAGCAGCTAGGCCCGTGAGCCACAACTACTGAGCCTGCGCGTCTGGAGCCTGTGCTCCGCAACAAGAGAGGCCGCGACAGTGAGAGGCCCGCGCACCGCGATGAAGAGTGGCCCCCGCTTGCCGCAACCAGAGAAAGCCCTCGCACAGAAACGAAGACCCAACACAGCCAAAAATAAATAGATAAATAAATTAATTAAAAAAAGAAAAGATGACTACTATCTTTAAAAAAAAAAAGATAATGGATACATGTTAATTATTAAAAACAGGAAAAAAAGGCAAAATTACATGAGGAGGTATTTATTTTTCTCATTTTTGAGATGTGCTAGAATAAGTTACTCCAAGTTCAAGGAAAGCCTTTAGAAATTTGAGAATAAAATGTCAAGCAGTTCAGAACTAGAACACAAGTTCAGTTCATGCCAGAACACAGGTTTTAGAACCTATGAACAGAACAACTAATTCTTTCTCACTTTTAGTGGCTAGTAGAGTTAATAAAAAGTTCACACTATAAAATACAGAAAATATTTAATTAATTCAGGGGATTCAACTCTAACCTTCAACCAGATTTATTGTTTCATATAAAACCACAGTTCTCAAAAATCTATATGTGATTCCTAATTTCCATATCTAGAGTACCCAGGTATAAGTTGTATTACACCACTCAAAATAAAAATAGAGATTAGAGCTATGTTATCAGAATGTATAGTAAAACAGTCCCAAATAATTACTTCAAACTATCATTTATTGATGTTTCCTAAAATAAATTTTGGTAACAGCACAGTGGGTAGTATTAATCTTAAAAGTTTTGATAGTATCCAGACAAACTTAATTCAATAAAACCATTACATGAGAGGGGGAGAGCCTGTGGCACACAAACCAAGGCTGATTTCTAGTTATAGAACATAAGATTTGAGGAATGTTATAAAGAATGCAAACTCTTATCGTCAGCATTCTTTAAGGGCCAGAAATTACACATATGATTCCAGCTAATCCTTGTTTAAAATATTAGTTCCCTACTACAATGATCAACTAAAGGATCATTTTTCAAGAATCATTAGCATTTTAAAAAAAAGACTTACACACTGAGGCATTAAAAAATCACACTTCTTTTGTTCTTCCTTAAGTTAAGATTTGCGGTAAATATGCCGTATGGCCAAGGCAATATGCTAAACAGATGTAAAGATTAAACACACATGACCCTTTGCTATCTAGGCAGACCCATTTTCTCGATTTTAGACCCAGAGTCTTTTTTTCGTTTGTTTGAAAGCTGGCTCCACTAAAAATTGGCTGTTAGGCAAGGCCTCTTTCCTTACCTGTAAAATGGTAATAGTAACAGTACCTACTTCATGGGATTGTTACAGAGATTAAGTTAAAGAAGTAAGTATCTGTAAAGAGTTAAGAATGTACATGTTAAGTTTTGTTAAATAAACAAATGAAAGATCCAATTATTAGAGGATTTTTAATCTTTCAAAATAGAGGAAGAATCTTAGTATGAACTTTTTCATCATATCACCTGTCTGTAATGGCACAGTATTGTCACACATAAACCAAAATATCCATTATGTAAAATCTCATGGAATTTGTATTGAGAATCTAGAAAAAACTTCAGGTGGATGAAGCATAAGAGAATCTTTGTATTTATCACTTTAAGTACCTTCTTGGTATCATAAAAACTAGTAAGTTAAAAAAACTAACACTGAAGGTTAAAGAAAAAATGGTGAACAATTATTTCCAAATAATTATTTTGTATTATGTGTTCCCAAACAGGAAATTTCTAATTTCTAACTATGCAATTATGGTAAACTCCATGAAAAGTATTGTAACTCATATTAGGCTAACCCAACTGAAAAGCCTCAATGTAAAGACCGGATAAAGAAGCAGATTTTTAAGGAGCCACAGTCAAATCTTTTTACATAAGTATGTCTACTACATTTAAAATGTACGTCATTTTTTCAAATTAACTTTTTAAAAGTATTTATATGTAACTTCTCAGAAATTAATTTATGGTTGGTTGAGTGGTATAGTCAGGTAAAATTTCATTATCATGATAATCTCAAATTCAATAAAATCATGATCATACCTGATGGAACCTTTTCTGTAGCTGATTGATTGATTGATTGAATTTTGGCTGCACCGTGCAGCACGCAGGATCATAGTTCCCCAACCAGGGATCGAACCTGCCCCACTGCAGTGAAAGTGCAGAGTCTTAACCACTGGACCACCAGGGAAGTCCCTGTGGCTGTTTTATTTTAAAGCATTAAAAAAAAAGAAAGAAAGAAAGAAACCCTTTATATTTTGGTCAAGTTTTACTTTTGCTTATGGATCAATTCTTGATCCCACAAAATTAGAAAATATACTTCTGGTTAAAACATTAACAGACTCAGAGCAAAACAGATTAGAGGAAAATAATGCAAATTCAATAAAAAGTTCAATCCAATTCTATAATGCTATCAATATGAAATGTAGACCATTGTGGTTCACCAAATGAATGTCTAATTTTTTTTATGAGACTAAAAATGAAGCTCTATAGCATGGTATTTGGAAGGGTGCCTTTGAAGTCAAACCAACCTAAGTTTGACTCCCAGCCCCACCATTTCTTAGTTAAATGAAGTGATTGTAAGCCAAATGCTTAATCTCTCTCTTAGCCTGGGTTTCTTCATCAGGAAAATGGGTGTTTAAGAGGAGCTACCTTATCTGTGTACTCTGAAGACTGAGTAAAGTTATTCCTTAAAAAAAGCCCCTAACTATTTTAGGTGCTCAAAAAAGTTAGCTCATATAAAATACGGGAAGCAAGGAAGAACAGAAATGAAATTCCTTTTTCATAGTATTACCAAGAAACATCTTAATGAAAAGGAGGCTTTATTTCAATAGCTTAATAGTACAGGTCCTTAAGGATGCAATAATACAAACACACGCACACACAAACACACACACACACACACACACACACACAGTCTCTCTCTCTCCCCCCATCCCCCCTCCCTAAAATTGATGCTTATAAAGAAGTGATCATTTATAGAACTGCAAGTTTTATAATGTACACCACCACCCTCACACTAGTCTCTCCATCAGGCATTAATCAAAACACAAAACTAAATAAACTGCAAACATTTCTCAGTCCTGAAGAAAGCCATATACCCTTACCTCATTCAGCAGTCTTCTAAGCTAGGCTGCTTGGCGTTTCTTCAGGACAAAACACAAGCTACCTTCTCTTTTCCAACCTCACTTTGCTCTGACATTTCATGGTAAACTAATTCTTTTAAAAAACGTTTTTTTAAACTTAACAGTGTTATAGAAACAGACACATAGACTTACTACATATTTCAGTCAGCAAGATCAGAATTTTCAAAGAGAATATAAATGCAACTGAGTATATATGCTATATAAATGGAATCCAATATGAATTTTAAAACACATCTTCTAATTTGAGTTTAGAAGAAAATACATAATCTTAAATAAGTTCTTTCTTTTTACATCCCTTTTGAAACTAAAGTTTAAGAAAACAAGATTACTTGATGACATCAGAAACCAGATCTTCACAATAATTATCACTAATAATCTGTATTTGGCATTTTATTTCTTTAAATGTGGATTCTAATTTATAACTGTGGCTCAGGTCTTTGCCCAGAGACAAAGCAGTCTAAGATGATTTAAATAACTGATTAATGTTTCTAATGATGATATCATTCCAGTTAAAAACTATCACTCCTGAGTTTGGAGCTTGCCTGTGCATCAGTATCAATGGCAGGGTAGATAGGAAGCATGGCTGAAGGAGAGATGATAGGACTTGGAGTTGGAGTCTGAGGTTGGGAAATGGAAGCAGCGATACTGTGGGTAGGAGTGTTTGACATTGCAGATGCTCCTCCACTGACTGCTGTTGAGCAAAATAACTGTACTTAATGAGGATGAAACGTTGTTAGGTAACAGCAAGAAACAGTTGTCAGAAAATATTTAAATATCTTTAAAAACAAAATATCTACAGGTAGACTGCCATAGCACTAATAACTCATTGTCCTGGTTATTTCTGACACTGGACAACAGACCAAAATTTAAACATATATTGAGAGTAACCCATTTGCTAAACAGTCAACCATATGAAAAACAAATTCCCCTCTTACGATATGTAATCACAAAAATTAATTCAAAATAACCCTGAAAACAAAAATATTTTTATGAATTAAAATTAAATATATATGCAAATGGTTACCCATTATATCTTCTTAATCAGAAAAGGAATAAAAGTTAAAATAGTCAAGTTCAGAAGGAGAAAATGTGTCTTTTACCTGCCAATTTCACACCTTATTTTCTAGAACTAATGAAAGTAATATCACTGTTTGGGGACATTCGTTATTGAATATTTAAAATACTTCCTATTCTTTTATTAACTGCAGACAGGGGGTGGCCCTCAGTATGACAGCATATATATATAAAAATTGGATCCTCACACAGAAACAGTTTTTCACATACAGAATTATTCTGAAGGGCATAAAATGCTCACCAACCAATCTAGCAATCACACTGACTTAGGAGGACAAAATTAAAACATTAGGGTAGAAATAAATGTATACATGCAATCAGCCTTCAAATATAGATTACTGTTAGTTCTTCTAAGTATAATTTTGCCATGATATTATTTTCACCAAAATAAGCAAATTAAGAAGGGGCTAATTAGGTCAATACTTGAGATGGGAGAATTCCAAAGGTGGTAGCAGTTGAGGGTACTTTATTCCCTCATCAACTCACTTCTGGAGTTGACATGTGAACATCAATCCTTTTTCCCCCTTATTCAAAATGCTATAGCACTAGAGTCTGGGCATTAATCTTTGAATGATCAACAGTAGTGTGGATGTATGTTACCAACGTAGTTATCAACTACATCAGACAGAAAACAATCACGATTCACAACTGGATCTGAAACCAGGCAAAAGAGGTTATGCTCCTACCAAGAACAAAACTGAAATAGACCTTATCGTAACAATTATAAACACAATTGTCAATTAAGAAATCTATTTTACATGAAATCCTTAGTTCACGCACAAACATACACTATACATTATAGCAACACTCATTCTATAATTATACATTTTTCAGTCCACTTAAAAGCCAAAGGAAGAACAAAGGAGGAAACAAAACAAAACAAAACAAAACACACTATTTGAATCCTTAGGGATCCAGATCAATAGAAAAGGGCATGTATATTTGAAAATTTTCAAAAATTTTGCTATGTATTAACCTTAAATACCTATATGATAGGAGGGAGTTAAGAAAAAGACAATAATTTGTTCTTTTCTTTTTTTGGACTTAAAAAAAATTTATTCCAATCAGAAATACCAAAAGAAACACGTTAACTCTGCTTAAGATCTTCTTCGGGAAGGATTTTTTTTAACCAAGTTTCCAATTTCAGTACTATCTTCATGTCAAGTTCAGGTGTCAATGTTCCACTGGCTTTGTAAAAGAAATCTGTCATTTTTCCTTCTTTAAGCTGGTGAACAATTTAAATCTTATCATCTTTTTCTTGAAAGTTAAAAGAATTCACCTGAAACACCATCTGGGACTGGTGTTTTCAGGGATGGTAGCTTTTTGATAACTTTCTCAATTTCTTCCATTGTTAGGTCTGTTACGTTCTCTCCTCTGGAGTCAACTTTGATAACTGGATTTCCGCTCTCCAGGCGTCCATTTCCCCGGTCTGTGGTAAGGGGGAGGGGAGGGTGGCGGACGGGGTCGACCAGGCCCCTTCCGTCCCGGACATTCAACGGAGCCAGGGGTCCCGGAATCCCAGACCCCGAGGGGGCAGGCGCCCTTCCGCGGTCCCAACGCTGCTCTCCCGGGCCGCAGGCAAAGCCCGGCCCCTCCCCGCCCCGCTCTCGATGCGCGCCGGGAGGCACCTTCCTTCCCGGGGCGCGCCCAAATGAACGCACTGCCTCCTCAGCCGGAAAGGCTCGTTCTGGCAGTCGGACGGCGCTCCCGGCCCAGCGAAGCCCGGCAGCGGGCGGCAGAGCTGGGAGGCAAGAGCTGGGCCCTGCGGCTGCAGGTCCCACCCGGGACGGCGCGCGCGGGAACGGCGGGGCGCACCGGGCGGGGGGGCGCACTGCGCGCGCGGAGGTGGGGGGGGGGTGGTGAGTCCTCAACGGCCGCGCCAGAGGGCCGTGCAGGCGGCCTCCTCAGACCCTCCTTCGTGCTTCCACTCACTCCACGCGGAGGCCGGGGGAGCCCCGTGCTTTCCTCTCGGCCGCTTCCTGGACTCAGCCATCGCCCCGGGCGCCCGGCTCCACGCCCGGTAGCGACCCGCCTGCAGGCTGGCGAGCTCGCGAGACAATCATTTTTTTTAAACTTTTATTTTTAAAGGCAGTAGTGAAAGCATAAGTGTTATACATTAGGAAGGGGACTTTTCAGCATGGTTTGGTCATAGACACATGTGATTCAATATTGTAGAGTGGTAAAAACTATGTCCTCCTATCTTTAACCATGGTCCAGACAATGAGTCTTTCTAGAGAAAAAGTTGCATCCCAATGAAATTTTCTCTGTTAAAATACCTACAATTTTTCAATCCAATGGGAGAAGACAAAAAAAAAAAAAAAAAAAAGAGGAAATAATCATGGAAAAATGAACACAGGTTAAAATGAACAGGTGAAAAATTAATAATGTTTCAGATTAAGGTTTTAGAAAACAAAAGATATCAAAGAGCAGTGCAAAGTGCCAAACCAAAAGTACAGATCAAAGGTACTAAAACTGTTTAAAGGAGACAATGCATGCAGAAAGAATATGAAAGGATTTTGACCAAAATAACTAATTGGTATAAGAAAAAAAGAGAAGAAGGAGTGTAGCACTGGTAGACAAACATAAAATTTCTATATGCTAGAATACAGGGTTTACTATAGGAAAAGTCAAAGCTACAAGTTAGATCACAGAAGGTACTAAATTTCAATCAAAAGTGATTTTCTGACACAAGGTCCCCTTATGCCACATTGTATCTTAACTAAGTTTGGTGAAAATTTACTAAGAAAAATGCATGTCAGTCTTTCCATGAGGGATACTAAGTGCAGAAGAAATATGTTTTCTTATTGATTTAAAACGTCTCCATAAAAGTTCTTTTTCTTTGGCCGCGCAGCACAACTTGTGGGATCTTAGATCTCTGACCAGGGATCCAACCCGTGCCCTCAGCAGTGAAAGCCCGGAGTCCTAACCACTGGACTGCCAGGGAATTCCCATCCATAAAAGTTTTCATATTGATTTTTAAAGCCCACTATTCTTGATATGTGAAAAACTTGATAACTTAAAAATCAGTAGATTCAAGTGACTATGAAATTCTATATATAGATTTTTAAAAAGACATTAGGATGAAAGAAAAGAATAGGAAAGGATGTCTATTATATTCTCTCCCACCCCTCAGTTTAAGATTAATGAAGAATAAACTAATTTCAAGGATACTGTTAGGATCTAAAGACCTAGGTACCATTGCTGCTTCATCTGCTACCTGTGAGACCTAAGCAAGTCTCTCAGCCATCTCTAGATGCTTATTCTGCGCAATTTTTTCATGAATTTTTCACATGACTTATTATACATATTTACTGTCTCTCTAAACTCCATGGAAATAGGCACTTTGTTTGGAGCACTGATATATATACAGCAACTAGAACTATGCTCATCACATTGTCAGGACGCAAATAACTCTTGAATAAATAAAAAGATGGTTTGGGGACCCTTCCCTTTCAGATTCTAAAAGGTTGCAGTGTATTTGGAGAAGGGAGAGGTAGTTACAAAAAATAAATTTAAAGGTATATTTTATATAGAAAAATCAAATATTAGGTAGCAGGTAGGGCAAAATGCTATCTTCATTGATTTATTAAACACACTTTTATTACAAACGGTCTTTGTACAAGAGATATTGCTGGGGGCTTCCCTGGTGGCGCAGTGGTTGGGAGTCTGCCTGCCTAATGCAGGGAACACGGGTTCGAGCCCTGGTCTGGGAGGATCCCGCGTGCCGCGGAGCAACTAGGCCCGTGAGCCACAACTACTGAGCCTGCGCGTCTGGAGCCTGTGCTCCGCGACGGGAGAGGCCGCGACGGTGAGAGGCCCGCGCGCCGCGATGAGGGGTGGCCCCTGATGAGGGGTGGCCCCTGCTCGCCGCAGCTGGGGAAGGCCCTCGCACAGAAACGAGGACCCAACACAGCCAAAAATAAATAAATAATTAAATAATTTTTTTTAAAAAAGAGATATTGCTGTTTACTACTATGAGATGTGTAAAATTAAGCCTACTACCTAGGAGCTTATTTCTTTAATGTGAGAGTAAAAGTATACAATAACAAGAATACAAGGTAGAAAGTGCATAAGATGAAGAGAGGGGAAAAAAAGAGCCATAGGAGTTCTGAAGAGGAAGCAGAAGAGGACTTCCTCCTTTAACACCAATTCCTCTTTTCCCACCTGGAAAAATTCTTGTGCTACATTACAGAACAAGTAGAGAGACTGATATAAGGGGATGCAGTCTTATAAAAATACAAAAATAAGTAACCCTTTATTCAAATGTCAACTAAGTTATGGGTATATACCTCTTTAACATATCCTCAGTTGAGGAAATTCAGATGAAAAACTAAAATGCATTTTCCCATTGAAACCTAACTCATTTTTATCATATTATTTCTATAGAAAAAAATTCATTTTGAATAATGGCCAAGTTCTGGAACATTAAAAATGGTCTGAATAAAAAAGTCACATAAATATTCTGAAACATTTTCCTTAAATGAAATGTATAAATAACTTTCCTGAAGAGGGGAGAGACAGAAGGAAAGGGATGTCCTTACTAAGTTTATTCATCCCTAAGGGAAATAATCTGTCAAAGTTATCAATATTCAAAGCATGACAATTTAAGTTATATCTAAGCTATTTTGGATGTGCTGTTTTGACTAGCTGGATATTTTATGAAATGGTATTTGTGCATCAAATTCTTGTCTAATACAAAGAACCATCAAAATGCAGGGGTCTTAGAAATCACCAGGTTCAACTCATTGCTACAGATGAGAAAACAGAATCACAGGATCCTTATATAGATAGCAAGTTTCTAAAGATCTAACACCAAGAGATCAGTTCTCCAATTAACAAGTTCAATATTCTTTCCACCAGAAAAAGAGGCTGTTGTTTGACTCTGCTCTAGAAAAGCTGACTTTAAATTCTATATTTAAGGGATAAAGCTGTCAACACCTGAACCCAATGTTTAATTACTAAAAGTGAGACAACTAAACATTATATGCCCCGATTTATGCAACATAAAATACACAGTACCTCCTATGAAGTACTCTTGCCTCCCTGAAATAACTTGCAGTTTATAAAAATTATTAAGGCAAATATCAGGAAAAAGTTAAATCAGGGCTCCTCAATCTTGGCACCACTGACATTTTGAGCCAGATAATTCTTTGTTGTTGGGAGCTGTCCTATATATACACTTCAGGACGTTTAGCAGCATCCCTGGCCTCTACCCACTACATGCCAGTAGCAACCCTATCACAGGTTGTGATACTAAAAATATCTCCAGACATTGCCAAATGTCCCCCTGGAGGAAAAAACAAACAAAAAAAAAAAACCCTGGGGGTGGGAAACTGGGAACCACTGAATTAAACAGAAGCATACAGACTAAACTAAAATCTAGACCATGTTTTAAAAGAGAGAGACAGTAAAAGGGAAGAACTGTTCTAAATTAAAGAAATTCCAGAGACATAACCATCAAAATAATATAGACCTTATTTGAAATGTTCAAGGAAAATGAAGAAATCTGAATATGAACTGTACATTAAATCGTATAAAGGAATTACTCTGGTTAGGTAAGAAAATGCCCTTATCTTTTAGAGATGCATATTGTAGTATACAGAAATATTGTCAGGAATTTAAAACAAAGTGGTGTGGCAAATTTTGATAATGGTGATCTGAAAAAGAGATTTATAGAGGCTTTATTTTATTAGTCTCTATACTTTTGTGCACATTAAATCCTTTTAGTTTTTAAAGATTAAAGGTGATGTTTTACTGCAGAGGTTGCTTTTGTTTAAAAAAATTATTTAACGGTAATACTATTCGATTAACAAAGTATTTTTTAACCGGTTTGCAGGGCAGAAATAGAGACACAGATATAGAGAACAAACGTATGGACACCAAGGGGGGAAAGTGGGGGTGGGGTGGTGGTGTGATGAACTGGGAGATTGGGATTGACATGTATACACTAATATATGTAAAACAGATAACTAATAAGAAGCTGCTGTATAAAAAAAATAATAAAATTCAAAACAAGTATTTTTTACTTTCTCCCCAAAATAAACTTAACACAAATGCTTAACAATAAAAAGCAAGGTCTTTTAACAATGGTCAGAGCTGAATGAAGTTGTTTATGCTATTAATGGTATTCCCAATCCTTGTATACTCAAAACACAAAGTCGCATGAAAATGTGGAAATGTAGCGTCATTTGGACCAACTGTGAAAATTAGCATAACATTTCAAACTAACTCCTCTTCAGAACAAATGTATTATCACTGCTACATAAGAGAAGAGCAGTCCATTTGGTAGTGTAATAAACTGGTATTCGCTCCAAAGAATAAGGATACAGTATATTCTGATTAACTAGACATCATATATACAAACTCCATTCAATTTAACGAATACATTCACTGTCAATTACATACTATGTGCAAAGCAGCAGGACAGCCACAGGAGAATGGTAATACAAAATGATTTTTTTTAATAATCAATGCCTTCCACAAATATAAATATAGAAAGGCAACTCTATGCACAAACAGCTAACTATATCAAACAAGATTGGAAAATAGTACAAAATAGATACTAATACAGTGATTGTACAGAGGAAGGAAAAGACAATTCTGCATGAAAATAGTCAAAAGAATAATGCTTAAGTAAGATGGGGGTCTTTCAGTATCTTGCTGAGAAGTTCAGAATTTATATGGGAGCTTACTGAAGGGTTTAAGCATTAAAATAAATACTCAGTGTTCTAGAAAGATAGAGGCCACGTGAAAGATGGTTTTGGATAGACAGGACAACAGAGACAAAGAAACCAATTAGGAATTATCAATCATTTGATCAATATATCAAATGAAAGATTATGCAAGGTGGGGATAGGAAAAAGGGTCAGTCTTCGAGGGTAAACATACTTTAAAAAACGAGAATGCTAGCAACTACAGAATTTGGATTTCTTGACCTTTAACACTCCCCCTCCTCCCATCTCATCACTATCCACCAATTTATTACTGCTTTTGTTGTTCTGGAAACCACCCTCCACTTATCATTGAATGTCAAGCTGGTAATCTGAATTTCAAGATGATAATAATATTAAAAGGCTGTATATAGAAAGGTAAATATTAAAAAAGAGATTAATTTGAATCTATGATAATTTTATAACACTGATTGAATAAATTCTTAATAGTTTACACTACGTCTCTCAAACAAGCCCAGAAAAATATGGTATGTGTTCTTCCTAGTTCTTTGAATACAAACACATATTTATTATTATAAGAAATAGTCATCATCATAGTCATCATAATTATTTTCTTCTGTACATCATAATTATTTTCTTCTGTACGTGGTCCTAAAATCTAATACAAATTTCTTTGCTCTGTATTTTTTATAGTCTTTTTTTGGGGGGGGGGCGTGGGGGGGGTATAGTTGTTTTACAATGTTGTATTAGTTTCTACTGCACAGCAAAGTGAAGTAGAGTTCCCTGTGTTATACAGCAGGTTCTCATTAGTTATCTATTTTATACATATTAGTGTATATATGTGAATCCCAGTCTCCCAATTCATCCCACTCTATATAGTCTTAAACAGGGTAAAATTCAGCTAAAATACTGCAACTCTTAATAAAGAGTAAATTATCCCAAAATTAATACATTTGGGGTATAATTTTTCTGTACTAGTGGAGTCCCTGAATACTGATTTATGGATACATTAAAAAAATATAAGAAAATCAAATAAAAGCCCACTTAAAGTCCTTGTAAAAAGAGTATCAATTAATAATCTGACATTATGGTATTGGTATCCTGAGATTAAAGCAAATAAAACTAAAGTGAACCTGACTAAAATAAATTTAGCTTTCAAAAATCTATTCACTGGGCTTCCCTGGTGGCGCAGTGGTTGAGAATCTGCCTGCCAACGCAGGGGACACGCGTTCGAGCCCTGGTCTGGGAAGATCCCACATGCCTCGGAGCAACTAGGCCCGTGAGCCACAATTACTGAGCCTGCGCGTCTGGAGCCTGTGCTCCGCAACGAAAGGCCGCGATAGTGACAGGTCCGCGAACCACGATGAAGAGTGGCCCCCGCTTGCCGCAACTAGAGAAAGCCCTCGCACAGAAACGGAGACCCAACACAGCCAAAACTAACTAAATAAATAAATAATAAAAATAAAAGGAATTCCTTTTAAAAAAAAAAAGTAAAATAAATATCCTTTAAAAAAAAAGTCTATTCATTAAGAAAACACTGATTTATACCTATATTCTTTCATTCATACTCATCTATCCATCTAATAAATTTTAGTTAAGATCTAGGAATGTGCTAAGCATCAGTGATATACTGGAAAACACAGCAGTGTTCTCACAGAGCTAATACAAGACATGACGTCTTTTCTTATGCTTCAAAGTACTTACCTGCCTGCAACAACTCAGTATTAAATTATCAATACAATATGAAATTTTTGACATTAATTATAAACTTTATAAAGGGAACAAATTATTAATGTTTAAAATAAGTAAAAATTGTATGGAATTCTCAAATCTAGAGTTTTTAAGTAGATTTTTTGCTAACAGAATTAGTTATAGATTACTTCAAGGGTTTCCTTAAGTTCAATATCAATAATACAATGCAATTTAATTATAAATTTAGCCTACTTCTGCTATTTATCATTATTCATCAATTATCATAAAAAGAGCCTCAAAATAAAACAATTTCCTGTAAGATGGCATTAAAATGCACATGCAGATATACACACACATACAGATTACACACCTACACACAGAGTCATGACCTGGTAAAATGTGAGAATTCCAAGGATATAGAGTCTAGAAAGATTCCAGGGGGGCGCTGTTAATAAGAGAATTAAAAATCAGATTGCTATTAGACTTTTCAAATACAAAATTAGATGCTAGAATACAATTTGCAATGAAAAGAAACGAAGCACAATTATTTCTAAAACGTCTAAACTGTAGAACAAGGTAATTTTTTAGAGATGTAAGCACTCTGAAAATTTAAAAACCACAGACATGTCTCAATTTAGAGAATGTATGCCTTAACAACAAAAATGAATCCAAGAAAAGGACAGCCTTGGAATCATAAGACTAAGGAGTTAGAAAAGAAATTAGTAGAATATAATCTTTCATTAACATTTCAGGTAGTTGTTAATAAATAATTCCTTAAAGTTAAAAAAGTAAAAGCATATTAAAACAAATATATTACTAAAATTTCAAATTATTTAAAAAATAGTAAAGTCAAGTTTGAATGAAATAATGTCAAAAGCCTACGTTAAGGGAAAGGGAGCAACTAGTTACAAACAGTGTTTAATTCAATCCAATGCCTGCTGAAGAACAGGAAGAAAACATATTTTTCAAACTGGGAGGGAAATAGAATTTTAAAAACTCCAATTCAGTTAAAGACAAGGGGGTGGGGTGTGGGATAATAAGAAAATACATCTTCGCCATAATCTTCAATGTTAGGAAAAAGAACAAAGACCAAAAGACCAAGTTAATATAAAAGTGAATGGGGGGCTTCCCTGGTGGCGCAGTGGTTGAGAATCTGCCTGCTAATGCAGGGAACACGGGTTCGAGCCCTGGTCTGGGAAGATCCCACATACCGCGGAGCAACTGGGCCCGTGAGCCACAACTACTGAGCCTGCGCGTCTGGAGCCTGTGCCCTGCAACGGGAGGGGCCGCGATAGTGAAAGGCCCGCGCACCGCGTTGAGGAGTGGCCCCCGCTTGCCACAACTAGAGAAAGCCCTCGCACAGAAACGAAGACCCAACTCAGCCATAAATAAATTAATTAAATAAATAAAGTAGCTATTAATTAAAAAAAAATGAATGGGAAAATTCCTCTTATTTTAAAACTGACATGTAGATTAGGATTTAAAAAAAAACTACACTTCAGAAATAGAATTAAGGAACTACACTTATATTTCATAGTAAAATAGACCTGATCATATCTTAAGCAAAGGAAAATCTCAACAGATTTTTTTTAATTAATACATTTTTTAAATTAATTACATTCTTGGTCCATTAAGCTAAAAGAAACTAAAAATTATCAATAAAAGAATAACACTGTACTTGAAAATTTAAAAAGAAAAGAAAAAAAGCCTCCTCATGAACTCTCAGAATATGGAGGAAAAGAAAATTAAAATTGTGAGCATATTATTTCCAATGGAATTTGGTCATAGCAATCCTTAAAGAAAAATTTAGAGCATAAATGTATTCAGAAGAGCACAAGAAAGGTTTAAAATACATAAAATCTTCAAAAAGAAAATACAAATCAACATATATCAATATAACTTATAGTGATAAATACAGAAATGAAGAAATTCAGAGAGATACAAAAGTAATTAATACAACCAAAAATTCCTTCTTGGGTAAGTCTAACAAGAAAGAAACAAGCCTTTGACAAGTCTGATTACAGAAAATCAGAGAAAGAAAAAAATATAAGGAGAAAACTGAGCACAACTATACATCAATAAATGTGAAAGTCTAAACAAAATGGATGGTTTTCTAAGAAAAGAAATCATCAAAATTACCTCAAGGAAAGGTAGAAATGGGATAGAATATATCCATAGAAGAAATCTTAAGGGTAGTCCTTTCAGAAGGAACAGAACATTACTATCTTATTTACGAAGTCCAGAAATCAGATGGTGAAACTCCCTAGCTCATAAGCATAAATAACCCTAGTAGCAAACCTAAACAGAAAAAAAAACCTAAATAAAACAAAAACTTAAATAAAACACCACTAGAAAATTCAGCAGTTGTGTAAAAAGTAGAGCACACACACATATAGGAAAGGGGATCAAGAAGACATTAAGAAATCCAATTAATGTGTGATCTTCCCCTACCTGGAATGTTTTTCCCAATGCTTTCATCATTCTTCAGGTCTTAGTTTATATTTTACCTTCTCAGATGATAATACCAAAGGAGGTACTCTCCTCATCTCTCTACCATACCATTCTCTTTATTTCCTCCACAGTACTACCACAGTCTAAAATTATCTTGTCCTTGGGTACTTGCTTATTATCTCTCTTCTCCATATAAAAAAGAGAGGAACCATTCAGACTTAGCACTATCACCAGTTTGTGGCAAAGTTCCTGGCACAATGCAATATCCGATATTGCAAGTATCCAAATACTCGCTGAATAAATACTAAAAATGAGAAGCACCATTACCAATATTACATCAATGTATTCATGTAATTCACTACATTAAAATGTTAGAGGTGAAAAGAATATGTATCATCTCAACAAAAACACATGATAAAACACAGTATCTATTACCATGGAAATACCTGGTAAGCCAAGAAGGACACTTTTGTTCTTGACAATGTATTCTATCAGATATCCAAGGCATATATCAAGTAGGAGTTTAAAAATTAGAAGCATTCCATGTAAATCAGAAAAGATGCCCAAATCAGAACTAGAAGGGAACAGATCTGGAAACCTAACCAATGCAACAAGACCAGAAAACAAAATAAAACAAACAAAAAAACAAAATAGAGAAGTAAATACTGAAAAAAGGAAACAACAAAATGCCATCATTTGCAGAAAACATAATAATCCTTCTAGAAATTTCGAGAGACTCAATTGAAAATTAAGTAAATGGTAAGATCAACATACAAAAATCAATAGATTTCCTATACAGTAGCAATAACCAATTGAAAAATAAAGTGCAAAATGGAAGAAAAGATGTAATTCACAATAACAACAAAAACTACAAAATAGCCCCGGCATCTGGTTCCCATTCCCCCCACCCACCCCTTCCCCCCGCGCCCCCCCTTCCTACTCCTTAAAAATTCAGAAGAGCCTCGACCGAGGAGGAAAGCCCGCCCAGCACAGGGCGGAACGGGCGCCCGGACTCCCGGCTGCAGCCCCCGCCCCGCAACCCAGATGGAAGCGTTCGCTGCGCCCCCGCCTCCTGCCAAGAATCCGGCTCAGTCTACACCTCGGTCTTCCGGGCTCCCCCAAACCAGAAATCCACTCACTCAGACAAGGCTTTGATCTTCCAACTTTGCCAGGGAGCAGAGAATCCTCACGACCCGTCGCCTCCGCGCCCCCCGCCTCCTGGAGCCGCAAACCCTACAAAACCGGATCAGAAACCGTCTCACGCTACCACTGCCTGTGCCAGGAATCCCAGACTCGGCTGACCTCAAGCCTCTTTTTCTCAAAAGCAAAAAGTCTTATCTAACCAGTAAACCAGCCGCTTTCCCCAGCAAGGGGAGGATCAAACTCGGGAGAGGGCAGGAGCGGGCCGGCGGGGCGGGGGACGCGACCCCGAACCGGGGGCGGGAACCCTGGGTTCCGGGTGGGCGCGCGTGGCCCCCGTGCGGGGCCTCAGGCCGCCGGTAGCGCCGCGTTCCCCGGGCGGAGGGGAGGTGGGGCGGCCCCGTTACCTGGAAGACCAAGGCGGCCCGAGGCCCGGCTCTCATCTCTGCCGAGCCCCCCCGGCCCCAATCCACCCCGACGCGTCCAGAGCCCCGGTGGGCGCTCGCAGCCCCCGAGCCCTGGTCGGAGGCGCCCGCAGGAGAAGCGCGGAAAGCGGCAGCCGGTCCAGCAATGGCGACGCGCGGAGGCTCGGCCTCTCCGCATGAGGGGTCGGGGCGGCCGGGGGCGCGGAGCCGGGCGGCAGGAGAGACGCGGAGGACGCGGGTGCCCCGGGCTCGGGCCGCTCGAGCGCGCAGACTGAGCCTCGGCCGGCGCTCAGGGCCCCTCTGCGCGGACCTGGGCTGGGACGGGAGGACTGGAGGGGAGGAGAGAGAGGCGGGAGGGGGCGGGGGGCGCCACCACCCTTTTATCCCACCTCCCAAAGGCACTCCGGCGCACACTTGCACCCAGACTCCCATCCAGCACCGCACCGGCGCGGCGCCCCCGGGGGAGGGGGATCTGCCGCCGCTCCGCCCACGCCGCGACCGCCACTCGCACAAGTCTCTCCGCCGGGCCGCCGCCAACCCGGCCGAGACCCCCGGAGCGCCGGGCGCCGCGCCCGCCGCCCGCTCTGCGCCCGCCCGGAGCGCGCCCCGAAATAGCCGGCCAGCCCACTTCAAAGGGCCGCCCGGCACATCAAAGCGCGCGGTCCGCCTGCCGCCTCGCACTCACCAGGGGTCCGCGCGCGCGCTTCGCGCCCAGACCTCGCGGGCGCCCCGGGCAGGGCCTCGGCCCCGGCCCCCGGATCTGCTCGCCGCCACGGCCCCGGGCCCCCCCCGGGCCGGTCCCGGCGTCGGGGAACATGGGGGAGTCGCACGGCCGGGGAGGGAGTACGGGGAACCCGGCGGCGAGGGAGGGGGCAGAGGCGCGCCCCGCCGCCCCTCTTTCTGCGGAAGATCCGAGTAGGCCTCGCCCCCGCTGCGGCCGCCCTCGGCCCCTCCGGCCCCCGCCCGGCCCGGCTTTCGACACGGGCCCCGCTTCCAGCAGCCACTCCGGGCACCCAACGTCCTCCGGGCGCTTCCAACAAAAACTGCGCCGTGGATTTCACTGTGCACCTCAAAGGCGCGAGCCGGCGCACTGTCCTGAAAAGGAGGTACGCGCCCGCCGCGCTCCGGGCCGCCCCCGGGGCCCCCGCCGCCCCTCTCCGGGGCCATCCGGCTAGCGGCCGCCCTCCCGGCCGCCTCTCGGCCGGGCCGGACCCCCTCCCGCGCCCTGCGCCCGCGACGCGGCTGGGCGCGACCTTGCCCCCGGCCCGGGGGGGCCCGGCTCGGAAGCGGCTCGGCCGGGGCCGCGCCTCCGCCCCCACCTTTTACAGCACAGCTTTCGCCGGGGAAGACGGGCGCCTCGGACGCCCGGAAGGGTTATTTTTATTTCCCGGCGCTCCGGTGGTTACCGAGTTGCCAAGACCTTATCAAAGCGCAGCTGGCTCCAGCCGACTCCCCCGGGCCGGGCCCGGGCCCGGGCCGCCAGTGATCCCGCCGCGCCAATCACTGCCGCGCTCGGCCGGCCCGCGCCTCCCGCCTTAAAGGGACAGCGCCCCGCGCCCGCCCCGGCCCGGCCCAGCCCGCCCCCGCCCCCGCCCCCCCCCGCCCCCCGCCAGGCCCCCGAGGCCACCCGGGCGCTCCCGGCAAAGAAAAAAAAAAACACTAAAAAATACTCAGGAGTAAACCTAACAAGAAAAATGTAAGACCTACATGAAAAAAAACGATAAAACTTTACTAAAGGACATAAAAGAACACCTGAAGAAATGGAGAGGCATACCATGCTCCTGGATGGGAAGATTCAATAGTGGAAAGATGTCAATTCTCCCCAAATTAATCTGTAAATTCAATGCACTTCCAATCCAAATCCCAAAGGGATTTTTAATGGAACTTGACATGTTGATTCTAAAGTTCATCTGGAAGAGAAAATACACAGAAATTGCCAAAATTTTTTGGAAAAAGACAATGGGGAGGGGTGCCCTACCAGATGTCAAACATGAAATGACAATCATCAAAACAATGGAGTATTAAATCCAGAACAAATATATTTTGGACTTTTAAAATATGATAGAGATTGTATATCAAGTCAGTGGGAAAAAAAGACATATTGTTCAATAAATTATTTGGGGAGAAGGGTTACAAAACTGAAAAAATTAGGTCCCAACCACAGAATATATATTCTAAAAATTCCAGATGAATTAAAATCTACTAGAAACATAAATAAAACTAAGAAGCAGTAGAAGAATATAAGAGACTAAATTACTATAAGAAGGCTTTTCTGGAAAGACACAAAACCTAGAAGCTAGGAAGGAAAAGACATAGATTTTGACAGTATAAAAATGAAAAATCCAAAGATTCCATAAAGTAAGACAATTGACAAGTTAGGAGAAAATGTTATAAAATATGATGAGTATATTATAAACAGAATTATAAAGAAATCCTAAAATTTCAGTAAGAAAAAGGCAAATCCCGAAATGGGCAAAATGATATGAGTAGGCAATTTATACAAGACATAACAAATGACCGATAAATATGCTCAACTTCACTGGGAATCAGGTAAATACAAATTAAAATGTGGTATTACTTTTTATCCATTGACAGATAATGCCTATTTTGGAGATTTGGCAGAATCTATAATTGACATTTTAAAATGCAGTTTTCCTTCTAAGAATTTAGTGTACAGAAATACTTGTACATGTAAGCAAAAAAATATGTACAAGGATGTGCATTAAAGTATCGATTATAACAAAAAAATCTAAGTAATCCATATGCCCATCAACAGAATAAGTTAAATAAATTATACTATGAAATAATAAATAACCATCTAAAGAATAAAGTAGGTCTACATATAAAAGCCTACACCACGACTATCTGAGGTACGTACGTATCCTGCTCATTCTGTCCCTTCACTTTTCATCTCTTTACACTTCATTATTTATCTTTATGAAACTTAACAATATAGTGACATTTTCCCCCCAACTTGTTTATTATCTTCTTCTTACTTGAATAAAATTCACTTAGGCAAGGACCATATTTTGTTCCTTGCTCTGTCCTTTGCAACTAGAACAGAGCCGTAAGCATAAAAATATTTCCTGAATAAATACATGAATACTGATGTAGAAAGATATCAACATTACATCAGGTGAAAAGTGCCTCAGTAAAGCAGGCGTGGTATGTGTCTGCTTAAGTTGATTTTAAAAACAAAATGTATGTGTACAAGAACATAAGCAAAAAATTTCAAGATATATAAACCCAAGCGATTAACAGTGTAATCAAAGAGTGAAATCAATGAGAGAATTTTACATTTTTACTTGTCTGTACCCTTCTATATTGCTTACCTTTAAAAACAACAACAACAACAAAGACCACGTAGTTTCCTATTGTGTAATCTTCGCAAATAATTTTTTAAAAAACCTTTAGATCTTCAAAGAAAAATATCAAGAAGAACTTACTTATTTCCATATTTCTAACAAAAATTCCAAAGGAACTACCATAATAATTTGTATTATTTTTAGGTATATAGGATTAACTTGCTGGTATATGTAATTCAGTCTGAAATGCACATGCAACCCAATAATTTTTAAATGAATGCAAAAAGTCTTGGCATCAAAATCAGTCATTGTAAGATTCAGTTAAAGCAACTGCTTGGTTTCCCAAGAGAAGAAAAATCAGGAGAATATTATATTCTTTCCCTTCATTCTTTTTCCTTCTGTATCCAATTAAATTTTTCTGAAAGTCAGGTTTATTGAAGTATAACTTCGAATATATTCACCCATTTTTAGTTGTAGAAATCTGTGAATTTTGACAACTATATAGTTACGTAATTGCCACCATAAACAAGATAGACAATATTTCTTATATTCAAAAATTTCTCTTGTTCCTTTATAGGCAATCTCTTACCACTACCCTCTGCCCCTAGCAATCATGTTTTCTGTTACTTTCATTTTCTCTTTCACAGAATGAAATGGAATCATCCAGAGTTTTGAGTGCAGCTTCTTTCACAAATGCACAATGCCTTTAAGATTCATCCACCCTACAGCATGCGTTAGCAGTTCATTCCTTTTTATTGCTGAATATTACCTGACTAGGATCTCTAGTAGTATGTTGAGTAGGAATGATAAGAATGGGCAACTCTGCCTTGTTCTCAACCTGAGGGGGAAAGCATTCATTCTCACCATTAAGTATGACATTCGTTCCAGGTTTTTCATAAATACCCTGTATGAGGTTAAAAAAATTCTCAGCAAACACAAGAATTCTCTGAAAATTTTGCTGAAAATTTTTTCAACAATGCATGTTGAATTTTGCCAAATTCTTTCTGTATATATAGTGAGATTATAAAATAATTTTTCTTGAGTATATAAATGTAGTGAATTACACTGATTGATTAGCAAATGTTAAATCAACTTTGCATTCCTAGAATATACACCATTTGTTCATGATGTATAATCTTGTTTATATATTGCTAGATTCTGTTTGCTAATATTTTGTTAGAATTTTACATCTAGGTTCATTGCATATTGGTCTATAATTTTCTTTTCTTATAATATCTTTGCTTGGGTTTTGGTATTAGGGTAATAATGCAGGTCTTATGAGTTGGGAAGTGACTCCTCATCATCTATTTTCTGGAAAAGTTTCTGCAGAATTTGAATTATGTCTTCCTTTCATATAATTCACAGATGAAGCCATTCAGATGTGGAGTTTTCTTTGCTGGAGGGTTTTTAATTAGAAATACTATTTCTCTGTTAGATATAATATTATTCTGGTTATTATTTATCTTGAGTGAAATTTGATATTTTGTGTTTTTCACAGAATTGTTCATTTCATCTAAGTTAAATTAGCTGGCAAAGTAATTCATAACACTCCCTTATTAACCTTTTAATGTATATGGCTGGGATAGCTTGTCTTTTCTCTCTCTTTCTCTCAATCACTTTTAATGATTCTTTCAAAGAACCTACTTCCAACTTTCAGTTTTATTTTCTTTGTTGTTTTTATTTTCAATTTCATTAATTTCTAGTTATGTTTATTTTTGTTAATTTATATTCTACTGTTAGGTTTATTATTGCTTGCATTCTGCTTGCTTTGGTTTAATTTGCTCTTCTTTTTCCAATTTCTTTTTTTTTAATTTATTTTTAATTAATTATTTATTTATTTCTGGTTGCATTGGGTCTTCATTGCTGCGTGCGGACTTTCTCTAGTTGCGTCGAGTGGGGGCTGTTCTTTGCTGTGGTGTGTGGGCTTCTCATTGTGATGGCTTCTCTTGTTTCGGAGCATGGGCTCCAAGTGCGTGGGTTTCAGTAGTTATGGCATGCGGGCTCAGTAGTTGTGGCTCGCAGGCTCTAGAGAACAGGCTCAGTAGTTGTGGTGCATGGGCTTAGTTGCTCCGCGGCATGTGGGATCTTCCCAGACCAGGGCTCGAACCCATGTCCCCTGCATTGGCAGGTGGATTCTTAACCACTGCGCCACCAGGGAAGTCCTTCCATTTCTTAATGTAGAGCTTGAGGTCACTGACTTTACTCTTTTTTAATATAAGCATTTAATGTTATAAATTTCCCTCTAAGCATTGCTTTAGCTGCATACCACAAATTCTGATATATTTCATTCAATTCAAAATAGTTTCTAATTTTCCATGTGGCTTCCTCTTTGACCTATGTATTATTTTTAAGGTATGTTATTTAATTTCTAGATATTCGGGGGTTTTCCAGAGATCTTTCCATTTTTTATTTTTAGTTTAATTCCATTAGTCAGAGAACACAGAATCTTTTCATCAGAGTCAAAATATTTTTGAAGTTTTATAGGAATTTTAAATAAAGTTAATGGAATGATAATTGACAGAAAGTCATACTGTACCAAAGCTGTATGCTTAAAAATGATAAAAATGATAAAATTTTACTACTCAATAAACATCAAATATGAGAAGGTTAAGAGTCAATTAAAAAGAAAGATTTCTAGTATCAATATTTCTTTTATATTTAACAACAACAAAAAAAATGAATGCTCCATTCTAAGAATCCTAAATTTCTGAAGGTGGAAAGGATCTTAAACATCACCTAATCAATGATAACCTATTCTCATGGTTATACATTGAACATTTACACCTTTTTCGAACTCTGAAGATTTACGTTTTAATATCTAGCCTCTATAATTCTATCATTTTGTTATTATCTATTAAATCTTATTTAACTACATTCTAGGGTCCTAACCTTTCCTCTTTCGTTCAGTCTATCCGTTCCCTTCTGGATCATTTCCTTCACGACCAATTCACAAATAAATGTGCCCACCATCTCAAGTACTTTATAATCACGCCCTTCTGAGCTTCTCTTCCTGGACTAACTCATTTAAATACTAATATGTCCCCTTCGTTTCATCTTGAATCTTTTTGCATGTTTAAGTTATGTTTAAGTTAGGTAAGTTAACAAGGTAACGTCATCCATAAACACGTTTTAACTGATAATTTAAAATATCAGTTTCCACTGATAATTTTCAAATATTTCTCTCTCCCAAATAGACTTCTCTGCTGAGCTTCAGTTCTATTTTATCTAAACTGTTTGATATCTCTTCCTGGATGTGCTATAGACACTTCAATGAAACATATCTTAAATTGATATCTTTCTGTACTCTTTTCCCCATCTCCAAGAAGAGAAAGCTCTTCTTCCTCCTGTATTTCTTCTCAGAGGAACGTACAGAGCCTTGCCTTTACTATCTTCACTGTCTCCCTGGCTCCACTGCTCAGAGATAATACTCTACAATGGACAGCAACAGAGGAGGGGATAGACTGTCATCCAAATAAATGATTGAACCCTATCTAAATTATATATGTTTTAGGTTTTATATATATATAAATAAATAATATATATATAAAACCTAAAACTTAATCAAGCACAAATAATTAAAAGTCAGATTTCTAAGTATTCCAATTCCTTTTAAAATGTAAATAAGATTTATGACTCTTTTGTTAAAAACTGGCCAATGACTCGCATTTCACTTAAAGCAATGCCAAAGTCTTTACAATGTCCCAAGGTAGGAAAAATTATTATATTTCAGTGACTCATGTAACCAAAGCTCTAAGAACACAATAGGTACTCAATGAAATAATTGCTGAATGAATAATTTCCAATATTTGGGTAAGATCTAAAAAAAAGAATATTCTTGGCATATCAAACAATGGTGAGCAGCAGCAACCTTAGGACACTAGATACTTGCTCACTTAAATTCCTAAGTATTTATGAACCATATTTGATAAATTTCAGTAATAACTGGAACAGGTCACTGCTACCTATTATAAAAAATACTTTTCTTTATCTATTAATTTTACTTTATTTGAGTCGAGGTAGTATTTAAAAGGACGTACATTTTTTATGCCATGTAATAAGAATAAAGACACTACTTCTGCTCGCTTGTGACTTTCACTCAATTTTTAAATCCTGAAACTAGAAAAAATGGTAACCCTTTTCGTAGGTGAGGCTTTAAAACATTTGTATTATCAATCTCAATGAACTTACAAAAAGATGCCTTTTAATTTTAAAATTAATTGTATTTTGCATAGAAATGAGTCCTAAAAATCTGAATTTATATATAGAAGCCAAATAGACTCTACAACCAAATAAAGGGTAAAGCGATGCTTACCCTCCTCCACCCACACCAAAAAATGCTTCAGAAAACAGGCAATCACCTTGTCATGCTTCCTTGTTTGAGGAACACACATTAGTCCAAAACAGTGCAAGACTAAGATATAAATATATACAAAATTCACATGATAATTTTTTAAGGCAAAGAAATATAACAAGGTTAAAAATTTATTCCCAGTCTTCAATTCTAAAAGCCGGATGGATGTTATTATAAAGAAACCTTTCAAAGAGCACATTTTAAACTACTTAGTAAATGATTTCACTGTAGCAATCAAGAATAGATAGCTATATAGAGGAAAAATGAAAACCCCAACTGTCTTAAGCTATAAGAAGAGGTGTTTGTGGCTTTAGATACAATCATTATAGACAGCGGTGAAAGTACTTTATCTCACTAATCTTAAACTGAAAGAAAGAGGTATTTTGGCAAGCTGTGCTAATGACCCAAAACATTGTGTTAAAGACATGTATGTCAAGGTATACGTGAAGAATAATGAATAAAATTAATTCATAAAATGTTAGCATGGACAAGAATCAGTATTTTTCAAAATTACTTCATAAAGTAAGTAGACATTTAAGTAGATCCTCTATATCCTGAAGGTTATACTTAAGTAGCTATTATCAAGTAACTAGATTCCTTGCTTAGCACCGACCTCAAGAACCATTTCAAAGGACTAAAATACAGTAAGAGCTCTCCCTAACTAAGTTGGTGAGTATTTTTTGGCATGACCTGATAAAAGGTTCACAAAATTAGTCAAATGGCCCCTGGAAATTATACTGCTCTTTGCAAGCTGTCATTAAGTAACTCTTACTCTGGAATAATTTTACTAGACATACATAAAATCACAATCATGAAAATACATGCCTGGGAAAAAAACCTCAAACTTTGTCCTATCTTGGTTTCCCCAGTGAAATCTTACTTTTTAAATTCACTGATTTTGTTGTCTGCCGGCAGACAAGAAGTAGCAGGCATGCAGTCTGCATCACATAGTGTTTCCACAAAAGTTTTGTTTCCCTCCTAGGAATAGGACTATTTTGCAGTGAGTTGACGCAAATATGAAATTTAAATATCTTAAATTACAAAGATTAAAAATTAATTATCATTTACATTATTAAAAGAATCTTCATGGCCAATTCAACTCAGTAGATTTTCTTAGCTAATTAATTTGGATGTGAGTCTTAATAATGAGATCAGTAACTCCTGGTTGGTAGGATCTATGTCTTTACTAATCTATTTCTACCATAGCACTTCACACATCAAATGTCACAGACATAGCATATTTTATTTACTACATTTAAAATGTTTGAAAGAAACTAATACATTCAATTTTCAGAAAGAGCTTTGTAAGCATTCTCTAACTAAAATGTTCTATTTGTCTGCTGGTTATCAAGAACTCAGGATGCATTCTGAATAGCACCCTTTTAGCCTCCAACTCCCCACCAATCACTCTAAACTGAGCAGCTCTGAAATAGTTGTTAGCTCTTGTGTTGCTACTATATCCTACCCACAGTAAGAAGGGTTCTTGTGGTAGAAGGTGGAAAAGCAGTTATTATGCCAATACCACTGAAGTCTTATATTCCTATAGTCATATAGTAAATACCGTTTACATTATGGAAATCAAGGTTTATGCAATGTTTACGGCATAGACAATTGTGCTATAACACAATAAATGCATCCTGACGAACCTCACATTCTGCAAAATAGCACATTAAAAATAATAGGACTTAGGGAAAAAATAGGACTGGGGACATTCCACTCAAAACTTAAGCAACTCTAATCAGAACACCACAAATAAAGAAATATGTCTTAACTTTTAAAAGAAAAGAGAACACTGTTACAGCACTTTCAAGAAAGAACCTTTAGGCAAACTAAGCCAAGACAAAGAAATTCAGGTGAATGAAAATCACATTAAATATATTATTTACTCTTTGACCTGGGGTATTCAAGTGTGTTAGTATACTTTACATTCAGCTCCTATTATCCCGTGGTACACAACCTAAAAATATTGGGAAAAACCATGTATGAACCAACGTACCCTCAGACTTCTACTACTGCCATCATTCACCTTAGATAGCCATATGTATAATCTAAATCAACACATTTTTGAAATTACCCCAGGAAAACAAATATAGACTAGAATTGTCCCAAGCAAACTGAAACATGGTCACTGCATCTACTTAATAATTGTACATGATATATAATATAGGAATATAGGCAACCACTAATCTCCTTTCTGTCTCTACAGATTTGCTATTATGGGCATTTCATATAAATGGGACCATACAATATGTGATCTTTTGAGAGTGGCTGCTTTTCTTTACAGAATGCTTTCATGGTTCATCCATGTTGTAACATGGATCAATATTTCATTCCTTTTTATAGCTGAATGCTATTCTATCGTACGGATATTCCACATTTTGTTTATTCATTTGTCAGATTGACATTTGAATTTTTTCCACCTTTTGTTTTTAGAAATATGCTTCTATGAACATTCACGTACAAGCTTTTGTGCAGACATAAGTTTCTATTTCTCTTAGGTATATATTTAGTAGTGGAACTGCTGGGTCATAGGGTAACTCTATGTTTAATACTTGCAGGAACTGTCAAGCTGTTTTGTAAAATGGTCGCACATTTTGTAAAATGGCTCAGACTGTACTTTCTATCCAAAGGTCTCCAAAGCCACTTTAGATGCAAAATGTTTAAAGTTGACCTTTGCTGCTGCCCAAATCGTAGCCACTGTGGGCAGTCTGCCAGATGGCATCTTAGGTTTCTCAGGAAGAAATTAGAATACACAAAGGGGGAACTAAGTGTACAATTACATAACGTAGATTTCATATTTAATTTTTGGGAAAAGCAATAATTAGGTGGCTTTTGGTTTTAACTGGAAATAGCCACTCATTGGGAAATAATTACTCGCTAATGGCCTTAGTGAGTCACTCTGGAGCTTCTCCTAGAACTAGAAAACCTAAGCTCTGCTCCCAGCAGAACCTGGAGCCGGTGCCCAGTGCTGGCGAGGCAGCACAGAACAGGGGCGTCGTCGCTGGAGGGAGCGGAAGACGGTGCAGCCCCTCTGGAAAGGAGTTGGCCAGCTCCCTAGAAAGCGAAACGCCATTGCCCACTTTTCCCCAGTGTCACCTCTTGTGCAAGTCCAGTCAGCGTCCCAGCAGGATCCTGACGTTGACACGACTGCCCCTGTCATCCGTTGCCCTGGGAAGGCCCCCGGCGGCTTTCGGTCTGCGGCTCTTCCCAGTCAGGCGAGCGTTTGTGTACAGCTTCTGTGTGGACTTCAGCCTCCATTTCCCCGGGGTAAGTGCCCATGACTGCGGTTGCCGAGTCCTGCGACGGCTGCTTTTTGAGGAAGTTTCGCGGTAGGGGAGCGCCTGGCCTGAGCCCCGTGTGCCAGCCTCTGCCCATCTCTCTGCCGCCTCAACCCCAGGAGGGAAGGTCCACGTGGACCAGCGCTCCCCCTGCACCTGCTGTGCCCTCGGTCCTCAGGGTCACAGGGCTTCCCCAGAGCACGGGCAGCGTGGGCCCCTCCCTGCGTCGCGCCCCACCCCCGCCTCATCCGGGTCCCCCGCCCCCCGTGGCTTTGGTGGGAGGGTCTCAAGGAAGGACCCCCGCCTCCGAGCCTACTCCACCCTCAGCCCCCTTTCCCACAGAGCTTCCGTCCCGACGCCAGGCCCGTGGGGCTCCCGCAGCAGCAGCGCTGGGACTGCCGGGTTTCTGCAGCTCTTCAGTTCGGACTCCATCTACCCGGAGTCAGAGCCCGCAGGTCAGGGCTTGGCCCACGCCAGCCACAGGTCCACGTCGTCCTCTGCGCTTGTGGCCGACAGGCTGTGTCAGGAGTTCCCACGCCCCCAGCCCGAGTTCCGTTCGTTGGCTAGCGCGGGCCCCCAGAACACAGGCCCCCAGTCCACGGACTAGAGCACCGGGCTATTTGAAAGGAATAGCCAGGTGGAAGGAGGAGGTGGGGAGGCGTGGGGCGGGGCGCGGGGCGCGGGGCTTCCAGTCCGCCTGCAAGCACCCACCCCGCAGCTCTCTGAACCCCGTGTTTACCGAGATTTTGTTCCATGAGCACGATTACAGCGGGGGCCATGGGCAACGGATTCACGTTGCAACCCCTGGCCCTCTCCCCTCGCAGGAGGTGGGCAGGCAGGGGGGCCGTAAGATGCAACCCGGCCTGTGGCTTTAGGTTTAGGAGCTGTGTGCCAGGACTGGGGGCCAAGACCCGACCTCTTTCTCCCGTAATTCACAGCGCGGCTCCTGCTGGGCACGGAGGCTGGGGGACGACGGGAGGCTGAAGAGCATGGCGTCCGCCTTCACCCCCTCCCTCCTCTCTTGGCTGAGCCCTGCGGCCGTGCGGGTTCCCAGTGGGGCCCCCCCCGGGGGGCCTGTCCCTTCAGGTCCTCCCAGCTGCCTGACACCCCTCTGCCCCTAGCGTGGACCCACAGAGCCCCCAGCTCTTCCCACTCCTGGTCCAGCAGGATGGGGTCCCTGCGGCACCCTGGACAGGCGGGCGATGGGCAGCCCAGCCCCTCCCGGGAGGCAGCCCCGTGGGGTGGGGAGGGGGGCGGGCACTGCGAGCCACCCATGGTCGAGCGCGTCACCTCGGTGCGTGGCGTGGGGCGCCGTGGCTACACGCATCTTGATGGCCGGGATCAGACCCAGCTCTGCCACCAACTGGCTGTGTCCCCGGAGGCCGGTCACTGGACCCCATTGTCCCTGTTCACCATCTGCAACGTGCGTGACCCGAGGACCCCCTCACAGGTGGTCGTGAGGGCTGACCGAGTCGGTTTGTGTGGAGGACAGAGAACAGTGAGGCCAGCAGGTGCGGAAAGAGCTTGTCACTCATGGTGCTGGGCAGGGGCACGCCTTGTCACCTAGGGCCTCCTAGGAGCACGAGGGTTCGGCAGGAATGAGGGGAGGGGTGGCTGGGGACTGGAGCCTGAGGTGTGGGTCCCCGGGAAGGAGCAGGCTCAGGATTGGCTAGAATGAGCCCGGGGCTCCGGGCCTCTCCGGGGTGATGAGGGCAGGGGGACGGTGGCCCCGAGTGTGGGAGCCCCGTACAGAAGGGGCTGGGGTGCAGCCCTGCGCTGGCTGGTTTGCGTCAGAAAGTGACAGACACGGTGAACGCGGGTACCAGGCCCGACCCAGGGCTCAGCGACAGTTCTTATTCCTCAACACAAACGCTGTCCCGCTTCGGCCGGTGCTGTGCCTTGCGGTGGAGGAAAGCGGGACTCAGAGGACTGTGGGACTCCGGCATCCAGGGTGGGGCCCGGGCACGTGGGCCCCGGAGTCCACCGGAGCGGCGGGCACATGGAGCTTCGAGGCTGGGGGAGGTGAGGGTGTGGACAGTGGGGCTGCACAGACCGCCTTGACACTTGAGAACCACTGGCCCGAGGGACCACGGGGACGCCCGTGGAGGGGGGCGCCCAGGAGAGGCGGCCTGCTGGCGCGGGGCGGGGTCCTGAGTGCCGCCCCACCCTCCCAGGGCGCCCTGTGCTCCTGCCCAGTCGTGGCCGGTGGGGCCGTGAGGCTGCAGGGAGGCCAGTGCCCGGCACGGCGCCTGCTGCCCGCAGAGGCCCGGTGTCCCTCAGGCTGCTTCTGAGCCAGGCGTGCCCGACGAGCCCCTGCGCCTGGCAGAGCCAGCGGGCACGCTCCCCCAGCGCCCCTCCTGTCCTCGGACAGGCACGTCTGCTCAGCCCGGGAGCGGGGCCGGGCGCGCTGAGTCCTGGGCTGGGCAGGGGGCGCAGCCTGGGCAGGTCCTCGAGGCACCCCGCCTGCTGCTGGCCCGGCAGGGGCCCCGGGGAACCGGCACCTTCCTCCGCGCCCCACGTCGCTCCCTCCCCCAGGCTGGTCCGTTTCTACCTGTTTCTGCGAACCGGATAGACCCTGAAGGGACAGAAACTTAGCTCCGTTGAAACGGCTGAAGCTTAGGCTATCACCTTGGGGTAACTCCTGAGGAGGGTCCTAACAGTTAGGACCCGAGGCCCTTTCTTTCCCATCTCCCTCCTCTCGTCCGCCTCATCCGCCTCTTCTCCTTGAACCCCCCTCCGTGCTCCCGCCCCCCGATTTTACAGCCGTCTTCTTCCTTCAGAAAATCAAGAGCATCAAGAAGAAGCTGAGGACTTCCCTGTTTGCGCAGCGGTTAAGAATCCTCCTGCCCATGCTGGAGACATGGGTTTGAGCCCTGGTCCGGGAAGATCCCACATGCCACGGAGCAGCTAAGCCCGTGCGCCGCAACTATTGACCCAGCGCTCTAGAGCCCGTGAGCCACAATTACTGAGCCTGTTTGCCACAACTGCTGAAGCCCGTGCGCCTAGAGCCCATGCTCCGCAACAAGAGAAGCCACTACAATGAGAAACCTGCTCGCCGCAACTGGAGAAAGCCCGTGTGCAGCAACGAAGACCCAATGCAGTCACAAATAAATAAATTAATTAATTAATTTTTTAAGTTTTAAAAAATAAAAAAAAATAAGCTGAGTCTCCTGTGCATCGACTTCAACAAGAACCTGAACGGGGACGTGACCTTCCTGCCATTCACACGCGAGGAGCTGGGTGCGTGTGGGCCCCGCGGGGTGGTCGAGAGGCGTCTGTGTGCCCTGCCCCCGGGAAGGCCTTCTTCTCCTGAGGCGCTCAGAGTGTTTGGGTCCCAAGGTTCTGGATCCTTCCTAGGGGAAGGTGGCGGTCTGTCTACCGAGATTCTGCCCCGAAGGAGGTTGTCCCTCGAGACCCCGCCCCGCCCCTGCTCTCTGTGATGTTTCTTTAATCTCACAGGGTTCTCCTGCACCTGACCCGGCGTGGGGTCTTGAAGGGCTGGGGCCTGGGCGGCTTTTTCAGCTTCTGCCCTCTTCCCCGAATGCTTTATTTTGAAGTCTAAATTTTTTTTTTTAAACAGCTAACATTATTTATTTATTTATTTATTTATGGCTGTGTTGGGTCTTCGTTTCTGTGCGAGGGCTTTCTCTAGTTGTGGCAAGCGGGGGCCACTCTTCATCGCGGTGCGCGGGCCTCTCTTGCTGCAGAGCACAGGCTCCAGACGCGCAAGCTCAGTAATTGTGGCTCAGGGGCCCAGCCGCTTCACGGCATGTGGGATCTTCCCAGACCAGGGCTCGAACCCGTGTGCCCTGCATTGGCAGGCAGATTCTCAAACACTGCGCCACCAGGGAAGCCCCCGAATGCTTTAGTTTGAAAACTTCACACCTGTAGGGAAGTGGCAAGAATAGTACCAGGGAGACCCCGTGTGCTCCCCGGGCCCGGCCTCCCTGAGTGGATGCCATGTGTGCTTTTCCTGCGCTGGGGCTTCTGGACGCATCGCCAGGAGCGAGGGCGCCTCCTGAGTCCCCGGGTGCAGGCCCCCCTCGGGAAGCAGAGCGTGGAGCTATCCCCCAGCCATCCCAATGGCAGTCTTCTTTTAAAAATTAATTAATTAATTAATTTTTGGCTGCGTTGGGTCTTCGTTGCTGCACGCGGGCTTTCTCTAGTTGTGGCGAGCAGGGGCCCCTCTTCGTTGCGGGCACATGCCTCTCATTACGGTGCCTTCTTTCGTTTCGGAGCACGGGCTCTACACGTGCCGGGTTCTGTAGTTGTGGCACGGGGGCTCAGTAGTTGTGGCTCCCAGGATCTAGAGCGCAGGCTCAGTAGTTGTGGCCCACGGGCTTAGTTGATCTGCGGCACGTGGGATCTTCCTGGACCAGGGCTTGAACCCGCGTCCCCTGCATTGGCAGGAGGATTCTTTTTTTTTTTCTTTTGGAACCAAAACTTTCATCCCAAGGATTGTCACAAAACATATTACAAATGACAGCATGAAAAAAAAAAACTGCACAGTAACTCAAAGTTCAGCTCTACAATATACTCTTAATCTGGCAGGACATTGGTGTCTTGAATACTCTCAAATTCCCAAGTAATATTACAAAGAGCTTTGTATTCATGTACAGCAATCACACAGGGGACTTATGCCCTAAATCAAAGGTAAACTAACTTTCTTGAAACTTCTTCGATTCTAAAGTCACTGGACAACCTCTTGTCCGGTGTGAAGACTAGTGGAATTTTTAAACCTCTAATCTAGGGTAAGGGTGCAGCTTTAAGTTTTACCTGCTGCCTTGTGTTCACAGCACCTTTTAAAGACTGCTTGCTTAACTACAGCTGCATGCCATATCCCAGCTACAGAAAGCCTTTTCAATGTTTGCCAGTGTTGTTTCCATAATAGTAAACATCACACTTTAGCTGGGCAGGAGTCAGAGTTTTATTATCCGTCTAGGCAAGACCAAAAATTCAAAGCAAATTCAATTTTGCTTAAGGGAACATTGGAAGGTAACAATTCTTCATATTACATGCCTCACAGGACCCATTTCAAACCATAGAGAATGACACCTTTATGTGTCACTGTCCCAAGAGACAAACAAATGTGAACAGCTAAAACATTTAAAAAGTGCACCAAGCTTCGGAAGTCTCAAACAGAACTTGAATTTTCTGTACATACTCCTGTCAAATGAAGTTACTTCCTGTACACCACTCTTCTTGCAAAGTGGTCCTCTATTTCCTTTCATTTGACCTAGATCGGCTAGGAGACCTAGAGAAAGATCGGGACGGCTTGTGATTTCTCTCCTGGGACAGGGATCTCTCTCTTCTCCTATATCTAGAAAGGGACCTGCTCTGGCTGAGGGAGAAGCTTCTCCGTCTCGGACATGTGTGGCGAGGTGAAGGACTCCTCCTCCGGTAATCATCTCGAGGGCGACGACCCCAAGAAGGAGGCGGTCACGATTTCGACTTCTCTTTTCCCCATTCGACAGGTCCACTCTTACTCGGCAGCCACATAGTGTTCTCCCATCTAGTTCTCGGACAGCATCGGCTGCATCTCGGGGATCTTCACGTTCAACAGGAGCGAAGCCGGGAGGGTTTTTAGCAACCCACACACTTCAGAGTGGTCCATAATAGCCTAAAGCTCGTTCCAAATCAGCCTTGTTACCACTGTTTCCAAGATTCCCTACATAAACTTGACAGTCCAACGGACAGGCATCACGATGCAAGACCCTCGTGGCTCCTGGGTTTCACAGGCCATAGGGTGATCCCAGGCCTCTAGAATCTGGCAGCTGCATCTGCTCGCACAAGCTGTCCTGTGGGGATGCTTTTCCCCCTTTGTGTCCAGCCCGGGGCCCTACTGGCTTGGCCCCGCCTCCCCGGTGAGAGGGTGAACCCCAGCTCCCTGGAGCAGACACTCAGAGCCCTGTTGACCGGACTCACGGGACTGGGGCAGCGGCTGGACATGTGTGGCCAGCCTGGTGGTGTTTGGCCCCGTCTGCAGTTCCAGTTCCAGCTGAGAAAGAGCCTCGCTCTGTAATTTTCTCCCGGTTATGTAAGGATCCCCGGTGTCATTTGACAGAAATGTAGATGGTGTGTTCTTTCTCTGTTTTCTCCCTGCTTCCTCTCCTCCCTCTCTGCCTCCCTCTCTCCCTGTCCCTCTTTCCCTGTCCCGCTCTCCCTCTACCTCTTTCCCTCTCCCTCTCTCTCTCTCTCCATCCGTCTCTTCCTCTCTCCCTCCCTCTCTCCCTCTCCCTCCCTCTCTTTCCTCTCCCTCTCTCCCTCTCCCTCTCTCCCTCTTCCCTCTTCCTCTCCCTCTCTCCCTCCCCCTCTCTCCCTCCCCCTCTCTCCCTCCATCTCTCCCTGTGCCTGTTTCCCTGTCCTTGTTTCCCTGTTCCGCTGTGCCTCTACCTCTTTCCCTCTCCCTACCTCTCCCTCTCCCTCCACCTCCTTCCCTCTCTGGAGAGGGAGGGGGAGAGGGAGAGAAAGGGGGGGAGAGGGAGAGAGGGATAGAGGGATAGAGGGAGGGAGGGAAAGACATCTCTCCCTCCCTCCCTCTTCTCCCTCTCTCCCTCTCCCTCTTGGAGGGAGAGGGAGAAGAGGGAGAAGAGGGAGGGAGGGAGAGGGAGAGAGGGAGGGAGGGAGAGATGTCTCTCCCTCCCTCTCCTCCCTTTCCCTCTTCCTCCGTCTCTCCATCTCCCTCACTCCCTCTCAGAGAGGGAGAGACGGAGGGAGAGGCAGAGACAAGGGAGAGGGAGAGAGGGAGAGGGAGAAGGAGGGGGGAGAGAGGGAGAGAGAGAGAGAGAGAGAGGTCTTTTCCTCCCTCCCTCTCTCTCCTCCTTCTCTCCCTCTCTCCCTCCTCTCTCCCTCTCCCTCCCTCCATCACTTTCCCTCCTTCTCACTCTCCCTCTCTCCCTCCCAGAGAGGGAGAGACAGAGGGAGAGGGAGGGGGGGGAGAGAGGGACACGGAGAGGGAGGGAGGGAGACAGAGGGGGAAGCAGGCACCCTCTCTCCTTCTCCCTCTCCCTACCTCCTTCTCCGACTCCCCCTCTCCTTCGCTCCCTCCCTCTCTTCTCCCTCCGTCTCTCCCTCTCCCTCACTCCCTCCCAGAGAGGGAGAGATGGAGGGAGAGGCAGAGACGAGGGAGATGGAGAGAGGGAGAGGGGAGAGAGGGAGGGAGAGGCAGAGACGAGGGAGATGGAGAGAGGGAGAGGGAGAGGGAGGGGTGAGAGAGGGAGAGGGAGAGATGTCTCGCCCTCCTTCCCTCTCCCTCCCTCGCCCTTTCCCTTCCTCTCTCCCTCTCCCTCCCTCTGGCTCTCCCTCTCCCTCCGTCTCTCCCTCTCACTCACTCCCTCCCTCTCACTCACTCCCTCCCAGAGAGGGAGAGACGGAGGGAGAGACAAGGGAGAGGGGGAGAGGGAGGGGGGAGAGAGGGAGAGAAGGAGGAGAGAGGGAAAGGGAGGAAGAGACCTCTCTCTCTCTCCCTCTCCCTTGTCTCTGCCTCTTCCTCCGTCTCTCTGTCTCTGGGAGGGAGTGAGGGAGATGGAGAGATGGAGGGAGAGGGAGGAGAGGGAGCGAGGGAGAGGGAGGGAGAGAGGGAGGGAGAGAGGGAGAGCGAAAGAGGTAGAGGAAGAGTGGAACAGGGAAACAGGGACAGGGAAAGGGGGACAGGGAGAGAGGGAGAGGGAAAGAGGGAGAGGGAGAGCGGAGCAGGGAAACAGGGACTGGGAAAGAGGGAGGCAGAGAGGGAGAGGAAACGGGGAGAGGGAGGAGGGACGGATAGAGGGAGAGGGAGAGAGGGACGGGGGAAGAGAGACAGGGATGGAGGGAGGGAGAGAGGGACAGGACAGGGCAAGAGGGACAGGGAGAGAGGGAGGGAGAGAGGCAGAAGAAGAGATGGAGGGAGAGTGAGAGGCAGGGAGGTAGAGGGAGGGAGGGAGGGAGAGAGGGACACAGAGAGGGAGACAGGGAGAAGGGCTGATGGGGGCTCCCTCCCCCTCCCATCCTCTGCCCACTGCTTTCTCTTTTTTCTGCTTCAACAAACACCAGGCGCCTTTTAGATCAGCCCTGAAGTCAACGCTGATGCTTGGACGGCCTGACCTCCCCGCTGCCTTCCAGCCCGGGACCACAGCCAGGAGATGAAGTCTACGGGGCCCTGGGCGGCAGCGGCGGGCTGCACAGGCACCTCCTCTGACGCCCTATCTCTCCTCGTTTACGAGGCAGCCGCCAGCTCCCCTCCCTGACTCCCCCAGATTTGGGGCCTTTTTAATATGTCTCGATAATGTCGTGAGCTACTATTTAACTTTTCCACGAGGACCCATCTCCCGAAATGCAGTGGTTTTCAGCCTTGGCTGCACTAGAGAACCCCCAGGGAAGGGAGAGAAGTCTCTCCCTCCCTCTCTCTCCCTCTCCCTCCGTATCTCCTTCTGGCTCTCTCCCTCTCCCTCTGGGGTGATGCCCGATGAGCTCAGATTCGCAGATGTTCCCCCCATCCCCTCTCTGTGCCTTGCGTGGGGTCTGGGCCTTCTCACTGTGGCCTGGGTACAGCCTTGACATTCAGACATCGGTTCCTGCAAGGACACTTGCGTTTGGTCCATACCGCTGCAGCCTATGCTTCTCCCGTTTAGCATCTTCAGTAGATGGGGGCTGTGCACGAGCCCTTCATCTTCCCCGCAGACACCACTGGTGCTTGCTCGGCCTCGTGGGTGATGCGGGGGGCACGGGGGACAGTCCTGTGTCCCCACCTTCTTGGGCTGCAGACAGGCCACGTTGGTCCTGTGGTGACTGGGGGCTCCCAGGAGAACCCCACCGCAGAACTGGAGAGGTGGCCCCAGAGAAGGTGACGTACGCCTGGGGCCGGGCCTCACCAGCCAGCCACGGGCCACCTGCAGCAACAGGCCTCTCGCCGTCCAGGGGCTGGGTGTTCGGGCGCCGTGGGGATGAGCTGCTGTCTGCACGGCAGCCGAGTTTGTATTGTTGAGCCCGGGGAGGCCCCTGGGTGGCTCCTGGAGAGGCTGGTCGCATTTCTTCCTGCCCTTGGCCTTAGAGCTCATCACGGTTCACGCCGTTTCTGGTTCCAAAAGGACCTGTGTTCATAAAGACCACGTGTTAGGACAGCACCAAAGTGTCTAGAAATCCGGGCCAGGAGGAGGCCAGTGGCCTGAGAGCCCTGCCCGCCCACAGAGACCTGGCCCGGGGCCTGTGGGGAGGGCGTGGCCCACGGTCCCCAGCGCTGGCCGTCTCTGGGTTCCAGAACTGCGCGATCCTCGGGGAGCTGGTGAGGCTGCAGGCTCAGAAGTCCCGCCTGCTGGGGTTCAGCACGCGAGCCGACTCCGTGCTGGAGATGAACATGCCCAAGACCAGCCAGCTGGTGGCCACTTTCGTAGGTAACCCCGCCTCTCCGAGTCCCAGTGGGGACGGGCGTCAGGCGGACCTTGACTGGACGTGGTGCTGCCTGAGACCCCACTGTGTCAGCCCTTGGGGGTCGCCTTCCCCAACCCTTCATTCTGCCTCGAGGGGCGTGGGGTGGGGGGCGGCTGGGGGGCTGCCACAGGGACATAGCCGAGCCTCTCCCCTCCGCCCGCAGATGAGCTGGCCCAGAAGCTGAAGCCCCTCGGGAAGCAGGAGCGGCCGTGATCCTGGAGCTAAAGAAGGCTGAGTGCCAGAGGCGGGGCCTGCACTTTGACGGGCCCATCAACGTCTAGGACCTGCGCTACTACATGAACCAGGGGGAGGAGACGCGCTACCACGTGGACCAGCACCTGCTCAATGAGTCCTTCCCCATGCAGGTGGTCACGCGCGGGCAGCTGGGCATCTCCCAGGAGCTGCTGGGGCTGACATTCGACCTGGAGGAAGGCGCCAACATGTGTCACGAAGATGAAGATGTGAGGCACTACACGGTCCGGGACGCGGCCTCGGGCAAGGTCATCCATCCAGGATGCCATCCAGGTGGCAAGTTCCACCTGGACCTCTACCCTCGGTGCATGCGTGGGGGAACCTGTCGGCCGTGGGCCAGGGCTCCTCTGTGGAAGCGGGGCCTCACCCGCATCCCTCCCCAGGGAAGGGAAGTCCGGGCACATGGCCTGCTTTGGCCTGCAGCTGGGCTGCCTGCAGCAGGATGGGAGGCGCCAGATCGCCATCGCGGCCATGGTGGCCAACTTCACCAAGCCTACGCCCAACCCGCCCTCCCTGTTGCAGCATGATGAGCTGGAGACCTACTTCCATGAGTTCTGGCAAGCGATGCACCAGCTCCGCTCCCAGGAGGGTGCAGGCGAGGGGCTGCAGGCAGGGGGCGGGGAGGGCCCGGGCTCTCCCGTGGTCCTCAGGCAGGCCCTCGCCACCGGATTCTTCCGCTGATGTCACCCCGCATGTGGCGACGCCCTCGGTGTCAGTTTCCATCATCAAACTCCACGCACTGGGCGCGTAAACAACGTAAGTGGACGTCCTCGAGACTCTGGAGGCTGGAAGTCCCAGATCAAGGAGTTAGGACTGGGTCCCTGCATGTTAAATACATGTATTCAAGAGATGCCTTTAAAAAAGACAAAATAGAAGAAAGGAACGTTGCCTGCAAGTCTGGTGACAGGCGGTGATGAGAACCAGAGGGTAGGCTCTGGGGCCGGGAGCACCGCGCCCTGTGAGGCCCTGAGGCTGCTGCCAAGTCTCTGTGGAGGCTCAGCAAGTCCCAGTGACTTCCGCGTGCGGGGGGGGGTGGGGGGTCCCCAGCTGAGCGTCTGGGCCCAGGACCCAGTGCTCGTTCAGTTTTCCTGCGGTCAGCCCTTCGTCCTGAGAGCGATGCTCTCACAGGCTGCACCGGAGTGCGTGGGGACACTTTACTGAGCTGTGCAGCCGTCACTACTGCCCTGTTCTGGAACATTTCCCTCACCCCGAAAATGTCCCTCACGCCCTTACTTATCATTCCCTCCCCTCCCCTGCCCCTGACAACCAGGAACCCACTCTGACTCTGTGGATCTACCTGTTCTGGACGTTTCCCCTCAGTGGGGTCACACCCTGTGTGTCCTTCTGTGTCTGACTTCTCTCGCTGAGCATCGTGTTCTCAGGGTGCATCCACGTGGCAGCGAGTGTCAGGGCTTCACACCTTTGCGTGGCTGAGGGCCGGAAAGAAGACAAACGAAAAGAAAGGCACGTTGCCTGCAACTCTGGTGACAGCCGGTGATGAGAACCAGAGGGGAGGCTCTGGGGCCGGGAGCGCCGCGTCCTGTGAGGCCCTGGCGCTGCTGCCAGTCTCGGCGGGGCACGGGCAGCGTCGTCCCCCAGGGGCTGCTGGACAAGCTTATCAAGTCCCGGCTGGCCAACCCCGGTGCGGCCGGGCCGAGGGAAAGAAAAGGGGCTCCCGGACCGCCCGGCTGGAAAGCGCGGCCTGGACACAGTGCCAGCCCCCCGTCTCCTTCCTCCCGCCCCCCAGGCCTCTTCAACCTGCGCCAGATGGTCCTGGCCGAGGTGGACCAGGCCCTGCACACGCAGACGCCCTCGGACCCGGCCCAGGACAATGCCCGCCTCTGCCAGGAGATCCTCGGGGTCCCAGCCACGCCAGGTAGCCAAGCGCGCGCTGGGCCCACCTTAGCGGTCGGTTGGCGGCTACTGCCCAGGTCAAGAGGATCCTCTGGTGGTGTGTGAAGGGGGACCGGCTGATGGGCTCTGGCCAAGGCCCGCTGACCTCTGGCCTCTTCCTGCCTGGGTTCCTGGGCTGGTCCCTCCAGCTGTGGCCCGCGGAGTCCGAGGGTGGGGTGGGCGTATCTGCACGTGCTTTCTGCAGAGCCTGCAAGAGGCAGGAGAGGGCTTCATAGGCCGGACGGAACGCGTCGACGAGGTTTGCAGGTGCGTGTCGGTGCAGAGACGCAGTTCACTCCCTCGTGAGCGCTTTAACCCGCGCTCTCCCCGTGCTGGAGCGCGAGCCCTGACTCATCCCTCGGAGCCTCGGGCAGCTGTCCTTGTAAGAGACTTAGGGGTGAACCCTCGTGAGCTTCAGCAGAAAGTCGGCAAAGATTGATTTGTGTCCCTCCACTGAGTTGCCCACAAGGTCCCCGTTTTCTACAAGTGTTGGGCCAATACTCCCTCTAGTGGCAGGGGACTCAGACAGGGCTGCTTTGAGGACCCAAGCTCTGCGCTCTGGGGAAGGGGCACGGAGCGGCCAGGGGGCCGGGCAGGAGCCTCTCCGCGTGTGTCCCAGGGACCCACCTGCCTGCGACCTTCGGCCGCCTGGCAGGAAGATACAACGCCCAGTCCTATGGCTACCTGTGTAGCGAGGTGTACTCTGCGGACACGTTCCACACACGCTTCAAGCAGGAGGGCGTCCTGAGTGGCAAGGTGAGAGGCCGTCCTGCCACGCAGACCAACACGGTGGTCCTTGGCCTGGGCCTAGATGCTTGTGCCGCCCGCCTGGGCCTGCCAGGCTCTGAGGGCCCTGCCCTGGACCTCGTGCTCCCTTGCCCTTTGTTCAGTCACAGCAGAGGTGGCCACACCCACACCCTCAGTGAAGGCGGAACTCCACCCTCCTGCAGCCCCACACCCTCAGTGAAGGCGGAGCTCCACCCTCCTGCAACCCCGCCCCCTCTTGCCAGGTTGCCATGGACTACAGAAGCTGCATTCTGAGGCCAGGTGGCTCCAAGGATGCCAAGGGCATGGTGAAGCTCTTCCTGGCTTGCGACCCCACGCAGGATGCCTTCCTCCTGAGCAAAGGGCTGCAGCTTGAGGGCTGCAAGTTCTGCCCACCCAGGCGGGCCCGGTGCCTTAGCGCCCCGCCGGGGCGGGGGAGGGGCCGTGTGTCCTCCCAGCCCCTGAGTCCCTGGCGGCCGGCCTCGGCCAAAAGTCTCCACCTGGACGTGTCTGGAGAGCCTGGTGTCAAGGCTCCCCCTTGTTGCACTAATGCAATCCCTTCCTGGGGAGCTTTCCTGCTTCCAAAACGGTTCTTTGAAAACGCAGCCATTAATAAAAAGACTCCACTCCTGGTCTCTGCCTGCGGTGCCTTCCACCACAGGAGCGGCATGGGGGCCATCACACTGGGGGGAGTTCTGACCTTGGTCGGGGATCAGCCCTGCGGCCGTTGCAGGCTGCTCTCTGCTGGTGTAGCGTCTGGGTCACTGGGAGATGGCTGAGCTGTGGGGTGAGTTCACACGGGGATGGCTCCCCCCAACCCTGGCCGGCCCGGCTCTCCAGTGAGGGGGTGTCAGGTTCCTGCCGGCCTCTCGCCTGCCCGGCACTGTTTGGCATGGCGGGGGCTGTGATTGGCTGCAGCTGCTTCTGGCGGTGGGCACAGCTGCGGGAAGCCCGGCTGTGGCTGTCCCTGTGCCCGTGCCCTGTCCTCCTGCTCATGGCCGGCCGGCTGGCTCCCTCCGCTCATTGGCAGCTGGTGAAGTCTGGACCACAGCAAGGGGCCGCCTTCCTGGGTCCTAGCAATTCTGCCCAAAGGCCTTAGGGATGCGGTTTGGCGGCAGTAGGAATTCAGAGAGGGTGCTGCCCCACTGGAGCGCTAGGATGGGTCTGGACCGTCCCGTGTGTCCTTCCCTGGCCTTTGAGCTCCTTGGGAGCCCTGCCTCCGGCCCTTCGCCCCCACAAAGGACGCCAGGCAGCGGAGCGAGGGCGCGGGCAGCGCCCCGACCTTCTCCCCGGGGCCCAGGCGGGAAGGCTGTGCCACGTTCTGTCCTCCCCTCAGCCTGCCCGCCCGTTCTCACCCGCCCTGGGCCAGTCGGCTGTGGACCAGGCTGTGGTGTCTGCCCTTCTGCAGACCCGGCTCAGCTCGCTCCCTGCACCCACTTCTGTGCCTTCTGTGTTCTGGGCTGGTCGCAGGCCCAGAGCCGGTGGGCAGGCACCCCGTGGCCGGGAGGGCTGTTCCTGCGAATTCCCTGGGGCTCGAAAAGGAGCACAGCCAGCCTTCCATCCGGCACTTCTCAATGGACATGGAAGGGGCGTGTCGAGGCCTGGGGGCTGCTCGTCTTCCCGTGCACCGAGCCCCCCGATGGTCCCCGCGCAAAATCCAGGTGTGGCGTTGGCACCCCAGCCGTGCGCCGGGCAGTCTGTGGCGGGCGCCACAGGCCTCGGGCTGGTGGGCCACAGGGTTCCCGAGCGGCAGGTCAGGACTGAGAGGGTGAGGCCTTTCTCCGGGTCCAGGGCCCAGACTGACGCCGGCTGGAGGCCCCTCCGCTCACCGCCCGCACCCCCCAGCCCCTGCCCTCACGTGAGCCCCCAGGGCTGAGCTCAGGTGTTGCATGCCCAGGCTCTCCGGCAGCCCAGCCCGTTCCCACTCCTCCATGGTCACTGAAGGACTTGGAAGCAGGTTGCCCCACAGAGACCGCTGTTCCCCGAGCCCTGGGCAGGGGGCAGGGAGGACGGGCACAGGGCCCTGCAGGGGTGTGGGCGCCGGGGCAGCCGGAGCAGCTCCACACAGTAAGTAAGAGCAGCTCACCAAAAACAGTGCGTTTCTCCAGCCGCCCCGGGACCTGAGCTCAGGTCCTGGGGCAGGAAGGGGCAGCAGTGCAGCTGTTAGCTGTCACTGGGGGTCGACTGTGGCCCGGTGCCACCTCTTAGATCCTCCCCCGTCCCCTTCCGGGGTTGCGACCGGACCCCTGCCAATCGGGTTCTCATTCCTCCCCATCCCATACGCCGGCTCCATGAAGGTGGAAGGAACACATTTTTTAAAAGGTTAGAGCTCGGGCTTCCCTGGTGGCGCAGTGGTTAAGAATCCGCCTCCCAATGCAGGGGACAAGGGTTCAAGCCCTGGTCTGGGAAGTTCTCACACGCTGCGGAGTAACGAAGCCCGTGCGCCACAACTACTGAGCCTGCACTCTACAGCCTGCGAGCCACAACTACGGATGCCCGCGTGCCTAGAGCCCGTGCTCCGCAACAAGAGAAGCCACCGCAATGAGAAGCCCACGTACCGCAACCAAGAGTAGCCCCCGCTCTCCGCAACTGGAGAAAGCACGCACGAAGCAAGGAAGAGCCAACGCAGCCAAAAATAAATAAAATAAATAAAGTACATAAATAAATTTTTAAAAATCATATTAAAAACCTATTAATGAGATTTTAAAAAATAGTCAGTTAGCTACTTAGTTAATTGTGCTGGGTCTTAGTTGCCACAGGCCGGCTCCTTAGTTGTGGCAATCAGATATTTTATATTCTTTTTTGTTCCTGAACAAAGGCCTCAGAATTCAGTATCTATTTGATAACGCTCACAGCATAGCTCAGCATGGAATAGCCACATTGTTTTTCTTTGGCTGCTATGTACCAAACAGCCGTTTGTACTGTTTTACCAAATGCCTGTATTTAACACCTGTTTTAAAAAACATAGTGAGATCTCAAAACTTTAAATTGACTAAAGTAAGATACTCTCTGTAGTACTACTTATTTGACCAACAAACACTACCTGATGACACCGGTGTGGTGCACTGAGCCTTACTCTAGCATATCGGGATAAACCCTGTTGCGACAAGTGCTCACCCTCCAAGTCCCCAAGGCCTGTCACACATTGCCAGCGAAACTGCTTCCTGCTTGGGAAAGAGTGCCCCAGTTCGTTTCTTCAGAAGCTTGAAGGCTATGGAAGCCCTCCAAAAGGTTAGAGGGCAAAGAACAACTCTAAAATTGGCACATTTGTTTAAAAAAAAAACACTTGTCAGTATTACAAGAGCCAGCTTGCTTTCCCTTGTGACACGGTTTCTTCGGAGGCAAGGGGTGTGGCCATGGGACTTGGACAAGCTGTTTCCCTCTGTCTCAGTGTCCCACCTGTGAGTGGGTAGTCTGACTCAACTTCATTACAGACATCTGAATAAGGATCATGAACAGTGGCATCTAATTTCCAAAATAAAAACAGGAGAATCAGTATGTCTTTTACAACAGGACGTCAAGTCTACCTCAGTGATATTGCTAGCCTTGAGTCCAGTGCTTCTCGCTCAGTGCAATTGTGCCCCCCAGGGGACATCTGGGAAAGCCTGAAGGTGACTTTGGTTGTCACAACTGGGAGGAGAGAGAGGGAATGTTACGGGCATCTAGTGAGTAGAGGTCAGGACCTTGCTAAACACTCTACGATGCACAGGACTCACACCCACAGCAAAGGTTTATCTGGCCCCAAAAGTCAATGCCTTGCTTGAGAAACCCTGCCTTAGAGCAAACCACGGATACTCATCTTTAGCAGGTAACAGGGCATTTACTACCCACCTGTAAACCTACAGACTTCCCGACTTCCACAGCTAATCCTGTGGCAGGAATGAAATAGATAGCGTATGACCATCTGGTAGTATCTAGGTTTGCCCCTCAAGTCACACGGGACAGTGCTAGAGACTGACATTTTCTATATTGGAGGCCTTTGGCAAGCCACCAGTTTTCTAACCTAAAAAGTCTAAGCAGCATTATTACAATACACATAATAACACGACAACTCTGCTTTTATAGACAGATTAGATGTGGGAAAGGAGCTTATCTGACATCAGAAGGAAATGCTTTAAACGCATCACATCTGCTGGTTTGACTGTCAAATCTTGACAGCTGGAGAGGTAGGAAGATAGACAGGAGAGAACACACCAAAGTTACGGGCCTGCTGAGTCCTCGGCTCTAACCAGAATACACTTCGTACTGCCCTGGGTCCAGGGATATGTTCTAACACCCTCTCAGTCACTTACGGTCCAGAGACAGACCAAGTGTAAATTCACAATTACCAGCAAGTGTACCAAAATAAGGCAGAGTTAAGAAACTGAAACGCGAGCCCTACCTGCTCTTTTTCTTCTTCATCGACAGAATCACCTGATTTTGCTTTTTCAGGGTCTTCCTCAGGTTTCTGTTTGGCAGGGCTGTCACACACAGTAAGGCCAACTGGTAGCTCAGCCAGACCCTACACTTGCAGTGGGCACAAAACAACTTATATTCCTCCCTACCAAGAATACCCTCTGTTTGGAAAGATTCAGGGCATGGACACCCTCTTCCCTCCAAGGAGAAGCCCTTTTGGCCAGGACATTAAAACAAGCTTCGAGCTTAATGTTTCTTTGGATGACAGGTTTAGAATACCACCGTTTTGCAAACCCTAAGAAATAATGAATCTAGACTTTGATCAACGGCTGCTAGAATCACTGAAGAGACATTACATGCCTCTGATGGACAGCCCCATACCGTCAATGAAGTCGCACAAAATAAAGCTGGAATCTGATCAGGACTCTAGACCTAACTACCAGTTGACAGAAAACTGGACACAAGGGAACACATTCACCACCGAAACGATGCAGTCAGCCAGACCTAGAAGCTATTAGACAAAAGACCTATTTTCTTTAAATAAACGGCAAGGAAATAAGGAATCTATCACTTGAAAGGCTTAAGGAACAAATCAACCAAACCCTGTTACACAAGGGGAGGTATGAACACTGCTATATATTTGTTCGTAAGGAACTGTTACACTTTGTAAGGCATGTTTTGTCTTCTTCAAAAGACTGTTTGCTAGATGTTAGCAATTATAGCAAAATATGAATAAAAAACTTGTCAGAGAAAGAGACCTTGTCATCTAGAAATATCGTATTTGTGGATAAGATGACATGTCCGATTTGTTTCAAAGTAATCCAACTGGGGGGACATGGGTGTGTATGGAGTTGTAATCCATTTGGAATAATTTTCACTTGGAGCATATGGCGGTATAGATGAAACAACAGCCAGGAGCTGTTAACTGTTGATACTGGCTGATAGGTACACAGGGGTTCATTTTACTATCCTTGGTATTTTGTGTATGTACATTTGAAGTTTCCTATGCTAAGAGTAAACATGGATGAGGTCTTCAGAAATGCTGTTCATGAATGTCTAAAAACAGAATATCAAAAGGGAAACCTAAGCAATGTGGAAGTCAGAATTACTAAGTTACATCCTACTAATTCTATATGTGTTTTACCAAAAACAGTTGGCCCCTAAAATGGGGGCTGTCCATTCATTATATACTGACCCCCTTGTGAAATGAGATGTGATGGTGGTCTGCCTGGTAGTTTGCCTTGTAATCCTGGGGCTCCATGAGACTTCAGGTGCTTACAGAAAAGAAACAAAAAAGCCACTATGAATAAAGAGTTCACAGACAAGGTACAGTTCTTCAGCATTAGCAAGCTGGTGCACAGACCAGGTTCTGAGGATTAAGTATCCTTCTCTTCTTATTCTAAGCAACCACCGTCTTCATAAAGTCATCAAACGAGCACCTGCCAGTTTGCTAGGCCAGTTTAACACAAGCTCTTGTATGAAGGGCCCAACCCTGAGACGGACAAGGAAACAGAGCCTCTGCTTATTTCGTCACACGATGAAGTGGCCAAGCACCTGACCTGAGCTCAAGTCCCAGGCTCTTATTTTTAAAAATTCCAGAAGAGTTACTCTGACTACAAGGGGGGAAGGAGTCTAAGAATAAATGTTTAGCTTCAACAGGCATGTCACTTACAAGTCATAAATATCAGCAGCTCCTGTTTTCTTATACCTCATCAATTCAACCACATTTGGGGATCTAATGCTCTATAACTTGGTCGAAGACAAAAATTTAAAGTATATATCTAAGCTAGTTAGAAGAATACACAAGAGGGAATTCCACGGCGGTCCAGTGGTTAAGACTCAGCACTCTCACTGCCGAGGGCCTGGGTTCGATCCCCGGTTGGAGAACTAAGGTCGTACAAGCCGAGCAACACAGCCACCCGCCACCCCCCACCCCCCAAAAAATAAAAATAAAAAAAAGATACACAAAAAACAAGTACTGCCGGTGGAGGGGTTGTGTGTGGGGGGAACAGACAGACCCTATGGCACCAAGTCTGTCCTCCCCTTAGGCGGTACCAGACTCCAACGAGGTCAAACGAGTCAAGTGCTCTTACATTTTGTTTCTCCATCAGACTTGCTTCTCCTGGGCATGCAAAGTTTGCAAACAGGTTTGGGGGACTTCTTTTTCTCTGCTATTTCCACTCTGCGCTCCTCACCACTTGGCTGGCTCCCGTTTTCTAGACATCCATTCACTTCCCGACTGAAAGCATGTTCTCCAAGGACAAATCTGTATTTAAAAGGGATTTGACTTTAGCCAGGTAGCCCTCCTACAGCAGGAAAGGATAATTTAAGTAGCAGTGAACGTCAACAAGTGGCCATGAGAGAATAAGGAAACACATGCGCTTCCTTTATAACTATCAGGTAACAGGGAGAGGTGGGATGATCCTGCCTCCCTGGTCACAGACAAGTTACATGGGAGGAAACGTTTTCTAGCCGCCGGGATGCTGACGACTGAACCTCTGATAATTCTTCTTTATGTCATTTGGTTTCCAAGTCACATAACTGATTCTTTATTTCTGTCTGCAGAAATTCAGGCAAGAGATTCCATTTCTCCTTCACGCATTCCTAAGGGAAGGATATAGGTTTAGAAGTCTCCACATTCCCAAGCTATGAACCAATGGACTAATACACAAATAGTTACACTGCCTGGTCACATAACAATGACTGAATGGCAGGCAATGCTGAGTCGGCCAAAAAGAAAACTAAATATTCACAAGACATGTTCCTGTTGTTTTCGTTAAGATCATATCACACCATCTCCAGAGTGGTGAAAAACGGAAAGATTAAAGGTGAAACAGACACATAATAGCATACTAGAACAAACCTGATTTTGAAAAACAGTGTGACCAGGACAAATTATAATCCAGACTCGATGGTACGGAACCCAGACTGGGAAACTCGATGAGTTACCAAAAGCTAACCAATAATAGCCTATTAGTCCAGCACATTAGACAAAATCATCCAGGTTATCCTCAACTTCAGGGAAAAGAGAGCCAATTCCACTTAAATTTGTTTTTAGGAACTACATAGTGTCTGTCAAATGGTCATATTTGATCATACATTTTGTTAAGGTGGAGATTACCTTACCTTTTCTGTTAAACTATCTCTTTCCAAATCTTTGAGCCTGGGGGAAGAAAAAGGGAAGAAACAAACACTTGTTCTGCAACATTGTCTACCTGTAAGAATACCACAGTTTAAAGAACTTTGGAAAGAAGTTTAACATGAATGTTAGAAAAAAATACAATGGCTTTTCCCTCCCCCAGTGTCTAGAATGCCCTAAGGTAATGCCTACACGTTAAGAAGTTATTTTCAATATGAATGAGGTCCCCCTTTTGGGGGGTGGTTTTCTGATGGTGGTAAGAGATGGTAGAGGAGCTCTAGAACAACATTTTTTCTTTTTTTTTTTTTTTAACGTTATTTTAAAGACACTGGGAAAGGGGAAGCAGGTCACACAGTTGGGTTCCTTCCCAAGCTAATTGACCTATAGGTGGTCTTCCTCCAATTGGACCTGACAAGATTTCATAGGAGGGCATACAGAGGTTAGAAAGAGTGGACCAGGGTGACAGGATGCTGTGGGGAACAGCCAGCTAACATTCCCAAAGGCCAGGATGGGGTGGTGGCAGCATTCTGAGGAGGAATATACGAAAATGGAGGAGTCAAGGCATCTGGGGCAGCAGGGGGTGCCCACACACAAGCAAGAGAGATGAAGCTAGAAAAGTGGGCTGGCGCCTCACCCAAGAGCTCATCCTTGCAAATGTTTGTACCCAGTCATTCAGAGGTGCAGAACTGTCATGAGTTTAGTTGGAAAATCATGGCCTGATTTGGTTCTTGAAGATTAGTATCTTGCCTCTTTGGGGAGGAAGGCAGCGAAAAGAAGAAAGGAACAAAACTAGAAGACACCGAGGAAATGGGGAGGCTGCTGTTCCTAGCCTGGGCGCTGACTGTGGGCAGTTGGGTGCGAACAGGTCTAACCAGCTGGGCAAGCGTCCCTCAGCAGAGGGGCAGCACCCTGGGCAGGCGCTGGGCCTCCACCATCTATGGATCCTCCCCTCCAGCACCCAGGCTAGGTACTCAGTTACCAGCAGCCCAAAGGGCAGGAACAGACCTCTGCCAGGCTGGCCTTCCCAGAGGGCACGTGTAAGCAGCACAGCCAGGAAGGTGAGCGACAGGCTTTGCTGGCTTGTCGGGAAGGAGGGCGACGTCTGGCTCGGCACGGCTGGAGTCAGCGCTAGCCTCCCCTCGGACACCGGCACTGGGCCCCTGGCCTCAGGCGCACACAGGCCTCCAAAGCCCTTCCCTCAGGATGGCGCTCAGACCCTCCGCCCAGCCCACCCTCCCGCCCCAAACACCAGCAGGTCAAGCACCACTCAGAGAAGGGGGCCTTTAAAGGGCTTTGGAAAATCTTAGAATCCGGACATGGAAGCTACTATGTTTCACTTGTAGCTGAGAGCTCTGCTTCCAGAGCACAGGATGGCCGAGGGGGGCGAGACGGGAGGGTCTCGCTGTGACCCCCCAGGCACCGCTGGCCTTTTCAGCCACATGCCTGCCTTCCTTGGAAATACATTTCATTAACAGCCAAACGGAACACCCTGAGAAACAGGAGGAATTATTGCTTCGTTTCAACCCTTAGCAACAGTGAATTTTCACCACCGGGTATTTCGTCTGCTCTCTGCAATGCGCTGGAACTTGCCTTTGGGCTAAACGTGCCTCAGCTGTCCACGGCACCCGACACACTTGGCGACTCCTAACATAGGCCTCCTAATATGCATGTGGTTAATACTGGCTGTTTTAATTTTAGCACATCGGAAAACATAAGGGGTATAAGTTCTAGTAGCATTAAAAACAAGAAAGAGTTAACCAATTCTAATAGTAGCGTTTCCTTTTCGACCACTTCCCAAAATTATAGTTCTCTTTTTCTGTCTAGCAGTTGTGGATGCTTCCTTCACCAATGGAGAAGTTATCCACTGGTACTGAGACAGAAATGATAAATATGCCATTTAAGTTACAGGTATTTTAGGAGGGTTTGATCTTCATTGGAAATTAAGATACTTTAAGTTAATCAAAGGTTTTCAATCTGCATTTCTGGGAACCTAAATTAAGGCATCACACAATATTTTCAAAAACAGAAAAGCCATTTCATTGGACTAAAAACTTAGTTTTAAGATGGCAGAAAGGGGCTTCCCTGGTGGCACAGTGGTTGAGAGTCTGCCTGCCAATGCAGGGGACACGGGTTCGTGCCCTGGTCTGGGAAGATCCCACATACCACGGAGCAGCTAGGCCCATGAGCCACAATTGCTGAGCCTGCGCGTCTGGAGCCTGTGCTCCGCAACAAGAGAGGCCGCGATAGTGAGAGGCCCGCGCACCGCGATGAGGAGTGGCCCCCACTTGCCGCAGCTGGAGGAAGCCCTTGCACAGAAGCGAAGACCCAACACAGCCAAAAATAAATAAATAAATAATTCCCAAAAGAACTGAATGTTAAAAAAAAAAAAAAGAATAAAAATATTAAAAAAAAAAAAGATGGCAGAAAGTACCTTGATAATTTTCTTTTAAGAAAGAAAGAAAAACAAGCCATTAAAGAGAAATTCTTCGGAGAGAACTAGAACATGCTATATACCTCTGACTTGGCACTCCTTCCATCTGGAGAACTTTTTGGATAACTGCTTTCATCACAGAATGATCTAAAGTAAAATAAATTGAAATTAGAGTAATTATTTCCCAGTGAGTGGCTATTTCCATTTAAAACCAAAAGCCAACTAATTATTGCTTTTCCCATAAAATTAAATATGAAATCTACATTATGTAATTAGACACTTATTTCCCCCTTTGTGTATTCTAATTTCTTCTTCAAAAACCTAAGATGCGAGAGGGCTGGGCTCCGTCCGTCCGGTCGGCGGAGACCGAGTGTCCCGAGCGCCCCGAGAAACCCGGTAGGAGAGGAGACGCCCGGAGCCCGGGTCCCCGCTCGGCGGGGCGGGGCGCGGCCCGGCGCGGGCGAGCGCCTCCCCAGGCCCGGGCGCCCCCAGCCAGCTCCGCGGGCGGCGCGCGGCGCGAACTTGGGCACTGCGGCAGGCGAGGGCGGGCGCGCCGCGGAGTTTGCGGGAAGTCCGGCGGTGGGACCCGCGAGCGGCGCGAAGTTGGGGTACCTGCGGGCGCCGGCCCGGTCCGGCCTGCAGCAGGAAGTGCTCCGGCGGCCCGGCGCTCCGGCTCACACGGACTTTCTCCGGCGGCGCCCAGCACCTGGCCGCACCACGGCGGGCGAGGCACGCGGGGGAGGTGCCGCGCGCCGTTTAAAGGGACAGCGCGCCGGCCGCGCGCGCGCACTCGCCGCCCTGGGGCGCGCCGCCCCGCCGCCAGGTGGGCGCCCTGGGAGGGGCGGGGCCGGGGGGGGCATCCGCGGCCCGGGGGTCCGGGGCGGGGTCGGCCGCTCCGCGCCCCCTCCGTGCGCCGCCTCCGCAAACTCCTGGCGTGCGACTCTGCGCCGGGCACTGAGCCGGGGTCGCACGCGGGAAGGGCAGGGGTGCCGACCCACACCCTCTCGAGGTGTGGAGCCCCCGGTCCTGGGGCGCCCCCTCACCGCGGCGGCCGCGCTCGCACGGGACAGCCTCCGGGATGCTGGGCCAAGTGGGGCCGCCGGCGGGAGCGGGTGCGCGGCCTCGGCTGCACCGACGCTCCGGAGGCCGGAAAGCGGGGACGTGGGAGCGCCCTTGGGCGAACCGCGCGTCGCGGCGCCTCCTGCGCGTATCCCGGTAACTGCGAGCTGCGGAGACGCTGCGGGGTCTGCTTTCAGGCCCGGCGTGATCTGGGCGCACTGGCCGTTAGTGACTGCCACCACCCACCCACCCCCGACTCCCCCGTGGCTCCCGGTTTGCTCGAGGTCACCCTCCTGCGGACAGAGGTGAGGTTTTAAAACAAGTGCGCAGAAATAAAATCAGCCACAAACCGGAAAGGACCCACAGAAGTCCCCCTCAGTCGCCCCACCCTAACCTGAGGCCTGCGGTCAGGACAGGCTGCAATGGTCCTCCAAGACTAGAGACCTCCTGGCTCCCTCACCCCTACAGGGTCCTGGCAGGAAAATGGGGGTGGCACCAGGACAGTGGTCCGGAGCATAGCGTCACCAGGAGGACGGGGTTGATGTGAAGAGCAAGATGCCCACCCCCACTTCCACCCCCGCTGAGCACATTTTGGGCCCCTTGGGGGTCAGAGGCTGGGGCTAAAGCCCTGCAGGACAGTGGGCCAAGGTCACTCCTAGGGCAGTGGTCAGAAGTCTGGTCTAAGTACTTCTGTCCCCAGTCTCATGGTGGTAGGTCCTTGACCTTGGTCGTGGACTGACCCCTGACCCCCAACTTGAGGTTCTGCACAGAAAGCTTCCCCCCACCAGCTCACTCCTGCCTTGCCCTCTGGGCAATGGGTATGAACCCTCGAAGACTCTCTGGGCACACCCCCAGAACCCCACTTAGATCTAAGCTTGTCCCAGGTCCCACCTCCCCCCCCAGCCCAGCGCATGCCCCAGCCTGCAGGGCAGTCTGACTGTTCTGAGGGGCCTCTACCAGTTGCTGGCACAGTCACGTGGATTGGCGTGTGGTCCCAGCCCAAGAGGTGCACGGAGAGAGGGACAGGTAACTGCCACCCGCTCAGCTTGGGGACCAGCTGAGGCCCTGGGCCGGGAGGGAGGCCGTGCCTTGGCCTAGGGCAGCTCAGCAGCCCCAGGATTGCAGCTAGCTACTAAGTGTTATTTAGGATCTCGGGGCCCTGGGAAACCGGGGCTTCTGCAAACAACACCTGTGAGCAGAACGTCTAGCTGCTTCCAGGCAAGGGGTCAGGACTCAAGAAGCTCTCCACTAGGTGCCAAGGTCCTCCCCTGCCCAGGGCTGGGGTCACCGTGTGGATGGGGTCTAGAGGTGAAGAGGGGCAGGGGTGCTGGCTGTTGTACACACTCCCGGTGGGAACCTACTCACCCGGTGGGCTGGTCACAAATTCGCACATTCCAGTTGTTTTCCTCACTTGTATTTTCTAACTATTAAAGAGATTATTTCTTCAAAAAAAAAACAAAAACCTAGGATGCCATTTTACAGACTGCCCCCAGTGGCTACTATTTTGGCAGCAGCAAAGGTCAACTTTAAACATTTTGCATCTAAAGTGGCTTTGGATACCTTTGGATAGAAAGTACAGTCTGAGCACTGTCCAGACACTTAGATACCTAAAGCGCATCTAAGATATCAAACCAAAGTCCTGATATCCCCTCAAAAGCTGCTCCTCCTATCAGCCCCCTTTTTCTAAGTGATACCACCCAGTTGCACACATAATCATCAACGACTTGTCTCCTTGTTACTATTTCCTTCATACCCCACATCTAATCTATCGGCAAGCCCTGTTAGCTACACCCGCAAAACACAACCTGAATTCAATCACTTTTCACTTGCTCCAAACTTCCAACCTAAGCTAAGCCATAAACATCTCTTATTTGGACCACTGTGATAGTCTCCTAACTGGTCTCTCTGTTTCTCTTCTTTATCCCCACAAGTATATTCTCTATACCAGGTCATCTTATTGAGATACTATTTGGATCGTGCCTTTTTCCAGTTCAAAACCCTCTACTCATTTGGAATAATCCACACCTTTACTCTGGCCTTCAAGACTTTACAAGATCAGACCCCTGGCTAGCTCCTTGACCTCATGTCATACCACACTCTTCTTCACTCAGTACTCTGACCATGTTGGCCTCCTTGCTTTTCCTTAAATACTCCACCCACCTACATGCCTGCATACTCATTGCCTCCTTGTCCTGAAATGTGCTTACCCCAGATCTTCCATGGCTTGCTCCTCTCTTCATTCAGGTCTCCGTTCAAATGCCACTTCTCCAGTGAAGGTGTCCCCTAACAAACCTATCCAATGGAGTCCTACCTGCTCCCCCTCACTCTCCTTACATTAAGATATTTTTGCACTTCCTACTGTCTAAAATTATATTACTTAACTGTTTACTCATTTCTATCTGAACCCCTTCACTAGAATGTAAGCTCCACGAGGGCAAGACTTTTGTCTGTCTGGTTCACTGCTTTATCCCTAGTGTCTGACCCGTATCTGGCACACAGTAGGTATTAAAAAAATTACTTGTTAAACTGACAAATGAATAAAGTACTCCTTGCAAGAATTCAGAGGTTGCACAATAAGGAAATAATGCTCTTGGTGGAAGCAGGCTTAGTATCTAGGTTCACCTCTATTCAGAGTAGAGATAAGAACAATGTAAAGGTATAACTCACTTTAATTAGTACATTATCTGCTAAAAACATAAGGGAAGTGCAACATTAGAAAAGTACAGTTGACACTTGAACAACATGGGTTTGAACCTCGCAGGTCCATTGACACACGGATATTTTTCAATAAATATGTACTATCGTCCTACATGAGCCAAGTTTGGTTGAATCCACAGATGTGGAACCACTGACTATAAACTTATACCCAGATTTTCAACTGCGTGGGGGGCGGCACCTCTAACTCCCAAGCTGTTCAAGGGCCAACTGTATACGATGAGGAAAGTGAAACACATTAAGTTTTAAAAACTGTCAATACGTGAACAAACTCTTTTTGTTTTGCTATGTGTTAATCAATTAAAAAAAAAAAAGTGACCACATACCAACAAGTGGATTTTTGTCTTATATCCAAAACAACCAGAGTTCTGTTGCTTTCAAGGGCCTTTAGTAAAGCCTTTGCTCCTTCACTGGTGAGGCCACACTGCTGCAGGTCAAGTGCTTTCGATGAAAGACAAAAGGTCACTTGCGAAGTCTATACAGATTTAACATATAGACAACTCTCATTTTCTCACGTGTGGAAGAGTCCTACAAAAGACCAGCCATGGCAGGTTTGTAATTTTGGGTATGGAAAAAAACAAACGTATACGCACACACATAATGCATAATCCAATTTAAAAACCTCTTCTTGGAATTTTCATTGCAGCTCTATTTACGATAGCCAGGACATGGAAACAACCTAAGTGTCCATCGACAGATGAATGGATAAAGAAGATGTGGCACATATATACAATGGAATATTACTCAGCCATAAAAAGAAACGAAATTGAGTTATTTGTAGTCAGGTGGATGGACCTAGAGTCTGTCATACAGAGCGAAGTAAGTCAGAAAGAGAAAAAGAAATACTGTACGCTAACAGATACATACGGAATTTTAAAAAAAAAATGGTTATGAAGAACCTAGGGGCAGGACAGAAAGAAAGACGCAGGTGTAGAGAATGGACTTGAGGACACGGGGAGGGGGAAGGGTAAGCTGGGACGAAGTGAGAGACTGGCATGGACATATATACACTACCAAATGTAAAACAGCTAGTGAGAAGCAGCAGCACAGCACAGGGAGATCAGCTCAGTGCTTTGTGACCACCTAGAGGGGTGGGATAGGGAGGCTGGGAGGGAAACGCAAGAGGGAGGAGATATGGGGATATATGTAAATGTACAGCTGATTCACTATGTTACAAAGCAGAAACTAACACACCATTGTAAAGGAATTATACTCCAATAAAGCAAAAAACAAAAACAAAACAAAACAAAACAAAAGCACTTTTTGGATGTGCAATGATAACCCTGCCTTCAGTACCAATAAATGGTCCAACATACTCTACAATTACAGAACTGAAGAATAACTGTATATAACCTATGAGAATAAAACATCACAAAATGAATCTCAGTTCATAATTAGCAAGGGCAGCAGTGGCATGTAAACCTCAGAAGCAAAAACTGGTGGAGCTGAGAAAGGCACTGCATTCTTTTGATCATGATCTTGAGCTTCAAATCACACTTCAAACTAGTTAAAAGGGGAAAACGAAAGAGAAGAAATGTAATAACTGTTAGTTTTAGAGCAAAAAACACAAGTCTAGGAGGATACAAATAATAACAAATTCAAAGAAGGTGTGAAGACACAGTACATACTAAAAACCTATCATGAAAGTATGATGGTCAAGAACTCTCTCAGTAAAAGGTCAGACAAAAACTAGAACAAATGATCATGAATTCTAGTAGTTCTGGGGCTGAACAACCTACTCACTTAAACAAAAGGCATCATCACAAAAGCGCAGGTATTAAATAATATTACATGAAAGGCAACTATCATGAGTCATTTTCTTAAGTGTTGTGTGGAGCATCACATTTAAATAACTGGAGTCTTTCAACACCCCATGACACACAGAAACAGAAAGTCAGACATATGGATCTGACAGGAATAGGATACAACCGTTACAACCTCTCACTACAGAAGAATGGACACAGGGTATAATTAACCAACTCGCCAAATTAATACAAACAGCCAGTAAACCCATCAGTAAATCAAAGGAATACAAAATAAAACAACATGTGGTTATTCTCCTATCAGATTGAGCCAAGCCTTTACAATGTGTATACGCTTTTGATCCAACAACTCTCTTTCTAAGTATTTAACCAAAAGAAATAGTCAGAGATATAGGCAAGGACACATTTCAGAGTACTATTTGGAACTGGAAACTGGACACAGCTTATATACAAGAACGGAGAAGCTATGTGTACTGTGGCATATTCATATAATGGAACACTGAACAGTCACAAAAAATGATGCAGTAGATGCAAATTTACTGACTTGCTAAATTAACTGAAAAAAGTTATGATATTTGGAGTAATCCCACTTGCATGAAAAAGGGAGAGGTATTCACTTTTGTAGTTTTACACTTTTTGAAAAGTGCTACAAGCCAGTGTTTGTGTGAGGCAGGCTTCACATCCACTGTTGGGGTGGACTACAAATTGGCATAGCGTTTCTGGATGGTAATTTGGCAATGTGTATCAACAGTCTTAAAAAGGCAGAAGCAAGAAGAACTACAATCCTGCAGCCTGTGAAACAAAAACCACATTCACAGAAAGATAGACAAGATGAAAAGGCAGAGGGCTATGTACCAGATGAAGGAACAAGCTAAAACCCCAGAAAAACAACTCAATGAAGTGGAGATAGGCAACCTTCCAGAAAAAGAATTCAGAACAATGATAGTGAAGATGATCCAGGACCTCGGAAAAACAATGGAGGCAAAGATCGAGAAGATGCAAGAAATGTTTAACAAAGACCTAGAAGAATTAAAGAACAAACAAACAGAGATGAACTAACTGAAATGAAAACTACACAAGAAGGAATCAATAGCAGAATAACTGAGGCAGAAGAACGGATAAGTGACCTGGAAGACAGAATGGTGGAATTCACTGCTGCAGAACAGAATGAAGAAAAAAGAATGAAAAGAAATGAAGACAGCCTAAGAGACCTCTGGGACAACATTACATGCAACAACATTCGCATTATAGGGGTCCCAGAAGGAGAAGAGAGAGAGAAAGGACCAGAGAAAATATTTGAAGAGATTATAGTCGAAAACTTCCCTAACGTGGGAAAGGAAATAGCCACCCAAGTCCAGGAAGTGCAGCGAGTCCCATACAGGATAAGCCCAAGGAGAAACACGCCGAGACACATAGTAATCAACTTGCCAAAAAATAAAGACAAAGAAAAATTACTGAAAGCAGCGAGGGAAAAATGACAAAAAACATACAAGGGAACTCGCATAAGGTTAACAGCTGATTTCTCAGCAGAAACTCTACAAGCCAGAAGGGAGTGGCAAGATATACTTAAAGTGATGAAAGAGAGGAACCTACAACCAAGATTACTCTACCCAGCAAGGATCTCATTCAGATTCGATGGAGAAATCAAAAGCTTTACAGACAAGCAAAAGCCAAGAGAGTTCAGCACCACCAAACCAGCTCTACAACAAATGCTAAAGGAACTTCTCTAAGTGGGAAACACAAGAGAAGAAAAGGATCTACAAAAACAAACCCAAAACAATTAAGAAAACAGTCATAGGAACAAACATATTGATAATTACCTTAAACGTGAATGGATTAAATGCTCCAACCGAAAGACACAGGCTTGCTGAATGGATACAAAAACAAGACACACAAATATGCTGTCTACAAGAGACCCACTTCAGACCTAGGGACACATACAGACTAAGAGTGAGGGGATGGAAAAAGATATTCCATGCAAATGGAAATCAAAAGAAAGCTGGAGTAGCTATACCCATATCACATAAAATAGACTTTAAAATAAAGAATGGGGCTTCCCTGGTGGCGCAGTGGTTGAGAATCTGCCTGCTAATGCAGGGGACACGGGTTCGAGCCCTGGTCTGGGAGGATCCCACATGCTGCGGAGCAACTAGGCCCGTGAGCCACAACTACTGAGCCTGCGCGTCTGGAGCCTGTGCTCCGCAACAAAAGAGGCCACGATAGCGAGAGGCCCGCGCACCGCAATGAAGACTGTCCCTGGCAAACTAGAACCTATGGTGACGCCATCTAGAGCAAATATTTGAGCCATAGATACCTCATTCGTAAGCAGCAGGAGTTTCTCTACTCACCCTTTTTGTTCTCAACCCTGCACCTAGTAAAGAGGAGGTCTTTGGCCAAATAGAATAAACTGACAGACTGGCATAACTCATCAGTTACTTGATGAAGGGCAGTCGATATTAACAGGGCTACATTTTCTTTACATTGTCCCCTCACAAACTTCTGAAGGGTGTAAAGCAGAGGTTTCGGGTTGATAGACAAAGAACAAATCTGGTCTTGGGGTCATTTTATTAGACTTACACAGTATTTTTTTTTTTCTTTAAGGATTTGAAAACATTGCCAATATTCTAAATTGAGATATTAAGAAAAATACCCTCATTTGCAACTTCTCTTGAAAAATTGGAGACATGTGTTAAAACTGAAACTTCATTATCACTTGTCAAGGGTCAAGTGGAACTGAACTGTCAGTGCCTCCTCTCTCATTCTCTCTCCAAGTCATCACACTTCTCCTGAAGTTGAGGTTTAGTTTCATTCATCATTCCCTTTGTAATATTATAAACTTCCTGCCCAATTCACCCACAGGTCCTGCCAAGACCCTGAAATATTTTAGATGTTTTTTTGAGCTTCGTGTAAACCCCCTTCAAACAGCTTGCAGCAAAGATTTTCAGAGCGGTGCTGGAAACAAGAAGGAGAACAGAGACTTAGAAAAACTAAGGAGATTTTAAAAGGGAAAAAGGATAGAGACTAGAAAACAAGAGTGGACTCTACCCAACTGAAGTGGATCTTTACGGACTGAGATAGGAAATAACATATAAGGAGGCAGGAAATAATATATAATTACTAAATATTTGTGGACTGACAGATCACATTGCTCACCATTCATCTGAATACCATAGGTGAGTGTGATCATCTACAGCTGTTTTTTTTAATAACATATTTACAGACCTGCCTAGAATTTATAAGAAGGACACAAAGATTACATGTAAGATAAAAACAATAATATTTATTTAACTATAAAACTGTTGGGATCAAACCTAGTAATCAGTAAATGTGATTTTAAACTATAATAACTATAAAATGTTATATGGCTTGATGATGCTGATGCTGATGCTGATGATGGTCTGTATTTATAGAGCACGCTTTTTGGTTTGGGAGGTCATGAGAATACCCAGATAGAGTCTGTATTTCTTGCTTCTTCACTCATTTTATTCACTGACCACCTCTTGTTGAAAATGGAGAAAAAAAATCCAGTAAGTCATAATTAATATGACTTGGGTCAGTTTGTCACTTATTTAATTTACTCTCTGTACTCCCTGTTCCTTGCACACTGTAGTCCCAAAAAGGGAAGAGCCAAGATCTCTGAGCACCAGATGGGTTTGCAGCAAAGGGCCCTGGGCAACCTAAGCTTTGGAAAGTGGAAACATCAATGTACAGAAGACAAAGAAAGAGAAAAAGAGGGAAGAAAAAGATGGCCAACTAGCCATTCTCCTTTATCATACTAAGGGACCACCTCACATCTCTGCATGGCACTCCTGAAAATCCACTTTTGGCAACAGGAATTTTGTGTGCTGTCCCACTTACAATATTAATAACATTAATATGTAAAATAACATCATGGGAGCTTAGTATGCTAAACGCTTATCCCAATCCTCACACTAGCCATATGAGACCAATATTATTATCTCAAATTTATAAATGAGGAAATTGAAGAACAAAGGGATTAAGTAAATACTCAAAATCATGCAGTGAGAGAAATGCATAACCTAGATTTGAACACAGATAATCTGACTCTAAAGCCCATGTTGTTGACTTCAATGCCATGTAGTTGCTTGTTACTTCAAACATTTATATATTTTTCTCATGCTGAATTTTTTATGTTGAGAAAAGAACCCTGGCAGTCATTTTCCCTTTCTCTCTCTGTCTTTCTTATATACCCCCTTCTTATTATATTATGAAACTTTTTATGATAATATTTAATTTCATATAAAAACAAAACTTTTTTTAATGGAATCAGTAATTCTTCCAGTGCTCAGAAAATCCAAGTTTGTAAAGTATGTATTAACACCTTCATTTTCTTAATAAAAAATATGAAACTCAAAGAAATTTGAGTTGCCAAAGTCACACTGCTATTATATGCCCCATTCTGACTCAATCTTGGTCCTTCTAATTTTGAATCTAATGTTCTTTTCAGTCTCTCTTCATGTGCTTTCTCACCTAGCTCAATGTCTGTTGCAAAAAGAACCACTACAATGCTGTGATAAATGAGTGAGCACATGTCCTAATAAAAAAAGATCACTCCATTGCACATACTTTTGTACAGATCTTCTAGCTTTCTCTTCTTATTCACAGGATAGAATGGCTAGGTGCAAAGATTAGGCTTTTCTAGGCTGTCGTTTAGGAACAAATGGTAAGTAGGAACAACAACTTCTGGTTTGTAACAGTGAAAATTAAATTACATTCTCCCTCAAGGATTTGGAATTATTTTAAAACAGATTTTCCTAAGAAAATGGAAGAAAAGTATATTCCTTTGATATTTAAGCATCTACCATGTCCAGGAGAATAAGAACTGTGTTAAAAGAAGAGAGAAAGGGGGAAGTCTGGACCAACATCCCAGAAGAATCATAGGAATTTCCCCACAGTTACTAATCTGGCTTTAATTAAGACTGGAAGACCAAAAAAGCCTTAGTGTGGGAGGCAATTATTGCTCTGCCTCACACTAGGGATGTGTATACACTAGTCATGGACTTGGCTAATGACTATCTTCAGAAGGACACATGTAACAGAGCAGAGACCGCTATCTGAGGAGCTCAAATTGATGCTACAGTTCACCCCAGGGAAATTAATATAGTACTGCATAAACTTCTGTCAGTTCTACATATTAAAGACACATTACTGTGTAGTTCATTTCATCAGCAATGTTTTTGAGAACTTACCATTTATCAGGCACTGTTCTAGGCACTGAGGATAGTGATCAAAACAAACAAACAAAGCAAAACTTCCTTCTCTCATGTAGGGTACAATCGAATGGAAGAAGAAAGGTAATAATATAAAAACAACACAAAATGTAGTATATCAGGTAAGTGCTGTGAAGAAAAATAAGTGCAGTGGAGTAGGGACGAGGCATTGAAACAAATGCAACATAAAATCTATCTACCTTGTTAGCAAATTTTAGGTATATAACACAGCTATGACATTAGTTATACCGTCGACCTTCAGAACTTAATCATCTTGCATAACTGAAGTTTTGTAACCTTTGACCAAAAGTTTTGCATGTTCCCCTTCCCCCAACTCCTAGTAACCAACATTCTACTTACCATGAAAGAATGAATGAATGGATGAATGAATGACGGAATAGGGCAGGAGAGTAATTTTGGAGGTGATGGATATGTTTATGGCGTTGATTGCAGAGATGGTTTCATGGGTGTATACTTATCTCCAAATTCATCACATTGTTAACATTAAGTAGAGCTTTTTATATGTAAATCATACCTCATTAAAGTAATTTAAAACAAAACAACACATAAAAAGCCAAATACAACAAAACTCGCCCCTCACCCCCAAGAATAAACAAACTAGTAAATACTCTGACTTGACACTAAGAAATATACAAAAATAGGTATAATGCACAGAGGATTGTTTCCATTGGGCATCGGAGAGGAGGCAAGAGGTCTTCTTTCTCTGACAGGTCTGGTTTGTGGCCACGTGGCCCTGGAGCAGCAAAGCCTTGGAAGCCTAAGCCTTGCTAACAAGGAGACGGGTTAGCCCCTGGATGTCAATTTCTTCATTATAAATGGAAATTCTTTGATATAAAAACCCTACCTGAAACTTTCGTAGAGTAGGATAGAAAGGACATGCCGTTTAATACTGAGGCAGGAGATAGATGGGCTCCAGGCTAGGCATTTACAGCTAGCCTCTTGTTTACATTTCGTGAGGAAGGAGGCAGGTGGGCTCTAGACTAGATATTTACAGCCAGCCTCCTGTTTGCACTTCAAGATGTAAATAACAACAGGAACAGGGTACACAGCTGGACTTTGTTTCCTGTGGACACCTTAAGATAACAGTCACGGCAGGAACAGAAAGGGGATAAACCTTGTTTGAGTAAAAGATCAAGAGGTCATATATTTCCCATCCTTGGGACAAGGGAAACACTGCACATGCGCAGAAAGGCTCCTTGGGGGTCAAAAGGAGGGGGCACCACCCCATAATATGTGATGCTAAGGCCGTCCCATAGGCCTCTGGGCTGAAATCCAGCTTGGAAAAAAGTTGCGCACGCATGTTGGGCAGGGTCCTAGGGCAGGTCAGGTGTGGAAAAAGAAACCAGATAATTGGCCAAAGGTAAACAAAGATCTGGAAGAACTGCCCTATATAAGTGATTTAACCGCCTCTTTGCCGAGCTCCTCCTCATTAGGGAGGATGCCGACACCCTTTCTTTCCAGGTGTGTATCTCTGCCTTGCTTCTGTCTTAAATAAACTGTTTCTCTGTGTGCTCTCCCACTTGTTTTGCTGTGCCTCTAAGAATAAACTTTGCACCTGTTTTTACAGTTTTTGCCTCCTTGAAACATTCTTGCTTTCAAACAGAGGCAAGAGCCAGGGAAAATTTGCTTCTAGCCTCTAGCCTTTGCTGGTCTAGTAGCTAGGATTCCTGGTTTTCATCCAGGCTACCTAGGTTCAATTCCTGGGCAGGGAACTAAGATCTCACTTCAAGCCACCACTCACTGCTGCCGCCTCTCTGAGATAAATACCACAGGTGAATCTAAATGTGAAAAGTGCAATTATTCACTTTTGGTAAAAATAAAAACATCTGTGGAATTGTGGAATTAAAAAATCAAGTTAGAGTTACCTAGTAAGCTATCCTTATCCTCTTCCATAATTTATTCATCTACACACAGGATTTTGATGATTTATCACGTAAGAATTATTTCTCTTGGATATGTCTGAAGACAAACTAACAACTCGCCTTCTCAACAATACATCTAATTCTGATTTCCACAGTTGGTGGAAATTTTGTGTGTTACTGATTTTTAGGATCACACCACTATCTGTGAATGTTCAAGAGCTCTTCAAAAGACAGACCTGGTTTCATGTCTTGGTTCAGGCCCCTATGAGAGCAGAAGTAGCTAGACCACAAACATGTTACTTCACATGTCTAATCTTCATTTACCTCATCTGTAATCGATAGTAGTCTTGGTCTCATAGAATTGCTGGGAGGAATCATTGATCCCACACAAAGGGCTTACATAATACTTGGTACATAGACTAACTCAATAAATACCAGTTCCTGCTAACATTCTTATTGCCATTAATGTTATATAAGAGCCTGTTTTTATTCATGTGAGTGTTCATTGATTCACTATTTCTTCTTGCTAATTTCCTTTCTGTGGGTATGTAGAAACTTCTGATAATTTCTTCTATATACTACTTAATATAAAAAAAATAGAGGCAAAATAATGAGTGATGTTAAACAGCAAAGAAAGAAGACAACAGCAAACTTTATGCCACAGAAAAGCTAGTCTACTGTTGCCAAGGGACATCCTCAGGTGGCTTTTACTTACAATGGTGAGAGACTGATTTTCAGTTATGGTCTCAGAAATGTGACTTTGACAGAAAGAAGCAGAAACTTTTTAAAGGTGGAGTCAGGGTACCAAAGTTCACAGGATATATTAATAACACAAATATAATGCTGGACAAACTGGCTAACCACATGCAGAAGAGTGAACTGAACTCTTATTTTATACTATTCAAAAGATTAACTCATAACGTATTAAAGACTTAAATGCAAAACCTGTAAGCATAAAACTACTAGAAGGAAACATAAGGAAAAAGCACCTTAATATTGGTCTTGAAAACAGTTTTTTGAATATGACGAGAATTGCAAAAAATGAAAGCAATAACAGCAAAAATATACAAGTGGGACTACATCAAACTAAACAGCATCTGCAGAGAAAAACAATTAGCAAGATAAAAAGGCAGCCTACGAATGGGAGAAAATAGTTGCAAATCACCTATATGATAAGGAGTTAATGTTTGAAATATATAAGGAACTCACATAACTCAATAGCAAAAAAAATTAAAAATGGATAAAAGACTTGAATACATTTTTCCAAAGACGTCATACAAATGGCCAAGAAGTACATAAAAAGATGCTTGACATCACTAATCATCAGGGTAATGCAAATAAAAACCACAATGAGATATCACCTCACACCTGTCAGAATGGCTATTATCAAAAAGACAAGAAATAACAAGTATTGAGGCTGTGGAGACTAGGAAACCATGTGTACTGTTGGTGGAAATGTAAATTGGTAAAGCCAGTATGGAAACAGTATGGAGGTTCCTCAAAAAATTAAAAATAGAACTACCATATGATCCAGCAATTCCACTTCTAGGTATATATTCAACAGAAATAAAAATAAGATATCAAAGAGATATCTGCACCCTTATGTTCACTGCAGCATTATTCATGATAGCCAAGACATGGAAATAACCTAAGTGTCCACCAATGGATGATTGGATACGGAAGATGGGATATGTGATATGTTCCATTGTGTATATATATTCAACCCTAAATAGAAGGAAATCCTGCCTTTTGTGACACCATGAATGGATCTTGAGGGCATTATTCTAAGTGAAATGAGTCAGACAGAGAAAGACAAATACTGTATGTTCTCACTTATATGTGGAGTATAAAAAAGCCAAATTCCTAGAAACATAGAGTAGAATGGTGATTACTAGGGTATAGGGGAGGAGGAAATGGGGAGATGTTGGTCAAAGTCTACAAACTTCCAACAATAAGATGAATAAGTTCTGGGGATCTAATGTATAGCATGGTGACTATAATCATCAATACTGTATTATATACTTGAAAGTTGTTAAGAGAATAGATCTTAAAATTTACCAACACATACACACACACACACACACACACACACACACACAGTAATTTTGTGAGGGAATAGAGATATCAATTAACCTCATTTTGGTAATCATTTTGCAATATACATGTGTATTAAATCATCACATCGTACACCTTAAAAATATACATCAATGATCTATCAGTAAACCTGGAATAAAATACTACCAATATGATACTAATAAAATTAATCTTATGTCATAGGAAACAGTACTGCTTTGAGGACTGGCAGTCGTATCATATATCCAGCACATGCATTTCCCAAAACACACACATTCACACCACACACACTGGAAAATAAATTCTAGTCCAAAGATTTCTGTCAAGCCTAGAATCAAGGCAAGGTAAGTGAGTTATATAACTTGAAAGGTTAATAGCACAAAGCTATGATATCTCAATGTACACATCTCAATTTGTTTTTGGGGCAAAGGGATCTCTTAGGCCAGAGTAAATTCTTCTAAGCAAAGTTCTCTAAAAAGTATTGCCAATGTTTGTCTCTCTGTTTTATGTTTTCTTGTTTGAACTATCTACCTTCTGAGTGATCTATTCTCCATCTAACCCTGGTAATTTAATTGGTTAACTTAATTAACCAATAACCAATCAACTGGTTAACCAATAGCTTGGTCTTTCTCTTTATGATTGGACTTCAAAAAGGAGTTGATCGTTAAGTATATTTTGCATTTATCTGATTTCATTTATTATGTGTTGCTATATTGTTAACTTTTAACAGTTAAATGTTTTTAGGGCAGTTTGCTGTCTTATATATGTAGATACATGTGTGTATTCATATATATAAATTAAACCCTCACCATGTGAAATCTATATTAAATGTCTCACATTAAAAGATATAACTAAGTATATATCGCATTGTTTACACAGTGTTGTTTTGCTGATTAATTTTCTAATACTTAGATTACCAAGTTATTTTATAATGTAAGATCGTTTCTTAAAAACAAGTGGTACAAAGGTTTTTAAATGTAAGCTCTTCTATTAGACACTTATAAGTAAATGTTATTTCACTAGAAGGATATGTAACTGAGCAGGATCCTATGGGGCCTTCCCAGGACAGACCCCTCCATGTCCTTTGCCCACCTCTTGTTTATAGAAAAACTTTAGTCTCCTAGGCCTCCCCTGAGTCACAAAAGGCTGGCTCAAGAATTAATGATTAGAAAAATGTGAACATGTAGTAACAAAGAAAGAGCAATTGGGCCAGGAGAACTGGTATCAATTTAAACAATGGATCAGCCATATAGCAGAGTCACAGAATCTTTAGTTCCTCCCTGAAGGACATAGATAATAGCATCTGATGCACATTCCTGAGCTGTTTCACAGATACTAAAACCCCCACCAGATGGAAGAAGTTAACTGCAAGATGACCATGAGCACATAGCCCCCAGACTGGCTGGAGCCTGAGGATTGATGACGCTAACCCCTGTGACATCACCCTGGTACCTCACCGTCAACCAATCAGAGAATTGTGCACGTGCTGATCATGTACCCTGAGACTCTCTCGCTCACCATGCCTTTAAAAACCCTTCCTTGAAACCCATCAGGGAGTTCGGGTCTTTTGAACATTAGCTGCCCGGAGTCCTGGCTTCGCACCTGCAGTAAATGCTGCACTTGCCTTCACCAAAACCTGGTGTCAGTAGATTGGCTTTACTGGATAAAACTAAATAAAATACATCATAATTAATAATATGAATGTGATCCTGGAAATGTGTTAAATTTTCACATCCCACAAAGACTCTGGAGTTGCTCCTCCATTATACTGAAGAAAAAAGTTGGTGGGAGCACCTGAAACCAACTTCAAAACTCACCTTCACTGTATTTGCCTTTTGGCAACCCACACACTATTTTCAAGCCCACGATGAGAAGAGCAAAACTTTTGCAAGAGGGAACAAAGAACAAGAAAAAAAATTGCTTAGAAACTCAATAGACCAGAAAGAGAGTAGAAAATTATCATGAAAAAAAGAGCTTTTCATGTTGACTGCAGCTGCTGTAAAACTACTATCTGGTATAGGTCAAATTAGTTATGAAGAAGTGTGTAGGAAGACACAGCCCTCAGTAAATTGCATTAGGAACTAAGCAGGTGGGTAGATTCTATTTCCTGTTATGCAAGCTGATGGAGCTGTCATCTTTGAAAGAACTTAGAATGGCTATTTTTTCTAATTAACTTGCCCTGGGTAAGTAACACACTCTTCTAATATCCTGCCCACCCAACCTCAAAAGCTGCATCTTTTTCTTTGCTCACTCCCTGCTCTTCTTATTATATATGCCTAATCACCAGAATTCCCTGAATATGACTTCTACTCCTTTGCCTCTGGGATTTTATTCAATCTGTTCTCTGTGCCTAAAATGACTTCTCTACCCACCAAGTCAATGGAAAATCTACTCTTCTTATAAGACTCAACTCTAAGGCTACTTTCAAAGGCAATTTTCTAAGTGACACCTCCATTTAGAAATAATTATTCTTTTTGAATAAGCCTTTCTACAGAAATATTTCCAAGCCTCAAAAGATACCTAATAAGATGTAATGGATAGTACATTCTCATCACTCTAGTTATATGACTTTGGAGAGATTAAGATTTCTGATCTCATTTTTTTCTTTTGCAAAACAGGAATAATAATCTTGGAATCTTGTTGTAAAAAATAGTTTGTGCATGCTAATTAGCATTTGTATGTTAGTCTCTGGCATAGGTCCTAGTTCACAGTAAGTATTCAATAAGTGGTAACAATTAACAGCTTCTTATGCTTATAATTACAGTAATTTCTTTATCTGTATGCCTCCCCCATTAGACAATTGGTTCCTTGAAGGTAGATACCAAACCTTTGAATTCATTTCTGTATCTTCATCCCTATTCCCAATCCATCGATGTTTCTCACAGTGACTTGTACTTAGCAAGCTTTTTTTTCCAATAAAAGTTCCCTAGCTTATTCAATTAATATATTATATAAGTGTGATGTTGTGATTTATAATAAGAAATACATATTTGGTATTCATCCCCATTTCTGGCCTAGAGTTCGTAAAACCCTTGGGATTTCCTAAGTGTGGGAGGCCTAAAGGTATTTTTGTTACGTTAATTAGGTGACTTATGGAAAGCACCTGTGAATAGGGGCTTAATTTCTAAGACAGTCAACAATGTGATTAGAAGGTTGGAACTGCAGTCCCACCCCCTGATATCCTAACATCTGGGGAAGGAAAAGTGGCTGGAGATTGAATTCAATCAACAATGGCCAATGATTTAATCAATCACAGCTCTGTAATGAAGCCTCCATAAACACCTAAAAGGACAGGGCTCTGAGGGTTTCTGGGCTGGTGAACACGTGGAGATTTGGTGAGACTGGCACACCTGGGGAGGGCATGGAAGCTCTGCGCCCCTTCCCACATACCTTGCCCTATGCATCTCTTCCATCTGGCTATTCCTGAGTTATAACCTTTTACAATAAACCAGTAATCTAGTAAGTAAAATGTTTTTCAGAGTTCTGTGAGCCTCTCTAAAAAACTGATCAAACCCAAGGAAGGAGGGACTCATGGGAACCTCTAATATATAGCCAGTTGGTCAGAACTACAGGTAACAGCCTGGGCTTGTGACTCGCATCTGAAGACCAAGGAGGGGGGTCCTTGAAACCTCCAATTTGTAGCCAGTCAGAAGCACAGGTAACAACTTGGGCTTGTGACAAGCATGCGAAGTATGGGGGTCGGGGGGGCAGTCTTGTAGGATGGAGTTTGTAACCTGTGGAATCTGATGATATTTCTGGAAAGACTGTGTCAGAATTGAGTTGAATTGTAGGATATCCAGGTGGTGTCCCAAGAATTGCTTGCTGGTATGGGAAACTTCTCCCATAACCCACACTGGAATTAGTATCAGAACCTATTGAGTAAGTAACCCCACATTTTAATAGCTCAACTGAATAAAACTGGTTTTATACAGTAATAAAAATAAAACAACTATCTTGTAATTTATCTATCATTTTGATTCTGAAGCTTGAATATTTTTATAAGGGCCTGGGCTTGAGAAATTTAATGATCACCAGATAAACATGTAATAAAATAGAGTCTATTTCATAATAGTAGAGTTTGATGTATAATAGTAGAGTTTATACTATATTATATGAAATGTCTTTAAATATTGGTTTATGAATTATAAACTGAAAGAGACTTGGGGACTATCTAATCCAACCCTACTTATTTCACAAATGAGCAAACGGAGACACAGTGTGTGTTGGGTAAGGGGCTTGTTAGGAGACATGCAGATTGGAAGTCAAAGAGCTGAGACTTAAACCCAGGTTTCTTCATTATTCTTTCTTACCTAGCACTTACATGTCTTTGGAAAAGAGTATTTAGATTTTCCAATTGTGTTATCAATATGATAAAACATCTAAAATGATTTTGAGCAAAGGCCAGATATGTTTTCAGAATGGTAATAATAATTTTGAACTGAATATCTTCAGGTAATAAGATTTAAGTTGACCTTCAAAAGTAGGATATTTTAAAGTTACTTCAAGTGTGAGAAATAATGAGAGAAGTGTGGAAGCACAATAGACAAAGGGTTCCTGAGAGACAAGGAAAAGAAGATGGGGTTGGAGAAGCATGTTTACAGAACTCCAGCCCAACAAATGCAGAAAATGACATAATTATAAGGAATCTGAGAAACATGTGGTCCAATTCAATCATGTGATGGTAAACAAAATTGAAACATCTTGTCTTTTTCACTAAATCATTAACTACATCTGAAGGACACTGAGGAAGAGGCCCTAATTATTATTATTTTTTTTTTAAATTGATAAGTTGGAGTCTTTTTTTTTTTTTTTTTTTTTTAAATTATTTATTTATTTATTTTTGGCTGTGTTGGGTCTTCGGTTCGTGCGAGGGCTTTCTCTAGTTACGGCAAGTGGTGGCCACTCCTCATCGCGGTGCGGGGACCGCTCTTCATCGCGGTGCGCGGGCCTTTCACTATCGCGGCCCCTCCCGTTGCGGGGCACAGGCTCCAGACGCGCAGGCTCAGTAGTTGTGGCTCACGGGCCCAGCCGCTCCGTGGCATGTGGGATCTTCCCAGACCAGGGCTCGAACCCGTGTCCCCTGCATTAGCAGGCAGATTCTCAACCACTGCGCCACCAGGGAAGCCCGAGGCCCTAATTATTAAAAGTAAGTTTTAGGAAGATTAATCTGGCAATTGTGTGTAGAAGATTATGGAAAAGTCATGGTATAGATCCTCATAGATCATCTGTGAATCCTTAAAGGTAGGCTGAAGCTCCAATCAAGTTGTAGCAGTAGAAAGTAAAACACATAAGTAACGTTACAAAAGAAACATCAGAAAATCACAATTGGCTGGAGAGTAGGTAAAGGGAAGAGATGGAAATAGAAGGATATCACAGTTCATGCTAATATTTCAAGCTCAGGAGACCCAAGTTTTCCAATGTCGACATTAGGATGCATGGAAGAAGGTCAGGCAGGTTCAGTATGACAGGTTCAGCTTCAGACACACTATCTTTGGGTTGAACGTGAGACAATTCAGTACATGTGTTCATGAGCTGAGAGAGGGGTAGGAGCAGGAGACATAGATTGAGATGGTACACACATAAAGGTGAGAACTGAACCTATATAAGGAGAAAGCTCTTGGAAGAGAAAAATAGGAAGAAAAAAGTACAGGAGGCCAAGACAGATTCCTAGCCAATACTCACATCTGGTTGGCAGAAGATAGAAAGGGAATCAATGAGGAAATGAAGGGCCACAAGTGGAGTATTTGAAAACAAAAACAAACAAAAAACAAAAACACTATGGTATTTTCAGCTCTATCTTGGAAGAATTCTATATCTTAAATGTTAATTTGGGAGGTTGTCCACCATGTATATGCATATCAATTTCAAAATGTTAGTTTCTGTGTCAGTATGTATATCTGGCCAAATGTTTCAAATCTTGCATGAAAAACAATTACAGAAAGTTCAGTAAAGAACTTTGAAAGAAGAGAATTACATCAGACTAGTTCATCTTCAGAAATGCAATAGTGAGTTGAAATATCTCATTAAATTTTGATTTCTAAGTAAAAGTCTCCCCAGACTACTTGTTAAATATTAGATATCAAATTTGCTTTTGCTCTGAAACCCCTTTTATCAGGATTTATGACTGAGGCACAAATGATGTCTGTTGTTTGACTCAGTGGGAAAGCCTACACTGGTCTGGTTAAATTGCTTAAATAAGTTGACAAATCTGGACACCAGTATCACTGAAGGAGCTACATATAATCTTGAAAGAGATGGAAGAAGAAAGGACAACGAGTGTCAGAATTTGTTTAAATTAAAAAGCTTGCAACCACTCACTGATTCATTGAATGATGCTCTTTAAACCACAATAAATCGTATACCATCAACGGTGAAACACAACTTAACCTATGATTGTTTTTCATGATTACAAAGGTTTGTGTGAATTTTTGTTTCAATTTTCAAAGAACTAATGGGGAATCCCCTGGAAGTCCAGTGGTTAGGACTTCACACTCTCACTGCCAAGGGCCCGGGTTCAATCCCTGGTCGGGGAACTAAAATCCCACAAGCTGTGTGGTGCGGCCAAAAAAACAAACAAACAAACAAACAAAAACTAATGAATCAGTTCAGAATGAAAGTAAGTCATGCCCAACTAAGCAGATAATCTTGGGAAGTTCACTTTTCCTTAATTTCTGTCTCTGTAAAATGGGATTGAGGTGGATGATCTGAAGTTCCTTCTCTCTTTAACAAGAATTAAGTAGTTTCTAATTATTGAACTGGGATGGTAATGTGTCTCTTATCAAACCCCCTGCAACTTAACTTTGCACATAGTTGGAACATGGATATGGATATAGGTATGGAATACATAACTTGCTATAAGTAAAGCATTAAATTTAAGCATTAGGTTGAAGTGAATAGATTTTCTTAAAAAGTATATTTGTGGGAGGTTTAAAGATTAATGTAGATATGTATCATGTGGAAAATTAGTACAAAGCTTTAGGAAACATAGGATGGCAAAAGTTCTGCTTCTAAGGCAGGAAAGCTTTTAGGAGATGGGGAGAGACTACCTGGTTGGTTGTGTAGCTCAAAGGCGGTAGTGTGTGTATGTGTGTGTGCGCACATGTGCGTGTGTGTGTGTTGTGTGCAATTACTATATAGAAATATGAACACTAGATATAGAAAACAGAGGTAAACCTTTTAAGCAATCATGAAACAACCGTGCAAAAGTGGGTATTTTGTTGATGTCGTTTGTTTGGTTGGAATAGTATACCAAGTCCTCCCACAGCAACTCCTGGTCTCCGCAATTCCCCAAACTAGCAGCACAACCAGGGCACATCACCAGGCTGTCGGAAAGAGACAGCTATAGGATTTCACTTTCAAGAGACCAAATAAGTGTATCTCTGAACATATTCTCTGACTGCAATCCAACAAAATTAGAAGTTAATTATAAAAGTTTTCAAAAATCCAACATTAACAATTGAATGAAAGAGGAAATCAAGACACAATTGTAGATCAGTCATTCTTTAACATATATAAGGAGATTGTACTTGAAAAAGAGTGTGACACCTTAGGAACAATTAACGAACACAAATTAAAACACAATGCCATCAGATTGGGAATATACGTATACATATAGCTGATTTACTTTGTTACACAGCAGAAACTAACACAACATTGTAAAGCAATTATACTCCAATAAAGATGTAAAAAAAAAAAAAAAGCCATCAGATTGCCAACATATCTAAAGACACTGATAAGAGCCAGGTCTGACAGTGTATAAAGAAATGGGTGCTGACATACACTGTTGATACGACTTTAAAGTGGCAAATCCCATCTTAAGGTCAGTTTGGCAGTAACTTAAAAACTAAAACACACATTAACTTTAACACAGCAATTACACTTCTGGGAATCTCTCTTACTGAAATACATGTACAAAGCCAAAATATAGACACACAGTGATATTTATTACCATATTATGTCTGACACTGAACAATTGAAAACAAGTCCTAAAAAAACTTTTCAAAATTTTACAATCCTATGAAGAAGCCATTAAAATGAATGAGGTGGCTCTACATGTCCTGATGTGGAAAGATATTATTATATATTCTTAAGGAACAAAGCAAGTTTCAAAAACTATTATGTTATGACCTCCTTAGTTGTAATCCCCCTATTTTATGAATGTATCTGTATTATATAAGTTGGAAAGACTAAGGAAGGATAATATGTTAAGTTGTTATAGTGGTCACCTGTGGTGAGTGGCTTTGGGAGGTCATGGGGGGATTTACATGTTATTAAATAAATAAATATATTATAAATATGTTACATATTATATATAATGTGGTTGTAATTTGAGAAAATTAATTTCAAATAACACAATAATTTAACATGAATTTAATGGATTAAAAAGGTAATGCTGCATCATTGCTCCTCATTGGTGACTAGTTATATAACATATGAATCCTCAACACTAAAGTATTATATAGAGGTTAACCTACATTGGCCACTGCTGCCATGTACTTAAGCATACTATTTTAAAAGTGGTCACTTCAAGTCACTATAAAAGCCTAAGGAGAAAGCTTGCTCTATTCTAAAAGCAAATTTAAAATATTAAAAATTATGTAAATACTAAAAATATTAATTCTCACCAGAAATCAAAGAAATAAAAACAAGAATAGGGTATCATATTATAAAAGCTAAAACTGATAATATTTAATATTTGTGAGAATCTTATCACAAAGTACTTTTATATATTGCTGGTGGTAACACTATTTTTGCATGGTATCATTATCATTTCATTAATGCATGTATATGTCTACACAAAAGCTGAAAGTAAAATATTACAGAATATTAAAATTGCTAATCTTCAAATAGTAATATTTTAGACTTTTATTTTCTTCTCTGAACTATATACATTCCAGCGTTTGTAATTTGTTATCTGTACTGCTTCTACAGTGATATAAACATAAAAAGAATTTTGAAAGTAGTATTTGTTTAAGGCCCTTAGATTATTCATTAGAATAATCAGAGGTATTCTGACTTTTGTTGGTTTTTGAAAATGGAACTCTTAAGCCTTAACCACTTCTGTATGAAGGAACCTTTCTCCTCACTTCTCCAAAGATGAGGGTAAAATTCAGTTTACATGTAAAGAATCATGTGAGACAGATACCACATGATAACTGGCAGACTGGCTGGATCTTGGCAGATGACTTCACAGCTTCTGCCCAGTACCTGGAGCTTAGCAGGGCTGAATCACCAGTTTCTCCCCACTTTGCAATCTGTGGCATTACTCACTCTCCACCACTCTTAACCATGAACCTTCTTCTAACGGATATAAGTTTATCTATATTATGGAACTTAAAAATGGGATGAGAAGGCAAAGGTCTCCATCAATCTCACTTTGAGCCTACTTCTTTTCCTTTGAAGCTACATCAATGAGGGGAAAAATAAAAGTTCCTGGTCTATGGTCTAAGGTATTTAAGGGTCTTTGCAAACTATAGGTGCATCTTTTGCCTGAACATTTTCATCACACACACACACACACACACACACACACATAGCATAACATCATATATTTATAAAATGATAGAACCAGAAGTGATATTAGACCCTCTAGCAGTTTTAAATTGTGATCCTTGGAGAACCTGGGTTCTGTGCAGCTGTCTCAAGGAAACCTGGGAAGGTTGGAAGGTGCTGAAAGAGCGGTCAACTGGGCCATCCTAGCTCTCATTTAAATTAAGAAACAAAAACAAAAACAAAGAAACAACAACTTCATTTTCATTTCTCACACAACCTGGATGCTGCTACTTAGAAAATATTGTAACCACTGATCAAGTCCATTTTATTCATTTAATAGGTTAAAAAATTAGTGGCCCAGAAAGTTCAGTTACTTAACCAAGGTTACAAATCCATGGTAGAAACAGGACAAGAATCCAGGTATCTAGACTTTTAATTCCAAGTGGAAACTGGAAAGTTAATGACAATGGTAATCATCTGTAATTCTGGATTTTCCATGAGGTTGCTATAGCTTATGAAACTCACATTATAAAGAGGTAATTAAGAAAATAAAGAGGTAACCAGGCAACAGTAATGCCATTTTCCTAAAAATAATGTGAGGGATATTATGCAGGGATAGGTTACTTTTGCTTCAGCTGAGCTGTTGCATATGTAGGAGAAGAAAGGTTGAGCATCTGCCGGGAATTAACACAGACCTTTTTCTACACACCTGTTCTGCAGAAGAAGATCTATAATGAAAGTGCCTAGAAGTTTGTTCCAACATGACTGCCAAAATCCGAACCAGTAATACCCCTTGGCCATATCATAAGGCAGAATCTCATCTGTGATATGGCTCTAAAGAAAACAAATAAGGTAATTTGATTGGGAAATTCTATGGGTAGAGTTATATGGAAGCTTGTGTATTATGGGCCAATCCCTCTCCCATGGGCTTCAGTTTCCCCATCTGTAATGAGGGGAATGGAATTGATCTCTAAAATAATTTTCAATTCTTACATACTTGGTTATGTTAGTTGGGGTGTAGTGCTTTTTGTTTGTAATTTTGTTTGGTTTTAAAATCAGGTTCAATGTCTAGAGGGAAAAAGACAAAAGGAAGAAAAATATTAGCAACTGTTTTACAGACATGGTATCAAGGCTTTGTATTATTATTTTTAAAAATACCATCTCAGATAGAGCTGTAACATGACCATGGATATTATTAAAAATATTCTTTTGAATAGAACAGGGGAGACACAAAACAATTTTTTTAAAGTATGAGTCGTGTGTGTGTTTGTCTGTGTGCATGTGCACATCACACCAACTCAATGAATATACCTGGGCAGTTAAACCACAACTGGAGGAAAAAATGTGTCAACATGTAGGCTGATCTCCCTAAAATTTATAACAATAACCTCGAATGGGTCCTTAATGCTAACGAGCAGTCAAAATATATTTCCCTGGTCATCTTATTTTGCCACTCTCCTAGGATATTTCATATTTTATTCCCTCACTGCAAATTCTGTCTTCCAACACCTCCTCCCCAATCCTCACTCTCAGCTGATGATTTTGCTTCCTGTTTCACTGAGAAGATTGAAGCAATCTGAAGAAAACTTCCACAGCTCCCACCCACCCCCTGGTATCTGTACCCATGTATTCTGACTTCCTGCCTGATACTCAAGATAAACTAACTGCACTCCCAACTAAGCCCATCCATCTCCTCTACTTACGCAGTAGTTTCCATCACTCTCGCCTACTTCAGACCAATAATTTTCCCATGCTCTCTCCCCACCCCACCCTATCCTTAGTTGATAACTCCCCATCACCATACAAGTAGGCTGTTTTAATCCCTAAAAATTAAAAAGAAAAAAAAAAAAGCAACCTCTTTGACTCCAGTTTTCCTGGTGGTTTCTTCCCAATTTATTTTGTTCCCTTTTGCTCCAAAATTCCACAAAAGTAGGGTCAGTAGCTATTATTTATAACTCCTCTTCTTAAACCTTCCACAGTAGGTTTTTGTCATTGTTGTTGTACCATAGCTCCAGGAAGACTGCCAAAGTCACCAATGGCTCTTCATTGCCAAAGTCAATGGTCAATTCTTCGTCTTCATCTTATTTGGTATATTAGGGACATTTGACACAATTGCTTGTGCCTTCCTCCTTGATATACTTTCCCCACTTGGCCTCCAGGACACAACTCTTCCATGGCTCTTCCCCAACCTCACTAGATGCTCCTTCTCAGTCTCCTTTGTGCATTACTCTCATCTCCTGACCTATCAACTTTGGAAAGGCCCACAGCTCAGTCTTTGGATCCTTCTCTTTTTTATCTTTATTCCCTACCCTTGATGATCTCATAATGTCTCACGGTTTTAAACATTATCTAAATACTGATATCTCCTAAAAGCACATCTCCAGTCCAGATATCTCTAACTCCAGGCATTTATACCACATATCTGTGTTCTTTACATTTCCACTTGATCTGAACGAATCATGTCCAAACACAACATTCCCAAATGAACCTCCTGACATTTGCTCCCAGACCAAATTCACTCATACTTTTCCCATATCAGTTGATGGGGAAAACCTTGGAGACCAAAATCTTGACTCCTTTTTCTCATAACCCACATTCAGTCCACTTTCAAAATATATCCAGAATCTAACTATGACTTCTCACCATCTCCACTGCTGCAAGTCTCCTAACTGGTCTCTCTACTATCACAGTTGCTGAGCATGGGGGTAGGTTTGGGATTGAGAGTGAGTAGACATGAGGCAGATGAGTTTAAAATGAAATCCAGCTAATATGACCGCTTTGCTTAAAACCCTTCATTCAATGAACTTCCACTTCACTCAGAGTAAAATCTCAAATTTTTATAATTAATATATGACAACAAGGCCTGAAATAATCTTGCTTGGCATTACAGATATAAACACACATCTGTTTCAGGGGACAGTTTTTCCATATTCCTTTGTGAATGCATCTGTAAGAGTTCAAAGCACATCACGGCACAAACGCTTACAGAGTTTATTCATGACTAATACATCACCTGATTATCCTTACAATGGAACTACAGGGCATATATAATTTGACCATGCCATTTGTAATGTCTCTCTACTTTCAGTACCTTATACTCTTTTAAAAATGCTGCTGTCATTTCATCTTTTTTCAGCCCTAATAATTTTGGTTTCCCCTTCTATTACTAGTGTCTTAATTCACTTCCCTTCCTAATTTCATATTTTGCACATCAAATTCTATAAATGTTTTATAAACCTATTACCTCACTCTTGGTAATACAATGCAATATATATACAGTATATAATACAATACAATATTTATTTTTATTGTTGTCAATAATAAATGTGAACTGTTTAAAGAAAAAAATCCTGGATTCATGGAAAGGGGGGGCTAAGTACTCCTTTTCATTGTTTTCTGTATTTGTTAATAATATATGAATTATAAACTTGCATATACAAAAGTCCTAAGTGGAGGACTTCAATAGAATACACCCCTGGCCTCTCTTCCCCAGGGGAAAAAATCTAGTTTATCTGGCTTATATGATTTGCAAGTTTGGGGAAAAAGGAGCTAGGAATGCTTGGTTCAGCAATTTTTTATCCTCTATTTTGGTCTGTTCCCCTCTCTTCTGCCACATAATATGGGGTCTGACACTATGGAGGTTGCCTGAGGTTTCCCAGTTGTGTCAGTTACTTGGTGGGAAGGTCTCAAGTTCAGAAGAAGAGGAAACTGGACAAGCTCATTTGCTCACATCAAAGTCCCATTCTCCTAGCTTTCATCAGTTATACAGCTGACCTTTTGATAGCCATCTGTCAGTCTCTAGTGCTCTATTTATCAACTGGTTTAAAACTCAGGCAGGGAAGAGAGAGGTGTAATCTATGGAGTCCATCAAAATCCCAACATATTCAAGGACTGCGATACTAGTTTCTAAGCTTCCCATTTTTGTATGTAGAGTCTGAGGGCAAAAGGGTATAGCGGAAAGAATGGGGCTATGGAGTCAGTCTTGGCTTCTAATGTCAGATGTGTTACTTATTGACTATGTCACCCTGAGTCAAGTTATTTAACACCTCTCGGGCTCTTTAATCTATGCAATGGCATGAACAATGACTCCTTCATTGCATCATTGTGGAGTTAAAAGAAATAGAATACAGGGAATGACTAGCGGGCAACCTGGTATAAATGTATGCTCAGAATTTTATTGTTCCCTTTATATCAATAACCCATTGGATAAATGTCAGAAATAAGATTTACCAGTAGTCATGAGAAAGTTGTTTACAGACCGTAAAACAACTGAGTTGTACAAACAGCATTTTAGGGAGAATGACTAGTTTTTTATTTTGAGGGGAAAGCAAATAAATTATCTTCTTGCAAAACTGAAGTAGACTAGTGAAGAAGAAAAAGGCACCAGTAAATGTCCAAAATTTCTACAGTAGCTGATGTGGGTGGAATAAGAGAACCCTTGATTCATCCAGCCAACTACTTGTGTTCTGCATAATTACAACTTTTTAATGGCTTCTGCAAGGATGTTGATCATTACATGACAACAAACCCATAAATATCTGTCTGTGTTAGAATAGTGACACTCACTGGTTACTTCTGATATTGACAGCCATACTCACTACTAAAACACATCCCTTATAAAGCAAACTTAAATAATGCTCATAGAGATCAGCAAGGTAGAAAAGGGGATACCCAACTCCTTGTAAATATTTGGACCAACATAATTTTGAGTTACGCAATATGGAATGAGCTACCTTTCTTGTGGCTCCCTACACCTCTAGAGATGCCCAAATATACTTTAAATGATCATTAATTGGAGTAGTCCTAGAGAAGATTCATGAATAATAATTAGGGATTCTAGATGATCTTTACAAGCGTTCCAGCCTCCAGTTCCTGGTCTCAAGGACTCAGAGCAAACCCACATTTATGTGACTTGGAAGCTTAAAACATTTTTCACAGTAAAATCTTGGTTCCTTTGTAAATTATACAAATCTTTTTTAATTATTAAGGCTCTATTGGTTTTGGAAATAGGAGTGCTTGCCAAATCAGTGCCCTTGTTATCATTCATCAATGATAATTACTCACTGCAGTGAAATATAATAGAAACATCTACAGCTTCTTACCTACGGGATGATTTTCTGTCACTTAACACAAAAACTGTAAGAACGACTGACCTCTTCTCGTCTCCTAATCCCCAACCTCAGTAAAACCTTCAAATCTCACAGTAAAACTAATCTCAGGTTTAAGGAGGAATCCAACTTGTGTCAGTGACTGGAAGGACTCTACCCTAACAGCATATTAATTTTTTTCTCCTTTTTAGATGGTAAAAGAGTAATGTTTTGAATTTCAATGACTTAAACATGTTGCTTATTAGTCACCCCCTCAAAGCATTAAAGGGAGGGTCAATTAATCTAGGGTCAGGAGCAGCCTTGGCATCTCATGCAGACATTTTCTCATTTCTTATTTTAGAGATGTTTACATTCAGGGACTTAAAAAGAAAGTGCTAACTTGCCCAAGGCAGTAAGGTTTTAATAAGCCCATTCATGTAATGACAGTTGGTTTTCCTTAGGTATCAAGAACATTCTTATGTATAAATCAGTGCACATAGGATCAGTTACCACTACAAGAGAAAAAAAGAATCTTGCTACCCACCACCACTCTATTACAGAGAATATTAAACACATTCATTTTCTTTTCCTTATTAAAGAAAAACCAAACAAACATACTTAGGCAATGAAGAGCAGTGACAGCACTGTGTTTAAGTGTTTTTTCTACCATCCCTCTGTCCAGTTAGCATTGGACTGCGCTTATCACAAGAGAATTTCCAAGCTGAAAGAAACAGAGGCATATAGACAGTGTCAGCTCTGTAGTTTGAGAGCAGGAGGAGAAACAATCCCATGAGGAACACAGAAGATGAGAGCATGGGTGAGGGTAGAAAGAGAGAGGAATTTGGTTCAAAGGGTCCATTATGCTCTGTTTTCTCAGACTGGATTATTTCCAAACAATAGCATCTGTAAGAACAAAACCCAGAGATATATTAAAAGGCATTTTCAAGGAGGTGGGCTCAAGATGGCAGAGTAGGAAGACCCTGAACTCACCTCCTCCCACAGACACACCAAAACTACAGCTACATATAGAACAATTCTTCCTGAGAATGTCCTGAAGACTAGCAGCACAGTTCTTCTACAATTAAGGATACAAAGAGAAAGCCACACTGAGATGAGTAGGTGGGGGAGAAAGCAATCAGAACCCACACCCCCAGTGGGCAACCCAAAAGAGGAAGGGCATATCAAAAACTAGGAGATCCTCCCTAAAGAGTGAGGGATTTGAGCCCCAGTTTGAGCACCCCAGCCCTGGGGACTGGCACCTGTAAAATAAGCCACTTAACTGGTTTTGAAAACCAGTGGAGCCTATGACCAGGAGAGTCAGAGGGCTATAAGAAACCGAGACTCCCCTCTTAAAGGTGAGTATGAACTTACTTGCTCTGAATGCCGGCACAGAAGCAGCAGACAGAAAAGCGCCTGAAACTCAAGCTGGCTTGCCAAGGCTGCCCCAGCATACTTACCAGCCCAAACCCAGCTCCAGCTCTAAGCCCTCTGCCAAGGCAGCAGCCCTCAGCATGCCCCAGGAGAAGCCACAATACACCTAGCTAGAGCTAGGCTCCAGCTCTAGCCCCTCTGGCTCCAGCACTCTCACCAAGATAAAGGCCCTCAGCACATCCCAGGAGAAACCCTGGCCCATGTTGGGCTCTGGCTCTAGACAGTAGTTAAGGGATACATAAAAATATGTTACATATGTCAAAAACAAAAAACATGGGGGAGGAGTAAAAATGTACAGCATTTAGAATGTGTTCGAACTTAAATGACTATCAGTTTAAAAGATATATATATCTCTCTCTCTATATAGAGAGATATATATATCTTTTATATTTATATATATATATATATATATACACACATATATACCCACACGCATATACATATAAAATGGTAATCATAAACCAAAAACTTACAATACACAAAAAAGCAAAGAGAAAGGAACCCAAATGTAACGCTAAAGAAAATCATCAAACCACAAGGGAATTGTGGTTTCAAGCTACTGCTTTAAATTGTTCATCAGCAGAATGCTAAATGGACATACTTCCGGTAATCACTATAAAATAAACAAACCATATACCGGCCAACCTCACCTTGAAAGCACCTTTATATTTTTGTTTGTAGTTCTCATTTTATAAACCTATATAATTCTTAAGCACACTTAAGTTTGAGAAACACTGAACAGAACTAAAGCAAGAACAATATATACAGATGCTTTGGTTACTAAATATTTTACTTAAGGTAAGTATTATTTCCCTAGTAATTAGTGAATAGAAGGGAATTTTAAAATTAGGCATACTATGACCTCTTAGGCATTTGCAGTTCAACGCACCTTCCAAAATCTCCATGTCACTTCAGCAGGGCATGCAGAAAGTTCTAAATCCATTGCATACCATTCACAGATCACAGAATTCTTGGACCACTTCCTGGTCCATCTATATGCCTACCCCCTTTTCATCTTTGTATCATATATGTAGGCACAAAATTAAAGCATGGATTTTCCTAGAGGCCCCTAGAATCCTCAGTTGATGCTTGTGTATGTACACCAATAGCACAAATATTCTCAGACTCTCCATACCATTACAGATATTTATACTACCCTCCAATTTAGGTTCCTGTCAGAGAAAAAGAAAGTCTGAATCCTGGTGCCACACCACCTTGTTCTGTATTTGTCTCTCTTCTCTTTCTTACACTTCACAATGGAAGTGGAACGCGCACATTTTCCTCTTCTTAATACTTGCCAGGGACGTCACTTACATAACATTTTAAGATCTATCTATCCCTGGCTATAGGTTTGTATCTGCTAGTTTTAAGGCAAGTAAGAACTAGGGATTATCAAGAACAAAAATGTCAATAGATGCATTTACTTGTGCAAATTAAATGAGAGTGATGTAGCATGTTACATTTTAAGGCAATGGGTATTAAGTTTTCAAGTAAACATACATGCATGGTATGATAACACTATGATAATTATTTTTTCAAACAGCTACAGGGCATTTCTAACAACTCCCAGCATCTTGGCAAAGGAAGACATGTCAAAGGCACTAAGAGATAAACAGTAAGATAGCCCATGATGTTACAAGTATCAGAGAGAACACACTGGCGCATATGGCAGCAGGACACAACATCATGCCACTTGGTTCCTATTACTGTGTTCAATACATACATGTTATTCACTTCTGCAGAGGTTCCCAAGTCTCATAAAATTGGACTTGCCCTCACAAAGCTCATAACCATCATCATCACCATTTAGATCCATTGTGTCAAGCTCTATACTCACACAAACCTCACAAATGGGTACTATTTTAAAGAAGAGGTAACTGAGGCACAGTGAGGTTGAAAACTCACTTCACACATACACAAGAAGTTAGTAATAGAATGGAATAAAGGCCATACCCCTCATACTCTAAAACTCATGCTTTTAAATAATTTATAGCTTGTCTTTCTACGTATATGCATAATTATAATAGGAGGAAAGAAGTAATAATGACCACAACAGAAGTACAGATAAAGCACTGTGATGGAATTTCAGAAAAATTATATATATATATATATATATATATATATATATATATATATATATTTTTTTTTTTTATAGGGGCAAGGTGAGCAAATACCTCATGAAGATGTTTTGCTTTGGATCTCTAAGACAGGAAGTTCTCAACTGTGAAAATAGGTACAGTATCCCCCAAAGCAGAGAGAACTACATGAGCAAATTCTGTGGGGGAGGAAAGTGGCTAGAAGAGCACAGAAGCAATATAATTTCAGTTTGGCTGGAGTATAAATCTTACCAAAGAAAAGAGAAGGAACATAACATTCTTGAGTGTGTTCTTTAGTGCTAGTCACCTTGCTGTACATTTCACATGAAATACCTGATTTTATTTAATCATTACAAGAACTCAGTGAAGTGGGTATTATTAGAGTTTTGACAAAAATAAATAATTGACAAGATGACAGAGAAAACATGTATTCTGGTGAGAAGTTGGAATCAAAGCTAATTATAAAGCCCATATTCCCTCAAAAATGTCATATATTATAACATGATGAAAAATCCTAAGGACAAATTTAGGAATGGAAATAAGGACCACATTGAGTAGGACCATGAAGGCCAAGATAAAAAGGATTGGACTTAGCTTTGAAGATAATCGTAAGTCATTGTTGGTGTATTTATGTCTATACTCTAGGAAGATTTCTCTATATGTCAAAAGCACATTTTAGTCATTAACTGACTGATTTGTCTGTCATGGAAAACCAAGGTCAATAAATTCTAATCTGTGCTAATTGAAATTTGTTCTTTCAGCCAAACTTTAAGCTCCTGGGTCATAACTCCCATGCAACAATCAGACAAATAAGAAAATCTAAATACTTGAGTATAAAATTCATGATAAAAAATTATTAAATTACTCATAAAAAGAGTAAAATAAAATGGGCAGTAGGATGGGTTCATGAAATGGAGCTTTAGAGTATTATTCGTATAAATAGGACTGGATCATTCGCTTTGGTGAAGGAGGCAGCCACGTATTTGCCAATAGCCAAAATCTACCACTAAAATGTCACTCCTTATTCATACGCTTTCAACGGATAATCATTTTTCTGAGACTTTATCCTGTGGAAGTAATCCAATAAAAGCAATAGTTAGGTGCACTAAGATATATTTCTAATCACATAATTGTGCAGGAAAAATACAATGTGAAGGTATATCCTAAAATATTAACAGTGATTGTGGGGATGTCTGGCTTATGGTTAATTTTGATTGCTTTTTCATGATATATTTTTGTATTTAAAAAGTTTTATACAATCAGCACATATTATGTTTATATTGGGAAAAATTATACGATAATACAAAATGGAGTGGAAGAGGCACAGAATTGGGAATTCAGGGAAAACAGACTTCTTACTAATTTCTTACTCTATCTTCCTGCTTCTGGCCATCTCTGGGCATAGGAATAGGTGCACGCTGCATAGACAAGAGGTGCTTCCCAGTCTTTTGGTGCAAAATGTCAAACCACAGGACCTAAGCCTACTTTGAGTATTTGGAAAGCAAAATGACCTAGCATGTCATCAACTTATTCTCCAACTGGAATTAGCATGGTTCAGTATGTAAGACATATTTCTTTTCTGCCCAGAGAAAGGTAAAATTCATTAGAGTTGTTGAGTGGTGATTGAGATGTTACTCTATGTAAGTGATTTTTAGAACTCATTTCTCATTCTCAAGGTCAAGGTCAAGGATCCATTACTCTGACTCATGTTCTATGTTAGTAAAATGTTTCTGATCTTCAGAGTATCAGTGATCATACTTCTTGAACTTTCAGACATTCTATCTGATAATTTTTGATTTGTGTAGACGTGTATGTAAAAAACTTTCAATTTCTGAAGTTGATATTACAATTTAACTATACATTTAATGATCACTTTAATAGAAAAAATAAAGTGTATTGTTCTTGAGAAAAATAGATTTTTTGTTCTAGATATCTAAACACTTATCACTCAAATACACCTGCCGCTATTAATGCACGGAGAGAATATCTCTGTAAGTAGTACTGTGATGGCTAATATTTTATCACACCGTTTATTTTCTTAACTATCTTATCCAGTTTTCCAGTTTTGAGGCTATTTCTTTTGAAATTTTGTATTATATTATTACTAGAGTTTGTTATTCAAGCAGGACGAGCACAAATTTCTTTATCTTATTTCAATTTGTATTTCTTTCAACGCTTTGCTTCATGGCACAAGTGAAAAGCCCTAGATAAATCATTTAGATGATAAACTTATTTTGGGAGAATCCTTTATCATCAGTAAAGAAACCAGCTGATTTGTAATAATGGTTATACATACATTTGGACAGAAGGTGAAATACAGTCATTTAATAAGGATATGGAAAAGAATCATAACAGAGTTTTAATAAGTAGTACATAGTCCAGCTGAATGTCTGAGAAAAGTATGTCTTTAGGAGGGTTTACCAGTGAAGAAAAAAAGGAAATTTCTGATACAGGTGGAAACCATCAGGTACAATTACTTTAGCAGTAACTTGAACATCATAAACATATACCATTCATACACATAAACACATTCAGAATGCACACTCTAAGTTACAAGGTACATGATGAAAACACTGACCTTTTTCTCTAACCATATATAATTGTTCCTCTGGTTTCTCTGTCTCATAGCATGTTGTTTTTCTTATTCTATTTCCAGTGACTATTATCATGCCTGCATGCCAGCAACAGAGCTGATGTCAGTGTGTTAGCATGAAAATGTGCCCTTATCATGTCTTCAAAGACAAATAATTTCACTTAAGTATTAATCGTGTTTGCAAATAATGTTATAATATTTGAATTTGGCATTCTTAGAACATATAACCTCTAAAGATCGCTGTAGCAGTGCCCTGCCTTTGCCATTTTAGTACATGCCTTCCTGAATTTTGCTGTTAGCATCTGTGTGTCTTTGCCTAAAGGGTTTTTCTCATCATCTGTGTCTATTCTGTTCATGTGAAAGGCAGGCTAGGAGTTCTAGGGAATTAGCATCCTTGGGAACATCCCTCAAACAATGATTAAGGGGTCTTAGTAGATAAATACCCCAGGTCCTTCACCTTTGGGGTGGGATAAATCTGAGGCATGTGTGCTATGCCATTTCCAAATCACCTGGGGTTCCAAGCAGGACTAAGCTACAGATACCTACATTGATGACTTTATTACTCTATTAACTTCTTCCACTCCCTGTCTTACTTTTCTACTTCCCTACTCTCATTCCCTGGAATTGCTTCTCAAATGAATTATAATACTTACATTTAATTATGTCTTTGATAACTACTCATCAGAGACTCATGGAACATCAGGGCTACTCATTCAAAACTTGATGTGTAATCTCCTAGTCTGCTGACACATTGCTACATTACGTACAAAATCAAAGTCACAGACTAGACACTTAAAGCAGCTCCTCCTCCTTCTGACTTCCCTATACCTCATGTTATCTCGGAGCCCAGTCAAAACAGCCTTCCATAAATCAGTGACTCCTTCTCCTTTGTCTTTCATATCCAACGAACAGCCAAATCTTGTCCGTAGTATCTCCAATATGTGTCCAGCACCTGTTACCACTTTCCTTTCTTTCATTATTAACTTAGTTCAGGCTCCCCATTACCTCACACTTGGATTATTGCCACATTAAACTACCTTAAACTTGAATTATTAAAATGTACTTTATCCCTTCTGTCCAAAATTGGGTATGAATTAGTTAACTACAAAAATAGTTGCTTGATAGTCGATAGGAGAGGATGGTAGAAAACCAGACAAAGAAATAATGCAGTCATTGACTGCTGAATGGAGTGAGAAGTTTACCTATTCTTATTATTTTTTGAAAGCTCTTTCCTTCCTTCCTAACCAGCATCCCAGAAGGGTCATTAACATGAGCGATCCACCAACTGTTCTTCTATAGTCTGTCAATATACTCTCATTAAAATGTAAAATTCAGTCATGGCATTCATCCCTTTAACAGTTTTGAAAGTATATCTTATTCCCTATAGAACAGACCAACGTTCCTCAGATATGAATGCAAATTTTGTCTTACATCCCTTGCTATTTCCCCACAAAAGTTCCATGCTCTAGGTTTACCTACCTGTTTACATTTCCCCAATGTTCTTTATCACTCAAAATCTTTGCATAACTGCTCATTTGATCAGTACAGTTCTCGCCAACTAGTGTTTCTTAAGCTTCAATGTGGAGCTTAATTGTTAACTTCTCTGGTAAGCCTTTAATGCAAAATTCCCATCAAAGATAAAGCCACATGCTCTTCTTCAATATCCCTGTACCTACTCTTTCATATTACTCTTTTACTCTAATGTAATTTATTATCTTCCATTTCCTACATTAGATTGTGAACTGCTTGAAAGAGGACTTTCTTTGACTCTCCAAAAGATGAATGACATATGATTTGGTAATAGTAAGTCACTGTTTGTTTGCTCTTTAGTTCTTCTAGATCCTTGTTAAATGTTTCTTGTATTTTCTCCATTCTGTTTCCGAGATTTTGTATCGTCTTTACTATCATTACTCTGAATTCTTTTTCAGGTAGGTTGCCTATTTCATCTTCATTTATTTAGTCTTCTAGGTTTTTACCTTGCTCCTTCATCTGTAACAAATTCTTTTGTCGTTCCATTTTTTTTTTTTTTTTTGGATGGGTGGCGCTGTATTCCTGTCTTACTGGTTGTTTGGCCTGAGACGTCTGGCAGTGGAGTTTGCAGGCAGTTGGATAGGGCTGGGTCTTGGCGCTGAGGACCTCTGCGAGGCCTCACTCCAACTGATATTCCCTGGGGTCTGAGTTTCTCTGTCAGTCCAGCGGTTTGGACTTGGAGCTCCCACCACAGAAGCTCGGGCCCAGCCTCTGGCCTGGGAACCAAGATCCCGCAAGCTTTGCGGCACGGTTAAAAAAAAAAAAAAAGGAAGAAAGAAAGAAAAAAAAGGAGTACAATATCAAAGAATAAAAAACAAAATAAAATAAGAAAAATAAAAAATATATTAGGAAAAATAAAAGTATAATTGAAACAACTGCAACAAGGTAAAATAAAACTACAACAGAAAAAAAAAAAAAAAGAAAAAGAAAAGGAGGGCGTGTCCGCAGCCCTGACGAGTCCGGCGCTGCCTCGGCTCCCCGTCGCCCGGCCCCTCGGCTCTGACTGGCCGCGGCCCGCCCTCCCCCGGCCCCCGAGCCGGAGCCGAGGGGCCTGCCCGTCCCCGCCTCCCAGAGGCGGCGGCCCCGGCCGCGGCGCTTGTGTCGGTTGGCGGCGCCGAAGGACGGTTGGTAGCAGCCGCCGAGGACAAGGCGGCGGCGGAAGATGGTGCCGGGAGCCGCCGGCCCTGCTGCTGCCGCCGGCGGAGGAGGAGGCGGCGCTGCCCGTTCACTGAGTTTAACCAGTAACGCCATTCAGTTGCCAGTATCAAGCAAAGCAAACATAAGACACTTTTAGTCTGCTTTTTAAGAAAAGTGGTAATCCTTTTCAGAGTGCCTGGCGTAATCGTATCAGAATGCGGTATAAGCTCACAGAATCCAGAGAAATCATCATAAGTTGTATGTATTTCTGGTGAACACTGGAACCACCCTGACATTTGACACTGAACTTACAGTGCAAACTGTGGCTGACCTGAAGCGTGCCATCCACAGCAAGCGCAAGATCGCTATTCAGCACCAGGTGCTGGTGGTCATCGGGGGAGAGTGCACGGCTGCAGACCGGAGAGTGTGCACCTACAGCGCCGGGACGGACACAAATCCACTTTTTCTTTTTAACAAGGAAATGGTCTTATCTGAACGTCTACCTGCTATTCCTAAAACTACCTTTTCAACAGAAAATGACATGGTAAGAAAAGTTGAAGCGTCCCTTATGATGCCTGCAGTTTTTCACACTGTTGCTTCAAAGACACAACTTGCAGTGGAAATGTACGAAGTTGCCAAGAAACTTGGCTCTTTCTGTGAAGGTCTGGTCCATGATGAACATCTTCAGCACCAAGGCTGGGCTGCAATCATGGCCAATCTGGAGGATTGTTCAAATTCCTACCAAAAGCTACTTTTCAAATTTGAAAGTATTTATTCAGATTATCTGCAATCCGTAGAGGACACCAAGTTAAAACTTACACAGTATGTTTGCCATTAAAATGGATAATAAGATGTTTGTTTAAAATACGTTTGCAGTTTATCCGTAGTTGTAATTTCGTTTCCAGTAGGTCATATATTTATTATAATTGAGGTTCATGTTTTTGAGACTTTTATGATGACTTTTATGGACTGTAAAATTTTTAAAATTATGGACAGTTTTATCCTCCATATATTTTATGGATCTGCCATGTTTCTTTTTCTTGTATTTTCTTTATGTAAAAGACTCAAAATACTTTTGAAATCATTTAGAACCCCCCCCCAAAAAGGAGGGGGAGAACAAGCCAAAAGGAGAGATCACTAACAAAGTGTAAAGAATAAAATAAAATGAGAAAAATAAGACTTCTTAGGAAAAATAAAAATATAAAAGAATCAACAACAATGAATCAACAAGGTAAAACAGAACCCCAGTCTAAAACAGGAAAAAAGAAAATAAATAAATAAATAAATAAATAAAAGCCTTGGCTATGGAGGCAGAGTTTAGGCAGGGGATGGAACTTACGGGGGGGGGGGGGGGGGTTGGGTGGGGTGGGACCTAGGTGGGTGGGGGGTGACGTTTGAGCGTGGGGCGGGGCCTCTGCTTAGGATCTGCAGGGAAGGGGAGAGGCAGCAGGTGGAAAGGAGGGCCTGTGGAGTGTGGAGTTCCGGAGTTTGGAGGTAGGGCCCTGAGTGAGGGTGTGTGGGTGGGGTTTAGGCCCAGCTCGTCGGAGGGGGTGTCCGAGGGTAGAGGTGGGGCCCTGGGTGGGGGTGTAGGGGTGGGGCTTGGGATCTGTGTGGCAGGAGGGAGGTTCCAAAGGCAGAGGATTAGGCCCGGGAGCCCAGCCGGCTCCCCAGTGCCTGAGTGGACAGGGAAAGGACTGGCCCGGTTCCCTTCCAGTCCTCTGCCCCTCCCCCACCGTCTCCCCCAGGGTCTCCCCCATCGCCACTGGACCCCTAACCGTGGGTGGGTCCCGCTGGGTGTAGGAACTCCTCCCCTCCCCAAGCCGCCCCTCAGGGGTGCTGGTCCCAGAAGTCCGGCCTTTACATTTGCTCCCCCTTCCCTCCCTCCTACTCCCTCAGGACCCGCACGGCTGGAGCGGGCCTAGGTGGGCAGAGGATCAGGCCCAGGATCTCAGAAGGTTCCTGAGGGCCCAAGCGGGCAGGAGAAAGCTGGCCACGCTCCCTTTTGATCCTCTGCCCTCCCAGTGGTTCCCCAATTTCCCCCTTCGGGCGTGGGATCCCTTCCCCTCCCCCAGCCGCCCCTCAGGGGCCCCAGTCCCTTCCCGCCTCCACTTCTCCTCCCCCTTCACTCCCCCCAAGCCCCACATCCTACCCGGTTGCTGGTGGTTCCTCCCGTGCCCTTAGGTGTCCGTGGTCCCCCACCGGTGCCTGGTAGGGGCCGTAGTTGTGAGGAGACGCGGATTCCGCGTCCTCCTAGTCCGCCATCTTGACTCCACCCCACAACATGCCACTTTATACTGACAGAGACCTAAAGTTTGCTTATGGAAGTGTTGTAGATCATGAAGGGGTGTTATCCGAATCTAAGGGAATTCTGTGATGCAGATGAGGATGGGTGAGGCTCATAACACACAAAATGGCTGAGGGAGCTGGTAATTGTTTGAGGGTTTGCATGTGTGTGTTTTGTGTATTCCTATTTGGCTGGGTTCAGTTGGGTGCGGTTTTCTGTGTTCACCTAGTGTTTTCTGTAGATGGACTCATGCACAAGTAAATGCAGACTTCACATTTGTCCTCTGATATATCAATTGCATTGAAACAAATCCTTATTTTCAAAACAAGCTCTATAGTAGAACAGAATTCTGATAAATATAAGAAATCCCATCCATTTCACTTCAATCAAAACAATGTTCCTTATGCAGGGAAGGAGAAGAGAGATGTGATAGGACTATTAGTTGAGGGACCTTCAAATATAAAAATAATGCCAGTGTGACATCTGATACTACAGTGTTGTTCTAATCATGTTCCTATTACAGCAAGTCACACTGTCTAGCCCATTAATTCATGGTCCTCCACACATGGTTTCAGGATTAAATGGACTAATTTGTTTAAGTGAGCTCGTGGTGAAGAAAGAAGCCTGGTCCAAAGAGGGGCCAAACTCTATAATAGCAATAGTGATAAACAACATCCTGTTTGCCCTTATCTTAGTGTCTCTCTCTCTCTCTCTGTAGGGGTCTTGCCTTTAGACTGTACATGCATGGAGAGCAAGACCCATATTTCATTCATTCCTGTATTTTCAAGAACTATCTGGAACTTGAAAGGCACACAGTAGACATTTATGAAATGAATAAACTACCGTTCATTGGTGGTTGCTCTATGCTGAGTATTTGTCATGCTACTTCTGATCCTTACAGCAAATGTGTGAAAGAGGGACTTGTTTTCTCTCTTTCTAACTAAAGAAGCTAAGGCTCAAGGAAGTTATGTAACATGTCTAAAAACACACATGGGTAGAGTGGAGGAACTAGGATTTTAACAAATGTTCGTTTTCAACCACTTGCATTGGCAGTTCATTACTCTGTCTCTCAAAAATATATGACCTTTTTTTTGTAAGCACCAAGGTCTACACAAATAAACCACTAAAATTTAACCTTGGTTTAAAGTAGACATAACACATATCTTTGGTAGGTTAACTGGTAATCACTTCTTCAAATATCTGTTATTCATCCACTCTGCACACACACATGATGACTAATTTAGTGTATAAGCTGGCAAAGCAATATTCCTCTCTCCTTCTACCTTGCTGCTTTCTGGGACATGGTACAGACCTAAAGAGGGAAACAGTCTGCTTTAGATGTTTTCTTTCTTTATTGCTCCAGGCACACAATGGCCAAAGAAATTGGTCTGAAATTGGAAGGAGGGCAGAGGCCAGGGAAAGTCTACACGTTCATCCACTCTTGTTTGGGTTCATTATTACTGAAGCTAAAATGACAAGCTTTACTGAGCCTATTTGGAAATACTACTACTACTACTACTGCTAAGGCTGGGAATCCCTTTTCTACCCACTCATAGAATAGTGACAATTTAAGAGACAAGATTTATGTTTTCTCCTGTAGGCACTTTCTTAGAACAATTTAAAAAAAAATAACAGAAAATCCCACTTTTACTGTCCACTGACATGGGGTCCACTTGACGCTTTCTGCACAACCACTGTCTCAAACACGAGCAATAATAGATACCTTTGAAGTAAACCTCCACTTCTTGACCTTAAAAGCAAGCTAGGAAAATGGCAGGTTGATGGTTACCCCTCAAAATCCTTTGTCCTGTTGTGGGGAGAGTGTTGCCAGCCCGTCTCGCTAAGGCATCTTCTGAGTCCACCCCCTTTCCTCTTGGATACTTAGTCTCCCCCTCAGCGATATTCAGATTCTCGGCAGGAAGGAGGGCACTCTCTGCCTTCCATAATAATTTGATTAATTTTATGATGTACTTAGTCCACACTGCAGTGTGGACAGTCCATAACATACATGAAGAAGAAAATGGAAGGGAAATTGAATCCAAAGGATGTCTTCATGACTCTTCAGAAGTCAGTATTTTCTGGTATTTGACAAGATTCTCCCTTGGTTTCAGAAGCTACATGGAGAACAACTTGGACTTTACAACTGAAAGAAAATAAATCTGAGTTTCAACCCATCCCTGGCCATTGACCACTTATTAATTAATTAATTAATTAATTAATTATGGCTGTTTTGGGTCTTCGTTTCTGTGCGAGGGCTTTCTCTAGTTGCGGCAAGTGGGGGCCACTCTTCATCGCGGTGCGCGGGTCTCTCACTGTCGCGGCCTCTCTTGTTGCGGAGCACAGGCTCCAGACACACAGGCTCAGTAATTGTGGCTCACGGGCCTAGTTGTTCCGCGGCATGTGGGATCCTCCCAGACCAGGGCTCGAACCCGTGTCCCCTGCATTGGCAGGCGGATTCTCAACCACTGCGCCACCAGGGAAGCCCCATTGACCACTTTTTGATAATAGAATAAGTCACTTACTTTTCAGGGCTCTAATTTTCTCATCTATTAATTGGTTCCTAAGTATCAGGTTTATTGCAAAGCTGTATAAAACGGTGGTTAGAAGCAAAGGCTTAGAAACACCTACTGCCTGGGTTTAAATCCTGATTTCACCAATTATTTACTGTGTGACTTTAGGTAAGTTTCTTAACTTCTCTGTATTTCCATTTCCACTCAGTGGAAAAGCATCTCAAAATCCACAGACCTAATTTTACCTACTATACTAATGATACGATAATCAGGTGGGTAATGTATTGCCCACAAACTCATTGTGCTTCCACTAATTTATATACACTTTGTTGCTTATAAACTCCTTCCTGCTGAAAATCTGAATATCTGTTGCCCGGGTTTCCTGAAAGAAAAAAATCATCTAAGCAGAGAATCTTAGTGGGTTTTGGAGCAAAGCTAAAGACTCTCAGACGATGGGCTGAGGTTTGTGTCAAATATCCAAAAGCTTCCACACCATCAAGCAACAATACATATCACCAAATAAGTTGAAAGACTCCTGGCCTTTTAGGAGCTCTGTGTTGATAGAGGAGAGGAAAGCCCACCCACATGGCCTGGTACCCAGGCTGAGCAGTGGTATGTGAATAGCAACATCGCCATCTTCTGGGAATTTCAGGCTTCACACAAAACTTACTGAAGCAAAATCAGTATTTTAACAAGATCCCAAGGTGACTCCTATAATATAAAGATTTGGGAAACACTACACTACACCAGTGATTTCCAGAACTGGCTGCACATTGGAGTCACCTGGAAAACTTAAAAAATGACTAATGCCTGGATTTTAATCCCAGCAATTCTGATTTAATTGGTATGAAGTGTGGCCTGAGCATCTGAGATTAATATTTTCCCAAACGATTTCGGTGTGTAGCCAGAATTCAGAACCACTGAGCTAAATATTAACACATTCCAGGTTTTGTATCATTAAATTATGATGATTTCTTTCATGTGCTCTGGATAAAAAAATGTTAAGATATATCAAATGCATATCTTTCGTGGTTGAGAAAGTTTTCTTCCTCAGATTTTATTGTCACATGCTGTTTTCAAACCTCCTGGACTATTTCTCTCATTGTGAGTTGGGTCTGTGCAGAGCTGACCTGCTTATTTTCAGACAGACAGCTAAAGGCCGATTCCCCAGCAGGCTGAGCTAATGGCCATCGGTTAGGATGGAACAGTGCCAATTAAAAAGGTGGTATTTACCACTTTATCTGATACCCGGAGGTAACAAATAAAATCCAAGGCACTTTCAGAACTCACAACACATTACGTGTTAGATCCTTGGGAGGAGGGCAATCCCTATCTAGAAACACATGCTTCACTGGAAGGGCGCTCATCTATCTACTGGCACCTAAGAAACTCCATTTTGAGTGATGTCTTTGTCGCTCATACCCTTGTGTGGACTGCTGCTACCCTGCTGCTACTGTCCTCAAGCAGCATTTCATGGTTCAGCACACAACAAAGGGAAGGGACGCCCCAGGGCTGGCCTGTCTTGCACTGTATCTGAAACCAACATTTCCGATCTGATGGAAATGATTAAATAAGAATCTACACATAACATTATTAGGAGATCAAGCGGCACCCAAATGGTTGCTATTATTGTTGTTTTTGTTCTTGTTATGTTTATGCTTATTTTGTGTTATTTATTTAACTGGAGATATTTATACTATGTGACTCGTGTGCTCTAAAAACTTCCTATGGTAGAAAAATTTTATATTCAGTAACGTATGACCTTAGAGGAAAAACAGATTTGGGGACCATGTAAAAGGTAACTTTTTAAATTGTTCTTAAATATTTATTATTCACTTAAAAGAAAAAATAAAGACAGCACAGTGAATAATATAATTTTACACATCTTAAGATAATAACACTGGTTTCTATTAAATTTTATATAACCCTGTATGCCTTACTTACTAAAATATTTTCAGATTCTTCCTCAATCACAGCTTAACTTAGATGCTTTGTTGCCAATTATTTAAACGATGAGTTTCTTTTTTTCCCCTTCATTTCCTACATTTTCTCCTTCCAAAATGTTTCTGATCAACACTCCAGGATCTTGTATGTAAAATATGCATACAATTTTATAAAAAATAACGACATAATATTTATTAAGTCTATGGGTGACCAGAAGATACTAACTTCACCATAGTTATCAAAAGCTATGAATAAAAAACATTGTAGTAGCTCCCTCTAGTGGACATTCTGAAGGTAAGGCGGCACTAACAGAACAGCCATTCTACATTCAGAGGCGTGAATACCATACCAGTACTTACAGACCAGCTAGGCCAAACATTCAAAAAAGTGGGAGAAAGGAAGATCAGTATTCAAAATGTGTATTTCTGAAGGTAATAAATCCAGGAAAAATTGATTTATATTCTTCCACTTTTGCATTGAATGATGGGGGGAAAGTTAAAGCTCTCTCATTATCCATAAACACAAAAACACTTACGCCACAGGCTTATAAATGAAATCTGTTTCTCCTCCAATCTTTCTCCACATCAGTAAACGTGTGCAGCACCAGGGAATCAAATTTGAATCCTCTTTCTCCCATTTTGCTTCACATTCTACTCGACAGCAATTAGCATCTGTTTTCTGATACTCCACCTATCTGCAATCTCTGTTTAGTGCAAGCAGCCGTCACCTCTTACCCATGCTGTTGGAGGGTCTCCTACCTGCCCTCCCTGCTTCCCTGTATTGTATTTATATGCTCCATGCTGCACACAATGGACTGAATGACAAGTATGTTGTCAGCCTTAAATCCAACCCTTAAATTGCTCCTTGCTGCACTCAGAACCTTCCTTGCCCCGGCCTCCAAGGCTGCAGTGATCTGGGGGCCACCTGTGCCACCCACTCGAGTCAGCACAGTGATCTCCTCTAAGTTGCCCCAAATAGGTCATGGTATTTTACGTCTCAGTGTCTCTGCACAAACTGTTCCCACCCTTGGCCACACTTTTCTCATTTTTCTTGTGTCTGGTCTGTCTCATCTTGTAAGTCTCAGTTTAAATAATACTTTAGAGATTTGTAGATCTAAACTTGGTTTCCCATCCCTCAGTTTTCTTTCTCATAGCAATCTATTTGTTTCCTTCAGAGCACTCATACAGTTTGTAGTTATTTGTTTGTTTAATCTTTATTATCTATTTCCCCTATTAGAATTTAAGGTACAGATCTATCTTCTTTGACAACTAGATTTCCAGTATCCTGGAGAATTGGTGCTTTTAAGTGTTAATTGAATAGATTTGTAAATGGATTCATTTTTATACACTTATGTGATACAGATTGGCCTGAGTAGGCCCTCACTAAATGTCAATCCTTTTCTCTTTCCAGGAATATGTGGGCTCAACTAGTTCTCATTTCTAGTAGCAATTACGAGCTACTTTTTATGTTGAACTACAGTCGTCCCTTGGTTTTCATGGGGATTGGTTCCAGGACCCTCCTCGGAATCCAAAATCCAAGGATGCTCAACTTCCTTATATAAAATGGCATAGTATTTGCATATAACCTATACACATCCTCCTATATACTTTAAATCATCTCTAGATTACTGAAAATACCTAATATAATGTAAATGCTATGTAAATAGTTGTAAATACAATGTAAATGTTATTTAAATAGTTGCCAGCAAATTTAATTTTCCCTTTTTGGAACTTTGTGGAGTTTTTTTGGGGGTGGGGGTGGGGGATATATTTGATCCATGGTTCGTTGAATCCACAGATGCAGAACCCCTGGATACAGAGGGGTCAACTGTAAATGTTTAATGCTTTAAGTAATTAACTGAAGACATGGTGCTTCTGCCCTTACTTGCAGGGCATATTTATACATAGTGAAGCTAATAAACCTTAAGCACCAGGAGCCCAGATTTTCCCTGGACCTTCCAAGACCAAGCGAGGGACCCTAAAAATATGGTCACATTGTCATTTTTAAAAAGTTTCTTAAGATATGGTTATGCTAACAGACTAGTATATGAGTGACATCAATTCAAAGAGGGTTTAAGAGTAGTTCCTGCACAAGAAAATGTGAAATACAATGACATCACACAGTTCATATATGAAGGGGATTAAATTAAATTAAAAGGGGATTTCCCATAATTGATAAAAATTTGCATGGCAGTAAGTTGTGAAACAAAACTTTTAAAAACAATATTAATGATTTAAAGTGTTTGATCAGCTCTTTTGGAGGAAGCAATGAGTTGTCTTTCAATTTTGTTTTCTGTAGAAAATGTTATAAAAATGCATTAAAATATTCAAAGAGCAAGTAGTCAAAATGTCAGAAAAGTAATTATAGGGTTGTGACAGGTAGTTACTTAAGACATACCTTATGTTATTTTTCTGAGTTTTGTGATGTTTTCGGTGTATGTGACCTTTTAAAAATTTATAATTTTTTTTTGTTTTCTCATTCACTTTCTAGTTCTATGTTTGTAATTTCGTATTATTTTTTTCAAACGTCCCCTCAAATTAAAGACTACTGGGGCTTCTTGAAACCTGAATTTTCCCTTAATGCTTGGTTGAAGTGATACATGATAAGTATTGTATTCAACTGGATAGATTGGAGATATATGCTTGTATTTCCAATTTTATTTAGTCATCTTAATCAACTTCTATTTTAATGGCACAAAGTGACCTACATAGTGTTAGGAATAGTAAATTAAACTTAATTAAAAAAAATCTTGTCTTTTTCAGAAAGGAACAAATACACAGGGTAAGATTTTAAAAGTAGAGAAGAAACAGAACAAAAGGAAGATATTATTGGGAAAAGATGAATCCAAAAGTGAAATTAATATGTAGAAGGCAGGCTATGGGGTAATCTAATATTATTAGAAGTTGGCAGCAAATCTGTCCCTGAGTTACTTGACAGCCAACAAAAAGACATAAACACAGACACAGGGATCAGATAATCTACTAAAGAAAAAAGAACAAAAAACCCCAAACCTCCCCAACATTATAAAAGGGTCCTATTATACAAATCCCAGGATATAGTACACACATCTCACAAAAGCACAGAAACACACACTCATGTGCACACAACACACACACAGTCTGAGTCTTAGTCTGGGTTCCCCCAGAAGAAGACTCTGAGACAAAATTTCAAATGCAGATAGTTTGCTTGGGAGGTACAGAGAACACTAACAGAAAAGTGGGGAAGTGATTCAGGGAAGACAGATAATAAAGGGTATATTAACCAGAAAGTTACTACCATGGATAACTGGAGTTTCATGCACCTGGGGAATTCTCAGACACAGGTGCAAAACTCAATATCTCAGAATTAGTACACCTGAGGTCCAAACCAACCATGGCATTATTTTTTTTTAATTTTATGACAACTATTAAGACCTATCTGTTGATGGATGCTTGCTTGCTTTCTGTTTGAGCTCAGATAAGTAAGGATAAATAGTCAGGTCTGAGAAAGGATAACTAGTGAAATACATATAATCAATCATGACTCTTTGGACTCCAGAAAGGTAGAAAAACCAATATTAACTAGATCACATTCCAAAATATGCTCTATTGAGTCATGACAATTTGTATTCTCAACAACATCACCAACATTCCAATTTCTGTGCCTTTCTGCTCTGTTACCAAAACGCTGGCTTCGTGTGGTAGCAAGATAGTGGTAGAAGTTCCATTCCTCTCATCTTTCATGATTCATAGTTAGTGGAAAACTATGAGTCTCTTTTCCAGGAGGATTAGCAGTGTCTTAGTGTTGTCCATCCTTGAGTCAATCACCAAGGCCAGAAGAATGTGGCACTCTCATTAGTCAGATCTAAACCACACGCTCATTAACAGAAGCAGAATTGAATGGCGTCAACATCACTGGAAGCACATGGGAGTGCATGCAAGTACAGAAATAGAATCTGGGAGTCATTACTACAACAGTGGGACTGGGAGTCATTATTAAAATAATGGGGAATGGATGCTGGGCTGCAATAATGACAGATACCACCATCAGTGTCTTAGAAGGAAAATCACAGGTAGAATTAAGTTCAGAGTATGTCTACCAGTTTATACTTGGAAACACAATGAAGCTTATTTATACATTAAATCAATCTTTTATTCATAGAAATGTGTGACCTGAGTACGTTTTAGATCACAGGCACACTACCAGGCTTTAAGAAAATCCTCAAAAACTCAGTCTACTATATTAAGTGATGATGTAGTAGAATTTTTAAGGCAGAATTAGGAAAAGGAAGAGTCAGGAAAGTTTTACAGAGAAGACAATACTTAAGTCAAGAAGAAGGAATTCTGTGTTTCGACAGGTCTCTGAAGGAGGAAAGAAAGGAAGAAGGGAAGAAGGACATTTCAAGTAGAAGAGCAGCATGTGAGAAAGCAAAGAAATATGAATGGATGTAACTTGTCTAGAAACATGTAATTTGATCTGGCCAGAATCTTAGAATGAAAAATGAATGAGTAGCAAAAACTTTTAAAAAATTGTTTCGACCCAAATTGTGAAAGCCCGTTTTTCTAAGGAGTTTATATTTTAATGTATTGACAACAAGAATTCAATGAAGGGTTTTTAACAAGAGTGGGGAGATGATGAGACAAGAAATATCCTGGGAATCAAACTGATTGCTTAATATAAAAAGTCTAGGTATAGTATGAACAATTCTATCTTGCAACTCACTTCCTCCTCCATTTATATGATGGGAAATAGTCTTTTACTAAACACATGCACATTTTCAAAGCATTTCTTAATAACTGCTTATTTTGATTGAAATGCTATTCGTGTCGGCTCATCCAAAATAATACTTTGAGAAAAATTCTCACACTAATAACATTATTATTTGGTGAAACTGAGAGACATCTATTTTTTGTGTGGACTAATTTATTTCTGACTTAAATTGCTCCAGCCCCGACCCCCGCGAGTGAAGGCGGAACCAAATCCCTGAAGGCGCGATCTGAACAGCGGCCACTAGAGGACAAGCTTACTTCGTGCTGTGACCAGTTAGCAACCAGCTGCTGTAATTCAGAGCATGGTTTGGCAACAAAGGTGACGTCAGCAGAGGTTAGCAAGAGCCCATTACTGTAAAAGGAGAGGTCAGTCCATCAAGTGACAGAGATGAAATATCATCTGAGTCACTTTGAAGCCAAGCTGATCAATTATACCCATCAAAGCCCAAAGGTAATAAAAATCAGAGGAGCGAAGAGTATCATTTTGACCAATTCTACCTTTACATGAATGAGGTGGGGGCATTTTTCAAACACCTTAAATAAGCTACTGAAAACGTGTTGTAACCGGGGGTTAATCCTAATAGAAATAGAGCAGTGTGGGAAGTGCTTTTTAATCTAAAAACAATGGCTAAATAAGACCCCTGAGGGGTGTAGCCTTTTTCACAGGAGTTTATTCCTTGGGAAACTGACCCCTACTTGAATATAAGCACGACGATCCTAGAATAGCCTGTATGCAGACAGCCTCATCTCAGATTAAAGTCTTGGTGTTGTTTTGAAAAGAGCTAAAAGTAATAATAAAAATAATAATATCAATATCAATATATCAATATCAATAATAATATCAAATTCACCTATAAAAATGAAGCCAGAGTTCCGTGAAGGAAGGGGGACTACCTGCCTCAGGCTACCTTCCTCAGACATGGGAATAGTGGCTAAACTTTTGATGAGTAGGTTCCATCCCAGATCGTCCCTATCAGAATTTCTGAGGTGGGGTCTAGGCATCTGCATTGTTGACAAGAGCCTTAGGCGACCCTTTTTATTTGCAGTTTTTGGGGACAGAGAAGTGTGGCATAACTCAAGGTACCTGCATGATACCTGTGTTAGGCACTTTTGATGAGTCAGGCTCCTAAGTGCATCTAAGGGTCATCTGTTTGCTCACATAAAAATACACATTTTTATAAAGCAGGCAAAGCCTCCCTTGTGTGGGACACCTGTATTTAGACACATACTCTGCTAAGCACTGTATGTACATTATTGTATTTTAACCTTCCCCAAGCCAGTGAAGAATATATTGTTATTCCCTTTTATAAATCAGAGAAAACACAGCTTCAGAGAAGTTAACTGATTCATCCAAGGTCCTGCAACTAGAAAGCAACCAAACCAGAATTAAAAGCAAGATCTATTTACCTCTAAAGTTCTTTAGCTAAGAAGGAGAGGAAGAGGGAAGTAGTTCAAGGTTTATTAGACTTCACGTATTAATTTCCTCTTCATTTCCTACTCCTCAGTTATTGAACTGGATGTCCGAAAGCCCCCCTATATAAAATTCAAATCTGCTGTCCTAGAACATTCACTCAATCTCCTGAGATCTCCAGAGTTATACGGGGAAAAAGCTAATCTTTGACCAATATGACTTTAGAGAAAAACATTAACTCCCGACTGTTTCAAAATAAGAAGTAAAGAAGACTTCTAATGCTATCTTCTTGAAGGAAATCCATTTAAAATCCATTTTAATGGATTTCTTTGGTTTAGAGATGTGTCTGTAGCATTTTATAAACTATGGGCCTCAACATTTAAAGTTAAAAGAAGGTCAGGCATCTCATCTCTACCAAAAATAAAGTGAATAAAAATCCTGGAAAAATTATTGCAGATTTTTTAGACTTCTCTAAAGAAGCATATTTCACTCATTAGAGTGTAGTCATGAAATACTATAGCATAAAAATGAAATGTGGCTTATTTTCTTTTTAGTAGATTTGGCCATTCTCATTAAATAAAGAAAACATTTTTTGGTAAATTGTATTTCATTTCAGTAGCATGCATTTAAATATGTCAGCCAAGAGATAAAATCCAGATATTCATATATACATATATACATATATATATATATACACACACACACACACACACACACAGTTGGTCACCCTTACAAGTATGTGAATAAAGCAACAAACACACACAAAAATTAACCCTTAAAAAAAATCAAATGACTTAAAAAAATACTTCTGAAATCCATGATAATATTCACAGGGGTAAAGATAAATTATAGCATTTTCAGTTAGCCTATTTTCATTTTTAAATTATGTATTATATATATAATACATATATATAATACATATTTGGCATTTTCTTCCCTCAGCTATTTTGTTTTATTAATTTTTTAGACATACAAAAAGCTATAATAATATATATACAATTTGATGAGTTTGGAGATAAGCATTCATTTGTGAAACCATCACCACAATCTGTGCTACAAGTTTTATAAAGAATAAATACATATTTGTATAAAGTAAAAATTATGTTTCCTCCTCCTTCTGCCCCCTCACTTCTAACCATGGCTCATGGTTTATTGTGTGTTCTTTTATATCTATCCATATAGGTAAATCAGTAGTTGAAAAAGGGTAAACAATTAGGAGGGTAAGTAGATTAGATAAATCGTCCATTTTTTTTAATGAAGAACAGTGTATCACTGGAGTGCCTCTGTACACTGTATCTGAACTTACACATTTGCAAACAGCAAAATGATTCCCTGACTTAAAATGAAAGGATGTATGACAAAGTCACAAGCAGATGGCATTATATATCAATCATTTGTATATAGCCACTATAGATTTATGAATTAATCGATTTACATTCAGAATTTGAGGAGGAAGAATGTTAACAATACAAGCTATGTCAGGATGATGGATTTACTCTCTCAGTGCCACCTCAAAGTTATGCTGTTGGCGATAACAAATGACTCTAAAACCCTGGTGACTCCCAACAACAAAGGTTTAATCTTATTGTGCAGCCAACAGGAGTGGGTAGCTGCTCTGTTCCATGATTCCGTCACTCTCCACTATGAGACCAGAATGATGGAACAGACACTAACAGGGACATTGCATGTATCATAGCACAGGGAAGAAAAACCATGGAGAATGGATGTTTTTGTAGAAAAGTGGCAGGCATCTCTTCTGCTCACATTTCATTTCCTTATTTAAGTCCTTTGGTCAAGCCTGATATCAGTGAGTCTGGGATGTATAAGGAGGGTGAGGAAATATTTTTAACAATATATAAATTAAAATCGGTATTTTTAATAGTAATAGGATCTGCCAAATCTAACACTTGCATTATTATATATTATTTCATCATATGAATGCATCATAATTTATTTGTGGACATTTATGTCTAAAATTATGTCTAATTTTTCAATAATACAAACAATGCTTGGCTGAACATACTTCAACATAAACCCACATGCACACATTTCTTCTGGACTATGTTTAATAAATACAGATTATACACATAGATTTTTTTTTTTAGATATGAAAATCATAGAATTCTCTTCTATGCCTGCATTTTCCTCACATTTTTGTTTTCTTTTATAAAATAATATGAGTCATTCTTGCCTGGTTAAATAGCCTCTCCTTTCACCAAAATCCTGACAGAAGCTGACTTAAAATTCCTATTACTGGGACTTCCCTGGTGGCGCAGTGGTTAAGAATCCACCTGTCAATGCAGGGGACATGGGTTGGATCCCTGGTTCAGGAAGATCCCACATGCCGCGGAACAGCTAAGCCCGTGTGCCACGACTACTGAGCCTGCGCTCTAGAGCCCGCGAGCCACAACTACTGAGCCCACCTGCCACAACTACTGAAGCCCGTGCTCCTAGAGCCCTGCTCCACAACAAGAGAAGCCACCGCAATGAGAAGCCTGCATGCAGCAATGGAGAGTAGCCCCCCAGTCACCGCAACTAGAGAAAACAGCAACAAAGACCCAATGCAGCCAAAAATAAATGAATGAATTAATTAATAAAAAACCCACCAACTTTTCGTTTAAAAAATATATATATATACATATATATATATATATATACATATATATATATGTATATATATATATATATACATATATATATATATATATATATATATATATTACTGTGTCAGGAAGCTGGAATTTGAAGTCCTCTTTACTTCTGATCATTTATTTTAAAAAAAAGAAAAAGCAGTTCAGGAAGGATAATCTGTCCTCTGACACTATTTTAATCATATTTTTTTTTACCTTGTAAACCTATGTTACATAAAGAATTAATTCTTTGTAAGCTTTTTGGCTACTTGGATATCATTAGCTGAGTTTGGGTCAACTCTGGGGTAGCTTCTTTTTCTCCATGCCCATTTCAAGCTCTAACACATACCTGATATTCAGCCACTTGAAAGAAATAATGCCATTCTTTTCCTATGTCACTGAACAAACACAAACAGTGGGTAATAGTTTTTTAAATCAATGGACAGTTATACTTGGCTTTAAAAATTTTTTTAATCCATAGTCTTGTTTGTAATTTTGATACATATTATGGTATTTTAGGATGTATACATTTTTTAATTATAATATTTCTAAGAAACTGAAAAAAAAAACTACATCCATAATTTTGTAGATTTATTCACCCAACAGACATTCCAGAAATATCTGTTGAGGACCTACTTTGTGAAAGACACCATGATAAGGCACTGGAGTTATGGAGGAACAACATGATCTCGTTACCACACTCTCCCAGTTATTACCCAGCAGAACTGTGACCTGAAACCAGATCTATCTGTCAACAAAGCCTGCAATTTTAACTACCATATATTATGGCCTACAGAAACATGTGCAGACTACACTATCAATAAATATTTTACTAAGTAAATAATAGTCTTGCCTATTCTGCTTGGTTGACAAACGAAACACATAAAATCAATGAAAATGAGCTTCCTTTCACTCACCACTAACAATAATAGAAGAGGACAAAGAAGCAAGAAAGTTCTTTTTCCTTTATTCTTAATATATTCAACAAATACTTGGTGAAACTACACTATGTGGCATGCATTGTACTGTGTGCTATAATTCCAGCGGTGACCAAAAAATCCAGGAAAATATAATTAAACAGCAAAGAGACATTAAAAGGAGAAAACTGTAAGAAAGACACAGGCAATAAGCAAATAAAATGGAAACAAACAGAAAAATGATTACAGAGAAACTTATTCAACTAAAAGATAAAAGCATTTCAACTTCCTAGAGTGGTATTCTTGAAAGAAACTAGAAAAAATATAGAACAAAAATATTCAAAGACTTTTGAGAAAAGAAAAAATTTTGAGGTGGGGTGATGGAGAGAACAAAAACCTAAAATATGTAGTTTGAAAGGGCAATGGTGTCCCAAGGAAACATATGAAATGATCAATCATGAGATATATACCAATTAAATGGCTGCATTTTAAGGATAAAGAAAGACTCTTATGAGTGGCCAAAAAAACCTGACAGACAGTGTTTGGAGGCAGAGAGATTGAATAACATCCTCTGAACTAGAAGGAACTTTAAGACTGAAAAATGAAGCAGGCAACTCCACAAAGTGCACTTAGGAAATTTATTGTGGGTAACTTACATACTGGTGGGATTGGGCTAACAATGATCCAGAGGCCTTCACAGCTGCACTCCACACAGCTGACAGGGGCACAGGGGGATTTAAGGGCACCAAAGCTAAAAATAGAATCTGACCACTAGGAAGAAGCAAGTCCACGTTTCTGGGAACTGGGGGTTTTTCCTCCCCCTAGGGGGTCTCATGACCATTAACCATCTGCATCAGCAAAAGGCACTCTTCCAGTTTTCGTGTCAGATGAAGGCAAAGGTAAAAGTTGATAGAGAACTTATCTGGCTTGGGCACAGTCCTTGTGAGGAGGCAAAAGCTCAGTCACTCAGAAAGGGGAGTGGGTAGGACAGCCGGCCTGAGATGGAGCTGACAAAATGGAGTCAGTGTGGTTCAGCCAGATAGATAGATAGATAGATAATGACACTAACAAACTTTGAAACAAACTGACCTTAGGTGGCTTCTTCATAAAATATGAGTATAGAAGTATAGAGAAATTTTGTCACTAAAGTATTTATACCCAGATAATATGTCATCAAGGATCAAAGAAAGAGACAAACATTCTCAAGATACATATTTTACTAAAGGATATTGTGGGGAGGGCCTGACTGTGCTGTTTCTCTAGGACAGTGTCAGTTTCAAGTTATGTATATTTTTGAGAACATTTTCTTATCAAATATGAATTCTTTGTGCACAACAGATCTTCTCTTAGCAATTCATGTGCCTACTTTCAGATATGCTAGTCTGTGGGGCTCACTGTGAAGCCTTTTATATTATGGGTTCTCTATTTTTAGAATTTGTTCAGAAAAATCAGAGCCCAGCCAGAAAAATACATTAAAGTTTCTACTGATGGAACATGAGCCACAGATTTTTTGTTAAAATCATTTAGATTAGATTCTTTTTGTAATATTGTAGCTGGAAAACCAAGTTTCCAAACAAGAAAGTTTGATATTATATCAACTGGATTTGATTCCCACCAATAAATTTAATAGTTATCAGTCACCCACATTTACTACTTAACCTCTTGTGCCTCTGTTTTACCATTTGTGACATGGAGAATCTTGAAAATAGCACTATCACTTGTTATTATGAAGCTCATCATCATGAATTAGTAGATCCTATGTGGTGTATGACTTTTCTTTCCATAATGAATAACTTTAAATCCTTCTGGACTTAGTCCAGCAACAATTCAAAAACAACAAAAAGGCAAAACAAAAAAACACACAGAAAAACATATGACATTATAGAGTTTATCATCCTGTGCTTCTCCCATACCACTTTTTAATTAGCCTTAGTTTAATGGAAATAGCATGGAATTTGTCAACAGAAATGCCTGGGATAACACTGAAATTTTGTAATATAAAAGTATGAAGCAAAAGTCAATTACTTAATATCTCTAATGGTTACTGTCTTCATCCGTAAAACGTACTTAATAATCCCTATTTTTCGGTATTATGAGGCTTAAATGAGATAAAGTTATAAATGCTCAGAACAGAGTAAATGCTTAGTATTTAATATTCCCATTTGCCCTTTCTTATATTTCCAGAGCTTTGAAAGCACACTCACATTTAAGCATTGCTCAGAAATTGTCAGAATTATAAATGACTGTCCAGGGATAAAAGAATATTTACCTTAAATACTTTTAGAAGGAAAACATAAAATTGTACAGCAAAGTCTCTAAATGGTATTTGAAAGTAATCTTTTAAGTTTATAATGCTTATAAAGTTCTGCTAAATTTCTTTCTTCAAGTGGTGCCATTATACTTCTAAATTATTAATCGTACAAAGATCAAAGAAAGGATGACAATGTAATAAAGAGTGACCAAAAAAATCAGCAGAAAGAGCTTAGGGGGAAAAAAGGAAAGAGAATACTAAAGCTATTTGTCCTGGATAATATTCACTAAATCATTTTTTCTTCTCTTATATAATTGAAGTTCTTAAATGTTTATAAATATTCTTTTGGTTTTGATTTTCCTGCAGTAGAAGATTTTTAGACATAAAAATAAGTAATATGCCCTGTATCAAGACTCCATCTGTAAATGCCAACCATTTGCCAGCAGGTACAGATATACCACCCATAAAATATATCTGCTTCAGACTAGACAGGAAGTAGGGAAAACAAAACACACGTTAGTTTCAGGTTGGCTTATGCGAATTCTGCTTATCCAAATGTGTCTCTCACCTGTCTTGAGATTTTCCTCCCTCCCACCTCCTACTGCTCTCTTCTTTACACACTCCAGGTGTATTGAACATGTCTCTTTCTTTTTCAGAAAGAAGGTTTTCTTTTTTCTCCTAGCTTATGCTTCCAGATTTTTCATGATTCAGCTCAAATGCTCTCTACTCCTGAAAGTTGGCTCTGCCCTTCTTTTATTTGCGTATATCCTCCTATGTGTATAAAGCATCCTTTTCATACATCAAGCAGGGTATTTAGCAGCATGTAATGTAGTTCCTTCTCCCACTAGATTATGAAACCTTGGAGGACAGGTCTATATTTTTCTTACTTTTTATATCCAAATATATCCCAATTCTTAGCAAATAGAGAATTCCCAGTAATTGTTTTATGAATAAATGAGTTCGTTATCTATCTATAAATACCCTCATTTCCTAACCACTATTCCTCACCTGCTTTGAGATTGCTAGGAGTGGGAATGTTAAGAAAATGCTTCCTCAACTTAATCACTAAAGAATGAGAAGGCTTAAGAACAGAAAAAAAGAGGAAGATTTCAAGCATAGAATGAAAGTAGGTACAAAGGCAAAATACCTAAAATCCATGGCTTCTGAGAGAAGAGTGTGTATATTGTAACTGAATTGGAAAATTTTGTCTGGCTAATAGTAGACGATACAGTGAGAAAAAATAAAATGGGGCCATTTTAGCAGATTGATTTTAGATCCAGATCAAGAAGTTTAAATTACGGCCTCAGGAAAGTTAGGAGTTGTTCAATCATTTGGCATAGGTAAGTGATCTGATCAAAGATTAAGCTGCCAGTATATGTAGACCATTATTAGGTCAGAGGTCCTAGAACAAGAAGGCTAATCATTTCAAAGCTAAAAACCAAGGAAAATAAGAGCTGATATTTCTTGGGTATTCACAATATTCTCTACTTAAATGGTCTTATCATTTTTTAAAATGCTGCTGTAACAATAATCAGTTTATTCCCAGTCTACATAGGAGAAAATTATGGCCAAGAAAAGTAACATGATCACTCTTGTATCACTTTTCTTTGACTGCCATAACAAAGTGCCATAGACTAGATGGCTTAAACAACAAAAATTTATTTTCTCACAGTTTTGGATGCTATAAGTCCAAAATCAGATGTTGATAGGGTTGGTTTCTTCTGAGGCCTCTCTCTTTGGCTTATAGATAGCTGTCTTCTCCCTGTATCTTCACTTGGTCTTCTCTGGGTGTGTGTCCTAATTGCTTCTTATAAGGACAATAGTCATACTGGATTAGGGCCCACCCTAATGACCTTATTTTAAATACCTGTTTAAAGACTTTATCCAAGTATGGTCATATTCTGAAGTACTGGGGGTTAGAACTTCAACATATGAATTTGGGGAGACACAATTCAGCCCATAACAACTGTCAAACACTAAAAAGTAGCATAGTGTGAATTTGAATCCAGTCATCTGACTCCAGATTCTGTGACTGCTCTGGACAACACTTCACTCTTCCACGAAGTATGGAACTGAAAATGAAGATCAGGTGGACTTCTCTGGTGGCGCAGTGGTTAAGAATGCACCTGCCAATGCAGGGGACATGAGTTCGAGCTCTGGTGCTGGATGATCCCACATGCCGCAGAGCAACTAAGCCCGTGCACCACAACTACTGAGCCTGTGTGCCACAACTACTGAGGCCCGCGCCTAGAGCCCGTGCTCTGCAACAAGAGAAGCCACTGCAATGAGAAGCCCGCGAACCGCATCGAAGAGTAGCCCCTGCTCGCCACAACTAGAGAAAGCCTGCGTGCAGCAAGGAAGACCCAATGCAGCCAAAAATAAATAAATAAATTTTTTAAAACAAGAAAAAAAAATGAAAATGAAGATCAGGAGCTGGAGATGAGCTGGAGCGATCTCAGCTACCAGGTGCTGAAGTAGCCAATTAAGATTACAAACCAGAAGGAAAAGTAACTTTCAAGCCTTCAGTCACTCCCTGCAGTAGTATAAGCAAAACTAGTTTAAGCTGAAGTGGAGAAAGCCCTGGCTCTCCCCTGTTCCATTCTTGCTCATGAGAGAGCGCTGATCTAGGGCCAGCTGGATAAGCATAGGTGTGGGCACTGCCTCACTGCTGAGAGAGCCCAGGAGGGAGGGGAGAGGGGAGTGGGGAAAGGGCGAGGAGTGGACAACCACTGAGTCATGAGGCAGAGTGGAGAAAATGTGTTAACGGTCCCCTTCTCTCACCTCCGATAAGGAGACCTCAGCAGAGGTGCCTGAGAAAGTCTTCTGCCAAAGGCCCCTGATAAACAGGCCTCCAAGGGCGGTGCCAGTTCTAGGAATACAGATTATAGGTAAGAGGATGGCCAGCTTGGTGGGCGAGGGGGAGCAAGGTCCTCGACTGGCACTCTCTTCAAAGACTGCAGTGCACTGGCTGTGCACCAAATCCCCGGGCAAAGAGGGCAGTTTCCCTTTGTGAGGTTTGCCAGGTAAAGTCTTCGTAGTTGCCTATGGTTGGGCTTGAAAGACCACAAATAGGGTTTTGGCCAGTGTCTAAACTACTTAATAATTGAGTGTGTAAGAGTTAAGGGAACCTCCCCGCAAGATTCTGAGCCTGTGAGTTGTGGGAAATACCGTATGTATGCATGTGGAATAGCTTTTCCTTTGACGTGCTCTGACCAGGTCCTCGTTGTTGCAGTTGTGTCTGCATGACATTCTCACAGTGACTTATTTTTTCCTCCCTTCCAGGTCCATTAAGCCTCTACCATGGTGAGTGGGACTATGGAGAGAATCAGGTTGTGGGTGAAATCATTTAGGAAAGGAACATCCTCAGCTGAATGTGGCTCAAGGTTAGTGGTTGTCCTGATCTGGAACTAGGAGATTTGCAACTCCCTTGGCAGCCAACAGTGACAGCAAACATTACCCTCAGATCATTAGTTCTAGCAATCTCCTCTTAATTTAGAATTTTTAAAAGCCAATAAGCCAGTATTACATAAATATGTAAAAACTGGTATCTTTGGCTCAACACTCCAGTAGATACAATTTCGTAGGTGAAAGGGGGCTTTGGTATCCTCATATGCATTCTCTCTGCTTGAGAAGAACCTGTTACACAGAGGTCTCTGGAGGGAACAAATATGTGGTGATTATTTGAGTTATATGCTTGGCACCATCCTTGCGGGATTGGGTACATTATTTCATACAATGTTCACAACAATCACGTGGGTAGGTAATGTTACCTCCACATTGCAGATTTTGAGACTGCCACGGACTGGACATTGATACTATGAATCCCATTAGAATGGAATTTGAAAAGAATGTGGACTTTCTTTGGGATCAGATCTACCTGCCTTCAGTCTCAGCTCTGTGACTGCACCATTGCTCTCTGATCTTGGACCAAATATTTGAAACAACCAACTCTCTATTTATATTTTTGGTGGTGCTTATGACAGTATCTGGCACATGGTAAATATTCTGTAAATGTTCATTTTCTCATATTCCTGTCCAGACCATAAATTTACCATAGAATCTAGGTCTGTTCTCTTCTCCACAATGATTTGTCTTTGTGCTATTAGTACTGTGCTTAATTTTACTCTTAGTTATTCACATATTTCTTTTAGAGTTCTAAAATAGTTTCTTTACTAAAATTTTTTAGTATATTATCCAAGGTTTATATGCCAAGAAATCAAAGGGAAAGAACAAAGTGAGACAAAAAGAGTTACATAATTCTGTAGAGAGAGAGTAAGCAGAAGTTTTTTATCTCAGACTTTTTGCCCAGTAGACCCAGCAGAAGGAAACACGAGTAAAGAGGTGCAATAAGATTAACTGGAGAACCATAAAGAAGGGCAAGGAAACTGGCAAATTTAGCCGGTAACTACTCGCACAATAAATCTGACTAATCTGCTACTGAATTTGAAAAGAAATTCCTGACCTTCGCTTTCAAAAGAAGAAGGAAACGTTATGGAAATGATTGTGATTTTATACTCTCTTAGCTGATGGTGATTTTTTAAAGGCATTTAAGCTATCTGCTGAACCAAGGATAAAATAAAGGAAACTGATAAAGCAGAAAAATAATATTTTAAGATGTTTCCTTAATGTTCATGCAAAAATATAAGGATCTCTGAATATAAATTTTCTATGGAATGAAACACTTGCCATGTAATATAAATTATTAGTGATGAATTTCTGGCACAATATTTTAGGTAACGTCAAGCAGTTAGAATTTTAGAACCTCATCTATTCAGATACGTGCTCTTCAAAGGAAAACTTTTGGTGACATTGAAGAGTGTTGGAAAATCCTAGGTAAATTTAGTTTGAACCATTGGAGATTTTGGTGTATATGTGGGAAGGTGGTTCTTTTTTATATATTGAAAAAATTTTTTATTTATTTATTTTGGGGGGACTGCATTGGGTCTTCGTTGCAGCATGCAGGTTTCTCATTGTGGTGGCTTCTCTTGTTGCGGAGCGCGGGCTCTAGGCGCACGGGCTTCAGTAGTTGTGGCTCGTGGGCTGTAGAGCACAGGCTCAGTATTTGTGGCACATGGGCTTAGTTGCTCCGCGGCATGTGGGATCTTCCCGGACCAGGGATCGGACTGTGTCCCCTGTACTGGCAGGCGGATTCTTAACCACTGTACCACCAGGGAAGTCCGTGAAGGTGGTTCTTTTTTTTTTTTTTTTAATTTATTTTTGGCTGTGTTGGGTCCTCGCTTTCTGTGCGAGGGCCTTCCCCAGTTGCAGCGAGCGGGGGCCACTCTTCATCGCGGTGCGCGGGCCTCACCGTCGCGGCCTCTCTCGTTGCGGAGCACAGGCCCCAGACACGCAGGCTCAGTAATTGTGGCTCACGGGCCCAGTTGCTCCGTGGCATGTGGGATCCTCCCAGACCAGGGCTCGAACCCGTGTCCCCTGCACTGGCAGGCAGACTCTCAACCGCTGCGCCACCAGGGAAGCCCGAAGGTGGTTCTTATACACACTCAACTTGCACTTTATACATGAAAGTTTTTAAAAAATATTAACCACTGAATATCCCGTACTTAGAAATATTTACATTTGTTGTTTGAATTAATTATTAACTGCTTGGATTTAAGTTCCATAAAGGCAGGAATTATATGAACTGTCTGGCATACAGTAAGTGCCCCGTAGTAGTGTTAAAATCAATTAATGAATAAATTCTAATTAATAAACCTTTAAAATCTGAACCACAGGGAAAGGAGGAGTGATGAATGAGAGAGGAGAGAGATTTCAGAGTAATTGGGGGACAGGTATCAGGAGGTTGCAAGTACTTCATTTCGAAAGTTGAGCAACTTTGCAGAGGTAGACTAAAAAATTCCTCCTAGGTTATTCATAGAGGGATTTGATGAATCACAGTGTAAGCATCTAGTTATAAAATTGTATTTGATCATGAACTTCATCCCAGAGATGAGAGATAGAGAATGTCTTTAAAATACCTTCCTTATTCCCCAGAAGGATTCTAGTAAAAATGGGCTGATACTGACAGGATTTCCCCCTACCCTGTATAGCTTGTGAAGTAGGCTACTCAGTTGGAATTTCAGGTTTACTTGACATGTATTACATTCATCATTACCATCCTTTGAATTGTAACCATTTTACCTCTAAGTTTTTATATTTGTAATTTTTTGTGCATCTTATTCAGTATAAAGGTTGTCATATGTGAATTTCTGCTTCCCACCTGAGCTTTGAGAAACAGCCCTACATTTCACAGTATTTGACTCACTACAAAATTCAAGTCTTGGGCCACTAATATTTGTCCTAGACAGGATTACTAAGAATGGAAGGAAATCTCTGCCCAAAGAATATAATGTTCCTCATAAAAATCTACTTATCTAGAGAAGAAGTTATAAAGAATACCTTTTCGTGATTATGGATAGTAGTGGTGTTAATGGTGGGGGTGTGTCCAGGATGCACTGCTTCTGAGATGCTTTGACTAAACTGTTTTAGTAAAACAGAGACTGTCTGATTTTTCTCATCATTGCCTCCTCTCTGTCTGCCACAGAGAGGATGCTGAACAACAGCTATTGGATCAAGAAATTATGTTTATGTACAAACAAGCCAGGCATTGATGATATGGGGATGAAACAGCTAGTCCTAGTCCTCAAGGAGCTCTCATTTTAATGGAGGGAATGTATATGATTATTGTACAAGACGATAATCCTACCAGTGTTGATAAACATCCAGGTGCTAAAGCAACACAAGGAAAACCACTGAATTCAAATCAATAAAAGTGGGAGAGAGCAAATGTTTCCTACAGGGGATGGTGTTAATTCTTCAAGAATGTCTAGGAATTAGCTATGTAAAAAATGGGGAAATTGGGCTTCCCTGGTGGCGCAGTGGTTGAGAATCTGCCTGCTAATGCAGGGGACATAGGTTGAAGCCCTGGTCTGGGAAGATCCCACATGCCGCGGAGCAACTAGGCCAGTGAACCACAACTACTGAGCCTGCGCGTCTGGAGCCTGTGCCCTGCAACAAGAGAGGCCACGATAGTGAGAGGCCCGTGCACCGCGATGAAGAGTGGCCCCCGCTTGCCGCAACTAGAGAAAGCCCTCGCACAGAAACGAAGACCCAACACAGCCCAAATAAATAAATAAATAAATAATTAATTAATTAAAGGTGCTAATAATTTTTTTTAAAAATGGGGAAATAATTATTATTGACAGAAAATGTGTACAAACGTAGAAAAGAATGTCACATTGGTACAAGTGTGGGTGTAGCATAGTGAGAAGAAATTCTCCTTTTTATCTTCTTTTGCTTGTCTACTATTTTCCCCCTTTATTTCTTCCTTAGTACCAACACCACCAAATCCAATATATATTACCTTCAAAAGAGAAATTCAATTACTATATGTGTTATAGACTGAATTATGTCCTCCAAAATTCATATGTTGAAGTCTTTATCCCCCAGTACCTCAGAATGTGAGTGTATTTGGAGATAGGACCTTTAAAGAGGTAATTATGTTAAAATGAGATACTTAGGGTGAGCTACAATCCAATATGACTATTTTCCTTATGAGAAGAGAAAATTAGGACACAGACACATAAAGAGGGAAGACCATTCGAAAACACAGGGAGAAGACAACCATCTACGACCCAAGGAGAGAAATGCTCAAATGAAACCAACCCTGCCAACACATTAATTTCAGACTTGCAGGCTCCAGAACTGTGAGTAAATAAATTTCTGTTGTTTTAGCTACTCAGTCTGTGGTACTTTGTTATGGTAGCCCTAGCAGACTAATACAGTGAACAATATCACAAGTGTCCTTCCTCTACTGGTAAAAAGGTAAGGATTATCACACAAAAAGTATCAAAATAAAGGTCCTTCTCTCATTTTGTATTATAAAAACACACTAGAGCAGATGGCGCCTTAATTTCCTCTGGGTCCTGGTATTGTTGTCTTTGTTGTAACATTTGTTTGTTTCCCTGGACTTCTTTCAAAGACTATATGGTGCCAAATGTTTACCTAGGCACATGGTTGGAGAGATTATTGCTAGCTTTTTCATGCAAGAATACCTGATAAAGCTTCATAATCCTTTGATTCCTTTAATTTAAATTACTGAATAAACTGGGTTCCTGATGAAGTGAGAGCTAAATGTTCTAGCTTTATTACTTGGAAATATTACAAAATCTACTGGACTATATTTTTCTCTTTGAGTAACTTGCATTATCTTCCAGGAAATCTATTTTTATCACTTCAGCCAACATGACCCAACCCCCTGCCCTGTGTAGTTGAAGAAAATATATTTACCGACATTTCACGGAACAGAACCAAGAGTATTTAATTTTGATCTTTTTAATGAAGGTGAATAATTTTATATGGAACTAAATGTGATGGTTTACTTTTAGCAAAATAACCCTGAGATTCTAGAATCATGAAATAATACTTGTTCTGGCTGCATTTAGGTCTTTGACCAAGAAGCTATATTAATCGTTATAGTATCAAATGATAAACATGTGTTCATTTCTTACTTTCATTTGCATTTGCTATTATTTCAATTTCCACAGAGCTTCCAGTAATCACTGAAAGCAATATAATGTGGACTAATTATACAGAGTCCCTGTAGTTATTCAAAAAACATGGACTTTTCATTGTAATTCAAAAATATACCAAGAAAAATGTGGCTACTCTCTGCCCCTATCTCTAAATTTATTTTATTAGTGAAGATCCAAGCAGGAAAACAAAAAACCATCCTAAGTATTAAAAAATAAAGAAAATTTAAGTCAGTGAATTAAATATTCAGGCTGTGGAAAAGCAGAGGAGCTAAACAAGGAATTATGAAGCAACCCGGAAATGAATAACATTAGGAAAGAACATGTTCTCATGGAATGGAGTGACAACAGGAAGAGGCAGTGTTACTGGAAATCAAGGCATGGGATATCCGAGTCAAATCTCAAAGTATAACACATTTGTCAGTAGCAAAGTGGGACTGAGGAAAGAGTGCAGCTCATGCAGAGAAAGAGGGGGGTAAATGCCCTGGTTTCTTCCTTCTGCTCTCTAGTGTTCAAGACAGTGCCCTCAGAAGGCTGAAGGAGACAGATTGTTTCATGTGACTCAGGGCAGGATGGAGGATGGATTTGGACATAACTACAAATTTGAACAGCATTTTTAAAAGTTAGATATCAAATAATTTTTACATGATACAGATTTACATTTTGTGTACTGGAAGTAAAGTAAATGTGGGGGCAGAAGACAAAGAGGTAACAATAGAGGAAGCAGAGGGTTAGGCAGGCTGACAGAAAGCTTGGTGTTGGAATAAAGAAGATGGGCAACAAGAGAAGAAAACCACACTGCAGATGGAAATAAAGACAAAGAGCTCACAAACCTCATTCAGTCACTTATTTACCCAGTAAACATTCAGTGAGTGCCAATTATACTTCAAATATTGTGTCACTCAAGGAAAGGAAATATAATAAAATATCAACCCCTGTGGTGCCACAGTTCTCACAGGCTAATAGGAAAAGCTGAATATACAACATCAATTTTTTTTTTTTTTTTTTGCTCAATAAGCGTTTATTGGATCATGATACAGAATTTTTTTTTTTTTTGAGGTTTTCCAAGTCTCAAACCAAAAGCCTATAAAGAGCCACACCAAAACTAAGGTAAAATGTGTCAAAACAGCATATCTCTTAGAATCATTCTGGTCATAAAAGTGAATTTCATTTGAAATCCCTATCAACTGTTAAGTTTGAAATGAGTCATATTCGAAGGTCTAGACTTAACCAACACCAGCAAATGGAGTTTAAGGATAGCTTTTTAAAACAATACTCTTGTGAGGATGCAGAGAAAGAAGTGAATCCAGGCTCTGGAGTGGAAGCTCTCTTGAGATATCAGATACAGTAGCAGACACAAACCACAACAGAAATGTAAAAATGTCCTAGGCTGAAAACATACTATTGGGCAAAACGATATTTCGCTTTTCTAGAACACTGTCTGTTTAGAGAATCCTCAAACGATTCTTGCTTTTTAACAAAGTCTTCAAAAGGAGTAGAAAGTCATCCGTTCAGGGTAAGAGGTTGCTGCTACCAAGGAAGTAGAGTGTCTGAAAGTGTGCAAATCTCATAATCTAGTAGAGAACGTATGCCGCTGCGGACGCTTTCACCTCCAGGCGGTAAAACAAACCCGGTGTCACCTCAACACTGGGGCCACTCAAACCTCGCCACCATTACAAAACCGAAATGCCAAAGGTGCAGAATGAAGCCGGAAGCACTACCAGGCCAGGATCGAGTTCCAGGAGAAAAAAAATCAAAACCAAGAGAAGCACCCTAGGCCCTTCCTGTCGGAGCCGCCATGGCCGGTAGGCCAGGCGACGGGCCAGGCTTTCACGCGAGCCCGGGGATTCACGGCGTACCCTGGCCAAGAGGGGGCATGGAGGAGGTGGACCCTGTCACTGTGGAGGTAAGAGGGGGCACGGAGGAGGTGGACCCTGTCACTGTGGAGGTAAAAGGGGGCACGGAGGAGGTGGACCCTGTCATAGTGGAGGTAAGAGGGGGCACGGAGGAGGTAGACCCTGTCACTGTGGAGGTAAGAGGGGGGCATGGAGGAGGCGGACCCTGTCACTGTGGAGGTAAGAGGGGGCACGGAGGAGGCGGACCCTGTCACTGTGGAGGTAAGAGGGGGCACGTAGGAGGCGGACCATGTCACAGTGGAGGTAAGAGGGGGCAGGGAGGAGGTGGACCCTGTCATTGTGGAGGTAAGAGGGGGCACGGAGGAGGTGGACCCTGTCAATGTGGAGGTAAGAGGGGGCACGGAGGAGGTGGACCCTGTCACTGTGGAGGTAAGAGGGGGCACGGAGTAGGTGGAACCTGTTATGGGGGGTCAGAGGGGGGCAGCGAGGAGGTGTACCCTGTTAAGGGGGGTCAGAGGGGGGCAGCGAGGAGGTGGAACCTGTTATGGGGGGTCAGAGGGGGGCAGCAAGGAGGGGTATCCTGTTAAGGGGGGTCAGAGGGGGGCAGCGAGGAGGTGGACTCTGTCATAGTGGAGGTAAGAAGGGGCACGGAGGAGGTGGACCCTGTTATAGTGGAGGTAGGAGGGGGCATGGAGGAGGTGGACCCTGGTATGGGGGGTCAGAGGGGGGCAGCGAGGAGGTGGAACCTGTTATGGGGGGTCAGAGGGGGGCAGCGAGGAGGTGTATCCTGTTAAGGGGGGTCAGAGGGGGGCAGCGAGGAGGTGGACTCTGTCATAGTGGAGGTAAGAGGGGGCAAGGAGGAGGGGGACCCTGTCACTGTGGAGGTAAGAGGGGACACGGAGGAGGTGGACCCTGTCATAATGGAGGTAAGAGGGGGAAGGGAGGAGGTGAACCCTGTCACTGTGGAGGTAAGAGGGGGCAGGGAGTAGGTGGACCCTGTTATGGGGGGTCAGAGGGGGGCAGCGAGGAGGTGGACCCAGGTATGGGGGGTCAGAGGGGGGCAGCGAGGAGGTGTAACCTGTTATCGGGGTCAGAGGGGGGCAGCGAGGAGGTGGACTCTGTCAAAGTGGAGGTAAGAGGGGGCAAGGAGGAGGGGGACCCTGTTGTGGGAGGGCAGAGGGAGGCAGCAAGGAGGGGGATCCTGTCATTGTGGAGGTAAGAGGGGGCACGGAGGAGGTGGACCCTGTCATAATGGAGGTAAGAGGGGGAAGGGAGGAGGTGGACCCTGTTATGGGGGGTCAGAGGGGGGCAAAAGGAGGTGGACCCTGTCATTGTAGAGGTAAGAGGGGGCAGCGAGGAGGTGGACCCTGTGATTGTAGAGGTAAGAGGGGGAAGGGAGGAGGTGGACCCTGTTATTGGGGGTCAGAGGGGGGCAGCGAGGAGGTGGACCCTGTTATCGGGGGTCAGAGAGGGGCAGCGAGGAGGTGGACTCTATCATAGTGGAGGTAAGAAGGGGCACGGAGGAGGTGGACCCTCTCATAATGGAGGTAAGAGGGGGAAGGGAGTAGGTGGACCCTGTTATGGGACGTCAGAGGAGGGCAGGGAGGAGGTAGACCCTGTTAAGGGGGGTCAGAGGGGGGCAGCGAGGAGGTGGACCCTGTCACTGTGGAGGTAAGAGGGGGCAGCGAGGAGGCGGACCCTGTCACTGTGGAGGTAAGAGGGGGCAGCGAGGAAGTGGACCCTGTCACTGTGGAGGTAAGAGGGGGCACGGAGGAGGTGGACCCAGTCATTGTGGAGGGAAGAGGGGGCATGGAGGAGGTGGACCCTGTCACTGTGGAGGTAAGAGGGGGCACGGAGGAGTTGGACCCTGTCACTGTGGAGGTAAGAGGGGGCACGGAGGAGTTGGACCCTGTCACTGTGGAGGTAAGAGGGGGCACGGAGGAGTTGGACCCTGTCACTGTGGAGGTAAGAGGGGGCACGGAGGAGGTGGACCCCGACACTGTGGAGGTAAGAGGGGGCATGGAGGAGGTGGACCCCGTCACTGTGGAGGTAAGAGGAGGCATGGAGGAGGTGGACCCTGTCACTGTGGAGGTAAGAGGGGGCAGGGAGGAGGTGGACCCAGTCATTGTGGAGGTAAGAGGGGGGCAGGGAGGAGGTGGACCCAGTCATTGTGGAGGTAAGAGGGGGGCAGGGAGGAGGTGGACCCTGTCACTGTGGAGGTAAGAGGGGACATGGAGGAGGTGGACCCAGTCATTTTGTAGGTAAGAGGGGGCAGGGAGGAGGTGGACCCAGTCATTGTGGAGGGAAGAGGGGGCATGGAGGAGGTGGACCCTGTCATTGTGGAGGGAAGAGGGGGGCAGGGAGGAGGTGGACCCTGTCACTGTGGAGGTAAGAGGGGGCAGCGAGGAGGTGGACCCTGTCACTGTGGAGGTAAGAGGGGGCAGCGAGGAGGTGAACCCTGTCATAGTGGAGGTAAGAGGGAGCAGGGAGGAGGTGGACCCTGTTATGGGGGGTCAGAGGGGGGCAGGGAGGAGGTGGACCCTGTCTTGTGGGGGTCAGGGACCATGGGTAAGCTAAGAAGGTGGTGATCGTCCTGGGGAGGGTGGCCGATTAAGGGGTGTGGGAAGGACCGCCTAATCTGAGCTCTAGTTCCCCTTTTGTTCCTAACTCACGTTGTGTGTAGGAGGTGACTTTCTACCCCTCTGTCCATTGTCCTCACATGGAAACGTGAGACTACGTCCCCTGTTTCTTTCCGGGTGACGTCAGGCTCCACCCCGCACACTTTCTAGAGCGGTTGGTCCGACAGGCTCTGTGTGAGGCGCTGAGGACTTCATGGCACAGACTGTGGTGATCCGCATCCTCGGTTCACCGTCCAGCTGGAGAAACGTCTGTCACACAATCACCTGTGTGATTGATAATTTTCCCAAAGAAGATGCCTTGGATGCCTTAAATAAATAAAAAATAAAGTGTTGATATCTTTTCCAATATAGCTGCTTTCATTTGTAATCTTGTGTATTTTCTGTATTAAAAAGCATTATTCTTAGAAGAGATTTCCTAGACACACAAAAATGGTAAAGACCGTATGATTTTCAGTCAATGATCAAATGGGAGCCGCTAGTAGCGGGGGCAGATTAGATAGATAACCTGAGTCCTCAGTGCTCCAGTGGGAGTAGATGAGCTGCTGAATGTGAGTTTTAAAAATCTGTTTAAAATGCATCCCTTAGATGATACGAAAGCAAGGAATCTGCAGAATCCCAAAATGAAGCGAAAGCAGACTTTGCCTGGAGGATTCTGCAGAATCCTGTAGAGCCTGTGCTTCTCCGAAGGCTGCCTGGCATCAGAATAGGAGACAAAGCCCGGGTCAGATGCCCCCTATCAGACTGAGCCCCCAAAAGGCTCCACCTTGATGAGGGGAAGTGACAAATTAACCCATCACAGTGCCAAGGGCACTTAGGATGCTTTGGGTGGGAGTGGATGGGTGCGTGGGGAGAGGGCACCAGGAGAACAGGGACCACGAGGGATCCCTGTTTGGTAGACGCCCACCCCCCAGCCCTGGCCCCTGAACTTTAGGCCACTAGCAACAAGAAATCCAAGTGCTGGCTGGAAGAATCCAACTTAACTCAGGCTTAACGTTGCGTGCAGCAACGAAGACCCAACACAGCCAAAAATAAAAATAAATAAATAAATTTTAAAAAAACAAAAAACAGCTCCAAGGAAAATGAGTACATCATGGTTAGAAATTACATGACATCAAGGAGGCGAGACACCATGAGTGAGAAGCAACGGGTGGCAGCTAGAAATAGAGCCGCAACGACTTCAGATGGTGGAAATAAAGTTTAATACCTTTAAGGAAATGAAAGGGAAACTTGAAAATCTGAACAGATAACAAGACATAACTAAGCACATTTGAAAAAGGGAAAATAGTGACATTTATACACCTGAATAAAGTTCAAGAAATAATAGGGTGGGGAAGAAGTAACATTCAAAGAAATAGAATTTTCCAAAGTTGTTGAAAGACACCAACCCTCAGATTAAGAAGCCCACAAAACCCCAAGCAGTATAAATATATAGACACAGATATAAGTAACAAAGGTGGGTCTGTTATAAAAGACAGCTGGAGAGGACGGTGTCCCCTCCCCACAGGAAAGACAGGTTATAATGAAAGCCTTCACATCAACAGTGGAAACCACAAGGCTCTATGATAGTATCTTCAAAGTGCTGATTAACTCAAGCAAGAATTCTATAGCGAGTAAAACAAGGGAAAGTGTGAAACTTGGGAGTTTACCATCAAAGGACCCTCACTAAATGGATTCTGGAGGATGGAATTAAAGCCAAAGGAAAATGAGCTCAGATGTGTGGCCTGAGTCTGAAGGAGAAATAGTGAACCAAGCGGCTTTGTGACACCTAATCAAACCAGCAACTATAAATGAAACAACGGTAACTTATGGGGAAATAAAGCAGACTAGATTTCAAATGCCAATTTATAACTGTAGGTTATAAATTGGGAGGGGAGGTTGCAGAATAAAGTATTTTGGGGTCCTTGTATTGTCCAGGAGAAGACTATGGCTATTGATTACTGGTAACTTGTTAAATATGGATTAAATGGGCAAACACTAATAGAACAGACCCAGTGTAACCTTCAAAAGAAGTGAAGGGAAAAGAATAAGTGAAGGAAAACAAACAGTCCAAATGAAGGCAAGAGAAGAGGAAAAGGGGGAGAGGAACACGTAAAATGGGACAAGTCAAAATTCAAAATATGATGTTAGAGATAAAACCAAATCACAAAGGACTTCCCTGGAGGTCCAGTGGTTGAGACTTTGCCTTCCAATGCAGTGCGTGCAGGTTCAATCCCTGGCCAGGAAACTAAGATCCCGCATGGGATCTTTTGGCATGGCCAAAAAGCCAAAACATAAAACATAAGCAATATTGTAGCAAATTCCATAAACACTTTAAAAATGGTCCACATCAAAAAAAAAAAAATCTTAAAAAAAAAAAGAAACCAAATCATAAATCTCAATACATGTAAGTGGACTAAATTCTCCTGTTCAGACCTTAAGAGTTATACCCTATTTTAAAAACAAAACAGATTTCAGCTATGTACTCTTTGCAAAAAGCACACCTAAAGCACGCAGAAAGATAAAAGGCCCAACTATGGAAAAGACAGACCAGGCAATTAGTAACCAACAGGAGGCAAACTATAGTCATATTAATAGCAAAGGAGAATTCAGGCAAAAAGCATCATTAGAAATAAGGAAATTTGCTGCAGAACAATAAGTGATTCCATTCACTGGGAAAATGTATCGATTCTAGATGTGTGTCCCATGTGAATTTGTGTATAGCCTCATGCGAAGCCAGACTGACAGAATTAGAGGAAAAACTTGTCCAATCCATTGTCATAGTAGATTTTAACACACTTATCAGTAATCGGTAGATCAAAGGAACCAAGAAAATTAGTAAGAAAATAGAAGATGTGAACAGTGTCACCATCGGGCTTGAGCTAATGCACTTGACTGCATCTGACGTCTGGAAAAGACACATTCCTTTCAGGCACACATGAACACGTGCTGGTTTGGCACACGCTCAGATGTAAAGCTGACCTTGGTATACCTCAAAGAATTATGATCAGACTACATTTTTTAAAAACCGCAATGCAATTAAGTTAGAAAACAAAGCCAGTAAGATCATTAGAAAAATTCATTCACTTGGAAATTTCATAACACTTGTAATCGGCTCAAGGGTCAAAGGAGAAATTATAATTGAAATTAGACAAATTCATCATCTAACTTTTCACATCAAACTCATGGGATGCAATTCTTGAAAGGAAACTTAGAATAGTAAGAATTGGCCTTTGAAAAAAATAAGGCTCAAAATTGAGCTACGATCTAACGGAAATCAAAGACCCACAGGTGCAGAAGGAAGGAAATTAAGAGAACAGAAATTTGTGAAATAGAGAAGCACATCAACAAGGCAAAAACTACATGTTTGAAAAGACAAGATTCATTTTTTCTAAAGGCCCAAATGAAATGGAGTGAAAAAAACCATAACCACAGATGTTACTGAGAAAAAAAGATAAGATCCTGAGACCAACTCTCAACACCCTTCAAATTTTCATATAATTGATGACTACTGAGAAAGATAGAATTTAGCAAAACAGATTCAAGGAGAGAAACGAAGCCAGAATAATCCTCTACCTGTAAAAGAAATGCATGCAATGGTCAAAAATTTTACCATGAAGAAAACACCACATGCAAATGGCTTTATCAGAATGCTCCCAAACATTCAGGAAACAGATAATTCCATTCTTACATGAAGAAATAATAAACAATTCATTTTAAGAAACCAGCATAAGCCGGACAACCAAACTGACAAAAACGGAACGGGAAAGAAAACTACAGCCCAATCTTCCTCATGGACACGGATGCAAAAATTCTCAACAAATATGATCCAACCAGATCCAACACTGAAAAAACAAATCATGATCAAGTGACTTTTTATTCCAGGAATGAGACTGATGAATATGAAAATGTATTACTAGAACTGTTGTTAATTAACAGATTTAAAAGGATATGTTATCTCAACAGATAAAGAAACTAGAATTCAGCATCCATATATGACATTTAAAGTTTTTCTTAGCATATTTTTAAAAGAATAGTCATTTCCTTAACTTGACAAAAGACGTCGACCAAGAACACCCAGCACACATACTTTATGGAGGAGCACGGCAACATTTAAGATGAGGAATAGAGTGAAGACGTCCTTTCCATCACGCCCACCCCGCCTCCCCCTCAACGCTGCACTGGGGTTTGCGGCTGCCCCAGAGGAGTGAAGAAAAAGAAACGAAAGTTTTCATGGAACCCTGTTACCCAAGCTCTCACTGCTCGCCACAGGACAGGCCAATAATCAGGAGACGAGTTGCTGGGCAAAGAATAACGACCTCCTTCGGAGAGCCCCCAAACCCAGAAGACGGTGGGCTCGTGCCCCCAGGAGCCGTCTTGCCTGCGGCAGCAGTCAGGCTCCTTTTATACCACAAGGGGCGGGACGAAAGCCAAGCACTTCCTGGTTCCCGTCAGCCTCCGGAGGGGAGGGGTTCATTTCTCCCTCCTGCAGTCATTCACAGGTGGGCCTGCTCACGAGGTTTCTTGGGAGCTAAACACAGGTGTTTGAGCTGAATGCTCATTTACCTTCATCTCTCGGAGGCAAGGGTCCGAGATGGGCCATTGTGTGGAATTTAAGCTTATCGGCAACATCCCTTTAGTGATTAACTTGTAAGAGAATACAAAATGTTCTTCCCTCTTACAACTCTATGTTATATCAAAATGTAGAGTAGTACAACTGATGTGGAAAACATGTGTGGTGATCCCCCGAAAAATTAAACAGAGTTACCATCTGACCTAATAATTCCACTTCTGGGTATATCCCCAAAAGAACTGAACGTGGGGACATGAAGAGATGTTTACAGACCCGTGTCCACAGCATTACTCACAACAGCCAGGAGGTGGAGGCAACCCAGTGTCCGCTGATGGATGATGGATAAACAAAACGTGGGCTACACACAAAATAGAATATTATTCAGCCTTAAAAAGGGAGGAACTTCTGACACCTGCTATAACATGGATGAACCTTGAGGACATTATGCTCAGTGACATAAGCCAGTCACCAAAGGACAAATACTGTGTGTCTGATTCCACTTATATGAGATCCCCAGAGGAGTCAAATTCACCGAGACAGGAAGTGGATGGTGCGTACCAGGGGCTGGGGGAGGGGATGGGGAGTGAGCGTTTAATGGAGACAGAGTTTCAGTTTGGGGAAGATTAAATGATTCTGGACGTAGAGGGTGGGACGGTTGTACAACAAGGTGAATGTACTTAATGCCACTGAACTATACGTCTAAAACTGCTTAAAATGATGGATTTTATGTTGTGTACATTTTACCACAAAGTTTTAAAAGTTGTAAGGATTCCAAAGGATTGTCCACAAACACTGGTCTCCTGATGCTGGTAGGAACTTCCCACCAAACCCAGGGGTTTATCATCTGCAGCTTGTGAATGAGGATGTGTTTCAGAGACTATATGCAAAATCACGTATCATTTTTCTGAGAAAGCTTCCATCAGGCTGTCAGAGGGTCTGTGACCCACACGAGTTCAAGAGCCATTCTGAGGGCCCCTCCCCTCTGCAGGTGTCACCTCCCCACTCTCCTCCCCTCCCTCTACCCACCCCCAGGACACTTTTCTCTTTCATTCACTCAGATTGTTTAAACATGATGTAATGTATATTCGTAAATCTTCCTTGAACTCATCAGACAAGGTTTAATTTTTTAAGACAAGTGAGGCTCTGAAATCAACCAAACTTCTGTGTTTTTTCTATTACCCTTTTTTTCCTGCCTGACAATATTAAACAGGTCCACCTCTGGCTCGGGATGTGGAACAGCAAATTTGCAAACCCATGTGGATGCTTAATCCCCCAAACCGTGTTCTGTGACCTTAAATTAATTTCCAGCTAAATTTTCTTGCTTTTTTCTTCTTAATTTGGCATTTAGTGTGGACTGAATTCTAATACATTGAAGACCCCTGCTCGGTCCCATGGTCTGGGGTGGTGGGAATTCTTGGAGAGGTAACACTTCAGATAGCAGAGGGGAGGTGCCTCTGAGAAGTTGCTTCAACCTCAGAAACATGCAGGGAAGGAAAACTCTCGCCAGCTCAAGTTTCATCCAAGTGAACTCTGAGATGTGTTAACAAAATGTTTTTATTTCTATTTTTAAATGAAATGCATTGTTAGGTACTTGCATGAAACCTCGAAAGGCATTTACGTTCTTTGCTTTAACTCTTCCTTTGTGGCCACGGAAAGCGGGTAGAAGGATGAACCGAGAACAGGCGCAGCAGACACAGCCCGGGCATCGTGTGGAGCCTGCGGCCCCGAGCCCGCCTGAGTGACGGTCAGTAGTCGTCGTAGTTGACGCTGGCTCCGTGCCTGAAGCCGTCGGGGCTCCAGGGACCGATCGCAGCATCCTCATCGTGGTGGCGCTGGTGGTAATCGTAGTAGTCGTGCCCATTCCGACCTCTGTTTAGCCCATAGGTGATGTCATCCTCAAATTTCTGCAGGAAAAGAGGATGAGAGGGGATGAACGTAAGGACACCGTTTCCCAGAGAACATCTTACTGACGCTGTTTCTCTGGGATCTTTCTTCAACGAGGAACAACCCCTCCTAAGAATAACTCCTGCCACAAGGACCTACTGTACAGCACAGGGAGGAATTATATTCCATATCTTGTAATAACTTATAAGGGAGAAGAATCTGAAAAAGAATATATGTATAACCGAATCACTTTGCTGTACACCTGAAACTAACATAACATTGTAAATCAACTCTACTTCAATAGAAAACAATAAATCATCGTTTTTTAAAAAGAATAACTCCTGGCTACAGCATCCCTGGGCCAGAGGTCAATACTAACCAGCTGGAGAACACTGCTGAAAGCTTTTTCCCCCAAAGGAGTACACACCCCTACCCTTGAACACGTCTGTCTGTGAGTTCTAAATATACCCCAGACTTCAACAGTTTTCTCTTTTTCAGTAAAGAAAATGGACACCTGCCCAATACAGTAACAGCTGGGCCTGTCCCCAGGCGCTGGGCATCTGATGTGGCAGACACTGACCCCCTCCCCGGCCCGCCCGGGCTTCGCGAACGTGGTGCATGAAACCACATTGCAGCCTCGGGGCAGGGAATTTGGACACGTCTGGTGGTGACACTCTCACACCTGTCGTGTTGCTCAGACAGGCCTGGATGCAGTAATTCAGGCTACAAACGCTTACTACGTGGGCGCGATTCAACCCTCATCCCCGTCTACTCACTCGGCCTGGGGCTCCAGACTCCTCTGACCCTCCCCCAGTCCCTGCCTTGAAAAGGAAACAGCTGGCTTGTCTCACAATACTGCAGTTTTTCCCATAGTGAAGTAGTCTCGTTCCTTGGTTTTTCTCATTTTATAATCTTGTTTGAGGTTTTGGCTTAACATACTTTTTTTCCAAACAATTTGTAAAATATTTTATGAATACAGAAATAATGCGGACACATTTAACAAATGTGTATGTGAGAGGGAGACAAAGAAAAAGGGAGAGATTTCCATTGCCAAAGGCAACCACTAGTGACATTTGGATGCATTTCCTTCTAGTCTCTTCTATGCATCATATTTAGTTATTATACCCTTACTTGATCCCCATTTTTATTCTGGTTTTGTCACCAGTCATTATTTTAGCCATTTCCCCATGTCAAACTCTTAACACCCATTTTCTTGAACTGCAAATACAGATAATCAAGGAAATGCAAATTACTAAAATATGATATGGCATTTTCATCTATCAAAGAAGTAAATTTATTTGTTTTAAAAGTTTTTCAATGGCAATACCAGATGCTGCTGAAGATTTGAGAATAGTGGGGCTCTCACGCATGACTTATGGGAAGATGAAATTTGCTGGTACTTAACGACCGTGACGTGTGATTCTATCTTTTGGCCCAGTAACTCCACTGGACAAAATGATACTAAGTAAGGAGAAAACTACACAGGAAGATGCAAATAACAGTACCTGCCTTTTGGGTTGTTGTGAATGTTAGGTAATTCATATACGTATGAGACCCGTGCCTGGCACAGTTTGGCTATAGGTGCTTAGTGATTTGCACAGCAAGAAAATTATATTTGAGTAGCAAAAGGATAATTAGGGAACAACTGGTATAGCCAACGTTAGGACTGGGAAGGACATTATACAGCTACGGGACTGCGTGCTATGCAGCCATTAACAATGATGTTTCGGAAGAGTTTACTTTTGTTCGCCTCTTGCAGTATTTTGTATACACCCTCCATTCACAATATGAGCCATGAGCCCGTTTGGAAAAACCCTTCCAGTTCCCCCCTGGAAGATGCCACCCTCCGTCCACTCCCTGGCTGGGGCAGTGAGCTGTGCTCTCCACATCAGGCCTCACTCAGCACAGCCCTGCCCATCACCCTGCAGACTCGCTCCGGGCCAGTGGAATCTCACCCCTTAACTCCGCCGCTGGCTGACCTGTACCTGGTCCCCGGCTGGGAGTCGGTGATGATAAGCAGTCTTTTTCCTTAATTTGGTGAATATGTCCATTCACGCTACCTGGACACATGAACCGAACCGTACTTCCTGCAGATGCATTGACAAATTTTCCCAGGAGCATCTGCAAAGACCCGTCTCTCTTTAAAAGACGCTTTGCATCTCTCTCCATTATCCTCATGGGTCTTTGCATCGATCTTGCTGTTTCTGACATTTTTGGGGAGGCAAAGTTGACAATGTTTTGGGAGGTGGTGAGTTATTTTTAAAGACACCCAGGCAAAACTGACCAGATACATTAAAAGAGTCCCTAAGAACACCAGGCTATCGATGAATTTAAGTCCCAGCCATTTTGGGCGGGGAAGTCTCTGGAACTCTGCTTCCAAAACCTGATGGGAGAGATTCCCATCTGGGCACACTGGGATGGAAAATTCTAGCTAATACTCTTACCTTGTCATATTGGCGGTAAGAGGGGGCAGGGAGGAGGTGGACCGTGTCATCATGGAGGTAACAGGGGGCAGGGAGGCGGTTGACCGAGTCATAATGGAGGTAAGAGGGGGCAGGGAGGAGGTGGACCCTGTCATAGTGGAGGTAAGAGGGGGCACGGAGGAGGTGGACCCTTTCATAATGGAGGTAAGAGAGGGAAGGGAGGAGGTGGACCCAGTATGGGAGGTAAGAGGGGGGCAAGGAGGAGGTAGACCCTGTTATGGGGGGTCAGAGGGGGGCAGCGAGGAGGTGGACCCTGTCATTGTAGAGGTATGAAGGGGCACGGAGGAGGTGGACCCTGTCACTGTGGAGGTAAGAGGGGGCATCGAGGAGGTGGACCCAGTCATTTTGTAGGTCAGAGGGGGCAGGGAAGAGGTGGACCCAGTCATTGTGGAGGGAAGAGGGGGCTTGGAGGAGGTGGACCCTGTCATTGTGAAGGTAAGAGGGGGGCAGGCAGGAGGTGGACCCTGTCATTGTGGAGGTAAGAGGGGGCATGGAGGCGGTTGACCCAGTCATAATGGAGGTAAGAGAGGGAAGGGAGTAGGTGGACTCAGTTATGGGTAGTCAGAGGGGGGCAGCGAGGAGGTGGACCCTGTCATTGTGGAAGTAATAGGGGGAAGGGAAGAGGTGTACCCTGCTTTGGGGGGTCAGAGGGGGGCAAAGAGGAAGTGGACCCTGTCATTTTGGAGGTATGAGGGGGCACGCAGTAGGTGGACCCTGTTACTGTGGAGGTAATAGGGGGCACGGAGGAGGTGGACCCTGTCACTGTGGAGGTAAGAGGGGGCAGGGAGGAGGTGGACCCAGTCATTTTGTAGGTAAGAGGGGTAACGGAGGAGGTGGACACTGTCATTGTGGACGGAAGACGGAACTTGGAGGAGGTGGACCCAGTCATAATGGAGGTAAGAGAGGGAAGGGAGGAGGTGGACTCAGTTATGGGAGGTCAGAGGGGAGCAGGGAGGAGGTAGAACCTGTTATGGGGGGTCAGAGGGGGGCAGCGAGGAGGTGGACCCTGTCATTGTGGAAGTAAGAGGGGGAAGCGAGGAGGTGGACCCTGTCACTGTGGAGGTAAGAGGGGGCACGGAGGAGGTGGACCCCGTCACTGTGGAGGTAAGAGGGGGCATGGAGGAGGTGGACCCTGTCACTGTGGAGGTAAGAGGGGGCACGGAGGAGTTGGACCCCGTCACTGTGGAGGTAAGAGGGGGCACGGAGGAGGTGGACCCCGACACTGTGGAGGTAAGAGGGGGCACGGAGGAGGTGGACCCCGTCACGGTGGAGGTAAGAGGGGGCACAGAGGAGGTGGACCCCGTCACTGTGGAGGTAAGAGGGGGCAGGGAGGAGGTGGACCCAGTCATTGTGGAGGGAAGAGGGGGCATGGAGGAGGTGGACCCTATCACTGTGGAGGTAAGAGGGGGCACGGAGGAGTTGGACCCTGTCACTGTGGAGGTAAGAGGGGGCACGGAGGAGTTGGACCCTGTCACTGTGGAGGTAAGAGGGGGCACGGAGGAGTTGGACCCTGTCACTGTGGAGGTAAGAGGGGGCACGGAGGAGTTGGACCCTGTCACTGTGGAGGTAAGAGGGGGCACGGAGGAGGTGGACCCCGACACTGTGGAGGTAAGAGGGGGCATGGAGGAGGTGGACCCCGTCACTGTGGAGGTAAGAGGAGGCACGGAGGAGGTGGACCCTGTCCCTGTGGAGGTAAGAGGGGGCCCGGGGGAGGTGGACCCTGTCCCTGTGGAGGTAAGAGGGGGCAGCGAGTCGTTGGACCCTGTCACTGTGGAGGTAAGAGGGGGCATCGAGGAGGTGGACCCAGTCATTTTGTAGGTCAGAGGGGGCAGGGAGGAGGTGGACCCAGTCATTGTGGAGGGAAGAGGCGGCTTGGAGGAGGTGGACCCTGTCACTGTGGAGGTAAGAGGGGGCACGGAGGAGGTGGACCCTGTCCCTGTGGAGGTAAGAGGGGGCACGGAGGAGGTGGACCCTGTCACTGTGGAGGTAAGAGGGGGCAGCGAGTCGTTGGACCCTGTCACTGTGGAGGTAAGAGGGGGCATCGAGGAGGTGGACCCAGTCATTTTGTAGGTCAGAGGGGGCAGGGAGGAGGTGGACCCAGTCATTGTGGAGGGAAGAGGGGGCTTGGAGGAGGTGGACCCTGTCACTGTGGAGGTAAGCGGGGGCAGCGAGTCGTTGGACCCTGTCACTGTGGAGGTAAGAGGGGGCATCGAGGAGGTGGACCCAGTCATTTTGTAGGTCAGAGGGGGCAGGGAGGAGGTGGACCCAGTCATTGTGGAGGGAAGAGGGGGCTTGGAGGAGGTGGACCCTGTCACTGTGGAGGTAAGAGGGGGCACGGAGGAGGTGGACCCTGTCCCTGTGGAGGTAAGAGGGGGCCCGGGGGAGGTGGACCCTGTCCCTGTTGAGGTAAGAGGGGCCACGGAGGAGGTGGACCCTGTCACTGTGGAGGTAAGAGGGGGCACGGAGGAGGTGGACCCTGTCACTGTGGAGGTAAGAGGGGGCAGCGAGTCGTTGGACCCTGTCACTGTGGAGGTAAGAGGGGGCATCGAGGAGGTGGACCCAGTCATTTTGTAGGTCAGAGGGGGCAGGGAGGAGGTGGACCCTGTCATAGTGGAGGTAAGAGGGGGCACGGAGGAGGTGGACCCTGTCACTGTGGAGGTAAGAGGGGGCACGGAGGACGTGGACCCTGACAATGTGGAGGTAAGAGCGGGCAGGGAGGAGGTGGACCCTGTCATTGTGGAGGTAAGAGGGGGTACGGAAGAGTTGGACCGTGTCAGTGTGGAGGTAAGAGGGGGCACGGAGGAGTTGGACCCTGTCACTGTGGAGGTAAGAGGGGGCACGGAGAAGGTGGACCCTGTCACTGTGGAGGTAAAGGGGGCACTGAGGAGGTGGACCGTGTCACTGTGGAGGTAAGAGGGGGCACGGAGGAGGTGGACCTTGTCACTGTGGAGGTAAGAGGGGGCACGGAGGAGGTGGACCCTGTCACTGTGGAGGTAAAGGGGGCACTGAGGAGGTGGACCGTGTCACTGTGGAGGTAAGAGGGGGCACGGAGGAGGTGGACCCTGTCACTGTGGAGGTAAGAGGGGGCACGGAGGAGGTGGACCCTGTCACTGTGGAGGTAAGAGGGGGCACGGAGGAGGTGGACCCTGTCACTGTGGAGGTAAGAGGCGGCACGGAGGAGGTGGACCCTGTCCCTGTGGAGGTAAGAGGGGCCACGGAGGAGGTGGACCCTGTCCCTGTGGAGGTAAGAGGGGGCACGGAGGAGGTGGACCCTGTCACTGTGGAGGTAAGAGGGGGCACGGAGGAGGGGGACCCTGTCCCTGTGGAGGTAAGAGGGGGCACGGAGGAGGTGGACCCTGTCACTGTGGAGGTAAGAGGGGGCACGGAGGAGGCGGCCGAGGGCAGCGGGAAGCCGCTGAGCTGATACTCAGGGGTCGGGTGCTCGGGGTCGTAGAAATCCCCGATGTTTGGAGGCGGCTGCGGCGGCAGCTGCTTCATCGGGAGCGGCTGGAGATGGCGACGTGAGCCTCCTCCCCGCGGTAGGGCGACGGGAGGGAGGGGAGGGCAGGAGGCCGCTGGTCCGAAGGCGGCGGCGGCGGCAGCAGGGGCGGCCCGCGTTGCTTGCTAGCTGGGTCTCTCCCCCACACACTCACATGGGGAGCGACGCTTACCCCGCCCTCCCCTCTGCAGCACAGGCCCGGCCCCTTACAGAGACACGCACCCGCCGCTAGTCCGCTGCCAGTCGCTGTGCTGGCAGCTGCCGGTTGTCCTCAGGCTGGAGCGGGAGGAGCGAGAGGAGCGGGAGGGGCTGTGCGCAGCCCGCGGACCCGGCCCGACTTCGCCGGCGACTTCCTGGAACAATAAGGCAATAGTACCACCATATGACCCAGAAAATTCACTTTTGGGTATTTACCCGAAGAAAAGAAAAACACCAATTTGAAAAGATAGGTACACCCCTATATCCATTGCAGCATTATTTACAATAGCCAAGATATGGAAGCAACCTAAGTTTCCATCAACAGATGAATTAATAAAGATGTACACATACACACACACACACACACACGCACACACACACACACACACTGGAATATTACTCAGCCATGAAAAAATGAAATCATGCCATTTGGGGCAAGATAGATGGATCTAGAGGCTATCATGCTAAGTGAAATAAGTCAGACAGAGAAAGACCAATACCATGATTATCTCACTTATATGTGGAATCTAAAACAAAACAGAACAAAACAAATGAACAAACAAAACAAAAACAGACTCACGGATTGAGAGAGCAAATAGGTGGTTGCCAGAGGGGAGGTGGGTGGGGGATTGGGTGAAATAGGTGAAGGAGATTCAGAGGTACAAACTTCCAGTTTAAAACAAATAAGTCAGGGGATATAAAATACAGCACAAGAAATATGGTCAATGTTATTGTAATAATTTTGTATGGGGACAGAGGGTTATTAGACTTATAGTGATGACCATTTCATAATGTATTTAATTGTCGAATCACTACATCGTACATCTGAAACTAACATAATGTTGTACTTCAACTGTATTTCAATTGAAAATGATCAACAAAAATGACACTAAAGAATCATCTTACTTCAAAATTAAACTGATGAATTAGGACATCAAAAGAATCTCAATCTAGATATGGCATAGAAATTGTCTTTAGATCCCTCTACTTCTTTCTCATTCCTTTTTTTAGTCAAAATATTTTATGGACTCTTTTGTAGGTGTACTGACTTGTCCTCATGGGCAAGTGCTCTCCATTGAAGACCCTCCTCCCCCCGGTTCTCCATACTGTCCCTGCTTATAACACTGTCATTTCTCACTATTAAAACTTTCCTATCTGTGTCCATTTCCTCACCTCTGCTCTCTGGTCAAAGACGATGGGGTACAAACAAATCAACCTGTTTTATTCAACTCTCCACTTCCATAATTTTGCTAATTTAAAATGTATGTGTCTAGAAAGAATCACACTTTCAAGAGGCTGAAGTCTTTAGCCAACTAGCATGTCTGTGTCAGTCTAGTTTCATCTCTGGGCAGCCTACCTTTCTTTGCATGCCACCAATCCCAGAAGAAAGCAAAAAGGCTCTGATCCCAAAACAGAACGAGGCTAAGATTAAAGAATCAGAAAGTAGAAATAATTTTACAATCGCAAAGTAAATTGGCAAAAAAGAACAGGAAATCTCTAATAATCATTCTTTTATTCATGTTCCATTTCTGGCTTTATTTGTATATTAATATTGCAGATGCATTAGTGACATAACAACTTGAATACTGAGTAGTTTTGTGTATAGGTAATTTTTTAAAATTAACCCATTTTCTAACCTCTTGTAGATGTTGAGGATCTTGAACTTAAATAATAATAAATACATATGCTGTGGACCCAGGAAATGTTGTCCGTGAAGAAGCAATGGGTCCTAGATTAGCACCTAGTGTAGACTGGTGAAGAACGAAGGCTCTATGTCAGTTCTGAAAAGAGAGCAGGGTCATCCATCATTAAGAGGTAGGTGATAGAGATTTTTAGGATAGAAGTAAAAGCCAAAAAAAAAAAAAAAGAAGAAGGAGAGGATAGGTTAGCGTTAAACAAAACAAAACAACCACCCAGTGCATTCTAAAAAAATAAAAGCAAGCTAGGATGTGCACACCGAAATATGAGAGGGGGCCACATGCTCAGAACTAAGAAGATACAGCATTTATGTCACGTTTTACCACTGGCAAAGTTCCCTTACATCATTTTCCTATTTTATATTCACAAAGGAGTGAGTAGACAATAATATGCTGAGTTAACAAAATAGGGTGTTCTGAAATGGTTTGAAGTCAAATGGCTTGGTTCAAGGTCACAGAATAAGTAACTGGCAGATCTAGGCATCACATCATGCTTATGACTCAGAGCTTTATATGCTCCTGATAATAATTATCATTATACTGGATAACTGTGTTGTACCTTATGTTTTACAAACATCTAAGGATACTATCTTTTCTTGAATCTGACCAATGCAGAGAATTCTAAGCTGAAGGAAGTTAATGCCAGCTGGATTGACAGGTTAAGAACCTCAGACAAATTCCTATATGAAGCCAAAATGGTAGAGCTTGTATCTATGCAGAAAAAGAGTCCTCTTTATCTAAGATGTAAGCACCTGAAAAAAATAGCTGTGGGTTGTAGCACAGTACAAATATTTTGGGGGCCCAGGTGACTTTGGCCTAGAAGTGGCAGTTTGGGCCACAAGATGACATTCTTGATTATTTTGTCTTACTTGGTCAAAATCTTACAGTTATTCATTCAATTTCTCAACAGGTAGAGTCAATGAAGTTTGAAAATATACATACTGCTTTAGCAAACATCCCACCATCATATCTGCCTTCTAATTTTAGCCTTTCTAGGATTATCTGAGTTACAGAGAACTACTACTTTATCTAAGAGCATGCCCTTCCCTGGGCGGGCCACACCCAATAACTGATGGAGGTATAGTATAAAGGCCCAGCTATTTTGGCTCAACATGGGAGAACTCTGACAGCGACAGACCATTATGTTTCAGAGCTCTCTGTGGTGCTGACTTTGTCATCAAGACTTCATCATAGCAGTTCAACTTTTCCCTCTGCTCAATCCAGTTTCCTTCCCCTTCCTTCCATGGGTATTGATCCCAAGGACATTCTTTAATAAATATTAATAAATATCCTACCCCTATGCCAGTCTCAGGGATTGCCAACCACAAGACCTGACTTGTGCCAATCGATGCCATAAATGAAATGAGAAAAGAGAAAATAACATCAGGTTTTAGTACTAGACTACTTGTTGTGCAAAGGCAGGGAGTACTTTATCCTTATATTAGAAGGAGCACAGACAGCAAGCACCCTGGTACCATGTGGCAGTCAAATTTGAAAACTGTCCGAGAGGAAAAGTGGGATGCATACTGGTAGAAGGGAACGCACTAGCTGGTGTGAATGGAACGGGCATTTGAAAAGTACATGGGTCACAGAAACCATAAGGACTGATTATTATATTTGACCTCCTCTCACCATAATGAACTAAATTAGTTTAGAACTGTACAAAGGCATTAGCTTAAAAATAATCATGCTTTCTCTGCTAAGCTAAGATACAAACCACAATGTCTCAAGCTCATGGTCAGGTCTAAACAAACCCCTGAGAATTCAAAAGGTTAGGATACATTATGCCTGAGTTATTGGAATGACAACTTATTTGTGCCTCAGGGAAGCTCTTTGCATTGAAGTGAGGTAAATGGTGAGATTTTATAGGCAAGCTTACATTTTTAAACTCCTTTGTCAGTTTTCCTTTTTCTTAGGGCTGACTTACCACAAAGTGACCATAACTTCACTTGTGTAAGCAGTGGGTTAAGAAATAAAAATTCAGTTTTAAAAGTTCATTGTTGTATACAACAATAGCAAAATATCCTCAACTCACTGGTCATACACAATTGGCTGTTTGGATTGCTATTCTGAGGAGGAGTATAAGGTATCAGAGGAAGAGAAAGGCATGACTGAAGAGAGATGTTTGCCCAAAGCACATGGGAAACACAAGTGAAATCATGCAAATAAAGAATCTTTCTTCATCACAGAACTCAGGATGAATAAATGAAAGTTGAGAGCTTCTAATAAGAAACAAGGGGAAGAAACTTCTCAATATTGACTAGACATGAATCATTGATAACGTCATCTCTGTTTTCTACAAATGGATTTAATTTCACAATATTTATCAACACAATCATTTCCTGAAGACCAGTAAAGATGTAAATATGTGTTCTCAACTACAAGCAGGTGGCAGGAGGACACAGATGATCCAGTCATGACTTTCCCATTATAAAGCAGTTGCTCAAAGGAATGTCTCTAAATGGAGGCAGGTGTCAATGAAATTCATTGAAGTCATAAAATGAAATATAGCGAACTCATGAGGCAATAGTGAAATTTTCAGAAACATAAATTACCATGATTTTTTTTTTTGAGTTTAGTGTGAATTTTTATAACTCAAGATTTGAGGATAATGTATTTTAAGTTAGGTATTGCAAAATTCATTTAACTAAAATAAGAAATGTCATGCTATTTATCTTGCTTTAAATGTAATCTGCCAGCTTTGCCTATGTGATATAACAAAATCTTAATCTGGTCAAAAAATGTTTAATATCTAAAAAGGAAAGTGTAGCAGGGTAACAATTTTGCATCATTTTATTGACAGACTGAATATGCATAAAAAGGGGTTAACAAGAGGCTGTGGAGGTTGTATATACTAGGATGATCCAAACAAAAACTGCTCCTCGGGTACTTGAGCCAAGAGGTGAGAAGTAGTTACAGAAGATAAGAAGTTGGATTTGTTGCTCCTCTGCTTAAAACCAGCCGATGGCGTCTATTAATTTATAAGTAACTTGGTATTATAAATTCAAGGTCCTTGGAGATCTGGTTTCTGCCCACCTCTCCACTTCATTGCTTGCTATTGCCCCAAATGCATCCCATGCTCCAGACGTAGAACACTGTGTTCTTTCTTCTGTGTCTCTCCTCCTTATTTATCATATAGTGTGCCTTCCATCGGGAACGCCTCTCTTCTCTGTAGATTCATCCCTACTCGTGCTTCAAAAGTCCCCACTAATATTTCACCCCTTTTGAAAGTTTTTCCTGATTGTTCAACTGTCCCTCTACTGTGCTTCTGGCTGTTTTAGATATGTCCCTCTTGAGTTCTTAATCAAATCCAGTTCTCATTGATTATTTACTTCTCTGATCACTTCATTAGACTACAGGCCTTAGCAAGTAGTAGTTATGCATTCATTCACTCTCATTCAACAAACATTTCAAAGGGACCACTGCATGCAATCTGTGAGGTACCAGAGGCCCATGTGTGCTCAAGCTGCAGACTGTATCCTTAAAAAACTTAGGCTAGTGGGAAAGAGCAAGTAACCCAGGAGGCATTATCTTCTCCAAGTGGAGGATGAGGGACTGGAGCATAAGCAAGTGACATAACATTTCCAAGGTCACAAGGCAGTAAATGGGCAGCCAGGATTTAACGCCTGCCAAACCCACAGCCAGTATTTCTAATCCTTATAATCTACTGCTTTACCAGAAAAAAAATCTGAGAATAGACACAAGGCCTAGCCTATCTCTTACACAATCATGACATGTTCATGCTTGTGCCACATAGTATAAATCATTAAAAAAAAAATCAAAATGCAAAGAAGTAGTGCAAGCAATGACATAGATTGCATGTCATAATAGAATAAAACAGTGCTTTTTTTCTATTGAAGATAATTCCCATGCAGAAACAGATAATGGAATTAATGAAGCCCACAGTTCAAGGTGCTTCACATTTATATATATCCCCATGATCAAGCATATGTTTCTGTAAATTTACAAAAGTCATAATGCATTAGGATTGTTGTCTCTGTCTACTCTGAGCTCCCTCTGTCACACCTCACCTCTTATCTGGATTGGCCCCACTTTTGTGACTTGATAGGGGAAGCTGAGTGAGAATGTACTTATTTTGGGTTTAGTGAGATATGATTGCGGGCTTAGCACCTATACCTGTGTAGAATTAAGTTATTTCTGGCAGTCCCGGTGTACAGATGGCTTTTAGGAGTATTCCTACCATCTGCTGTGTGAACTCACCCACTGATATGGCACAAAGGTACAAGGTCAGTAATTGTGCTTGCGAAATGGGATGTGTGCTATGTTGCTTCACTCCAGAAATTTGTGATTAGGGGGGAAACAACATTTGGGATGTACCAAACCCGAAACGTCTGAGAAATTATACTAACTGTTATAGATCAAATGAGAAACTGGAGACAGGTATTTCCAAATTTGGCATTAATCCTAAAAATGTACACAGCATTATCAAAAATTATCATGTAGCTGAAAATAACTTTTTTTAACGAAAATAAGCTACTTCAACCAAGCATGACAGAGAAAATAAATCATTTAAAACAATTCTTGCTATAGAAAAAGTTATAAAATCAATGTCATATGAAGAGGCTATCAAAGAGTATGAATCTGAAAATTACAGAGAAAAAACATGGTAGAGGGTGTCAGGGCAGTTAATTACTAAAAATAACATGTCTTTTTTTTTTTTTGCAGTTTGTGCTTTTGTGCAACTTGTCATCATTGAAAAAAAGTGTAATTGTAGTAATTTACTTTTCTCAACTCTAAATAAATGCTCTCCTTCCTACCAACTATTGTATACAAAATTTTGCATTATTATTTCTTGAAAGAGTCCCTACTAATTATATAAGCTTCAGGCTTCACAAATCCTGGATCATTCCTTACTCTCCAGCCAGAAGTAATTTCTCATTTGAATTTTCTGTGAGACTTTCATGGTCTCTATCTTCTTCTGCCACTTACTTGTTCTTGAATAAAGCTGAATTATTCTAGTTCAGTGCCTATGACATGCAAAATGTTATACAGAATTAAGAAGGCTTTCTAAGTTGAGAATCTTTGCTTAATATGACCTCAGTAGTGAGAGTTTATTAAATGGATATTTAAAAATTTCACTATAAAGAGAACATGCCTTTTTAAAATTTACAGTAAAAACACAACCCCCAAAACAGCAGCAGTACGTGGCTTTAAGCTATAAGCAAGAGAATATGGATTTTCGTACTCCTGGTTTCCTCACGGACTCTGGGTAACTGGTTGGGTGTCTTAGGTGAGGTGCTATCTTTTGTGTCTTTTACTTTCCTCAGCCACACAAATTGGTATAATATTTAACATTATCATGTCTCGAAGACAGGGTTCAAGAAAAAACTAAGATCCCAAGGAAAAGAGCTTTGTTTATTTTACCATAATAAAAACAAGATATGATTTCTTTTTACACTGCTGGTTATTAAAGATTTCTACTCAAATAAAACAAACACCAAGTACAAAATGATTAAGCAGGCTCAGAAACTTTAATATAACTCTTTGAAGTTCTGCCTAAGTTTCTAACTCATATTTACTTTCAAGTTCTCCATCTCACCATATCTCTTTCCCATGGGCTTAAACATCTCCCGGAAAAGAATGTTTTAAATGTTTTGTGTTGCAGTTCTCAACTGGAGGCAGTTCTTCCCCCCATGGGACTTCTGACTATGACTAGAGACGTTTTTGTTTGTCACGACTGGTTGGCGGGGTGGGTTCTGCTAGCATCCAGTGTTGTTGAGACAAGGGATGCTGCTAAATATCTTGCAAGGAGCAAGACAGCCACTGGGAACAAAGAATTTTATGGCAAAAAATGTCAGTAGTACCAAGATTGAGAAACGCTGATATGAGATGGCAAGCACACAAGAGTTGAGATTTAACATGACAACTTAGAATCCAGCTTTCAAAGGATGACTGAAACCATCAATTTTCAAGACACCAGCTCTCCCCCGCTTCATTTCAGTTTTATTTTCACATAAAAAATATGTGTGTGTCACGTTCTGGGGCTATGGATTTACATATCTTTTTTTCCTTTTGGTAAAAAACCCCAAAACAATCTTCTTTAATAGTCCGGAGCTCTGCTATTTCTCTCAAGAAAAATATAAGCCTTTGCACATTTATTTACCTTGTATAAATATTCTGATTGTTAATATTGTCCTTTGGGGGAGTTCATATCAGTACAGCTGTTTGGCACATGCAAATTTGCAACGAGCTGAACACTGATATGAAGCAGCTGATCAGGGCATAAAGGGTCAGGGAGTGTGACTGAACAGAGATAGTATCTAGAGAAGAAGTGAGGAAACAGAGAAGACAGCTGGGAGGATGAGTGTAACAAATTAAATTAAAATGTTGTTGCTCAAGCAAAAGTGGAAACTAGCATGAGAAAATACGGAAGAGAAAAATTCAAGAGACTACACTTACAACAGAGAGCAGAGAAAATACAGTCCGTCCAGGATTCTACATGGCTCCAGGAAAAGGCCATCCTATTGCTAATACCACTAGATACAGCTACAAGTCTCTCCTCTGGTCATCATTCTTTCCAGGGTTGAACTGACTGCAACAGGCAGCCATGGTCCGATGTGTCTGGCATAAAGTGAAACCAGAACCACTGTCTCTCAAGAAAAGAATGCTTAATTTCTGCTAATGTGCACTATAACCAATGTTACCTCACCTACAGAAAATAAATAAATAATTAAATTTCAGAAACAGTAAAGTTGTTAAAGAGGGAGTTCCTTATAGCATAGGATAGCTGAAGCATATAGCCGCGGGTGTTCCTGAATTCTCCTGCCTGCAGTTCAATGTCCTTGGTTATTACACTGGTCACAATGCAAATGACATCCTCCACTTAACATTTTGGTCCATGCATGAACACAGACACCAGCCCCCACCCCTCAACTCCAGTCATTCAGAGAGGAACACACACATACATAGATACACACGCACATACCAAATATCCTTAATGACTAAGGATTTTTTTTTAAGTTAAAATGTTAAAAAAAAAGCCCACAAATATCTAGAGATAATTTGAGTTTAAATTTACATTTATATCTCAAATACTTTTCACATGTACACACTACTATATTTAAAACAGATAACAAACAAGGACCTACTGTATAGCACAGGGAACCCTGCTCAATATTCTGTAATAACCTAAATGCAAAAAGAATTTGAGAAAGAATAGATACATGTATATGTATAACTGAATCACTTTGCCGTACAACCTGAAACTAACACAACATTGTTAATCAACCATACTCCAATATAAAATAAAAATTTTTTAAAAATCAAATATTTTTACAGCATGTACTACGTCCCAGGTTTTGTTCCAGGTCAAGTATTAATTTGACCTCACATCATCTCCATGAATATGGACTAATATCATCCTCATACAGATGGAGAAACCAAGACACAAGAGGTTATGCAAAACACATCCAAGGTCAACTAGCTGGTAAAAGACAGACAGGATTCTGATCAGGATGTCTGAATCCAGAGTCTATGATCTCTCACTATGACTCCCCAGTCTTTACTTTGTGATCCACCTAACTCCCATTTGAAAGTACATGACACGGCAGAGGCCATCATTAGCTCAGTCTGTTGGTAAGGCATATAGACATTCAGACTCCTTGAAATTCAGGCCAAGAGAGAAACTGTCAGAGACAGAGACAGGGACAGAGACAGAGAAAGGTATTTTAAATCCCCTCTCCTACATCCAGGCACTGAATCAAAGTTTTCATTACCTGTCTGTAACCTAGACACAGACACTGTACCTTTCACAAAAATTAACTCAAACTAGATTATAAAACTAAATGTAAAATATAAAACTATAAACTTTCTAGTAGGTAATATAGGAGAATGCTACAACACCAAAAGTGCCATCTGTGGAAGAAAAAAATAACTTGCACTTTGTTAAAATTAAAACTCTTGCTTTGAGAAAGACATTTAATTGAAAGGAAATATAATCCACAGATTTGGAGAAAATATTTGTAAAATAAATATCTGATAAAGGACTTGTATACAAAATATAGAAATAACTCTTAAAAACTCTACAGTGGGGCTTCCCTGGTGGCGCAGTGGTTGAGAGTCCGCCTGCCAATGCAGGGGACACGGGTTCGAGCCCTGGTCTGGGAGGATCCCACATGCTGCGGAGCAACTAGGCCCGTGAGCCACAAATACTGAGCCTGCGCGTCTGGAGCCTGTGCTCCGCAACAAGAGAGGCCGCGATAGTGAGAGGCCCGCGCACCGCGATGAAGAGTGGCCCCCGCTTGCCGCAACTAGAGGAAGCCCTCGCACAGGAATGAAGACCCAACGCAGCCATAAATAAATAAATAAATAAAAATTAAAAAAAAAAAAAAAAAGAAAAATATCCCCCAGGAATCTGAAAACAAAGACTAGATTCCAGAATAATTACTGTGAATGTACAGGGAGCATATCTCTTTAAAAAAACAAACAAAAAAAACTCTACAGTGAAAAAACTAACACAATTAAAAACTGGGCAAAAGATACGACTAGACACCTCATCAAAGAAGATGTCTGGGTGGCAAATAAACATATGAAAGATGCTCAAGATCTTGTTATCAGAGAGTTGTAAATTAAAACAAAAATTAAATATCACTACACACCTTTTAAAAGTTTGAAAAGCAGGGGAGGGGGGAGCAACACAAATTGCTGACCAGGATGCAGAAAAACAGGAACTCTCATTCATTGCTGATGGGAAGGCAGAATGGTACAGCCAATTTGGAAGACCGTTTGGCTATTTATTTCAAAGCTAAACATAATTTTACCATACACTCCAGCAATCATGCTCTTAGGTACTTACTAAACTGACTGAAAATATGTCCACATAAAACTTGCACATGAAAGTTATAGTAACTTTATTCATAGTCACCCAAACTGGAAGCATTCAAGATATCCTTCAATAAGTGAATGGCTAAAAAGACTGTGGCACATACATACAATAGAACGTTATTCAGCCATAAAATGATATAAGCTAATCAGGCCACAAGACGACAGATGAACCTTAAATGCACACTGTTGAAATGAAAGAAGCCAATCTGAAAAGGCTGCATATGGTATGATTTCAAATTACTTAATATTCTTTAAATGGAAAAAATCTATCAAGATAGTAAACACGAAGATTGGTGGTTGCCAAGTGCTGGGGTCAGGGAAAGTTAATGGGTGGAACACAGTGACATTTAAGACAGTTAAAGCTTTACCTATGATACTGCGATGTGGGATACATGACACTACACATTTGTTTAAACCCTCAGAACTTTGTGACGCAAAGAGCAAACCCTAATACATGCAAATTTAAAAAAAATTCTTCTAAGCAGTCAGGGCATTTCAGGAAAGAAGGCAGAATGTGACCAAGGTATCTACGTGTATTGCAACATATGAAACATCCTAACTGAAGGGAGTGGAGGAAAACATTGCTGTCCTAAAGTTTGAAAATGAATGAAATCTATAAGACTAAAAGCAAGAGACTAAACGTAGGTACAGTACTCTAGTTGATAAAAGTTCTTTCTGATGGAGGTATAGGTTAACAATTCTGGTAACACTATACATGTATACTGGTATTGAAAAATAAATCAATAAATGGATGGTAGATGGTGGGAGCCAAGTTTCTCATTGTTGAGAGCTAAGTGTTACCGATAAACAAGGGAGGAAGTTATGATGACTCATGTGGTAATGGATCAGAGTCAGATATATAAGTATGAAGTCATGTTTAGCTTAACATAGATAGATAGTTACACAGTGAAATATTTATAGAAAGATGCATACATACAGGTTATTATGTACACATATATTTCATTGTTCTTTCAGCTGAGAGAGCCTAACAGCAATGATATGAGAATACTAATGAGCATACTTAATGCTCAGATGTTGGTTTCTAATACTATTCTTCAATAAAAGGAACAAGAGTCTTCAGAAAAATGTCTCACTGAAGGACTGGGAAAGGAAATATACAAGAAGAGTCTGGAATATCTTGTCCAAAAGTATGGAATGTTTCATAAGGGAAAAAAAATCTCACAATGGTAGTGGTACATCAAAGTGACACAGGAGACAACTGAAACAGCTCCAAATGGCCAAAGTTGGAACAATTTTAGCAAAAAAATAACTAAAGCAGTATTGTATTAAAACCCAAAATACAAAATAAGTATGCGTGTGTCCATACTGATAAAAATAAATGAATATCTAAACAAATGAGGGAAAATGAATAAATCTCCCATGCAGAAGAACTCCAAATAATTTATCTAAATACTATTCCTTCAAGAAGGCTGAACATAACTCCCTACTCCATAAGTGCAGGCTGTACTTAGTGAGTTCCTTCTAAAGACTACAGTAGGGTGAAGAGAGAAAAAAAAAAAGAAAACATTCTAATGGAGAACCAGACAAACACTACTTCATCCATGTGATGAAGGTTAATTTCAACAGTGATAAGTAATGTTGATAGTATAACCTTGACACGATGTGATGAAAATTGAATTTACCTCTGTGGTCTTCCTCCCCCAAACCCATAATCCCAGTCTAAACATAAGTGTAAGACAAATACATATTGAGGGACTTTCTACAAAATAGATGACCAGTTCTCAAAACTGTTAAGATCATCAAAAACAAGGAAAGTTTGTAAAATTGTCACAGCGAAGAGGAGCCTTAAGGAAACTTGACAAATACAAGTATTGTGGTATACTGGATGAGACTCTGAAACAACAAAAGGACTATAGGTAAAGACTAAGAGAATCTCAATGAAGTACGGAATTTAGTTAATAATATATCAATATTGGTTTATTAATTGTACAAATGCACCAAATTGATGCAAGATGTTAGTGACAGGGAAAACCAGGTGTGGTGTATATGGGAATTCCTTGTACTGTTCCCTGGACTTTTCTATAAATCTAAATCTTTTCTGAAAAGTTTATTTTAAAATATTATGTTGAAGAGGAGAAGGAAAAGAAATTGAGTAAAGGATGGAATATGAAGAGGAATCAAACTATTCCTGAGATTGTGGCTCTGGATATAGCTACACATGTCCAGATACTCCTAGTTAACAGTGATGGAATCTATTTTGTGGCTACTGTTATGATGTGGAATATTTTTGCCAGAATCCATGCCTAACACTTAAATCTATAGTTCTCCATTGGAAAGAAGATAATGAAGCATGACAGTTGTAAACTCATGGAAAACTAGAAGGTGCCAGCCTATCTTACAAGCACCACCACTGCCCACCCTTAATCTCCACAACAGAAAAAAAAATCAATATTGTTACTTATTTACATAAATACACAAAAGTATTTTTATGGTTTAGACAAAGATGATATTTGTAACTTTTTTTTAATTTTTCCAATTTAGGAGAGTGGCATAATATATTGTATTGAAATTTTTATTTCAAGGGACAAACATTTGTTTGGAAATCAGTATGCTGGTATTACATGAAAGGTCATGTACATGAAAAGTACCTTTCAAAACTCTCCCCTATTACCAAACGATCTGTAAAATTAAAACTAATTTTCATTTTTATTCTAATGTTCAGAATACCTAAAATTATTTTGCTTTTAAAAGCCATGTATAGAGAAACCAAATTATATTCTGCATTCAGAAATCTAATTAAACTTGCAGTCGTCCAAATAGAAATCAAATCAAGACATATTTCAATGTAATGTACTTTGAAGAGAGAGATAGATGCAAATTTAAATGAATAAAGACTACTTCTTTGAAACAGACCTTTTAAAACACGTCAGATATACAAACATTTTAAAATCACCTTTATTAATTTGCACATCAAAGTATATCATTTAAAATATTTATCGTTATTTTATAAAAAAAGCAGAAAATTTGAACTTTTCCCAAGTTTACCTTGAGGTTAGCTTTATCATTATAAGGGAAGAGTATTCTATTTTTTTTTTTTGGCCGTGCTGTGCGGCATGAGGGATCTTAGTTCCCAGACCAGGGATGGAACCCGTGCCCCCTGCATTGGGAGTGTGGAGTCTTAACCACTGGACTGCCAGGGAAGTCCCGGAAGAGTATTCTTTTTTTTTTTTTTAAGATGTACAGAACAATTTTTATTAAATTTTACATGCAATTTTTTCTTTTTTCTTTGAATTTTTGAATTTTATTTTATTTATTTTTTTATACAGCAGGTTCTTATTAGTTGTCCATTTTATACATATTAGTGTATACATGTCAATCACAATCTCTCAATTCATCCCACCACCAACCCCCCCCCCCGCCACTTTCCCCCCTTGGTGTCCATACGTTTGTTCTCTACATCTGTGTCTATTTCTGCCCTGCAAACCAGTTCATCTCTACCATTTTTCTAGCTTCCACATACATGCGTTAATATATGATATTTGTTTTTCCCAGAAGAGTGTTCTTAAGACTATTTTCCACACAGTGGCAAACTGATATTTCCAGACTGGTATTATCCTTAGCGTTTGTAAACTCAGAATTAGAGTTTCTTTCCTTATAGTTCCTGCAAAATCCTAAACAATGTTCTCCCATTTTGGCCACACCCTCATGTGAGGAAGGACAATTACCATCAAGTGAATGATGTGTTCTAATCGAACAGACCTAAAAGAGATTCATCAGGATGGTACTAGAAAGTTACCTTATCAAAATCAGTAATCTATCATTTGAGTTACTGCAAGAATTTATTTCTTGTTTTATAGGAAAACTTCTTATTGCATGGAAACAGTCTTGATTAGGTCTAGACAGGACAGACATTTGTCCTACTTTTTCCCACTGCCTTATTTGCCCTTCCTCCACTTTTTCCACTTTTATAAACTTTAACTTTTCTCTAAAATCCACCTGTTTTCAGTTTCTTCCCCAAATTTCTTCAAACCACAGAAACAAAAGTGAACTTTTCCTCTGGATTATGAATGCATGTTTTTTTATGGTACTTTAAATATAGACGCTCAGAAGATACTTTGAATAAAGGGACACATTACTGAGGAAAGAAGAAACTGTTGCTTTCATCAGATGTTGAATAAAAGTGCAAAAGTTGCTCATGTGACCGTATTTGTGAAAAGAACGCTCCTGAGAAATATCTAATTGCAGTCATTGAAAATTTGGGTAAATAGTCATAAGCTTAAAAACTTGATAACATAAGAGAAGAAGGTAGCATTGTATATTTCATATACCAACCATTAAATTAATGCTGATTAATATAAAGGTGCTTGCTATGTATTTCTGATATTCTCAGAAGTTTTGGAAAATGGTTGGATGGAGGTAGATGTGAATCTGGAAAGAATCGTATCAAACATTGGCTTGGGGAAATTTATGTAGCTACATATATTTGAAGGCTTCAATTTGAATTAAGATGGAACTTTTTTTCTAGTGTATATGATATCACAGGAGTAGTATGTATGTGTGTGTATGCACACACATGTGTTTGGACAAGCACACACATATATGAAAGATGCATAAAAAGACATAGACAATAAATGAAGAAGTGGTAACATTTATGTAACTGCTGTTTCAATTCCCACCAGTAATTTTGAGCCAGAATATAACCTAATACTCAAGTTCTTAGCTACTGCTACTCCCAAAATATGCTAGATGTGGAAATTTATTTCTTTATTCCTGAGTTTTATGCTCAAGGAAGCAGCCTTTAGTTCAGTTAAAAAAAAAAAGTCTCATCCAAGACTTACAAACTTCTAAGTACCTATTATTGAGCAGAGATTCTTTTTTTTTTTTCAAGAGAGACATTGTCAAGGAGGAGTGATGGGAGACTAGGAGTGCATGTTACCAGCATGTTTGACCACAGGGAGAAAAAGATTTATATTTAACAGAAATGAGGAATATACAAAACCAACATCAATCAATTCACTCTTTGTAGTTAGGAGGAAGGTATTATTTATTGGTTGAGGCAATAGTTTATTAATTCATTTGTTAAATATATCTATTTATTAGCTGTCATCACATTCACATAGGATAAGTTAGTATTATTCTCACTAAAATAATACTAGGACTGCTAGTAATAATACTAGGACTGATATCAACCCATAACAATTTAGGGAGTAAGTGGGGAGTTGCTGGACAAATAGGGTCATCAATTCTCCATTACAAAGCAATGAGTAGAAAATAAATCTACTTCCCCTAAAAAATCACCGCTATTACTCAGGGCAATTCATTAACTATGATATACAATCTTAAAGAGATTATATTATAATCTTAAATTCTGTATGATTTTTCATACATTAGGCCTTAGAAAAGAGGGCCCAAGTTGTAATTAAGAGGTAATAATCTAACTTTCCAAAATTCAGTGCAGTCTCTTTAGGGAAGGCAGAATTGAGTTTTCTTCATTTCAATAGTCGACACACCTGTTCCTTTTAGTCTTCGTTTCCAGATAATTTCTGATTTCAAGGCGAGTGGGGCCATATTTCTGCTTTCTCTGCCCTAACAGAGAAAGTTATTCATGGTAATGTTGTCAGTGAGTTAAGATCCTGTTAGAATAGTGTGTTACTATCATAGAGGGTTCAATGGTTGGGAGGTATGAGAGCAACAGTTTCATTTAAATAATATTTTAATCCCAGGGGATTGATGCTCTTTCTTGATAAATGTGGAAATGTCTTCAAATCACTAATGAGAAAGATCAGTTGGGTTTTAGGTGCCCCTGGCTAGTCCAGTTCATAAATGCTTTTTACCACAGACACATAAAAGATATTTTTAGCCCATTTCACTCATCCCAAGACTCACTGCAAACTTGATTTCTTTATATCATGGACAGTTTTACTTGAACTTTAAAGTCAACTCTTGATCTTGTCAAGAATATAATAATTGCTCTGTAAAATGTGGAAAGACTCCATTAATGCCATTGAAATGGAATTTTCTCTCCAGTTGTGATAAAGCAATACCAAAGGTCTTTATACAAACTAAGGTACATCTGGTGTTGAATGTCACTAAATTACTATCATTACTATTAATATTATTATCAGAACTACTACTACACCACATTAGTTTACTACTTATTGTGCATTTCTATATAAACTGTTTTTTACAGTTTACCCAGCACTTTCATATCAGTTAGCTCACTTAGTGATAATATCAGCCTTGTGGGATCAAAGCTATTCCCGTTATACAATTAAGGCTATCCTGGCTCCAACAGTTACTTATCTTGTTTGCAGTTACAAAGTTACCAAGTAATAGATCCAGTCCTGGAACCTAGTTCTTCCAATTCCAATTTCAGCATCTTTTCTGCTATAACATGGATTTCCTCCTAACCTACTCTCTTGTAAGACTCTGATCTCTGAGGAGAATTCCAAGGATGAGGATGAATACCAAGCTAGAGTCACACCAAGTACATCCACCCCCACCACCTCCACCCACTTCCTCTCCTCCACAAGGGCAACAACAGCCCAAGTTGTTCCTCAATAGTTGGAAGAAACAAGGAAATTAGAGAAGGAGATCCTTTGAAGCAAAGGGTTAGAATACAAATTAAAGGTCTCACATATCCTTTAGATGCTATAAAATGAAACAAATTTAATGGATCAGAAAACGGAATATATATGACAAAAGTAAAATCACCTCAATGCCTTTTTATCCTGGCTGTTGCGTCTCATGATGGCTCTACCGAAGGCTGCTGCTTCATTCAGATCCAAGACAAGGACATGCTAACTGCTTTGATTTTTTAAAATATACTTATGTATTCAAAACAATAAATATTTGTGGAAAACTAAAAATATTAATCAAAATAGCATTTAAAAAAGATGCTTTGGATACCTTAGGACTTTTTTTTTCCTTCAGTGAAGGCTAACAACATTTTCATAATATATGGGAATATTTTTAGTTTTGACATTTATTTTCATACTTTATAAATCATTCAGTTCCCTGCAGTCAAATGATCTGCAGAGCTGTGGCTCTCTGTGGGGAGCCTCCATGCTCAATGTTTAGCAAATAAAGCATAAAAAGCTTGGCATTATATCTTTTAATCATGCATACCATTTGCATGGATTTTGACATCATTAGCTCATAGAGATTTCAGTGTTGGCTTATAATGGATTATATTAATAAAAGTAAAATGCTCAGAGGCCACCTTTACTAGTTCTACCTTTTAGTGACCTTGTTGTAACCTAGTATTGGTATTAAGAGCGAATTAACCGTTTTTGTATCCCCCTGGCTCTACCACAAAGTAGGTGATCATGGGCAACCTCTTTAACATCTCTGTGCCTCAGCTGTTTCTTCTCCATAATTATAGTAACTTCTTCAATTACCCATTATGAGGATTAAATAAATTAAATTATACAAAGCATGTAAAACAATGCCTGGCACCAAGTACTTAATGAATTTATTTTTATTAATGTCATTCTTATTATTATCATTAAAGATGAAGACACTTGGGAAGAGTGGAGAAGTTGAAGGTACTTGTTCATAAAAGGTGGTTGGCAGAGAGAGGCATGTGAATTTAAACCCACATCAACGCCTAATGAAGCAATTAGGCAGTAGGTACAAAAGAAAGGTATTGCTGAGGTTCTTCTTTCAAACTTCTAAAGGTTATAGAAAAAAAACCCTTGGAATATTAACTCTGCGTTTAAGAATCGGATTTATTACAAGGCATTTATACTTTAAAACATAAGCTTTATTTTTTTTAAACCCTTAATCCTTATACAATGATTGCTCTAGGTACTACATTCCCTATTAATTTGACTTTATTTTACAAATCAACTATAATTAACTGAAACAGTTAAATTAGCAAAGCAAAAGTACAGAGTCACACTAAAATGCTTCTTTCCTGTGTGTTCATTCATCTGCTCAACCCTAACTTAATGCTTTAATGCACATTATGTCCCAGTGTGTCAAAATCTCTGTACAACTAATCCCTAAATGAGGATAAATAACTCACTAACCTTGAGCTAGATAGTTTTGATTGAGAATATTCTGATTAATTTGTCCTTGTACACATTTTTCTCTTCAGTCTCTGAAACAGCTTTGTATCAAGAACATAAAATTATTTTCATTTGTCAAATAATAATTATGCTGGTGTCCTCTACATACCACCTTGTCTTTTCCTTGGGGAGGTACTACCCAGGAAGGAAACAGTGTTGATGATATTTTTAGAGAAGTAGTGAAAATGGAGATAAAGGTAATAAGTTTACTTAGAAACGCAGATCAAGTTTATTAACAAATACCAGATTTCTGACTTTTTTAAGAAGAATTCTAACTATGTAGTACTTCTAACAATGTAATATATGCATTTGGAGATGGATGGGTTGAATCACGTATCATGTGAAGAAATCAGGGAGAGGTGACATTTTGACCGCAAGCTGGATTTTTCACACATACGCAAGATTAAAGTAATATAAACTGGAAGCACAATTAAAAGAGTATTACATCCATATAAACTAAAGTTCCAAATTATTAATTAAACCAAATTTTCAAATGTATAATCAAATTATGTTTGATAATATCTTTTCAATCAGAAATAGTTTGTTTCTATGATATATTCAATAGAAAACTAAACCATAAAAGTTGAATTGTAATTGGGAAACTACAACAGTATATTGCTATTGGCTATCAGTATTTCTTGCTATCTTTGCCCTTCTCATATATGCGTATACCTCCATTTTTCTTAAAAGGTTTTTGGATTTTCCTTTAACATGTGAAGGAATAAAAATAACTAGAAGAGGACATACATGAAACTTAAGCCTTAGCTTGGGTGTTAGACAATGGCTTTTAGGCATGAATTGGTAGCTTTGATTCAACTGCCATTTTACTTGGAAATATGAATATACAATTTAATGTCTACAGGAATGACTGGGTCCTATGCTTAAGGACTGATATATTCAAAACAACTTGGTAGTCAAGTCACCTAAACTCAGATTTTCTGAGGAATCTTCTAGAACATAGAGCCTTTCCTTGAGAAAATATCCATTGTTCAGATAATGACCTTTTAGTCTCACAACAGTGTCTATTCTGTCAGCAGCCTCCTTGCTCAAACATTTCAGAACTGGGTAGCGTCATGTTTTGGCTTTAGAGCTAGACGCACCAGATGTACAGCTGAGTTTTGCCACTTCGAGAGATAATGAGCTCCACATCCATTTCCACATCTGTAAAATGAAGATAATAACTGCCTCTTAGATCCAATATGAGTATTAAATGAGCTGTAGAATGTCTAATAGGATGCAAAACGAGATTTTTCCTGTTTTTTTTTTTTTTTTCCAGTTTAGAAAGAGGCAACAAAGCTGAAGACAATAGGTAAAATTTACCCCCACGTTCCAAAGAAAGATGCTAGGCACATTTATAGATTATAAAGCACATGTCTGCTTCCCTTAGCACATCGTTCAGCTCCAGTCTAAATATAAGATAATGCAGAAGATTAACAGGGAAGAAAGAGTGAAGACTCGTGTACAGAGGAAAAGTGTTCGCCTGCTGTATACTCTGTGTACCTCCCCAGTGTGCTTCACCTCTATCTCAAACCAAGTGTGGCAGACTCAAGAAAACTAGTCCAGAGAGTGAGTGTGACTGCAGGGAAAGACCTGCTTTTCACCCGCACACAAGCTCCGATAATGAAAGGTTCTTAGAGCTTCAGGAGACTAGAGTGGTAAGTGATAAATGTCTTTTCAGGAAAAACTGACCTGTGTTCGCTGGGGTTCCCATGGCACAGAAATTGATGTCTTACTTTTTTCCTGGGAAATTCTGAAGGACAAAGGTGCTGGGCATGTCCCTGATGACAAAGCAAAGAGAGAAAACTGGAGTGTAGCTACTTAGCTACTTGCCCTTCTGGAATGTGTTGGGTGTAATATCACTGTGTTATCCTGTGGTCTAGGCAAATGCTTGGAAGAAACAGAGCCCCAGACACATTGAAAGGGACCTGCCTAATAAGAATGCCTGCCAAGATGAGGAAACTTTTCTAACAAAAGGCCTGTGTGAGGTGCACGTTCTGTGTATGGGAACTGAAGAAACATTATAAAGTGTGAGCAGGGGGCTGCAACCAGTTTCCCAGGGAGGGTGGAGTAGAAACAGCAGAGGAGGTATGGATGTTGGGATCAGAGAGAATCTCCAGAAAATCCACAGAAAGTGTTCCACATGGAAAGAGAGAGAGAGAGAGAGAGAGAGGAGATTGCATTTGGGCAATCAAAGGTCAGATTACAACAGTACTAGTCAGTACTAACACCTCCTCCCACCATCTACCAGCTCTGGAAGAGCCCCTGTGTCATTAAAACTGGAAGAGTGGAAAAGCAAGGTGAATAAGCAGTGAATATAAGGCCACCGCCCCTACCCCCTCTTCCCCACTGCTGTTGTTCTGCTGTTCTCAGTCCAGAGCAGGTGTCTTAGTACATTTGAGCTGCTTTAACAAAAACACCATAAACTGAACGGTTTATAAACAACACATTTCTCACAGTTCTGGAGGCTGAGAAGTCTAAGATCATGGCACCAGCAGATTTGTGTCTGGTGAGGACCAACTTCCTAAATGGCCATCTTTTCACTATGTTCCCACATGGAGGAAAGAAACAGGGAGCTCTCTGGGGTCTCTTTTATAAGGGCACTTATTTCATTCATGGGGGCTCCATCCTCAGGACCTAATCCCTCCTAAAAGCTCCAGCTTCTAATATCTTCACATTGGGGGTTAGGATTTCAATAGGAATTTTAGGGGAAACAAACACTGAATCTATAGCAGAAGGTAAGGTGAGTATAACTTTGAACTGCATGGAAGGTTGAAGTTTGTAAATCATATTATTTTCTGGACTTTTTAATTTCTGAAAACTTGATTCTTGTAAACCTGAATGTGATTGGCAAAAGCAGCAGAATTGTCCTGTGTTAGTGTTCAAGAACAGAGAAGGCAGACTTGACTAATGTATAGAAATATTAGCATAGTAAGCAGAAAAAATGCATATACATTCTGAAAGGATATTCTATACTCTAAAATTTACTTTAATATGCCTTTGCAAAGAGGATGTGATGTGATAAGTTTGTGCATGCATCTGAGTGGGTGTGTGTGTGCACGTGTGTGTGAGATGTGTGTGCAGGTGTCTTTTTGTTCTACTACTCTACATGCTAGGAGGCTGGGTGTTGTGGACTTGATCCACACTACAGAATCAGTTACTACCAGTTCTTCACTATTATCATCTGCAGTCAACATCAATGGTTTATCAATTAAAACAGTGAATGTTATCTACGATTTTTTTATTGGTGAAAAGAGTGATGCTTAAAACATAGTTTATGTAGAAACAGTACAGAGGCATTTTTGCCTTTACATAATAGGGTATACAAATCTGGGAAACCATACCCCAGATTTCTTAAGAATGGTTCCCTAGATTTAAATTCTAAACAGTCTTGTTTCACAGCTGTTAATTCAAAAGGTACTTAAGTGCTTGACTCCAATTAGGTGGACCCTACTCTTAGAACATTGTTGTGTTGCGTCAGATAAATCTTTCACTCAAGGCACTACTGGAGCACCTAAAAGGACTGGCCGTAGGACTTCATGAACTTACAGAACTGGAATGACTCTTTTACACTAGTCTGTTAATGAGTGTTTGTATGTACCAGTGTATGTTGATTTCATTATACACTGGTAACAAGGAAGAGACATTATCCCTACCCACCTCTAACTATTCAGATGCTACTTTCATTGTTAATAAACCTAAGAGTTGTATGTGGTTACACTAAAACATTTTTCACTGAGATAATTGGCCTTCATTTGGAGACCAAAGAAAATAGCTTTTCTTTTGGAACTATCAGTAGCATAACTTGGACTGCGTCACTAACCTCCTTTAATGCCCTTGGTGGCTTGTCTTCACTAAAAGAATACAAGCTAAACCGCTTGTTTTGACATTCAAATCCCATCACAAACTGGCCCAACTTAACCTTCTTATCTTTCAATCTCTGCCTCACACAACCCACAGTCCAGCTACATTACAATCCATTTAACAACTATCCGTTAAACTGCTGCCAAGGAAACATATGTTTTGCCAAGTAAATCAGAAATGGTCCCTGCCTTGAAGAACAGAGTATGTTGAAGGAAGTAGCCTAAGAGACTCATAAAAAACTATTCTACCAAATATATGAAAAATGTTCTAGGAGTTCAGAGGAATGACTGAATATCTCTGGTGGTTTCGGGGTGGCTTTAAAGACTGATCTTGATTTCTGAACTGCAGGTTTCTTTCTCATGTTTTTCCGTGGTTGACCACGATGTTTCCTTTACATGGACTACTTTACCATCCTCATACTTTAACTTTATGAAAAAATTCTATTCATAAGGAGTCTGTTCAAATGTCTCCTTCGTCGTGTGCTTTCTCTGCAGATTCCTTCCTAACTCTCTCTGTGGGGACTTAACACTCCCAGTGCTGTGTTTCCACAACACACTATTCATGAATTTACTATAGAACTAATCATGTTGCACTTTAATAGAAGGTTTAAGTGTCTGTCTTCCCACTAAACTGTTTCATTGATGAAGATCCACCATGTAAGATTCTAAAACGTGTTTTTTTTTTAAATAACAAATTAATGAATGGAATTATGGAAATATAATTTAGAAGATTATTTAAGGTCAGTTAGAAATTCTGGATAAGAAACTTCTAAGAAATTTTTGTTGCTGACTCTTCTAGACCCAACCAGTTATATGAGTAGGTTAAATATTAATACCAAGGAAGCTAATAGCTTGAACCTAATCTCCAGGGAACCAGTCTGCTTAATTCTGTTCCAACATCAGCTGCATCCCAAACTCTAAACGACCTTTTTATAGATGAATGCAAAGGTAGCAACAGACTATAAGCATAAATGAGAGTGTTCTGCCTAAAATCATTAGTACATCTCTAATAGGGTTTTACTAATGGTCAATCTTTCATTTGATCACCTGTATGTTAAGAACTCAAAGGCTCTGAGTGACATTTATAAAAATATTAGCTCATGTACTGATACGACAGATGAGAAACAGACCCAGATACATTCAATGTTTTATTTACATAGTTTGAATATACAAATCATTATCCCTTCATGTAGCTTACAGTCTCATTGAATTAAACGTGTTACTACTCCACAAACATAACATTCATGAACTTGATATTCATGGTTTCTATATGCTTTGACCACACTGAAAATCCACAATATGATTCACTTGTGATTTACTGACTTAACAAAATTTAATACTATGATTCACTTAGCTTATGATCAAAGCCAAGCATCAGCTCATAATATGTTACTTTTCTTTTCTCATCTTTTCTCCATTCATTATTTAAGTAAATAATAACTCTTGAAAGTCATTTATGCAAATATTTATTATGAAAAGTTGGCCCTGGCACAAGGCAGAATGAAAGTCTGACTGAAGACACTGGATTAGAAGAAAAAAATAAAGCCGATAGATATAATAAACCCTTGGTTCTTACCCTGGGCATAATAGTTTTAGTTACTCTCAAGAGTAAATTGTCAAATTCAGTGTTGACCTATCGCTTGAACAAAATCTACAATATGGTGTGTATAAAAATAAGAGAAGTATTTTTTAACTGTTCTAATGAATTCTCTAGTCAATGTAACATTTTTACAACATAGGTGAAAAAATGTTGTGAAAACTGAAAAGATGGCAAGCATAGGCTGCGGGCACATGGTGTTTATATGTGGTTTTTGGTGATACTGTGATTCAGGGAGAATTTTACCTGCTTTGGTAAATATTTCTGCAGTTTTGATTTGGGAAATCTTTGAAGATCTGAGATATATGGCTTATGAATGCCAAACCTGAATTCCCAAAAAGTTAAGAAACAAATTAATGCAAAGATGTATATTCAATGAAGATTTAAGATCTTTGTGGAGCGGTGTTAGTCAAGAACGATTCAGAGATGAGCATGTGTGAACCTTGCACTAATTCAGCAATTCTTTTGTTTCTGTTGTGGACAAGAATTGAAATAGCTCCCACTAATTTAAAACAAAACACCATGATCAAGAGGCCAATCCTGCCCTCTAGGAATCATCATACTTACTTAGCACCGTGCAATTCCCCCTTTTTATGACTCCCCAAATATATCACGTATGTAATAACTTGTTTATTAGCCATCTTCCATTGCTTCCCTAGTTCGTCCTTTGGCTAAAACACATCATACTGGGACTTCCCTGGCGGTCCAGTGGTTAAGACTTTGAGCTTCCACTGCAGGGGGCACGGGTTCAATCCCTGATTGGGGAACTAAGGTCCCACATGCTGCATGGTGGGGCCAAAAAAAAAATGAAACACATCATACCTTTAATAATCAATAACCTGTCAGCTCAATAGTTCACTCAGAGCACAAACCATGTTTGTCTTGATCAGTCTCCCAAATTGAACACGATGTGGCACAGAATAGGTGCTAAACAGATATTATAAAATTAATTATAATAATTTGCAATATGAAAGATACAGATAAGTAAACATATCATTATGTTATATGACAAAGATTATGATAGATTAGCCAACGATCAAGTTGTGTCAAAAAAAGCTTCACAAAGAAAGAGATACTTGAGAGAAATTCTGAAGAAAAGGAAAGGGTTTTCTGAGGGAAAAGGCAAAAGAGGGAAAATATTTCCTATAGTACCAAACTATAAATAGCTACATAAATTCTGATATAAGCTAGTTTTAAGAAATAAAAGACTAAATTTAACTGAACTCTGGATTCAGACCAGCTTCAATTAGAGCCTGATGAATACTCAAAGATTACAGTAATATCCACCTCTTGGCTCCGCTTTCTCTCAGTTTGCTCCTCAGATAGTCTCCGACAACTCCGGGCTCTCACCTCATGATTGTTTCAGGTCTCAGTTCTAGCCTCATATCTTTCCCCAAACCCAAAAAGTAAGCCCAGAATTCCTAACTAAAGTCTAAAGTCCACTCTAATTGAACAAGCACAGTCTCCCTTCTAAATCAATAAGGTACTCTATGGTCGTGAGTCAGTCAGACACACTCCCAGAGAATATGATTTTTTATCTACAAACATCATGATTAGAATGTGGCAAGGAAGGTTTCTTAGAAGAAACGTGGCTAAGGGTTTCCATTAAGAGGGGAAAATGTGCACTGTTGCAGTTGTTATACACAACCACCAAGACAGGCCTTATGTTTTTAGTCCTAAAACCATCCACTGGAAAAAAAATCGGTTTCCTCATATAAGGAAGATAAAATCCATTAACATTTGCCCCCAAGGCACCCCGAAAATATAGCAACATAGGAAGTCGTTAAAATCAACAACTTCTATAGCCACAGCTTCTCAGAGTGTAAAAGAATCTTTGTCCCAGTTCCTAACCAGATGGTTAAATATGACATCTCTCGGTGGTTATGCAAGTATAAATTTATGCCTAGGTCCCAAGCCTGAATGAAACAAAAAACAGGAACATGAAGTACCCATGGATTCCACCTTGAAATAGAACTGAATCAGGCTAGGCGAACCTGAGACCCCTGGAGGAGTTTCTGTAAACAGCCTAAGATTAGCCACTTCCTCCTCCTCCTACAAATTAAATAAAATTTTCCCTTTAGTGGGAGGAAGAGAAAATGTCAATGTTGCCTTGGGGACACATTAAGCTTCTATATGAGGCTCAGTTTTCATCTGTTTTAGCTACAAAAGGATATACAGTCAGGAACCTAGAGAGCAGAGGTTAAGGCCAGAGTTTGTTAGACTTCCATGAGTTAAGAATGGACGTTTGGCTACGGGCCCAGCCTAATGTTACGAGGTCTTGACTAGAAAAAAAAGAGGAAAGCTAAATTGGGTCGCCCATAAATAGCAAGGTGTCTATCATCTGTACTGGCTAATACTATTAATTTAGCATTTGAGGCTGACTATTCTATCCGTACTTAATCTACCTTCCACTACCCTACAACAGGGATCTTCTACTCTAGCTAAACAGGTCATTTCTTGTCATTATCCTACCAAAAACTGGAAATTTATCACCATATCTACCTTTGAGAACTCTTCCTGTCGCAAGCGATAGAAGAGTCAAATCAAATGAGTGATAACCAATAAGGAATTCATTGGGCCAATAATTGAAATACTTGGAAGAAAGGCTGACTTTGGGCATAGCTTAAATTAGGGGCATAAACCATACCACCAAAGAGTAGAAAAGGGATTAATTCCCCAAGAGAAATTTTCAGAGCATTCATACTGGAAGAAAGAGGTATGTATGCAGGGATGGCAAAAAATAAACTAGCAAACACAGACACACAAATGAATGCTTTATGACACCACGTTCTATGGTCAGTCTGCGTCATTCCATCCCCCAGGAATACCCTCCTCCTTTCTTTTTAAAAGTCTGTCCTACTTTAAAATGTCTTTCCTTTTCTACTCTCTTTGGGTCATACTGATATATTCTTCTGAAAGTCCAGAACACATATTCTTGATCATTGATTTTTCCTTTGGCATACACTATAATCAACAGTTACCTCATTTTTCCCCAGAGTGATCAATCCCAACATACAAGCATCTGTGTATGCTGGTGAGAGTTAAATCCTAAATTACACTGCACAGAAGACAGAAAACTCTCCCCCTAGAAAAATGGTAGAATACAGTGTGTTAGTTTCCCAGGATAGCTTAGCAAAATTTAATTAATTCATCATGTGACTGAGGTACAATATTAAAGTTCTAATTTGACTTTCCCAAACAATCCTAAATCCCTTCCTGTTCTCTAACACCTGACCACTTATATTGGGAGAGGGAAGGACACTGCTCCCACCTCTTTCCTCGTGGACCAGGGAGGTGAAAGAGGGTGCCCATTCCCAATCATTTTGATGCCCCCATATTCTGCAAAGGTCTTCAACAATACGGAGGCTGGAGTCATGCACAAGGCACAGATGTTCCAACAGGTGTGATTGAGTGAGATGGCATGGGAACGGGGTAGAGAATACAGAACAGAATGTGATGTTTGTGAAGGATGAGTATCTAGTGTGGATGAGGACTAAAACAGTGGCCAAGTCCAGAGCTAAGAGGGTATATATTAGAAAGAAACACTAGGGGAAGACTAACACAAATGAAGAGATATTATGACATAGAAGCATAGACTGTAAGCCCTGGAAGAGACTCTGCTCTAGCTTCACTTTCAGGAAACTAAAGACTAAAATTAAACTGACATGGACACATCCACACAGTGACTATATTGCAAAACTCCCGTGCAGGCTCTCCTTTTGTTCTTGGTTGCCTTCTCCTTCTTTATAACCATCTATCAAGATCCTAATACTGACCATGTTCAGGGTGAGACAAGAACAAGATCCTAAGACTGAAAGGGTGGCTCTAACTAACTCTGGACACTCATGGATAAGAATGAAGCAAGGGATGTCAGTGATGTCTGGACTGTCAAGAAGAATAGGGTTGGTATGAGCCCAGGCAGTACACACACACACACACACACACACACACACACACACACACACACACATTAATGCATGTGTATCAAAGTACATTGTACACACGGTACATTGTATATTGTATATATGTATATATGGTACATTGTATATATGGCTACTCAGCAAGTATTAATGTAATGAATGTCTTCTCTAATAGTCAACTAAAAGAAGACACTATATTTTAATCTTTTAATTAATCCCTATCCTTGTATTATACAATGTCCTACTTTTTAGTAGGTCACACATTATATTGTTGACTCATAAATAAACAATTAATACTGGAACTTCCACTAGTTCCACCTATTCTCCTCATCATTTCTCTGTGATGAAATAAGTGGTCACTTTCAACTAAAATTGAAAAGTGTTTGCATATGTATTTTACAGAGCTAATAGAATGCTACTTTCTAAAAACTTATTTTTAAAGAATCCTTTATAATAAGGACATGAGGTAAATTGTTGAGAATAGTTTCATTTGTCTTCCAAGGCAAAACCAGAGAAAAAATGACCAAGCTCTCTGTGATTATTCTATGGTATTTCATCTGAAATTATGAAATATGTAGTAGCATTTTGGATGTAGAAGTTAGGCAACTTCCAAAATCCACACTCTAGGCTCTGCTACAGAATTGACCACTTCTTTACATACTTTTCCTTTGAGACTTGTCTCCACTGTGGCCTTGGAAATGGAGACTGCATTCTGAAACTTGACTGGCTGGAGGCAAATATTCAGTGGAAAGGAAGAAAAATAAAACACTGAATTGTGCTTATCTATCGAGGAAGCCGATAAGAATTCTAAAGAAAACACCTGCAGGATAGATACAGGGGAAAGATAATTTCTTCCATGTTAATGGAAAATAAACCAACAATGATGAGATCAAGATTCTTATATTACCAAAGATGTTTAGACCAGTACTCCCAGATCTTTGTCTTTTTGGAATTAGTCGTTAATCACTCTCAAGGGAGTTTCGTTTAAAAGGCATGTAGTTGCAAGAATTCATTAGGAAACTCACAGTGATATATGTATTTGTAGAACTCTTTTTGGTTTTCAGATTCATTGTCCCTGGTTATCATAGCAACTCATGAATGGCCCAGCAATTTTTGGTTTGAGAAGCCACAGGGAGTAAATAAGTAGGCAAAACACTAGAGATGGGAAATGGGGAGACATCTCATATCTAGTCAACATATATTGTAAGTCCCTTCCCTGCACAAGGTATTTTTTCACACATTTTCTCAATCCCATAGGCAACTCTGCAAAGTGGGTGTCCCACTGAGAACAGGAAGAAAATTGTTAAGTAACTTGCACAAGTTCTGGAATCTATCGATACTACGTGTCTGAGTCACAGTCAGAGATTCCTAGGACAAAGCCCACATCCTGTCTCTTACTCATTATGACCCCTGGGAGTTAGAAGACACTTGAAGGTCTGACAATGTAGGATACAGAAAATTATAGGCTGGCCTCTGTATCTAACTATTTGTGTGATCTTAGACAAGCTACACATGCTCTCTTGGCCCCACACGCATATTCTCACATAAGAGAAGCTTATAAATCTAGCTCTTCCCAACTCCAAGTACAATTTAGTCAAGTTAATCCAGATAACGCATAAACGTCCCGAATATCTCTGCCTCTTGTTTAGTGCATTATTCAATGTTGAGAGAAGACATCTCATTTCTAAAAGTCAGGTCACCTAGCTAGATTTTTTAATTTATTGAGGTATAGTTGATGAACAATGTAGTATGTTTCAGGTGTACAACATAGTGATTCACAATTTTTAAAGATTATACTCCATTTATGGTTATTATAAAACACTGGCTAATATTTGCTGTGCTGTACAAATATGCTTATAGCTTATTTATTTTACACGTAGTAGTTTGTACCTCTTAATCCCCTACCCCTATCTTGTCCCTCTCCCTTCCCTCTCCCCACTGGTAAACACCAGTTTGTTCTTTATATCTGTGAGTCTGTTCCTTTTTTGTTATAGTCACTAGTTTGTTTTATGTTTTAGATTCCACCATAAGTGATGATGACATACAGTATTTGTCTTTCTCTGTATCACTTATTTCACTAAGCATAATACTCTGCAGGTCCATCCATGTTGTTGCAAAAGCTAGATTACCTCTTAAAGATGAACACAGGGAAGACTTTCTTTTGGCTACTTTTATCTAGAGTGGGAACAAAATAGGCAAGTTTAATATCTAGCACAGAAAAAAAGTTCAAGTTTCCCTTTCCCACTCTCATTTTAAATAAAGTAAAATTCCCAACTGCTTCTGAAAGCCCATGATATTCTGAGAAGAGAACACTGTCTCATGTCAATGCAATGATGTCAATGCTAAAACTTACATGGCCTCACTGAACCCAAGACAAATTACAACCCCATCAAAAGCACTGAGCATCCACTGTCGTCATGGGGCATCAACACCCAAGTAACCAGCAGAAACCAGGGTTCTAATGCAGCCAATACTTTTTTGTTTGGTTTGTTTTCTTTCCAGTGCCTCACAAACTTTCCTCTAGAAATATTTCTCTTGTTAGAGAAAAGTGAATGCCCACAAACATCTTTAGGCTAATAGGAATTTTCTTTGAAATCTAACATTTTATTATAAAAATTAATCTAGGTATTTATTCACTTCCTAATAAATGCTCCTTTTTTAATATTAAAATTCAATAAGATTACTTATCAAGTAAAATAAATGCTCCCGAAATTTGTGATGTTAATTCTCTGCACGTTCATATATCCCTGTGGACAACTGTACCTGAACTGAGAAGCTCAGTTTTCACTACACAGATTCTGCTATTTGCCTCATGTGGATTATAATCCCCACAACATGGTCAGTCATCATATTCTGGATACTTACTAGTTATAGGCATTGTGCTAAATGCTTTTTTGGTATTATTTCACTTAATATTCTTAACTACTCTGTGAGGTTACACCCTTATTACATATGAGGGAATAGAAACACATAGAGATTCATTGAATTTTCTGAAGTCACACAACTAAGAAGTATCAGAGCAACCTCTGAACTTTCGCTTGATGCTAGGGTCTAAGCAACTACCTCTCTATTGCTTTATATGAAGAATCAGAATTCAAATTTCCATAGGGTATGGGATTATGTGATAAGTTCCATTTCTAGGTAGACAGCTCCTACTTCTATACCAGCCAGTCACTGTTCAGTTTACATGTATAGCTCAGAAAATTACAAAAATAAATGCCATCAACTTTTGGATTTACTTACGAGAAGTAGAAAATGAGAATCTTAAATCTAAGATTATCATTGTAGGTTATAGTTTCTACTCATAAACCGGAGCAAGAACCTTCTGCATAGAATTTTCAGAGACCATAAACCAGTATATTTAGTGTTTGAGAACTCAAATTATAAACCAAGAAAAAGCAAAGGACAAGCAAAACAAAAGCTGAAATGCGAGAATGTGTAAGATACAAACATGGGAAATATGCGGGTAGTTCATTGGTCATCTAAAAATATGCAGAATGCCACTATTAGCAACAGGATCCACCACAGCTGACTCAAGGGATAAGCAATGGTTTCTCCAATGCTCTTGATATAGATGAAAAGTACCCCTGAGTCATGCGGCACAATGAGTTTTGAAAAGGCAGAGCGATGGGTGAGAACATAACCATGGAAGCTGGGAGATCAGAAGCCAATGAGGAGTTTCTCCAGTGTGCAAATTTATATTAAGCAATAAGCATTCTGAATTTATGGTGACTTGCAGGACTTTGTAGACCCTCCCAACAAAGATCCTTAGGATTTTTTGATCAAATGCCTATGAAAAAAATTAAAGTATCTTTGAAAGAGGTCCAAGTCCCTTGTTTTTCAAATGAGGAAACAAGTCCAGAGTGGCCTTCTCTTGATGAATCTGCCCGCTGACTACTCTCAGGCAATGGGTCCTTTGTGGGGTTCATCCCACCCTAGTGCTAGGGGCTCAGCAGTGATTTAGTCAGAAACCAATCAGGGCATTGGGTTGGGTTGGAGGGGTAGCACTCTTTCCTTTTCCTGTTTACTCAGTGATTTTCTGTGTAGTTCTGGGGTTGGAGCAGAGGTAAAAGTTTGTCACCTCAGCAAAAGCAGCATGCCTTTGGAGTTGGCAGCAGCTATGTCTCTCTTTTCCTGTGTGGACACCAGCATGTCCTATGATTTTTTTTCTGAAAACTTAGCCTAAGGCCTATTTATAAAGCTGATGCAATGATTCTATGAGCTATAATATATCTTCCTAAAAAATCTCTTTGTGTTTAAACAGACAGACCTTGATTCATAAAAAATTCTCTCTCCATTGTACAATTATCTTCCTCTTGCTTTCCATACTTTTGCTGTTGTTATAGTTTTTAATACATGTCCCTTTCTCTTCTCTCCTATAGTTAGCTTTTTGATGCCCACTGACTTTTTGATGCTTACAGTTATCATTATGTATCTTTTCTTTCCTTTCGGCTAACTCCAGCCTTTAAAAAGTAGATGGAGCACCTGTTTGTTGGGTGCCTTTGTCTTCCCTGCAGTATCTTATTTCTTAAATGGTTGTTAAATGATTTCTTCTTCTGAGAAATTAAACATAATGAAGCTCATAAAAGTGACAGTTGTAATTTTACTTGGATATAATAAATGACCATTTATGTGCGTGTACTAGCTATTTCTATATATGGAAGAGTTTTGTTGGAAATAGGGTTAGGGATTTGCAGGGCTGAGGAGAACAATGGCTGCAAAAATAGTGCTAAAGATTACTATTCTCACCATCCTGAACAATTGTTTTCTGAGTATCTAATACTTTCATGTGGGCTTCTATGCTATGGCCCCAGTCTGAAGATGAGACTGGAATAAAGAGGGTCGTGGAAATGCTGTGAGAGTCAAGTGGAGACCTGAAAATTCTCAAATGTCAAGAAACCTATATTTTGTCAAGGACTCTGGCACTACTTACCTTCTTCTATGTCTATTTTCATGTAAGTTGCTTCTAATTTTTTCTTAAGTTATAAAAAAGGTAAAACTCCTTTAATATATATATATTACATGATTAAAAATAATACATGATTAATCAAGGAAATTTGGAAAATGTAGCAAAAAACAAAAGGTAAATTTCACTGGGATCGTATACCTCAGGACTAACAGATTTTACTATTTTGGTATATGTTTTTCTTGTATTTTTTGGCACAGATCTCATATAATTATAAACATCTACACAAAAGTTGTATAAAATATCTACATATAATTTTATCGCCTTATTTAGCGTTATACCCTGGGTATTTTCCATTGCCAATAGCGTTTTCTTTACTACCCATGTTACAAGTCTCTAAAACATTCCTTCTTGGGAGATATGTTATAGTTTAATTATTTAATGAATTCCACACTGTTGGACTCTTATTTCTTCTTATCTCTATTAAAAGCAACACTGCATTGAGCATTTTTGTTCCATTATTTCTGTGTATATCCCTGATTTTATTTGAAACAAATCCCTAGAAGTTGAATTTCTGAATCAAAGCTATACATGATTTGAAATCCATTTGAAAAATAAGGTCAAATTTCTTTCCAGAATAGTTTACTCATTGACCTCTATCCTCCTGCTTATATCACTAAAGACAGTGATTTTCAATTGTTTCTACCTTACACATGGAAATGCACTCATATATGCAGGATTTGATTAATTCACAGTGTATACCTGTACCCCACTACTTTATCTCCCACTTGAAAAAAAAAAAAACATTGGAATTAAAGTGAGATTGATTAACTACAAGAGATTCTTGAATCTATTGTAAAGAGATAATACTTGCAAGCTTCAGTGAAGTACATTTTCTGTAATTGGTCATAAATTATTGGTAGCATGCCTGAATCCATACTTCAGACGAGAACACAACCCTTACTTTAGAGAGAGGTTTCTGTCAATTGTTTCCCAGAAAGAGCTTTATGAATAAAGATTATGGCTATATATCATCATGTCAACCTGAGAATATTATCATAAACATTTTACCACAAGCCTTAATTTTTTTTTTTTAATAAAGTGTTGGGTAAGCCAAGGTACTGAGATTTATTCCCCCCCCCCCAAAAAAAGTAAATTTTTTTCATCTGGTATCAGGAAGACATGACACCGGAAAACATTTGAGGAGAGGTATCTATATATCTGCAACTATCTTTATCTCTATAGATTTTAGGAATTCCACCAATTATTATGCAGTAATGCAATGGCCCCATAAGCACTCCTTGTATGTTATCAGAAAGACCACTTTTTAATTCATTATTTTGAATTATAATAGATGTACTCAATTCTTAGTAGAATACTTTCAGCAGGCATTTAGTGAAATGATGGTTGTTGGGATTATTTTGTTTTACAACATCGTATTAGCATTAACTTTCCCTTTTACCAGGGCAGCCAAAGTATGCATATTATATGAACCTAGATTGCTCTTCTTGAGACAGAACGAGTTGAAGGCCCCTCGGCAGAGCCATTAAGAGATCAGAGTTATATTAAAAAATCCACAAAGGAAGTGAAGATTTCTATCAACTGGTCCATCTTTGTAAAGTCATATTAGGAACAAGTAATGCAGCTCCTTCTGTTCATAGAGCTCTCTGTTGGTCCCTCTTGAGGGAAAAGAAGTACAACATCTCTCTTATCTTGTGGGAGCTTATTCTCTATTTGATAAAATTACATTGAAAGCTACACCCAATATCTAAGAGCTAAAACATTTAAATGCAAGATTAAATGCAAAAAATAAACATTTTACACTGATATCAGTGCCACATAAATACGTATTATGGGCATCCAATACAGAGAAAATGTTTTATATAAGGGGTGAGAAGAAGGGCTTTTTAGAAGGGATTGAATCTGAATTTATCTGAGGGTGATATGTAGATGTAAGAAAAATAGGAAGACACTCTGGCAAGTATATAAATGGATCAACAGCCATTAAACAAGTTGCTGACAAAAGAGTTATAGTTGATTGCAAATTGCTATGCTCGGAAATAATCGGGAAAAAATGCCGTAACACAGTGATCGCTGTAAGGAGCCCTTGCCAATGAACCTGTCGTGACCCCCGACACAAACATCAGTTCTCAACCTTTGTGTATACGGTCATAATGTGAGAAATGTCTAAAATCTAGATTTCTGGATTATATCCAGAGTCCACATGTAAAGGGTCTGGGATGGGATCCTAGAATCTTCATGGATTCCAAGTATTCTGGTGATTCTAATTCAAGTGCTCTGTGGGCTACACTCTGGCTTTAAGAACTACCTCTCTAAAAGCACTGTCCTCCCAGTTGATATGTTTCTGCCCTGAATGACACTGGCAGGATGAGATAGTCACCTATTTCAATCACACATGGATTTTTTTCATAACTAGATTTAGAGAGTACAATTTAGAGCAGGCACTGGACCTTCCAAATACTTTACATTTCTCACAGAGACTGGCAGAGAGTTGGGCACAGAGTAGACATCTAATAAACACGAATAGTTGATGATGGTAACACCATAACTATAACTAGTCATGTGGCAACTGGTCATAGTTCTAAGCATCTCGAGAAGTTAGGATCTCTAATTATATACTTCTAACTGAACAAAAACCTTTTTACGTAGTAGCCTGTCTTCTAATTTTTGATCAGAGATAGTCTTCTGGGCTGCAATTAGTTGGATGTTCATCCTCTACCCCAAGGTCAGGGAACACAGAGCCTATTCTTTGGATTTCCTTGCATATCCTTAGTAGTCATGCTCTTCATTTTTTGAGACAAAGAAATAACCATTGCAAAGCCCACCTCATAAAAACCCCAAACCACCCATGACGATGAAAAGCTTGTTTTTATGCTGACCTTCGCACAACTAGAATTTCAGCAGAGTGGTCAGTCATTTCTGGGTTCTAGAACATATCCGGAAAGGTAACAAGAGTCAAATTCTCTAAAAAGTGCAGTGACTGAATGTGTGTGTGTGTGTGCGTGTGTGTGATCATGTAGTTTGACGGGGATATTATGTAATATTTATAATGGGTTTAGGTTTACTCCTCTGACTACTACTGAATGTTGTAACACTTTTTGGAAAATATAGCATTTGTTTGGGATCGTATGAGACCTTAAAAATCTGTTATTCTAAGGAAAGTACAATAGTTTATTGTCTTATGACTCAGTTATACTTCAGTGGAGTAGATTTATTTTCATCTGGTATCAGGGAGACATGATGCTAAGAAACCGTTGAGGGAAGATAGTTACTTTAATAGTGTGAAATGCAATAGACAAGGAACCATGAGACCCAGCTTCTCATCTTCATTTTTGGTAATAAGTAGCTGTATGACTCTGAATAAATCATTTCAAGTTAATCTTCAGCTATAAACAAAAGAAAACAGAGAGGATGCTTATTTGCCTCAAAATGTTATTGTAAATCCATAGTACACCAGCACCTTGCTAAGATGTTTGGATTTCTTAAAAATAAGAATTTAGAGAAGGAAGCAAGTCTCTTATGGAAATAACTCAAAGGCAATTTTAAAAAATATAGCAATCATGTCAACGTCTAGTATTTAATGATAGCTGGTCAAAAGTTAGGATTCGTTTACTAGAAATCATTTGAATTGAATAAGCTCCTAATTTAAACAGAAAAAAAAATGATTAAAAGATTCTGCAAGGGCCTCACCAAATATATAGAACACATTTGAAATGAATAGAGTCATTATTTAAAATCAGCATAACAGTTACTTTTCAATAGGCCAAGTAGTCTTTCCTAGCTTATCAAGTGACTTGTAAATGTTTTTTTTTTCCTTACAAAGATATCAGCTCAACCATTCTGAATTGAAAATAGCAAATTAGTCTGTAAGTTAGTGATCTATAAATCCATACTTGAAATATGATGAGTGATTATAATACTGTTTGATTTCTCCATGCTTCACAACAGTATTGGGAGAGTAAAATGAGATTAGAAGTGTTTGGTATGCAATTAACATAGTAAATACTGTCGTTTTTGTTATTTTTCGTTATAATCGTAGCAGCAATAGTGGTACTCATACTTGTAGTAGTATAGTGGCAATAACATTTGGAATTGGAGAAAGTCTGGATCTAAGTTCTTGGTTTGTCACGTACTAAAATTTCACTGTAAAATATCACTGTTAGATATGCAGTTTCTTTATGTGTAAAAATGGGAGTAATAAAATGATTTGATATACACAGTGGTCGAAAAATCAAATGTAAAAGAGCTCTGTAAATTATGAAGTTCTTTGCATACGTTGACACTCATTATTATTGTTATAACTTACATGTAAACAGATATTTTGTCTTTGCCCATCTTTATATTATTGGCTTTACCAAGCTTAATAATGCCCATTGGAAATGTTCTAATTCTAATTGTTTTCATTAAGCTTTTTTATAATTGTCAGTGGCCTTCAAGATCAACTAATCTATTCTAGACACTGTGTAGATTAGGAAAATCATCCAGGAGAGATGTTAAAACCTTGCCTAAGGTGACATAGTTTGTTGGTGACTGAGTGGGACCCTATCCGGTTTTTTTATTAGAGTTCTCCCATTACTTCATTAGTTATATAATTTATTCTTTAACACCAAATCTCCAAAGCAAACCTTGCAGGATGTTAGGAAATGTTCTATGTAAAAGCATTCTAGGGTCTAATAAACGTGCAATTCTAGATTAAATGAAATTAAGAAACTTAATCACATACATTCTTGAATATGATAGACTGTATTGTCTGAAACTCTAGAAAAATGTTATACTATCTATTATGGCCAAAAGCTTTTCAACCACTGAAAAAATGTTTTAAAGATTATGCTATTGGCTAAGTGAATTATGGATCACATTGATTGAAATGTTACTTTATCACACTGGAAGTTATAAGACTACCAGTGGGACATACCTGTTTTGGAAGGAATAACAGATGAAGGACCAAATGATCTTGAATTCTTCGGAATTAGCACTGCATACTTACCACCACTGTGAAGTATTTATATCAGTACTTATGTGAATTATATCTATACTGTTTCAGTATGCAGCCCATTGTTTCAATTGGATGTTTACTGGTACTGGCTTGTTTTCATATAATTGGGATAACCGACACAACTTTTTTTTTTTAATAATGTAAGATTTTATGTAAAGAGGTTACTATCTAATTGTATTGAGGTACTTAAATTCTAAAGGAATGTCACATCTGCATCATGTAGCAATAGGTTAATTTGGAACTAGAAAAACAATTCATGAAAAATAGAAATAGGTAGGAGACCCTGAGGAGCTGGCAAAAACAAACAAACAAACAAAAACCAGGCATTCAGAAGCATCAAGGATACAGAAAAAACAGATGTAAAGACAGAGCAGTAAGTCAGTCTAATTGAGAATTAGACATCCATAGAAGCAGATGCTAGACAAGGGGAGAAGAAATCTTTTAAAATTGCATTCAGGTTTGCTTCAGTCAGGAATAGTCATGTCTTCTTTCTGCTCTATTATAGTAACTATAACATGAACACATGATCTGCTTCCTAAATTGCGGGCCTCTAGACTTCAAGTAGAGCCAGTCAACAAAAAGTCATGAAAGTCAAAGACATAATTAGGTTTAAATAAGTTTTTATGAACTATAGATGCATAACAGATTGTCACAGAAAATTAAAGATGTGTAGATTTTATAAATATCTATGAATCAGTGGTAACCACTGTATTTATGTACACATAATTAGTTTCTTATTTTTCATGATGGCCCATGTGTCAAACGTGTACCACTGATCTCACAGCAGGGAATGATCCATTGCTCCACTACAGATTTCTTAAGGTCGAGGAAATATTTGTTGATTTGGCTAGTAGTGTGACATGGAAATAATAATGTTACCTAACTCTCCACAGGGCTGAACGTGAGAAATTAAATATGTAAGTATGTGTATATATATATATTTACCAAAGTATGTCAGATATAAACCTATGTTTATATATAACTATAAACATTATAGATAGAAAACAATTAGAGCACTGCCTGATACACAGGAAATGATATATATGTGCTTGTCATTAATACCACAAAGGGGATGATGACCACGATGGCCATGATGAAATGCTCACAGGCTTACAAGTCATTTAAAGCACATTCCAGAGTCCGGACAGGAAATTTATATCCTCATTACTGATTACTGATTAAATCCATTTCTGGAACACAACAAAGCATTTTTCCCCCACGTGACTTTTTTAAACTTAATTTCCAAGTTGTGTTAAGGAGGAAAAAAGAACACTAAACTTACAGACAGAAAACAGATTAAGAGCTCTTCAGCTTCCCTCTGTCTGTGCCACCTCCCCAACACACACACACTCTCACACACACGCACTCACACACATGCACTCACACACGCACTCACACTCTCACACACACGCACTCACACACATGCACTCACACACACACACGCACTCACACACACGCACATTCTCACTATATGTATGTGACTTTGGTCCAATTAAATTACTTCTCCGAAATTTGAATTTCTGCTGTTATATAACAAGGATCCCATTTCCTCCAGCTTTATGCCATTTGTCTCTCTTTAAGCTCAAGGTCATTTAGGCTTTCAGTATCACTTTCTTTGATGCCCCTTTAAGCTTCCACATTCTCCTTGAGGCTCTTCTGACTTCCACCTGGTCCCAAAGCTACTACCATATATTTTTCATTGTTATTAATGTAGCACAAAATTCTGGGTACTAAAATCTGTTTGAGTATTTGTTGCATCACAAATCCCTGAAATACTGAATCCACTGGGTTCTAGACAGAGTCCTCCTTAGCCCTGTTGTTTGGTAAAAACCCGATGTCTGCTCTGTAATCAGGGGATTGATGATTCTGGCCACTGCAGCTAGCATCATCTCTGCCTCTTGTTTCACAGACATGAGGAGCCCACAAGACCATGCCTCTATTCCCTGATGGACCCATACTCCCTTCAGCACAAAGACCTCAAGCTTACTACATCTAAGATTGTGGGGGACAAGAATAAAAAAAATCCTTGTCCAAGTCTTGCATTTCTGATTTGAGATATGCTGATACCTAGCCTTCATTATGAGCCTAGAGGCTCATAGGAATAGGTCCTTGCTAGCAAAGAAGTGTCATGGGGAATTGGGATTCAAAATTCTCAGCCTTAGGACTTCCCCGGTGCCCCAGTGGGTAAGACTCCACATTCCCAGTGCAGGGGGCCCAGGTTCAATCTCTGGTCAGGGAGCTAGATCCCACATGCCACAACTAAAAAGATCCCGCATGCCATAAGTAAGATCCTGCGTGCTGCAACAAAGATCCCGTGTGCTGCAACTAAGATCCAGCCCAGCCAAATAAATAAATATAAAAAAAAAAAAATTCTCAGCCTTGTGTGTCTTAACCAAATGTCCTCATTCTATTTCTCAGGATCCCACACTATCTTGCCGGTGTCATTACTTTAGTGCAGGGGTCAGCAAACTTTTTCTGTAAAAGGCCAGATAGTACATATTTTAGGCTTTTCTGGCCAACGTTCTCTGTTGCAACTGCTCAACTTCACCATTAGAGAACACCAATTGACAGTACACAAATGAATGGGCATGGTTGGGTTCCAATAAAACAAAAACTTTTTTTACAAAAGCTGGTGGTGGGCCAGATTTGGGCAGTAGTTTGCCTGCTTCTGCTTGAGTGTAACAGATGTGTCAGGATAAGCATTTAATTGGTGTTGCAATCGAAAAACTTATATTAATGCCTTGGGATTGAGTCTCAGACGTATCTACTACTGTAGATAAAGCACTTTTAAAAATTGTGATAGAGGTCTTCCAATTTTTCTCTAGTGTTCTTATTTAGGCATTTTTTCTTTGTTCTTTTCTTTGTTTACACTCTCTAGTTTTGTCAGAAACTGCAGCACATTTCAATTGTTTTTAATCATCATTAACCATAATAGTAACAACATGCTACAGACAATTCATTTCTCAAAACCTTGCCCTCCACCTGCATTCCATTCAGGACCGGCTATATAATTGGTAGGGACCAGTGCAAAATAAAAATGCAGGCCCCTGATCAAAAAACTGTAAAAAAGTTTTTCTTTCTTCCATGGTCTCCCTCTCAACTGTCTTGGAATTTTTAACTTGCTATTAAGTATCACATTTGCTCAGGCATGGGGAAAGTTGTGGTGCGTGTGCAGACCCTCCTAGGTGCCCAGGGTCCTGTTCCAGGACAGCGTGGTGCACAAACCTCCTTCTCCCCTGTGCCAGCACCTGGGTTCCCTTTTGGGGCAGAGGAGGGCAGCAGTCACTGGGCAGAGGTGGAGGAGCAGGTGGCCAAGAGCAGTAACATGAAGGTAGAGAGAGGCGGGGGAGGTGGGACCGTGTGTGAGCTGAAGCTCCAAGTCCTTGGCACGTGCTCCATGATCCCATGGGACTTCACTTGCAAATTCTAAGATGAAATTTATTAAGAATTTCAAGACAGTGACTACATAGCATTAAACCCTAAGCATGGGGCCTTTATGACTGCACTGGTTGTATGCCCATGGATTTGATACTAACTCTATTTCATCTTTCAATACCACAACCAATGATAATTTGTGTAACTATGCTTTCACTGAAAACCATGGATTACCATTTTCTTTTTTTTTTCCTCACAAGTAAGATATCCATGTACTCATTAAATAAATGGGCAACCCAATCCCAGATTCCCATTTGGAAGACTTGATTCCTGGGATTATTCCTGGTCTAATTACCATATCAGTGAGGGTGCCATCCACTCAAAAGTGGCGATTAAATAAATTCAAGGAAAAGACCATTTACAAAATTGTTGGGCAGGGTTAAAGAAAAATAACAAGGGTAGTTTGTTAAGCACCCTGGAGTTAACTGGAGTGGAAAACAGTACAGCTTTTAAGTCTGAAGGGACGAAGACAGGGAGCTGTTTTCACAGAGAAAAATCTAGTTGTGGAATGACCAGACAGAAGCTGCATCATTCAATAGAGGAACTCATCCACTGCCAACCACACACCAGGAAGGAGAAAGCTGGTGGATAATTACCTCTACCTCTCTTTCTTTCCTTCTCTGATCTCCTCCTGCTGCCTCTCATTTGCCAACCAAAGTATTCCAAATGGCAGAGCTCATAAGGATCACACTTCTGAGGCACAGAACCGTACTGAGTAGGTTGTAAAACAGAAATAATAGAGCAAACAGAAGATACAGTGCAAGTCAAATTTCACTTATGTGCCTACTGCTGTACACCTAGCAGTACCCTATACAACCACCACCAAAAATAAAATGATAATAAATAATAATAGTGTAATTCTATGGATTTAACGTGCTGAAACTTCAGATTTATAGAGTCGAGTCAACCAATCCTCAAAGATTTTCACATTCTGAAAATTAAAGTTTAAGAATCTCTAACTGGAAACTAACTATTCAGCTGGCCCACAAATTCACACGTATCATCATTGGGTTAATCTAAAGAGTGAACAGGTTTCGGAATCATTTGTCAGGGAAAGTTTTTTGTTCTTTCTTTCATACAGTAATAATAATAATAATAATAATGATAATAATAGGCCAATTAGGCACTAAATTGAATTAATTCACGAGGATTTTTATGGCAGCAATTTGAAATGTATTGTCAGAGACAGTCTACAGACTCTCATATTATGCCAGGCTATTTTCATAACTATTTGGATTGTAACAGAATGAAGATAAAATATAAGAGGTTTGGAGGATAAAATACCTTAGCAAAAATATTTTATTTAATACAGATGTGATTACTTGGACAATTTATCATGCTCAAAGACGATCTCAAGAACGACTGCATATTTTAACAACATGAATGTATATCAATTCATTAGTATTTACTCAATAATCATAGTGTACAACACTGTTCTGGTCTGCTTGAAGTGCAGGGAAAGTGTTACATACTTCTGCTTAAAAGCTGATTTACTGTCTTGCAAATTATTTAGAAAAACAATCACCTCTTTATCAGTCAGAATTCCTATTTGAGAGTAACAGAAGCCACTTCAATTAGTTCAAATGGAAAAGCAATTTATATAAAAAGTATCTCATAAATCTCAGGAAGCAGGGAAGGGCAAAATATAAGATTTAGTGGTTTTTCATCTAAAGAAAACACTAAAACCACACCGCTGAAACTGGACCATGAGCATCAAACGCTTTATGTTTTAGCCACCAACACACCAGAAAATCTGGATTTCTTAATACATCTACTTCTTCACATTGCTTTCTTCTGAATCAAGGTCACACACTGGTGCCTCTGATTGGTGAACCTAGATTTTTGTTTTTGTTTTTCTAGGTGCAAGAAAGACTGAGAAATTCATGTTCTGGCTACTTTTTAAAGGGTGGGAATAGTACACAAATAAAATTATGGCAAATACTCCAAACATTGGAAAGTCTTTAAAAAGGACTTCTGCATGATGAAATAAGTTGGGGCAGACTGACTTCCCACTATGGAAAAACAAAAAACAGGATATTATGTGTGAAATAATTACTTTTAACATTAAATAATACACTTCTCAGTAACCCATAAGGCAAGGAGGATACCACAAGGAAAATTACAAAATATTATGAACTAAATAAAAATGAAAGAACAATGAACCAAAATTTACGTCTACCATTAACACAGCTCTTACAGGGAAATTTATGTTTTAAATGTTTATATTAAATACAAAGAAAAGTCTAAAATCAATGAACAAGGCTTCTACCTCTGAAAAAGCTAGGAAAACAAGAAAAAAGAAGACTAAAGTAAATAGAAAAAAAAAACAAGAAAGAGAATGATCATTAAAATAGGAAATGGATAAATACAGAGAAAAATCATTAAAACCGAAAGCAGTTTTTCTAAAAAAGATCAACAGAATTTAAGAAAAAAAAAGTAACAACACTGTAGTTGGATTGATCAAAAATAAATAAATAAATGAGTGAAGACAAAATCACCAATAACAGGAATTAAAGAAGAGCCATCACCACAAATGCTACATACCTTAAAAACCATCAAATGCAGATATATTATGATAAATTCAAGCAAATAAATTTGACATCTTATGTGAATTACAAAATTTCCTTGAAAGGTACACATTTCAAATGATGCTAGAAGACTTATTAAATCTTAATAGCCCTGTATCCATTAAGGCCTTTGAATTTGTAATTTAAAACCTTTCCACAAAGAACATTCTGGGCCCAGAAGGCATCATTGGTCAAATCCATCAGACATTTAAGGAAGAAAAAATATCAATCCTTCACTAAATATTTTAGAAAAACAACAAAGAAGGAACACACCGAAACTTATTTTATGGGGCAAGCGTTATGATACCAAAACCAGATCAAGATATTTCAAGAAGAAAAAACTAAAGACTGATATCCATCACTAACCTACATAAAAACAGGCTTAACAAAAGATTTACCAAATAAAATATAGCATTATAAAAAAGGATAATACATTGGGACCACATGAGTTTCAGCAGAACTAAAATAGTGGCTTACCAATTAAAAAATGCATCGATGTAATTCACCACATTAACAGAATAAGGGAGAAAAAACAGATGATCATCTTAATAAACTACATGATCATCTTAATACATGTTGAAAGCATTTAATAAAATGCAATATCCATTCAAAATAAAAATTCTCATAAAACTAGAACCAGTTCTTCCCTGGTGGCGCAGTGGTTGAGAGTCTGCCTGCTAATGCAGGGGACATGGGTTCGCGCCCTGGTCTGGGAAGATCCCACATGCCACGGAGCAACTGGGCCCGTGAGCCACAACTGCTGAGCCTGCGCGTCTGGAGCCTGTGCTCCGCAACAAGAGAGGCCACGATAGTGAGAGGCCCGCGCACTGCGATGAAGAGTGGCCCCCTCTTGCTGCAACTAGAGAAAGCCCTAGCACAGAAACGAAGACCCAACATAGCAGTCAATCAATCAATCAATCAATCCTTAAAAAAAAAAAAAAAAAAAAAAAAAGGAAAGCATCCCTCGTGGAGACCTGACTTAAAAAAAAAAAACAAAAAACTAGAACCAGAGAGAAATTCCTCAACCTGTTCAGGGTATGTATCAAAATCACATACAACTTCATGCTTAATGGTGAATGCTTCTACTCTATGATCAGAAATAAAACAAGATGTCCACTCACCAGCTCTATTCAACACTGTATGGGAAGCAACAGCCAAAGGGGGAAAATATAAATGCCAGGGGTTTGGAGGGAAAGAGGGATGAATAGGTGGAACACAGGGGATTTTTAGGAGAGCAGAACTGTTCTGTACTGTAATGGCTGAGACATACCATGACATATTCATCAAAACTGTAGGACGTACAATGCACATCAAATGTACCACACTGATGCAAGATGTTAATAATAGGGAAATTCAGGGGCACATGGGAACTCTCTGCTCAGTTTTTTGGTATACCCAAAACTACTTTAAAATATCAAGTCTACTCATATATACTTAAATAAATAAGTAAGTAAGCAAATAAATAAAATGTGTGTAAGTATATAAATATATATATATAAATGTAAAAATGGTGAATCTAGTGAAGAGTAGAGGGTGTTACTTCATGTTATTCCACTTTTCAAAATAAGAAGTTGTGAGAAATCTAAGGAATATATGAAGAAGTCTTCAAAATAATATTTAAGAATACATACAATCTAAATATGTTAAAAATGTGTGTATCATCTTGGAAAAATCTAAGCCTGTCATATCCCTGCTTAAAACCATAACCAGCTTCCCACTTTTCCTAGGATAAAGACACAACCGCTCAACACGGTGTATGAGGCACCTGCCTCTTCTTCCTCACTTCTGTCCACTGACTGGCTTCCCACCACCACCATCACCTCTGCTCTTTGGGCTCCAGTCATACCGGAGGAAACGACTCCTGCAAAGTTCTCTCTCCTCTCGGCCTTTGCACGTGCTGCTGCTTCAGGCTGGCTAAGAGGGACTGAGAAAGGGATTTTCATGCTGTCTCTTCTCGACTGTCCCCCTTTCTCTCCTTTTGGAAACTTTCTCCGTCTCCTAAATCCAGGAACATGCTTCCTTAGCACCCAGTGCTTAGTCCCATATTGCATTTAGCACACGGTATTGTAATTGTATGCACGCTTGTTCATGTTCTCCAATGTTCTGTAAACCTAAGGACAGGACCTGTCTTTATTCCTCAGCCTCCAGTACTGGGTCTGGCACACAATAATTACATATCCAATAAATGGGCTCTATGTGAAATTAAAAAGTTGGACTAAATAGATGATGAAGATCTATTGGCATGTACTGAATAATCCCAACCCCAGGAAATACCTTTTTCTCTGAATTCCTCTGGTTCTGAGCGTCTGAAGACCTCACGAGTCGGAGACTGTGGTTCCCATGAACCCTCCGCACGTCACGTGCTGCTCAGGCTAAGGTCACGGAACGTGGACTCCATTTCCCAGCATGCCTCGGGACGTGGGGGCTGTGTCGCCCATGGGAGGCCCCGGCCCTGCGTGCGAGCTGAGGAGGTAGCCAAGGCGGAGCGGCCACTGACGCTGAGGCAGCCGTGGGTCGGCGGCCTGGTCTCCATGGCCGGTCGCGTTGCTCTGTCTGGGGCCGCGAGGGCTCAGAGACCATTTATTCATCTGTTCGAGGCGGCCGTTCGCGTGAAGTTGGAGCAGAACCTGAGCCGCGAGATGCCGATCCCATCAGGCAGCAGGTGCATTTCCGTGTGGCCATGGTGAGTTTTAGCCTTTAGGGGCTGAACTGGTACAAGCCACGCTGTCCAGAACGTGGACTGTCCATGGGCTGGCCATCCAGGCGCGGAACCTGCCCGCTGGAGCGATTTATTAACGGTGAGGACACTGGCCTCATTCCACTGGCGCATGTTCATCAGACATAGCAATTCGTTAAAGCCAAAGCTAACCCAAGGGAAGGGCAGAATCTTTCACTACTGCTCTTGCCGTGAACTATTCAGGAAGGCCTGTCCAGTTACTCTGTGTTTAATGGTGACTAAGAAATCACCCTGGCCTGATGAGTTGGACACAATCCTGTATGTTAAAATAGGAATTATCATATGAGTTGAAAATAAGTAAGTAAATAAGTAAAGTTTATACAGATTAGAAATAGTTGCATTCCAGATGACATTACTCTTGTGTGTAGAAAATCTCTCTCTCTATATATATATAAACAGATCTGATAAGAGAATATATCAGTCTCACAAGATTCAAGGTAATATACAGAACTTAATTGTATTCCTATATTTAAGCAAGGTACAGTTGAAATTAAACACCATTAACAATAACATATAAATATATTACTTTTTGAAAAATATCCAGGAAGATATGTGCAATATATGTACACTAAAACCTATAAACCATCCTGAGAGAAGTTAAGTTTTCATTCTAAATTGATCTATAGATTGAAACTTAATGCAGTTAAAATTTCAGTAGTCTGTATTTTCTGCAAATGGACAAGCTGAAACTATAATATATATGGAAATTCAAGGAACATAGTATGATCAAAAGAATTTTGAAAATGCAAAAGTAGAAAGACACTACAGTACCTGATTTCAAGATTTACTATAACGCTAGAGTAATAAAAAGAGTGTGGTGTTTGTGTAAGAAACAAAATATTTGCATAATATATAATTGGAGCAGAATAGTCCAGAAATATACTCACAGGTATGTGAACAAATGACTTTCAACATAGGTTCAGGGTAATTCAGTGGGGAAAGAATAGTGTTTTCAACAAATGGGACAATTAATAATTTCAAATAAAAATGAAGTTTATATCACACTATATAAAGTTAAACTTGAAATGTATCATAGAACTAAACCTACAAAATTTCTAGATGAAAACATAGGAGATAACATTTGTAAACTTGGGTTATACAAAGATTTCTTAGAAAGGAAACAAAAAGTATGAATGATAAAAACATTTGTTAAAATTGAACTTAGTCAAAATTTAAAACTTCTGTTTTCAGGAGACACTTTAAAAAATGAGAAGTCTACCCACAGTCTGGAATACAAATTACATATGAAATACTAATATTCAGAATATTGTGTGCACATATATACACATGCACACACATATAATATCTGTATATATGTATGTAAATGTATACATATACATGTATGTGAGTATTACAGAGTTGTAAGATTATATACGTATATGTGTATACATATATGTATAATTTTACAATTCAGTAATACAAAGTGAACCAACGCAGTTTAACAAAATGGTAAATGTTTTAAACAGACACTTCAACAAAGAAGATTGGCAGTTGAAAAGTAAGAACATGAAAGGTTGTCAACCTCATTATTCATTAGGGAAATGTAAACTAAAACCACAATGATATGTCAATTCATCCACTCAAAGGGCTAAAATTTAGATACGCTAGCCAGGATGCAGAATAACTCAAACTCATTAAAGTATATAGCTGAAACGGGTTATTTTATGAATATAAATAGTATCTTGATAAATCTGACTTAAACTTTCAAAGAAAGCAGCATAACATAACTCAAAGGTGGTATGAGAATATAGGAAGACAGAGGAGGGCAAAGCCAGTCAGGAAAGACTTCTCAGAGATGATGCTTGAGCTGGGTGTTGAGGATGACTAGGAGCTTACCAGCCACGTACAGAAGCAGGCAGGGAAAGAGGGTGCATGTGAAGTTTGAAGAGTTTCAGGAGATTCAACAGCATATGAAAGCCAGTGAGGTATGAGAAAGGGAAGTGAAAGTGGCTCAGTATAGCAAGAGTTTGGGGAGTGAATGAAGATTCAGCAGGAAATAATGCTGCCTAATATTATATGTTAATAATTATGTATACATATATGTAAAGAAAGATTAGTAGAAGCTAATTCATAAAGATTCTTGAATTATAAACTGAGATTTTAAACTATTTTATATGTGATGTTGTATAACCAAATGATTTTAAACAGTAGACTGATTTAATTAGATTTTATTTGTAAATAAATTCTGGTTGCAGTATGGAACTCAAAATGAAATATGGGGAAACTAGGTGAGAAATGTAGTTACAAGAGAAAGATGAGAAGGGCCTAAAACAAGACACTGGCAATTACATGGGGGATGACGTATAGAAGGTGATGTGATTCTGCCACTTAGACAAGGAGAGTCAGAAGATGAGTGTGATCTCCAGGTTGGATACCTTGGTGATGGTGGTGTTTCCTGGATTGAGGAATGTAATGCTATGGTCAGATTTGTGTTGGAAGAAGTTAGAGAATCAAAGGTATGGTAGTAAATGTGCTGAATGTGAGGTAACTGTGGTATAATTAAGTATAGTCTGGTACAATTTCTTTATTCCTTCCCCTCAAAATTGCATTTGTTTTGTCCTTTATGCCTCTTGAAAACCAAATATTTTCTTGTAGAGCTTTTAAAAATTGAATTACTTTCCCCCCATCCTTATTCTTGATCTTCTGTCTTCTACTGTAAGATTATTTACTTTAATGTGTATAGTGACTATGTGTATAAATATACACACAACCATCAAATCTCTTACAAACACGTGTAATTTGCAGGTGCTCTCTTCTTTCTTTAGACTGTGTATTTTCTAAGGGAAGTAGCTTTAGCTTGCTCCTTAATATAGTGACACTCGAAAAATCTCTCTAAAAAATAGCTCAAATTCTAGAGAATTAGGAGGCCTGAGGAGCTTCTCAGTATTTCGTCTGGATAATCATGTTTTGTTGTTGATGCTGCTGTGCCCTTGTTGTTGTTTATCCATTACCGAGCTTCTCTTATTTTGCTTATGATTGATTTGTTTCAGAGCTGATTAAACTACTATCAGATATCAGGCAAAGGGAGAGGGAAAAGATAATATTTAACTGAACCCATTTCGGTATTGATTTTGAGCTAAAAGGTACACATTGCATTGTTAGAACTCTTTTCTTAGGCTTCTTGAAATAGGGGGAAATCCTTTCCATGTGGTGAGAATATTTTTAGAGAAGAATCACTTCCCTCTTTTTAGTAAACACTTCAAACTATATAGCAGGATCATGATGGATATCAACGGATACAAATTAACTAGCAGTTAGGGAAGATGAATACATCGTATGAATCAGCACCTGGTATACATGTGTTGTTCTATCTCAGTTTTATAAAAACACAAGGTAAAGACATTTTCACATTTTTAGCATATGTTCTAGTTGAGTATGCTAATTATAAAGCAAATAAAACATTAGGAACTCACATTATTTTTTAATTCTTTTGAAAGATGTGTTCTGCTTAGTCGAAACTATTTGAGATTAATCTCTGAGTCATAATCTATAAGAATTCCAGGGAAGACAGGATATTGCTCTCCAAAGTGTACAAGTGCATGAAATACTGTAAGTTGTTGATTTCATTTCTCTTGTGAAAGAAAAATAATAATTCAGAGCAGAACACACACACACACACACACACACACACACACATACACAGTGAGACACCACATCTAATAGAATGGCTAAAATACAAGATTGAAAACACGAAATGTTCATAAGAATGCGGAAAAATACAAATTTGCTGGTGGGAGGGTAAAATATTGCAACTAGTTCAGTAAACTTTCAAAATTATTTAGTAGTTTCTTACAAAGTTAAGCATGAATCAACTCCATGGTCCAACAATCCTATTCCTAGACATTCCCAAAGAAAAATGAAAGTTATGCCCACAAAAGCAGTTGTACAAAAATTTCATAAAAGTATTATATATAATAACAAATAAAGTAAAACAAAATAAAACTGAGAACAACCCAAATGTCAAACCATAGGAAAATGGATAAACACAATTGTGATGTATTCATACAATGAAATAGTACCCAGCAATTAAAAAAAAAACCAAAAAAGGAATACACTAGAGATACATGCAGTAGCAGAGACATTAGTGAAAGAATCTAGAGACACACACATACACACAGACATTACAGGGTGAAATTAAATTCCCATAAGGTACACTAGCAAAACCAGTCTATGATGATAGTCAGTGAGTGGGGAAGAGTGGGAATTATGATCGAAAGGGTAAAGAATTTTCTGGAGTGAGGAAAATGTTTCATATATTATTTGGAATGGTGATTACACGCTTGTAAAAACTCATCTTAAGAACTGTACATTGTATTATATATAAATCATGCCCCTTTTTTTTAAAGAAAGAAAAAACTGCTGAGTAGACCAAACATATTGGCTGATTTCTGTCTTTTGAGGTACTAGACCTGCCTCATTCCAAGATAGATGATGATTCCATTTGGGGTTAGAATTCTATTGCTCTGAGCTATTCTCTGGCTTTGTTTGATGCCTTTAGCACATTAAAACCAGGAGGACCGGGGCTTCCCCGGTGGCGCAGTGGTTGAGAATCTGCCTGCCAATGCAGGGGACATGGGTTTGAGCCCCGGTCCCGGAAAATCCCACATACATGCCGCGGAGCAACTAAGCCCGTGAGCCACAACTACTGAGCCTGTGCTCTAGAGCCCGCGAGCCACAACTACTGAGCCCACGTGCCACAATTACTGAAACCTACGTGCCTAGAGCCCGTGCTCTGCAACAAGAGAAGCCACGACAATGAGAAGCCCACGCACTGCAACGTAGAGCAGCCCCCGCTCTCTGCAATTAGAGATAGCCCGCACACAGCAACGAAGACTGAACACAGCCAAAAATAAAAACAAATAAATAAATAAATTTATTTAAAACAAAACAAAACAGGAGGACCTTCAGTGTCTGTGGCCTTAGTTCAGGGTTCTTGGAGAAGAACTAAAAGAGTTGAACTGGTAGCAGAGGAGGGAAGTTACTGAAGTTGTTGGCCAAGGAAGAGCTAGAGGATGAGGATGAGGTGATAAGTCATTTTCTCTTGTTCCAAAATTACCAAATTTTGATCTAAAGTGATATTGTGTGAGTCATCCGATTTTCTTGTTTTGAATTTTACATACACAATATGCAGTATACAAAGAGTCAGTATTGTAGAAAGAATGTGGAATAAGTACAAAAATTAGACTTCCATCCTGTGTACTACCTAATGGTATTTGAACTTAACTTTGCAAAAGCATCTACTCTCTCTAGATTTTTTTTTTCATTTTAAATATAAGTAGCGTGAACTAAATGACTTCAAAATTCTTACAACTCTGAACTGTTTTGTAAAATAAAATAATAGAAGTCACACCTAAACTATAATTATAGACTCCATATCACAAGAGCTACCAGAAAGAGTAAAGACAAAATAAACCGTCTAATGACAAAATCCTGTGGCTCACTTGGATATATTTACCTGACAGAATGGGCTTATATAAAATCAGTCTGTACTTGTGGAAGGATAATAAGAACAAATTGGACGTCAAGGCATTCATAATACATTATAATTATCTTTATGGCTGACAAGGATAATCCCTTTTCTGTAATTGGTTAGGTAAGTTACAGACTGATACTTGATGTATTTCTAATACATATATTCTTTCACACTCCATTGTTTTTCCTAATTCCAGACTATTTAATCTATAAACAAGGGTCAGTGGGCCAAAGAGGGCTTTGCTTATTGTTTTCTTTGTAGGTTTTTCAAAGAAAGGAAGGAGACCTGAATCAAAAGAGTGGAGTATAGTTGTTCATATATCAGTTTGAATGAGAACAAGAGAGCAACAGGGGAAATTTTAGAAGAAAAATGGGAAAATGTTCTTTCCATGAAGATTTTTCTGAAGGATGTTGTATCTTGCGACAGTAAAGGAAGCCAAGACCCACTCTAGAGGAAGCAGCATGCAGTATTCTTCAAAATTGTGCAGTGTTCTTCAAAATTATCCAGCCAGCAGTCTGAACCTTCCCTGGTTTCAACTCTTGCTAAATCTCATTTGTGTTCAGTTATTCTCTATGTTCTGTGAAAGGGTTCGAAACTCTTTTAAAATCCCTTCTCCTTATTAAGCCAAAAAAATTAGCCAACACTTTTTAATAATACAGAAATGTTCATGTTAAATTTTGTGTTTTATGTTTTTGTTATGCTGTAATTAGATGAATTAGAAAACTGAGAAGTAAGGAAAACCAGTAATGCTGGCCAGATTTGATTTGGGTAGCTTAATGGATAAAACCATAGATACGTGGCTTTCAGTTGAATGTAAGAAGAAACATTTTTTACTCAGAGTATTCCAAAGATGAGGTAAACTGCCTGAAAAAGTAGCAGATGTCAAAACATGAACTAGGTGACCATATCACTATGAAGTTGTGGAGGGGATTCAGCTTAGGTTGTTGTTTAAAATAAGCTAGAGAGAAATAAGTTGGCTTTTAGATGGTAGAGAGGTAAGTTAATAAGCATTGCCAAATGAGAAACGTTGTTTAAAAAGAGAAAAGTTATGGATGCAGAAGGCCCTTCAGCTCCAGAATGATATTTGCAGAAAGACCTGTGATATATATATATAAATTTTCCTGAGTCAGGAGCTTAAATAATGTTATGAATGAGGCTGGTTGAGAATAAGCCATACTCAACTCACCTCACACCATCCATATATACAGAATTTATCTTTTCTGTAAACAATCATTGTCTTTATATCTGAAAGGGTTTTTTTCCCCAGTTAGACTTTATAGCCTTTTAAGGAAAATTATGTTTTTTGTTTTTGTTTTTTTAAAGATTTATTTTATTGATTGATTGATTGATTGCTATGTTGGGTCTTCGTTTCTGTCCTAGGGCTTTTCTCTAGTTGTGGCAAGCGGGGGCCTCTCACTATCGTGGCCTCTCTTGTTGCGGAGCACAGGCTCCAGACGTGCAGGCTCAGTAGTTGTGGCTCACAGGTCTAGTTGCTCCGCGGCACGTGGGATCTTCCCAGACCAGGGCGCGAACCCGTGTCCCCTGCATTAGCAGGCAGATTCTCAACCACTGCGCCACCAGGGAAGCCCGAAAGTTATGTTTTTTAATGGTTTGGAGGAATTTAAAATCCATCAGTGTCTCAAACTATTTCTCTTCAGTATCAAGAGATCCTTTCTTTTGACAATATTCAAAGAAAAGTTGGAGTAACAGTTTAGTTAAAGTTCAGGTCACATATTATCAAGCAAAAGGCAGGAAAATATGAGATGAGGTAGTAGAATGAAATGAGCATTGTTTCTAGCGTACGTGGTGTAAAACCAGTTGTTTGAATTTGGCTTTACACTGTCTACTTGCACAACCACAGGCAAGTGGCTTCATCTCTCAGAGCCTCCATTTTCTCACATGTTAAATTAGGATAACAGCAACTAGAGCTGTTCTGAAATTTATAGCAAATATTTGAGAAAAACTCCACATGCACTATCAAATTATAAACAAATATTAGCTACTTTAATTAAATTAATGGTGATATTAAATTAAATCTATCAGTAGCATGGAATTTCAGAGGGCTGGTGATTCTTCAGTGTGAAACATGTTCACACTCTTGTTCCTTCATTCAGGATTTAGAGGAAATTGTGTTTAAGCCATTTGTGCCACTGCTTGTTTTAGTCATGTTTGTTTACTGAAGCTACCGTTTTTATCCTGGAGTATTTGATCAGCTGTCTTAATTACTGGTAGAATAATGGAAGAAAATCAACTATCTGAACCATGTAGATGGAGGAGGAGCTGCCATGAAACCTCAACTGCTCTAGGTGAATGGAGTAGTAATTAGTGTATAAATAAAATAGTGCTGGACTCCCTTCCACCACCACCCTCCACACGCAAAAAAAAATCTGGGATTTTTTGTTTACTTTGTTCTGTTCTATTCCTTTTATTCCCTTTTTGAGCTCATACTATTCTGGACATGAGCATAAAACAAAATACAATTATAAATGTTTCAAATGATAATAAACTGAAAATTTTGACATTGATAACATAAACTTCCTGTTTTCCATAATGGCAGGTTATATACATCCAGAATCAATAAATCTTTCAAGCTAGAATATATTTTTTCTTGTTTTAGTTTCTATATACATCTGTAATTCTGAAAGATATTAATGCTTATTAGAAGAGGACAAAGTTAACTCTAGAAAATCTCAAATATTGTGATGATGGCAATTTAAGAATACATACCTTTTAGCCCATTGTTGACCCCTCCTAGAAGACATGGAAGTTTTGCCTCATTGGGAGCCATTGCTAGGCTAAGATCAGCAATAATAAGTATATCTTTTTAGCTACATGGAGAATTTCTAGATCACTGGCAAAATTATATGCAATAAACTGCTGGCTGAAATTATCAGACTTGAAGCAGATAGGTACAGTGAAAATCTTGCTAAATAAAATAAAAATGGAGAGATTGTGTTTTTCAAAATGAAGCTCATATGGACATCTGTTTATTTCAGCATAATCAGTTTAACAACTTTAATTTCGGCCTAAGATTATTGCTTGTGTATTTTGCTTGGTTATTTATGAGGCAATTAGGTTTAGTTTTCAGTATGTAAAGCAATATATGTCTCCCAAGGTTTATTCATTCTTTTATCTGTTACAGATTTGTCAAGCTTACAGGTTTCAGTGTGGAGTGATTTTTTTTTTTTTAATTTTTAATGACCATTATGGCCCAAGTGTTTATATGTTCTGCAATTTTAAATACTTTGCAAGTGGGCTTCCCTGATGGCACAGTGGTTAAGAATCTGCCTGCCAGTGCAAGGAACATGGGTTCGAGCTCTGGTCCGGGAAGATCCCGCATGCCGCGGAGCAACTAAGCCCGTGCGCCACAGCTACTGAGCCTGAGCTCTAGATGACAAACATTGAGTCTGTCACCATTAGGATAATATTATCTGAAGGGTTTCCTTGGATGCTTTTTTTCAGGTTGAGAAAGTTTCCTTCTATTTCTAATTTGCTGAGAATTTTTATTATCCCTGGAAATGGACCTAAGAGATGAAAAACAGAGAAAACAATGAAGTAGAGATTGTGGAACTGAAGCCTGTTTCTTTGTGGTTGCAGTTACTATAGTTTCTAAGCAATTATCTCAAATAATTTGGCTGAACTATATGTTTTAAGCTAGTGTTCCCCAATTTAAAAGTCTTCAATCATATCTTACCACCAAAGGATAAAATTCAGTTCACTTAGCATGGTGCGCATGGCTCTTAATAGTGTGCTCTCCGCTTTCAGCTTCCTGTTCTTAATCCTCCCTATTATCCTGCATGACCTTCTATACTCTTGACAGTTGAACAGTGTGCCTTTCCTAAAACATACAATAGCTAGCACTTCTGTTTTGTAACTGCCATTCCTTTTGTGTGGAATGTCTTCAGTTTGTATTCTGGGGGGAAATTTCCATGCATTTAATTTGAGCCACCTCTATGAACCAGTCTCAATCTGTCACACCTCATTATAAACATTTGTCTCAGAACACAATGTACAATTACTATTTGTTATGTTTCTTGACCATCCTCTCCCTCCTCCCTTCCCCCCACACACACTGGACTGTGAATTTCCTAAAGGCATGGACTTTCTGGATACTATGTTTGTATCCTGAAAGCTAAACTTACTTGTGTGTAGCAAGTGACACACATTAACAGTTTATAATGAATTCTTAAAGAAAGCAGTTTACCTGGATTGGCCAAGTCTGGGCAGAAGTATCTTGACAGAAAGAGTCAGTTTGGATTGACTTATCCTGGTATTTATATATAAAAATACCTGAATGGATGCTTAACTTTGGACTTTGTGGGTACAGCAAACAGATTTAGTATTAATGTGTGATTATTAATTTTGGAACAAGAATGAAATAAGTTTTGCAACACATTATTAAAGATAGAATTAATTAATACAATTATTTACACAGGGATTCTGAAGCAAGTTCCATCTCTTCTTCTCCAGTGACCTAACTAGGTACAAGAAATCATTTCTAAATGGGACCTAGTTTTGAATTCACCTATACAATTTTTCAGCTATATGAATTTCAAAAATAAATTTAATCAATCCTTATTCACACCTAGAAGATGTATTCTTCGATATTCCTAGGCATCAACAGGAAGTTGACTCCATCCTATTTCCTGTTTTCCCTCTGATAGCTCTCTGAAGAAAACACATTACTCTGACTTAAATCAAGAGTAGTGGTGTTAATCTATGCAGGATGATTTTCTAGGAATAGATCAACTTGTAGGTGTATGAAAAGGAATGAAAATTGATAGATCTCTGCTTTTGTTTCAGGGTGTCAAACAGATGAACTATAATAGCTGCCTAGACAAAATTGACAAAAGGGTGAAAAGGGACTGAAGTATCTCTTTGATGGGTGTGTCAGTTTGGAGGAGTGAATTTTGTGACATGCAGGAAATACAGTCACAGCTTCCTTTAGAGATGTGCTCCGTAAAAACGTGCTTAAATTCCAGCTATGACGTCCCACTCGGGCTTGTAATTTGGTTCTGTTTGGGATCAGTCTCTCCTGCCCAGCTGTTGAGCTAAGGGTACATCTCTTGATCTTGGCACATCTGTGGCACATCCCTTATAGCAGTGATTTGTACATTTTAGAGTTTCATGGAGTCTCTTGTCCAAGTACACTGTAGTCAAAGGAGGTTTTTTAGTAACATTGTTTGACTGTTTTTCAGAAAGGACCACTTTATTCTTTTTTTTTTTTAATTTTTATTTATTTATCTTTGGCTGTGTTGGGTCTTAGTTTCTGTGCGAGGGCTTTCTCTAGTTGCGGCGAGCAGGGGCCACTCTTCATCGCGGTGCACGGGCCTCTCACTATCGCGGCTTCTCGTTGCAGAGCACAGGCTCCAGAATCGCAGGCTCAGTAGTTGTGGCTCACTGGCCTAGTTGCTCCGCGGCATGTGGGATCTTCCCAGACCAGGGCTCGAACCCGTGTCCCCTGAATTGGCAGGCAGATCCTCAACCACTGCGCCGCCAGGGAAGCCCCCACTTTATTCTTAACACTGTGACTTTAGTTGTCTAGGAAGCCCATGAAAGAATATCATAATTATCAGATGTTTTATTGATGCTATCAAATATTTGTCTGACCCTAAGGTACCCATTAGCACTTTCAGAGCCCCAGAATAATCTCTCTGAATATTATTGATTGCCATGACACAAATCATACCTTTTACTTATTTTGTTCTCATATACTCAGTTTCCCCCTTTAAATTACTATCTAGAAACATTGGCACAACTGTTATAAAGTGAGCCCATCTGCAGAAATACCTGAACAAAGTTTTGTTTTTTGTTCCTTCTTTAGTGCCTTGCTATTTTCTTAAATAATTAGGATTAAAAAGACTAGATGAGAGATATTGGGAAATAGAAAGCTGCATTTTAAATCTGTGGTACAAGATTAAAAAGTTTAAATACTTAAAAAGTGATACAAGTTTAAGTCTAATCTTACAAGATACATGTTTATAAAATTTTGGGAAGAAAACAAAGCAGTATAAAGCAGAAAGTGACATCAGTGTATGGATGACCAAAATACTAACAGTATTTTTCTTGACAGATGAATAATCTCTAAATAGTGTAAAGAACACTGCTTCTCTTGACCTTCTATAATTGTAGGCCAGGAAAATACCTTTGTGTAGAGGCATAGCCACAATTTGAATATTGGCAGCCTGGGGGAGGGATAGCAGTAGACTTCATTGTTTAGAATCAGTCACTTGGATAATTTGTCATTTGTTGTGTTTTTAATGATCTGATGACACTCTCCGTTTATCCACACCTGTTGGCAAGATTCTGAACACGCTGAGTTATGACTGCAGGTGCATGTCATTAGTACAGTAGGCAATTGATAAAGCAATGCTGATGTGGCTCAGCATTGCCTACAGTGCAGGACAATATTCTTAATACTGGTTTGAAAACTGGTTTTAATGCAGTCAAACTCTGGAGGGAGTATTTCTCAAAGTTTTGTCCAAATCGATTTGAGGCAGAATTAAATAAAATGCAGTTTTCTAAGCCCCACTGTAGACTTCTAAACTAGAATCTGAGCGAATGGGGTGAAGAACAAGAAATTTGATATATGTTTTTAAGTATCTCCCCAAGAAAATTTCTTCACACTAAACATTTTGAGAAACATTGTTCAAAATTATAATGTATTAGGTGAATAATGCAAGTTATTCTTGAATTTCCTTTTAAATTCTCATAACCCCAGATCTAATCTGTCTCCAAATCAAATGGATTGCATCACTTCAAAGTTACTGATATCTACTCTTTCTTATCAACGCCAACAACATGCAGGAACTCAGACCCTCCTTATTTCTAAGTGACGAGGTCTGTATTATTTAAGATAGTAGCGTCTATCACATATAGCTATTGAGCACTTGAAAAAATGTGACCAAGAAAATGGTTATAATTCTATTTCATTTAAATTAGTTTAGCTATAATTTTATAAATGAATACTTAATTCATATATTGGGAGACTTTTAAGTGTGTTTGAATCAATTTGGAAATATGAATCTAATTTTTCCAAATGATAATTTTTTGAAATCTCAATATAAACCAAGTATTTCACATGGAAATTCAGCATCCAAATTGAGATTTTGTGTAAGTTAAAATATGCAGTATATCTCAAAGATTTAGTATGAAAAAAGGAATGCAAAATGTCTGAGTAATTTAATATTGTTTATATGCTAAAATAATAACTTGTATATATTAAGTAAAATATATTTTTAACTCAAATATACCTGTTTCTTTTTATGTTTTTAATGTAGCTACCAGAATGCCTATATGCCATTCTCTTCTCCAAGAAATGAGTGATTGTTGGAGAAGTGACTGAATCCAAGGATAGGGCAACCGCACTTGAAGATTAGCCTGACACTTCTCATGCAAAAAGTAAAGAAATGTTCATAGAATAATATTTAAAAGGACACAGAAGCCAGCTTGTTCTCAGATAATTTAAGCACAAAAATAAACAGGATAGTAATGGATTATGATCCATTGAATAAAATGAGAAACCAGAAGCTCCAGAATAATAAAAATAGATACAGGAATAAATTTAAAGATTTGTGACGAAAGTATGTTTATATAATTTCAAAGCAACTCCCCACAAAACACCTATCTATTATAAAGCGAAAAAATATTACTTTGGAGAAGAGATGCCTAACAGTTATCACCCTTGTTAAGAGATCAAACATTATTAGTAATGGGACAAATTGAAATCTTGTGCCCCTAATAGGCTACAATGAGAAAAACATAGTATAACGTCTGCAATATCTATCGAAAGATGTATAACCTGAATCTGCTCATGAGGAAACATCAGATAAACCCAACTGAAGAACATTCTACAAAACAATTGACCTCTAACCTTTGTTGGGGAGGGGGAAATTTTCCCCGCCCCTCTTGGTTCTTTTGGCTGGACTAATAATTAAATTGACACAAGACAAATTAACAGAAGAAAAAGAAATTCACACATACAGATGTCCCATAGATAAGGGAACCAAAGAAGTGACCAAAGCAGGAAGCTTTTATACCTTTTAGACAAAGAAACAATAAATTTGTGAAGAATTGAGAAGGAAAAGAAGTTTGGGCTTGGGGTATTAAATTAGTAAAGAAGTAACAAGGTCTGTTTATATAGCTTTCTAGGCTCTAAATTCTCTGTCTCTGGTGGTAAGGATGTCTCCTACCTCCTACAGGGAGGGTACCTTTCACATGGGAGATTTATTTCCTGCTTTCAGGGGAACAAAGGAGGGTCAGAGTGTTCTTGCCTCAGCTGTTTCTTAAGTAACTTTAATTCAAGGAGTCAGGAAGTTAACGTTGAATCATTTCCAACCTAATCCTCATACCCCTTCAAATCTAAACTTTGTCCCCAAAATGTCCTTTAGAGCCCAGAAATAGATTTCAGAATCATGCATTGCACTTAGTTGTCATGTCTCTTTAGTAATGTTCAGAATGGAGCAGTTCCATAGTCTTTCCTTAACTTTCATGACCTTGATACTTCTTAAGGTAATGAGGTACAAGGCAGGCCACTTCAAATATGCTACTTTGGCATATTGATTATTTTGAATTACACGATGGTGGAAGAAGTAAAGTCCAGAAAGGAGAGTTGAAGGATCAGAGAAAATTTTTAATTGGCCTCCAGAAGAATTTCCAGCATTAAATCTCAAAGAATATCACAGAAAAAATGCAAATTTGGTCCTGGTAACCTGGTGAAGAACATCTATAAACAGAATGGTTTTGTGTTGGTTTTTGCTATTAAATCTTTATCAGCAACACATTTCTTTAAATTTTATATTGGTGTTTTGCTCCGAATATTTGCCAGCTTTTATGATTTGGCCTGACATTTCTCACAATGAGAATTCTTGACTTGATGAACTTGATGCTAAAATCCAAAAATTACTCGTGAGTTGCAGATAATGATACCTGTTGCTCCAGTTTAACACCTATGAGGTGATTATATTTAAGTCTAATCTCTTCCATGATTTGTGTTCACTTGACTTTCATCGCTGAAATTTCTTATGAATCTGAAAAAACTGTGAGTTCTTTGTCTGTTTTTCAATATTAAAGGAGGTTGATGTCCTGTATTATGAGTTTAAAAATATCTATAGATAGGTTTCTGAGAAGTCTTCTGGAGATTGATATAATCAGCCATTGTTTGCAGGATTGTCACAGAGGAAAGTGCTGAACATTAACTGGATTTTTAAAATTTTAAACAAGATCTTTACTAGGAGTAAGTAAGGTGTATGGGAAAGAGATGTTATGGGGAAAGAGAGTTCAGCTATAAATGTTTATGGGTGGAATTAAAAGGTTTCCAAACAAGAGAACACAGAAAACCAAAAATAGAAAAAAAAAAAAAAAAAAAAGAACTAAATTTTATTGCCACTTAAAGATGGTAGAGTGTTGGGGCAGAAAGTTTATAGAAGTTAAATGTCCCTCTTCTAGCCCAATAAGCATTGAATTTGCTTTATTTAACTAAACAGGGCAGGATGGAATTAGGCTGATATTTGGCAGTCTGTGTTAAGAAGAAATATTTTCCTTTAAATCAAATAGCACAAGGGAGTGAATGCTCTGGAATAAGCAGTCTTAGTTTCTGATACTACAGTATTTCCTAAAAATCTGTTCACAGATTTGAGGTTTCCTTCTAATCCCACAGCACATATGCCCAGGTCAAGCTCTATAACAGATAGTTTATTGGAAACACATTTCTTTGCCATTTTCAATTTACCTTACTTGAATATGAATTGAAAGAGGAAATGTACTACAAGCCCAAGCTTATGTTCAGTACTGAATGTAGAAGAAAAAGAGGGTCACATATGAATGATGTCTCTGTCTAGTCAAGAGATGCTTTTGGATACTTGCAGTTAAATCTGTGGTTACAGAATATGAAAGTGTCAGAGAAAGTATATTAATATAAAAGTAAAAAATAGAGCACTAATTAAAGTTAGCAATATTTATCATACCAAAGGGCTTATAAAGGCTGAAAAATATATCTGTAAAATCTATTGTATCCCCTAGGTATATGTCATGTATATACAGCCTGCCAGAAACTGGCATCAAAGAAAAGTGCATATTGCCAAAATGAATGACTCTTGTGTCCTAACGTGATACCACCTTGACCTGTAGTGTATGAAATTACCTGTCAGCTGTAACAAATTATCGCCCAACCAGTTGTGTGTGTCCTATTATAAAGGTATCTCTATTTCAGCCACTCCAAATCACAGACACTTTCTCAAGACAATCTTCTTCCCAATTCCTGCGTCCACTCTACCCAGTGTCCTTGTCAACCAGCATCTCCTGCAGTCTCACTTTTATCCCAACCCTTCTCCTGCCCTGAATGATGATTGCTTAGATCTATCAATAACAGCATCATCTAAGTGGAAACTCATAAGCTAGTGTCGATGGTCAGGGAATTACTGGACACCACTCCTATTCCCAGATTGTTAGTAGTAATTTAACTATAATTTAATCTACATGGAAAGGACTATTAACTGGAATATATAATCCATTAATCCCAAACTAAATGTACCTTCTCAACTCAACTTTCCTTAAATCAGATTCTAAAACTGTTAATTGTCACGCTAAAACCACTGACAAGATGGGAAATATTATAAAGTGGAGGTAGAAATAAAAAAGACTAAACATTTTTAACTGGTTGTGGTTATACTGTCCTATTCTGCAAATTTTTAAGAAACATAATTATATTAATTAGGGCTCCTTAGAAGAGGCCTTATGTGAGAGGCCATGATTCTTTTATTCCATTAGCTTCCCAGTAAATCTGCCTCTGACCATAACCCCAGCACCTAGAGTATATGGTATATAGTAGGTTTATAAAAATGAGTTGTTAAATGCATGGGTTAATATATTAAAATGAAGAAAAAAGCAATGTAATATTGAATATAAGAATGACTGCTACTAGAATCCATATGTCACATTCCTCTAAAGGTCAGGGGTCCCTCCTGGTCCCTACCACCTTCTAATGAACTTCAAGGAAAACTTTTCCCCCATACGAATACCCCCGTATACATGTGCAGACTCAGAATGTAGGCCCTGATATCCTGGAGGTATCTGAGTCTCACCGTCATCATCATAACCGTCACCTGCATCTTTACCGTCTCCAGCCTCACAATTCAGCTAATTAGATGAAAGTGTTTTTATTATGTTGAGCAACTTGGCTCCTAAAGACAAGTCCCTCATTTTGAAGCAGGATGATAGTTTATTTTGAAGAGGGAAAAAAAAAAAAAGAGCCATTCAAAGTGTTTCTTTTAATCATAACACACACAAAGGAGCAGTCTCTGCTGCCACTCCCCCTCCTCCGCAAAGGGATAGCCTTCACCTGGTAGAGGAAATAGGGAAACAAGCTAAGGGTCTTAAAAATGTCAGAAGTAGTAGGTTATAGTTTCCAAGTACTCCACTAATCAGTGATAAAAGCTGCAATGAGATGGGTGCCCAAAGGGAACTGCAAGTAGTAGTGGAGTTCAGAGAAGAGAGAATCCACTTAGATACTTGCTGGAATCAGAAATTTGATGAATCAGAACTGCAGCTGTAAGTGTAGGGCTCTGTAGGTGAGTGGAAAGAAATACTGAAGCTACATCCTCAAGGTTTTGAACATCAGTCCAAAAAATGACTATGTAGTGAAAGAAAAATAGTTTTTTCTCTACACTGATAAATTCTTGACTGAGAAGCCCCCCACCCCCATAATAAAATGCAGATTAACAGAAGAAAAACAAACAGAAGTTTAATAACATGTATACGTCCTGTATACATGGGAGAGACCCAGGAAAATGGAGTAACTCCCCAAAATGGCCCAAACCATTACCTTAAATACCACTTCCAGCTAAAGATAAAAGGTGTGTGTTGTGGAGTGGAGAACCAGTTATGGGAGGTTTTCAGGCAAAGCACAATAAACAAAGGTACAGTTGTTATGCAGATTTAAGACCAGGTGTTCTCCATTGATGAGACATTCTGGAGATTTAGTTGTCCTCCTCTTCCTGGTATAGCAATGGAGACACCCTTAGAAGGAGATTTCCCTTATCAATGTAAATGTCTATTTACATTACAAAAGATTAACTCCTGCTAGGTATTCTTAGCTTCTCCTGTGTCTGCGGTTTCTTAAAAGTAATCAGTTTAAAATAATCTTTATGCCATAGAGACATATTTTAGGATAGCAGATTCTCTCCTTCAACTATTTGGTGGGAAATAAGCAACCCCACAGAGTTCCTGAGCAGATACCAGACATTATCAGATCTGTGAATCAGGAAGTTTTGTCCAAAGTGAGAATATTGGTGAGAGGGAGAAGGAACCAGACTACTGAAGAGACAGCTGTCCAAGTGAGTTCAAGTCCAAGTGAGAACAAATCAAGAGCAATAGCAAAGGAGAGTGTGCGAAGAGTGTGGATACAGTAGGCTTTTGGGTGGCTTTCACAAGAAAAGGATCAGTGAAGTAGGTACTTGATTGAACAAGCAAGCACTGAAGTTACTATTGTGAAACAGACAACACATGTGTTCCTATAAACTTCCACTGGTATGTAGATGCTCTATCAGAATTAAGCTCTGCTTATGTTTCTAGCTACTAAATAAGAATTTTGGGAGTCCCCTTGGCTTGTTTTTGTATTTTAACTACAGTGCAGTTCATAGATACGAGGACCATAACTAATAGACATCGAGGCACATTACAAGAGTTAAGCTTTGTTCAATCTGCCATCATAAAGTTAAGAAACAGCCATTTTATTTTTTCAAATGAACATATATCATCATACATAAATTTGAATAAAATGTGCAACTTTAAAAATGGTCATGGAGATAGTGATTTTATTCAGTGATAGCTGAAGGTCACAGAATGCCTAGTTAAATTATAATAAAGTTTGTCTCCTCAAAATCTTCTTCATAGATAGCTCTGAGAACTTCAAATTTTCCTGGGAAAAATTATTTTTCTCTTTTTCAGAGAACAGAAAGCAAAAGCCAGTAAACATTCAGGCCTCCTGCCAAAGGGAAATTATCTATGCCTAGAATGGTCAAATTCCCAGCACATAAAGATTTTTTTTCTTCATTTCCATGGCATAATCATGTCTTACTCCAAGAGCTTCTGGCAGTTGCTAAAAAATTGTTGGTCCACTGGGCATGTCATTAAAACCACCTTCTCCCTTAAAGACAGTTGCACATCAGTCTTGGCAGTGATTCCTATTGTGCGTGCACACGCAATGAAATTTCTCATGATATCAAAAGCCTGAGAATAATTATGCAGACTATAGGAGAAAATAAATTAATACCTGTTGAGTTGTTGCTAATGCATGATAGAGTGTGCTTAGTGATTCACATTTTCACTTACTACTTGAGACAATCTATTGAGTTATGTTGCTCTCTTTTTTTTTTTTTCCTTTCAAGGGTAAAAATTTTATTTTTGAGGAATTTCATACTGCACATTTTCAAAGAGAGTCACATAAGAAAGCAAACTGTTATCCTCCCCTCATCCTCAAAATAAATAAGGGCATAAAATTTCTTTTTAACTCGTGAAAGTTTAGCACCAGCATCCAAAATGAACAAAAAAGGGAAAAAAAGCATTTACTACATATTTTAGATTTCTTTGGTTGGGGGCGGGTCTCCCCATGTGGTATTAATATTTCTTCTTTCAATTCATATTACCAAAACAGTAAAAACCAGGAAAACAATATAAACCTAGTGGCTGCTGAAACCAGGGAGGTTGCTCTCTTGTTGCGTGCAGGCATTCCCAGGATCTCAGCTGCTGGAAAAACTGGCTGACGCTTTCCTTGTATAGCTGTTTGCTTCGTAAAGAATAGTAGTGAGCATTCTAATGGCCACGTCTTGGTTATTAGTCTTCCACTTTATTGCTTGGACGTTTCTTTGGTGTTGGTAAGGTTGCGGTCTGCTTTTTGCTTTATTTTTTGAATGGTCATTAATTCTTTAGGTCACCTGCTGATGGTGAAGGTGCCTGGGGAGCCGGATGTTACTCGACACTGCTCTGCTCGGGGGCTGGAGCAGGGTTCTCAGGTGGTGCTTCACCTGCCTTGGTCTCTTTGCCATCTTGTGCAGGAGCATTAGGAGGACGGGGGCGACGCCGATAGTTATAGGGGCGCCGGTATCCACGGCGAGCAGGTGGCTGGTTTGGACCATTGGCCGCTTGCTGATTCTCTTTATCTTCAGCCTCTCCAACCGCTGGGGCAGGTCGTGGGCGAGAAGGGCCCCTACGGTACCTTGCGCGGTAAGTCGGATTTCGATGAACTGGTCCCTGAAGTTGTGCTCCCTCTGGGACTCCATCCTTCATCTCTCCAATCTCACCCGCCTGCGTTCCGTTGGGATGGGGAAAGACCCGGGAGCGGCGGTCAGAGGTCTGTCCCACGTGGTAAGGCGGGAAGCGCCGCGGGTACTGGGGGCGGTACTGGGGGCGGCGCCGCTGACTCAGGGCCCCAGCGAGCTGCCCGTCAGCGGCGGAGGCGCCAAATCCTTCGCTGCAGCTCCCTTCCTCCTCCTCCCCAGCGCAGTCACGGGGCGGTCCACGGCGGTTGCTGTAGTAGCCGCGTCTGTAGCGGCGCCGATCTGCAGCATATCGGCTCCCTTCCACGGGAACGCAGCCCGGGCCGGTCACGTTGGCTGCTTCTGCACCCTTCTCTCCTTCAACCACATCAAACTCCAGAGTGTCTCCATCTCCTACACTGCGCAGATATTTCCGTGGGTTATTCTTCTCGATGGCAGTCTGAGGTACGAATACATCTTCTTTGGTATCATTTCGATTTATAAATCCGTATCCGTTTCTGACGTTGAACCATTTGACAGTGCCAAGGACTTTGGGGGCGAGAACTTTCTTCTCCGCGTCTTCACTGCCCGCGGCGGGCGAAGAGGCAGGGCCCGCGGTGCCCGGGGCCGCGGGGGCTGCGTCCCCGCCGGGGTTGCCCGCGACCAGGGCGGCGGGCGCCGGGGCCGGGGCCTGGGGCGCGCCGCTGCCGCCGCCCGCCGGGCTCTTGGGCGCGGGGTCCTGGGGGGCCGCGGCGGCCGCCTCCGCCGGAGCTTGCGGGAGGGTGGTAGTGGTGGTGGTGGCGGCCTCGCCCGCCTCGCTCATGCCGCCTCCTCCGCTCTCCCTCGGTCGCCTCGGTGGCGGTTGGTCGGCGGTTAGCGCGGCTGGAGGTCGCGGCGGCCGGGGCTCGCTGTTCGGGAGGCCGGTGCGGATCTCGAGGCGCTGGCGGCGGAGGCGGCTCGAGCTCTCGGGCTGCGCGCTCGCTCTTGGGCTCCTCGTTGGATCTTACTCGCTATCTTTTTTTAAATTTATTTTTTATTGAAGTATAGTTGAATTACAATGTTGTGTTAATTACTGCTGTAGAGCAAAGTGGCTCAGTTATACATATATATAATCCTTTTTCATATTCTTTTCCATTATGATTTATCACAGGATATTGAATATATTGATATAGTTCCCTGTGCTATACAGTAGGACTTTGTTGTCAATCCATTCTAAATATACCAGTTTGCATCTGCTAATCCCAAACTCCCACTCCTACCCTCTCCCACCCCAGTCCCCCTTGACGACCACCAGTCTATTCTCTGTCCCTGATTTTGTTTCTGTTTCATAGATAGGTTCATTTGTGTCATATTTTAGATTCCACATATAAGTGATATCATATGGTATTTGTCTTTCTCTGTCTGACTTACTTCACTTAGTGAAGTATGATTCGTATGATAATCCCTAGTTGTGTAAGTTACTATCTTGACTCTATAAATGAGGAAATTGAATCACAGAAGTTATGAAATTTGTCCAGAGTTATAAAGCTGCTATGTGAGGCAAAGATTTGGATTTGTGTCAGTTGCATTGTGTAGCATTAATGCTTCTACTGTAAGAACACAGTTTGGAAATTAACATTTATTGAACACCTCCCAAGATGGAACTTCAGAGTTAAACATTGCAACAGAAAGAGACTGCATTTGTTTGTTCTCTCGTCAGCTAAAAAGTAGATGAAATAACATAGCACTATTCAGGCTAATATCTCCATTGAAGTATATTTACCATATGATACTCTCAAAATCTCCTGGATTTACTGTATCCTCAAAAGAATATTTTGATTTTTACAAATTCTCATTGTTTTCACCAGTGGTTCAATAAGCTAAGTCACTATCTCCAGCCTGTACACTATAGCTCCTGAAATAGCTTTTCAGCTTCCACTCTTGATCCTCTACACTCAATTTCCCGAAAACAGTAGGAGCAGAGTTTTTAGAATGTAGATCATATTGTGCTCTGCTCAGAATCCTCTAAATTGTCTTGCCAGACTTTGTTTTGACTCCTGGCTTCCTCCCTGGCCTCATTCCTTCCTCTCTTCCTGTTTTTTACTGTGTGACAGCCACACTGGTCCTGCTGAAAGTCAAATCAGGCAAAGTTCACTCTTGCCTCAGACCATTTTTTTCTATCTGGAATGCCTTCCCCTTGACATGCACTCCTTTTTCATGTAGGTCTTCTCAGAAAGCCCATCCTTGATTATTCTTTGATTAAAAAAAACAAAAAACAAAAAAAAACACCCCAGTCTCTATCTCTGGTTTCTGCTTGATTTATCTTCACATTTCTTGTTACTGTTTGAAATTGCATTATATACTTATTTAACGTCTGGCTCCCCAGTAGGATGTGAGCTCTATGAATGTATGCCTGTTTTGTTTACCGCTGTATCCTGTGTCTACAACTTTGTCAAGCACGTAACAAGCTCTTAATAAATATTTCTTATGTGAATAAATGAGTGGATGAATGAAAGAAGAAAGGAGTCCTATCACCACTTTCCTCATTTGATTTTCCAAGCATCCAGAACGTTATAGAAGACATTGTAGGTATCATTTTATCCATTTGCCACTGTGTAACTCCAGAGGTCTTGGCAAATCCAGGACTTTATTTAATTTTTTTTTTTTTTGATGGTTGGGGGTAGAGACTCCACTCTGTCCCTGCTGTCCATGAGGAGGCCATGGGAGGCTGGGAGGCTGCTAGTGATGACAGGAGAAAAGGCAGCCTGAGGGAACCACAGAGAAACAGCAGAAACCTGACGACACTGAACCTCACAACTAGTGAACCCACCCTACCTCTGCCTTTCTAGTTACATTTATAACCTTCAAGTGCTAAAGCCACTGGGATTTTTATTCCATGAAATCAAAAGCAGCTTAGCTAATACATGCTTGCATCATATATCTGATTATTTAGCAAACATAGTTGTTCATCATAATTCCCTTTACTGTCACCTGTACATATTAACTTTCTAAGAAATGGAGTAAGGTATGATTAACCTGAATTTTCATTAAAGTTATAATTTTTTTAAAGCATTTAGAGACTCAATGAGAGACCATGTTATTGGTTGGATTTTTACTGAAGCTGTTTTTACACTTTTAGCATGCACTTTTAGTTTGTTTCAAGGAATTCCAGTTCTAAAAGATTATACTATCTTTGAAATGTGATTGTCATCACATGCTAACTTGATCTCTTGGTTTTGTGAGAAATAAGATTGGTATTTCTTAAGTGAATATAAATCTATCTGATTCTTTAAAAATAAGTGGCATAAGCCACAATAGAGAGCAAAACTTGTGCACGGTATAAAAATAAGGACGGTGAGACAAATGCATAAATAAGTACAATTAAGTTTTTTTTTCTTAAGGGACCATATTTGGAAAAAAAAAAGTAGCATAAGCATAACAAGAGATATTCATGGGAAATAAATGCCAAATCAGCTTCCTCCTTGGCTTGAATTCTTTCTGAAGTTCAAACAAAGTTATATTGTGTAATTTTAGGGAAAAAAGAAGAAAGGAAGATTTATTCTCATGGAAAAAATGACATAAGTTAAAGCAACATGAAACATAAAATAGTAAGGGGAAGAATACGTGGTGGAGAAAGAGAGAAAAAAATAAATTCCATTTAGGACTGTGTAGTACAGGAGTTGGTGATAGCATTATATTTGTACTCACATACTTGACAGGTGCATAGGAAAGATGTAGACATTTTTATCCCGTTGAATTCTTCCATAATCAAAGATCATGGACTGGTCCAGGGAATATTCTGTATTGATTCTTCCATGAAAGTTGGGTGCTACTTTGATAATTTACATTAATGTTAACCAGCCTGAACGTTGAAAACAGTTATAGTGAAATGACATTTTATTGTGTGATCTCCTCCTACTAGTTATTAGTTGTAGTACTGGTGACAGCCTGGTTTAATGAATTTAGCTTTTCTTACATAGTGTTCTATGGTGCACTGTTTCCCAATATGCAATAACTGTTAACCAAAAAAAAAAAAAAAAAAAAGAAGTGGCTCTCTTCAAATACATATATATATATGTTAGAGAAATTCTGAATTAATGTTAATCTGATTCTTCCTGAAAAAAAATCAGAAGTTTTAATATTCTAACAGTCTTTTATATATCCTCGAAGTGCTTATTTTCAGATTTATGAGAACATTTTTTTTTAATGTTTCTTTTTTTTTTATTGGAGTATAGTTGATTTACAATGTTGTGTTAGTTTCAGGTGTACAGCAAAGTGAATCAGTTATACATATACATATATCCACTCTTTTTTAGATTCTTTTCCCATATAGACCATTACAGATTATTGAGTAGAGTTCCCTGTGCTATAGAGTCACCCCTTATTATTTATCTATTTTATATATAGTAGCATGTATATGTCAATCCCAACCTCCCAATTTATCCTCCCCCCCGCCACCCCCTGGTAACCATAAGTTTGTTTTCTACATCTGTAACTCTGTTTCTGTTTTGCAGATAAGTTCATTTGTACCCTTTTTTTTTTAGATTCCACATATAAGAGATATCCTATGACATTTGTTTCTCTCTGTCTGACTTACTTAATATGACAGTCTCTAAGTCTGTCCATGCTGCTGCAAATGGCATTATTTTATTATTTTCTTATGGCTGAGTAATATTCCATTGTAACACACCTTCTTTATCCATTCCTCTGTTGATGGACATTTAGGATGCTTCCATGTCCTGGCTATTGTAAATAGTGCTGCAATGAACATTGGGGTGTATGTATCTTTTCCAATTATGATTTTCTCCAGATATATGCCCAGGGCCACGATTGCTGGGTCATATGGTAGCTCTGTTTTTACTTTTTTAAGGAACCTCCATACTGTTCTCGATAGCGGCTGTACCAACCAACAAGGGATTAATCTCCAAAATATACAAACAGCTCATCCAGCTCAATGTCAAAAAAGCAAACCCAGTCAAAAAATGGGCGGAAGATCTAAATAGACATTTCCCCAAAGACAACGTACAGATGGCCAAGAGGCACATGAAAAGATGCTCAACATCACTAATTATTAGAGAAATGCAAATCAAAACTACAATGAGGTATCACCTCACACTGTTCAGAATGGCCATCATCAAAAAATCTACAAACAATAAATGCTGGAGAGGGTGTGGAGAAAAGGGAATCCTCCTATACTATTGGTGGGAATGTATATTGATATAGCCACTGAGGAGAACAGTATGGAGGTTCCTTAAAAAGCTAAAAGTAGAGCTACCATATGATAACAGTTTTAACATCTAAAGAAGTTAGTGTTATAAGGAGCACCGATTGGAATTTGCTTATATACGTATTTTAACATCAGGGAATAAATGAACTATTCTAGGGCATTAACCAATTCAACCTGTGAGGTTGAAGACACTTTCTCTCTGTCCCTCTGTCTCTGTCTCTGTCTCTCTCTTTCTCTTTTTATCTCTCTCTCCCTCCCTCCCTATTTCCTCCCTCTCTCTCTCCCACTCCCTCCCTTCCTTAAATAACATTTGAAATCTATTTTCACAACAACATTCTATGATTGTGCATTTAATACATTTATGGCAACTTAGGACATCCCATTTGCCCGTGTGAATATGTGGGGCTTCTTAGTAAAAACTCTTTGAAATTCTCTTTCCACTAATATTGAACCTGAGAGCTTTATACAATTTAGAGCATCATTAACCAGTTATTTGTTGAGTGCCTTGAAGGTTCAGGAAAGAAAAAAAATTATGAGACAAAAACTGTAAGTTTCTTAAAGGCAAGGATGACTATTGGAACTAGTCTCAGACCTGTCATACCTGGCTATAGCTTGTGTCTTTTATTTATTTATTTTTTAAACATCTTTTTTGGAGTATAATTGCTTTACAATGGTGTGTTAGTTTCTGCTTTACAACAAAGTGAATCAGCTATACATATACATATATCCCCATATCTCCTCCCTCTTGCGTCTCCCTCCCACCCTTGCTATCCCACCCCTCTAGGTGGTCATAAAGCACCGAGCTAATCTCCCTGTGCTATGTGGCTGCTTCCCGCTAGCTATCTATTTTACATTTGGTAGTGTATAATATGTCCATGCCACTCTGTCACTTCATCCCAGCTTACCCTTCCCCCCCCATGTCCTCAAGTCCATTCTCTACGTCTGCGTCTTTATTCCTGTCCTGCCCCTACGTTCTTCAGAACCATTTTTCTTTTTTTTAGATTCCATTTATGTGTGTTAGCATACGGTATTTATTTTTCTCTTTCTGACTTACTTAATTCTGTATGACAGTCTCTAGGTCCATCTACCTCACTACAAATACTCAGTTTCGTTTCTTTTTATGGCTGAGTAATATTCCATTGTATATATGTGCCACATCTTCTTTATCCATTCATCTGTTGATGGACACTTAGGTTGCTTTCATGTCTTGGCTATTGTAAATAGAGCCGCAGTGAACATTGTGATACATGACTCTTTTGGAATTATGGTTTTCTCAGGGTATATGCCCAGTAGTGGGACTGCTGGGTCATATGGTAGTTCTATTTTTAGTTTTTTAAGGAACCTCCATACTGTTCTCCATAGTGGCTGTATCAATTTACGTTCCTACCAACAGTGTGAGGTGATACCTCATTGTAGTTTTGATTTGCATTTCTCTAATGATTAGTGATCTTGAGCATCCTTTCTTTTTTTTTTTTTTTTTAAATTTATTTATTTATTTATATTTATTTTTGGCTGTGTTGGGTCTTCGTTTCTGTGCGAGGGCTTTCTCCAGTTGCGGCGAGCGGGGGGGCCACTCTTCATTGCGGTGCGCGGGCCTCTCACAGTCACGGCCTCTCTCTTTGCAGAGCACAGGCTCCAGATGCGCAGGCTCAGTAGTTGTGGCTCACGGGCTTAGTTGCTCCACGGCATGTGGGATCTTCCCAGACCAGGGCTCGAACCCGTGTTCACTGCATTGGCAGGCAGATTCTTAACCACTGCGCCACCAGGGAAGCCCGAGCATCCTTTCTTGTGTTTGTTGGCAATCTGTATATCTTCTTGGGAGAAATGTCTGTTTAGGTCTTTGACCCATTTTTGGATTGGGTTGTTTGTTTTTTTGATATTGAGCTGCATGAGCTGCTTGTAAATTTTGGAGATTAATCCTTTGTCAGTTCCTTCATTTGCAAATATTTTCTCCCATTCTGAGGGCTGCTTTTTGTCTTGTTTATGGTTTCCTTTACTGTGCAAAAGCTTTAAAGTTTCATTAGGTCCCATTTGTTTATTTTTGTTTTTATTTCCATTTCTCTAGGAGGCGTGTCGAAAAGGATCTTGCTGTGATTTATCTCATAGAGTGTTCTGCTTATGTTTTCCTTTAAGAGTTTTAGAGTGTCTGGCCTTACATTTAGGTCTTTAATCCATTTTGAGTTTATTTTTGTGTATGGTGTTAGGGAGTGTTCTAATTTCATTCTTTTACATGTAGCTGTCCACTTTTCCCAGCACCACTTATTGAAGAGGCTGTCTTTTCTCCATTGTATATTCTTGCCTCCTTTATCAGAAATAAGGTGACCATATATGCGTGGGTTTATCTCTGGGCTTTCTATCCTGTTCGACTGATCTATATTTCTGTTTTTGTGCAAGTACCATACTGTCTTGATTACTGTAGCTTTGTAGTTATAGTCTGAAGTCCAGGAGCCTGATTCCTCCAGCTCCGTTTTTCTTTCTCAAGATTGCTTTGGCTATTCGGGGTCTTTTGTGTTGCCATACAAATTGTGAAATTTTTTGTTCTAGTTCTGTGAAAAATGTCATTGGTAGTTTCATAGGGATTGCATTGAATCTGTAGATTGCTTTGGGTAGTATAGTCATTTTCACAATGTTGATTCTTCCAATCCAAGAACGTGGTATATCTCTCCATCTGTTTGTATCATCTTTAATTTCTTTCATCAGTGTCTTATAGTTTTCTGCATACAAGTCTTTTGTCTCCTTAGGTAGGTTTATTCCTAGGTATTTTATTCTTTTTGTTGCAATGGTAAATGGGAGTGTTTCCTTAATTTCTCTTTCAGATTTTTCATCATTAGTGTATAGGAATGCAAGAGATTTCTGTGCATTAATTTTGTATCCTGCTACTTTACCAAATTAATTGATTGGCTCTAGTAGTTTTCTGGTAGCATCTTTAGGATTCTCTATGTATAGTATCATGTCATCTGCAAACAGTGACAGCTTTACTTCTTCTTTTCCAATTTGGATTCCTTTTATTTCTTTTTCCTTTGTGATTGCTGTGGCTAAAACTACCAAAACTATGTTGAATAATAGGGGTAAGAATGTGCAGCCTTGTCTTGTTCCTGATCTTAGAGGAAATGGTTTCAGTTTTTCACCATTGAGAATGATGTTGGCTGAGGGTTTGTCATATATGGCCTTTATTATGTTGAGGTAAGTTCCCTCTATGCCTACTTTCTGGAGGGTTTTTATCATAAATCAGTGTTGAATTTTTTCGAAAGCTTTTTCTCCATCTATTGAGATGATCATATGGTTTTTATCTTTCAGTTTGTTAATATGATGTACCACATTGATTGATTTGCATATACTGAAGAATCCTGGCGTTCCTGGGATAAACCCCACTTGATCATGGTGTATGATCCTTTTAGTGTGCTGTTGGATTCTGTTTCCTAGTATTTTTTTGAGGATTTTTGCATCTATGTTCATCAGTGATATTGGCCTGTAGTTTTCTTTCTTTGTGACATCTTTGTCTGTTTTTGGTATCAGGGTGATGGTGGCCTCTTAGAAAGAGTTTGGGAGTGTTCCTTCCTCTGCTATATTTTGGAAGAGTTTGAGAAGGATAGGTGTTAGCTCTTCTCTAAATGTTTGATAGAATTCTCCTGTGAAGCCATCTGGTCCTGGGCTTTTGTTTGTTGGAAGATTTTTAATCACAGTCTCAATTTCAGTGCTTGTGATTGGTCTGTTTATATTTTCTATTTCTTCCTGGTTCAGTCTCGGAAGGTTGTGCTTTTCTAAGAATTTGTCCATTTCTTTGTGGTTGTCCATTTTATTGGCATATAGTTGCTTGTAGTAATCTCTCATGATCCTTTGCATTTCTGCAGTGTCAGTTGTTACTTCTCCTTTTTCATTCCTAATTCTATTGGTTTGAATCTTCTCCCTTTTTTTCTTGATGAATCTGGCTAATGGTTTATCTGTTTTGTTTATCTTCTCAAAGAACCAGCTTTTAGTTTTATTGATCTTTGCTATTGTTTCCTTCATTTCTTTCTGATCTGATCTTTATGATTTCTTTCCTTCTGCTAACTTTGGGGTATTTTTGTTCTTCTTTCTCTTAATTGCTTTAAGTGTATGGTTAAGTTGTTTATTTGAACTGTTTCTTGTTTCTTGAGGTAGGATTGTATTGCTATAAGCTTCCCTCTTAGAACTGCTTTTGCTGCATGCCATAGGTTTTGGGCTGTCATGTTTTCATTGTCATTTGTTTCTAGGTACTTTTTGATTTCCTGTTTGATTTCTTCAGTGATCTATTGGTTATTAAGTAATGTATTGTTTAGCCTCCATGTGTTTGTATTTTTTACAGATTTTTTCCTGTAATTGATATCTAGTCTCATAGCATTGTGGGGGGAAAGGATACTTCATACAATTTCAATTTTCTTAAATTTACCAGTGCTTGACTTGTGACCCAAGATATGGTCTATCCTGGAGAATGTTCCATGAGCAGTTGAGAAGAAAGTGTATTCTGTTGTTTTTGGGTGGAATGTCCTGTAAATATCAATTAAGTCCATTTTGTTTAATGTATCATTTAAAGCTTGTGTTTCCTTATTTATTTTCATTTTGGATGATCTGTCCATTGGTGAAAGTGGGGTGTTAATGTCCCCTACTATGATTGTGTTACTGTCAATTTCCCCTTTTATGGCTGTTAGTATTTGCCTTCCCTATTGAGGTGCTCCTATGTGGGGTGCATAAATATTTAAAATTGTTATATTTTCTTCCTGGATTGACCCTTTGATCGTTATGTAGTGTTCTTCTTTGTCTCTTGTAATAGTCTTTATTTTAAAGTCTCTTTTGTCTGATATGAGAATTGCTACTCCAGCATTCTTTTGATTTCCATTTGCATTGAATATCTTTTTCCATCCCCTAACTTTCAGTCTGTATGTGTCCCTAGGTCTGAAATGGGTCTCTTGTAGACAGCATATATATGGGTCTTGTTTTTGTATCCATTCAGCCAGTCTGTGTCTTTTGATGGGAGCATTTAATCCATTTACATTCAAGGTAATTATTGATATGTATGTTCCTATTACCATTTTCTTAATTGTTTTGGGTTTATTATTGTAGGTCTTTTCCTTCTCTTGTGTTTCCGGCCTAGAGAAGTTCCTTTAGCATTTGTTGTAGAGCTGGTTTGGTGGTGCTGAATTCTCTTAGCTTTTGCTTGTCTGTAAAGGTTTTAATTTCTCTGTAGAATCTGAATGAGATCTTTGCTGGGTAGAGTAATCTTGGTTGTAGGTTTTTCCCTTTCATCACTTTAAATGTCTTGCAACTACCTTCTGGCTTGCAGAGTTTCTGCTGAAAGATCAGCTGTTAACCTTCTGGGAATTCCCTTGTATGTTATTTGTTGTTTTCCCCTTGTGCTTTTATTATTTTTTTTTTTGTATTTAATTTTTGATAGTTTGATTAACATGCATCTTGGCGTGTTTCTCCTTGGATTTTTCCTGTAATGAACTCTCTGCGATTCTTGGACTTGATTGACTATTTCCTTTCCCATATTAGGGACGTTTTCAACTATAATCTCTTCAAATATTTTCTCAGTCCCTTTCTTTTTCTCTTCTTCTTCTGCGACCCCTGTAATTTGAATGTTGGTGCACTTAATGTTGTCTCAGAGGTCTCTAAGACTGTCCTCAATGCTTTTCTTGAGGACAGTGTCCTCAAAGACTGTCCTCAATGCTTTTCTTGATTCCTTCTAGAGAATTTTTAATTTCATTTATTGTGTTGTTCATCATTGTTTCTTTGCTCTTTAGTTCTTCTAGGTCCCTGTTAAACATTTCTTGTATTTTATCCATTCTTTTTCTAAGATTTTGGATCATCTTTACTCTCATTACTCTGAATTCTTTTTCAGGTAGACTGCCTATTTCCTCTTCATTTGTTTGGTCTGGTGGGTTTTTACCTTGCTCCTTCATCTGCTGTGTGTTTCTCTGTCTTCTTATTTTGCTTAATTTACTGTCTTTTGGGGTCTCCTTTTCACAGGCTGCAGGCTCGTAGTTCCCGTTGTTTTTGGTGTCTGCCCCCAGTGGCTAAGGTGGGTTCAGTGGGTTGTGTAGACTTCTTGGTGGAGGGGACTGGTGCCTGTGTTCTGGTGGATGAGGCTGGATGTTGTCTTTCTGGTGGCCAGGACCGTGTCCGGTGGTATGTTTTGGTGTGTCTGTGACCTTTTTATGATTGTAGGCAGCCTCTCTGCTAATGGGTGGGGTTGTGTTCCTGTCTTGCTGGTTGTTTGGCATAGGGTGTCCAGCACTGTAGCTTGCTGGTTGTTGAGTGGAGCTGGGTCTTAACGTTGAGATGGAGATCTCTGGGAGAGCTTTTGCCGTTTGATATTATGTGGAGCTGGGAGGTCTCTGGTGGACCAGTGTCCTGAACTTGGCTCTCCCACCTCAGAGGCACAGGCCTGACACCCGGCTGGTGCACCAGGACCCTGTCAGCCACATGGCTCAGAAGAAAAGGGAGAAAACAAGAAAGAAAGAAAAAAAAAAAAAGTTATTAAAATAAAAAATTTTAAAAAAATGTTAAAAATAAAAATGGTTAAAAATTTATTAAAAAAAAGAAAAAACAAAAAAAGAAGAGAGCAACTAAACCAAAAAACAAATCCACCAATGATAAGAAGCGCTAAAAACTCACCTATAGCTTGTGTCTTTATTCCTTAACTGACCAGCACCCTGGATGATTTTAGTCTTCCAAGGCATTTGATCATATTAAGAAAACTCCCTAGTAAGCATCTTAGTGGATCTCAAAGTGATTTAAAAACAGGGCATGCTGGTCAGGATCAGTAAAAACTGAAGGCTTGGAATAGAAATTTAAAATGACACTGACTGGAATTCTACACTACTAAAGTGCTAAGGGATTTTGTATTTTTTTGCTTATCTGAAGGACTGAGCTAGAGGTTTCTAAGGGGCCTTTGAACCAAATACTTAAAGAAGAAGTGATGAGTATTTATATGTTCCTTGATGAAAAACATGAGGACAAAATAGCAATCATTTTAAAAGATGGAAGTAGTCAATCAGTGAAAGTTGTCGTCTATGTGATCACCAACATTTTTGAATTGTTTTAATCCCTTTGAGGTGAATGAAGCAGCTGATTCCTGTCATACTGTGGGGCAATAGACAAATACCACTCAATAAGTCATTCAGCCAATCATTGATCCTTTCATTTATTTTTAACTCTGGGATTACCCTGTAATAGCTGAGAACGTCATTCAGTGTGCACAGAAAGGATTTGGTCTTACTCATAGTATCTTGGAGTCTGAAGAAGAGAGAAAGCAGCTATTTTCCATCCACCTAATGTTATCTGTCCACTGGTGTTTCTAATCCTTCATGTTTATCCCAAATCCCCTCCTCCTTCATTCTTTCACCTGCATGCATTTTCTCATCACTTCACACCAGGGTATTTTGCATTATCTCATAGTTGTTCCTTTAATTATTCCTGACATTGCTAAGAGTTGAGCATCCACAAAGTTTAAATCTCTCTCCTTAATATTGATTTCCTCTCATACATGACATAATTCTGAGATACGCAAATGCTACAAGACCTCTTTCCTGTGAGATAAAACAAAATGGGAAAAAGAAATACAGACCCCCCCCCCCCTTCAGGGAAAGAGCCTTCTAAAATACACTTTTACCATCTTCGTTAGTAACTGAACTCAACTGAATGATTTATATCAGTTAGTCATTGCCTTTCAGCTTTTGTAGCAAAGCAACTAAGTTCTGGTGAATGAAATAGGAATCAAATAGCTGAGAGGTACTTAGGGTTCATTTTTTGGAGGGGAGAGAAAATACTTCTGTGGCTCTTTTTATTATTAAGTGTGGTGCTGATGTTGTGGCTAGAGCTGCAGTGTTCATCTTGGACAGGTAGGGAAGCTTGAGGATGAAAACAGCCAGAGGTTGAGGTTCCTGTTGATTTTAGGAAGCATTAGATTAAACCCAGGATTGCCTGCCTTTTGATTTGTTTTACACGAGAGAAAAAACTCTTGAATATTTAAAGGAGGTCTTTTTTACTAGAAACCAAGCACAATGTTTATCTGATGCAAAGATTCTACTACATGTTTACCTAGAGCTCACTCTGCCCTCAGAACTGTACTAAGCTATGTCTTTCAATGATTTTGATGGTGACCCACAGTAAGAATTTACTTTATATCACAATCCAGTATTCACATACACATTTTTTCTTATATATAATGGAAAAATATTTTAAGAAACAATATTTTATCCTTGCTATATGCAATATATATTCAATATATCTATCCAATATATGTGATATTTGAAAATAGAGTTGGGTTAATCATGCCAAGAAGAACAAAAAGGGAATATAGAGGGAAAAATAATGTTAATCCTCCTTTAAGCAAAGCAATGTCTGCTGCAGATAGGATGAATGAGAAAGAAGCTAACAATTTAGTAATTACTGTATGCCTGGCAGAGTGTTAGGTGGTTTGCATAGGTTGAGATCATTTGATTTTTATAAAAATGCCGTGAGTTAAAATTATCTACATTTAGTAGACAGTTGTAATTATTTGAGGTGAAAGAATTGTACCCTAACTCATGTAGTTAATGGGTCCTAGAGCCAGGATTCAAACTCAGGCTTGTCTGCCAACTATGTTGCTTTCAACTATTCACTTCTTTTTTTTTAATTAATTTTTATTGGAGTACAGTTGCTTTACAATACTGTGTTAGTTTCTACTATACAGGAAAGTGAATCAGCTATACATATACATATATCCCCTCCTTTTTGGATTTCCTTCCCATTTAGGTCACCACAGAGCACTGAGTAGGGTTCCCTGAACTATGCAGTAGGTTCTCATTAGTTATCTATTTTATACATAGTATCAATAGTGTATATATGTCAATCCCAATCTCCCGGTTCATCCCACCTCCCCCTTTTCCCCCCTTGGTGTCCATACGTTTGTTCTCTACATCTGTGTCTTTGTTTCTGTTTTGCAAATAAGATCATCTATACCACCTTTCTGGATTCCACATATATGCGTTAATATACGATATTTGTTTTCCTCTTTCTGACTTACTTCACTGTGTATGACACTCTCTAGGTCCATCCACGTCTCTACAAATGACATAATTTTGTTCCTTTTTATGACTGAGTAATATTCCATTGTGTATATGTACCACATCTTCTTTATCCATTCCTCTGTTCATGGACATTTACATTGTTCCCATGTCCTGGCTATTGTAAATAGTGCTGCAATAAACATTGGGGTGCATGTGTCTTTTTGAATTATGGTTTTCTCTGGTTATATGCCCAGTAGTGGGATTGCTGGGTCATATGGTAGTTCTATTTTTAGTTTTTTGAGGAACCTCCATACTGTTCTGCATAGTGGCTGTATCAATTTACATTCCCACCAACAGTGCAAGAGGGTTCCCTTTTCTCCACACCCTCTCCAGCATTTATTGTTTGTAGATTTTTTGTTGATGGCCATTCTGAACAGTGTGAGGTGATAGCTCATTGTAGTTTTGATTTGCATTTCTCTAATAATTAGTGATGTTGAGCATCTTTTCATGTGCCTCTTGGCCATCTGTATGTCTTCTTTGGAGAAGTGTCTATTTAGGTCTTCCACCCATTTTTTGATTGGGTTGTTTGTCTTTTTGACATTGAGCTGGATGAGCTGTTTGTATATTTTGGAGATTAATCCTTTGTCAGTTGCTTCATTTGCAAGTATTTTCTCCCATTCTGAGGGTTGTCTTTTCGTGTTGTTTATGATTTCCTTTGCTGTGCAAAAGCTTTTAAGTTTAAGTTTAATTTTTGTTCGTTTGTTTTGTTTTTTCTGTGAACAGTGCTATTAGCTTGTTTCATTTTCACTCAAATGATGCCTTTGGAAATTTGAGAACTAAAGAAAAAAGTAAATAAAATAAAGGAAAATTATTTTGTTCACTTTTGCTCAAATGTACCTCCCAAATATGGTCATTGATGGGCCAATTCAAAAGCAGTCCAATTTCAATGGATTCACTTTACATCTTAGAAATAGCCATGTTCTGTCTTGCATGTTCCTGAGCATTGCTATGGGATTTCATTGATCTGAACTTGATTTTATTTCTCTCTCTTGTTTTTTACAAGATTCTTTTAGAAGTTGTGAGTATTAAGTACCAAATCAAATTGTTGCTGAATTGGGCATTGGAGTCATAAAGACATTAATACAAATCCTACAAATACAAATACAAATCTCTAAATAAAAATGTTACCTTGTGCAAATTATGCAACTTCAGTTTCCTCACCTGTAAGGTGGTGATATAAACATCAACCTCACAATGTTGGTTTTAGAATTATATATCTAAAGCAGTAAATATAGAATGAACATTAGTAGTGTTAAGTGTTCAAGCTTCAGGTCACACAGACCTAGTTCAATATCCTGGCACCTTCATTACTACCTGAGTAAACTGGCAATGTTACTTAACCTAGCTGTAAGCCTTTCTTTTCTTTCTGTAAACATTCAAAATACTCCTTTTGTGATAGCTGTGATATTATAAAAGATAATTTATTTGAAGTGCTTATCACAAAACATGTTATATTTAGGCACTCAAATGTTAGCACTTGTCATCATTCCTCAATGGATTAATAATGAGTTCATATATGAAATAGATGCTTCCAGATTTTAGCAGACAGGCTTTTATAACCCTGTTAGGAAAACCAATTAGTGCAATAAATCTTGCATCTTGGAGAATTATCAAACTCCACCTAACAGTATAAATATCTACTTACATAATCCTGAAGTGCTAGTTCTGGGGGATTTCTGACTGACTTCATAGAAGAAAAGATAGATGTAAAATGATTAAAACATGTACAAACTTTTGAAGTATATTTCTTTGTTTTGATATTTGAATAATTAATTAGAAAATATGCTCAATGTAAAAGTGAAAACAGATGTTTTCCCCACCATTTGGCTTAATGTGTTTTAGGTCATATACTAATTCTTAATTACATTGGGAGCAAAGATGAAAAATTCCATCTGGGACATAAAGTATTCTTTTCTTTATTTAGAGATTTCTCCTTGTGAACTCTTTAGTGTATTATAAGTCACTTTAGTGAAATCTTCATGAACATTAGGTGATTTTTTTAACTGTCACTACTTCAGAATAATCCACTTGTTGCTCAAGATTAATCTGTATTTCTGTATGACACACACAGACACATGAGCAATAAATCAACATTAGGATTTTGCAGTTGTTTGATACACAGCAAACCTAGTTAATATAGTCTGTTGCTTTCCCTTTCTTCAATTTAGTAGATACCCTGTCTGATTAATTGTTAACCTTAAAGCCCCTGAATAATTCCATTTCTGAGGCACATTTTATCTAAGTTTCCTACTGGATTAATGCTTTCTGCTGGTACCTTATATTCAATCTATAACCAGTGATGTTACAATAGGCAAGATTGGAATTAATTTTAGAATGTGGAAAAACTTTATGAAAAAGGGCTCACGCAGGAATAAAGACGCAGACGTAGAGAATGGACTTGAGGACACAGGGAGGGGGAAGGGTAAGCTGAGATGAAGTGAGAGAGTGGCATGGACTTACATATACTACCAAATATAAAATAGATAACTATTGGGAAACAGTCGCATAGCACAGCGAGATCAGCTCCGTGCTTTGTGACCACCTAGAGGGGTGGGACAGGGAAGGTGGGAGGGAGACGCAAGAGGGAGGGGATATGGGGATATATGTATAGCTGATTCACTTTGTTATAAAGCAGAAACTAACACAACATTTTAAAGCAACTAATTATACTCCAATAAAGATGTTAAAAACAAAAAAGGGCTCACAAGGCTAATTTAAACTTAGTAGGAGTCCTCTTGTCATTTAATTTGCTGCTAGCCTGGGAAGTACAATAGTCTCAGCAACTTTGCAAGGCAACTACTGGCTTGATTGAAATTTAAGACACAGGTGATTGATCAGTTTATATCCTGCAGGGCAAATTTACTGTTGGCGAGGTGGTCTCCATAAATCCAAAGATAATCAGCCAGCATTTCCATACAACTGTATATCTATACCTTAGCTCAAATTTCCCATTATTATTGGTTTGAAATCCACTCATCCTTGTTTTTCACCATTTGATCTAATTAATCTAAAAGCATCAGCTAATTAAGTGGCTCAGAGCTATCATTTTGAAATAACTAATAGAGCTATAATTTGGATACATTCATATACAATCATATTTATGCAACTTGATTTTATACAATATTGGAAATAATTGCTAGTAATTACAAAATTACTTTTCTGTTTTCAGATTAAAACAATACCCAAAATACCACTACTTTGATATCTGCCAGATTAATTGATAAATATAAATTGATCATCAACACATTTTCTATCAATATATCTTATTTTAGAGTCCAAAAGTTGAAAGATCTGGCTGGAGTCACATGAAACTTAAAACACAAAAATACTCTTTGCATCAGGATTTTAAGGCTTCATTTCAGAGATATCAACTAGAAAGTTATTTGCAAAAAGGCATCATTTACTAATTATTTTTTCTCATCTTGAGGGCAAATTTAAATTTTAAGACTTGTACATGCATCTTTATTTGATATTTTTATATTACAAAATTTTCTATAAGAATAATTCTTAGTCAAGCAGAACCTTTTCCTAGTGCTAAAAACTTAAATTCTTAAACAAATGTTCTATACCAGGGAAGTTACTAAATTCTTTAAATCGGTACCCACCTATGAGTATATTTTGACCTTTTTTCATTCCACATTGTATATATTATTTCTACTGTTACATCTAAAACAGTTTATCAAATTTGAGTAAGTAATGCCAAGTTGGAGTTTCTTTCTGTCTTGTTCCACTCCCTCCATTCCCATTATCACCTTTCCTCAACTTTTCATCTAAAATGAAAATTTATTGAAACCAGGCAAAGGACCAGTAGTATGCTTCATTCAGGAGCTGCAAACATGAAGATGAAACAGCCTGTTCTTCTCAGATCCTTCAAAGATCAGGAGCAAAGGGTACACAAATATCTGTAACACCAAAGTAGTGTGACAAGTTTTATGATGGAAGTATAATCATGGGTGAATATGACAGAGAGAGAATCATCTCTGGCTAATGAATAAAGGAAGGCATCCCAGATGCTGTAATATTTTCAAAAGGGCCTATTCAAGCCAGATTTTTATATCAAAGGAAGAAGGTAGGACTATTCAGATATAAGTATTTTCTGGAATAGAAAATGCAACAAGTGTTTAGACTTAGTGTTTAAGGCTGGGGGATCATAGTGTGCTACTTTATAAAACTGTGGATCCTGAATGGATATGAGAATAACTTTATTTTGGCTAAGGGGTTTGAATAATTTCCTCCTCTGAATTTTACCCTAGAAAGTGCTGGGGTGAACGGGGTGAAGGAATGACATTGGGCTAGTGAAGGTCAAAGAAGAGTATCAGATTTATCTGTAATGAGCTATTATTTCCAGTGGAAATTATTTTAATAAGTAATAACTATTACTATAATTTTTCAAAATTATAAATCTGGAAAAAAAATCTCTGAAAGCAGTTGTGTCAAAATATTCAAGGTGGTTAATTCTGGAAGGTAAGAATCTAGGCATCTAAAAATTTTCTTCCTTGAACTATTTTTGAGATTTAAAAACTTAATCTAAAGTTAAAAATTTGACCACTCCCAAAGAGAATCTATTTAACTGGAAGTTTGAATGACAGATTAATTAAATTAAGAATAAGGGCAGTGGGGAGTAGAGTAGGCAAAATGGATAAAAGGGGTCAAAAAGTACAAATTTGCAGTTATAAAAAAAAAATAAGTCATAGGGATATAATGTGCAACACAATGACCATAGTTAACGATACTGTACTGTATATTAAAAAGTTGCTGAGAGAGTAGATCTTAAAAGTTCTCATCAGAAGAAAAAAAATTGTAACTAGGGTGAGGATGTTAACTAGATTCATTGTGGTGGTCATTTCGCTATATTTCCAAATATTGATTCATTACCTTAATATTGTATGTCATACTTCAAGTAAAAATGAGGGCAGAAATATCAGATAAGAGATGAAAGCAGTAGTCCAAGTAAAAGGTAATATGCTTCTAAATGAAAGGAATGGCAGTAGGAGACTGAGTTTACAGACTCACTACTGTATGAAATAAAAGAAGCATCCTTCACAATACAGTTCTATTGCAGTGAGTTGGAGGTATTACTTCATGTTAACTAGAGAGATATTTTTGTAATTAAAAAAATTTAAGATTTGTAATTAAAATTTTTATAGTGTCTAAATGAAGGCAGTAGTATAAAACAACTATGTGCAACAGATGACAATTCCAAATTAATTCCTAGATTTTTTTAAGAGCCAATCTATATGTTTAAAAGGTAGGTAGTGTGTAGAAGGCTTAAAGCCAAGAGCTGAGAGGAATCAAATCACATTTTTAGAGCATAAGATGAGGCATTAATTGTCCATGAGGGTAAAGAAAGCAGAAAGATTTAGAAACTCATACTCTAGACATAACAGTATATTCAAGAAATGCAGGTGCATGTGAAGGCTTGAGAAACATAATTTGTATCTCCCTTGACTTTGATGAGTTCTCTAAATCTTTATGGAATGTACATCATGCCATGTTGCATTCTGTTAAGTTATGCAACCTAGCTATGACTCTAACTCTCACCTTCATCCTTCTCTCTTCATTTTTCCCCCTTTTGAGAGCTCAAGCAAACCTGAGAGAAAGACCATTCATTAGTCCATAAGTGGGTACCAGAATGCAAGGACAGATTTTAAAATTTCCTACCTAGGTCAGTCAGAAACACATAGAATATATATTGCATAAGTTCAAATCTTGGTTTAAAGAATAAGAGAAGCAGTATTAAGCATTGGGTCCAAGAGTACAGAGATAAAGATGGGAGATGATGGATCAGGAATCAAGACGGTTATCAGGTGAGGGTACAAAGCAACAAATCAGGATGGAGTCACTAGATTCAAGATACAGGTTATAAACAACACAGAGGTACTGTGAAAGCATTTTTACGGGTGATAGCTGCATCTGTAAGACTTACTATCGTTCTTATTTTATGTAAAAGGTAAATGAGACTCAGAAGGTTAAGTATCTCACCTAATTTTACATGCATATGCCCGTAAGTAGAAGGGCTGTTATTCAAATCAAATCTTGCTGACTTTGAAGTCCACAATTTTTGCCTATACCATATTGACCTCAAGACCTTAAGACATTTTTAAGGTCTTTTAAAATATATTCAGGTGTGCATTTTGGAAGGATGCTTTTGGCATAGTTTATTGTTAGAGGCTATGTTATAAACCTTTTCTCCTACCTAAATATTCTCAATTTTTTGTGTGTTATGCATTCCACCTCCTCCAGCACCTAGTTGTTCTTCCTGTTTACATTTCAGTTTGACAATAACATGGTGTGTTAATCTGTTTTCTTCAAGAACCAGTCAACAAACAGGGTAAAATGTGGAAGAATTTTATTAGGGAAGCACCTGTTGGAAAGGAAATAGGGGAGATGTCAGAAAAGACAGGGAGGGTAAGTAAACTGTGATGTAAATTCAACGTTTTGTGAAGCAGAAAGGGAGGGAAGGTTGGGTAGAATTTTCCTGGACTGCAGTACAGTTTAATAAAGTTTGGACAAGGTCAGAATCCTTTAAGGAGTTCCGAGTCTTCCAGGAATGGGTCTGCCTTAGTAGCCCTGCCACACTGTCATTGGTTGGGAGCAGCTCTTGGGAAGTGGGATCTTGGCAAAAACATTGCAATGAATTTCAGATTGTAATGGGTAGGGCTCTTAATTAGTCTCTCTATAGGTGTGGATCTGCAAGCTACATTTTCATGGCTGCCACAGATGACTTCAAAAGTTTTATAAAAATTTAGAAAATTACCAGACACTATCCACCCTATACATTAAGGTGTATAGTTTTGGTAATTATATGGCGTTATATGTAAAGACTTTCTCATGCCTCTCCCATATCTCTCATATTCTTGGATGAGAGTCATGGAAGAATCCTTGCAAAGATTATTTAAATGAAAGGAAGAATTGAAAATCTAAATTTGAATTATAAGTGAAATGGAGCACAGTCTGCTACTAAGGGTGAAAAGCATATTTTTCTTCTCAAAACTAAATAACTTGAAAGATAAACCAAGAGCATTACTGAGTCTTTGGGATACTAAATTAAAGATGAGCTTATTTTTGTTGCAAAATATAACATGTAATCTTCGTTCAGTTTATTCCAACAGATGTGAGGGGTGGGGGGACTAGGAACACCAATACCTTTGAAATGGCCATAATGTGTCCGAGATCATGGTAGATGATTTACATTTGAAGGGTAGCAGAATAGGCCACCCCAAAATATGACTGTAGGAGTTCGGGATGTGCCAATGCCAAATGTGTCCCTTTGATATATTATTTTGAGCTATTGGCACTGGAAAAACAGCAAATGTGGGGAGAGGCTTACTCTGAACTCTTCTTATCTGCCTAAAAACAAATCCCCCCAAAAGAACTCAATTGTCATAAGGCCCCTCCCAGGAGTCTCATCAGCCAGGGAAGATTGACCCTTATTACAGGAGAGTAGAGTAGAAGTTGACCCAACACCTAGACAAGCTTTGTACTCTCCCCTAAAAGATCTACATCCTCCCTCCCCTTTCCTTATTAATGTGGTATTTAAGCTAGAATTCTAAGCCACCTGGAGAAGTTATTCATTTTCCCTGGGTATCTCCCATGTATATGAGGTATACATCTTAATAAACTTCTGTTTGTTTTTTCTCTTATTATTCTGTGTTTTACTAAGTGGTTTCAGCTAAAAACTCAGAAGGGTAGAGGGAAAGTTATTTTTGCTCCTGTACACATTCAATCCACATAATGACTATGGTAGAAGAAAATTATTAGTCTTATTTAAAGATGAAGATAAGGCTCAGGATCATAGATCTAGGAAATGGCAAAGAACAGATTTCAGTCTAAATCTTTGTAGCTCTAAATCCTGTAATCTTTCCAAGTGCAGATATTTTAATTTGCTTATCAAAGATTTTCCAAATAACCCCTTTATATTCATACCCATTTTATAGACTCTGAAAGATTAAATATACATATATGTATATAATATTCAGTCCTCTCAGGGAGTTTATAATCATTTGGAAGAGATAATATTATATACAAAGTTATAAAACACAAACCCAATTGTATGTTATATGACTAGTAAAATCAGTGAGCTGAAGCCATTAGTGTGAGCTTTATGGTAGACTGGGTGTTTGCAAAATTAACAGAAAGCAGTAGATGTTTTTGGATAGGTGTCTTGCTATAGCATCATATCACAGACCGGGTAGCTAATAAACATAAGAAATTTATTTTTCACAGTACTGAAGACTGGAAGTCCAAGATCAGGGAGCCAACATGGTCAGGTGAGGGCCCTTTTCCTGGGTCCAGACTTCTTGTATCCTGACATGGTGGAAGCAACTAGAGATCTCTCTGGAGCCTCTTTAATAAGGCACTAAATTCATTCAGGAGGGCTCTACCCTCATCACTTAAGCAGACCCCAAATGACCCACCTTCTAATACCATCACTTTGGGGGGAGCTAGGATTTAAACACATGAACTTTGGGGAGACACAAATATTCAGACCATAACAATAGGGAATATGTGTTGGACTTAAAACATCTAAGATTGAATTCTACCTCTAACATTTAACCTCACAGTTATTTTAAGTTAACTCTGTATGACTCTTAGGTTTTACCTCTTTAAAGTAGGGGAAATGATGCCCACTTCACTGTACTGTTGTCAGGATTGGGTTGGAAAATGCATGAGAAAGCAAGCAGCAAACTCATAGTCTAAATACAAAAGGCATTATTATAGGCTATGAGATCTGCATTTTATTTGAATGCCACATTCCAGTCATGCTTAAAGTAGATAAAATCTTCAACCCTACTGTAAAAAATTTTCAAAAAGAAGACATCAAAACTATTTATTCTTGAATTTTAAAATTCTTCTTTGAATTTTGTGATTCATCAGTTTTCAAAATGTTTGTTTGTATAGCTCACTGATGTTCAAGACATAGCAGAGCTCTTAAGTAAGATTTCTAAAGTTTGGAAATAAAATACTTACTCTATCTAAAAGAAACCTAAAAATAAAACAAGAGAAGAGCAGGAAAGACATATTTTCAAAATAGAAAACACCCATAAGATTCACACAAATAAAATGTATTTCAAAATGTTAATCCAAGAATTCTCATTGGACTATATTCTTGGTAAATGGAAGTTGATTTTCCAATAGGGGAAGCATGATACTCTATTCTATGTTTGGTATTAATTTAAAAAATAAGAGTCTTTGGTGTTTGCTATGTGCTAGCACTTTATTATTTATTAACACATTTAGTTCTTACAACCACCTTAGGAGGTTTACTTTACAAATGAATAAACCTAAACTCAGAAGGTTAAGCGACTTGCCGCAGGATATAGACAGACAGTCTGATCCCCGTGTCCTAGTTCTTAGCTATAGAATTTACTGCATGTATGCTCTTTGTGATGTTGTCTCCTAGTTTACATTCTAGGGACCTATTAGAACCTCTACAAATTCACTGTCCTCCAACAGATGCAGTACATATGCTATTTATGGACTCTTCCCTTTGCCTGGAAGCCTCTTGCTCCAGATATCTACAAAGCACACCCCCTTTTTTCCATCTAGTTTCCTTACAGACAGCATCTCCCAAGAGCCCTTCCTTGACCACCCTTTCACATGCTATCTTCTTACTTGTTTTGTTTTTGCTTTTTAATAATTTTTTATTGTTCTTTAGGTCACATTGTACCTTTGTTGGCTTTATTCTATCTTTTCTATTCTCTTGATAAACAAGGCCTAAAGCAATGACTGGAATATTGCAGACTCTTTTTTTTAAACATGTATTGAATGAATAGGTGGTCATGAGCCAGATGTTATGCTAGCAGCTTTGAATATATTTAAAACAATCCTTCTAGGCATGGGTATCACTATTTCACTTTCCACACATGGGAAAATAGATTCAAATATGTCAAATAAATTTAACAGATGCACGTAAGTACTAAATATCCAAGACAGGATTGAATCCAGGTTCATATGACTTTAGAGTTCCCACTTTTTCAGTTACTCTGTGCTACCTTTCTAATTATTTTGAAAGAAAAATAAGGAAAATGAATATTTTATCTCTGCTGTAAATCATTATTTTGTATCACAATAACATGTTGTAGTGTAAGATATCCATTAAACTAAGTCTGTAGTTTTATAGGGATGTTTCTTCATACCGTTATAATCAAAGTTCTGATTGTTTTTTCTGATATACTTTCATCTATCTTTGTACCTCTACAGAGATATGTAATTTAAGATCTTCATTAAATAGTAATGTGCAATTTCATGAATCTAGGAACTTTAAGAGGCACATCTATCCTTAACCCTATGTGCCCTAGGATCAAGTCAGAATTGTAAGGCTTTTTATAACACAGAACACTCCACAAGTGGCCACAATTATCTCTGCCCTGTTCCAAGAAAAACAAATGTTTCCTTTTCCTTTTTTCCCTGCAAATTTCTTTTATGAAGCCCCTATATTTGTGGAAAATATATTCATGATATTATCCTAGGACTTGCTTATAAATGCCTGATTGCTTGGCTCTAAACTAATGTTTAAGAACACCCATAATGCATCTTTGGTTTAAGATAATAATCATGTGATGTGGTAAGTGCAGTGGTGGTCTGACAAAAAGGATTTTTGTGGCTATAGTTTGAAGTAGATGGAATGTGCAGCTAATGCATTCAAATAAATAACTTTTCCGTTATTTCTAATAAAACTTGTGCTAAGTAGAATACTTCCAACTCTAAGTAGAGTTTTTAAACATACACTGGTGTGTGAGATTGAATCCCAGAAGTTAATTCTCAGAAGCTCACTTGAGAAATTTAGTAAGCAAATACCCAGGGCTTTGGGAATACGCGTTACTTACGTGAACTGTAAGTGTAATGAGATAAGGACGCTTTTTCCACTATCAGTAGTTGTTGGTGTTGGGGAAAATATATTTGGATGTGTAATCAGTTTGATTGATCATAGTGTTTAGAGCAACTTCAACATGGTTTGTGAACCTGATATGTGTGAGGTATTGTATAAAATGGTATCTGGAGACTCTTAGGTAGGTTAAAATGATCAATCAGGAGATTTAGGATCAAAAGCCATGGTAAGATACAATAACATTCAGTAAAGTTAAAGTTGGATACCAAGTAAAAGCAGTCTATTTTAATCTTGTTACTGATTTTTTCTGGCTCTAAAGACACTAAACGCCTCATGATTCAAGCTGAACTTTGTCTTGGTTTTTATATTCATAACTCATTTTGGAAGTTTAGGCAAATCAGCCAATTTCTATTGGACTTCCTTTATAGAATAAAATGAAAAGTCTGCATTATATGATCTCTCAGTTGCTTTTAAACATTAAGTGAATTGTTTTGGAGCTAGCTAATATAAAGTCTTTAGAATCTTATATCATAGCATCTTGAATAACTGAAGGGTTCTTGGGTGATATCTAATCCACTTATTCCTAAATACGACTCATTACTGAGATTGCATAGGTGGCTGTTGAAACATTCAGCTCCTCTAACTCCAGTTCAAGGATTTCTGCTTCTGTAAATCTGAAGTGTGGCCAAGGAAAATGTATTAACACTTCCTGGATAAGTCCAATGTACAATGGCTATGAGACAACAGAGGTTAAATGAATAATTTTCTCAATAATTAGAAATTAGTTTTGGTGAAATTTCAGGGAAAAAAGATTATATCTGTAAAAGAATAAGAAGATGTTTCCTTGCTTTCTTGTGTCATTTGTACCTTGACATTTATAGATGAATATACAGACTTGTGAGTTGTCTTTTGAGGGGATATGTTTCTTATTTAAAATTGAGTGAGACATAGGACCTAAAAGACTGAAATTTATCACAGGATTATAGGATGCTCCCTCCCCCCCACAAGCACCACCACAATAGGGCTTTAGTAATGTAATACTGGATTCCAACTAAAAGAGCTGGGGTGTGTAGACTCTGCTTAATCAGGCATTCTTAGGGAAATCCAAAGACAATTGGGGAGACAAAAACAGGAAACAGAGTAAAGCGAAACCTCTAAACCTATAGGTAGAACAAGCATTAAAGACAGACCAACTTCTATTACCTCATTATGTCTAACTAAGCCTGGAAGTGTTTGAGAAACCTTCACACTACATTTCCATCTGTTGCCATAGTCTCATCCAATAGTGTGAGAGATCACATGTACTGAGCAGTCTCTTCACTTTCACACATGGGTTAAACCCTAGTCTGATTCTCTTTGCCATGGAAGAGTGCTTGCTGATAAAACACATTTCCCTCAGATCAAGTAACTAGAGCAACACACTCAATCCCATAACAATCACAAATGACAGTTAGAAAAATATTTTCTGCTGCTGCCTCTGCCAGCCACTTTTGTGAACAAGTGTCATGGCTTACAAAACCCATAATAAAGAAAACAACAAAGGCAGTTAGATAGAAGAATCTGAGAGAAGTTTTAGAAAAATATGAAATTGCAAAAAAGAAGTGAAGAACAAAGGACAGGGTAAATATTTGAGTAAATAGAAGTGAAACCATGATAATATTTTCTTGTAGGGATTAAACGTATATACAGAATTAGAGTTACAGCCCCAAAAGGCAGGAGACAAATAAAGGGAGTTAAAAAGTGCTAAGGTCTATGCATTTTTAAAGAAGTGGCAAAAGCGCCAATTTATTAAACTAAAATAAGTATGCAGTATTATGATGATCACTAAGCAAAGATTGAAGTATGTATAATAACATTATAGGAAAATAAGAATAGCACAAAAACAAAGCAGAACAAAACCATTGGTCTGTCCAAAAGGTTAAGCAAATTGAAAAAAAATGGTAGATTTAAACTTAAATATATCAGTAACTACATTTAAAGTAAATGCATTAAGTACCATTAAAGCACAAAGGCTGTCATTGAGATTTTAAAAAATCTTATTATTATTCTCCTTAGAAGAGTCAGAACTGTAATATATAATGCAAAAAGCGTGAAAGTAAAGAGGTGGAAAAATGTTATACTATACAAATATTGACAAAAACCAGCCTGGTGTTGCTAAACTAATATCAGATAAAGCAGACTATAAGTCAATAAATATTAGTAGACATAAGGAGGAGTATATCATTAAAAAAAAAAAGGTTAAATCCACTATGAAGCGTTATAACTTTGCATTTGCACTAATAACATAGCCTCAAATTACATAAGGCAAACATGACAAAAACTGAAGGAAACAGATAAATACACATTCATAGTAAAAAATTGTAAGAGAATTTTCTCAGTTACTCATGAACCATGGAGATAAAAATCACCAAGTGTTTGGAAGCTTAAACAATTTGATTAACAAATGGCCTTGCTGACCTGTAAGAATACTGCACCCAAGATCTTATTCTGGCTCTTAAATAAGTTTCAATAAAAGTCCAAAGATGGAAATCATGGTCCCTGGCCATGATACCACCCAACTTATCAGTAAAACCAACAAATGAAAAAAAGAAGGAAGGAAAGAAGGAAGGATCCCCAAATTTGTAAATTAAACAAGTGCTAAGTAGCCTGTAATTCAAGGAAGAAATCACAGTGCAAATTAGAAAATAATTTGGATTGAATAAAAATGATAATAATATTAATTATTAATAACAAAGTATATTAAAACACATGAAATATTGTTAAAGCCATGTTCAGAGGAAAATAAGTAACTTTAAATTTATACTTTAGAAAAGGAGAAAGATTGAAAATCTGTGTATGCCTCTTAGGAATCTAGAAAACAGCAGCAAATTAATTCCAAAGAAAATAGCAAGAGGAAATTTTAAAAGTAAAAGTAGAAACTGAGATGTAAAACAAATAAATAAGAGAAAAATCAACAAAGCTTACTACTGTCAATTTAAAAACATTAATAGAAGTGAAAATACCCTAAACAGGGCTGATCAAATCAAAGGAAAGAAGGCATAAACTATCAATAACAGGAATGAAAAATGGAAATAACTTCAGATCCTATGTACATCAAAAAGATATGGAGAGGATGTTTTTAATAGCATTGTGCAAAAGAATTTTAAAAAGTAGATAGAAAGGGAAAATACCTTGAGAAAGACAACATTCCACAACTGACTCAGGGATTCAAGGAAAAAAAAAATTCTGTCTCTATTAAAGAGATTAGATTAATAAGAATTTTCAAATTAAGAAAACTTCAAAACTCAGTTTCCCCAGTTAGTTTTATCAGACATTTAAGAAAGAATAATACCAATGTTAAAAAGAAATTCTTCCAGAGAATAGGAAAAATAATAGTTTTTAACTATTTTATATAAGGACAGCATCATCTTCAATACCACATCTTACAAGGACTAAAGAAAGAAAATTATATTCTGATCTATCTCATAAACATTAGATGCAATATTAGCATTTAAATCCAGTGACACATAAAAATAATCATTACATCAAGGCCAGTGTTGAACTTAATATAGGAATAAAAATTAGTTTTAAATTTAACAGTTAATCACTGTACCACATTAAAAGGGAAAAAACGTATTAATCATCTCAGTAGATATTGAAAAAGCATTCAGCACAAGTCAACTCCCATATATTGTTTATAAAAGCAATACATTCTTATCAAAGTACGAATAAAGTGGATGGACTTAATCTAATAAAGGAATGTCTACAAAAACCGTATGACAAACTACATACTTAGTGAATTACTGAAAAATTTCCACTGAGATTAGGAATGAAATAAGAATATTCATTATTATCATTTCAATTAATATGTACTAGATTTACTAGGCAGTGCAGAAAGGAGGATAAAAAGAGCATAATTATTGAAAAGTTTTTAGGTAGGTAATTGCTATAATTGTATTGTCCTTTGACCAAAACTGATCTAGGAGTCACACTATTTTTAACATCCTTTTATGTATGTCCTTAACTATTATAACATTTTCAGTGATTTATACCTTTTTTCAATATGAAGCAATCTATTATAAATAACATTTCTATCTGAAATTTGGAATGTGATTTGAAGTGTGTCAGGGTTGAAGGGAAGAGGGGAAAAAAGTAGTAGGTAATTCTGAGTCCCTGTTTAGTACGGTCATTAGACCACTTTCATTGTTATTTTATGTATTTGTTCCCCTTTTTATCTGTTCATCATTATTTTAATGTTTCCTTTCAATTAATTAATTTGTCTGATATTTATTGATTGATAAAGTTTTCTTTCTTCATCTTAAATCCTGTTAAAAAATAATCTGAATTAATAAATTATGAAATTCTCTTCTAATTATTTGTATTGTTCCAGAACAGACTTTTCAGCAATTGTTTAGGCATAAATACTTGTCTTACCAGATTATTTTTACTCACCATTTGCTATTTATTGTTTTTCTTTTTTGAATCCCTCATCCTGACTCTTTTGTTTTTCTTCCCATTTGGCTGGAGTATTTCCTCAAATAATGTTTTCAGAAATAACACTTGAGTTACATAATTTTGAATCTTGCTAGTTTTATAATATTTTATTATTATCATGTTTTTAAATTATGGAGACATGATATCTTTTTTTTAATTGAAATATAGTTGATTTACAGTGTTGTGTTAATTACTGCTATACAGCAAAGTGACTCAGTTATACATATATATACATTCTTTTTCCTATTCTTTTCCATTATGGCTTATCACAGGATATTGAATATAGTTCCCTGTACTATACAGTAGGACCTTGTTGTTTATCCATCCTATATATACCAGTTTGCATCTGCTAATCCCAAACTCCTACCCCACCTCCCCCTTGGCAACCACCAGTCTATTCTCTATGTCTGTGATTCATTTTCTGTTTCATGGATAGGTTCGTTTGTGTCATATTTTAGATTCCACATATAAGTGATATTATACGGTATTTGTCTTTCTCTGTCTGACTTACTTCACTTAGTATGATAATCTCTAGGTCCATCCATGTTGCTACAGCTGGCATTATTTCATTCTTTTTTATGGCTGAGTAATATTCCATTGTGTATATATATATGTACCACATCTTCTTTATCCATTCATCTGTCGATGAACATTTAGGTTGCTTCCATATCTTGGCTATTGTGAATAGTGCTGCTTTGAACATTGGGGTGCATGAATCTTTTTGAATTATGGTTTTCTCCAGATATATGCCCAGGAGTGGGATTGCTGGATCATATGGTAATTCTATTTTTAGTTTTCTGAGGAAACTCCATACTGTTTTCCACAGTGGCTGTACCAACTTACATTCCTACCAACAGTGTAGGAGGGTTACCTTTTCTCCATACCCTCTCCAGCATTCGTTATTTGTAGACTTTTTAATCATGGCCATTCTGACTGGTGCGAGGTGCTAACTCATTGCAGTTTTGATTTGCATTTCTCTAATAATTAGCAGTGTTGAGCATCTTTTCATGTGCTTATTGGCCATCTGTATTTCTTCTTTGGAGAAATATCTCCTTAGAAGACATGATATCTTTTAAACAGAAACCTGTGAACTTCACTTTATATTATTTCCTCGTTTGACATTGAAGCCAAGAAGTCCTCCACTCTGTCAGGTTTGCACAACACTGCTTCCATCACTCTCAACTTTATATTGAAACTTGTTAGATATCATCTTTCACTGTGGAATTCAGATCACATCAAAATATGTTGTTTTTTTTTAAAATTTTATTTATGTATTTATTTATTTATGGCTGTGTTGGGTCTTCGTTTCTGTGCGAGGGCTTTCTCTAGTTGCGGCAAGTGGGGGCCACTCTTCATCGCGGTGCGCAGGCCTCTCACCATCGCGGCCTCTCTTGTTGCGGGGCACAGGCTCCAGACGCGCAGGCTCAGCAATTGTGGCTCACGGGCCTAGTCGCTCCGCGGCGTGTGGGATCTTCCCAGACCAGGGCTCGAACCCGTGTCCCCTGCATTGGCAGGCGGATTCTCAACCACTGTGCCACCAGGGAAGCCCCCAAAATATGTTTGATGTCAAGGTATGTACCTTCTTTCAATTTGGCGCCTTTGATTGATGTTAATGAGGTTTTTGAATTTAAAGAATCAGTATTTTCTTACACACAATAAACCTAAGTGTTTTCATTTTCTTATATTTTCATCGTAAGTCCTATTCTTTATTAGTTTTTGTTTTATACATATTGTATTTTCTATGTTATCTATCATAATTTCCAACTTTTATTTTGCTCTATAGTCAAAATAATTCTTCATATTGATTTTCTAATCAATTAATGTGATTTTTAGCAGTGATGCCCCTGTTATCCAGTGCTTCCACTGAGTTGACTTTTCAGTGTTCTTTTCACTTACTTTAAACAACTTTTTCTTTACTCTGTTTCCTTTTCCTAGCAGCTTATTTTTATCATATGCATATAATATCCTCTAAAATCTCATTGAAATTAGGGAGTAAAATTATTATGTTGGTTTTTTTTGCATTTACTATGATATGGTGAAGCTCATTTTATTTGATTGCTCAATTTGATTCTTTAAATTGTTGTTTCTCTTCAACTTTCTTTTTCTCCGTGAGGCAGAAATGGCTCTTGGGTTGACAGACAACGACCTGCATTTTACTCAACACATGAGCTGTACCAGTTGCTACTCCTGGGTAGTCGGTGAGGAGGATTTTGTTAAAATAACCAAATTCCTGTGACTTACTCACTGGCTTGGCTTTTGCTTCCACCCTTGTTGGATGGAACTTGGTGCAACTGTTAATGGGAATTAGGGCAGGAGATTTGGGGGAGGCTGAGTGTGTACTAAAATTTCGCTACTGAGAAGAGTGACTTTCTTCAGTTTTGGGGGGGCACTCTGCAGTTACCTGGGGAATGCTTCCTTCTCTGTCTTGCCCTGACATTCAGTTAAGGAAATGATTGAGCACTCATCTCTTGTCTTCTTATTGGGAGGTTAGAATCAAATGATGCTTAGGGACAAAGCAGCATATCCTGTCTTAGTTTCAGTCTCTCTGGCTCTGAACTGGGAGGGGATTTGTCCATGGTCATCCTGAGTAAAACTCTTCACTTACTTCTAGGTAACTTCCTTTTTGCCATCATGGAGTTGCTCATTATTCAGTTTGTTTAGCACTCGCCTCCACCATATATTCCAGAATTTTCTAAAATTTTCTGATGTTTACTGTTCTGCTACTCCTAGATTTTTTAAATTTCTTCAACTAGTTCAAGGGTATTCTATAGATTTTAGTTAGTTAGTTCAATGGTTAGTTCAATGGAAAGGATAGAGTATAAACCTGTGGGCTCAGAGTTATTCTGAAACCAGAAAAATGATAAATGATATGTCTAGTGAATTGTTTCACACAGTGCATCCAAGAGCAAAGCATCTGAGACAGTGAAAATATATTGTCTGACTTACATTTCTAACAATTGTTCATTTGGGGATTTGTAAGTACACTAAAGCCTGTGTAAAAAGCAAGCTTATTATACTTGTTTAAAAATGTATTATATGATCTAGTTAAAATTGCAATTATTCTAGATAAGTTTAACTATTTTCAAAATAAAATAAAGTTACTTTGGCCTGTTCAGAGAACCGAAGACAGATTATAGCAAAATTAAGCATTACTGAGAAGGACAAAGATTTGCAAATGCAGTTTATATTTTAGAATGAATGAAGGACCAGAGACTTGAATTTACTGTAACCACTAGCAAGTGAGTGGTTACTATAATAACAGAGACAAACTGATCCAGATTGAGAGAAAACTATTTGGAGCTAGACCAATCAAAAGGAAGGATGTTTCTGTGCACTGTTTCCTGCCATCTTATGTTCCCACTCTAAGAAGAAAAATCTTGGAGGACAAGTTCCAGGTATCAGGAAGATGACATGAGTAAAAAGTTTGCACTGGTATTTCCAAAGGTTTTCAGAAAACTATTCTAAATATAAGTATTAGCTAAGATGTCATGGAAAACACTTCATGAAAGACTTGAAGTCTACCATAAAGTTAGGTAACACCTCCATCTTACTCAATGTTATATATCAACTATACCTCAGTAAAGCTGTTGGGGGGGAGAGGTGGGGAATACAGTGCTTCTTGACTTAAAAAAAGACTTGACGTCTACAGAGGTCTGGGTAGAAGGTAAAAGATTCTGACCAAAGGCCCAGGAATAGAAACATGCTGAGGGTTCCAGTTCTTGAGTAGCCACATTAAGGAGAGGTTCTTTATTACTGACATTACTCAGGCCTCAGATATTTGTACCTACATCACTAGTGGAAAAGGACAGTGAAGTGAGTTTGTTGACAGAGTTTGCTCATGTATATTATTCATAGCAATAAAATCTTATTTCTAATATACTAGAGAATAGTAATTCCCAGTTTATGGATATATGGACCGTATCAAGTAATTGTGTGTAGTTTATAAATCCACCTGTGTATTAACAATAGTCTTAGAGCAAATCAATAACATTTCTCACATACATATGAAGAAATTTTGAAGATATATAGATGTGATTAATAAAATATATTTAAATGTTAGTGAATTTCAAGTAGTTTTATAGGAATATGTCATATATTGATACTCAAAATATAACAGTATTATGAGTACAGAGGGACGGATGACGTTTATAGTTTATAAAAGCATGTGAAGCAGAGAGCCAGTTTTCTTTACTTGTTTGTTCAGTTACAGTAACTAATGATGAGTAAGACATGTCACTTTTTGTCCAGAATCCTTTTTATATTGTAACAGCAATGGATTTGCAAACCTATTATATATATTTTACTTTCTCAAAGAGTGCTGAACATAGGAAGTAAAATTGCCATTCCTCACGTGTAGCACATCTATTGCCATACCTAATACCATCGTCATAATTAAAATCTCTAGTCAATCACACCTCTCTTTCCCACTGAGACCATATCCAGCCCACATCCTTTCCAGTGAGCCTGCCTTGACATTTTTGTATCTAAGTTAATACCTAATACAGGGTCAATAAATACTCACTTGAATGAAGAAATAAATGGTTAAATAATAGTCCATTGTGTATACACTACATTGCCTTTATCCATTTATCCATCAGTGGACACTTATGTAGCTTTCATGTCTTGTCTATTGTGAAAAATGCTGCAGTGAACATGGAGGTGCAGATTTCTCTTCAAGATAGTGATTTCATTTCATTTGGATGTACATCCAGAAGTGGAATTACTGAATCATATGGTAGTTCTATTTTTTTAAATTTTTTGAGGAACCTCCATAGTGTTTCCCATAGTGGCTTTACTAATTCACATTCCCCCAACAGTGCAGAGTTCCTTTTTTTCCATATCCTTGTCAGCATGTGTTATTTCTTGTTTATTTGTTTTGTTTTGCTTTTTTGGTAATAGCCATTCTACTGAGTGTGAAGTGATATCTCACTGTGCTTTTTATTTGCATTTCCCTGATGATTAGTGATGTTGAGCACCTTTTCATGTACTTGTTGGCCAAGACATACAGGTTGCTTGCCCATTCTTTAATTGGATTCTTTTGCTGTCAAGTTGTGTGAATTCTTTGTACATTTTGGATATTAAACACTTTCAGTTACATGGTTTACAAATATTTTCTCCCATTCCATAGGTTGCCTTTTCATTTTGTTGATTGTTTCTTTTGTTGTGCAGAGCCTTTTAGTTTAACTCGTCTTTTACTCTCCATAATCACAGGCATATTTCAATAGGCATCAGGACTACAGTCTCACAATCCTGACCCAGGAAATATAATTTAGAATTAACTTCCTTCCAAATTAAGACATTCCTCTGATGAGCTGCCCAATGGAATAAAGTTACATTCTCTGACAGTCCTTAGCCCCACCCAGCTGATCTTTTGTACAGAGATATGTGAATGAGACCTTCTAATACCAAGTTAGTAAAAGCATCTCTCTGCTGCCTTGGCTATGTCTTCACTTAGCTCATTTTACTTTCTATCGCAGCCTCTCTGAGATGGGTTTAGGGCTGCTATCATTTAAAGGCAGCAAGATATCTTCAAGAAAAACAACTGTAAAATCCATCCATCCTATTGACGTCAGTTGCTTAGGAAAGGAGTGAATACAGAAAACTTCTTAGAGAGTCAGCTCTGCATGTTTTATCTCTTTTAGATTTCCAAGTGAAAATAATTATTGGAAAGTCTGGGATTGTTACTGATTATAAAACTGATTTTCCCCCTCCTACGATTTTTAAAACTTCAGTAGTTTGAACTATTTGAATCAAAGTTTAAACTTTGATTTAGATAGCTCTTTAAGAATTTTGCAATGTCAGCTGTGAAGTTTGAACTGGATTATCTTTCTCCTGAATGCTTCAGACATGAGCATGCTTCCAGCCCAGATTTTACTTTAACCTGCTTGACTGAACTTTCTGGTGATTCTGGTCGATTGGAACTTCAGCACTCGAATTCTGTCCCTGTTGGTAAACTAAACTTTAGATTGATATTTTTGAGTATCTTAACTTACATGTGTACTTTTTAAACGTCAGATGTATAAAAAATAAATCTTGATGTCATTTACTTTGCAGTGGTATAGCTGATGCCAATTTGTTTCTTGAGTTATTTTTTCCTGAACTATATAAATAAATTTTTATAAAAAAGAACAGAGGGTTTGCCAATAGAATGAAGTATCAGAAAACACATTCAATGAAGTAAAAAAAAAAATGTTAATAGTGAAGTAGATTTTGTTTGTCTGAACACTCAAGCCTATCAAGGCTTAGTTTTGTTTGGGATGACTGATGAAATCAGGGATTTTATCCATAAACTGCAAAAAAAAAAAAAGTCCTGCCATCTTTCATTCCTCTCTTTTATTTCTGTTTCCTTTTACATAATTATATAAAGGATAATACATGTTTTACTTTCTCATTAAGAGCAAGATAATATTCCTTTTAGTTATGTTATTTTATAACTTGGACTCTGTGTTAGCTGACAGTGTTGATAGAATTCAAGGCGAAGAATTTCTTTTTTGATACCTTTGGGTTTTACTTATTCAGAATCTCAGTTTTCCTTCTTGCTCTGCAATTTTGAGGAAATAATGCTATACACTAATAGTTTGCATTCATCAAAAATTTCTGAGGGTTTGGGTTTTAATGAGATGTCAATAATTGTGCTTTGTAGAAAAATTTTGTATAATAAATAAATAATACTTAAATGTTTTCTAAAGGAAATTTCCATTATGATTTAGATGATCATCTTTACTCATAAAAAAGGCAGTGTAATATGAATGTAAAAGTTAAGCAAAGCCTTCATAGCTTTGGATGTTACTGGACATTAATCTTTGTCCAGTGAAAAATATTTGTAGAAATAATAAATTCCATTTGGCAACCAGAGGATTCTTCCAAGAGAATTTGGCACATTTATTTATTTTGAGGTGTTTAAAAAGAATTTTTATGTGACTCCCAACCAATCACTGATTTTTTTGTTCGTAGATTCTTTTGTCTTGTATGACTTGTTTTACAGTATAGGCAGTTCTACAATCAGGAGATATAACAATCTTTTGTAAATTTTCTTTCAACTGTAAGAAAAGAGATCTCCATGCTATTGTTTTTTTTTTTCTTAAATTGAGAGTCTTCCTGGGTGTTGAACCTACAACTTCATAAAGTGAAAAAGTCAGTTCTTTACAAATAAACATAGGAAACCTGGACAGGAAGATAAAATTTATAAAGTATTTGCCAGTTCAGTTATTTTATCTTCTAGTCATCTCTGTCACAGCGCATCTATTCCAATAGATTGAATTGTTGTCTTTATGTAGTTGACCTGCACATCTATAGCTTAGGTATAAACCCAGAGCCTGGAAGACACTTCCTCACTGATATCCTGGCAGTGCCTCAAATTCAACACAACTAAGCAAAACTTCCTAAAAACACCTCCTCCTTCTTACATCCTTTTTTCTGTCAATAACCCCTTAGCATATATTGCAGTATAAAGCTTGTGTTTATTTGTATGCATATTAGTTTAATATTTGTCTTCTCTGCCTCTTTGACCACCACTGTAGCCCCAGTACTCAATAGGGTGCCTGGCAATAAAAGGTTATTTTTGCCTTGACTCCCTGACTGCCTGCCTAAGGGACTGAAAGATTGGCCCTCTTCATTCCCCCTGGTGCATGCACCTGTGTGGACTTCTAGCTGATCTCACCTCCAGGTTCTCCATAGCAAGCCTCTTGCCCATTGACAGCCACGTAGTCCTGTGTAAGTACAAGTCTGACCTATTTCCACTTTTGTTTACAATTTCTATAATTCTCTGTGACCTAGGTTATAAACCTGGTGCTCTAGGATCTAAATCTATTTTTTCCAAAACTTTTCCAGCCTCATATAACCTACACGTATCCTACAAAAATGACTTACACTTTCAATCAGTGTGCATATTATTCTTTCAAAATAATTTACAATAATTCTTTTCCCTGCCTCTATTAAGATCTCACTGAGATAAAATACTGTTTTATTCCCAAATACCTATGGTTAACTCTCTGTATAAAGGAGTTTTTCCTGTTGCTAAACTTCTACAAAATGTTTGTTCTATGTGTTAAATGCTCACATTCTTTTTTTTTTTTTTTTTTTTTTTGTAAATACACGTGCTCATGGCTCCTCTCCTGTTAAATTATGTTTCTTAAGGGTAATTGCCATTTCACAATTGTTTGTGTCTGTGCATGATACACATGCAATAAATATGATTCCGTGAATTACCAATTAGTACAGTATAGTTTATCTTTTAATGAATTTTCTGTCATAGGTAGTATTTACTTAAATCAAATTATACATGTATTTTAACAGCCAAAATATTATGTGGAAATTATTACACAATTTGTTACCTGATGATAACAGGTACCTGGAATTTGTTTTTCATTTGGAACTTTTATGGAGCATTGAGCGTTCTAGAATCTGTTTTGTATGCTAGATCTTTTTGCCCTATTTCTAATATAATCAGATTGTATCCTTTCATTCAAAATATATTAATTGAATATTCATGATTTAGAGTTAGTGCTTGGATGTCTATATGAAAATGAAAATAAGGTGATAGTAGAAGTAGGGAAAGAGCTGTGTCCTTTTAATCTCAGTGGTGTGACAGTATGTTTTTAACATGCATACGCACATACTCCTAGCATGGGAAAATAAAGTATAAGAGATGAGTGTTAGTCCATAGAAAGTTGAACAGGTCTGCCTAAAAAGAAATATGTTCCATTGTCAGCAAAAGCGGTATTTATACCTTTCACTTATTTAATACCTTGATGATAACTCATACCTACAGAATTTCAGTAGTTCTCACAAGACATCTATGAGGTAGATTTCATTAATCTTAAACTCTATTCCCTAGAAGAAAAATTCAAATTTCGGAGAAGTAATTTAATTGGACCAAAGTCACATACATATAGTGAGAATGTGCGTGTGTGTGAGTGCGTGTGTGTGTGTGAGTGCGTGTGTGTGAGAGTGTGAGTGCGTGTGTGAGTGCATGTGTGTGAGTGCATGTGTGTGAGAGTGTGTGTGTGTTGGGGAGGTGGCACAGACAGAGGGAAGCTGAAGAGCTCTTAATCTGTTTTCTGTCTGTAAGTTTAGTGTTCTTTTTTCCTCCTTAACACAACTTGGAAATTAAGTTTAAAAAAGTCACGTGGGGGAAAAATGCTTTGTTGTGTTCCAGAAATGGATTTAATCAGTAATCAGTAATGAGGATATAAATTTCCTGTCCGGACTCTGGAATGTGCTTTAAATGACTTGTAAGCCTGTGAGCATTTCATCATGGCCATCGTGGTCATCATCCCCTTTGTGGTATTAATGACAAGCACATATATATCATTTCCTGTGTATCAGGCAGTGCTCTAATTGTTTTCTATCTATAATGTTTATAGTTATATATAAACATAGGTTTATATCTGACATACTTTGGTAAATATATATATATACACATACTTACATATTTAATTTCTCACGTTCAGCCCTGTGGAGAGTTAGGTAACATTATTATTTCCATGTCACACTACTAGCCAAATCAACAAATATTTCCTCGACCTTAAGAAATCTGTAGTGGAGCAATGGATCATTCCCTGCTGTGAGATCAGTGGTACACGTTTGACACATGGGCCATCATGAAAAATAAGAAACTAATTATGTGTACATAAATACAGTGGTTACCACTGATTCATAGATATTTATAAAATCTACACATCTTTAATTTTCTGTGACAATCTGTTATGCATCTATAGTTCATAAAAACTTATTTAAACCTAATTATGTCTTTGACTTTCATGACTTTTTGTTGACTGGCTCTACTTGAAGTCTAGAGGCCCGCAATTTAGGAAGCAGATCATGTGTTCATGTTATAGTTACTATAATAGAGCAGAAAGAAGACATGACTATTCCTGACTGAAGCAAACCTGAATGCAATTTTAAAAGATTTCTTCTCCCCTTGTCTAGCATCTGCTTCTATGGATGTCTAATTCTCAATTAGACTGACTTACTGCTCTGTCTTTACATCTGTTTTTTCTGTATCCTTGATGCTTCTGAATGCCTGGTTTTTGTTTGTTTGTTTGTTTTTGCCAGCTCCTCAGGGTCTCCTACCTATTTCTATTTTTCATGAATTGTTTTTCTAGTTCCAAATTAACCTATTGCTACATGATGCAGATGTGACATTCCTTTAGAATTTAAGTACCTCAATACAATTAGATAGTAACCTCTTTACATAAAATCTTACATTATTAAAAAAAAAAAGTTGTGTCGGTTATCCCAATTATATGAAAACAAGCCAGTACCAGTAAACATCCAATTGAAACAATGGGCTGCATACTGAAACAGTATAGATATAATTCACATAAGTACTGATATAAATACTTCACAGTGGTGGTAAGTATGCAGTGCTAATTCCGAAGAATTCAAGATCATTTGGTCCTTCATCTGTTATTCCTTCCAAAACAGGTATGTCCCACTGGTAGTCTTATAACTTCCAGTGTGATAAAGTAACATTTCAATCAATGTGATCCATAATTCACTTAGCCAATAGCATAATCTTTAAAACATTTTTTCAGTGGTTGAAAAGCTTTTGGCCATAATAGATAGTATAACATTTTTCTAGAGTTTCAGACAATACAGTCTATCATATTCAAGAATGTATGTGATTAAGTTTCTTAATTTCATTTAATCTAGAATTGCACGTTTATTAGACCCTAGAATGCTTTTACATAGAACATTTCCTAACATCCTGCAAGGTTTGCTTTGGAGATTTGGTGTTAAAGAATAAATTATATAACTAATGAAGTAATGGGAGAACTCTAATAAAAAAACCGGATAGGGTCCCACTCAGTCACCAACAAACTATGTCACCTTAGGCAAGGTTTTAACATCTCTCCTGGATGATTTTCCTAATCTACACAGTGTCTAGAATAGATTAGTTGATCTTGAAGGCCACTGACAATTATAAAAAAGCTTAATGAAAACAATTAGAATTAGAACATTTCCAATGGGCATTATTAAGCTTGGTAAAGCCAATAATATAAAGATGGGCAAAGACAAAATATCTGTTTACATGTAAGTTATAACAATAATAATGAGTGTCAACGTATGCAAAGAACTTCATAATTTACAGAGCTCTTTTACATTTGATTTTTCGACCACTGTGTATATCAAATCATTTTATTACTCCCATTTTTACACATAAAGAAACTGCATATCTAACAGTGATATTTTACAGTGAAATTTTAGTACGTGACAAACCAAGAACTTAGATCCAGACTTTCTCCAATTCCAAATGTTATTGCCACTATACTACTACAAGTATGAGTACCACTATTGCTGCTACGATTATAACGAAAAATAACAAAAACGACAGTATTTACTATGTTAATTGCATACCAAACACTTCTAATCTCATTTTACTCTCCCAATACTGTTGTGAAGCATGGAGAAATCAAACAGTATTATAATCACTCATCATATTTCAAGTATGGATTTATAGATCACTAACTTACAGACTAATTTGCTATTTTCAATTCAGAATGGTTGAGCTGATATCTTTGTAAGGAAAAAAAAAACATTTACAAGTCACTTGATAAGCTAGGAAAGACTACTTGGCCTATTGAAAAGTAACTGTTATGCTGATTTTAAATAATGACTCTATTCATTTCAAATGTGTTCTATATATTTGGTGAGGCCCTTGCAGAATCTTTTAATCATTTTTTTTTCTGTTTAAATTAGGAGCTTATTCAATTCAAATGATTTCTAGTAAACGAATCCTAACTTTTGACCAGCTATCATTAAATACTAGACGTTGACATGATTGCTATATTTTTTAAAATTGCCTTTGAGTTATTTCCATAAGAGACTTGCTTCCTTCTCTAAATTCTTATTTTTAAGAAATCCAAACATCTTAGCAAGGTGCTGGTGTACTATGGATTTACAATAACATTTTGAGGCAAATAAGCATCCTCTCTGTTTTCTTTTGTTTATAGCTGAAGATTAACTTGAAATGATTTATTCAGAGTCATACAGCTACTTATTACCAAAAATGAAGATGAGAAGCTGGGTCTCATGGTTCCTTGTCTATTGCATTTCACACTATTAAAGTAACTATCTTCCCTCAACGGTTTCTTAGCATCATGTCTCCCTGATACCAGATGAAAATAAATCTACTCCACTGAAGTATAACTGAGTCATAAGACAATAAACTATTGTACTTTCCTTAGAATAACAGATTTTTAAGGTCTCATACGATCCCAAACAAATGCTATATTTTCCAAAAAGTGTTACAACATTCAGTAGTAGTCAGAGGAGTAAACCTAAACCCATTATAAATATTACATAATATCCCCGTCAAACTACATGATCACACACACGCACACACACACACACATTCAGTCACTGCACTTTTTAGAGAATTTGACTCTTGTTACCTTTCCGGATATGTTCTAGAACCCAGAAATGACTGACCACTCTGCTGAAATTCTAGTTGTGCGAAGGTCAGCATAAAAACAAGCTTTTCATCGTCATGGGTGGTTTGGGGTTTTTATGAGGTGGGCTTTGCAATGGTTATTTCTTTGTCTCAAAAAATGAAGAGCATGACTACTAAGGATATGCAAGGAAATCCAAAGAATAGGCTCTGTGTTCCCTGACCTTGGGGTAGAGGATGAACATCCAACTAATTGCAGCCCAGAAGACTATCTCTGATCAAAAATTAGAAGACAGGCTACTACGTAAAAAGGTTTTTGTTCAGTTAGAAGTATATAATTAGAGATCCTAACTTCTCGAGATGCTTAGAACTATGACCAGTTGCCACATGACTAGTTATAGTTATGGTGTTACCATCATCAACTATTCGTGTTTATTAGATGTCTACTCTGTGCCCAACTCTCTGCCAGTCTCTGTGAGAAATGTAAAGTATTTGGAAGGTCCAGTGCCTGCTCTAAATTGTACTCTCTAAATCTAGTTATGAAAAAAATCCATGTGTGATTGAAATAGGTGACTATCTCATCCTGCCAGTGTCATTCAGGGCAGAAACATATCAACTGGGAGGACAGTGCTTTTAGAGAGGTAGTTCTTAAAGCCAGAGTGTAGCCCACAGAGCACTTGAATTAGAATCACCAGAATACTTGGAATCCATGAAGATTCTAGGATCCCATCCCAGACCCTTTACATGTGGACTCTGGATATAATCCAGAAATCTAGATTTTAGACATTTCTCACATTATGACCGTATACACAAAGGTTGAGAACTGATGTTTGTGTCGGGGGTCACGACAGGTTCATTGGCAAGGGCTCCTTACAGCGATCACTGTGTTACGGCATTTTTTCCCGATTATTTCCGAGCATAGCAATTTGCAATCAACTATAACTCTTTTGTCAGCAACTTGTTTAATGGCTGTTGATCCATTTATATACTTGCCAGAGTGTCTTCCTATTTTTCTTACATCTACATATCACCCTCAGATAAATTCAGATTCAATCCCTTCTAAAAAGCCCTTCTTCTCACCCCTTATATAAAACATTTTCTCTGTATTGGATGCCCATAATACGTATTTATGTGGCACTGATATCAGTGTAAAATGTTTATTTTTTGCATTTAATCTTGCATTTAAATGTTTTAGCTCTTAGATATTGGGTGTAGCTTTCAATGTAATTTTATCAAATAGAGAATAAGCTCCCACAAGATAAGAGAGATGTTGTACTTCTTTTCCCTCAAGAGGGACCAACAGAGAGCTCTATGAACAGAAGGAGCTGCATTACTTGTTCCTAATATGACTTTACAAAGATGGACCAGTTGATAGAAATCTTCACTTCCTTTGTGGATTTTTTAATATAACTCTGATCTCTTAATGGCTCTGCCGAGGGGCCTTCAACTCGTTCTGTCTCAAGAAGAGCAATCTAGGTTCATATAATATGCATACTTTGGCTGCCCTGGTAAAAGGGAAAGTTAATGCTAATACGATGTTGTAAAACAAAATAATCCCAACAACCATCATTTCACTAAATGCCTGCTGAAAGTATTCTACTAAGAATTGAGTACATCTATTATAATTCAAAATAATGAATTAAAAAGTGGTCTTTCTGATAACATACAAGGAGTGCTTATGGGGCCATTGCATTACTGCATAATAATTGGTGGAATTCCTAAAATCTATAGAGATAAAGATAGTTGCAGATATATAGATACCTCTCCTCAAATGTTTTCCGGTGTCATGTCTTCCTGATACCAGATGAAAAAAATTTACTTTTTTTGGGGGGGGGGGAATAAATCTCAGTACCTTGGCTTACCCAACACTTTATTAAAAAAAAAAAATTAAGGCTTGTGGTAAAATGTTTATGATAATATTCTCAGGTTGACATGATGATATATAGCCATAATCTTTATTCATAAAGCTCTTTCTGGGAAACAATTGACAGAAACCTCTCTCTAAAGTAAGGGTTGTGTTCTCGTCTGAAGTATGGATTCAGGCATGCTACCAATAATTTATGACCAATTACAGAAAATGTACTTCACTGAAGCTTGCAAGTATTATCTCTTTACAATAGATTCAAGAATCTCTTGTAGTTAATCAATCTCACTTTAATTCCAATGTTTTTTTTTTTTTCAAGTGGGAGATAAAGTAGTGGGGTACAGGTATACACTGTGAATTAATCAAATCCTGCATATATGAGTGCATTTCCATGTGTAAGGTAGAAACAATTGAAAATCACTGTCTTTAGTGATATAAGCAGGAGGATAGAGGTCAATGAGTAAACTATTCTGGAAAGAAATTTGACCTTATTTTTCAAATGGATTTCAAATCATGTATAGCTTTGATTCAGAAATTCAACTTCTAGGGATTTGTTTCAAATAAAATCAGGGATATACACAGAAATAATGGAACAAAAATGCTCAATGCAGTGTTGCTTTTAATAGAGATAAGAAGAAATAAGAGTCCAACAGTGTGGAATTCATTAAATAATTAAACTATAACATATCTCCCAAGAAGGAATGTTTTAGAGACTTGTAACATGGGTAGTAAAGAAAACGCTATTGGCAATGGAAAATACCCAGGGTATAACGCTAAATAAGGCGATAAAATTATATGTAGATATTTTATACAACTTTTGTGTAGATGTTTATAATTATATGAGATCTGTGCCAAAAAATACAAGAAAAACATATACCAAAATAGTAAAATCTGTTAGTCCTGAGGTATACGATCCCAGTGAAATTTACCTTTTGTTTTTTGCTACATTTTCCAAATTTCCTTGATTAATCATGTATTATTTTTAATCATGTAATATATATATATTAAAGGAGTTTTACCTTTTTTATAACTTAAGAAAAAATTAGAAGCAACTTACATGAAAATAGACATAGAAGAAGGTAAGTAGTGCCAGAGTCCTTGACAAAATATAGGTTTCTTGACATTTGAGAATTTTCAGGTCTCCACTTGACTCTCACAGCATTTCCACGACCCTCTTTATTCCAGTCTCATCTTCAGACTGGGGCCATAGCATAGAAGCCCACATGAAAGTATTAGATACTCAGAAAACAATTGTTCAGGATGGTGAGAATAGTAATCTTTAGCACTATTTTTGCAGCCATTGTTCTCCTCAGCCCTGCAAATCCCTAACCCTATTTCCAACAAAACTCTTCCATATATAGAAATAGCTAGTACACGCACATAAATGGTCATTTATTATATCCAAGTAAAATTACAACTGTCACTTTTATGAGCTTCATTATGTTTAATTTCTCAGAAGAAGAAATCATTTAACAACCATTTAAGAAATAAGATACTGCAGGGAAGACAAAGGCACCCAACAAACAGGTGCTCCATCTACTTTTTAAAGGCTGGAGTTAGCCGAAAGGAAAGAAAAGATACATAATGATAACTGTAAGCATCAAAAAGTCAGTGGGCATCAAAAAGCTAACTATAGGAGAGAAGAGAAAGGGACATGTATTAAAAACTATAACAACAGCAAAAGTATGGAAAGCAAGAGGAAGATAATTGTACAATGGAGAGAGAATTTTTTATGAATCAAGGTCTGTCTGTTTAAACACAAAGAGATTTTTTAGGAAGATATATTATAGCTCATAGAATCATTGCATCAGCTTTATAAATAGGCCTTAGGCTAAGTTTTCAGAAAAAAAATCATAGGACATGCTGGTGTCCACACAGGAAAAGAGAGACATAGCTGCTGCCAACTCCAAAGGCATGCTGCTTTTGCTGAGGTGACAAACTTTTACCTCTGCTCCAACCCCAGAACTACACAGAAAATCACTGAGTAAACAGGAAAAGGAAAGAGTGCTACCCCTCCAACCCAACCCAATGCCCTGATTGGTTTCTGACTAAATCACTGCTGAGCCCCTAGCACTAGGGTGGGATGAACCCCACAAAGGACCCATTGCCTGAGAGTAGTCAGCGGGCAGATTCATCAAGAGAAGGCCACTCTGGACTTGTTTCCTCATTTGAAAAACAAGGGACTTGGACCTCTTTCAAAGATACTTTAATTTTTTTCATAGGCATTTGATCAAAAAATCCTAAGGATCTTTGTTGGGAGGGTCTACAAAGTCCTGCAAGTCACCATAAATTCAGAATGCTTATTGCTTAATATAAATTTGCACACTGGAGAAACTCCTCATTGGCTTCTGATCTCCCAGCTTCCATGGTTATGTTCTCACCCATCGCTCTGCCTTTTCAAAACTCATTGTGCCGCATGACTCAGGGGTACTTTTCATCTATATCAAGAGCATTGGAGAAACCATTGCTTATCCCTTGAGTCAGCTGTGGTGGATCCTGTTGCTAATAGTGGCATTCTGCATATTTTTAGATGACCAATGAACTACCCGCATATTTCCCATGTTTGTATCTTACACATTCTCGCATTTCAGCTTTTGTTTTGCTTGTCCTTTGCTTTTTCTTGGTTTATAATTTGAGTTCTCAAACACTAAATATACTGGTTTATGGTCTCTGAAAATTCTATGCAGAAGGTTCTTGCTCCGGTTTATGAGTAGAAACTATAACCTACAATGATAATCTTAGATTTAAGATTCTCATTTTCTACTTCTCGTAAGTAAATCCAAAAGTTGATGGCATTTATTTTTGTAATTTTCTGAGCTATACATGTAAACTGAACAGTGACTGGCTGGTATAGAAGTAGGAGCTGTCTACCTAGAAATGGAACTTATCACATAATCCCATACCCTATGGAAATTTGAATTCTGATTCTTCATATAAAGCAATAGAGAGGTAGTTGCTTAGACCCTAGCATCAAGCGAAAGTTCAGAGGTTGCTCTGATACTTCTTAGTTGTGTGACTTCAGAAAATTCAATGAATCTCTATGTGTTTCTATTCCCTCATATGTAATAAGGGTGTAACCTCACAGAGTAGTTAAGAATATTAAGTGAAATAATACCAAAAAAGCATTTAGCACAATGCCTATAACTAGTAAGTATCCAGAATATGATGACTGACCATGTTGTGGGGATTATAATCCACATGAGGCAAATAGCAGAATCTGTGTAGTGAAAACTGAGCTTCTCAGTTCAGGTACAGTTGTCCACAGGGATATATGAACGTGCAGAGAATTAACATCACAAATTTCGGGAGCATTTATTTTACTTGATAAGTAATCTTATTGAATTTTAATATTAAAAAAGGAGCATTTATTAGGAAGTGAATAAATACCTAGATTAATTTTTATAATAAAATGTTAGATTTCAAAGAAAATTCCTATTAGCCTAAAGATGTTTGTGGGCATTCACTTTTCTCTAACAAGAGAAATATTTCTAGAGGAAAGTTTGTGAGGCACTGGAAAGAAAACAAACCAAACAAAAAAGTATTGGCTGCATTAGAACCCTGGTTTCTGCTGGTTACTTGGGTGTTGATGCCCCATGACGACAGTGGATGCTCAGTGCTTTTGATGGGGTTGTAATTTGTCTTGGGTTCAGTGAGGCCATGTAAGTTTTAGCATTGACATCATTGCATTGACATGAGACAGTGTTCTCTTCTCAGAATATCATGGGCTTTCAGAAGCAGTTGGGAATTTTACTTTATTTAAAATGAGAGTGGGAAAGGGAAACTTGAACTTTTTTTCTGTGCTAGATATTAAACTTGCCTATTTTGTTCCCACTCTAGATAAAAGTAGCCAAAAGAAAGTCTTCCCTGTGTTCATCTTTAAGAGGTAATCTAGCTTTTGCAACAACATGGATGGACCTGCAGAGTATTATGCTTAGTGAAATAAGTGATACAGAGAAAGACAAATACTGTATGTCATCATCACTTATGGTGGAATCTAAAACATAAAACAAACTAGTGACTATAACAAAAAAGGAACAGACTCACAGATATAAAGAACAAACTGGTGTTTACCAGTGGGGAGAGGGAAGGGAGAGGGACAAGATAGGGGTAGGGGATTAAGAGGTACAAACTACTACGTGTAAAATAAATAAGCTATAAGCATATTTGTACAGCACAGCAAATATTAGCCAGTGTTTTATAATAACCATAAATGGAGTATAATCTTTAAAAATTGTGAATCACTATGTTGTACACCTGAAACATACTACATTGTTCATCAACTATACCTCAATAAATTAAAAAATCTAGCTAGGTGACCTGACTTTTAGAAATGAGATGTCTTCTCTCAACATTGAATAATGCACTAAACAAGAGGCAGAGATATTCGGGACGTTTATGCGTTATCTGGATTAACTTGACTAAATTGTACTTGGAGTTGGGAAGAGCTAGATTTATAAGCTTCTCTTATGTGAGAATATGCGTGTGGGGCCAAGAGAGCATGTGTAGCTTGTCTAAGATCACACAAATAGTTAGATACAGAGGCCAGCCTATAATTTTCTGTATCCTACATTGTCAGACCTTCAAGTGTCTTCTAACTCCCAGGGGTCATAATGAGTAAGAGACAGGATGTGGGCTTTGTCCTAGGAATCTCTGACTGTGACTCAGACACGTAGTATCGATAGATTCCAGAACTTGTGCAAGTTACTTAACAATTTTCTTCCTGTTCTCAGTGGGACACCCACTTTGCAGAGTTGCCTATGGGATTGAGAAAATGTGTGAAAAAATACCTTGTGCAGGGAAGGGACTTACAATATATGTTGACTAGATATGAGATGTCTCCCCATTTCCCATCTCTAGTGTTTTGCCTACTTATTTACTCCCTGTGGCTTCTCAAACCAAAAATTGCTGGGCCATTCATGAGTTGCTATGATAACCAGGGACAATGAATCTGAAAACCAAAAAGAGTTCTACAAATACATATATCACTGTGAGTTTCCTAATGAATTCTTGCAACTACATGCCTTTTAAACGAAACTCCCTTGAGAGTGATTAACGACTAATTCCAAAAAGACAAAGATCTGGGAGTACTGGTCTAAACATCTTTGGTAATATAAGAATCTTGATCTCATCATTGTTGGTTTATTTTCCATTAACATGGAAGAAATTATCTTTCCCCTGTATCTATCCTGCAGGTGTTTTCTTTAGAATTCTTATCGGCTTCCTCGATAGATAAGCACAATTCAGTGTTTTATTTTTCTTCCTTTCCACTGAATATTTGCCTCCAGCCAGTCAAGTTTCAGAATGCAGTCTCCATTTCCAAGGCCACAGTGGAGACAAGTCTCAAAGGAAAAGTATGTAAAGAAGTGGTCAATTCTGTAGCAGAGCCTAGAGTGTGGATTTTGGAAGTTGCCTAACTTCTACATCCAAAATGCTACTACATATTTCATAATTTCAGATGAAATACCATAGAATAATCACAGAGAGCTTGGTCATTTTTTCTCTGGTTTTGCCTTGGAAGACAAATGAAACTATTCTCAACAATTTACCTCATGTCCTTATTATAAAGGATTCTTTAAAAATAAGTTTTTAGAAAGTAGCATTCTATTAGCTCTGTAAAATACATATGCAAACACTTTTCAATTTTAGTTGAAAGTGACCACTTATTTCATCACAGAGAAATGATGAGGAGAATAGGTGGAACTAGTGGAAGTTCCAGTATTAATTGTTTATTTATGAGTCAACAATATAATGTGTGACCTACTAAAAAGTAGGACATTGTATAATACAAGGATAGGGATTAATTAAAAGATTAAAATATAGTGTCTTCTTTTAGTTGACTATTAGAGAAGACATTCATTACATTAATACTTGCTGAGTAGCCATATATACAATGTACCATATATACATATATACAATATACAATGTACCGTGTGTACAATGTACTTTGATACACATGCATTAATGTGTGTGTGTGTGTGTGTGTGTGTGTGTGTGTGTGTGTGTGTGTGTACTGCCTGGGCTCATACCAACCCTATTCTTCTTGACAGTCCAGACATCACTGACATCCCTTGCTTCATTCTTATCCATGAGTGTCCAGAGTTAGTTAGAGCCACCCTTTCAGTCTTAGGATCTTGTTCTTGTCTCACCCTGAACATGGTCAGTATTAGGATCTTGATAGATGGTTATAAAGAAGGAGAAGGCAACCAAGAACAAAAGGAGAGCCTGCACGGGAGTTTTGCAATATAGTCACTGTGTGGATGTGTCCATGTCAGTTTAATTTTAGTCTTTAGTTTCCTGAAAGTGAAGCTAGAGCAGAGTCTCTTCCAGGGCTTACAGTCTATGCTTCTATGTCATAATATCTCTTCATTTGTGTTAGTCTTCCCCTAGTGTTTCTTTCTAATATATACCCTCTTAGCTCTGGACTTGGCCACTGTTTTAGTCCTCATCCACACTAGATACTCATCCTTCACAAACATCACATTCTGTTCTGTATTCTCTACCCCGTTCCCATGCCATCTCACTCAATCACACCTGTTGGAACATCTGTGCCTTGTGCATGACTCCAGCCTCCGTATTGTTGAAGACCTTTGCAGAATATGGGGGCATCAAAATGATTGGGAATGGGCACCCTCTTTCACCTCCCTGGTCCACGAGGAAAGAGGTGGGAGCAGTGTCCTTCCCTCTCCCAATATAAGTGGTCAGGTGTTAGAGAACAGGAAGGGATTTAGGATTGTTTGGGAAAGTCAAATTAGAACTTTAATATTGTACCTCAGTCACATGATGAATTAATTAAATTTTGCTAAGCTATCCTGGGAAACTAACACACTGTATTCTACCATTTTTCTAGGGGGAGAGTTTTCTGTCTTCTGTGCAGTGTAATTTAGGATTTAACTCTCACCAGCATACACAGATGCTTGTATGTTGGGATTGATCACTCTGGGGAAAAATGAGGTAACTGTTGATTATAGTGTATGCCAAAGGAAAAATCAATGATCAAGAATATGTGTTCTGGACTTTCAGAAGAATATATCAGTATGACCCAAAGAGAGTAGAAAAGGAAAGACATTTTAAAGTAGGACAGACTTTTAAAAAGAAAGGAGGAGGGTATTCCTGGGGGATGGAATGACGCAGACTGACCATAGAACGTGGTGTCATAAAGCATTCATTTGTGTGTCTGTGTTTGCTAGTTTATTTTTTGCCATCCCTGCATACATACCTCTTTCTTCCAGTATGAATGCTCTGAAAATTTCTCTTGGGGAATTAATCCCTTTTCTACTCTTTGGTGGTATGGTTTATGCCCCTAATTTAAGCTATGCCCAAAGTCAGCCTTTCTTCCAAGTATTTCAATTATTGGCCCAATGAATTCCTTATTGGTTATCACTCATTTGATTTGACTCTTCTATCGCTTGCGACAGGAAGAGTTCTCAAAGGTAGATATGGTGATAAATTTCCAGTTTTTGGTAGGATAATGACAAGAAATGACCTGTTTAGCTAGAGTAGAAGATCCCTGTTGTAGGGTAGTGGAAGGTAGATTAAGTACGGATAGAATAGTCAGCCTCAAATGCTAAATTAATAGTATTAGCCAGTACAGATGATAGACACCTTGCTATTTATGGGCGACCCAATTTAGCTTTCCTCTTTTTTTTCTAGTCAAGACCTCGTAACATTAGGCTGGGCCCGTAGCCAAACGTCCATTCTTAACTCATGGAAGTCTAACAAACTCTGGCCTTAACCTCTGCTCTCTAGGTTCCTGACTGTATATCCTTTTGTAGCTAAAACAGATGAAAACTGAGCCTCATATAGAAGCTTAATGTGTCCCCAAGGCAACATTGACATTTTCTCTTCCTCCCACTAAAGGGAAAATTTTATTTAATTTGTAGGAGGAGGAGGAAGTGGCTAATCTTAGGCTGTTTACAGAAACTCCTCCAGGGGTCTCAGGTTCGCCTAGCCTGATTCAGTTCTATTTCAAGGTGGAATCCATGGGTACTTCATGTTCCTGTTTTTTGTTTCATTCAGGCTTGGGACCTAGGCATAAATTTATACTTGCATAACCACCGAGAGATGTCATATTTAACCATCTGGTTAGGAACTGGGACAAAGATTCTTTTACACTCTGAGAAGCTGTGGCTATAGAAGTTGTTGATTTTAACGACTTCCTATGTTGCTATATTTTCGGGGTGCCTTGGGGGCAAATGTTAATGGATTTTATCTTCCTTATATGAGGAAACCGATTTTTTTTCCAGTGGATGGTTTTAGGACTAAAAACATAAGGCCTGTCTTGGTGGTTGTGTATAACAACTGCAACAGTGCACATTTTCCCCTCTTAATGGAAACCCTTAGCCACGTTTCTTCTAAGAAACCTTCCTTGCCACATTCTAATCATGATGTTTGTAGATAAAAAATCATATTCTCTGGGAGTGTGTCTGACTGACTCACGACCATAGAGTACCTTATTGATTTAGAAGGGAGACTGTGCTTGTTCAATTAGAGTGGACTTTAGACTTTAGTTAGGAATTCTGGGCTTACTTTTTGGGTTTGGGGAAAGATATGAGGCTAGAACTGAGACCTGAAACAATCATGAGGTGAGAGCCCGGAGTTGTCGGAGACTATCTGAGGAGCAAACTGAGAGAAAGCGGAGCCAAGAGGTGGATATTACTGTAATCTTTGAGTATTCATCAGGCTCTAATTGAAGCTGGTCTGAATCCAGAGTTCAGTTAAATTTAGTCTTTTATTTCTTAAAACTAGCTTATATCAGAATTTATGTAGCTATTTATAGTTTGGTACTATAGGAAATATTTTCCCTCTTTTGCCTTTTCCCTCAGAAAACCCTTTCCTTTTCTTCAGAATTTCTCTCAAGTATCTCTTTCTTTGTGAAGCTTTTTTTGACACAACTTGATCGTTGGCTAATCTATCATAATCTTTGTCATATAACATAATGATATGTTTACTTATCTGTATCTTTCATATTGCAAATTATTATAATTAATTTTATAATATCTGTTTAGCACCTATTCTGTGCCACATCGTGTTCAATTTGGGAGACTGATCAAGACAAACATGGTTTGTGCTCTGAGTGAACTATTGAGCTGACAGGTTATTGATTATTAAAGGTATGATGTGTTTCATTTTTTTTTTGGCCCCACCATGCAGCATGTGGGACCTTAGTTCCCCAATCAGGGATTGAACCCGTGCCCCCTGCAGTGGAAGCTCAAAGTCTTAACCACTGGACCGCCAGGGAAGTCCCAGTATGATGTGTTTTAGCCAAAGGACGAACTAGGGAAGCAATGGAAGATGGCTAATAAACAAGTTATTACATACGTGATATATTTGGGGAGTCATAAAAAGGGGGAATTGCACGGTGCTAAGTAAGTATGATGATTCCTAGAGGGCAGGATTGGCCTCTTGATCATGGTGTTTTGTTTTAAATTAGTGGGAGCTATTTCAATTCTTGTCCACAACAGAAACAAAAGAATTGCTGAATTAGTGCAAGGTTCACACATGCTCATCTCTGAATCGTTCTTGACTAACACCGCTCCACAAAGATCTTAAATCTTCATTGAATATACATCTTTGCATTAATTTGTTTCTTAACTTTTTGGGAATTCAGGTTTGGCATTCATAAGCCATATATCTCAGATCTTCAAAGATTTCCCAAATCAAAACTGCAGAAATATTTACCAAAGCAGGTAAAATTCTCCCTGAATCACAGTATCACCAAAAACCACATATAAACACCATGTGCCCGCAGCCTATGCTTGCCATCTTTTCAGTTTTCACAACATTTTTTCACCTATGTTGTAAAAATGTTACATTGACTAGAGAATTCATTAGAACAGTTAAAAAATACTTCTCTTATTTTTATACACACCATATTGTAGATTTTGTTCAAGCGATAGGTCAACACTGAATTTGACAATTTACTCTTGAGAGTAACTAAAACTATTATGCCCAGGGTAAGAACCAAGGGTTTATTATATCTATCGGCTTTATTTTTTTCTTCTAATCCAGTGTCTTCAGTCAGACTTTCATTCTGCCTTGTGCCAGGGCCAACTTTTCATAATAAATATTTGCATAAATGACTTTCAAGAGTTATTATTTACTTAAATAATGAATGGAGAAAAGATGAGAAAAGAAAAGTAACATATTATGAGCTGATGCTTGGCTTTGATCATAAGCTAAGTGAATCATAGTATTAAATTTTGTTAAGTCAGTAAATCACAAGTGAATCATATTGTGGATTTTCAGTGTGGTCAAAGCATATAGAAACCATGAATATCAAGTTCATGAATGTTATGTTTGTGGAGTAGTAACACGTTTAATTCAATGAGACTGTAAGCTACATGAAGGGATAATGATTTGTATATTCAAACTATGTAAATAAAACATTGAATGTATCTGGGTCTGTTTCTCATCTGTCGTATCAGTACATGAGCTAATATTTTTATAAATGTCACTCAGAGCCTTTGAGTTCTTAACATACAGGTGATCAAATGAAAGATTGACCATTAGTAAAACCCTATTAGAGATGTACTAATGATTTTAGGCAGAACACTCTCATTTATGCTTATAGTCTGTTGCTACCTTTGCATTCATCTATAAAAAGGTCGTTTAGAGTTTGGGATGCAGCTGATGTTGGAACAGAATTAAGCAGACTGGTTCCCTGGAGATTAGGTTCAAGCTATTAGCTTCCTTGGTATTAATATTTAACCTACTCATATAACTGGTTGGGTCTAGAAGAGTCAGCAACAAAAATTTCTTAGAAGTTTCTTATCCAGAATTTCTAACTGACCTTAAATAATCTTCTAAATTATATTTCCATAATTCCATTCATTAATTTGTTATTTAAAAAAAAAACACGTTTTAGAATCTTACATGGTGGATCTTCATCAATGAAACAGTTTAGTGGGAAGACAGACACTTAAACCTTCTATTAAAGTGCAACATGATTAGTTCTATAGTAAATTCATGAATAGTGTGTTGTGGAAACACAGCACTGGGAGTGTTAAGTCCCCACAGAGAGAGTTAGGAAGGAATCTGCAGAGAAAGCACACGACGAAGGAGACATTTGAACAGACTCCTTATGAATAGAATTTTTTCATAAAGTTAAAGTATGAGGATGGTAAAGTAGTCCATGTAAAGGAAACATCGTGGTCAACCACGGAAAAACATGAGAAAGAAACCTGCAGTTCAGAAATCAAGATCAGTCTTTAAAGCCACCCCGAAACCACCAGAGATATTCAGTCATTCCTCTGAACTCCTAGAACATTTTTCATATATTTGGTAGAATAGTTTTTTATGAGTCTCTTAGGCTACTTCCTTCAACATACTCTGTTCTTCAAGGCAGGGACCATTTCTGATTTACTTGGCAAAACATATGTTTCCTTGGCAGCAGTTTAACGGATAGTTGTTAAATGGATTGTAATGTAGCTGGACTGTGGGTTGTGTGAGGCAGAGATTGAAAGATAAGAAGGTTAAGTTGGGCCAGTTTGTGATGGGATTTGAATGTCAAAACAAGCGGTTTAGCTTGTATTCTTTTAGTGAAGACAAGCCACCAAGGGCATTAAAGGAGGTTAGTGACGCAGTCCAAGTTATGCTACTGATAGTTCCAAAAGAAAAGCTATTTTCTTTGGTCTCCAAATGAAGGCCAATTATCTCAGTGAAAAATGTTTTAGTGTAACCACATACAACTCTTAGGTTTATTAACAATGAAAGTAGCATCTGAATAGTTAGAGGTGGGTAGGGATAATGTCTCTTCCTTGTTACCAGTGTATAATGAAATCAACATACACTGGTACATACAAACACTCATTAACAGACTAGTGTAAAAGAGTCATTCCAGTTCTGTAAGTTCATGAAGTCCTACGGCCAGTCCTTTTAGGTGCTCCAGTAGTGCCTTGAGTGAAAGATTTATCTGACGCAACACAACAATGTTCTAAGAGTAGGGTCCACCTAATTGGAGTCAAGCACTTAAGTACCTTTTGAATTAACAGCTGTGAAACAAGACTGTTTAGAATTTAAATCTAGGGAACCATTCTTAAGAAATCTGGGGTATGGTTTCCCAGATTTGTATACCCTATTATGTAAAGGCAAAAATGCCTCTGTACTGTTTCTACATAAACTATGTTTTAAGCATCACTCTTTTCACCAATAAAAAAATCGTAGATAACATTCACTGTTTTAATTGATAAACCATTGATGTTGACTGCAGATGATAATAGTGAAGAACTGGTAGTAACTGATTCTGTAGTGTGGATCAAGTCCACAACACCCAGCCTCCTAGCATGTAGAGTAGTAGAACAAAAAGACACCTGCACACACATCTCACACACACGTGCACACACACACCCACTCAGATGCATGCACAAACTTATCACATCACATCCTCTTTGCAAAGGCATATTAAAGTAAATTTTAGAGTATAGAATATCCTTTCAGAATGTATATGCATTTTTTCTGCTTACTATGCTAATATTTCTATACATTAGTCAAGTCTGCCTTCTCTGTTCTTGAACACTAACACAGGACAATTCTGCTGCTTTTGCCAATCACATTCAGGTTTACAAGAATCAAGTTTTCAGAAATTAAAAAGTCCAGAAAATAATATGATTTACAAACTTCAACCTTCCATGCAGTTCAAAGTTATACTCACCTTACCTTCTGCTATAGATTCAGTGTTTGTTTCCCCTAAAATTCCTATTGAAATCCTAACCCCCAATGTGAAGATATTAGAAGCTGGAGCTTTTAGGAGGGATTAGGTCCTGAGGATGGAGCCCCCATGAATGAAATAAGTGCCCTTATAAAAGAGACCCCAGAGAGCTCCCTGTTTCTTTCCTCCATGTGGGAACATAGTGAAAAGATGGCCATTTAGGAAGTTGGTCCTCACCAGACACAAATCTGCTGGTGCCATGATCTTAGACTTCTCAGCCTCCAGAACTGTGAGAAATGTGTTGTTTATAAACCGTTCAGTTTATGGTGTTTTTGTTAAAGCAGCTCAAATGTACTAAGACACCTGCTCTGGACTGAGAACAGCAGAACAACAGCAGTGGGGAAGAGGGGGTAGGGGCGGTGGCCTTATATTCACTGCTTATTCACCTTGCTTTTCCACTCTTCCAGTTTTAATGACACAGGGGCTCTTCCAGAGCTGGTAGATGGTGGGAGGAGGTGTTAGTACTGACTAGTACTGTTGTAATCTGACCTTTGATTGCCCAAATGCAATCTCCTCTCTCTCTCTCTCTCTCTCTCTTTCCATGTGGAACACTTTCTGTGGATTTTCTGGAGATTCTCTCTGATCCCAACATCCATACCTCCTCTGCTGTTTCTACTCCACCCTCCCTGGGAAACTGGTTGCAGCCCCCTGCTCACACTTTATAATGTTTCTTCAGTTCCCATACACAGAACGTGCACCTCACACAGGCCTTTTGTTAGAAAAGTTTCCTCATCTTGGCAGGCATTCTTATTAGGCAGGTCCCTTTCAATGTGTCTGGGGCTCTGTTTCTTCCAAGCATTTGCCTAGACCACAGGATAACACAGTGATATTACACCCAACACATTCCAGAAGGGCAAGTAGCTAAGTAGCTACACTCCAGTTTTCTCTCTTTGCTTTGTCATCAGGGACATGCCCAGCACCTTTGTCCTTCAGAATTTCCCAGGAAAAAAGTAAGACATCAATTTCTGTGCCATGGGAACCCCAGCGAACACAGGTCAGTTTTTCCTGAAAAGACATTTATCACTTACCACTCTAGTCTCCTGAAGCTCTAAGAACCTTTCATTATCGGAGCTTGTGTGCGGGTGAAAAGCAGGTCTTTCCCTGCAGTCACACTCACTCTCTGGACTAGTTTTCTTGAGTCTGCCACACTTGGTTTGAGATAGAGGTGAAGCACACTGGGGAGGTACACAGAGTATACAGCAGGCGAACACTTTTCCTCTGTACACGAGTCTTCACTCTTTCTTCCCTGTTAATCTTCTGCATTATCTTATATTTAGACTGGAGCTGAATGATGTGCTAAGGGAAGCAGACATGTGCTTTATAATCTATAAATGTGCCTAGCATCTTTCTTTGGAACGTGGGGGTAAATTTTACCTATTGTCTTCAGCTTTGTTGCCTCTTTCTAAACTGGAAAAAAAAAAAAAAAACAGGAAAAATCTCGTTTTGCATCCTATTAGACATTCTACAGCTCATTTAATACTCATATTGGATCTAAGAGGCAGTTATTATCTTCATTTTACAGATGTGGAAATGGATGTGGAGCTCATTATCTCTCGAAGTGGCAAAACTCAGCTGTACATCTGGTGCGTCTAGCTCTAAAGCCAAAACATGACGCTACCCAGTTCTGAAATGTTTGAGCAAGGAGGCTGCTGACAGAATAGACACTGTTGTGAGACTAAAAGGTCATTATCTGAACAATGGATATTTTCTCAAGGAAAGGCTCTATGTTCTAGAAGATTCCTCAGAAAATCTGAGTTTAGGTGACTTGACTACCAAGTTGTTTTGAATATATCAGTCCTTAAGCATAGGACCCAGTCATTCCTGTAGACATTAAATTGTATATTCATATTTCCAAGTAAAATGGCAGTTGAATCAAAGCTACCAATTCATGCCTAAAAGCCATTGTCTAACACCCAAGCTAAGGCTTAAGTTTCATGTATGTCCTCTTCTAGTTATTTTTATTCCTTCACATGTTAAAGGAAAATCCAAAAACCTTTTAAGAAAAATGGAGGTATACGCATATATGAGAAGGGCAAAGATAGCAAGAAATACTGATAGCCAATAGCAATATACTGTTGTAGTTTCCCAATTACAATTCAACTTTTATGGTTTAGTTTTCTATTGAATATATCATAGAAACAAACTATTTCTGATTGAAAAGATATTATCAAACATAATTTGATTATACATTTGAAAATTTGGTTTAATTAATAATTTGGAACTTTAGTTTATATGGATGTAATACTCTTTTAATTGTGCTTCCAGTTTATATTACTTTAATCTTGCGTATGTGTGAAAAATCCAGCTTGCGGTCAAAATGTCACCTCTCCCTGATTTCTTCACATGATACGTGATTCAACCCATCCATCTCCAAATGCATATATTACATTGTTAGAAGTACTACATAGTTAGAATTCTTCTTAAAAAAGTCAGAAATCTGGTATTTGTTAATAAACTTGATCTGCGTTTCTAAGTAAACTTATTACCTTTATCTCCATTTTCACTACTTCTCTAAAAATATCATCAACACTGTTTCCTTCCTGGGTAGTACCTCCCCAAGGAAAAGACAAGGTGGTATGTAGAGGACACCAGCATAATTATTATTTGACAAATGAAAATAATTTTATGTTCTTGATACAAAGCTGTTTCAGAGACTGAAGAGAAAAATGTGTACAAGGACAAATTAATCAGAATATTCTCAATCAAAACTATCTAGCTCAAGGTTAGTGAGTTATTTATCCTCATTTAGGGATTAGTTGTACAGAGATTTTGACACACTGGGACATAATGTGCATTAAAGCATTAAGTTAGGGTTGAGCAGATGAATGAACACACAGGAAAGAAGCATTTTAGTGTGACTCTGTACTTTTGCTTTGCTAATTTAACTGTTTCAGTTAATTATAGTTGATTTGTAAAATAAAGTCAAATTAATAGGGAATGTAGTACCTAGAGCAATCATTGTATAAGGATTAAGGGTTTAAAAAAAATAAAGCTTATGTTTTAAAGTATAAATGCCTTGTAATAAATCCGATTCTTAAACGCAGAGTTAATATTCCAAGGGTTTTTTTTCTATAACCTTTAGAAGTTTGAAAGAAGAACCTCAGCAATACCTTTCTTTTGTACCTACTGCCTAATTGCTTCATTAGGCGTTGATGTGGGTTTAAATTCACATGCCTCTCTCTGCCAACCACCTTTTATGAACAAGTACCTTCAACTTCTCCACTCTTCCCAAGTGTCTTCATCTTTAATGATAATAATAAGAATGACATTAATAAAAATAAATTCATTAAGTACTTGGTGCCAGGCATTGTTTTACATGCTTTGTATAATTTAATTTATTTAATCCTCATAATGGGTAATTGAAGAAGTTACTATAATTATGGAGAAGAAACAGCTGAGGCACAGAGATGTTAAAGAGGTTGCCCATGATCACCTACTTTGTGGTAGAGCCAGGGGGATACAAAAACGGTTAATTCGCTCTTAATACCAATACTAGGTTACAACAAGGTCACTAAAAGGTAGAACTAGTAAAGGTGGCCTCTGAGCATTTTACTTTTATTAATATAATCCATTATAAGCCAACACTGAAATCTCTATGAGCTAATGATGTCAAAATCCATGCAAATGGTATGCATGATTAAAAGATATAATGCCAAGCTTTTTATGCTTTATTTGCTAAACATTGAGCATGGAGGCTCCCCACAGAGAGCCACAGCTCTGCAGATCATTTGACTGCAGGGAACTGAATGATTTATAAAGTATGAAAATAAATGTCAAAACTAAAAATATTCCCATATATTATGAAAATGTTGTTAGCCTTCACTGAAGGAAAAAAAAAGTCCTAAGGTATCCAAAGCATCTTTTTTAAATGCTATTTTGATTAATATTTTTAGTTTTCCACAAATATTTATTGTTTTGAATACATAAGTATATTTTAAAAAATCAAAGCAGTTAGCATGTCCTTGTCTTGGATCTGAATGAAGCAGCAGCCTTCGGTAGAGCCATCATGAGACGCAACAGCCAGGATAAAAAGGCATTGAGGTGATTTTACTTTTGTCATATATATTCCGTTTTCTGATCCATTAAATTTGTTTCATTTTATAGCATCTAAAGGATATGTGAGACCTTTAATTTGTATTCTAACCCTTTGCTTCAAAGGATCTCCTTCTCTAATTTCCTTGTTTCTTCCAACTATTGAGGAACAACTTGGGCTGTTGTTGCCCTTGTGGAGGAGAGGAAGTGGGTGGAGGTGGTGGGGGTGGATGTACTTGGTGTGACTCTAGCTTGGTATTCATCCTCATCCTTGGAATTCTCCTCAGAGATCAGAGTCTTACAAGAGAGTAGGTTAGGAGGAAATCCATGTTATAGCAGAAAAGATGCTGAAATTGGAATTGGAAGAACTAGGTTCCAGGACTGGATCTATTACTTGGTAACTTTGTAACTGCAAACAAGATAAGTAACTGTTGGAGCCAGGATAGCCTTAATTGTATAACGGGAATAGCTTTGATCCCACAAGGCTGATATTATCACTAAGTGAGCTAACTGATATGAAAGTGCTGGGTAAACTGTAAAAAACAGTTTATATAGAAATGCACAATAAGTAGTAAACTAATGTGGTGTAGTAGTAGTTCTGATAATAATATTAATAGTAATGATAGTAATTTAGTGACATTCAACACCAGATGTACCTTAGTTTGTATAAAGACCTTTGGTATTGCTTTATCACAACTGGAGAGAAAATTCCATTTCAATGGCATTAATGGAGTCTTTCCACATTTTACAGAGCAATTATTATATTCTTGACAAGATCAAGAGTTGACTTTAAAGTTCAAGTAAAACTGTCCATGATATAAAGAAATCAAGTTTGCAGTGAGTCTTGGGATGAGTGAAATGGGCTAAAAATATCTTTTATGTGTCTGTGGTAAAAAGCATTTATGAACTGGACTAGCCAGGGGCACCTAAAACCCAACTGATCTTTCTCATTAGTGATTTGAAGACATTTCCACATTTATCAAGAAAGAGCATCAATCCCCTGGGATTAAAATATTATTTAAATGAAACTGTTGCTCTCATACCTCCCAACCATTGAACCCTCTATGATAGTAACACACTATTCTAACAGGATCTTAACTCACTGACAACATTACCATGAATAACTTTCTCTGTTAGGGCAGAGAAAGCAGAAATATGGCCCCACTCGCCTTGAAATCAGAAATTATCTGGAAACGAAGACTAAAAGGAACAGGTGTGTCGACTATTGAAATGAAGAAAACTCAATTCTGCCTTCCCTAAAGAGACTGCACTGAATTTTGGAAAGTTAGATTATTACCTCTTAATTACAACTTGGGCCCTCTTTTCTAAGGCCTAATGTATGAAAAATCATACAGAATTTAAGATTATAATATAATCTCTTTAAGATTGTATATCATAGTTAATGAATTGCCCTGAGTAATAGCGGTGATTTTTTAGGGGAAGTAGATTTATTTTCTACTCATTGCTTTGTAATGGAGAATTGATGACCCTATTTGTCCAGCAACTCCCCACTTACTCCCTAAATTGTTATGGGTTGATATCAGTCCTAGTATTATTACTAGCAGTCCTAGTATTATTTTAGTGAGAATAATACTAACTTATCCTATGTGAATGTGATGACAGCTAATAAATAGATATATTTAACAAATGAATTAATAAACTATTGCCTCAACCAATAAATAATACCTTCCTCCTAACTACAAAGAGTGAATTGATTGATGTTGGTTTTGTATATTCCTCATTTCTGTTAAATATAAATCTTTTTCTCCCTGTGGTCAAACATGCTGGTAACATGCACTCCTAGTCTCCCATCACTCCTCCTTGACAATGTCTCTCTTGAAAAAAAAAAAAGAATCTCTGCTCAATAATAGGTACTTAGAAGTTTGTAAGTCTTGGATGAGACTTTTTTTTTTTAACTGAACTAAAGGCTGCTTCCTTGAGCATAAAACTCAGGAATAAAGAAATAAATTTCCACATCTAGCATATTTTGGGAGTAGCAGTAGCTAAGAACTTGAGTATTAGGTTATATTCTGGCTCAAAATTACTGGTGGGAATTGAAACAGCAGTTACATAAATGTTACCACTTCTTCATTTATTGTCTATGTCTTTTTATGCATCTTTCATATATGTGTGTGCTTGTCCAAACACATGTGTGTGCATACACACACATACATACTACTCCTGTGATATCATATACACTAGAAAAAAAGTTCCATCTTAATTCAAATTGAAGCCTTCAAATATATGTAGCTACATAAATTTCCCCAAGCCAATGTTTGATACGATTCTTTCCAGATTCACATCTACCTCCATCCAACCATTTTCCAAAACTTCTGAGAATATCAGAAATACATAGCAAGCACCTTTATATTAATCAGCATTAATTTAATGGTTGGTATATGAAATATACAATGCTACCTTCTTCTCTTATGTTATCAAGTTTTTAAGCTTATGACTATTTACCCAAATTTTCAATGACTGCAATTAGATATTTCTCAGGAGCGTTCTTTTCACAAATACGGTCACATGAGCAACTTTTGCACTTTTATTCAACATCTGATGAAAGCAACAGTTTCTTCTTTCCTCAGTAATGTGTCCCTTTATTCAAAGTATCTTCTGAGCGTCTATATTTAAAGTACCATAAAAAAACATGCATTCATAATCCAGAGGAAAAGTTCACTTTTGTTTCTGTGGTTTGAAGAAATTTGGGGAAGAAACTGAAAACAGGTGGATTTTAGAGAAAAGTTAAAGTTTATAAAAGTGGAAAAAGTGGAGGAAGGGCAAATAAGGCAGTGGGAAAAAGTAGGACAAATGTCTGTCCTGTCTAGACCTAATCAAGACTGTTTCCATGCAATAAGAAGTTTTCCTATAAAACAAGAAATAAATTCTTGCAGTAACTCAAATGATAGATTACTGATTTTGATAAGGTAACTTTCTAGTACCATCCTGATGAATCTCTTTTAGGTCTGTTCGATTAGAACACATCATTCACTTGATGGTAATTGTCCTTCCTCACATGAGGGTGTGGCCAAAATGGGAGAACATTGTTTAGGATTTTGCAGGAACTATAAGGAAAGAAACTCTAATTCTGAGTTTACAAACGCTAAGGATAATACCAGTCTGGAAATATCAGTTTGCCACTGTGTGGAAAATAGTCTTAAGAATACTCTTCTGGGAAAAACAAATATCATATATTAACGCATGTATGTGGAAGCTAGAAAAATGGTAGAGATGAACTGGTTTGCAGGGCAGAAATAGACACAGATGTAGAGAACAAACGTATGGACACCAAGGGGGGAAAGTGGCGGGGGGGGGGTTGGTGGTGGGATGAATTGAGAGATTGTGATTGACATGTATACACTAATATGTATAAAATGGACAACTAATAAGAACCTGCTGTATAAAAAAATAAATAAAATAAAATTCAAAAATTCAAAGAAAAAAGAAAAAATTGCATGTAAAATTTAATAAAAATTGTTCTGTACATCTTAAAAAAAAAAAAAAGAATACTCTTCCGGGACTTCCCTGGCAGTCCAGTGGTTAAGACTCCACACTCCCAATGCAGGGGGCACGGGTTCCATCCCTGGTCTGGGAACTAAGATCCCTCATGCCGCACAGCACGGCCAAAAAAAAAAAATAGAATACTCTTCCCTTATAATGATAAAGCTAACCTCAAGGTAAACTTGGGAAAAGTTCAAATTTTCTGCTTTTTTTATAAAATAACGATAAATATTTTAAATGATATACTTTGATGTGCAAATTAATAAAGGTGATTTTAAAATGTTTGTATATCTGACGTGTTTTAAAAGGTCTGTTTCAAAGAAGTAGTCTTTATTCATTTAAATTTGCATCTATCTCTCTCTTCAAAGTACATTACATTGAAATATGTCTTGATTTGATTTCTATTTGGACGACTGCAAGTTTAATTAGATTTCTGAATGCAGAATATAATTTGGTTTCTCTATACATGGCTTTTAAAAGCAAAATAATTTTAGGTATTCTGAACATTAGAATAAAAATGAAAATTAGTTTTAATTTTACAGATCGTTTGGTAATAGGGGAGAGTTTTGAAAGGTACTTTTCATGTACATGACCTTTCATGTAATACCAGCATACTGATTTCCAAACAAATGTTTGTCCCTTGAAATAAAAATTTCAATACAATATATTATGCCACTCTCCTAAATTGGAAAAATTAAAAAAAAGTTACAAATATCATCTTTGTCTAAACCATAAAAATACTTTTGTGTATTTATGTAAATAAGTAACAATATTGATTTTTTTTTCTGTTGTGGAGATTAAGGGTGGGCAGTGGTGGTGCTTGTAAGATAGGCTGGCACCTTCTAGTTTTCCATGAGTTTACAACTGTCATGCTTCATTATCTTCTTTCCAATGGAGAACTATAGATTTAAGTGTTAGGCATGGATTCTGGCAAAAATATTCCACATCATAACAGTAGCCACAAAATAGATTCCATCACTGTTAACTAGGAGTATCTGGACATGTGTAGCTATATCCAGAGCCACAATCTCAGGAATAGTTTGATTCCTCTTCATATTCCATCCTTTACTCAATTTCTTTTCCTTCTCCTCTTCAACATAATATTTTAAAATAAACTTTTCAGAAAAGATTTAGATTTATAGAAAAGTCCAGGGAACAGTACAAGGAATTCCCATATACACCACACCTGGTTTTCCCTGTCACTAACATCTTGCATCAATTTGGTGCATTTGTACAATTAATAAACCAATATTGATATATTATTAACTAAATTCCGTACTTCATTGAGATTCTCTTAGTCTTTACCTATAGTCCTTTTGTTGTTTCAGAGTCTCATCCAGTATACCACAATACTTGTATTTGTCAAGTTTCCTTAAGGCTCCTCTTCGCTGTGACAATTTTACAAACTTTCCTTGTTTTTGATGATCTTAACAGTTTTGAGAACTGGTCATCTATTTTGTAGAAAGTCCCTCAATATGTATTTGTCTTACACTTATGTTTAGACTGGGATTATGGGTTTGGGGGAGGAAGACCACAGAGGTAAATTCAATTTTCATCACATCGTGTCAAGGTTATACTATCAACATTACTTATCACTGTTGAAATTAACCTTCATCACATGGATGAAGTAGTGTTTGTCTGGTTCTCCATTAGAATGTTTTCTTTTTTTTTTTCTCTCTTCACCCTACTGTAGTCTTTAGAAGGAACTCACTAAGTACAGCCTGCACTTATGGAGTAGGGAGTTATGTTCAGCCTTCTTGAAGGAATAGTATTTAGATAAATTATTTGGAGTTCTTCTGCATGGGAGATTTATTCATTTTCCCTCATTTGTTTAGATATTCATTTATTTTTATCAGTATGGACACACGCATACTTATTTTGTATTTTGGGTTTTAATACAATACTGCTTTAGTTATTTTTTTGCTAAAATTGTTCCAACTTTGGCCATTTGGAGCTGTTTCAGTTGTCTCCTGTGTCACTTTGATGTACCACTACCATTGTGAGATTTTTTTTCCCTTATGAAACATTCCATACTTTTGGACAAGATATTCCAGACTCTTCTTGTATATTTCCTTTCCCAGTCCTTCAGTGAGACATTTTTCTGAAGACTCTTGTTCCTTTTATTGAAGAATAGTATTAGAAACCAACATCTGAGCATTAAGTATGCTCATTAGTATTCTCATATCATTGCTGTTAGGCTCTCTCAGCTGAAAGAACAATGAAATATATGTGTACATAATAACCTGTATGTATGCATCTTTCTATAAATATTTCACTGTGTAACTATCTATCTATGTTAAGCTAAACATGACTTCATACTTATATATCTGACTCTGATCCATTACCACATGAGTCATCATAACTTCCTCCCTTGTTTATCGGTAACACTTAGCTCTCAACAATGAGAAACTTGGCTCCCACCATCTACCATCCATTTACTGATTTATTTTTCAATACCAGTATACATGTATAGTGTTACCAGAATTGTTAACCTATACCTCCATCAGAAAGAACTTTTATCAACTAGAGTACTGTACCTACGTTTAGTCTCTTGCTTTTAGTCTTATAGATTTCATTCATTTTCAAACTTTAGGACAGCAATGTTTTCCTCCACTCCCTTCAGTTAGGATGTTTCATATGTTGCAATACACGTAGATACCTTGGTCACATTCTGCCTTCTTTCCTGAAATGCCCTGACTGCTTAGAAGAATTTTTTTAAATTTGCATGTATTAGGGTTTGCTCTTTGCGTCACAAAGTTCTGAGGGTTTAAACAAATGTGTAGTGTCATGTATCCCACATCGCAGTATCATAGGTAAAGCTTTAACTGTCTTAAATATCGCTGTGTTCCACCCATTAACTTTCCCTGACCCCAGCACTTGGCAACCACCCATCTTCGTGTTTACTATCTTGATAGATTTTTTCCATTTAAAGAATATTAAGTAATTTGAAATCATACCATATGCAGCCTTTTCAGATTGGCTTCTTTCATTTCAACAGTGTGCATTTAAGGTTCATCTGTCGTCTTGTGGCCTGATTAGCTTATATCATTTTATGGCTGAATAACGTTCTATTGTATGTATGTGCCACAGTCTTTTTAGCCATTCACTTATTGAAGGATATCTTGAATGCTTCCAGTTTGGGTGACTATGAATAAAGTTACTATAACTTTCATGTGCAAGTTTTATGTGGACATATTTTCAGTCAGTTTAGTAAGTACCTAAGAGCATGATTGCTGGAGTGTATGGTAAAATTATGTTTAGCTTTGAAATAAATAGCCAAACGGTCTTCCAAATTGGCTGTACCATTCTGCCTTCCCATCAGCAATGAATGAGAGTTCCTGTTTTTCTGCATCCTGGTCAGCAATTTGTGTTGCTCCCCCCTCCCCTGCTTTTCAAACTTTTAAAAGGTGTGTAGTGATATTTAATTTTTGTTTTAATTTACAACTCTCTGATAACAAGATCTTGAGCATCTTTCATATGTTTATTTGCCACCCAGACATCTTCTTTGATGAGGTGTCTAGTCGTATCTTTTGCCCAGTTTTTAATTGTGTTAGTTTTTTCACTGTAGAGTTTTTTTTGTTTGTTTTTTTAAAGAGATATGCTCCCTGTACATTCACAGTAATTATTCTGGAATCTAGTCTTTGTTTTCAGATTCCTGGGGGATATTTTTCTTTTTTTTTTTTTTTTTAATTTTTATTTATTTATTTATTTATGGCTGCGTTGGGTCTTCATTCCTGTGCGAGGGCTTCCTCTAGTTGCGGCAAGCGGGGGCCACTCTTCATCGCGGTGCGCGGGCCTCTCACTATCGCGGCCTCTCTTGTTGCGGAGCACAGGCTCCAGACGCGCAGGCTCAGTATTTGTGGCTCACGGGCCTAGTTGCTCCGCAGCATGTGGGATCCTCCCAGACCAGGGCTCGAACCCGTGTCCCCTGCATTGGCAGGCGGACTCTCAACCACTGCGCCACCAGGGAAGCCCCACTGTAGAGTTTTTAAGAGTTATTTCTATATTTTGTATACAAGTCCTTTATCAGATATTTATTTTACAAATATTTTCTCCAAATCTGTGGATTATATTTCCTTTCAATTAAATGTCTTTCTCAAAGCAAGAGTTTTAATTTTAACAAAGTGCAAGTTATTTTTTTCTTCCACAGATGGCACTTTTGGTGTTGTAGCATTCTCCTATATTACCTACTAGAAAGTTTATAGTTTTATATTTTACATTTAGTTTTATAATCTAGTTTGAGTTAATTTTTGTGAAAGGTACAGTGTCTGTGTCTAGGTTACAGACAGGTAATGAAAACTTTGATTCAGTGCCTGGATGTAGGAGAGGGGATTTAAAATACCTTTCTCTGTCTCTGTCCCTGTCTCTGTCTCTGACAGTTTCTCTCTTGGCCTGAATTTCAAGGAGTCTGAATGTCTATATGCCTTACCAACAGACTGAGCTAATGATGGCCTCTGCCGTGTCATGTACTTTCAAATGGGAGTTAGGTGGATCACAAAGTAAAGACTGGGGAGTCATAGTGAGAGATCATAGACTCTGGATTCAGACATCCTGATCAGAATCCTAAGTCTGTCTTTTACCAGCTAGTTGACCTTGGATGTGTTTTGCATAACCTCTTGTGTCTTGGTTTCTCCATCTGTGTGAGGATGATATTAGTCCATATTCATGGAGATGATGTGAGGTCAAATTAATACTTGACCTGGAACAAAACCTGGGACGTAGTACATGCTGTAAAAATATTTGATTTTTAAAAAATTTTTATTTTATATTGGAGTATGGTTGATTAACAATGTTGTGTTAGTTTCAGGTTGTACGGCAAAGTGATTCAGTTATACATATACATGTATCTATTCTTTCTCAAATTCTTTTTGCATTTAGGTTATTACAGAATATTGAGCAGGGTTCCCTGTGCTATACAGTAGGTCCTTGTTTGTTATCTGTTTTAAATATAGTAGTGTGTACATGTGAAAAGTATTTGAGATATAAATGTAAATTTAAACTCAAATTATCTCTAGATATTTGTGGGCTTTTTTTTTAACATTTTAACTTAAAAAAAAATCCTTAGTCATTAAGGATATTTGGTATGTGCGTGTGTATCTATGTATGTGTGTGTTCCTCTCTGAATGACTGGAGTTGAGGGGTGGGGGCTGGTGTCTGTGTTCATGCATGGACCAAAATGTTAAGTGGAGGATGTCATTTGCATTGTGACCAGTGTAATAACCAAGGACATTGAACTGCAGGCAGGAGAATTCAGGAACACCCGCGGCTATATGCTTCAGCTATCCTATGCTATAAGGAACTCCCTCTTTAACAACTTTACTGTTTCTGAAATTTAATTATTTATTTATTTTCTGTAGGTGAGGTAACATTGGTTATAGTGCACATTAGCAGAAATTAAGCATTCTTTTCTTGAGAGACAGTGGTTCTGGTTTCACTTTATGCCAGACACATCGGACCATGGCTGCCTGTTGCAGTCAGTTCAACCCTGGAAAGAATGATGACCAGAGGAGAGACTTGTAGCTGTATCTAGTGGTATTAGCAATAGGATGGCCTTTTCCTGGAGCCATGTAGAATCCTGGACGGACTGTATTTTCTCTGCTCTCTGTTGTAAGTGTAGTCTCTTGAATTTTTCTCTTCCGTATTTTCTCATGCTAGTTTCCACTTTTGCTTGAGCAACAACATTTTAATTTAATTTGTTACACTCATCCTCCCAGCTGTCTTCTCTGTTTCCTCACTTCTTCTCTAGATACTATCTCTGTTCAGTCACACTCCCTGACCCTTTATGCCCTGATCAGCTGCTTCATATCAGTGTTCAGCTCGTTGCAAATTTGCATGTGCCAAACAGCTGTACTGATATGAACTCCCCCAAAGGACAATATTAACAATCAGAATATTTATACAAGGTAAATAAATGTGCAAAGGCTTATATTTTTCTTGAGAGAAATAGCAGAGCTCTGGACTATTAAAGAAGATTGTTTTGGGGTTTTTTACCAAAAGGAAAAAAAGATATGTAAATCCATAGCCCCAGAACGTGACACACACATATTTTTTATGTGAAAATAAAACTGAAATGAAGCAGGGGAGAGCTGGTGTCTTGAAAATTGATGGTTTCAGTCATCCTTTGAAAGCTGGATTCTAAGTTGTCATGTTAAATCTCAACTCTTGTGTGCTTGCCATCTCATATCAGCGTTTCTCAATCTTGGTACTACTGACATTTTTTGCCATAAAATTCTTTGTTCCCAGTGGCTGTCTTGCTCCTTGCAAGATATTTAGCAGCATCCCTTGTCTCAACAACACTGGATGCTAGCAGAACCCACCCCGCCAACCAGTCGTGACAAACAAAAACGTCTCTAGTCATAGTCAGAAGTCCCATGGGGGGAAGAACTGCCTCCAGTTGAGAACTGCAACACAAAACATTTAAAACATTCTTTTCCGGGAGATGTTTAAGCCCATGGGAAAGAGATATGGTGAGATGGAGAACTTGAAAGTAAATATGAGTTAGAAACTTAGGCAGAACTTCAAAGAGTTATATTAAAGTTTCTGAGCCTGCTTAATCATTTTGTACTTGGTGTTTGTTTTATTTGAGTAGAAATCTTTAATAACCAGCAGTGTAAAAAGAAATCATATCTTGTTTTTATTATGGTAAAATAAACAAAGCTCTTTTCCTTGGGATCTTAGTTTTTTCTTGAACCCTGTCTTCGAGACATGATAATGTTAAATATTATACCAATTTGTGTGGCTGAGGAAAGTAAAAGACACAAAAGATAGCACCTCACCTAAGACACCCAACCAGTTACCCAGAGTCCGTGAGGAAACCAGGAGTACGAAAATCCATATTCTCTTGCTTATAGCTTAAAGCCACGTACTGCTGCTGTTTTGGGGGTTGTGTTTTTACTGTAAATTTTAAAAAGGCATGTTCTCTTTATAGTGAAATTTTTAAATATCCATTTAATAAACTCTCACTACTGAGGTCATATTAAGCAAAGATTCTCAACTTAGAAAGCCTTCTTAATTCTGTATAACATTTTGCATGTCATAGGCACTGAACTAGAATAATTCAGCTTTATTCAAGAACAAGTAAGTGGCAGAAGAAGATAGAGACCATGAAAGTCTCACAGAAAATTCAAATGAGAAATTACTTCTGGCTGGAGAGTAAGGAATGATCCAGGATTTGTGAAGCCTGAAGCTTATATAATTAGTAGGGACTCTTTCAAGAAATAATAATGCAAAATTTTGTATACAATAGTTGGTAGGAAGGAGAGCATTTATTTAGAGTTGAGAAAAGTAAATTACTACAATTACACTTTTTTTCAATGATGACAAGTTGCACAAAAGCACAAACTGCAAAAAAAAAAAAAGACATGTTATTTTTAGTAATTAACTGCCCTGACACCCTCTACCATGTTTTTTCTCTGTAATTTTCAGATTCATACTCTTTGATAGCCTCTTCATATGACATTGATTTTATAACTTTTTCTATAGCAAGAATTGTTTTAAATGATTTATTTTCTCTGTCATGCTTGGTTGAAGTAGCTTATTTTCGTTAAAAAAAGTTATTTTCAGCTACATGATAATTTTTGATAATGCTGTGTACATTTTTAGGATTAATGCCAAATTTGGAAATACCTGTCTCCAGTTTCTCATTTGATCTATAACAGTTAGTATAATTTCTCAGACGTTTCGGGTTTGGTACATCCCAAATGTTGTTTCCCCCCTAATCACAAATTTCTGGAGTGAAGCAACATAGCACACATCCCATTTCGCAAGCACAATTACTGACCTTGTACCTTTGTGCCATATCAGTGGGTGAGTTCACACAGCAGATGGTAGGAATACTCCTAAAAGCCATCTGTACACCGGGACTGCCAGAAATAACTTAATTCTACACAGGTATAGGTGCTAAGCCCGCAATCATATCTCACTAAACCCAAAATAAGTACATTCTCACTCAGCTTCCCCTATCAAGTCACAAAAGTGGGGCCAATCCAGATAAGAGGTGAGGTGTGACAGAGGGAGCTCAGAGTAGACAGAGACAACAATCCTAATGCATTATGACTTTTGTAAATTTACAGAAACATATGCTTGATCATGGGGATATATATAAATGTGAAGCACCTTGAACTGTGGGCTTCATTAATTCCATTATCTGTTTCTGCATGGGAATTATCTTCAATAGAAAAAAAAGCACTGTTTTATTCTATTATGACATGCAATCTATGTCATTGCTTGCACTACTTCTTTGCATTTTGATTTTTTTTTTAATGATTTATACTATGTGGCACAAGCATGAACATGTCATGATTGTGTAAGAGATAGGCTAGGCCTTGTGTCTATTCTCAGATTTTTTTTCTGGTAAAGCAGTAGATTATAAGGATTAGAAATACTGGCTGTGGGTTTGGCAGGCTTTAAATCCTGGCTGCCCATTTACTGCCTTGTGACCTTGGAAATGTTATGTCACTTGCTTATGCTCCAGTCCCTCATCCTCCACTTGGAGAAGATAATGCCTCCTGGGTTACTTGCTCTTTCCCACTAGCCTAAGTTTTTTAAGGATACAGTCTGCAGCTTGAGCACACATGGGCCTCTGGTACCTCACAGATTGCATGCAGTGGTCCCTTTGAAATGTTTGTTGAATGAGAGTGAATGAATGCATAACTACTACTTGCTAAGGCCTGTAGTCTAATGAAGTGATCAGAGAAGTAAATAATCAATGAGAATTGGATTTGATTAAGAACTCAAGAGGGACATATCTAAAACAGCCAGAAGCACAGTAGAGGGACAGTTGAACAATCAGGAAAAACTTTCAAAAGGGGTGAAATATTAGTGGGGACTTTTGAAGCTCGAGTAGGGATGAATCTACAGAGAAGAGAGGCGTTCCCGATGGAAGGCACTCTATATGATAAATAAGGAGAGACACAGAAGAAAGAACACAGTGTTCTATGTCTGGAGCATGGGATGCATTTGGGGCAATAGCAAGCAATGAAGTGGAGAGGTGGGCAGAAACCAGATCTCCAAGGACCTTGAATTTATAATACCAAGTTACTTATAAATTAATAGACGCCATCGGCTGGTTTTAAGCAGAGGAGCAGCAAATCCAACTTCTCATCTTCTGTAACTACTTCTCACCTCTTGGCTCAAGTACCCGAGGAGCAGTTTTTGTTTGGATCATCCTAGTATATACAACCTCCACAGCCTCTTGATAACCCCTTTTTATGCATATTCAGTCTGTCAATAATATGATGCAAAATTGTTACCCTGCTACACTTTCCTTTTTAGATATTAAACATTTTTTGACCAGATTAAGATTTTGTTATATCACATAGGCAAAGCTGGCAGATTACATTTAAAGCAAGATAAATAGCATGACATTTCTTATTTTAGTTAAATGAATTTTGCAATACCTAACTTAAAATACATTATCCTCAAATCTTGAGTTATAAAAATTCACACTAAACTCAAAAAAAAAAATCATGGTAATTTATGTTTCTGAAAATTTCACTATTGCCTCATGAGTTCGCTATATTTCATTTTATGACTTCAATGAATTTCATTGACACCTGCCTCCATTTAGAAACATTCCTTTGAGCAACTGCTTTATAATGGGAAAGTCATGACTGGATCATCTGTGTCCTCCTGCCACCTGCTTGTAGTTGAGAACACATATTTACATCTTTACTGGTCTTCAGGAAATGATTGTGTTGATAAATATTGTGAAATTAAATCCATTTGTAGAAAACAGAGATGACGTTATCAATGATTCATGTCTAGTCAATATTGAGAAGTTTCTTCCCCTTGTTTCTTATTAGAAGCTCTCAACTTTCATTTATTCATCCTGAGTTCTATGATGAAGAAAGATTCTTTATTTGCATGATTTCACTTGTGTTTCCCATGTGCTTTGGGCAAACATCTCTCTTCAGTCATGCCTTTCTCTTCCTCTGATACCTTATACTCCTCCTCAGAATAGCAATCCAAACAGCCAATTGTGTATGACCAGTGAGTTGAGGATATTTTGCTATTGTTGTATACAACAATGAACTTTTAAAACTGAATTTTTATTTCTTAACCCACTGCTTACACAAGTGAAGTTATGGTCACTTTGTGGTAAGTCAGCCCTAAGAAAAAGGAAAACTGACAAAGGAGTTTAAAAATGTAAGCTTGCCTATAAAATCTCACCATTTACCTCACTTCAATGCAAAGAGCTTCCCTGAGGCACAAATAAGTTGTCATTCCAATAACTCAGGCATAATGTATCCTAACCTTTTGAATTCTCAGGGGTTTGTTTAGACCTGACCATGAGCTTGAGACATTGTGGTTTGTATCTTAGCTTAGCAGAGAAAGCATGATTATTTTTAAGCTAATGCCTTTGTACAGTTCTAAACTAATTTAGTTCATTATGGTGAGAGGAGGTCAAATATAATAATCAGTCCTTATGGTTTCTGTGACCCATGTACTTTTCAAATGCCCGTTCCATTCACACCAGCTAGTGCGTTCCCTTCTACCAGTATGCATCCCACTTTTCCTCTCGGACAGTTTTCAAATTTGACTGCCACATGGTACCAGGGTGCTTGCTGTCTGTGCTCCTTCTAATATAAGGATAAAGTACTCCCTGCCTTTGCACAACAAGTAGTCTAGTACTAAAACCTGATGTTATTTTCTCTTTTCTCATTTCATTTATGGCATCGATTGGCACAAGTCAGGTCTTGTGGTTGGCAATCCCTGAGACTGGCATAGGGGTAGGATATTTATTAATATTTATTAAAGAATGTCCTTGGGATCAATACCCATGGAAGGAAGGGGAAGGAAACTGGATTGAGCAGAGGGAAAAGTTGAACTGCTATGATGAAGTCTTGATGACAAAGTCAGCACCACAGAGAGCTCTGAAACATAATGGTCTGTCGCTGTCAGAGTTCTCCCATGTTGAGCCAAAATAGCTGGGCCTTTATACTATACCTCCATCAGTTATTGGGTGTGGCCCGCCCAGGGAAGGGCATGCTCTTAGATAAAGTAGTAGTTCTCTGTAACTCAGATAATCCTAGAAAGGCTAAAATTAGAAGGCAGATATGATGGTGGGATGTTTGCTAAAGCAGTATGTATATTTTCAAACTTCATTGACTCTACCTGTTGAGAAATTGAATGAATAACTGTAAGATTTTGACCAAGTAAGACAAAATAATCAAGAATGTCATCTTGTGGCCCAAACTGCCACTTCTAGGCCAAAGTCACCTGGGCCCCCAAAATATTTGTACTGTGCTACAACCCACAGCTATTTTTTTCAGGTGCTTACATCTTAGATAAAGAGGACTCTTTTTCTGCATAGATACAAGCTCTACCATTTTGGCTTCATATAGGAATTTGTCTGAGGTTCTTAACCTGTCAATCCAGCTGGCATTAACTTCCTTCAGCTTAGAATTCTCTGCATTGGTCAGATTCAAGAAAAGATAGTATCCTTAGATGTTTGTAAAACATAAGGTACAACACAGTTATCCAGTATAATGATAATTATTATCAGGAGCATATAAAGCTCTGAGTCATAAGCATGATGTGATGCCTAGATCTGCCAGTTACTTATTCTGTGACCTTGAACCAAGCCATTTGACTTCAAACCATTTCAGAACACCCTATTTTGTTAACTCAGCATATTATTGTCTACTCACTCCTTTGTGAATATAAAATAGGAAAATGATGTAAGGGAACTTTGCCAGTGGTAAAACGTGACATAAATGCTGTATCTTCTTAGTTCTGAGCATGTGGCCCCCTCTCATATTTCGGTGTGCACATCCTAGCTTGCTTTTATTTTTTTAGAATGCACTGGGTGGTTGTTTTGTTTTGTTTAACGCTAACCTATCCTCTCCTTCTTCTTTTTTTTTTTTTTTGGCTTTTACTTCTATCCTAAAAATCTCTATCACCTACCTCTTAATGATGGATGACCCTGCTCTCTTTTCAGAACTGACATAGAGCCTTCGTTCTTCACCAGTCTACACTAGGTGCTAATCTAGGACCCATTGCTTCTTCACGGACAACATTTCCTGGGTCCACAGCATATGTATTTATTATTATTTAAGTTCAAGATCCTCAACATCTACAAGAGGTTAGAAAATGGGTTAATTTTAAAAAATTACCTATACACAAAACTACTCAGTATTCAAGTTGTTATGTCACTAATGCATCTGCAATATTAATATACAAATAAAGCCAGAAATGGAACATGAATAAAAGAATGATTATTAGAGATTTCCTGTTCTTTTTTGCCAATTTACTTTGCGATTGTAAAATTATTTCTACTTTCTGATTCTTTAATCTTAGCCTCGTTCTGTTTTGGGATCAGAGCCTTTTTGCTTTCTTCTGGGATTGGTGGCATGCAAAGAAAGGTAGGCTGCCCAGAGATGAAACTAGACTGACACAGACATGCTAGTTGGCTAAAGACTTCAGCCTCTTGAAAGTGTGATTCTTTCTAGACACATACATTTTAAATTAGCAAAATTATGGAAGTGGAGAGTTGAATAAAACAGGTTGATTTGTTTGTACCCCATCGTCTTTGACCAGAGAGCAGAGGTGAGGAAATGGACACAGATAGGAAAGTTTTAATAGTGAGAAATGACAGTGTTATAAGCAGGGACAGTATGGAGAACCGGGGGGAGGAGGGTCTTCAATGGAGAGCACTTGCCCATGAGGACAAGTCAGTACACCTACAAAAGAGTCCATAAAATATTTTGACTAAAAAAAGGAATGAGAAAGAAGTAGAGGGATCTAAAGACAATTTCTATGCCATATCTAGATTGAGATTCTTTTGATGTCCTAATTCATCAGTTTAATTTTGAAATAAGATGATTCTTTAGTGTCATTTTTGTTGATCATTTTCAATTGAAATACAGTTGAAGTACAACATTATGTTAGTTTCAGATGTACGATGTAGTGATTCGACAATTAAATACATTATGAAATGGTCATCACTATAAGTCTAATAACCCTCTGTCCCCATACAAAATTATTACAATAACATTGACCATATTTCTTGTGCTGTATTTTATATCCCCTGACTTATTTGTTTTAAACTGGAAGTTTGTACCTCTGAATCTCCTTCACCTATTTCACCCAATCCCCCACCCACCTCCCCTCTGGCAACCACCTATTTGCTCTCTCAATCCGTGAGTCTGTTTTTGTTTTGTTTGTTCATTTGTTTTGTTCTGTTTTGTTTTAGATTCCACATATAAGTGAGATAATCATGGTATTGGTCTTTCTCTGTCTGACTTATTTCACTTAGCATGATAGCCTCTAGATCCATCTATCTTGCCCCAAATGGCATGATTTCATTTTTTCATGGCTGAGTAATATTCCAGTGTGTGTGTGTGTGTGCGTGTGTGTGTGTGTGTGTGTGTATGTGTACATCTTTATTAATTCATCTGTTGATGGAAACTTAGGTTGCTTCCATATCTTGGCTATTGTAAATAATGCTGCAATGGATATAGGGGTGTACCTATCTTTTCAAATTGGTGTTTTTCTTTTCTTCGGGTAAATACCCAAAAGTGAATTTTCTGGGTCATATGGTGGTACTATTGCCTTATTGTTCCAGGAAGTCGCCGGCGAAGTCGGGCCGGGTCCGCGGGTTGCGCACAGCCCCTCCCGCTCCTCCCGCTCCTCCCGCTCCTCTCGCTCCTCCCGCTCCAGCCTGAGGACAACCGGCAGCTGCCAGCACAGCGACTGGCAGCGGACTAGCGGCGGGTGCGTGTCTCTGTAAGGGGCCGGGCCTGTGCTGCAGAGGGGAGGGCGGGGTAAGCGTCGCTCCCCATGTGAGTGTGTGGGGGAGAGACCCAGCTAGCAAGCAACGCGGGCCGCCCCTGCTGCCGCCGCCGCCGCCTTCGGACCAGCGGCCTCCTGCCCTCCCCTCCCTCCCGTCGCCCTACCGCGGGGAGGAGGCTCACGTCGCCGTCTCCAGCCGCTCCCGATGAAGCAGCTGCCGCCGCAGCCGCCTCCGAACATGGGGGATTTCTACGACCCCGAGCACCCGACCCCTGAGTATCAGCTCAGCGGCTTCCCGCTGCCCTCGGCCGCCTCCTCCGTGCCCCCTCTTACCTCCACAGTGACAGGGTCCACCTCCTCCGTGCCCCCTCTTACCTCCACAGGGACAGGGTCCCCCTCCTCCGTGCCCCCTCTTACCTCCACAGTGACAGGGTCCACCTCCTCCGTGGCCCCTCTTACCTCAACAGGGACAGGGTCCACCTCCCCCGGGCCCCCTCTTACCTCCACAGGGACAGGGTCCACCTCCTCCGTGCCCCCTCTTACCTCCACAGTGACAGGGTCCACCTCCTCCAAGCCCCCTCTTCCCTCCACAATGACTGGGTCCACCTCCTCCCTGCCCCCTCTGACCTACAAAATGACTGGGTCCACCTCCTCGATGCCCCCTCTTACCTCCACAGTGACAGGGTCCAACGACTCGCTGCCCCCTCTTACCTCCACAGTGACAGGGTCCACCTCCTCCAAGCCCCCTCTTCCCTCCACAATGACTGGGTCCACCTCCTCCCTGCCCCCTCTGACCTACAAAATGACTGGGTCCACCTCCTCGATGCCCCCTCTTACCTCCACAGTGACAGGGTCCAACGACTCGCTGCCCCCTCTTACCTCCACAGTGACAGGGTCCACCTCCTCCGTGCCCCCTCTTACCTCCACAATGACAGGGTCCACCTCCTCCGTGGCCCCTCTTACCTCAACAGGGACAGGGTCCACCTCCCCCAGGCCCCCTCTTACCTCCACAGGGATAGGGTCCACCTCCTCCGTGCCCCCTCTTACCTCCACAGTGACAGGGTCCACCTCCTCCAAGCCCCCTCTTCCCTCCACAATGACTGGGTCCACCTCCTCCCTGCCCCCTCTGACCTACAAAATGACTGGGTCCACCTCCTCGATGCCCCCTCTTACCTCCACAGTGACAGGGTCCAACGACTCGCTGCCCCCTCTTACCTCCACAGTGACAGGGTCCACCTCCTCCGTGCCCCCTCTTACCTCCACAGTGACAGGGTCCACCTCCTCCGTGGCCCCTCTTACCTCAACAGGGACAGGGTCCACCTCCCCCGGGCCCCCTCTTACCTCCACAGGGACAGGGTCCACCTCCTCCGTGCCGCCTCTTACCTCCACAGTGACAGGGTCCACCTCCTCCGTGCCCCCTCTTACCTCCACAGGGACAGGGTCCACCTCCTCCGTGCCCCCTCTTACCTCCACAGTGACAGGGTCCACCTCCTCCGTGCCCCGTCTTACCTCCACAGTGACACGGTCCACCTCCTCAGTGTCCCCTTTAACTCCACAGTGACAGGGTCCACCTTCTCCGTGCCCCCTCTTACCTCCACAGTGACAGGGTCCAACTCCTCCGTGCCCCCTCTTACCTCCACAGTGACAGGGTCCACCTCCTCGCTGCCCCCTCTTACCTCCACAGTGACAGGGTCCACCTCCTCCCTGCCCCCCTCTTACCTCCACAATGACAGGGTCCACCTCCTCCATGCCCCCTCTTCCCTCCACAATGACTGGGTCCACCTCCTCCCTGCCCCCTCTTACCTACAAAATGACTGGGTCCACCTCCTCCATGTCCCCTCTTACCTCCACAGTGACAGGGTCCACCTCCTCCCTGCCCCCCTCTTACCTCCACAATGACTGGGTCCACCTCCTCCCTGCCCCCCTCTTACCTCCACAATGACTGGGTCCACCTCCTCCCTGCCCCCTCTTACCTCCACAGTGACAGGGTCCACCTCCTCCGTGCCTCCTCTTACCTCCACAGTGACAGGGTCCACCTCCTCCGTGCCTCCTCTTACCTCCACAGTGTCGGGGTCCACCTCCTCCGTGCCCCCTCTTACCTCCACAGTGACAGGGTCCAACTCCTCCGTGCCCCCTCTTACCTCCACAGTGACAGGGTCCAACTCCTCCGTGCCCCCTCTTACCTCCACAGTGACAGGGTCCAACTCCTCCGTGCCCCCTCTTACCTCCACAGTGACAGGGTCCAACTCCTCCGTGCCCCCTCTTACCTCCACAGTGACAGGGTCCAACTCCTCCGTGCCCCCTCTTACCTCCACAGTGACAGGGTCCACCTCCTCCATGCCCCCTCTTCCCTCCACAATGACTGGGTCCACCTCCTCCCTGCCCCCTCTTACCTCCACAGTGACGGGGTCCACCTCCTCCGTGCCCCCTCTTACCTCCACAGTGACGGGGTCCACCTCCTCCGTGCCCCCTCTTACCTCCACAGTGTCGGGGTCCACCTCCTCCGTGCCCCCTCTTACCTCCACAGTGACGGGGTCCAACTCCTCCGTGCCCCCTCTTACCTCCACAGTGACAGGGTCCACCTCCTCCATGCCCCCTCTTACCTCCACAGTGACGGGGTCCACCTCCTCCGTGCCCCCTCTTACCTCCACAGTGACAGGGTCCACCTCCTCGCTTCCCCCTCTTACTTCCACAATGACAGGGTCCACCTCCTCGCTGCCCCCCTCTGACCCCCCATAACAGGTTCTACCTCCTCCCTGCTCCCCTCTGACCTCCCATAACTGAGTCCACCGCCTCCCTTCCCTCTCTTACCTCCATTATGACTGGGTCCACCTCCTCCAAGTTCCGTCTTCCGTCCACAATGACAGTGTCCACCTCCTCCGTTACCCCTCTTACCTACAAAATGACTGGGTCCACCTCCTCCCTGCCCCCTCTTACCTCCACTGTGACAGGGTCCACCTCCTCCGTGCCCCCTATTACCTCCACAGTAACAGGGTCCACCTAGTGCGTGCCCCCTCATACCTCCAAAATGACAGGGTCCACTTCCTCTTTGCCCCCCTCTGACCCCCCAAAGCAGGGTACACCTCTTCCCTTCCCCCTATTACTTCCACAATGACAGGGTCCACCTCCTCGCTGCCCCCCTCTGACTACCCATAACTGAGTCCACCTACTCCCTTCCCTCTCTTACCTCCATTATGACTGGGTCAACCGCCTCCATGCCCCCTCTTACCTCCACAATGACAGGGTCCACCTCCTGCCTGCCCCCCTCTTACCTTCACAATGACAGGGTCCACCTCCTCCAAGCCCCCTCTTCCCTCCACAATGACTGGGTCCACCTCTTCCCTGCCCCCTCTGACCTACAAAATGACTGGGTCCACCTCTTCGATGCCCCCTCTTACCTCCACAGTGACAGGGTCCACCTCCTCCGTGCCCCTTCATACCTCTACAATGACAGGGTCCACCTCCTCGCTGCCCCCCTCTGACCCCCCATAACAGGGTCTACCTCCTCCTTGCCCCCCTCTTACCTCCCATACTGGGTCCACCTCCTCCCTTCCCTCTCTTACCTCCATTATGAAAGGGTCCACCTCCTCCGTGCCCCCTCTTACCTCCACTATGACAGGGTCCACCTCCTCCCTGCCCCCTCTTACCTCCATTATGACTCGGTCAACCGCCTCCCTGCCCCCTGTTACCTCCATGATGACACGGTCCACCTCCTCCCTGCCCCCTCTTACCGCCAATATGACAAGGTAAGAGTATTAGCTAGAATTTTCCATCCCAGTGTGCCCAGATGGGAATCTCTCCCATCAGGTTTTGGAAGCAGAGTTCCAGAGACTTCCCCGCCCAAAATGGCTGGGACTTAAATTCATCGATAGCCTGGTGTTCTTAGGGACTCTTTTAATGTATCTGGTCAGTTTTGCCTGGGTGTCTTTAAAAATAACTCACCACCTCCCAAAACATTGTCAACTTTGCCTCCCCAAAAATGTCAGAAACAGCAAGATCGATGCAAAGACCCATGAGGATAATGGAGAGAGATGCAAAGCGTCTTTTAAAGAGAGACGGGTCTTTGCAGATGCTCCTGGGAAAATTTGTCAATGCATCTGCAGGAAGTACGGTTCGGTTCATGTGTCCAGGTAGCGTGAATGGACATATTCACCAAATTAAGGAAAAAGACTGCTTATCATCACCGACTCCCAGCCGGGGACCAGGTACAGGTCAGCCAGCGGCGGAGTTAAGGGGTGAGATTCCACTGGCCCGGAGCGAGTCTGCAGGGTGATGGGCAGGGCTGTGCTGAGTGAGGCCTGATGTGGAGAGCACAGCTCACTGCCCCAGCCAGGGAGTGGACGGAGGGTGGCATCTTCCAGGGGGGAACTGGAAGGGTTTTTCCAAACGGGCTCATGGCTCATATTGTGAATGGAGGGTGTATACAAAATACTGCAAGAGGCGAACAAAAGTAAACTCTTCCGAAACATCATTGTTAATGGCTGCATAGCACGCAGTCCTGTAGCTGTATAATGTCCTTCCCAGTCCTAACGTTGGCTATACCAGTTGTTCCCTAATTATCCTTTTGCTACTCAAATATAATTTTCTTGCTGTGCAAATCACTAAGCACCTATAGCCAAACTGTGCCAGGCACGGGTCTCATACTTATATGAATTACCTAACATTCACAACAACCCAAAAGGCAGGTACTGTTATTTGCATCTTCCTGTGTAGTTTTCTCCTTACTTAGTATCATTTTGTCCAGTGGAGTTACTGGGCCAAAAGATAGAATCACACGTCACGGTCGTTAAATACCAGCAAATTTCATCTTCCCATAAGTCATGCGTGAGAGCCCCACTATTCTCAAATCTTCAGCAGCATCTGGTATTGCCATTGAACAACTTTTAAAACAAATAAATTTACTTCTTTGATAGATGAAAATGCCATATCATATTTTAGTAATTTGCATTTCCTTGATTATCTGTATTTGCAGTTCAAGAAAATGGGTGTTAAGAGTTTGACATGGGGAAATGGCTAAAATAATGACTGGTGACAAAACCAGAATAAAAATGGGGATCAAGTAAGGGTATAATAACTAAATATGATGCATAGAAGAGACTAGAAGGAAATGCATCCAAATGTCAGTAGTGGTTGCCTTTGGCAATGGAAATCTCTCCCTTTTTCTTTGTCTCCCTCTCACATACACATTTGTTAAATGTGTCCGCATTATTTCTGTATTCATAAAATATTTTACAAATTGTTTGGAAAAAAAGTATGTTAAGCCAAAACCTCAAACAAGATTATAAAATGAGAAAAACCAAGGAACGAGACTACTTCACTATGGGAAAAACTGCAGTATTGTGAGACAAGCAAGCTGTTTCCTTTTCAAGGCAGGGACTGGGGGAGGGTCAGAGGAGTCTGGAGCCCCAGGCCGAGTGAGTAGACGGGGATGAGGGTTGAATCGCGCCCACGTAGTAAGCGTTTGTGGCCTGAATTACTGCATCCAGGCCTGTCTGAGCAACACGACAGGTGTGAGAGTGTCACCACCAGACGTGTCCAAATTCCCTGCCCCGAGGCTGCAATGTGGTTTCATGCACCACGTTCGCGAAGCCCGGGCGGGCCGGGGAGGGGGTCAGTGTCTGCCACATCAGATGCCCAGCGCCTGGGGACAGGCCCAGCTGTTACTGTATTGGGCAGGTGTCCATTTTCTTTACTGAAAAAGAGAAAACTGTTGAAGTCTGGGGTATATTTAGAACTCACAGACAGACGTGTTCAAGGGTAGGGGTGTGTACTCCTTTGGGGGAAAAAGCTTTCAGCAGTGTTCTCCAGCTGGTTAGTATTGACCTCTGGCCCAGGGATGCTGTAGCCAGGAGTTATTCTTTTTAAAAAACGATGATTTATTGTTTTCTATTGAAGTAGAGTTGATTTACAATGTTATGTTAGTTTCAGGTGTACAGCAAAGTGATTCGGTTATACATATATTCTTTTTCAGATTCTTCTCCCTTATAAGTTATTACAAGATATGGAATATAATTCCTCCCTGTGCTGTACAGTAGGTCCTTGTGGCAGGAGTTATTCTTAGGAGGGGTTGTTCCTCGTTGAAGAAAGATCCCAGAGAAACAGCGTCAGTAAGATGTTCTCTGGGAAACGGTGTCCTTACGTTCATCCCCTCTCATCCTCTTTTCCTGCAGAAATTTGAGGATGACATCACCTATGGGCTAAACAGAGGTCGGAATGGGCACGACTACTACGATTACCACCAGCGCCACCACGATGAGGATGCTGCGATCGGTCCCTGGAGCCCCGACGGCTTCAGGCACGGAGCCAGCGTCAACTACGACGACTACTGACCGTCACTCAGGCGGGCTCGGGGCCGCAGGCTCCGCACGATGCCCGGGCTGTGTCTGCTGCGCCTGTTCTCGGTTCATCCTTCCTACCCGCTTTCTGTGGCCACAAAGGAAGAGTTAAAGCAAAGAACGTAAATGCCTTTCGAGGTTTCATGCAAGTACCTAACAATGCATTTCATTTAAAAATAGAAATAAAAACATTTTGTTAACACATCTCAGAGTTCACTTGGATGAAACTTGAGCTGGCGAGAGTTTTCCTTCCCTGCATGTTTCTGAGGTTGAAGCAACTTCTCAGAGGCACCTCCCCTCTGCTATCTGAAGTGTTACCTCTCCAAGAATTCCCACCACCCCAGACCATGGGACCGAGCAGGGGTCTTCAATGTATTAGAATTCAGTCCACACTAAATGCCAAATTAAGAAGAAAAACGCAAGAAAATTTAGCTGGAAATTAATTTAAGGTCACAGAACACGGTTTGGGGGATTAAGCATCCACATGGGTTTGCAGATTTGCTGTTCCACATCCCGAGCCAGAGGTGGACCTGTTTAATATTGTCAGGCAGGAAGAAAAGGGTAATAGAAAAAACACGGAAGTTTGGTTGATTTCAGAGCCTCACTTGTCTTAAAAAATTAAACCTTGTCTAATGAGTTCAAGAAAGATTTACGAATATACATTGCATCATGTTTAAACAATCTGAGTGAATGAAAGAGAAAAGTGTCCTGGGGGTGGGTAGAGGGAGGGGAGGAGAGTGGGGGGGAGGTGACACCTGCAGAGGGGAGGGGCCCTCAGAATGGCTCTTGAACTCGTGTGGGTCACAGACCCTCTGACAGCCTGATGGAAGCTTTCTCAGAAAAATGATACGTGATTTTGCATATAGTCTCTGAAACACATCCTCATTCACAAGCTGCAGATGATAAACCCCTGGGTTTGGTGGGAAGTTCCTACCAGCATCAGGAGACCAGTGTTTGTGGACAATCCTTTGGAATCCTTACAACTTTTAAAACTTTGTGGTAAAATGTACACAACATAAAATCCATCATTTTAAGCAGTTTTAGACGCATAGTTCAGTGGCATTAAGTACATTCACCTTGTTGTACAACCGTCCCACCCTCTACGTCCAGAATCATTTAATCTTCCCCAAACTGAAACTCTGTCTCCATTAAACGCTCACTCCCCATCCCCTCCCCCAGCCCCTGGTACGCACCATCCACTTCCTGTCTCGGTGAATTTGACTCCTCTGGGGATCTCATATAAGTGGAATCAGACACACAGTATTTGTCCTTTGGTGACTGGCTTATGTCACTGAGCATAATGTCCTCAAGGTTCATCCATGTTATAGCAGGTGTCAGAAGTTCCTCCCTTTTTAAGGCTGAATAATATTCTATTTTGTGTGTAGCCCACGTTTTGTTTATCCATCATCCATCAGCGGACACTGGGTTGCCTCCACCTCCTGGCTGTTGTGAGTAATGCTGTGGACACGGGTCTGTAAACATCTCTTCATGTCCCCACGTTCAGTTCTTTTGGGGATATACCCAGAAGTGGAATTATTAGGTCAGATGGTAACTCTGTTTAATTTTTCGGGGGATCACCACACATGTTTTCCACATCAGTTGTACTACTCTACATTTTGATATAACATAGAGTTGTAAGAGGGAAGAACATTTTGTATTCTCTTACAAGTTAATCACTAAAGGGATGTTGCCGATAAGCTTAAATTCCACACAATGGCCCATCTCGGACCCTTGCCTCCGAGAGATGAAGGTAAATGAGCATTCAGCTCAAACACCTGTGTTTAGCTCCCAAGAAACCTCCTGAGCAGGCCCACCTGTGAATGACTGCAGGAGGGAGAAATGAACCCCTCCCCTCCGGAGGCTGACGGGAACCAGGAAGTGCTTGGCTTTCGTCCCGCCCCTTGTGGTATAAAAGGAGCCTGACTGCTGCCGCAGGCAAGACGGCTCCTGGGGGCACGAGCCCACCGTCTTCTGGGTTTGGGGGCTCTCCGAAGGAGGCCGTTATTCTTTGCCCAGCAACTCGTCTCCTGATTATTGGCCTGTCCTGTGGCGAGCAGTGAGAGCTTGGGTAACAGGGTTCCATGAAAACTTTCGTTTCTTTTTCTTCACTCCTCTGGGGCAGCCGCAAACCCCAGTGCAGCGTTGAGGGGGAGGCGGGGTGGGCGTGATGGAAAGGACGTCTTCACTCTATTCCTCATCTTAAATGTTGCCGTGCTTCTCCATAAAGTATGTGTGCTGGGTGTTCTTGGTCGACGTCTTTTGTCAAGTTAAGGAAATGACTATTCTTTTAAAAATATGCTAAGAAAAACTTTAAATGTCATATATGGATGCTGAATTCTAGTTTCTTTATCTGTTGAGATAACATATCCTTTTAAATCTGTTAATTAACAACAGTTCTAGTAATACATTTTCATATTCATCAGTCTCATTCCTGGAATAAAAAGTCACTTGATCATGATTTGTTTTTTCAGTGTTGGATCTGGTTGGATCATATTTGTTGAGAATTTTTGCATCCGTGTCCATGAGGAAGATTGGGCTGTAGTTTTCTTTCCCGTTCCGTTTTTGTCAGTTTGGTTGTCCGGCTTATGCTGGTTTCTTAAAATGAATTGTTTATTATTTCTTCATGTAAGAATGGAATTATCTGTTTCCTGAATGTTTGGGAGCATTCTGATAAAGCCATTTGCATGTGGTGTTTTCTTCATGGTAAAATTTTTGACCATTGCATGCATTTCTTTTACAGGTAGAGGATTATTCTGGCTTCGTTTCTCTCCTTGAATCTGTTTTGCTAAATTCTATCTTTCTCAGTAGTCATCAATTATATGAAAATTTGAAGGGTGTTGAGAGTTGGTCTCAGGATCTTATCTTTTTTTCTCAGTAACATCTGTGGTTATGGTTTTTTTCACTCCATTTCATTTGGGCCTTTAGAAAAAATGAATCTTGTCTTTTCAAACATGTAGTTTTTGCCTTGTTGATGTGCTTCTCTATTTCACAAATTTCTGTTCTCTTAATTTCCTTCCTTCTGCACCTGTGGGTCTTTGATTTCCGTTAGATCGTAGCTCAATTTTGAGCCTTATTTTTTTCAAAGGCCAATTCTTACTATTCTAAGTTTCCTTTCAAGAATTGCATCCCATGAGTTTGATGTGAAAAGTTAGATGATGAATTTGTCTAATTTCAATTATAATTTCTCCTTTGACCCTTGAGCCGATTACAAGTGTTATGAAATTTCCAAGTGAATGAATTTTTCTAATGATCTTACTGGCTTTGTTTTCTAACTTAATTGCATTGCGGTTTTTAAAAAATGTAGTCTGATCATAATTCTTTGAGGTATACCAAGGTCAGCTTTACATCCGAGCGTGTGCCAAACCAGCACGTGTTCATGTGTGCCTGAAAGGAATGTGTCTTTTCCAGACGTCAGATGCAGTCAAGTGCATTAGCTCAAGCCCGATAGTGACACTGTTCACATCTTCTATTTTCTTACTAATTTTCTTGGTTCCTTTGATCTACCGATTACTGATAAGTGTGTTAAAATCTACTATGACAATGGATTGGACAAGTTTTTCCTCTAATTCTGTCAGTCTGGCTTCGCATGAGGCTATACACAAATTCACATGGGACACACATCTAGAATCGATACATTTTCCCAGTGAATGGAATCACTTATTGTTCTGCAGCAAATTTCCTTATTTCTAATGATGCTTTTTGCCTGAATTCTCCTTTGCTATTAATATGACTATAGTTTGCCTCCTGTTGGTTACTAATTGCCTGGTCTGTCTTTTCCATAGTTGGGCCTTTTATCTTTCTGCGTGCTTTAGGTGTGTTTTTTGCAAAGAGTACATAGCTGAAATTTGTTTTGTTTTTAAAATAGGGTATAACTCTTAAGGTCTGAACAGGAGAATTTAGTCCACGTACATGTATTGAGATTTATGATTTGGTTTCTTTTTTTTTTTTAAGATTTTTTTTTTTTTTGATGTGGACCATTTTTAAAGTGTTTATGGAATTTGCTACAATATTGCTTATGTTTTATGTTTTGGCTTTTTGGCCATGCCAAAAGATCCCATGCGGGATCTTAGTTTCCTGGCCAGGGATTGAACCTGCACGCACTGCATTGGAAGGCAAAGTCTCAACCACTGGACCTCCAGGGAAGTCCTTTGTGATTTGGTTTTATCTCTAACATCATATTTTGAATTTTGACTTGTCCCATTTTACGTGTTCCTCTCCCCCTTTTCCTCTTCTCTTGCCTTCATTTGGACTGTTTGTTTTCCTTCACTTATTCTTTTCCCTTCACTTCTTTTGAAGGTTACACTGGGTCTGTTCTATTAGTGTTTGCCCATTTAATCCATATTTAACAAGTTACCAGTAATCAATAGCCATAGTCTTCTCCTGGACAATACAAGGACCCCAAAATACTTTATTCTGCAACCTCCCCTCCCAATTTATAACCTACAGTAACTTGGCATTTTAAATCTAGTCTGCTTTATTTCCCCATAAGTTACCGTTGTTTCATTTATAGTTGCTGGTTTGATTAGGTGTCACAAAGCCGCTTGGTTCACTATTTCTCCTTCAGACTCAGGCCACACATCTGAGCTCATTTTCCTTTGGCTTTAATTCCATCCTCCAGAATCCATTTAGTGAGGGTCCTTTGATGGTAAACTCCCAAGTTTCACACTTTCCCTTGTTTTACTCGCTATAGAATTCTTGCTTGAGTTAATCAGCACTTTGAAGATACTATCATAGAGCCTTGTGGTTTCCACTGTGGATGTGAAGGCTTTCATTATAACCTGTCTTTCCTGTGGGGAGGGGACACCGTCCTCTCCAGCTGTCTTTTATAACAGACCCACCTTTGTTACTTATATCTGTGTCTATATATTTATACTGCTTGGGGTTTTGTGGGCTTCTTAATCTGAGGGTTGGTGTCTTTCAACAACTTTGGAAAATTCTATTTCTTTGAATGTTACTTCTTCCCCACCCTATTATTTCTTGAACTTTATTCAGGTGTATAAATGTCACTATTTTCCCTTTTTCAAATGTGCTTAGTTATGTCTTGTTATCTGTTCAGATTTTCAAGTTTCCCTTTCATTTCCTTAAAGGTATTAAACTTTATTTCCACCATCTGAAGTCGTTGCGGCTCTATTTCTAGCTGCCACCCGTTGCTTCTCACTCATGGTGTCTCGCCTCCTTGATGTCATGTAATTTCTAACCGTGATGTACTCATTTTCCTTGGAGCTGTTTTTTGTTTTTTTAAAATTTATTTATTTATTTTTATTTTTGGCTGTGTTGGGTCTTCGTTGCTGCACGCAACGTTAAGCCTGAGTTAAGTTGGATTCTTCCAGCCAGCACTTGGATTTCTTGTTGCTAGTGGCCTAAAGTTCAGGGGCCAGGGCTGGGGGGTGGGCGTCTACCAAACAGGGATCCCTCGTGGTCCCTGTTCTCCTGGTGCCCTCTCCCCACGCACCCATCCACTCCCACCCAAAGCATCCTAAGTGCCCTTGGCACTGTGATGGGTTAATTTGTCACTTCCCCTCATCAAGGTGGAGCCTTTTGGGGGCTCAGTCTGATAGGGGGCATCTGACCCGGGCTTTGTCTCCTATTCTGATGCCAGGCAGCCTTCGGAGAAGCACAGGCTCTACAGGATTCTGCAGAATCCTCCAGGCAAAGTCTGCTTTCGCTTCATTTTGGGATTCTGCAGATTCCTTGCTTTCGTATCATCTAAGGGATGCATTTTAAACAGATTTTTAAAACTCACATTCAGCAGCTCATCTACTCCCACTGGAGCATTGAGGACTCAGGTTATCTATCTAATCTGCCCCCGCTACTAGAGGCTCCCCTTTGATCATTGATTGAAAATCATACGGTCTTTACCATTTTTGTGTGTCTAGGAAATCTCTTCTAAGAATAATGCTTTTTAATACAGAAAATACACAAGATTACAAATGAAAGCAGCTATATTGAAAAAGATATCAACACTTTATTTTTTATTTATTTAAGGCATCCAAAGCATCTTCTTTGGGAAAATTATCAATCACACAGGTGATTGTGTGACAGACGTTTCTCCAGCTGGACGGTGAACCGAGGATGCGGATCACCACAGTCTGTGCCATGAAGTCCTCAGCGCCTCACACAGAGCCTGTCGGACCAACCGCTCTAGAAAGTGTGCGGGGTGGAGCCTGACGTCACCCGGAAAGAAACAGGGGACGTAGTCTCACGTTTCCATGTGGGGACAATGGACAGAGGGGTAGAAAGTCACCTCCTACACACAACGTGAGTTAGGAACAAAAGGGGAACTAGAGCTCAGATTAGGCGGTCCTTCCCACACCCCTTAATCGGCCACCCTCCCCAGGACGATCACCACCTTCTTAGCTTATCCATGGCCCCTGACCCCCACAAGACAGGGTCCACCTCCTCCCTGCCCCCTCTTACCTCCACTATCACAGGGTTCAACTCCTCCGTGCCCCCTCTTACCTCCACAGTGACAGGGTCCACCTCCTCGCTGCCCCCTCTTACCTCCACAGTGAGAGGGTCCACCTCCTCCTTGCCCCCTCTTACCTCCACAATGAAAGAGTCCACCTCTTCCGTGCCCCTTCATACCTCTAAAATGACAGGGTCCACCTCCTCTTTGCCCCCCTCTGACCCCCCATTATACGGGTGCACCTCCTCCCTTCCCCCTCTTACTTCCACAATGACACGGTCCACCTCCTCGCTGCCCCCCTCTGACTCCCCATAACAGGGTCTACCTCCTCCCTGCCCCCCTCTTACCCCTCATAACAGGAACCACCTCTTCCCTGCTCCCTCTTACCTAAACAGTGACAGGGTCCACCTCCTCCGTGCCCCCTCTTACCTCCTCAATGACAGGGTCCACCTCCTCCGTGCCCCCTCTTACCTCCACAGTGTCAGGGTCCACTTCCTCCGTGCCCCCTCTTAACTCCACAGTGACAGGGTCCACCTCCTCCGTGCCCCCTCTTACCTCCACAGTGACAGGGTCCACCTCCTCCGTGCCCCCTCTTACCTCCACAGTGACAGGGTCCGCTTCCTCTTTGCCCCCGTCTGACCCACCATAACAGGGTCCACCTCCTCCCTTCCCCCTCTTACTTCCACAATAACAGGGTCCACCTCCTCACTGCCCCCCTCTGACGCCCCATAACAGGGTCCATCTCCTCCCTTCCCCCACTTACCTCCACAATGACAGGGTCAACCTCCTCCCTGCCCCCCTCTGGCCACTATAACAGGGTCTACCTCCTCCCTGCCCCCCTCTGACCTCCCATAACAGGGTCCACCTCCTCCCTTCCCCCTCTCACCTCCATTATGACAGGATCCACCTCCTCCGTGCCCCCTCTTACCTCCACAGTGACAGGGTCCATCTCCTCCGTGCCCCCTCTTACCTCCACAGTGACACGGTCCACCTCCTCCGTGCCCCCTCTTACCTCCACAGTGACAAGGTCCACCTCCTCCGTGCCCGCTCTTACCTCCACAGTGACAGGGTCCACCTCCTCCCTTCCCCCTCTTACTTCCACAATGACAGGGTCCACCTCCTGCCTGCCCCCCTCTTACCTTCACAATGACAGGGTCCACCTCCTCCAAGCCCCCTCTTCCCTCCACAATGACTGGGTCCACCTCTTCCCTGCCCCCTCTTACCTACAAAATGACTGGGTCCACCTCCTCGCTGCCCCCTCTTACCTCGACAGTGACAGGGTCCACCTCCTCCGTGCCCCCTCTTACCTCCACAATGACAGAGTCCACCTCCTCCGTGCCCCTTCATACCTCTACAATACAGGGTCCACATCCTCTTTGCCCCCCTCTCACCCCCCATAACAGGGTCCACCTCCTCCCTTCCCCCTCTTACTTCCACAATGACACGGTCCACCTCCTCGCTGCCCCCCTCTGACCCCCCATAACAGGGTCTACCTCCTCGCTGCCCCCCTCTGACCTCCCATAACTGGGTCCACCTCCTCCCTTCCCTCTCTTACCTCCATTAGGAAAGGGTCCACCTCCTCCGTGCGCCTTCTTGCATCCACTATGACATAGTCCACCTCCTCGCTGCCCCACTCAAACCCCCTTTAATAGGGTACACATCCTCGCTGCCCCGCTCAGACCCCCCATAACAGGGTCCACCCACTCCGTGCCCCGTCTTACCTCCACACTGACAGGGTCCACCTCCTCCGTGCCGCCGCTTACCTCCACTATAACAGGGTCCACCTCCTCCGTGCCCCTTCTTACCTCCACTCTGACAGAGTTCACCTCCTCGCTGCCACCCTCTGACCCCCATAAAGGGTACACCTCCTCGCTGCCCCCCTCTGACCCCCCATAACAGGGTCCACCTCCTCCCTTCCCCCTCTTACCTCCACAATGACAGGGTCCACCTCCTCGCTGACCCCCTCTGACCCCCCTAACAGGCTCCACCCCCTCCCTGCCCCCCTTTGACCCCCCCATAACAGGGTCTACCTCCTACCTGCCCTCCTCTTACCTCCCATAACAGGGTCCACCTCCTCCCTTCCCTGTCTTACCTCCATTATGACAGGGTCCACCTACTCCGTGCCCCTTCTTACCTCCACTATGACTGAGTCCACCTCCTCGCTGCCCCCCTCTGACCCCCTGTAACACGGTACACCTCCTCGCTGCCCCCCCTCTGACCCCCCATAACAGGGTCCACCTCCTCCCTTCCCCCTCTTACCTCCACAATCACAGGGTCCACCTCCTCGCTGCCCCCTCCTACCTCTACAATGACAGGGTCCACCTCCTCCGTGCCCCATCTTACCTCCACAATGACAGAGTCCACTTCCTAGCTGCCCCCCTCTGACCCCCCATAAAAGAGTCCACCTCCTTCCTTCCCCCTCTTACCTCCACATTGACATGGTCCACTTCCTAGCTGGCCCCCTCTGACCCCCCATAATAGGGTACACCTCCTCGCTGCCCCCCTCTTACCCCTAATAACAGGGTCCACCTCCTCGCTGCCCCCTTCTGACCCCCCATAACAGGGTCCACGTACTCCGTGCCCCCTCTTACCTCCACAGTGACAGGGTCCGCCTCCTCCGTGCCCCCTCTTACCTCCACAGTGACAGGGTCCACCTCCTCCGTGCCCCCTCTTACCTCCACAGTGACAGGGTCCACCTCCTCCGTGCCCCCGCTTACCTCCACAGTGACAGGGTCCACCTACTCCGTGCCCCCTCTTACCTCCACAGTGATAGGGCCCCCACCTCCTCCGTGCCCCCTCTTACCTCCACAGTGACAGGATCCACCTCCCCCCTGCCCCCTCTTACCTCCACAGTGACAGGGTCCGCCTCCTCCGTGCCCCCTCTTACCTCCACTATGACGTGGTCCGCCTCCTCCGTGCCCCCTCTTCCCTCCACAATGACTGGGTCCACCTCCTCCCTGCACCATTTTACCTCCAAAATGACAGGGTCCACCTCCTCCCTGCCCCCCTCTTACCTCCACAATGACATTGTCCACCTCCTCCAAGTCCCCTCTTCCCTCCTCAATAACTGGGTCCACCTCCTCCCTGCCCCCTCTTACCTACAAAATGACTGGGTCCACCTCCTCCCTTCCCCCTCTTCCACAATGACAGGGTCCACCTCCTCGCTGCCCCCCTCTGACCCCCCATAACAGGATCTACCTCCTCCCTGCCCCCCTCTGACCTCCCATAACTCAGTCCACCTCCTCCCTTCCCTCTCTTACCTCCATTATGACAGGGTCCACCTCCTCCATGCCGCTTCTTACCTCCACTATGACATAGTCCACCTCCTCGCTGCCCCCCTCTAATCCCCCTTAACAGGGTACACCTCCTCGCTGCCCCACTCTGAACCGCCATAACAGGGTCCACCCACTCCGTGCCCCCTGTTACCTCCACACTGACAGGGTCCACCTCCTCCGTGCCGACTCTTACCTCCACTGTAACAGGGTTCACCTCCTCCGTGCCCCTTCTTTTTTTATTTTTTTTTTAATTTTATAGCTACTTTATTTATTTATTTATTATTTATTTTTGGCTGTGTTGGGTCTTCAGTTCGTGCGAGGGCTTTCCCTAGTTGCGGCAAGCGGGGGCCACTCTTCATCGCGGTGCGGGGACCGCTCTTCATCGCAGTGCGCGGGCCTTTCACTATCGCGGCCCCTCCCGTTGCGTGGCACAGGCTCCAGACGCGCAGGCTCACTAGTTGTGGCTCACGGGCCCAGCTGCTCCGCGGCATGTGGGATCTTCCCAGACCAGGGCTCGAACCCGTGTCCCCTGCATTAGCAGGCAGACTCTCAACCACTGCGCCACCAGGGAAGCCCCCGTGCCCCTTCTTACCTCCACTATGACAGAGTCCACCTCCTCGCTGCCCCCCTCTGACCCCCCAAACAGGGTCCACCTCCTCGCTGACCCCTCTGACCCCCCATAACAGGGTCCACCTCCTCCCTTCCCCCTCTTACCTCCACAATGACAGGGTCCACCTCCTCGCTGCCCCCCTCTGACCCCCCATAACAGTGTTCACCCCCTCCCTGCCCCCCTCTGACCCCACATAACAGGGTCTACCTCCTCCCTGCCCTCCTCTGACCTCCCATAATAGAGTCCACCTCCTCCCTTCCCACCTTTACCTCCATTATGACAGGGTCCACCTCCTCCGTGCCCCTTCTTACCTCCACTATGACAGAGTCCACCTCCTCGCTGCCCTTCTCTGACCCCCCGTAACAGGGTACACCTCCTCACAGCCCCCCTCTGAACCCCATAACAGGGTCCACCTACTCTCTGCCCCCCTCTGACCCTCCATAACAGTGACCACCTACTCCGTGCCCCCTCTTACCTCCACAATGAGAGGGTCCACCTCCTCCGTGCCCCCTCTTACTTCCACAATGACAGGGTCCACCTCCTCCGTGCCCCTTCTTACCACGACTATGACATAGTCCACCTCCTCACTGCCCCCCTCTAACCCCCCTTAACAGGGTACACCTCCTCGCTACCCCCCTCTGACCCCACATGACAGGTTCCACCTCCTCGCTGCCCCCCCGACCCCCCATAACAGGATTTACCTTCTCCCTGCCCTTCTCTGACATTCCATAAGCGGGTCCACCTCCTCCCTTTCCCCTCTTACCTCTACAATCACAGGGTCCACCTCCTCGCTGCCCCCTCTTACCTCTACAATGACAGGGTCCACCTCCTTTTGCCCCCCTCTGACCCCCCATAACAGGGTCCACCTCCTCCCTTTCCCCTCTTACCTCCATTATGACAAGGTCCACCTCCTCCGTGCCCCTTCTTACCTCCACTATGACAGAGTCCACCCCCTCGCTGCCCCCCTCTGACCCCCCGTAACTGGGTCCACCGCCTCGCTGCCCCCCTCTGACCCCCCATAACAGGGTCCACCCACTCTGTGCCCCCTCTTACCCCTCATAACAGGGTCCACCTCCTCGCTGCCCCCCTCTGACCCCCCATAACAGGGTCCACGTACTCCGTGCCCCCTCTTACCTCCACAGTGACAGAGTCCACCTCCTCCGTGCGCCCTCTTACCTCCACAGTGACAGGGTCTACCTCCTCCGTGCCCCCTCTTACCTCCACAGTGACAGGGTCCACCTCCTCCGTGCCCTCTCTTACCTCCACAATGACAGGGTTCACCGCCTCGCTGCCCCCCTCTGACACCCCATAACAGGGTCCACCCCCTCCCTGCCCCCCTCTGACCCCACATAAAAGGGTCTACCTCCTCCATGCCCTCCTCTCACCTCCCATAACAGGGTCCACCTCCTGCTTTCCCCCTCTTACCTCCATTATTACAGGGTCCACCTCCTCCGTGCCCCTTCTTACCTCCACTATGACAGAGTCCACCCCCTCGCTGCCCCCCTCTGACCCCCCGTAACAGGGTACACCTCCTCGCTGCCCCCCTCTGACCCCCCATAACAGGGTCCACCTCCTCGCTGCCCCCCTCTGACCCCCCATAACAGTGTCCACCTCCTCCCTGCCCCCCTCTGGCCACTATAACAGGGTCTACCTCCTCCCTGCCCCCCTCTGACCTCCCATAACAGGGTCCACCTCCTTCCTTCCCCCTCTTACCTCCATTATGACAGGGTCCACCTCCTCCGTGCCCCTTCTTACCTCCACTATGATAGAGTCCACCTCCTCGCTGCCCCCCTCTGACCCCCGATAACAGGGTCCACCTCCTTGCTGCCCCCCTCAGACCCCCCTTAACAGGGTCTACCTCCTCCCTGCCCTCCTCTGACCTCCCATAACAGGGTCCACCTACTCCCTTCCCCCTCTTACCTCCATTATGAGAGGGTCCACCTCCTCCGTGCCCCTTCTTACCTCCACTATGATAGAGTCCACCTCCTCGCTGCCCCCCTCTGACCCCCGATAACAGGGTCCACCTCCTCGCTGCCCCCCTCTGACCCCCCATAACAGGGTCCACCTCCTCGCTGCCCCCCTCTGACCCCCCATAACAGGGTCCACCTCCTCCCTTCCCCCTCTTACCTCTACAATCAGAGGGTCCACCTCCTCGCTGCCCCCTCTTACCTCTACAATGACAGGGTCCACCTCCTTTTGCCCCCCTCTGACCCCCCATAACAGGGTCCACCTCCTCCGTGCCCCCTCTTACCTCCACAGTGACAGGGTCCACCTCCTCCGTGCCCCCTCTTACCTCCACAGTGACAGGGTCGCCCTCCTCCTTGCCACCTCTTACCTCCACTATGACAGAGTCCACCTCCTCGCTGCCCCCCTCTGACCCCCCATACCAGGGTCCACCTACTCCGTGCCCCCTCTTACCTCCACTATGACAGGGTCCACCTCTTCCATGCCCCCTCTTTGCCAGGGTACGCCGTGAATCCCCGGGCTCGGGTGGAAGCCTGGCCCGTCGCCTGGCCTACCGGCCACGGCGGCTCCGACAGGAAGGGCCTAGGGTGCTTCTCTTGGTTTTGATTTTTTTTCTCCTGGAACTCGATCCTGGCCTGGTAGTGCTTCCGGCTTCATTCTGCACCTTTGGCATTTCGGTTTTGTAATGGTGGCGAGGTTTGAGTGGCCCCAGTGTTGAGGTGACACTGGGTTTGTTTTACCGCCTGGAGGTGAAAGCGTCCGCAGCGGCATACGTTCTCTACTAGATTATGAGATTTGCACACTTTCAGACACTCTACTTCCTTGGTAGCAGCAACCTCTTACCCTGAACGGATGACTTTCTACTCCTTTTGAAGACTTTGTTAAAAAGCAAGAATCGTTTGAGGATTCTCTAAACAGACAGTGTTCTAGAAAAGCGAAATATCGTTTTGCCCAATAGTATGTTTTCAGCCTAGGACATTTTTACATTTCTGTTGTGGTTTGTGTCTGCTACTGTATCTGATATCTCAAGAGAGCTTCCACTCCAGAGCCTGGATTCACTTCTTTCTCTGCATCCTCACAAGAGTATTGTTTTAAAAAGCTATCCTTAAACTCCATTTGCTGGTGTTGGTTAAGTCTAGACCTTCGAATATGACTCATTTCAAACTTAACAGTTGATAGGGATTTCAAATGAAATTCACTTTTATGACCAGAATGATTCTAAGAGATATGCTGTTTTGACACATTTTACCTTAGTTTTGGTGTGGCTCTTTATAGGCTTTTGGTTTGAGACTTGGAAAACCTCAAAAAAAAAAAAATTCTGTATCATGATCCAATAAACGCTTATTGAGCAAAAAAAAAAAAAAAAAAATTGATGTTGTATATTCAGCTTTTCCTATTAGCCTGTGAGAACTGTGGCACCACAGGGGTTGATATTTTATTATATTTCCTTTCCTTGAGTGACACAATATTTGAAGTATAATTGGCACTCACTGAATGTTTACTGGGTAAATAAGTGACTGAATGAGGTTTGTGAGCTCTTTGTCTTTATTTCCATCTGCAGTGTGGTTTTCTTCTCTTGTTGCCCATCTTCTTTATTCCAACACCAAGCTTTCTGTCAGCCTGCCTAACCCTCTGCTTCCTCTATTGTTACCTCTTTGTCTTCTGCCCCCACATTTACTTTACTTCCAGTACACAAAATGTAAATCTGTATCATGTAAAAATTATTTGATATCTAACTTTTAAAAATGCTGTTCAAATTTGTAGTTATGTCCAGATCCATCCTCCATCCTGCCCTGAGTCACATGAAACAATCTGTCTCCTTCAGCCTTCTGAGGGCACTGTCTTGAACACTAGAGAGCAGAAGGAAGAAACCAGGGCATTTACCCCCCTCTTTCTCTGCATGAGCTGCACTCTTTCCTCAGTCCCACTTTGCTACTGACAAATGTGTTATACTTTGAGATTTGACTCGGATATCCCATGCCTTGATTTCCAGTAACACTGCCTCTTCCTGTTGTCACTCCATTCCATGAGAACATGTTCTTTCCTAATGTTATTCATTTCCGGGTTGCTTCATAATTCCTTGTTTAGCTCCTCTGCTTTTCCACAGCCTGAATATTTAATTCACTGACTTAAATTTTCTTTATTTTTTAATACTTAGGATGGTTTTTTGTTTTCCTGCTTGGATCTTCACTAATAAAATAAATTTAGAGATAGGGGCAGAGAGTAGCCACATTTTTCTTGGTATATTTTTGAATTACAATGAAAAGTCCATGTTTTTTGAATAACTACAGGGACTCTGTATAATTAGTCCACATTATATTGCTTTCAGTGATTACTGGAAGCTCTGTGGAAATTGAAATAATAGCAAATGCAAATGAAAGTAAGAAATGAACACATGTTTATCATTTGATACTATAACGATTAATATAGCTTCTTGGTCAAAGACCTAAATGCAGCCAGAACAAGTATTATTTCATGATTCTAGAATCTCAGGGTTATTTTGCTAAAAGTAAACCATCACATTTAGTTCCATATAAAATTATTCACCTTCATTAAAAAGATCAAAATTAAATACTCTTGGTTCTGTTCCGTGAAATGTCGGTAAATATATTTTCTTCAACTACACAGGGCAGGGGGTTGGGTCATGTTGGCTGAAGTGATAAAAATAGATTTCCTGGAAGATAATGCAAGTTACTCAAAGAGAAAAATATAGTCCAGTAGATTTTGTAATATTTCCAAGTAATAAAGCTAGAACATTTAGCTCTCACTTCATCAGGAACCCAGTTTATTCAGTAATTTAAATTAAAGGAATCAAAGGATTATGAAGCTTTATCAGGTATTCTTGCATGAAAAAGCTAGCAATAATCTCTCCAACCATGTGCCTAGGTAAACATTTGGCACCATATAGTCTTTGAAAGAAGTCCAGGGAAACAAACAAATGTTACAACAAAGACAACAATACCAGGACCCAGAGGAAATTAAGGCGCCATCTGCTCTAGTGTGTTTTTATAATACAAAATGAGAGAAGGACCTTTATTTTGATACTTTTTGTGTGATAATCCTTACCTTTTTACCAGTAGAGGAAGGACACTTGTGATATTGTTCACTGTATTAGTCTGCTAGGGCTACCATAACAAAGTACCACAGACTGAGTAGCTAAAACAACAGAAATTTATTTACTCACAGTTCTGGAGCCTGCAAGTCTGAAATTAATGTGTTGGCAGGGTTGGTTTCATTTGAGCATTTCTCTCCTTGGGTCGTAGATGGTTGTCTTCTCCCTGTGTTTTCGAATGGTCTTCCCTCTTTATGTGTCTGTGTCCTAATTTTCTCTTCTCATAAGGAAAATAGTCATATTGGATTGTAGCTCACCCTAAGTATCTCATTTTAACATAATTACCTCTTTAAAGGTCCTATCTCCAAATACACTCACATTCTGAGGTACTGGGGGATAAAGACTTCAACATATGAATTTTGGAGGACATAATTCAGTCTATAACACATATAGTAATTGAATTTCTCTTTTGAAGGTAATATATATTGGATTTGGTGGTGTTGGTACTAAGGAAGAAATAAAGGGGGAAAATAGTAGACAATCAAGCAAAAGAAGATAAAAAGAAAAGGAGAATTTCTTCTCACTATGCTACACCCACACTTGTACCAATGTGACATTCTTTTCTACGTTTGTACACATTTTCTGTCAATAATAATTATTTCCCCATTTTTAAAAAAAATTATTAGCACCTTTAATTATTTATTTATTTATTTATTTATTTGGGCTGTGTTGGGTCTTCGTTTCTGTGCGAGGGCTTTCTCTAGTTGCGGCAAGCGGGGGCCACTCTTCATTGCGGTGCACGGGCCTCTCACTATCGTGGCCTCTCTTGTTGCAGGGCACAGGCTCCAGACGCTCAGGCTCAGTAGTTGTGGTTCACTGGCCTAGTTGCTCCGCGGCATGTGGGATCTTCCCAGACCAGGGCTTCAACCTATGTCCCCTGCATTAGCAGGCAGATTCTCAACCACTGCGCCACCAGGGAAGCCCAATTTCCCCATTTTTTACATAGCTAATTCCTAGACATTCTTGAAGAATTAACACCATCCCCTGTAAGAAACATTTGCTCTCTGCCACTTTTATTGATTTGAATTCAGTGGTTTTCCTTGTGTTGCTTTAGCACCTGGATGTTTATCAACACTTGTAGGATTATCGTCTTGTACAATAATCATATACATTCCCTCCATTAAAATGAGAGCTCCTTGAGGACTAGGACTAGCTGTTTCATCCCCATATCATCAATGCCTGGCTTGTTTGTACATAAACATAATTTCTTGATCCAATAGCTGTTGTTCAGCATCCTCTCTGTGGCAGACAGAGAGGAGGCAATGATGAGAAAAATCAGACAGTCTCTGTTTTACTAAAACAGTTTAGTCAAAGCATCTCAGAAGCAGTGCATCCTGGACACACCCCCACCATTAACACCACTACTATCCATAATCACGAAAAGGTATTCTTTATAACTTCTTCTCTAGATAAGTAGATTTTTATGAGGAACATTATATTCTTTGGGCAGAGATTTCCTTCCATTCTTAGTAATCCTGTCTAGGACAAATATTAGTGGCCCAAGACTTGAATTTTGTAGTGAGTCAAATACTGTGAAATGTAGGGCTGTTTCTCAAAGCTCAGGTGGGAAGCAGAAATTCACATACGACAACCTTTATACTGAATAAGATGCACAAAAAATTACAAATATAAAAACTTAGAGGTAAAATGGTTACAATTCAAAGGATGGTAATGATGAATGTAATACATGTCAAGTAAACCTGAAATTCCAACTGAGTAGCCTACTTCACAAGCTATACAGGGTAGGGGGAAATCCTGTCAGTATCAGCCCATTTTTACTAGAATCCTTCTGGGGAATAAGGAAGGTATTTTAAAGACATTCTCTATCTCTCATCTCTGGGATGAAGTTCATGATCAAATACAATTTTATAACTAGATGTTTACACTGTGATTCATCAAATCCCTCTATGAATAACGTAGGGGGAATTTTTTAGTCTACCTCTGCAAAGTTGCTCAACTTTCGAAATGAAGTACTTGCAACCTCCTGATACCTGTCCCCCAATTACTCTGAAATCTCTCTCCTCTCTCATTCATCACTCCCCCTTTCCCTGTGGTTCAGATTTTAAAGGTTTATTAATTAGAATTTATTCATTAATTGATTTTAACACTACTACGGGGCACTTACTGTATGCCAGACAGTTCATATAATTCCTGCCTTTATGGAACTTAAATCCAAGCAGTTAATAATTAATTCAAACAACAAATGTAAATATTTCTAAGTACGGGATATTCAGTGGTTAGTATTTTTTTAAAAACTTTCATGTATAAAGTGCAAGTTGAGTGTGTATAAGAACCACCTTCACGGACTTCCCTGGTGGTACAGTGGTTAAGAATCCGCCTGCCAGTACAGGGGACACAGTCCGATCCCTGGTCCGGGAAGATCCCACATGCCGCGGAGCAACTAAGCCCGTGTGCCACAAATACTGAGCCTGTGCTCTACAGCCCACGAGCCACAACTACTGAAGCCCGTGCGCCTAGAGCCCGCGCTCCGCAACAAGAGAAGCCACCACAATGAGAAACCTGCATGCTGCAACGAAGACCCAATGCAGTCCCCCCAAAATAAATAAATAAAAAATTTTTTCAATATATAAAAAAGAACCACCTTCCCACATATACACCAAAATCTCCAATGGTTCAAACTAAATTTACCTAGGATTTTCCAACACTCTTCAATGTCACCAAAAGTTTTCCTTTGAAGAGCACGTATCTGAATAGAAGAGGTTCTAAAATTCTAACTGCTTGACGTTACCTAAAATATTGTGCCAGAAATTCATCACTAATAATTTATATTACATGGCAAGTGTTTCATTCCATAGAAAATTTATATTCAGAGATCCTTATATTTTTGCATGAACATTAAGGAAACATCTTAAAATATTATTTTTCTGCTTTATCAGTTTCCTTTATTTTATCCTTGGTTCAGCAGATAGCTTAAATGCCTTTAAAAAATCACCATCAGCTAAGAGAGTATAAAATCACAATCATTTCCATAACGTTTCCTTCTTCTTTTGAAAGCGAAGGTCAGGAATTTCTTTTCAAATTCAGTAGCAGATTAGTCAGATTTATTGTGCGAGTAGTTACCGGCTAAATTTGCCAGTTTCCTTGCCCTTCTTTATGGTTCTCCAGTTAATCTTATTGCACCTCTTTACTCGTGTTTCCTTCTGCTGGGTCTACTGGGCAAAAAGTCTGAGATAAAAAACTTCTGCTTACTCTCTCTCTACAGAATTATGTAACTCTTTTTGTCTCACTTTGTTCTTTCCCTTTGATTTCTTGGCATATAAACCTTGGATAATATACTAAAAAATTTTAGTAAAGAAACTATTTTAGAACTCTAAAAGAAATATGTGAATAACTAAGAGTAAAATTAAGCACAGTACTAATAGCACAAAGACAAATCATTGTGGAGAAGAGAACAGACCTAGATTCTATGGTAAATTTATGGTCTGGACAGGAATATGAGAAAATGAACATTTACAGAATATTTACCATGTGCCAGATACTGTCATAAGCACCACCAAAAATATAAATAGAGAGTTGGTTGTTTCAAATATTTGGTCCAAGATCAGAGAGCAATGGTGCAGTCACAGAGCTGAGACTGAAGGCAGGTAGATCTGATCCCAAAGAAAGTCCACATTCTTTTCAGATTCCATTCTAATGGGATTCATAGTATCAATGTCCAGTCCGTGGCAGTCTCAAAATCTGCAATGTGGAGGTAACATTACCTACCCACGTGATTGTTGTGAACATTGTATGAAATAATGTACCCAATCCCGCAAGGATGGTGCCAAGCATATAACTCAAATAATCACCACATATTTGTTCCCTCCAGAGACCTCTGTGTAACAGGTTCTTCTCAAGCAGAGAGAATGCATATGAGGATACCAAAGCCCCCTTTCACCTACGAAATTGTATCTACTGGAGTGTTGAGCCAAAGATACCAGTTTTTACATATTTATGTAATACTGGCTTATTGGCTTTTAAAAATTCTAAATTAAGAGGAGATTGCTAGAACTAATGATCTGAGGGTAATGTTTGCTGTCACTGTTGGCTGCCAAGGGAGTTGCAAATCTCCTAGTTCCAGATCAGGACAACCACTAACCTTGAGCCACATTCAGCTGAGGATGTTCCTTTCCTAAATGATTTCACCCACAACCTGATTCTCTCCATAGTCCCACTCACCATGGTAGAGGCTTAATGGACCTGGAAGGGAGGAAAAAATAAGTCACTGTGAGAATGTCATGCAGACACAACTGCAACAATGAGGACCTGGTCAGAGCACGTCAAAGGAAAAGCTATTCCACATGCATACATACGGTATTTCCCACAACTCACAGGCTCAGAATCTTGCGGGGAGGTTCCCTTAACTCTTACACACTCAATTATTAAGTAGTTTAGACACTGGCCAAAACCCTATTTGTGGTCTTTCAAGCCCAACCATAGGCAACTACGAAGACTTTACCTGGCAAACCTCACAAAGGGAAACTGCCCTCTTTGCCCGGGGATTTGGTGCACAGCCAGTGCACTGCAGTCTTTGAAGAGAGTGCCAGTCGAGGACCTTGCTCCCCCTCGCCCACCAAGCTGGCCATCCTCTTACCTATAATCTGTATTCCTAGAACTGGCACCGCCCTTGGAGGCCTGTTTATCAGGGGCCTTTGGCAGAAGACTTTCTCAGGCACCTCTGCTGAGGTCTCCTTATCGGAGGTGAGAGAAGGGGACCGTTAACACATTTTCTCCACTCTGCCTCATGACTCAGTGGTTGTCCACTCCTCGCCCTTTCCCCACTCCCCTCTCCCCTCCCTCCTGGGCTCTCTCAGCAGTGAGGCAGTGCCCACACCTATGCTTATCCAGCTGGCCCTAGATCAGCGCTCTCTCATGAGCAAGAATGGAACAGGGGAGAGCCAGGGCTTTCTCCACTTCAGCTTAAACTAGTTTTGCTTATACTACTGCAGGGAGTGACTGAAGGCTTGAAAGTTACTTTTCCTTCTGGTTTGTAATCTTAATTGGCTACTTCAGCACCTGGTAGCTGAGATCGCTCCAGCTCATCTCCAGCTCCTGATCTTCATTTTCATTTTTTTTTCTTGTTTTAAAAAATTTATTTATTTATTTTTGGCTGCATTGGGTCTTCCTTGCTGCACGCAGGCTTTCTCTAGTTGTGGCGAGCAGGGGCTACTCTTCGATGCGGTTCGCGGGCTTCTCATTGCAGTGGCTTCTCTTGTTGCAGAGCACGGGCTCTAGGCGCGGGCCTCAGTAGTTGTGGCACACAGGCTCAGTAGTTGTGGTGCACGGGCTTAGTTGCTCTGCGGCATGTGGGATCATCCAGCACCAGAGCTCGAACTCATGTCCCCTGCATTGGCAGGTGCATTCTTAACCACTGCGCCACCAGAGAAGTCCACCTGATCTTCATTTTCAGTTCCATACTTCGTGGAAGAGTGAAGTGTTGTCCAGAGCAGTCACAGAATCTGGAGTCAGATGACTGGATTCAAATTCACACTATGCTACTTTTTAGTGTTTGACAGTTGTTATGGGCTGAATTGTGTCTCCCCAAATTCATATGTTGAAGTTCTAACCCCCAGTACTTCAGAATATGACCATACTTGGATAAAGTCTTTAAACAGGTATTTAAAATAAGGTCATTAGGGTGGGCCCTAATCCAGTATGACTATTGTCCTTATAAGAAGCAATTAGGACACACACCCAGAGAAGACCAAGTGAAGATACAGGGAGAAGACAGCTATCTATAAGCCAAAGAGAGAGGCCTCAGAAGAAACCAACCCTATCAACATCTGATTTTGGACTTATAGCATCCAAAACTGTGAGAAAATAAATTTTTGTTGTTTAAGCCATCTAGTCTATGGCACTTTGTTATGGCAGTCAAAGAAAAGTGATACAAGAGTGATCATGTTACTTTTCTTGGCCATAATTTTCTCCTATGTAGACTGGGAATAAACTGATTATTGTTACAGCAGCATTTTAAAAAATGATAAGACCATTTAAGTAGAGAATATTGTGAATACCCAAGAAATATCAGCTCTTATTTTCCTTGGTTTTTAGCTTTGAAATGATTAGCCTTCTTGTTCTAGGACCTCTGACCTAATAATGGTCTACATATACTGGCAGCTTAATCTTTGATCAGATCACTTACCTATGCCAAATGATTGAACAACTCCTAACTTTCCTGAGGCCGTAATTTAAACTTCTTGATCTGGATCTAAAATCAATCTGCTAAAATGGCCCCATTTTATTTTTTCTCACTGTATCGTCTACTATTAGCCAGACAAAATTTTCCGATTCAGTTACAATATACACACTCTTCTCTCAGAAGCCATGGATTTTAGGTATTTTGCCTTTGTACCTACTTTCATTCTATGCTTGAAATCTTCCTCTTTTTTTCTGTTCTTAAGCCTTCTCATTCTTTAGTGATTAAGTTGAGGAAGCATTTTCTTAACATTCCCACTCCTAGCAATCTCAAAGCAGGTGAGGAATAGTGGTTAGGAAATGAGGGTATTTATAGATAGATAACGAACTCATTTATTCATAAAACAATTACTGGGAATTCTCTATTTGCTAAGAATTGGGATATATTTGGATATAAAAAGTAAGAAAAATATAGACCTGTCCTCCAAGGTTTCATAATCTAGTGGGAGAAGGAACTACATTACATGCTGCTAAATACCCTGCTTGATGTATGAAAAGGATGCTTTATACACATAGGAGGATATACGCAAATAAAAGAAGGGCAGAGCCAACTTTCAGGAGTAGAGAGCATTTGAGCTGAATCATGAAAAATCTGGAAGCATAAGCTAGGAGAAAAAAGAAAACCTTCTTTCTGAAAAAGAAAGAGACATGTTCAATACACCTGGAGTGTGTAAAGAAGAGAGCAGTAGGAGGTGGGAGGGAGGAAAATCTCAAGACAGGTGAGAGACACATTTGGATAAGCAGAATTCGCATAAGCCAACCTGAAACTAACGTGTGTTTTGTTTTCCCTACTTCCTGTCTAGTCTGAAGCAGATATATTTTATGGGTGGTATATCTGTACCTGCTGGCAAATGGTTGGCATTTACAGATGGAGTCTTGATACAGGGCATATTACTTATTTTTATGTCTAAAAATCTTCTACTGCAGGAAAATCAAAACCAAAAGAATATTTATAAACATTTAAGAACTTCAATTATATAAGAGAAGAAAAAATGATTTAGTGAATATTATCCAGGACAAATAGCTTTAGTATTCTCTTTCCTTTTTTCCCCCTAAGCTCTTTCTGCTGATTTTTTTGGTCACTCTTTATTACATTGTCATCCTTTCTTTGATCTTTGTACGATTAATAATTTAGAAGTATAATGGCACCACTTGAAGAAAGAAATTTAGCAGAACTTTATAAGCATTATAAACTTAAAAGATTACTTTCAAATACCATTTAGAGACTTTGCTGTACAATTTTATGTTTTCCTTCTAAAAGTATTTAAGGTAAATATTCTTTTATCCCTGGACAGTCATTTATAATTCTGACAATTTCTGAGCAATGCTTAAATGTGAGTGTGCTTTCAAAGCTCTGGAAATATAAGAAAGGGCAAATGGGAATGTTAAATACTAAGCATTTACTCTGTTCTGAGCATTTATAACTTTATCTCATTTAAGCCTCATAATACCGAAAAATAGGGATTATTAAGTACGTTTTATGGATGAAGACAGTAACCATTAGAGATATTAAGTAATTGACTTTTGCTTCATACTTTTATATTACAAAATTTCAGTGTTATCCCAGGCATTTCTGTTGACAAATTCCATGCTATTTCCATTAAACTAAGGCTAATTAAAAAGTGGTGTGGGAGAAGCACAGGATGATAAACTCTATAATGTCATATGTTTTTCTGTGTGTTTTTTTGTTTTGCCTTTTTGTTGTTTTTGAATTGTTGCTGGACTAAGTCCAGAAGGATTTAAAGTTATTCATTATGGAAAGAAAAGTCATACACCACATAGGATCTACTAATTCATGATGATGAGCTTCATAATAACAAGTGATAGTGCTATTTTCAAGATTCTCCATGTCACAAATGGTAAAACAGAGGCACAAGAGGTTAAGTAGTAAATGTGGGTGACTGATAACTATTAAATTTATTGGTGGGGATCAAATCCAGTTGATATAATATCAAACTTTCTTGTTTGGAAACTTGGTTTTCCAGCTACAATATTACAAAAAGAATCTAATCTAAATGATTTTAACAAAAAATCTGTGGCTCATGTTCCATCAGTAGAAACTTTAATGTATTTTTCTGGTTGGGCTCTGATTTTTCTGAACAAATTCTAAAAATAGAGAACCCATAATATAAAAGGCTTCACAGTGAGCCCCACAGACTAGCATATCTGAAAGTAGGCACATGAATTGCTAAGAGAAGATCTGTTGTGCACAAAGAATTCATATTTGATAAGAAAATGTTCTCAAAAATATACATAACTTGAAACTGACACTGTCCTAGAGAAACAGCACAGTCAGGCCCTCCCCACAATATCCTTTAGTAAAATATGTATCTTGAGAATGTTTGTCTCTTTCTTTGATCCTTGATGACATATTATCTGGGTATAAATATTTTAGTGACAAAATTTCTCTATACTTCTATACTCATATTTTATGAAGAAGCCACCTAAGGTCAGTTTGTTTCAAAGTTTGTTAGTGTCATTATCTATCTATCTATCTATCTGGCTGAACCACACTGACTCCATTTTGTCAGCTCCATCTCAGGCCGGCTGTCCTACCCACTCCCCTTTCTGAGTGACTGAGCTTTTGCCTCCTCACAAGGACTGTGCCCAAGCCAGATAAGTTCTCTATCAACTTTTACCTTTGCCTTCATCTGATACGAAAACTGGAAGAGTGCCTTTTGCTGATGCAGATGGTTAATGGTCATGAGACCCCCTAGGGGGAGGAAAAACCCCCAGTTCCCAGAAACATGGACTTGCTTCTTCCTAGTGGTCAGATTCTATTTTTAGCTTTGGTGCCCTTAAATCCCCCTGTGCCCCTGTCAGCTGTGTGGAGTGCAGCTGTGAAGGCCTCTGGATCATTGTTAGCCCAATCCCACCAGTATGTAAGTTACCCACAATAAATTTCCTAAGTGCACTTTGTGGAGTTGCCTGCTTCATTTTTCAGTCTTAAAGTTCCTTCTAGTTCAGAGGATGTTATTCAATCTCTCTGCCTCCAAACACTGTCTGTCAGGTTTTTTTGGCCACTCATAAGAGTCTTTCTTTATCCTTAAAATGCAGCCATTTAATTGGTATATATCTCATGATTGATCATTTCATATGTTTCCTTGGGACACCATTGCCCTTTCAAACTACATATTTTAGGTTTTTGTTCTCTCCATCACCCCACCTCAAAATTTTTTCTTTTCTCAAAAGTCTTTGAATATTTTTGTTCTATATTTTTTCTAGTTTCTTTCAAGAATACCACTCTAGGAAGTTGAAATGCTTTTATCTTTTAGTTGAATAAGTTTCTCTGTAATCATTTTTCTTTTGTTTGTTTCCATTTTATTTGCTTATTGCCTGTGTCTTTCTTACAGTTTTCCCCTTTTAATGTCTCTTTGCTGTTTAATTATATTTTCCTGGATTTTTTGGTCACCGCTGGAATTATAGCACACAGTACAATGCATGCCACATAGTGTAGTTTCACCAAGTATTTGTTGAATATATTAAGAATAAAGGAAAAAGAACTTTCTTGCTTCTTTGTCCTCTTCTATTATTGTTAGTGGTGAGTGAAAGGAAGCTCATTTTCATTGATTTTATGTGTTTCGTTTGTCAACCAAGCAGAATAGGCAAGACTATTATTTACTTAGTAAAATATTTATTGATAGTGTAGTCTGCACATGTTTCTGTAGGCCATAATATATGGTAGTTAAAATTGCAGGCTTTGTTGACAGATAGATCTGGTTTCAGGTCACAGTTCTGCTGGGTAATAACTGGGAGAGTGTGGTAATGAGATCATGTTGTTCCTCCATAACTCCAGTGCCTTATCATGGTGTCTTTCACAAAGTAGGTCCTCAACAGATATTTCTGGAATGTCTGTTGGGTGAATAAATCTACAAAATTATGGATGTAGTTTTTTTTTTCAGTTTCTTAGAAATATTATAATTAAAAAATGTATACATCCTAAAATACCATAATATGTATCAAAATTACAAACAAGACTATGGATTAAAAAAATTTTTAAAGCCAAGTATAACTGTCCATTGATTTAAAAAACTATTACCCACTGTTTGTGTTTGTTCAGTGACATAGGAAAAGAATGGCATTATTTCTTTCAAGTGGCTGAATATCAGGTATGTGTTAGAGCTTGAAATGGGCATGGAGAAAAAGAAGCTACCCCAGAGTTGACCCAAACTCAGCTAATGATATCCAAGTAGCCAAAAAGCTTACAAAGAATTAATTCTTTATGTAACATAGGTTTACAAGGTAAAAAAAAATATGATTAAAATAGTGTCAGAGGACAGATTATCCTTCCTGAACTGCTTTTTCTTTTTTTTAAAATAAATGATCAGAAGTAAAGAGGACTTCAAATTCCAGCTTCCTGACACAGTAATATATATATATATATACATATATATATATATATGTATATATATATATATATATGTATATATATATATTTTTTAAACGAAAAGTTGGTGGGTTTTTTATTAATTAATTCATTCATTTATTTTTGGCTGCATTGGGTCTTTGTTGCTGTTTTCTCTAGTTGCGGTGACTGGGGGGCTACTCTCCATTGCTGCATGCAGGCTTCTCATTGCGGTGGCTTCTCTTGTTGTGGAGCAGGGCTCTAGGAGCACGGGCTTCAGTAGTTGTGGCAGGTGGGCTCAGTAGTTGTGGCTCGCGGGCTCTAGAGCGCAGGCTCAGTAGTCGTGGCACACGGGCTTAGCTGTTCCGCGGCATGTGGGATCTTCCTGAACCAGGGATCCAACCCATGTCCCCTGCATTGACAGGTGGATTCTTAACCACTGCGCCACCAGGGAAGTCCCAGTAATAGGAATTTTAAGTCAGCTTCTGTCAGGATTTTGGTGAAAGGAGAGGCTATTTAACCAGGCAAGAATGACTCATATTATTTTATAAAAGAAAACAAAAATGTGAGGAAAATGCAGGCATAGAAGAGAATTCTATGATTTTCATATCTAAAAAAAAAAATCTATGTGTATAATCTGTATTTATTAAACATAGTCCAGAAGAAATGTGTGCATGTGGGTTTATGTTGAAGTATGTTCAGCCAAGCATTGTTTGTATTATTGAAAAATTAGACATAATTTTAGACATAAATGTCCACAAATAAATTATGATGCATTCATATGATGAAATAATATATAATAATGCAAGTGTTAGATTTGGCAGATCCTATTACTATTAAAAATACCGATTTTAATTTATATATTGTTAAAAATATTTCCTCGCCCTCCTTATACATCCCAGACTCACTGATATCAGGCTTGACCAAAGGACTTAAATAAGGAAATGAAATGTGAGCAGAAGAGATGCCTGCCACTTTTCTACAAAAACATCCATTCTCCATGGTTTTTCTTCCCTGTGCTATGATACATGCAATGTCCCTGTTAGTGTCTGTTCCATCATTCTGGTCTCATAGTGGAGAGTGACGGAATCATGGAACAGAGCAGCTACCCACTCCTGTTGGCTGCACAATAAGATTAAACCTTTGTTGTTGGGAGTCACCAGGGTTTTAGAGTCATTTGTTATCGCCAACAGCATAACTTTGAGGTGGCACTGAGAGAGTAAATCCATCATCCTGACATAGCTTGTATTGTTAACATTCTTCCTCCTCAAATTCTGAATGTAAATCGATTAATTCATAAATCTATAGTGGCTATATACAAATGATTGATATATAATGCCATCTGCTTGTGACTTTGTCATACATCCTTTCATTTTAAGTCAGGGAATCATTTTGCTGTTTGCAAATGTGTAAGTTCAGATACAGTGTACAGAGGCACTCCAGTGATACACTGTTCTTCATTAAAAAAAATGGACGATTTATCTAATCTACTTACCCTCCTAATTGTTTACCCTTTTTCAACTACTGATTTACCTATATGGATAGATATAAAAGAACACACAATAAACCATGAGCCATGGTTAGAAGTGAGGGGGCAGAAGGAGGAGGAAACATAATTTTTACTTTATACAAATATGTATTTATTCTTTATAAAACTTGTAGCACAGATTGTGGTGATGGTTTCACAAATGAATGCTTATCTCCAAACTCATCAAATTGTATATATATTATTATAGCTTTTTGTATGTCTAAAAAATTAATAAAACAAAATAGCTGAGGGAAGAAAATGCCAAATATGTATTATATATATGTATTATATATATAATACATAATTTAAAAATGAAAATAGGCTAACTGAAAATGCTATAATTTATCTTTACCCCTGTGAATATTATCATGGATTTCAGAAGTATTTTTTTAAGTCATTTGATTTTTTTTAAGGGTTAATTTTTGTGTGTGTTTGTTGCTTTATTCACATACTTGTAAGGGTGACCAACTGTGTGTGTGTGTGTGTGTGTGTGTATATATATATATATGTATATATGTATATATGAATATCTGGATTTTATCTCTTGGCTGACATATTTAAATGCATGCTACTGAAATGAAATACAATTTACCAAAAAATGTTTTCTTTATTTAATGAGAATGGCCAAATCTACTAAAAAGAAAATAAGCCACATTTCATTTTTATGCTATAGTATTTCATGACTACACTCTAATGAGTGAAATATGCTTCTTTAGAGAAGTCTAAAAAATCTGCAATAATTTTTCCAGGATTTTTATTCACTTTATTTTTGGTAGAGATGAGATGCCTGACCTTCTTTTAACTTTAAATGTTGAGGCCCATAGTTTATAAAATGCTACAGACACATCTCTAAACCAAAGAAATCCATTAAAATGGATTTTAAATGGATTTCCTTCAAGAAGATAGCATTAGAAGTCTTCTTTACTTCTTATTTTGAAACAGTCGGGAGTTAATGTTTTTCTCTAAAGTCATATTGGTCAAAGATTAGCTTTTTCCCCGTATAACTCTGGAGATCTCAGGAGATTGAGTGAATGTTCTAGGACAGCAGATTTGAATTTTATATAGGGGGGCTTTCGGACATCCAGTTCAATAACTGAGGAGTAGGAAATGAAGAGGAAATTAATACGTGAAGTCTAATAAACCTTGAACTACTTCCCTCTTCCTCTCCTTCTTAGCTAAAGAACTTTAGAGGTAAATAGATCTTGCTTTTAATTCTGGTTTGGTTGCTTTCTAGTTGCAGGACCTTGGATGAATCAGTTAACTTCTCTGAAGCTGTGTTTTCTCTGATTTATAAAAGGGAATAACAATATATTCTTCACTGGCTTGGGGAAGGTTAAAATACAATAATGTACATACAGTGCTTAGCAGAGTATGTGTCTAAATACAGGTGTCCCACACAAGGGAGGCTTTGCCTGCTTTATAAAAATGTGTATTTTTATGTGAGCAAACAGATGACCCTTAGATGCACTTAGGAGCCTGACTCATCAAAAGTGCCTAACACAGGTATCATGCAGGTACCTTGAGTTATGCCACACTTCTCTGTCCCCAAAAACTGCAAATAAAAAGGGTCGCCTAAGGCTCTTGTCAACAATGCAGATGCCTAGACCCCACCTCAGAAATTCTGATAGGGACGATCTGGGATGGAACCTACTCATCAAAAGTTTAGCCACTATTCCCATGTCTGAGGAAGGTAGCCTGAGGCAGGTAGTCCCCCTTCCTTCACGGAACTCTGGCTTCATTTTTATAGGTGAATTTGATATTATTATTGATATTGATATATTGATATTGATATTATTATTTTTATTATTACTTTTAGCTCTTTTCAAAACAACACCAAGACTTTAATCTGAGATGAGGCTGTCTGCATACAGGCTATTCTAGGATCGTCGTGCTTATATTCAAGTAGGGGTCAGTTTCCCAAGGAATAAACTCCTGTGAAAAAGGCTACACCCCTCAGGGGTCTTATTTAGCCATTGTTTTTAGATTAAAAAGCACTTCCCACACTGCTCTATTTCTATTAGGATTAACCCCCGGTTACAACACGTTTTCAGTAGCTTATTTAAGGTGTTTGAAAAATGCCCCCACCTCATTCATGTAAACGTAGAATTGGTCAAAATGATACTCTTCGCTCCTCTGATTTTTATTACCTTTGGGCTTTGATGGGTATAATTGATCAGCTTGGCTTCAAAGTGACTCAGATGATATTTCATCTCTGTCACTTGATGGACTGACCTCTCCTTTTACAGTAATGGGCTCTTGCTAACCTCTGCTGACGTCACCTTTGTTGCCAAACCATGCTCTGAATTACAGCAGCTGGTTGCTAACTGGTCACAGCACGAAGTAAGCTTGTCCTCTAGTGGCCGCTGTTCAGATCGCGCCTTCAGGGATTTGGTTCCGCCTTCACTCGCGGGGGTCGGGGCTGGAGCAATTTAAGTCAGAAATAAATTAGTCCACACAAAAAATAGATGTCTCTCAGTTTCACCAAATAATAATGTTATTAGTGTGAGAATTTTTCTCAAAGTATTATTTTGGATGAGCCGACACGAATAGCATTTCAATCAAAATAAGCAGTTATTAAGAAATGCTTTGAAAATGTGCATGTGTTTAGTAAAAGACTATTTCCCATCATATAAATGGAGGAGGAAGTGAGTTGCAAGATAGAATTGTTCATACTATACCTAGACTTTTTATATTAAGCAATCAGTTTGATTCCCAGGATATTTCTTGTCTCATCATCTCCCCACTCTTGTTAAAAACCCTTCATTGAATTCTTGTTGTCAATACATTAAAATATAAACTCCTTAGAAAAACGGGCTTTCACAATTTGGGTCGAAACAATTTTTTAAAAGTTTTTGCTACTCATTCATTTTTCATTCTAAGATTCTGGCCAGATCAAATTACATGTTTCTAGACAAGTTACATCCATTCATATTTCTTTGCTTTCTCACATGCTGCTCTTCTACTTGAAATGTCCTTCTTCCCTTCTTCCTTTCTTTCCTCCTTCAGAGACCTGTCGAAACACAGAATTCCTTCTTCTTGACTTAAGTATTGTCTTCTCTGTAAAACTTTCCTGACTCTTCCTTTTCCTAATTCTGCCTTAAAAATTCTACTACATCATCACTTAATATAGTAGACTGAGTTTTTGAGGATTTTCTTAAAGCCTGGTAGTGTGCCTGTGATCTAAAACGTACTCAGGTCACACATTTCTATGAATAAAAGATTGATTTAATGTATAAATAAGCTTCATTGTGTTTCCAAGTATAAACTGGTAGACATACTCTGAACTTAATTCTACCTGTGATTTTCCTTCTAAGACACTGATGGTGGTATCTGTCATTATTGCAGCCCAGCATCCATTCCCCATTATTTTAATAATGACTCCCAGTCCCACTGTTGTAGTAATGACTCCCAGATTCTATTTCTGTACTTGCATGCACTCCCATGTGCTTCCAGTGATGTTGACGCCATTCAATTCTGCTTCTGTTAATGAGCGTGTGGTTTAGATCTGACTAATGAGAGTGCCACATTCTTCTGGCCTTGGTGATTGACTCAAGGATGGACAACACTAAGACACTGCTAATCCTCCTGGAAAAGAGACTCATAGTTTTCCACTAACTATGAATCATGAAAGATGAGAGGAATGGAACTTCTACCACTATCTTGCTACCACACGAAGCCAGCGTTTTGGTAACAGAGCAGAAAGGCACAGAAATTGGAATGTTGGTGATGTTGTTGAGAATACAAATTGTCATGACTCAATAGAGCATATTTTGGAATGTGATCTAGTTAATATTGGTTTTTCTACCTTTCTGGAGTCCAAAGAGTCATGATTGATTATATGTATTTCACTAGTTATCCTTTCTCAGACCTGACTATTTATCCTTACTTATCTGAGCTCAAACAGAAAGCAAGCAAGCATCCATCAACAGATAGGTCTTAATAGTTGTCATAAAATTAAAAAAAAATAATGCCATGGTTGGTTTGGACCTCAGGTGTACTAATTCTGAGATATTGAGTTTTGCACCTGTGTCTGAGAATTCCCCAGGTGCATGAAACTCCAGTTATCCATGGTAGTAACTTTCTGGTTAATATACCCTTTATTATCTGTCTTCCCTGAATCACTTCCCCACTTTTCTGTTAGTGTTCTCTGTACCTCCCAAGCAAACTATCTGCATTTGAAATTTTGTCTCAGAGTCTTCTTCTGGGGGAACCCAGACTAAGACTCAGACTGTGTGTGTGTTGTGTGCACATGAGTGTGTGTTTCTGTGCTTTTGTGAGATGTGTGTACTATATCCTGGGATTTGTATAATAGGACCCTTTTATAATGTTGGGGAGGTTTGGGGTTTTTTGTTCTTTTTTCTTTAGTAGATTATCTGATCCCTGTGTCTGTGTTTATGTCTTTTTGTTGGCTGTCAAGTAACTCAGGGACAGATTTGCTGCCAACTTCTAATAATATTAGATTACCCCATAGCCTGCCTTCTACATATTAATTTCACTTTTGGATTCATCTTTTCCCAATAATATCTTCCTTTTGTTCTGTTTCTTCTCTACTTTTAAAATCTTACCCTGTGTATTTGTTCCTTTCTGAAAAAGACAAGATTTTTTTTAATTAAGTTTAATTTACTATTCCTAACACTATGTAGGTCACTTTGTGCCATTAAAATAGAAGTTGATTAAGATGACTAAATAAAATTGGAAATACAAGCATATATCTCCAATCTATCCAGTTGAATACAATACTTATCATGTATCACTTCAACCAAGCATTAAGGGAAAATTCAGGTTTCAAGAAGCCCCAGTAGTCTTTAATTTGAGGGGACGTTTGAAAAAAATAATACGAAATTACAAACATAGAACTAGAAAGTGAATGAGAAAACAAAAAAAAATTATAAATTTTTAAAAGGTCACATACACCGAAAACATCACAAAACTCAGAAAAATAACATAAGGTATGTCTTAAGTAACTACCTGTCACAACCCTATAATTACTTTTCTGACATTTTGACTACTTGCTCTTTGAATATTTTAATGCATTTTTATAACATTTTCTACAGAAAACAAAATTGAAAGACAACTCATTGCTTCCTCCAAAAGAGCTGATCAAACACTTTAAATCATTAATATTGTTTTTAAAAGTTTTGTTTCACAACTTACTGCCATGCAAATTTTTATCAATTATGGGAAATCCCCTTTTAATTTAATTTAATCCCCTTCATATATGAACTGTGTGATGTCATTGTATTTCACATTTTCTTGTGCAGGAACTACTCTTAAACCCTCTTTGAATTGATGTCACTCATATACTAGTCTGTTAGCATAACCATATCTTAAGAAACTTTTTAAAAATGACAATGTGACCATATTTTTAGGGTCCCTCGCTTGGTCTTGGAAGGTCCAGGGAAAATCTGGGCTCCTGGTGCTTAAGGTTTATTAGCTTCACTATGTATAAATATGCCCTGCAAGTAAGGGCAGAAGCACCATGTCTTCAGTTAATTACTTAAAGCATTAAACATTTACAGTTGACCCCTCTGTATCCAGGGGTTCTGCATCTGTGGATTCAACGAACCATGGATCAAATATATCCCCCACCCCCACCCCCAAAAAAACTCCACAAAGTTCCAAAAAGGGAAAATTAAATTTGCTGGCAACTATTTAAATAACATTTACATTGTATTTACAACTATTTACATAGCATTTACATTATATTAGGTATTTTCAGTAATCTAGAGATGATTTAAAGTATATAGGAGGATGTGTATAGGTTATATGCAAATACTATGCCATTTTATATAAGGAAGTTGAGCATCCTTGGATTTTGGATTCCGAGGAGGGTCCTGGAACCAATCCCCATGAAAACCAAGGGACGACTGTAGTTCAACATAAAAAGTAGCTCGTAATTGCTACTAGAAATGAGAACTAGTTGAGCCCACATATTCCTGGAAAGAGAAAAGGATTGACATTTAGTGAGGGCCTACTCAGGCCAACCTGTATCACATAAGTGTATAAAAATGAATCCATTTACAAATCTATTCAATTAACACTTAAAAGCACCAATTCTCCAGGATACTGGAAATCTAGTTGTCAAAGAAGATAGATCTGTACCTTAAATTCTAATAGGGGAAATAGATAATAAAGATTAAACAAACAAATAACTACAAACTGTATGAGTGCTCTGAAGGAAACAAATAGATTGCTATGAGAAAGAAAACTGAGGGATGGGAAACCAAGTTTAGATCTACAAATCTCTAAAGTATTATTTAAACTGAGACTTACAAGATGAGACAGACCAGACACAAGAAAAATGAGAAAAGTGTGGCCAAGGGTGGGAACAGTTTGTGCAGAGACACTGAGACGTAAAATACCATGACCTATTTGGGGCAACTTAGAGGAGATCACTGTGCTGACTCGAGTGGGTGGCACAGGTGGCCCCCAGATCACTGCAGCCTTGGAGGCCGGGGCAAGGAAGGTTCTGAGTGCAGCAAGGAGCAATTTAAGGGTTGGATTTAAGGCTGACAACATACTTGTCATTCAGTCCATTGTGTGCAGCATGGAGCATATAAATACAATACAGGGAAGCAGGGAGGGCAGGTAGGAGACCCTCCAACAGCATGGGTAAGAGGTGACGGCTGCTTGCACTAAACAGAGATTGCAGATAGGTGGAGTATCAGAAAACAGATGCTAATTGCTGTCGAGTAGAATGTGAAGCAAAATGGGAGAAAGAGGATTCAAATTTGATTCCCTGGTGCTGCACACGTTTACTGATGTGGAGAAAGATTGGAGGAGAAACAGATTTCATTTATAAGCCTGTGGCGTAAGTGTTTTTGTGTTTATGGATAATGAGAGAGCTTTAACTTTCCCCCCATCATTCAATGCAAAAGTGGAAGAATATAAATCAATTTTTCCTGGATTTATTACCTTCAGAAATACACATTTTGAATACTGATCTTCCTTTCTCCCACTTTTTTGAATGTTTGGCCTAGCTGGTCTGTAAGTACTGGTATGGTATTCACGCCTCTGAATGTAGAATGGCTGTTCTGTTAGTGCCGCCTTACCTTCAGAATGTCCACTAGAGGGAGCTACTACAATGTTTTTTATTCATAGCTTTTGATAACTATGGTGAAGTTAGTATCTTCTGGTCACCCATAGACTTAATAAATATTATGTCGTTATTTTTTATAAAATTGTATGCATATTTTACATACAAGATCCTGGAGTGTTGATCAGAAACATTTTGGAAGGAGAAAATGTAGGAAATGAAGGGGAAAAAAAGAAACTCATCGTTTAAATAATTGGCAACAAAGCATCTAAGTTAAGCTGTGATTGAGGAAGAATCTGAAAATATTTTAGTAAGTAAGGCATACAGGGTTATATAAAATTTAATAGAAACCAGTGTTATTATCTTAAGATGTGTAAAATTATATTATTCACTGTGCTGTCTTTATTTTTTCTTTTAAGTGAATAATAAATATTTAAGAACAATTTAAAAAGTTACCTTTTACATGGTCCCCAAATCTGTTTTTCCTCTAAGGTCATACGTTACTGAATATAAAATTTTTCTACCATAGGAAGTTTTTAGAGCACACGAGTCACATAGTATAAATATCTCCAGTTAAATAAATAACACAAAATAAGCATAAACATAACAAGAACAAAAACAACAATAATAGCAACCATTTGGGTGCCGCTTGATCTCCTAATAATGTTATGTGTAGATTCTTATTTAATCATTTCCATCAGATCGGAAATGTTGGTTTCAGATACAGTGCAAGACAGGCCAGCCCTGGGGCGTCCCTTCCCTTTGTTGTGTGCTGAACCATGAAATGCTGCTTGAGGACAGTAGCAGCAGGGTAGCAGCAGTCCACACAAGGGTATGAGCGACAAAGACATCACTCAAAATGGAGTTTCTTAGGTGCCAGTAGATAGATGAGCGCCCTTCCAGTGAAGCATGTGTTTCTAGATAGGGATTGCCCTCCTCCCAAGGATCTAACACGTAATGTGTTGTGAGTTCTGAAAGTGCCTTGGATTTTATTTGTTACCTCCGGGTATCAGATAAAGTGGTAAATACCACCTTTTTAATTGGCACTGTTCCATCCTAACCGACGGCCATTAGCTCAGCCTGCTGGGGAATCGGCCTTTAGCTGTCTGTCTGAAAATAAGCAGGTCAGCTCTGCACAGACCCAACTCACAATGAGAGAAATAGTCCAGGAGGTTTGAAAACAGCATGTGACAATAAAATCTGAGGAAGAAAACTTTCTCAACCACGAAAGATATGCATTTGATATATCTTAACATTTTTTTATCCAGAGCACATGAAAGAAATCATAATTTAATGATACAAAACCTGGGATGTGTTAATTTTTAGCTCAGTGGTTCTGAATTCTGGCTACACACTGAAATCGTTTGGGAAAATATTAATCTCAGATGCTCAGGCCACACTTCATACCAATTAAATCAGAATTGCTGGGATTAAAATCCAGGCATTAGTCATTTTTTAAGTTTTCCAGGTGACTCCAATGTGCAGCCAGTTCTGGAAATCACTGGTGTAGTGTAGTGTTTCCCAAATCTTTATATTATAGGAGTCACCTTGGGATCTTGTTAAAATACTGATTTTGCTTCAGTAAGTTTTGTGTGAAGCCTGAAATTCCCAGAAGATGGCGATGTTGCTATTCACATACCACTGCTCAGCCTGGGTACCAGGCAATGTGGGTGGGCTTTCCTCTCCTCTATCAACACAGAGCTCCTAAAAGGCCAGGAGTCTTTCAACTTATTTGGTGATGTGTATTGTTGCTTGATGGTGTGGAAGCTTTTGGATATTTGACACAAACCTCAGCCCATCGTCTGAGAGTCTTTAGCTTTGCTCCAAAACCCACTAAGATTCTCTGCTTAGATGATTTTTTTCTTTCAGGAAACCCGGGCAACAGATATTCAGATTTTCAGCAGGAAGGAGTTTATAAGCAACAAAGTGTATATAAATTAGTGGAAGCACAATGAGTTTGTGGGCAATACATTACCCCCCTGATTATCGTATCATTAGTATAGTAGGTAAAATTAGGTCTGTGGATTTTGAGATGCTTTTCCACTGAGTCAGATATGGAAATACAGAGAAGTTAAGAAACTTACCTAAAGTCACACAGTAAATAATTGGTGAAATCAGGATTTAAACCCAGGCAGTAGGTGTTTCTAAGCCTTTGCTTCTAACCACCGTTTTATACAGCTTTGCAATAAACCTGATACTTAGGAACCAATTAATAGATGAGAAAATTAGGGCCCTGAAAAGTAAGTGACTTATTCTATTATCAAAAAGTGGTCAATGGGGCTTCCCTGGTGGCGCAGTGGTTGAGAATCCGCCTGCCAATGCAGGGGACACGGGTTCGAGCCCTGGTCTGGGAGGATCCCACATGCCGCGGAACAACTAGGCCCATGAGCCACAATTACTGAGCCTGTGTGTCTGGAGCCTGTGCTCCGCAACAAGAGAGGCCGCGACAGTGAGAGACCCGCGCACCGCGATGAAGAGTGGCCCCCACTTGCCGCAACTAGAGAAAGCCCTCGCACAGAAACGAAGACCCAAAACAGCCATAATTAATTAATTAATTAATTAATAAGTGGTCAATGGCCAGGGATGGGTTGAAACTCAGATTTATTTTCTTTCAGTTGTAAAGTCCAAGTTGTTCTCCATGTAGCTTCTGAAACCAAGGGAGAATCTTGTCAAATACCAGAAAATACTGACTTCTGAAGAGTCATGAAGACATCCTTTGGATTCAATTTCCCTTCCATTTTCTTCTTCATGTATGTTATGGACTGTCCACGCTGCAGCGTGGACTAAGTACATCATAAAATTAATCAAATCATTATGGAAGGCAGAGAGTGCCCTCCTTCCTGCCGAGAATCTGAATATCGCTGAGGGGGAGACTAAGTATCCAAGAGGAAAGGGGGTGGACTCAGAAGATGCCTTAGCGAGACGGGCTGGCAACACTCTCCCCACAACAGGACAAAGGATTTTGAGGGGTAACCATCAACCTGCCATTTTCCTAGCTTGCTTTTAAGGTCAAGAAGTGGAGGTTTACTTCAAAGGTATCTATTATTGCTCGTGTTTGAGACAGTGGTTGTGCAGAAAACGTCAAGTGGACCCCATGTCAGTGGACAGTAAAAGTGGGATTTTCTGTTATTTTTTTTTAAATTGTTCTAAGAAAGTGCCTACAGGAGAAAACATAAATCTTGTCTCTTAAATTGTCACTATTCTATGAGTGGGTAGAAAAGGGATTCCCAGCCTTAGCAGTAGTAGTAGTATTTCCAAATAGGCTCAGTAAAGCTTGTCATTTTAGCTTCAGTAATAATGAACCCAAACAAGAGTGGATGAACGTGTAGACTTTCCCTGGCCTCTGCCCTCCTTCCAATTTCAGACCAATTTCTTTGGCCATTGTGTGCCTGGAGCAATAAAGAAAGAAAACATCTAAAGCAGACTGTTTCCCTCTTTAGGTCTGTACCATGTCCCAGAAAGCAGCAAGGTAGGAGGAGAGAGGAATATTGCTTTGCCAGCTTATACACTAAATTAGTCATCATGTGTGTGTGCAGAGTGGATGAATAACAGATATTTGAAGAAGTGATTACCAGTTAACCTACCAAAGATATGTGTTATGTCTACTTTAAACCAAGGTTAAATTTTAGTGGTTTATTTATGTAGACCTTGGTGCTTACCAAAAAAAGGTCATATATTTTTGAGAGACAGAGTAATGAACTGCCAATGCAAGTGGTTGAAAACGAACATTTGTTAAAATCCTAGTTCCTCCACTCTACCCATGTGTGTTTTTAGACATGTTACATAACTTCCTTGAGCCTTAGCTTCTTTAGTTAGAAAGAGAGAAAACAAGTCCCTCTTTCACACATTTGCTGTAAGGATCAGAAGTAGCATGACAAATACTCAGCATAGAGCAACCACCAATGAACGGTAGTTTATTCATTTCATAAATGTCTACTGTGTGCCTTTCAAGTTCCAGATAGTTCTTGAAAATACAAGAATGAATGAAATATGGGTCTTGCTCTCCATGCATGTACAGTCTAAAGGCAAGACCCCTACAGAGAGAGAGAGAGACACTAAGATAAGGGCAAACACGATGCTGTTTATCACTATTGTTATTATAGAGTTTGGCCCCTCTTTGGACCAGGCTTCTTTCTTCACCACGAGCTCACTTAAACAAATTAGTCCATTTAATCCTGAAACCATGTGCAGAGGACCATGAATTAATGGGCTAGATAGTGTGAGTTGCTGTAATAGAAACATGATTAGAACAACACTGTAGTATCAGATGTCACACTGGCATTATTTTTATATTTGAAGGTCCCTCAACTAATAGTCCTATCAGATCTCTCTTCTCCTTCCCTGCATAAGGAACATTGATTGAAGTGAAATGGATGGGATTTCTTGTATTTATCAGAATTCTGTTCTACTATAGAGCTTGTTTTGAAAATAAGGATTTGTTTCAACACAATTGATATATTAGAGGACAAATGTGAAGTCTGCATTTACTTGTGCATGAGTCCATCTACAGAAAACACTAGGTGAACACAGAAAACCGCACCCAACTGAACCCAGCCAAATAGGAATACACAAAACACACACATGCAAACCCTCAAACAATTACCAGCTCCCTCAGCCATTTTGTGTGTTATGAGCCTCACGCATCCTCATCTGCATCACAGAATTCCCTTAGATTCGGATAACACCCCTTCATGATCTACAACACTTCCATAAGCAAACTTTAGGTCTCTGTCAGTATAAAGTGGCATGTTGTGGGGTGGAGTCAAGATGGCGGACTAGGAGGACGCGGAATCCGCGTCTCCTCACAACTAGGGCCCCTACCAGGCACCGGTGGGGGACCACGGACACCTAAAGGCACGGGAGGAACCACCAGCAACCGGGTAGGATGTGGGGCTTGGGGGGAGTGAAGGGGGAGGAGAAGTGGAGGCGGGAAGGGACTGGGGCCCCTGAGGGGCGGCTGGGGGAGGGGAAGGGATCCCACGCCCAAAGGGGGAAATTGGGGAACCATTGGGAGGGCAGAGGATCAAAAGGGAGCGTGGCCAGCTTTCCCCTGCCCGCTTGGGCCCCTAGGAACCTTCTGAGATCCTGGGCCTGATCCTCTGCCCACCTAGGCCCGCTCCAGCCGTGCGGGTCCTGAGGGAGTGGGAGGGAGGGAAGGGGGAGCAAATGTAAAGGCCGGACTTCTGGGACCAGCACCCCTGAGGGGCGGCTGGGGGAGGGGAGGAGTTCCTACACCCAGCGGGACCCACCCACGGTTAGGGGTCCAGTGGCGATGGGGGAGACCCTGGGGGAGACGGTGGGGGAGGGGCAGAGGACTGGAAGGGAACCGGGCCAGTCCTTTCCCTGTCCACTCAGGCACTGGGGAGCCTGCTGGGCTCCCGGGCCTAATCCTCTGCCTTTGGAACCTCCCTCCTGCCACACAGATCCCAAGCCCCGCCCCTACACCCCCACCCAGGGCCCCACCTCTACCCTCGGACACCCCCTCCGACGAGCTGGGCCTAAACCCCACCCACACACCCTCACTCAGGGCCCTACCTCCAAACTCCGGAACTCCACACTCCACAGGCCCTCCTTTCCACCTGCTGCCTCTCCCCTTCCCTGCAGATCCTAAGCAGAGGCCCCGCCCCACGCTCAAACGTCACCCCCCACCCACCTAGGTCCCACCCCACCCAACACCCCCCCCCCCCCGTAAGTTCCGTCCCCTGCCTAAACTCTGCCTCCATAGCCAAGGCTTTTATTTATTTATTTATTTATTTATTTTCTTTTTTCCTGTTTTAGACTGGGGTTCTGTTTTACCTTGTTGATTCATTGTTGTTGATTCTTTTATATTTTTATTTTTCCTAAGAAGTCTTATTTTTCTCATTTTATTTTATTCTTTACACTTTGTTAGTGATCTCTCCTTTTGGCTTGTTCTCCCCCTCCTTTTTGGGGGGGGTTCTAAATGATTTCAAAAGTATTTTGAGTCTTTTACATAAAGAAAATACAAGAAAAAGAAACATGGCAGATCCATAAAATATATGGAGGATAAAACTGTCCATAATTTTAAAAATTTTACAGTCCATAAAAGTCATCATAAAAGTCTCAAAAACATGAACCTCAATTATAATAAATATATGACCTACTGGAAACGAAATTACTGTTACTAAAACTACGGATAAACTGCAAACGTATTTTAAACAAACATCTTATTATCCATTTTAATGGCAAACATACTGAGTAAGTTTTAACTTGGTGTCCTCTACGGATTGCAGATAATCTGAATAAATACTTTCAAATTTGAAAAGTAGCTTTTGGTAGGAATTTGAACAATCCTCCAGATTGGCCATGATTGCAGCCCAGCCTTGGTGCTGAAGATGTTCATCATGGACCAGACCTTCACAGAAAGAGCCAAGTTTCTTGGCAACTTCGTACATTTCCACTGCAAGTTGTGTCTTTGAAGCAACAGTGTGAAAAACTGCAGGCATCATAAGGGACGCTTCAACTTTTCTTACCATGTCATTTTCTGTTGAAAAGGTAGTTTTAGGAATAGCAGGTAGACGTTCAGATAAGACCATTTCCTTGTTAAAAAGAAAAAGTGGATTTGTGTCCGTCCCGGCGCTGTAGGTGCACACTCTCCGGTCTGCAGCCGTGCACTCTCCCCCGATGACCACCAGCACCTGGTGCTGAATAGCGATCTTGCGCTTGCTGTGGATGGCACGCTTCAGGTCAGCCACAGTTTGCACTGTAAGTTCAGTGTCAAATGTCAGGGTGGTTCCAGTGTTCACCAGAAATACATACAACTTATGATGATTTCTCTGGATTCTGTGAGCTTATACCGCATTCTGATACGATTACGCCAGGCACTCTGAAAAGGATTACCACTTTTCTTAAAAAGCAGACTAAAAGTGTCTTATGTTTGCTTTGCTTGATACTGGCAACTGAATGGCGTTACTGGTTAAACTCAGTGAACGGGCAGCGCCGCCTCCTCCTCCGCCGGCGGCAGCAGCAGGGCCGGCGGCTCCCGGCACCATCTTCCGCCGCCGCCTTGTCCTCGGCGGCTGCTACCAACCGTCCATCGGCGCCGCCAACCGACACAAGCGCCGCGGCCGGGGCCGCCGCCTCTGGGAGGCGGGGACGGGCAGGCCCCTCGGCTCCGGCTCGGGGGCCGGGGGAGGGCGGGCCGCGGCCGGTCAGAGCCGAGGGGCCGGGCGACGGGGAGCCGAGGCAGCGCCGGACTCGTCAGGGCTGCGGACACGCCCTCCTTTTCTTTTTCTTTTTTTTTTTTTTTTCTGTTGTAGTTTTATTTTACCTTGTTGCAGTTGTTTCAATTATACTTTTATTTTTCCTAATATATTTTTTATTTTTCTTATTTTATTTTGTTTTTTATTCTTTGATATTGTACTCCTTTTTTTCTTTCTTTCTTCCTTTTTTTTTTTTTTTTAACCGTGCCGCAAAGCTTGCGGGATCTTGGTTCCCAGGCCAGAGGCTGGGCCCGAGCTTCTGTGGTGGGAGCTCCAAGTCCAAACCGCTGGACTGACAGAGAAACTCAGACCCCAGGGAATATCAGTTGGAGTGAGGCCTCGCAGAGGTCCTCAGCGCCAAGACCCAGCCCTATCCAACTGCCTGCAAACTCCACTGCCAGACGTCTCAGGCCAAACAACCAGTAAGACAGGAATACAGCGCCACCCATCCAAAAAAAAAAAAAAAAAAATGGAACGACAAAAGAATTTGTTACAGATGAAGGAGCAAGGTAAAAACCTACAAGACTAAATAAATGAAGATGAAATAGGCAACCTACCTGAAAAAGAATTCAGAGTAATGATAGTAAAGATGATACAAAATCTCGGAAACAGAATGGAGAAAATACAAGAAACATTTAACAAGGATCTAGAAGAACTAAAGAGCAAACAAACAGTGACTTACTATTACCAAATCATATGTCATTCATCTTTTGGAGAGTCAAAGAAAGTCCTCTTTCAAGCAGTTCACAATCTAATGTAGGAAATGGAAGATAATAAATTACATTAGAGTAAAAGAGTAATATGAAAGAGTAGGTACAGGGATATTGAAGAAGAGCATGTGGCTTTATCTTTGATGGGAATTTTGCATTAAAGGCTTACCAGAGAAGTTAACAATTAAGCTCCACATTGAAGCTTAAGAAACACTAGTTGGCGAGAACTGTACTGATCAAATGAGCAGTTATGCAAAGATTTTGAGTGATAAAGAACATTGGGGAAATGTAAACAGGTAGGTAAACCTAGAGCATGGAACTTTTGTGGGGAAATAGCAAGGGATGTAAGACAAAATTTGCATTCATATCTGAGGAATGTTGGTCTGTTCTATAGGCAATAAGATATACTTTCAAAACTGTTAAAGGGATGAATGCCATAACTGAATTTTACATTTTAATGAGAGTATATTGACAGACTATAGAAGAACAGTTGGTAGATCGCTCATGTTAATGACCCTTCTGGGATGCTGGTTAGGAAGGAAGGAAAGAGCTTTCAAAAAATAATAAGAATAGGTAAACTTCTCACTCCATTCAGCAGTCAATGACTGCATTATTTCTTTGTCTGGTTTTCTACCATCCTCTCCTATCGACTATCAAGCAACTATTTTTGTAGTTAACTAATTCATACCCAATTTTGGACAGAAGGGATAAAGTACATTTTAATAATTCAAGTTTAAGGTAGTTTAATGTGGCAATAATCCAAGTGTGAGGTAATGGGGAGCCTGAACTAAGTTAATAATGAAAGAAAGGAAAGTGGTAACAGGTGCTGGACACATATTGGAGATACTACGGACAAGATTTGGCTGTTCGTTGGATATGAAAGACAAAGGAGAAGGAGTCACTGATTTATGGAAGGCTGTTTTGACTGGGCTCCGAGATAACATGAGGTATAGGGAAGTCAGAAGGAGGAGGAGCTGCTTTAAGTGTCTAGTCTGTGACTTTGATTTTGTACGTAATGTAGCAATGTGTCAGCAGACTAGGAGATTACACATCAAGTTTTGAATGAGTAGCCCTGATGTTCCATGAGTCTCTGATGAGTAGTTATCAAAGACATAATTAAATGTAAGTATTATAATTCATTTGAGAAGCAATTCCAGGGAATGAGAGTAGGGAAGTAGAAAAGTAAGACAGGGAGTGGAAGAAGTTAATAGAGTAATAAAGTCATCAATGTAGGTATCTGTAGCTTAGTCCTGCTTGGAACCCCAGGTGATTTGGAAATGGCATAGCACACATGCCTCAGATTTATCCCACCCCAAAGGTGAAGGACCTGGGGTATTTATCTACTAAGACCCCTTAATCATTGTTTGAGGGATGTTCCCAAGGATGCTAATTCCCTAGAACTCCTAGCCTGCCTTTCACATGAACAGAATAGACACAGATGATGAGAAAAACCCTGTAGGCAAAGACACACAGATGCTAACAGCAAAATTCAGGAAGGCATGTACTAAAATGGCAAAGGCAGGGCACTGCTACAGCAATCTTTAGAGGTTATGTGTTCTAAGAATGCCAAATTCAAATATTATAACATTATTTGCAAACACGATTAATACTTAAGTGAAATTATTCGTCTTTGAAGACATGATAAGGGCACATTTTCATGCTAACACACTGACATCAGCTCTGTTGCTGGCATGCAGGCATGATAATAGTCACTGGAAATAGAATAAGAAAAACAACATGCTACGAGACAGAGAAACCAGAGGAACAATTATATATGGTTAGAGAAAAAGGTCAGTGTTTTCATCATGTACCTTGTAACTTAGAGTGTGCATTCTGAATGTGTTTATGTGTATGAATGGTATATGTTTATGATGTTCAAGTTACTGCTAAAGTAATTGTACCTGATGGTTTCCACCTGTATCAGAAATTTCCTTTTTTTCTTCACTGGTAAACCCTCCTAAAGACATACTTTTCTCAGACATTCAGCTGGACTATGTACTACTTATTAAAACTCTGTTATGATTCTTTTCCATATCCTTATTAAATGACTGTATTTCACCTTCTGTCCAAATGTATGTATAACCATTATTACAAATCAGCTGGTTTCTTTACTGATGATAAAGGATTCTCCCAAAATAAGTTTATCATCTAAATGATTTATCTAGGGCTTTTCACTTGTGCCATGAAGCAAAGCGTTGAAAGAAATACAAATTGAAATAAGATAAAGAAATTTGTGCTCGTCCTGCTTGAATAACAAACTCTAGTAATAATATAATACAAAATTTCAAAAGAAATAGCCTCAAAACTGGAAAACTGGATAAGATAGTTAAGAAAATAAACGGTGTGATAAAATATTAGCCATCACAGTACTACTTACAGAGATATTCTCTCCGTGCATTAATAGCGGCAGGTGTATTTGAGTGATAAGTGTTTAGATATCTAGAACAAAAAATCGATTTTTCTCAAGAACAATACACTTTATTTTTTCTATTAAAGTGATCATTAAATGTATAGTTAAATTGTAATATCAACTTCAGAAATTGAAAGTTTTTTACATACACGTCTACACAAATCAAAAATTATCAGATAGAATGTCTGAAAGTTCAAGAAGTATGATCACTGATACTCTGAAGATCAGAAACATTTTACTAACATAGAACATGAGTCAGAGTAATGGATCCTTGACCTTGACCTTGAGAATGAGAAATGAGTTCTAAAAATCACTTACATAGAGTAACATCTCAATCACCACTCAACAACTCTAATGAATTTTACCTTTCTCTGGGCAGAAAAGAAATATGTCTTACATATTGAACCATGCTAATTCCAGTTTGAGAATAAGTTGATGACATGTTAGGTCATTTTGCTTTCCAAATACTCAAAGTAGGCTTAGGTCCTGTGGTTTGACATTTTACACCAAAAGATTGGGAAGCACCTCTTGTCTATGCAGCGTGCACCTATTCCTATGCCCAGAGATGGCCAGAAGCAGGAAGATAGAGTAAGAAATTAGTAAGAAGTCTGTTTTCCCTGAATTCCCAATTCTGTGCCTCTTCCACTCCATTTTGTATTATTGTATAATTTTTCCCAATATAAACATAATATGTACTGATTGTATAAAAATTTTTAAATACAAAAATATATCATGAAAAAGCAATCAAAATTAACCATAAGCCAGACATCCCCACAATCACTGTTAATATTTTAGGATATACCTTCACATTGTATTTTTCCTGCACAATTATGTGATTAGAAATATATCTTAGTGCACCTAACTATTGTTTTTATTGGATTACTTCCACAGGATAAAGTCTCAGAAAAATGATTATCCGTTGAAAGCGTATGAATAAGGAGTGACATTTTAGTGGTAGATTTTGGCTATTGGCAAATACGTGGCTGCCTCCTTCACCAAAGCGAATGATCCAGTCCTATTTATACGAATAATACTCTAAAGCTCCATTTCATGAACCCATCCTACTGCCCATTTTATTTTACTCTTTTTATGAGTAATTTAATAATTTTTTTATCATGAATTTTATACTCAAGTATTTAGATTTTCTTATTTGTCTGATTGTTGCATGGGAGTTATGACCCAGGAGCTTAAAGTTTGGCTGAAAGAACAAATTTCAATTAGCACAGATTAGAATTTATTGACCTTGGTTTTTCATGACAGACAAATCAGTCAGTTAATGACTAAAATGTGCTTTTGACATATAGAGAAATCTTCCTAGAGTATAGACATAAATACACCAACAATGACTTACGATTATCTTCAAAGCTAAGTCTAATCCTTTTTATCTTGGCCTTCATGGTCCTACTCAATGTGGTCCTTATTTCCATTCCTAAATTTGTCCTTAGGATTTTTCATCATGTTATAATATATGACATTTTTGAGGGAATATGGGCTTTATAATTAGCTTTGATTCCAACTTCTCACCAGAATACATGTTTTCTCTGTCATCTTGTCAATTATTTATTTTTGTCAAAACTCTAATAATACCCACTTCACTGAATTCTTGTAATGATTAAATAAAATCAGGTATTTCATGTGAAATGTACAGCAAGGTGACTAGCACTAAAGAACACACTCAAGAATGTTATGTTCCTTCTCTTTTCTTTGGTAAGACTTATACTCCAGCCAAACTGAAATTATATTGCTTCTGTGCTCTTCTAGCCACTTTCCTCCCCCACAGAATTTGCTCATGTAGTTCTCTCTGCTTTGGGGGATACTGTACCTATTTTCACAGTTGAGAACTTCCTGTCTCAGAGATCCAAAGCAAAACATCTTCATGAGGTATTTGCTCACCTTGCCCCTATAAAAAAAAAAAAATATATATATATATATATATATATATATATATATATATATATATATAATTTTTCTGAAATTCCATCACAGTGCTTTATCTGTACTTCTGTTGTCATTATTACTTCTTTCCTCCTATTATAATTATGCATATACGTAGAAAGACAAGCTATAAATTATTTAAAAGCATGAGTTTTAGAGTATGAGGGGTATGGCCTTTATTCCATTCTATTACTAACTTCTTGTGTATGTGTGAAGTGAGTTTTCAACCTCACTGTGCCTCAGTTACCTCTTCTTTAAAATAGTACCCATTTGTGAGGTTTGTGTGAGTATAGAGCTTGACACAATGGATCTAAATGGTGATGATGATGGTTATGAGCTTTGTGAGGGCAAGTCCAATTTTATGAGACTTGGGAACCTCTGCAGAAGTGAATAACATGTATGTATTGAACACAGTAATAGGAACCAAGTGGCATGATGTTGTGTCCTGCTGCCATATGCGCCAGTGTGTTCTCTCTGATACTTGTAACATCATGGGCTATCTTACTGTTTATCTCTTAGTGCCTTTGACATGTCTTCCTTTGCCAAGATGTTGGGAGTTGTTAGAAATGCCCTGTAGCTGTTTGAAAAAATAATTATCATAGTGTTATCATACCATGCATGTATGTTTACTTGAAAACTTAATACCCATTGCCTTAAAATGTAACATGCTACATCACTCTCATTTAATTTGCACAAGTAAATGCATCTATTGACATTTTTGTTCTTGATAATCCCTAGTTCTTACTTGCCTTAAAACTAGCAGATACAAACCTATAGCTAGGGATAGATAGATCTTAAAATGTTATGTAAGTGACGTCCCTGGCAAGTATTAAGAAGAGGAAAATGTGCGCGTTCCACTTCCATTGTGAAGTGTAAGAAAGAGAAGAGAGACAAATACAGAACAAGGTGGTGTGGCACCAGGATTCAGACTTTCTTTTTCTCTGACAGGAACCTAAATTGGAGGGTAGTATAAATATTTGTAATGGTATGGAGAGTCTGAGAATATTTGTGCTATTGGTGTACATACACAAGCATCAACTGAGGATTCTAGGGGCCTCTAGGAAAATCCATGCTTTAATTTTGTGCCTACATATATGATACAAAGATGAAAAGGGGGTAGGCATATAGATGGACCAGGAAGTGGTCCAAGAATTCTGTGATCTGTGAATGGTATGCAATGGATTTAGAACTTTCTGCATGCCCTGCTGAAGTGACATGGAGATTTTGGAAGGTGCGTTGAACTGCAAATGCCTAAGAGGTCATAGTATGCCTAATTTTAAAATTCCCTTCTATTCACTAATTACTAGGGAAATAATACTTACCTTAAGTAAAATATTTAGTAACCAAAGCATCTGTATATATTGTTCTTGCTTTAGTTCTGTTCAGTGTTTCTCAAACTTAAGTGTACTTAAGAATTATATAGGTTTATAAAATGAGAACTACAAACAAAAATATAAAGGTGCTTTCAAGGTGAGGTTGGCCGGTATATGGTTTGTTTATTTTATAGTGATTACCGGAAGTATGTCCATTTAGCATTCTGCTGATGAACAATTTAAAGCAGTAGCTTGAAACCACAATTCCCTTGTGGTTTGATGATTTTCTTTAGCGTTACATTTGGGTTCCTTTCTCTTTGCTTTTTTGTGTATTGTAAGTTTTTGGTTTATGATTACCATTTTATATGTATATGCGTGTGGGTATATATGTGTGTATATATATATATATATATATATATATATATATAAATATAAAAGATATATATATCTCTCTATATATAGAGAGAGATATATATATCTTTTAAACTGATAGTCATTTAAGTTCGAACACATTCTAAATGCTGTACATTTTTACTCCTCCCCCATGTTTTTTGTTTTTGACATATGTAACATATTTTTATGTATCCCTTAACTACTGTCTAGAGCCAGAGCCCAACATGGGCCAGGGTTTCTCCTGGGATGTGCTGAGGGCCTTTATCTTGGTGAGAGTGCTGGAGCCAGAGGGGCTAGAGCTGGAGCCTAGCTCTAGCTAGGTGTATTGTGGCTTCTCCTGGGGCATGCTGAGGGCTGCTGCCTTGGCAGAGGGCTTAGAGCTGGAGCTGGGTTTGGGCTGGTAAGTATGCTGGGGCAGCCTTGGCAAGCCAGCTTGAGTTTCAGGCGCTTTTCTGTCTGCTGCTTCTGTGCCGGCATTCAGAGCAAGTAAGTTCATACTCACCTTTAAGAGGGGAGTCTCGGTTTCTTATAGCCCTCTGACTCTCCTGGTCATAGGCTCCACTGGTTTTCAAAACCAGTTAAGTGGCTTATTTTACAGGTGCCAGTCCCCAGGGCTGGGGTGCTCAAACTGGGGCTCAAATCCCTCACTCTTTAGGGAGGATCTCCTAGTTTTTGATATGCCCTTCCTCTTTTGGGTTGCCCACTGGGGGTGTGGGTTCTGATTGCTTTCTCCCCCACCTACTCATCTCAGTGTGGCTTTCTCTTTGTATCCTTAATTGTAGAAGAACTGTGCTGCTAGTCTTCAGGACATTCTCAGGAAGAATTGTTCTATATGTAGCTGTAGTTTTGGTGTGTCTGTGGGAGGAGGTGAGTTCAGGGTCTTCCTACTCTGCCATCTTGAGCCCACCTCCTTGAAAATGCCTTTTAATATATCTCTGGGTTTTGTTCTTACAGATGCTATTGTTTGGAAATAATCCAGTCTGAGAAAACAGAGCATAATGGACCCTTTGAACCAAATTCCTCTCTCTTTCTACCCTCACCCATGCTCTCATCTTCTGTGTTCCTCATGGGATTGTTTCTCCTCCTGCTCTCAAACTACAGAGCTGACACTGTCTATATGCCTCTGTTTCTTTCAGCTTGGGAATTCTCTTGTGATAAGCGCAGTCCAATGCTAACTGGACAGAGGGATGGTAGAAAAAACACTTAAACACAGTGCTGTCACTGCTCTTCATTGCCTAAGTATGTTTGTTTGGTTTTTCTTTAATAAGGAAAAGAAAATGAATGTGTTTAATATTCTCTGTAATAGAGTGGTGGTGGGTAGCAAGATTCTTTTTTTCTCTTGTAGTGGTAACTGATCCTATGTGCACTGATTTATACATAAGAATGTTCTTGATACCTAAGGAAAACCAACTGTCATTACATGAATGGGCTTATTAAAACCTTACTGCCTTGGGCAAGTTAGCACTTTCTTTTTAAGTCCCTGAATGTAAACATCTCTAAAATAAGAAATGAGAAAATGTCTGCATGAGATGCCAAGGCTGCTCCTGACCCTAGATTAATTGACCCTCCCTTTAATGCTTTGAGGGGGTGACTAATAAGCAACATGTTTAAGTCATTGAAATTCAAAACATTACTCTTTTACCATCTAAAAAGGAGAAAAAAATTAATATGCTGTTAGGGTAGAGTCCTTCCAGTCACTGACACAAGTTGGATTCCTCCTTAAACCTGAGATTAGTTTTACTGTGAGATTTGAAGGTTTTACTGAGGTTGGGGATTAGGAGACGAGAAGAGGTCAGTCGTTCTTACAGTTTTTGTGTTAAGTGACAGAAAATCATCCCGTAGGTAAGAAGCTGTAGATGTTTCTATTATATTTCACTGCAGTGAGTAATTATCATTGATGAATGATAACAAGGGCACTGATTTGGCAAGCACTCCTATTTCCAAAACCAATAGAGCCTTAATAATTAAAAAAGATTTGTATAATTTACAAAGGAACCAAGATTTTACTGTGAAAAATGTTTTAAGCTTCCAAGTCACATAAATGTGGGTTTGCTCTGAGTCCTTGAGACCAGGAACTGGAGGCTGGAATGCTTGTAAAGATCATCTAGAATCCCTAATTATTATTCATGAATCTTCTCTAGGACTACTCCAATTAATGATCATTTAAAGTATATTTGGGCATCTCTAGAGGTGTAGGGAGCCACAAGAAAGGTAGCTCATTCCATATTGCGTAACTCAAAATTATGTTGGTCCAAATATTTACAAGGAGTTGGGTATCCCCTTTTCTACCTTGCTGATCTCTATGAGCATTATTTAAGTTTGCTTTATAAGGGATGTGTTTTAGTAGTGAGTATGGCTGTCAATATCAGAAGTAACCAGTGAGTGTCACTATTCTAACACAGACAGATATTTATGGGTTTGTTGTCATGTAACGATCAACATCCTTGCAGAAGCCATTAAAAAGTTGTAATTATGCAGAACACAAGTAGTTGGCTGGATGAATCAAGGGTTCTCTTATTCCACCCACATCAGCTACTGTAGAAATTTTGGACATTTACTGGTGCCTTTTTCTTCTTCACTAGTCTACTTCAGTTTTGCAAGAAGATAATTTATTTGCTTTCCCCTCAAAATAAAAAACTAGTCATTCTCCCTAAAATGCTGTTTGTACAACTCAGTTGTTTTACGGTCTGTAAACAACTTTCTCATGACTACTGGTAAATCTTATTTCTGACATTTATCCAATGGGTTATTGATATAAAGGGAACAATAAAATTCTGAGCATACATTTATACCAGGTTGCCCGCTAGTCATTCCCTGTATTTTATTTCTTTTAACTCCACAATGATGCAATGAAGGAGTCATTGTTCATGCCATTGCATAGATTAAAGAGCCCGAGAGGTGTTAAATAACTTGACTCAGGGTGACATAGTCAATAAGTAACACATCTGACATTAGAAGCCAAGACTGACTCCATAGCCCCATTCTTTCCGCTATACCCTTTTGCCCTCAGACTCTACATACAAAAATGGGAAGCTTAGAAACTAGTATCGCAGTCCTTGAATATGTTGGGATTTTGATGGACTCCATAGATTACACCTCTCTCTTCCCTGCCTGAGTTTTAAACCAGTTGATAAATAGAGCACTAGAGACTGACAGATGGCTATCAAAAGGTCAGCTGTATAACTGATGAAAGCTAGGAGAATGGGACTTTGATGTGAGCAAATGAGCTTGTCCAGTTTCCTCTTCTTCTGAACTTGAGACCTTCCCACCAAGTAACTGACACAACTGGGAAACCTCAGGCAACCTCCATAGTGTCAGACCCCATATTATGTGGCAGAAGAGAGGGGAACAGACCAAAATAGAGGATAAAAAATTGCTGAACCAAGCATTCCTAGCTCCTTTTTCCCCAAACTTGCAAATCATATAAGCCAGATAAACTAGATTTTTTCCCCTGGGGAAGAGAGGCCAGGGGTGTATTCTATTGAAGTCCTCCACTTAGGACTTTTGTATATGCAAGTTTATAATTCATATATTATTAACAAATACAGAAAACAATGAAAAGGAGTACTTAGCCCCCCCTTTCCATGAATCCAGGATTTTTTTCTTTAAACAGTTCACATTTATTATTGACAACAATAAAAATAAATATTGTATTGTATTATATACTGTATATATATTGCATTGTATTACCAAGAGTGAGGTAATAGGTTTATAAAACATTTATAGAATTTGATGTGCAAAATATGAAATTAGGAAGGGAAGTGAATTAAGACACTAGTAATAGAAGGGGAAACCAAAATTATTAGGGCTGAAAAAAGATGAAATGACAGCAGCATTTTTAAAAGAGTATAAGGTACTGAAAGTAGAGAGACATTACAAATGGCATGGTCAAATTATATATGCCATGTAGTTCCATTGTAAGGATAATCAGGTGATGTATTAGTCATGAATAAACTCTGTAAGCGTTTGTGCCGTGATGTGCTTTGAACTCTTACAGATGCATTCACAAAGGAATATGGAAAAACTGTCCCCTGAAACAGATGTGTGTTTATATCTGTAATGCCAAGCAAGATTATTTCAGGCCTTGTTGTCATATATTAATTATAAAAATTTGAGATTTTACTCTGAGTGAAGTGGAAGTTCATTGAATGAAGGGTTTTAAGCAAAGCGGTCATATTAGCTGGATTTCATTTTAAACTCATCTGCCTCATGTCTACTCACTCTCAATCCCAAACCTACCCCCATGCTCAGCAACTGTGATAGTAGAGAGACCAGTTAGGAGACTTGCAGCAGTGGAGATGGTGAGAAGTCATAGTTAGATTCTGGATATATTTTGAAAGTGGACTGAATGTGGGTTATGAGAAAAAGGAGTCAAGATTTTGGTCTCCAAGGTTTTCCCCATCAACTGATATGGGAAAAGTATGAGTGAATTTGGTCTGGGAGCAAATGTCAGGAGGTTCATTTGGGAATGTTGTGTTTGGACATGATTCGTTCAGATCAAGTGGAAATGTAAAGAACACAGATATGTGGTATAAATGCCTGGAGTTAGAGATATCTGGACTGGAGATGTGCTTTTAGGAGATATCAGTATTTAGATAATGTTTAAAACCGTGAGACATTATGAGATCATCAAGGGTAGGGAATAAAGATAAAAAAGAGAAGGATCCAAAGACTGAGCTGTGGGCCTTTCCAAAGTTGATAGGTCAGGAGATGAGAGTAATGCACAAAGAAGACTGAGAAGGAGCATCTAGTGAGGTTGGGGAAGAGCCATGGAAGAGTTGTGTCCTGGAGGCCAAGTGGGGAAAGTATATCAAGGAGGAAGGCACAAGCAATTGTGTCAAATGTCCCTAATATACCAAATAAGATGAAGACGAAGAATTGACCATTGACTTTGGCAATGAAGAGCCATTGGTGACTTTGGCAGTCTTCCTGGAGCTATGGTACAACAACAATGACAAAAACCTACTGTGGAAGGTTTAAGAAGAGGAGTTATAAATAATAGCTACTGACCCTACTTTTGTGGAATTTTGGAGCAAAAGGGAACAAAATAAATTGGGAAGAAACCACCAGGAAAACTGGAGTCAAAGAGGTTGCTTTTTTTTTTTTCTTTTTAATTTTTAGGGATTAAAACAGCCTACTTGTATGGTGATGGGGAGTTATCAACTAAGGATAGGGTGGGGTGGGGAGAGAGCATGGGAAAATTATTGGTCTGAAGTAGGCGAGAGTGATGGAAACTACTGCGTAAGTAGAGGAGATGGATGGGCTTAGTTGGGAGTGCAGTTAGTTTATCTTGAGTATCAGGCAGGAAGTCAGAATACATGGGTACAGATACCAGGGGGTGGGTGGGAGCTGTGGAAGTTTTCTTCAGATTGCTTCAATCTTCTCAGTGAAACAGGAAGCAAAATCATCAGCTGAGAGTGAGGATTGGGGAGGAGGTGTTGGAAGACAGAATTTGCAGTGAGGGAATAAAATATGAAATATCCTTCTAGGAGAGTGGCAAAATAAGATGACCAGGGAAATATATTTTGACTGCTCGTTAGCATTAAGGACCCATTCGAGGTTATTGTTATAAATTTTAGGGAGATCAGCCTACATGTTGACACATTTTTTCCTCCAGTTGTGGTTTAACTGCCCAGGTATATTCATTGAGTTGGTGTGATGTGCACATGCACACAGACAAACACACACACGACTCATACTTTAAAAAAATTGTTTTGTGTCTCCCCTGTTCTATTCAAAAGAATATTTTTAATAATATCCATGGTCATGTTACAGCTCTATCTGAGATGGTATTTTTAAAAATAATAATACAAAGCCTTGATACCATGTCTGTAAAACAGTTGCTAATATTTTTCTTCCTTTTGTCTTTTTCCCTCTAGACATTGAACCTGATTTTAAAACCAAACAAAATTACAAACAAAAAGCACTACACCCCAACTAACATAACCAAGTATGTAAGAATTGAAAATTATTTTAGAGATCAATTCCATTCCCCTCATTACAGATGGGGAAACTGAAGCCCATGGGAGAGGGATTGGCCCATAATACACAAGCTTCCATATAACTCTACCCATAGAATTTCCCAATCAAATTACCTTATTTGTTTTCTTTAGAGCCATATCACAGATGAGATTCTGCCTTATGATATGGCCAAGGGGTATTACTGGTTCGGATTTTGGCAGTCATGTTGGAACAAACTTCTAGGCGCTTTCATTATAGATCTTCTTCTGCAGAACAGGTGTGTAGAAAAAGGTCTGTGTTAATTCCCGGCAGATGCTCAACCTTTCTTCTCCTACATATGCAACAGCTCAGCTGAAGCAAAAGTAACCTATCCCTGCATAATATCCCTCACGTTATTTTTAGGAAAATGGCATTACTGTTGCCTGGTTACCTCTTTATTTTCTTAATTACCTCTTTATAATGTGAGTTTCATAAGCTATAGCAACCTCATGGAAAATCCAGAATTACAGATGATTACCATTGTCATTAACTTTCCAGTTTCCACTTGGAATTAAAAGTCTAGATACCTGGATTCTTGTCCTGTTTCTACCATGGATTTGTAACCTTGGTTAAGTAACTGAACTTTCTGGGCCACTAATTTTTTAACCTATTAAATGAATAAAATGGACTTGATCAGTGGTTACAATATTTTCTAAGTAGCAGCATCCAGGTTGTGTGAGAAATGAAAATGAAGTTGTTGTTTCTTTGTTTTTGTTTTTGTTTCTTAATTTAAATGAGAGCTAGGATGGCCCAGTTGACCGCTCTTTCAGCACCTTCCAACCTTCCCAGGTTTCCTTGAGACAGCTGCACAGAACCCAGGTTCTCCAAGGATCACAATTTAAAACTGCTAGAGGGTCTAATATCACTTCTGGTTCTATCATTTTATAAATATATGATGTTATGCTATGTGTGTGTGTGTGTGTGTGTGTGTGTGATGAAAATGTTCAGGCAAAAGATGCACCTATAGTTTGCAAAGACCCTTAAATACCTTAGACCATAGACCAGGAACTTTTATTTTTCCCCTCATTGATGTAGCTTCAAAGGAAAAGAAGTAGGCTCAAAGTGAGATTGATGGAGACCTTTGCCTTCTCATCCCATTTTTAAGTTCCATAATATAGATAAACTTATATCCGTTAGAAGAAGGTTCATGGTTAAGAGTGGTGGAGAGTGAGTAATGCCACAGATTGCAAAGTGGGGAGAAACTGGTGATTCAGCCCTGCTAAGCTCCAGGTACTGGGCAGAAGCTGTGAAGTCATCTGCCAAGATCCAGCCAGTCTGCCAGTTATCATGTGGTATCTGTCTCACATGATTCTTTACATGTAAACTGAATTTTACCCTCATCTTTGGAGAAGTGAGGAGAAAGGTTCCTTCATACAGAAGTGGTTAAGGCTTAAGAGTTCCATTTTCAAAAACCAACAAAAGTCAGAATACCTCTGATTATTCTAATGAATAATCTAAGGGCCTTAAACAAATACTACTTTCAAAATTCTTTTTATGTTTATATCACTGTAGAAGCAGTACAGATAACAAATTACAAACGCTGGAATGTATATAGTTCAGAGAAGAAAATAAAAGTCTAAAATATTACTATTTGAAGATTAGCAATTTTAATATTCTGTAATATTTTACTTTCAGCTTTTGTGTAGACATACACATGCATTAATGAAATGATAATGATACCATGCAAAAATAGTGTTACCACCAGCAATATATAAAAGTACTTTGTGATAAGATTCTCACAAATATTAAATATTATCAGTTTTAGCTTTTATAATATGATACCCTATTCTTGTTTTTATTTCTTTGATTTCTGGTGAGAATTAATATTTTTAGTATTTACATAATTTTTAATATTTTAAATTTGCTTTTAGAATAGAGCAAGCTTTCTCCTTAGGCTTTTATAGTGACTTGAAGTGACCACTTTTAAAATAGTATGCTTAAGTACATGGCAGCAGTGGCCAATGTAGGTTAACCTCTATATAATACTTTAGTGTTGAGGATTCATATGTTATATAACTAGTCACCAATGAGGAGCAATGATGCAGCATTACCTTTTTAATCCATTAAATTCATGTTAAATTATTGTGTTATTTGAAATTAATTTTCTCAAATTACAACCACATTATATATAATATATAACATATTTATAATATATTTATTTATTTAATAACATGTAAATCCCCCCATGACCTCCCAAAGCCACTCACCACAGGTGACCACTATAACAACTTAACATATTATCCTTCCTTAGTCTTTCCAACTTATATAATACAGATACATTCATAAAATAGGGGGATTACAACTAAGGAGGTCATAACATAATAGTTTTTGAAACTTGCTTTGTTCCTTAAGAATATATAATAATATCTTTCCACATCAGGACATGTAGAGCCACCTCATTCATTTTAATGGCTTCTTCATAGGATTGTAAAATTTTGAAAAGTTTTTTTAGGACTTGTTTTCAATTGTTCAGTGTCAGACATAATATGGTAATAAATATCACTGTGTGTCTATATTTTGGCTTTGTACATGTATTTCAGTAAGAGAGATTCCCAGAAGTGTAATTGCTGTGTTAAAGTTAATGTGTGTTTTAGTTTTTAAGTTACTGCCAAACTGACCTTAAGATGGGATTTGCCACTTTAAAGTCGCATCAACAGTGTATGTCAGCACCCATTTCTTTATACACTGTCAGACCTGGCTCTTATCAGTGTCTTTAGATATGTTGGCAATCTGATGGCTTTTTTTTTTTTTTTACATCTTTATTGGAGTATAATTGCTTTACAATGTTGTGTTAGTTTCTGCTGTGTAACAAAGTAAATCAGCTATATGTATACGTATATTCCCAATCTGATGGCATTGTGTTTTAATTTGTGTTCGTTAATTGTTCCTAAGGTGTCACACTCTTTTTCAAGTACAATCTCCTTATATATGTTAAAGAATGACTGATCTACAATTGTGTCTTGATTTCCTCTTTCATTCAATTGTTAATGTTGGATTTTTGAAAACTTTTATAATTAACTTCTAATTTTGTTGGATTGCAGTCAGAGAATATGTTCAGAGATACACTTATTTGGTCTCTTGAAAGTGAAATCCTATAGCTGTCTCTTTCCGACAGCCTGGTGATGTGCCCTGGTTGTGCTGCTAGTTTGGGGAATTGCGGAGACCAGGAGTTGCTGTGGGAGGACTTGGTATACTATTCCAACCAAACAAACGACATCAACAAAATACCCACTTTTGCACGGTTGTTTCATGATTGCTTAAAAGGTTTACCTCTGTTTTCTATATCTAGTGTTCATATTTCTATATAGTAATTGCACACAACACACACACACGCACATGTGCGCACACACACATACACACACTACCGCCTTTGAGCTACACAACCAACCAGGTAGTCTCTCCCCATCTCCTAAAAGCTTTCCTGCCTTAGAAGCAGAACTTTTGCCATCCTATGTTTCCTAAAGCTTTGTACTAATTTTCCACATGATACATATCTACATTAATCTTTAAACCTCCCACAAATATACTTTTTAAGAAAATCTATTCACTTCAACCTAATGCTTAAATTTAATGCTTTACTTATAGCAAGTTATGTATTCCATACCTATATCCATATCCATGTTCCAACTATGTGCAAAGTTAAGTTGCAGGGGGTTTGATAAGAGACACATTACCATCCCAGTTCAATAATTAGAAACTACTTAATTCTTGTTAAAGAGAGAAGGAACTTCAGATCATCCACCTCAATCCCATTTTACAGAGACAGAAATTAAGGAAAAGTGAACTTCCCAAGATTATCTGCTTAGTTGGGCATGACTTACTTTCATTCTGAACTGATTCATTAGTTTTTGTTTGTTTGTTTGTTTGTTTTTTTGGCCGCACCACACAGCTTGTGGGATTTTAGTTCCCCGACCAGGGATTGAACCCGGGCCCTTGGCAGTGAGAGTGTGAAGTCCTAACCACTGGACTTCCAGGGGATTCCCCATTAGTTCTTTGAAAATTGAAACAAAAATTCACACAAACCTTTGTAATCATGAAAAACAATCATAGGTTAAGTTGTGTTTCACCGTTGATGGTATACGATTTATTGTGGTTTAAAGAGCATCATTCAATGAATCAGTGAGTGGTTGCAAGCTTTTTAATTTAAACAAATTCTGACACTCGTTGTCCTTTCTTCTTCCATCTCTTTCAAGATTATATGTAGCTCCTTCAGTGATACTGGTGTCCAGATTTGTCAACTTATTTAAGCAATTTAACCAGACCAGTGTAGGCTTTCCCACTGAGTCAAACAACAGACATCATTTGTGCCTCAGTCATAAATCCTGATAAAAGGGGTTTCAGAGCAAAAGCAAATTTGATATCTAATATTTAACAAGTAGTCTGGGGAGACTTTTACTTAGAAATCAAAATTTAATGAGATATTTCAACTCACTATTGCATTTCTGAAGATGAACTAGTCTGATGTAATTCTCTTCTTTCAAAGTTCTTTACTGAACTTTCTGTAATTGTTTTTCATGCAAGATTTGAAACATTTGGCCAGATATACATACTGACACAGAAACTAACATTTTGAAATTGATATGCATATACATGGTGGACAACCTCCCAAATTAACATTTAAGATATAGAATTCTTCCAAGATAGAGCTGAAAATACCATAGTGTTTTTGTTTTTTGTTTGTTTTTGTTTTCAAATACTCCACTTGTGGCCCTTCATTTCCTCATTGATTCCCTTTCTATCTTCTGCCAACCAGATGTGAGTATTGGCTAGGAATCTGTCTTGGCCTCCTGTACTTTTTTCTTCCTATTTTTCTCTTCCAAGAGCTTTCTCCTTATATAGGTTCAGTTCTCACCTTTATGTGTGTACCATCTCAATCTATGTCTCCTGCTCCTACCCCTCTCTCAGCTCATGAACACATGTACTGAATTGTCTCACGTTCAACCCAAAGATAGTGTGTCTGAAGCTGAACCTGTCATACTGAACCTGCCTGACCTTCTTCCATGCATCCTAATGTCGACATTGGAAAACTTGGGTCTCCTGAGCTTGAAATATTAGCATGAACTGTGATATCCTTCTATTTCCATCTCTTCCCTTTACCTACTCTCCAGCCAATTGTGATTTTCTGATGTTTCTTTTGTAACGTTACTTATGTGTTTTACTTTCTACTGCTACAACTTGATTGGAGCTTCAGCCTACCTTTAAGGATTCACAGATGATCTATGAGGATCTATACCATGACTTTTCCATAATCTTCTACACACAATTGCCAGATTAATCTTCCTAAAACTTACTTTTAATAATTAGGGCCTCGGGCTTCCCTGGTGGCGCAGTGGTTGAGAATCTGCCTGCTAATGCAGGGGACACGGGTTCGAGCCCTGGTCTGGGAAGATCCCACATGCCACGGAGCGGCTGGGCCCGTGAGCCACAACTACTGAGCCTGCGCGTCTGGAGCCTGTGCCCCGCAACGGGAGGGGCCGCGATAGTGAAAGGCCCGCGCACCGCGATGAAGAGCGGTCCCCGCACCGCGATGAGGAGTGGCCACCACTTGCCGTAACTAGAGAAAGCCCTCGCACGAACCGAAGACCCAACACAGCCAAAAATAAATAAATAAATAATTTAAAAAAAAAAAAAAAAAAAAAAGACTCCAACTTATCAATTTAAAAAAAAAATAATAATAATTAGGGCCTCTTCCTCAGTGTCCTTCAGATGTAGTTAATGATTTAGTGAAAAAGACAAGATGTTTCAATTTTGTTTACCATCACATGATTGAATTGGACCACATGTTTCTCAGATTCCTTATAATTATGTCATTTTCTGCATTTGTTGGGCTGGAGTTCTGTAAACATGCTTCTCCAACCCCATCTTCTTTTCCTTGTCTCTCAGGAACCCTTTGTCTATTGTGCTTCCACACTTCTCTCATTATTTCTCACACTTGAAGTAACTTTAAAATATCCTACTTTTGAAGGTCAACTTAAATCTTATTACCTGAAGATATTCAGTTCAAAATTATTATTACCATTCTGAAAACATATCTGGCCTTTGCTCAAAATCATTTTAGATGTTTTATCATATTGATAACACAATTGGAAAATCTAAATACTCTTTTCCAAAGACATGTAAGTGCTAGGTAAGAAAGAATAATGAAGAAACCTGGGTTTAAGTCTCAGCTCTTTGACTTCCAATCTGCATGTCTCCTAACAAGCCCCTTACCCAACACACACTGTGTCTCCGTTTGCTCATTTGTGAAATAAGTAGGGTTGGATTAGATAGTCCCCAAGTCTCTTTCAGTTTATAATTCATAAACCAATATTTAAAGACATTTCATATAATATAGTATAAACTCTACTATTATACATCAAACTCTACTATTATGAAATAGACTCTATTTTATTACATGTTTATCTGGTGATCATTAAATTTCTCAAGCCCAGGCCCTTATAAAAATATTCAAGCTTCAGAATCAAAATGATAGATAAATTACAAGATAGTTGTTTTATTTTTATTACTGTATAAAACCAGTTTTATTCAGTTGAGCTATTAAAATGTGGGGTTACTTACTCAATAGGTTCTGATACTAATTCCAGTGTGGGTTATGGGAGAAGTTTCCCATACCAGCAAGCAATTCTTGGGACACCACCTGGATATCCTACAATTCAACTCAATTCTGACACAGTCTTTCCAGAAATATCATCAGATTCCACAGGTTACAAACTCCATCCTACAAGACTGCCCCCCCGACCCCCATACTTCGCATGCTTGTCACAAGCCCAAGTTGTTACCTGTGCTTCTGACTGGCTACAAATTGGAGGTTTCAAGGACCCCCCTCCTTGGTCTTCAGATGCGAGTCACAAGCCCAGGCTGTTACCTGTAGTTCTGACCAACTGGCTATATATTAGAGGTTCCCATGAGTCCCTCCTTCCTTGGGTTTGATCAGTTTTTTAGAGAGGCTCACAGAACTCTGAAAAACATTTTACTTACTAGATTACTGGTTTATTGTAAAAGGTTATAACTCAGGAATAGCCAGATGGAAGAGATGCATAGGGCAAGGTATGTGGGAAGGGGCGCAGAGCTTCCATGCCCTCCCCAGGTGTGCCAGTCTCACCAAATCTCCACGTGTTCACCAGCCCAGAAACCCTCAGAGCCCTGTCCTTTTAGGTGTTTATGGAGGCTTCATTACAGAGCTGTGATTGATTAAATCATTGGCCATTGTTGATTGAATTCAATCTCCAGCCACTTTTCCTTCCCCAGATGTTAGGATATCAGGGGGTGGGACTGCAGTTCCAACCTTCTAATCACATTGTTGACTGTCTTAGAAATTAAGCCCCTATTCACAGGTGCTTTCCATAAGTCACCTAATTAACGTAACAAAAATACCTTTAGGCCTCCCACACTTAGGAAATCCCAAGGGTTTTACGAACTCTAGGCCAGAAATGGGGATGAATACCAAATATGTATTTCTTATTATAAATCACAACATCACACTTATATAATATATTAATTGAATAAGCTAGGGAACTTTTATTGGAAAAAAAAGCTTGCTAAGTACAAGTCACTGTGAGAAACATCGATGGATTGGGAATAGGGATGAAGATACAGAAATGAATTCAAAGGTTTGGTATCTACCTTCAAGGAACCAATTGTCTAATGGGGGAGGCATACAGATAAAGAAATTACTGTAATTATAAGCATAAGAAGCTGTTAATTGTTACCACTTATTGAATACTTACTGTGAACTAGGACCTATGCCAGAGACTAACATACAAATGCTAATTAGCATGCACAAACTATTTTTTACAACAAGATTCCAAGATTATTATTCCTGTTTTGCAAAAGAAAAAAATGAGATCAGAAATCTTAATCTCTCCAAAGTCATATAACTAGAGTGATGAGAATGTACTATCCATTACATCTTATTAGGTATCTTTTGAGGCTTGGAAATATTTCTGTAGAAAGGCTTATTCAAAAAGAATAATTATTTCTAAATGGAGGTGTCACTTAGAAAATTGCCTTTGAAAGTAGCCTTAGAGTTGAGTCTTATAAGAAGAGTAGATTTTCCATTGACTTGGTGGGTAGAGAAGTCATTTTAGGCACAGAGAACAGATTGAATAAAATCCCAGAGGCAAAGGAGTAGAAGTCATATTCAGGGAATTCTGGTGATTAGGCATATATAATAAGAAGAGCAGGGAGTGAGCAAAGAAAAAGATGCAGCTTTTGAGGTTGGGTGGGCAGGATATTAGAAGAGTGTGTTACTTACCCAGGGCAAGTTAATTAGAAAAAATAGCCATTCTAAGTTCTTTCAAAGATGACAGCTCCATCAGCTTGCATAACAGGAAATAGAATCTACCCACCTGCTTAGTTCCTAATGCAATTTACTGAGGGCTGTGTCTTCCTACACACTTCTTCATAACTAATTTGACCTATACCAGATAGTAGTTTTACAGCAGCTGCAGTCAACATGAAAAGCTCTTTTTTTCATGATAATTTTCTACTCTCTTTCTGGTCTATTGAGTTTCTAAGCAATTTTTTTTCTTGTTCTTTGTTCCCTCTTGCAAAAGTTTTGCTCTTCTCATCGTGGGCTTGAAAATAGTGTGTGGGTTGCCAAAAGGCAAATACAGTGAAGGTGAGTTTTGAAGTTGGTTTCAGGTGCTCCCACCAACTTTTTTCTTCAGTATAATGGAGGAGCAACTCCAGAGTCTTTGTGGGATGTGAAAATTTAACACATTTCCAGGATCACATTCATATTATTAATTATGATGTATTTTATTTAGTTTTATCCAGTAAAGCCAATCTACTGACACCAGGTTTTGGTGAAGGCAAGTGCAGCATTTACTGCAGGTGCGAAGCCAGGACTCCGGGCAGCTAATGTTCAAAAGACCCGAACTCCCTGATGGGTTTCAAGGAAGGGTTTTTAAAGGCATGGTGAGCGAGAGAGTCTCAGGGTACATGATCAGCACGTGCACAATTCTCTGATTGGTTGACGGTGAGGTACCAGGGTGATGTCACAGGGGTTAGCGTCATCAATCCTCAGGCTCCAGCCAGTCTGGGGGCTATGTGCTCATGGTCATCTTGCAGTTAACTTCTTCCATCTGGTGGGGGTTTTAGTATCTGTGAAACAGCTCAGGAATGTGCATCAGATGCTATTATCTATGTCCTTCAGGGAGGAACTAAAGATTCTGTGACTCTGCTATATGGCTGATCCATTGTTTAAATTGATACCAGTTCTCCTGGCCCAATTGCTCTTTCTTTGTTACTACATGTTCACATTTTTCTAATCATTAATTCTTGAGCCAGCCTTTTGTGACTCAGGGGAGGCCTAGGAGACTAAAGTTTTTCTATAAACAAGAGGTGGGCAAAGGACATGGAGGGGTCTGTCCTGGGAAGGCCCCATAGGATCCTGCTCAGTTACATATCCTTCTAGTGAAATAACATTTACTTATAAGTGTCTAATAGAAGAGCTTACATTTAAAAACCTTTGTACCACTTGTTTTTAAGAAACGATCTTACATTATAAAATAACTTGGTAATCTAAGTATTAGAAAATTAATCAGCAAAACAACACTGTGTAAACAATGCGATATATACTTAGTTATATCTTTTAATGTGAGACATTTAATATAGATTTCACATGGTGAGGGTTTAATTTATATATATGAATACACACATGTATCTACATATATAAGACAGCAAACTGCCCTAAAAACATTTAACTGTTAAAAGTTAACAATATAGCAACACATAATAAATGAAATCAGATAAATGCAAAATATACTTAACGATCAACTCCTTTTTGAAGTCCAATCATAAAGAGAAAGACCAAGCTATTGGTTAACCAGTTGATTGGTTATTGGTTAATTAAGTTAACCAATTAAATTACCAGGGTTAGATGGAGAATAGATCACTCAGAAGGTAGATAGTTCAAACAAGAAAACATAAAACAGAGAGACAAACATTGGCAATACTTTTTAGAGAACTTTGCTTAGAAGAATTTACTCTGGCCTAAGAGATCCCTTTACCCCAAAAACAAATTGAGATGTGTACATTGAGATATCATAGCTTTGTGCTATTAACCTTTCAAGTTATATAACTCACTTACCTTGCCTTGATTCTAGGCTTGACAGAAATCTTTGGACTAGAATTTATTTTCCAGTGTGTGTGGTGTGAATGTGTGTGTTTTGGGAAATGCATGTGCTGGATATATGATACGACTGCCAGTCCTCAAAGCAGTACTGTTTCCTATGACATAAGATTAATTTTATTAGTATCATATTGGTAGTATTTTATTCCAGGTTTACTGATAGATCATTGATGTATATTTTTAAGGTGTACGATGTGATGATTTAATACACATGTATATTGCAAAATGATTACCAAAATGAGGTTAATTGATATCTCTATTCCCTCACAAAATTACTGTGTGTGTGTGTGTGTGTGTGTGTGTGTGTGTGTGTATGTGTTGGTAAATTTTAAGATCTATTCTCTTAACAACTTTCAAGTATATAATACAGTATTGATGATTATAGTCACCATGCTATACATTAGATCCCCAGAACTTATTCATCTTATTGTTGGAAGTTTGTAGACTTTGACCAACATCTCCCCATTTCCTCCTCCCCTATACCCTAGTAATCACCATTCTACTCTATGTTTCTAGGAATTTGGCTTTTTTATACTCCACATATAAGTGAGAACATACAGTATTTGTCTTTCTCTGTCTGACTCATTTCACTTAGAATAATGCCCTCAAGATCCATTCATGGTGTCACAAAAGGCAGGATTTCCTTCTATTTAGGGTTGAATATATATACACAATGGAACATATCACATATCCCATCTTCCGTATCCAATCATCCATTGGTGGACACTTAGGTTATTTCCATGTCTTGGCTATCATGAATAATGCTGCAGTGAACATAAGGGTGCAGATATCTCTTTGATATCTTATTTTTATTTCTGTTGAATATATACCTAGAAGTGGAATTGCTGGATCATATGGTAGTTCTATTTTTAATTTTTTGAGGAACCTCCATACTGTTTCCATACTGGCTTTACCAATTTACATTTCCACCAACAGTACACATGGTTTCCTAGTCTCCACAGCCTCAATACTTGTTATTTCTTGTCTTTTTGATAATAGCCATTCTGACAGGTGTGAGGTGATATCTCATTGTGGTTTTTATTTGCATTACCCTGATGATTAGTGATGTCAAGCATCTTTTTATGTACTTCTTGGCCATTTGTATGACGTCTTTGGAAAAATGTATTCAAGTCTTTTATCCATTTTTAATTTTTTTTGCTATTGAGTTATGTGAGTTCCTTATATATTTCAAACATTAACTCCTTATCATATAGGTGATTTGCAACTATTTTCTCCCATTCGTAGGCTGCCTTTTTATCTTGCTAATTGTTTTTCTCTGCAGATGCTGTTTAGTTTGATGTAGTCCCACTTGTATATTTTTGCTGTTATTGCTTTCATTTTTTGCAATTCTCGTCATATTCAAAAAACTGTTTTCAAGACCAATATTAAGGTGCTTTTTCCTTATGTTTCCTTCTAGTAGTTTTATGCTTACAGGTTTTGCATTTAAGTCTTTAATACGTTATGAGTTAATCTTTTGAATAGTATAAAATAAGAGTTCAGTTCACTCTTCTGCATGTGGTTAGCCAGTTTGTCCAGCATTATATTTGTGTTATTAATATATCCTGTGAACTTTGGTACCCTGACTCCACCTTTAAAAAGTTTCTGCTTCTTTCTGTCAAAGTCACATTTCTGAGACCATAACTGAAAATCAGTCTCTCACCATTGTAAGTAAAAGCCACCTGAGGATGTCCCTTGGCAACAGTAGACTAGCTTTTCTGTGGCATAAAGTTTGCTGTTGTCTTCTTTCTTTGCTGTTTAACATCACTCATTATTTTGCCTCTATTTTTTTTATATTAAGTAGTATATAGAAGAAATTATCAGAAGTTTCTACATACCCACAGAAAGGAAATTAGCAAGAAGAAATAGTGAATCAATGAACACTCACATGAATAAAAACAGGCTCTTATATAACATTAATGGCAATAAGAATGTTAGCAGGAACTGGTATTTATTGAGTTAGTCTATGTACCAAGTATTATGTAAGCCCTTTGTGTGGGATCAATGATTCCTCCCAGCAATTCTATGAGACCAAGACTACTATCGATTACAGATGAGGTAAATGAAGATTAGACATGTGAAGTAACATGTTTGTGGTCTAGCTACTTCTGCTCGCATAGGGGCCTGAACCAAGACATGAAACCAGGTCTGTCTTTTGAAGAGCTCTTGAACATTCACAGATAGTGGTGTGATCCTAAAAATCAGTAACACACAAAATTTCCACCAACTGTGGAAATCAGAATTAGATGTATTGTTGAGAAGGCGAGTTGTTAGTTTGTCTTCAGACATATCCAAGAGAAATAATTCTTACGTGATAAATCATCAAAATCCTGTGTGTAGATGAATAAATTATGGAAGAGGATAAGGATAGCTTACTAGGTAACTCTAACTTGATTTTTTAATTCCACAATTCCACAGATGTTTTTATTTTTACCAAAAGTGAATAATTGCACTTTTCACATTTAGATTCACCTGTGGTATTTATCTCAGAGAGGCGGCAGCAGTGAGTGGTGGCTTGAAGTGAGATCTTAGTTCCCTGCCCAGGAATTGAACCTAGGTAGCCTGGATGAAAACCAGGAATCCTAGCTACTAGACCAGCAAAGGCTAGAGGCTAGAAGCAAATTTTCCCTGGCTCTTGCCTCTGTTTGAAAGCAAGAATGTTTCAAGGAGGCAAAAACTGTAAAAACAGGTGCAAAGTTTATTCTTAGAGGCACAGCAAAACAAGTGGGAGAGCACACAGAGAAACAGTTTATTTAAGACAGAAGCAAGGCAGAGATACACACCTGGAAAGAAAGGGTGTCGGCATCCTCCCTAATGAGGAGGAGCTCGGCAAAGAGGCGGTTAAATCACTTATATAGGGCAGTTCTTCCAGATCTTTGTTTACCTTTGGCCAATTATCTGGTTTCTTTTTCCACACCTGACCTGCCCTAGGACCCTGCCCAACATGCGTGCGCAACTTTTTTCCAAGCTGGATTTCAGCCCAGAGGCCTATGGGACGGCCTTAGCATCACATATTATGGGGTGGTGCCCCCTCCTTTTGACCCCCAAGGAGCCTTTCTGCGCATGTGCAGTGTTTCCCTTGTCCCAAGGATGGGAAATATATGACCTCTTGATCTTTTACTCAAACAAGGTTTATCCCCTTTCTGTTCCTGCCGTGACTGTTATCTTAAGGTGTCCACAGGAAACAAAGTCCAGCTGTGTACCCTGTTCCTGTTGTTATTTACATCTTGAAGTGCAAACAGGAGGCTGGCTGTAAATATCTAGTCTAGAGCCCACCTGCCTCCTTCCTCACGAAATGTAAACAAGAGGCTAGCTGTAAATGCCTAGCCTGGAGCCCATCTATCTCCTGCCTCAGTATTAAACGGCATGTCCTTTCTATCCTACTCTACGAAAGTTTCAGGTAGGGTTTTTATATCAAAGAATTTCCATTTATAATGAAGAAATTGACATCCAGGGGCTAACCCGTCTCCTTGTTAGCAAGGCTTAGGCTTCCAAGGCTTTGCTGCTCCAGGGCCACGTGGCCACAAACCAGACCTGTCAGAGAAAGAAGACCTCTTGCCTCCTCTCCGATGCCCAATGGAAACAATCCTCTGTGCATTATACCTATTTTTGTATATTTCTTAGTGTCAAGTCAGAGTATTTACTAGTTTGTTTATTCTTGGGGGTGAGGGGCGAGTTTTGTTGTATTTGGCTTTTTATGTGTTGTTTTGTTTTAAATTACTTTAATGAGGTATGATTTACATATAAAAAGCTCTACTTAATGTTAACAATGTGATGAATTTGGAGATAAGTATACACCCATGAAACCATCTCTGCAATCAACGCCATAAACATATCCATCACCTCCAAAATTACTCTCCTGCCCTATTCCGTCATTCATTCATCCATTCATTCATTCTTTCATGGTAAGTAGAATGTTGGTTACTAGGAGTTGGGGGAAGGGGAACATGCAAAACTTTTGGTCAAAGGTTACAAAACTTCAGTTATGCAAGATGATTAAGTTCTGAAGGTCGACGGTATAACTAATGTCATAGCTGTGTTATATACCTAAAATTTGCTAACAAGGTAGATAGATTTTATGTTGCATTTGTTTCAATGCCTCGTCCCTACTCCACTGCACTTATTTTTCTTCACAGCACTTACCTGATATACTACATTTTGTGTTGTTTTTATATTATTACCTTTCTTCTTCCATTCGATTGTACCCTACATGAGAGAAGGAAGTTTTGCTTTGTTTGTTTGTTTTGATCACTATCCTCAGTGCCTAGAACAGTGCCTGATAAATGGTAAGTTCTCAAAAACATTGCTGATGAAATGAACTACACAGTAATGTGTCTTTAATATGTAGAACTGACAGAAGTTTATGCAGTACTATATTAATTTCCCTGGGGTGAACTGTAGCATCAATTTGAGCTCCTCAGATAGCGGTCTCTGCTCTGTTACATGTGTCCTTCTGAAGATAGTCATTAGCCAAGTCCATGACTAGTGTATACACATCCCTAGTGTGAGGCAGAGCAATAATTGCCTCCCACACTAAGGCTTTTTTGGTCTTCCAGTCTTAATTAAAGCCAGATTAGTAACTGTGGGGAAATTCCTATGATTCTTCTGGGATGTTGGTCCAGACTTCCCCCTTTCTCTCTTCTTTTAACACAGTTCTTATTCTCCTGGACATGGTAGATGCTTAAATATCAAAGGAATATACTTTTCTTCCATTTTCTTAGGAAAATCTGTTTTAAAATAATTCCAAATCCTTGAGGGAGAATGTAATTTAATTTTCACTGTTACAAACCAGAAGTTGTTGTTCCTACTTACCATTTGTTCCTAAACGACAGCCTAGAAAAGCCTAATCTTTGCACCTAGCCATTCTATCCTGTGAATAAGAAGAGAAAGCTAGAAGATCTGTACAAAAGTATGTGCAATGGAGTGATCTTTTTTTATTAGGACATGTGCTCACTCATTTATCACAGCATTGTAGTGGTTCTTTTTGCAACAGACATTGAGCTAGGTGAGAAAGCACATGAAGAGAGACTGAAAAGAACATTAGATTCAAAATTAGAAGGACCAAGATTGAGTCAGAATGGGGCATATAATAGCAGTGTGACTTTGGCAACTCAAATTTCTTTGAGTTTCATATTTTTTATTAAGAAAATGAAGGTGTTAATACATACTTTACAAACTTGGATTTTCTGAGCACTGGAAGAATTACTGATTCCATTAAAAAAAGTTTTGTTTTTATATGAAATTAAATATTATCATAAAAAGTTTCATAATATAATAAGAAGGGGGTATATAAGAAAGACAGAGAGAGAAAGGGAAAATGACTGCCAGGGTTCTTTTCTCAACATAAAAAATTCAGCATGAGAAAAATATATAAATGTTTGAAGTAACAAGCAACTACATGGCATTGAAGTCAACAACATGGGCTTTAGAGTCAGATTATCTGTGTTCAAATCTAGGTTATGCATTTCTCTCACTGCATGATTTTGAGTATTTACTTAATCCCTTTGTTCTTCAATTTCCTCATTTATAAATTTGAGATAATAATATTGGTCTCATATGGCTAGTGTGAGGATTGGGATAAGCGTTTAGCATACTAAGCTCCCATGATGTTATTTTACATATTAATGTTATTAATATTGTAAGTGGGACAGCACACAAAATTCCTGTTGCCAAAAGTGGATTTTCAGGAGTGCCATGCAGAGATGTGAGGTGGTCCCTTAGTATGATAAAGGAGAATGGCTAGTTGGCCATCTTTTTCTTCCCTCTTTTTCTCTTTCTTTGTCTTCTGTACATTGATGTTTCCACTTTCCAAAGCTTAGGTTGCCCAGGGCCCTTTGCTGCAAACCCATCTGGTGCTCAGAGATCTTGGCTCTTCCCTTTTTGGGACTACAGTGTGCAAGGAACAGGGAGTACAGAGAGTAAATTAAATAAGTGACAAACTGACCCAAGTCATATTAATTATGACTTACTGGATTTTTTTTCTCCATTTTCAACAAGAGGTGGTCAGTGAATAAAATGAGTGAAGAAGCAAGAAATACAGACTCTATCTGGGTATTCTCATGACCTCCCAAACCAAAAAGCGTGCTCTATAAATACAGACCATCATCAGCATCAGCATCAGCATCATCAAGCCATATAACATTTTATAGTTATTATAGTTTAAAATCACATTTACTGATTACTAGGTTTGATCCCAACAGTTTTATAGTTAAATAAATATTATTGTTTTTATCTTACATGTAATCTTTGTGTCCTTCTTATAAATTCTAGGCAGGTCTGTAAATATGTTATTAAAAAAAACAGCTGTAGATGATCACACTCACCTATGGTATTCAGATGAATGGTGAGCAATGTGATCTGTCAGTCCACAAATATTTAGTAATTATATATTATTTCCTGCCTCCTTATATGTTATTTCCTATCTCAGTCCGTAAAGATCCACTTCAGTTGGGTAGAGTCCACTCTTGTTTTCTAGTCTCTATCCTTTTTCCCTTTTAAAATCTCCTTAGTTTTTCTAAGTCTCTGTTCTCCTTCTTGTTTCCAGCACCGCTCTGAAAATCTTTGCTGCAAGCTGTTTGAAGGGGGTTTACACGAAGCTCAAAAAAACATCTAAAATATTTCAGGGTCTTGGCAGGACCTGTGGGTGAATTGGGCAGGAAGTTTATAATATTACAAAGGGAATGATGAATGAAACTAAACCTCAACTTCAGGAGAAGTGTGATGACTTGGAGAGAGAATGAGAGAGGAGGCACTGACAGTTCAGTTCCACTTGACCCTTGACAAGTGATAATGAAGTTTCAGTTTTAACACATGTCTCCAATTTTTCAAGAGAAGTTGCAAATGAGGGTATTTTTCTTAATATCTCAATTTAGAATATTGGCAATGTTTTCAAATCCTTAAAGAAAAAAAAAATACTGTGTAAGTCTAATAAAATGACCCCAAGACCAGATTTGTTCTTTGTCTATCAACCCGAAACCTCTGCTTTACACCCTTCAGAAGTTTGTGAGGGGACAATGTAAAGAAAATGTAGCCCTGTTAATATCGACTGCCCTTCATCAAGTAACTGATGAGTTATGCCAGTCTGTCAGTTTATTCTATTTGGCCAAAGACCTCCTCTTTACTAGGTGCAGGGTTGAGAACAAAAAGGGTGAGTAGAGAAACTCCTGCTGCTTACGAATGAGGTATCTATGGCTCAAATATTTGCTCTAGATGGCGTCACCATAGGTTCTAGTTTGCCAGGGACAGTCTTCATTGCGGTGCGCGGGCCTCTCGCTATCGTGGCCTCTTTTGTTGCGGAGCACAGGCTCCAGACGCGCAGGCTCAGTAGTTGTGGCTCACGGGCCTAGTTGCTCTGCGGCATGTGGGATCCTCCCAGACCAGGGCTCGAACCCGTGTCCCCTGCATTAGCAGGCAGATTCTCAACCACTGCGCCACCAGGGAAGCCCCATTCTTTATTTTAAAGTCTATTTTATGTGATATGGGTATAGCTACTCCAGCTTTCTTTTGATTTCCATTTGCATGGAATATCTTTTTCCATCCCCTCACTCTTAGTCTGTATGTGTCCCTAGGTCTGAAGTGGGTCTCTTGTAGACAGCATATTTGTGTGTCTTGTTTTTGTATCCATTCAGCAAGCCTGTGTCTTTAGGTTGGAGCATTTAATCCATTCACGTTTAAGGTAATTATCAATATGTTTGTTCCTATGACTGTTTTCTTAATTGTTTTGGGTTTGTTTTTGTAGATCCTTTTCTTCTCTTGTGTTTCCCACTTAGAGAAGTTCCTTTAGCATTTGTTGTAGAGCTGGTTTGGTGGTGCTGAACTCTCTTGGCTTTTGCTTGTCTGTAAAGCTTTTGATTTCTCCATCGAATCTGAATGAGATCCTTGCTGGGTAGAGTAATCTTGGTTGTAGGTTCCTCTCTTTCATCACTTTAAGTATATCTTGCCACTCCCTTCTGGCTTGTAGAGTTTCTGCTGAGAAATCAGCTGTTAACCTTATGCGAGTTCCCTTGTATGTTTTTTGTCATTTTTCCCTCGCTGCTTTCAGTAATTTTTCTTTGTCTTTATTTTTTGGCAAGTTGATTACTATGTGTCTCGGCGTGTTTCTCCTTGGGCTTATCCTGTATGGGACTCGCTGCGCTTCCTGGACTTGGGTGGCTATTTCCTTTCCCACGTTAGGGAAGTTTTCGACTATAATCTCTTCAAATATTTTCTCTGGTCCTTTCTCTCTCTCTTCTCCTTCTGGGACCCCTATAATGCGAATGTTGTTGCATGTAATGTTGTCCCAGAGGTCTCTTAGGCTGTCTTCATTTCTTTTCATTCTTTTTTCTTCATTCTGTTCCGCAGCAGTGAATTCCACCATTCTGTCTTCCAGGTCACTTATCCGTTCTTCTGCCTCAGTTATTCTGCTATTGATTCCTTCTTGTGTAGTTTTCATTTCAGTTAGTTCATCTCTGTTTGTTTGTTCTTTAATTCTTCTAGGTCTTTGTTAAACATTTCTTGCATCTTCTCGATCTTTGCCTCCATTGTTTTTCCGAGGTCCTGGATCATCTTCACTATCATTGTTCTGAATTCTTTTTCTGGAAGGTTGCCTATCTCCACTTCATTGAGTTGTTTTTCTGGGGTTTTAGCTTGTTCCTTCATCTGGTACATAGCCCTCTGCCTTTTCATCTTGTCTATCTTTCTGTGAATGTGGTTTTTGTTTCACAGGCTGCAGGATTGTAGTTCTTCTTGCTTCTGCCTTTTTAAGACTGTTGATACACATTGCCAAATTACCATCCAGAAACGCTATGCCAATTTGTAGTCCACCCCAACAGTGGATGTGAAGCCTGCCTCACACAAACACTGGCTTGTAGCACTTTTCAAAAAGTGTAAAACTACAAAAGTGAATACCTCTCCCTTTTTCATGCAAGTGGGATTACTCCAAATATCATAACTTTTTTCAGTTAATTTAGCAAGTCAGTAAATTTGCATCTACTGCATCATTTTTTGTGACTGTTCAGTGTTCCATTATATGAATATGCCACAGTACACATAGCTTCTCCGTTCTTGTATATAAGCTGTGTCCAGTTTCCAGTTCCAAATAGTACTCTGATATGTGTCCTTGCCTATATCTCTGACTATTTCTTTTGGTTAAATACTTAGAAAGAGAGTTGTTGGATCAAAAGCGTATACACATTGTAAAGGCTTGGCTCAATCTGATAGGAGAATAACCACATGTTGTTTTATTTTGTATTCCTTTGATTTACTGATGGGTTTACTGGCTGTTTGTATTAATTTGGCGAGTTGGTTAATTATACCCTGTGTCCATTCTTCTGTAGTGAGAGGTTGTAACGGTTGTATCCTATTCCTGTCAGATCCATATGTCTGACTTTCTGTTTCTGTGTGTCATGGGGTGTTGAAAGACTCCAGTTATTTAAATGTGATGCTCCACACAACACTTAAGAAAATGACTCATGATAGTTGCCTTTCATGTAATATTATTTAATACCTGCGCTTTTGTGATGATGCCTTTTGTTTAAGTGAGTAGGTTGTTCAGCCCCAGAACTACTAGAATTCATGATCATTTGTTCTAGTTTTTGTCTGACCTTTTACTGAGAGAGTTCTTGACCATCATACTTTCATGATAGGTTTTTAGTATGGACTGTGTCTTCACACCTTCTTTGAATTTGTTATTATTTGTATCCTCCTAGACTTGTGTTTTTTGCTCTAAAACTAACAGTTATTACATTTCTTCTCTTTCGTTTTCCCCTTTTAACTAGTTTGAAGTGTGATTTGAAGCTCAAGATCATGATCAAAAGAATGCAGTGCCTTTCTCAGCTCCACCAGTTTTTGCTTCTGAGGTTTACATGCCACTGCTGCCCTTGCTAATTATGAACTGAGATTCATTTTGTGATGTTTTATTCTCATAGGTTATATACAGTTATTCTTCAGTTCTGTAATTGTAGAGTATGTTGGACCATTTATTGGTACTGAAGGCAGGGTTATCATTGCACATCCAAAAAGTGCTTTTGTTTTGTTTTGTTTTGTTTTTGTTTTTTGCTTTATTGGAGTATAATTCCTTTACAATGGTGTGTTAGTTTCTGCTTTGTAACATAGTGAATCAGCTGTACATTTACATATATCCCCATATCTCCTCCCTCTTGCGTTTCCCTCCCAGCCTCCCTATCCCACCCCTCTAGGTGGTCACAAAGCACTGAGCTGATCTCCCTGTGCTGTGCTGCTGCTTCTCACTAGCTGTTTTACATTTGGTAGTGTATATATGTCCATGCCAGTCTCTCACTTCGTCCCAGCTTACCCTTCCCCCTCCCCGTGTCCTCAAGTCCATTCTCTACACCTGCGTCTTTCTTTCTGTCCTGCCCCTAGGTTCTTCATAACCATTTTTTTTTAAAAATTCCGTATGTATCTGTTAGCATACAGTATTTCTTTTTCTCTTTCTGACTTACTTCGCTCTGTATGACAGACTCTAGGTCCATCCACCTGACTACAAATAACTCAATTTCGTTTCTTTTTATGGCTGAGTAATATTCCATTGTATATATGTGCCACATCTTCTTTATCCATTCATCTGTCGATGGACACTTAGGTTGTTTCCATGTCCTGGCTATCGTAAATAGAGCTGCAATGAAAATTCCAAGAAGAGGTTTTTAAATTGGATTATGCATTATGTGTGTGCGTATACGTTTGTTTTTTTCCATACCCAAAATTACAAACCTGCCATGGCTGGTCTTTTGTAGGACTCTTCCACACGTGAGAAAATGAGAGTTGTCTATATGTTAAATCTGTATAGACTTCGCAAGTGACCTTTTGTCTTTCATCGAAAGCACTTGACCTGCAGCAGTGTGGCCTCACCAGTGAAGGAGCAAAGGCTTTACTAAAGGCCCTTGAAAGCAACAGAACTCTGGTTGTTTTGGATATAAGACAAAAATCCACTTGTTGGTATGTGGTCACTTTTTTTTTTTTAATTGATTAACACATAGCAAAACAAAAAGAGTTTGTTCACGTATTGACAGTTTTTAAAACTTAATGTGTTTCACTTTCCTCATCGTATACAGTTGGCCCTTGAACAGCTTGGGAGTTAGAGGTGCCGCCCCCCACGCAGTTGAAAATCTGGGTATAAGTTTATAGTCAGTGGTTCCACATCTGTGGATTCAACCAAACTTGGCTCATGTAGGACGATAGTACATATTTATTGAAAAATATCCGTGTGTCAATGGACCTGCGAGGTTCAAACCCATGTTGTTCAAGTGTCAACTGTACTTTTCTAATGTTGCACTTCCCTTATGTTTTTAGCAGATAATGTACTAATTAAAGTGAGTTATACCTTTACATTGTTCTTATCTCTACTCTGAATAGAGGTGAACCTAGATACTAAGCCTGCTTCCACCAAGAGCATTATTTCCTTATTGTGCAACCTCTGAATTCTTGCAAGGAGTACTTTATTCATTTGTCAGTTTAACAAGTAATTTTTTTAATACCTACTGTGTGCCAGATACGGGTCAGACACTAGGGATAAAGCAGTGAACCAGACAGACAAAAGTCTTGCCCTCGTGGAGCTTACATTCTAGTGAAGGGGTTCAGATAGAAATGAGTAAACAGTTAAGTAATATAATTTTAGACAGTAGGAAGTGCAAAAATATCTTAATGTAAGGAGAGTGAGGGGGAGCAGGTAGGACTCCATTGGATAGGTTTGTTAGGGGACACCTTCACTGGAGAAGTGGCATTTGAACGGAGACCTGAATGAAGAGAGGAGCAAGCCATGGAAGATCTGGGGTAAGCACATTTCAGGACAAGGAGGCAATGAGTATGCAGGCATGTAGGTGGGTGGAGTATTTAAGGAAAAGCAAGGAGGCCAACATGGTCAGAGTACTGAGTGAAGAAGAGTGTGGTATGACATGAGGTCAAGGAGCTAGCCAGGGGTCTGATCTTGTAAAGTCTTGAAGGCCAGAGTAAAGGTGTGGATTATTCCAAATGAGTAGAGGGTTTTGAACTGGAAAAAGGCACGATCCAAATAGTATCTCAATAAGATGACCTGGTATAGAGAATATACTTGTGGGGATAAAGAAGAGAAACAGAGAGACCAGTTAGGAGACTATCACAGTGGTCCAAATAAGAGATGTTTATGGCTTAGCTTAGGTTGGAAGTTTGGAGCAAGTGAAAAGTGATTGAATTCAGGTTGTGTTTTGCGGGTGTAGCTAACAGGGCTTGCCGATAGATTAGATGTGGGGTATGAAGGAAATAGTAACAAGGAGACAAGTCGTTGATGATTATGTGTGCAACTGGGTGGTATCACTTAGAAAAAGGGGGCTGATAGGAGGAGCAGCTTTTGAGGGGATATCAGGACTTTGGTTTGATATCTTAGATGCGCTTTAGGTATCTAAGTGTCTGGACAGTGCTCAGACTGTACTTTCTATCCAAAGGTATCCAAAGCCACTTTAGATGCAAAATGTTTAAAGTTGACCTTTGCTGCTGCCAAAATAGTAGCCACTGGGGGCAGTCTGTAAAATGGCATCCTAGGTTTTTGTTTTTTTTTTGAAGAAATAATCTCTTTAATAGTTAGAAAATACAAGTGAGGAAAACAACTGGAATGTGCGAATTTGTGACCAGCCCACCGGGTGAGTAGGTTCCCACCGGGAGTGTGTACAACAGCCAGCACCCCTGCCCCTCTTCACCTCTAGACCCCATCCACACGGTGACCCCAGCCCTGGGCAGGGGAGGACCTTGGCACCTAGTGGAGAGCTTCTTGAGTCCTGACCCCTTGCCTGGAAGCAGCTAGACGTTCTGCTCACAGGTGTTGTTTGCAGAAGCCCCGGTTTCCCAGGGCCCCGAGATCCTAAATAACACTTAGTAGCTAGCTGCAATCCTGGGGCTGCTGAGCTGCCCTAGGCCAAGGCACGGCCTCCCTCCCGGCCCAGGGCCTCAGCTGGTCCCCAAGCTGAGCGGGTGGCAGTTACCTGTCCCTCTCTCCGTGCACCTCTTGGGCTGGGACCACACGCCAATCCACGTGACTGTGCCAGCAACTGGTAGAGGCCCCTCAGAACAGTCAGACTGCCCTGCAGGCTGGGGCATGCGCTGGGCTGGGGGGGGAGGTGGGACCTGGGACAAGCTTAGATCTAAGTGGGGTTCTGGGGGTGTGCCCAGAGAGTCTTCGAGGGTTCATACCCATTGCCCAGAGGGCAAGGCAGGAGTGAGCTGGTGGGGGGAAGCTTTCTGTGCAGAACCTCAAGTTGGGGGTCAGGGGTCAGTCCACGACCAAGGTCAAGGACCTACCACCATGAGACTGGGGACAGAAGTACTTAGACCAGGCTTCTGACCACTGCCCTAGGAGTGACCTTGGCCCACTGTCCTGCAGGGCTTTAGCCCCAGCCTCTGACCCCCAAGGGGCCCAAAATGTGCTCAGCGGGGGTGGAAGTGGGGGTGGGCATCTTGCTCTTCACATCAACCCCGTCCTCCTGGTGACGCTATGCTCCGGACCACTGTCCTGGTGCCACCCCCATTTTCCTGCCAGGACCCTGTAGGGGTGAGGGAGCCAGGAGGTCTCTAGTCTTGGAGGACCATTGCAGCCTGTCCTGACCGCAGGCCTCAGGTTAGGGTGGGGCGACTGAGGGGGACTTCTGTGGGTCCTTTCCGGTTTGTGGCTGATTTTATTTCTGCGCACTTGTTTTAAAACCTCACCTCTGTCCGCAGGAGGGTGACCTCGAGCAAACCGGGAGCCACGGGGGAGTCGGGGGTGGGTGGGTGGGTGGTGGCAGTCACTAACGGCCAGTGCGCCCAGATCACGCCGGGCCTGAAAGCAGACCCCGCAGCGTCTCCGCAGCTCGCAGTTACCGGGATACGCGCAGGAGGCGCCGCGACGCGCGGTTCGCCCAAGGGCGCTCCCACGTCCCCGCTTTCCAGCCTCCGGAGCGTCGGTGCAGCCGAGGCCGCGCACCCGCTCCCGCCGGCGGCCCCACTTGGCCCAGCATCCCGGAGGCTGTCCCGTGCGAGCGCGGCCGCCGCGGTGAGGGGGCGCCCCAGGACCGGGGGCTCCACACCTCGAGAGGGTGTGGGTCGGCACCCCTGCCCTTCCCGCGTGCGACCCCGGCTCAGTGCCCGGCGCAGAGTCGCACGCCAGGAGTTTGCGGAGGCGGCGCACGGAGGGGGCGCGGAGCGGCCGACCCCGCCCCGGACCCCCGGGCCGCGGATGCCCCCCCCGGCCCCGCCCCTCCCAGGGCGCCCACCTGGCGGCGGGGCGGCGCGCCCCAGGGCGGCGAGTGCGCGCGCGCGGCCGGCGCGCTGTCCCTTTAAACGGCGCGCGGCACCTCCCCCGCGTGCCTCGCCCGCCGTGGTGCGGCCAGGTGCTGGGCGCCGCCGGAGAAAGTCCGTGTGAGCCGGAGCGCCGGGCCGCCGGAGCACTTCCTGCTGCAGGCCGGACCGGGCCGGCGCCCGCAGGTACCCCAACTTCGCGCCGCTCGCGGGTCCCACCGCCGGACTTCCCGCAAACTCCGCGGCGCGCCCGCCCTCGCCTGCCGCAGTGCCCAAGTTAGCGCCGCGCGCCGCCCGCGGAGCTGGCTGGGGGCGCCCGGGCCTGGGGAGGCGCTCGCCCGCGCCGGGCCGCGCCCCGCCCCGCCGAGCGGGGACCCGGGCTCCGGGCGTCTCCTCTCCTACCGGGTTTCTCGGGGCGCTCGGGACACTCGGTCTCCGCCGACCGGACGGACGGAGCCCAGCCCTCTCGCATCTTAGGTTTTTGAAGAAGAAATTAGAATACACAAAGGGGGAAATAAGTGTCTAATTACATAATGTAGATTTCATATTTAATTTTATGGGAAAAGCAATAATTAGTTGGCTTTTGGTTTTAAATGGAAATAGCCACTCACTGGGAAATAATTACTCTAATTTCAATTTATTTTACTTTAGATCATTCTGTGATGAAAGCAGTTATCCAAAAAGTTCTCCAGATGGAAGGAGTGCCAAGTCAGAGGTATATAGCATGTTCTAGTTCTCTCCGAAGAATTTCTCTTTAATGGCTTGTTTTTCTTTCTTTCTTAAAAGAAAATTATCAAGGTACTTTCTGCCATCTTTTTTTTTTTTAATATTTTTATTCTTTTTTTTTTTTTAACATTCAGTTCTTTTGGGAATTATTTATTTATTTATTTTTGGCTGTGTTGGGTCTTCGCTTCTGTGCAAGGGCTTCCTCCAGCTGCGGCAAGTGGGGGCCACTCCTCATCGCGGTGCGCGGGCCTCTCACTATCGCGGCCTCTCTTGTTGCGGAGCACAGGCTCCAGACGCGCAGGCTCAGCAATTGTGGCTCATGGGCCTAGCTGCTCCGTGGTATGTGGGATCTTCCCAGACCAGGGCACGAACCCGTGTCCCCTGCATTGGCAGGCAGACTCTCAACCACTGTGCCACCAGGGAAGCCCCTTTCTGCCATCTTAAAACTAAGTTTTTAGTCCAATGAAATGGCTTTTCTGTTTTTGAAAATATTGTGTGATGCCTTAATTTAGGTTCCCAGAAATGCAGATTGAAAACCTTTGATTAACTTAAAGTATCTTAATTTCCAATGAAGATCAAACCCTCCTAAAATACCTGTAACTTAAATGGCATATTTATCATTTCTGTCTCAGTACCAGTGGATAACTTCTCCATTGGTGAAGGAAGCATCCACAACTGCTAGACAGAAAAAGAGAACTATAATTTTGGGAAGTGGTCGAAAAGGAAAAGCTACTATTAGAATTGGTTAACTCTTTCTTGTTTTTAATGCTACTAGAACTTATACCCCTTATGTTTTCCGATGTGCTAAAATTAAAACAGCCAGTATTAACCACATGCATATTAGGAGGCCTATGTTAGGAGTCGCCAAGTGTGTCGGGTGCCGTGGACAGCTGAGGCACGTTTAGCCCAAAGGCAAGTTCCAGCGCATTGCAGAGAGCAGACGAAATACCCGGTGGTGAAAATTCACTGTTGCTAAGGGTTGAAACGAAGCAATAATTCCTCCTGTTTCTCAGGGTGTTCCGTTTGGCTGTTAATGAAATGTATTTCCAAGGAAGGCAGGCATGTGGCTGAAAAGGCCAGCGGTGCCTGGGGGGTCACAGCGAGACCCTCCCGTCTCGCCCCCCTCGGCCATCCTGTGCTCTGGAAGCAGAGCTCTCAGCTACAAGTGAAACATAGTAGCTTCCATGTCCGGATTCTAAGATTTTCCAAAGCCCTTTAAAGGCCCCCTTCTCTGAGTGGTGCTTGACCTGCTGGTGTTTGGGGCGGGAGGGTGGGCTGGGCGGAGGGTCTGAGCGCCATCCTGAGGGAAGGGCTTTGGAGGCCTGTGTGCGCCTGAGGCCAGGGGCCCAGTGCCGGTGTCCGAGGGGAGGCTAGCGCTGACTCCAGCCGTGCCGAGCCAGACGTCGCCCTCCTTCCCGACAAGCCAGCAAAGCCTGTCGCTCACCTTCCTGGCTGTGCTGCTTACACGTGCCCTCTGGGAAGGCCAGCCTGGCAGAGGTCTGTTCCTGCCCTTTGGGCTGCTGGTAACTGAGTACCTAGCCTGGGTGCTGGAGGGGAGGATCCATAGATGGTGGAGGCCCAGCGCCTGCCCAGGGTGCTGCCCCTCTGCTGAGGGACGCTTGCCCAGCTGGTTAGACCTGTTCGCACCCAACTGCCCACAGTCAGCGCCCAGGCTAGGAACAGCAGCCTCCCCATTTCCTCGGTGTCTTCTAGTTTTGTTCCTTTCTTCTTTTCGCTGCCTTCCTCCCCAAAGAGGCAAGATACTAATCTTCAAGAACCAAATCAGGCCATGATTTTCCAACTAAACTCATGACAGTTCTGCACCTCTGAATGACTGGGTACAAACATTTGCAAGGATGAGCTCTTGGGTGAGGCGCCAGCCCACTTTTCTAGCTTCATCTCTCTTGCTTGTGTGTGGGCACCCCCTGCTGCCCCAGATGCCTTGACTCCTCCATTTTCGTATATTCCTCCTCAGAATGCTGCCACCACCCCATCCTGGCCTTTGGGAATGTTAGCTGGCTGTTCCCCACAGCATCCTGTCACCCTGGTCCACTCTTTCTAACCTCTGTATGCCCTCCTATGAAATCTTGTCAGGTCCAATTGGAGGAAGACCACCTATAGGTCAATTAGCTTGGGAAGGAACCCAACTGTGTGACCTGCTTCCCCTTTCCCAGTGTCTTTAAAATAACGTTAAAAAAAAAAAAAAAGAAAAAATGTTGTTCTAGAGCTCCTCTACCATCTCTTACCACCATCAGAAAACCACCCCCCAAAAGGGGGACCTCATTCATATTGAAAATAACTTCTTAACGTGTAGGCATTACCTTAGGGCATTCTAGACACTGGGGGAGGGAAAAGCCATTGTATTTTTTTCTAACATTCATGTTAAACTTCTTTCCAAAGTTCTTTAAACTGTGGTATTCTTACAGGTAGACAATGTTGCAGAACAAGTGTTTGTTTCTTCCCTTTTTCTTCCCCCAGGCTCAAAGATTTGGAAAGAGATAGTTTAACAGAAAAGGTAAGGTAATCTCCACCTTAACAAAATGTATGATCAAATATGACCATTTGACAGACACTATGTAGTTCCTAAAAACAAATTTAAGTGGAATTGGCTCTCTTTTCCCTGAAGTTGAGGATAACCTGGATGATTTTGTCTAATGTGCTGGACTAATAGGCTATTATTGGTTAGCTTTTGGTAACTCATCGAGTTTCCCAGTCTGGGTTCCGTACCATCGAGTCTGGATTATAATTTGTCCTGGTCACACTGTTTTTCAAAATCAGGTTTGTTCTAGTATGCTATTATGTGTCTGTTTCACCTTTAATCTTTCCGTTTTTCACCACTCTGGAGATGGTGTGATATGATCTTAACGAAAACAACAGGAACATGTCTTGTGAATATTTAGTTTTCTTTTTGGCCGACTCAGCATTGCCTGCCATTCAGTCATTGTTATGTGACCAGGCAGTGTAACTATTTGTGTATTAGTCCATTGGTTCATAGCTTGGGAATGTGGAGACTTCTAAACCTATATCCTTCCCTTAGGAATGCGTGAAGGAGAAATGGAATCTCTTGCCTGAATTTCTGCAGACAGAAATAAAGAATCAGTTATGTGACTTGGAAACCAAATGACATAAAGAAGAATTATCAGAGGTTCAGTCGTCAGCATCCCGGCGGCTAGAAAACGTTTCCTCCCATGTAACTTGTCTGTGACCAGGGAGGCAGGATCATCCCACCTCTCCCTGTTACCTGATAGTTATAAAGGAAGCGCATGTGTTTCCTTATTCTCTCATGGCCACTTGTTGACGTTCACTGCTACTTAAATTATCCTTTCCTGCTGTAGGAGGGCTACCTGGCTAAAGTCAAATCCCTTTTAAATACAGATTTGTCCTTGGAGAACATGCTTTCAGTCGGGAAGTGAATGGATGTCTAGAAAACGGGAGCCAGCCAAGTGGTGAGGAGCGCAGAGTGGAAATAGCAGAGAGAAAGAAGTCCCCCAAACCTGTTTGCAAACTTTGCATGCCCAGGAGAAGCAAGTCTGATGGAGAAACAAAATGTAAGAGCACTTGACTCGTTTGACCTCGTTGGAGTCTGGTACCGCCTAAGGGGAGGACAGACTTGGTGCCATAGGGTCTGTCTGTTCCCCCCACACACAACCCCTCCACCGGCAGTACTTGTTTTTTGTGTATCTTTTTTTTATTTTTATTTTTTGGGGGGTGGGGGGTGGCGGGTGGCTGTGTTGCTCGGCTTGTACGACCTTAGTTCTCCAACCGGGGATCGAACCCGGGCCCTCGGCAGTGAGAGTGCTGAGTCTTAACCACTGGACCGCCGTGGAATTCCCTCTTGTGTATTCTTCTAACTAGCTTAGATATATACTTTAAATTTTTGTCTTCGACCAAGTTATAGAGCATTAGATCCCCAAATGTGGTTGAATTGATGAGGTATAAGAAAACAGGAGCTGCTGATATTTATGACTTGTAAGTGACATGCCTGTTGAAGCTAAACATTTATTCTTAGACTCCTTCCCCCCTTGTAGTCAGAGTAACTCTTCTGGAATTTTTAAAAATAAGAGCCTGGGACTTGAGCTCAGGTCAGGTGCTTGGCCACTTCATCGTGTGACGAAATAAGCAGAGGCTCTGTTTCCTTGTCCGTCTCAGGGTTGGGCCCTTCATACAAGAGCTTGTGTTAAACTGGCCTAGCAAACTGGCAGGTGCTCGTTTGATGACTTTATGAAGACGGTGGTTGCTTAGAATAAGAAGAGAAGGATACTTAATCCTCAGAACCTGGTCTGTGCACCAGCTTGCTAATGCTGAAGAACTGTACCTTGTCTGTGAACTCTTTATTCATAGTGGCTTTTTTGTTTCTTTTCTGTAAGCACCTGAAGTCTCATGGAGCCCCAGGATTACAAGGCAAACTACCAGGCAGACCACCATCACATCTCATTTCACAAGGGGGTCAGTATATAATGAATGGACAGCCCCCATTTTAGGGGCCAACTGTTTTTGGTAAAACACATATAGAATTAGTAGGATGTAACTTAGTAATTCTGACTTCCACATTGCTTAGGTTTCCCTTTCGATATTCTGTTTTTAGACATTCATAAACAGCATTTCTGAAGACCTCATCCATGTTTACTCTTAGCATAGGAAACTTCAAATGTACATACACAAAATACCAAGGATAGTAAAATGAACCCCTGTGTACCTATCAGCCAGTATCAACAGTTAACAGCTCCTGGCTGTTGTTTCATCTATACCGCCATATGCTCCAAGTGAAAATTATTCCAAATGGATTACAACTCCATACACACCCATGTCCCCCCAGTTGGATTACTTTGAAACAAATCGGACATGTCATCTTATCCACAAATACGATATTTCTAGATGACAAGGTCTCTTTCTCTGACAAGTTTTTTATTCATATTTTGCTATAATTGCTAACATCTAGCAAACAGTCTTTTGAAGAAGACAAAACATGCCTTACAAAGTGTAACAGTTCCTTACGAACAAATATATAGCAGTGTTCATACCTCCCCTTGTGTAACAGGGTTTGGTTGATTTGTTCCTTAAGCCTTTCAAGTGATAGATTCCTTATTTCCTTGCCGTTTATTTAAAGAAAAGAGGTCTTTTGTCTAATAGCTTCTAGGTCTGGCTGACTGCATCGTTTCGGTGGTGAATGTGTTCCCTTGTGTCCAGTTTTCTGTCAACTGGTAGTTAGGTCTAGAGTCCTGATCAGATTCCAGCTTTATTTTGTGCGACTTCATTGACGGTATGGGGCTGTCCATCAGAGGCATGTAATGTCTCTTCAGTGATTCTAGCAGCCGTTGATCAAAGTCTAGATTCATTATTTCTTAGGGTTTGCAAAACGGTGGTATTCTAAACCTGTCATCCAAAGAAACATTAAGCTCGAAGCTTGTTTTAATGTCCTGGCCAAAAGGGCTTCTCCTTGGAGGGAAGAGGGTGTCCATGGCCTGAATCTTTCCAAACAGAGGGTATTCTTGGTAGGGAGGAATATAAGTTGTTTTGTGCCCACTGCAAGTGTAGGGTCTGGCTGAGCTACCAGTTGGCCTTACTGTGTGTGACAGCCCTGCCAAACAGAAACCTGAGGAAGACCCTGAAAAAGCAAAATCAGGTGATTCTGTCGATGAAGAAGAAAAAGAGCAGGTAGGGCTCGCGTTTCAGTTTCTTAACTCTGCCTTATTTTGGTACACTTGCTGGTAATTGTGAATTTACACTTGGTCTGTCTCTGGACCGTAAGTGACTGAGAGGGTGTTAGAACATATCCCTGGACCCAGGGCAGTACGAAGTGTATTCTGGTTAGAGCCGAGGACTCAGCAGGCCCGTAACTTTGGTGTGTTCTCTCCTGTCTATCTTCCTACCTCTCCAGCTGTCAAGATTTGACAGTCAAACCAGCAGATGTGATGCGTTTAAAGCATTTCCTTCTGATGTCAGATAAGCTCCTTTCCCACATCTAATCTGTCTATAAAAGCAGAGTTGTCGTGTTATTATGTGTATTGTAATAATGCTGCTTAGACTTTTTAGGTTAGAAAACTGGTGGCTTGCCAAAGGCCTCCAATATAGAAAATGTCAGTCTCTAGCACTGTCCCGTGTGACTTGAGGGGCAAACCTAGATACTACCAGATGGTCATACGCTATCTATTTCATTCCTGCCACAGGATTAGCTGTGGAAGTCGGGAAGTCTGTAGGTTTACAGGTGGGTAGTAAATGCCCTGTTACCTGCTAAAGATGAGTATCCGTGGTTTGCTCTAAGGCAGGGTTTCTCAAGCAAGGCATTGACTTTTGGGGCCAGATAAACCTTTGCTGTGGGTGTGAGTCCTGTGCATCGTAGAGTGTTTAGCAAGGTCCTGACCTCTACTCACTAGATGCCCGTAACATTCCCTCTCTCTCCTCCCAGTTGTGACAACCAAAGTCACCTTCAGGCTTTCCCAGATGTCCCCTGGGGGGCACAATTGCACTGAGCGAGAAGCACTGGACTCAAGGCTAGCAATATCACTGAGGTAGACTTGACGTCCTGTTGTAAAAGACATACTGATTCTCCTGTTTTTATTTTGGAAATTAGATGCCACTGTTCATGATCCTTATTCAGATGTCTGTAATGAAGTTGAGTCAGACTACCCACTCACAGGTGGGACACTGAGACAGAGGGAAACAGCTTGTCCAAGTCCCATGGCCACACCCCTTGCCTCCGAAGAAACCGTGTCACAAGGGAAAGCAAGCTGGCTCTTGTAATACTGACAAGTGTTTTTTTTTTAAACAAATGTGCCAATTTTAGAGTTGTTCTTTGCCCTCTAACCTTTTGGAGGGCTTCCATAGCCTTCAAGCTTCTGAAGAAACGAACTGGGGCACTCTTTCCCAAGCAGGAAGCAGTTTCGCTGGCAATGTGTGACAGGCCTTGGGGACTTGGAGGGTGAGCACTTGTCGCAACAGGGTTTATCCCGATATGCTAGAGTAAGGCTCAGTGCACCACACCGGTGTCATCAGGTAGTGTTTGTTGGTCAAATAAGTAGTACTACAGAGAGAATCTTACTTTAGTCAATTTAAAGTTTTGAGATCTCACTATGTTTTTTAAAACAGGTGTTAAATACAGGCATTTGGTAAAACAGTACAAACGGCTGTTTGGTACATAGCAGCCAAAGAAAAACAATGTGGCTATTCCATGCTGAGCTATGCTGTGAGCGTTATCAAATAGATACTGAATTCTGAGGCCTTTGTTCAGGAACAAAAAAGAATATAAAATATCTGATTGCCACAACTAAGGAGCCGGCCTGTGGCAACTAAGACCCAGCACAATTAACTAAGTAGCTAACTGACTATTTTTTAAAATCTCATTAATAGGTTTTTAATATGATTTTTAAAAATTTATTTATGTACTTTATTTATTTTATTTATTTTTGGCTGCGTTGGCTCTTCCTTGCTTCGTGCGTGCTTTCTCCAGTTGCGGAGAGCGGGGGCTACTCTTGGTTGCGGTACGTGGGCTTCTCATTGCGGTGGCTTCTCTTGTTGCGGAGCACGGGCTCTAGGCACGCGGGCATCCGTAGTTGTGGCTCGCGGGCTGTAGAGTGCAGGCTCAGTAGTTGTGGCGCACGGGCTTCGTTACTCCGCAGCGTGTGAGAACTTCCCAGACCAGGGCTTGAACCCTTGTCCCCTGCATTGGGAGGCGGATTCTTAACCACTGCGCCACCAGGGAAGCCCGAGCTCTAACCTTTTAAAAAATGTGTTCCTTCCACCTTCATGGAGCCGGCGTATGGGATGGGGAGGAATGAGAACCCGATTGGCAGGGGTCCGGTCGCAACCCCGGAAGGGGACGGGGGAGGATCTAAGAGGTGGCACCGGGCCACAGTCGACCCCCAGTGACAGCTAACAGCTGCACTGCTGCCCCTTCCTGCCCCAGGACCTGAGCTCAGGTCCCGGGGCGGCTGGAGAAACGCACTGTTTTTGGTGAGCTGCTCTTACTTACTGTGTGGAGCTGCTCCGGCTGCCCCGGCGCCCACACCCCTGCAGGGCCCTGTGCCCGTCCTCCCTGCCCCCTGCCCAGGGCTCGGGGAACAGCGGTCTCTGTGGGGCAACCTGCTTCCAAGTCCTTCAGTGACCATGGAGGAGTGGGAACGGGCTGGGCTGCCGGAGAGCCTGGGCATGCAACACCTGAGCTCAGCCCTGGGGGCTCACGTGAGGGCAGGGGCTGGGGGGTGCGGGCGGTGAGCGGAGGGGCCTCCAGCCGGCGTCAGTCTGGGCCCTGGACCCGGGGAAAGGCCTCACCCTCTCAGTCCTGACCTGCCGCTCGGGAACCCTGTGGCCCACCAGCCCGAGGCCTGTGGCGCCCGCCACAGACTTCCCGGCGCACGGCTGGGGTGCCAACGCCACACCTGGATTTTGCGCGGGGACCATCGGGGGGCTCGGTGCACGGGAAGACGAGCAGCCCCCAGGCCTCGACACGCCCCTTCCATGTCCATTGAGAAGTGCCGGATGGAAGGCTGGCTGTGCTCCTTTTCGAGCCCCAGGGAATTCGCAGGAACAGCCCTCCCGGCCACGGGGTGCCTGCCCACCGGCTCTGGGCCTGCGACCAGCCCAGAACACAGAAGGCACAGAAGTGGGTGCAGGGAGCGAGCTGAGCCGGGTCTGCAGAAGGGCAGACACCACAGCCTGGTCCACAGCCGACTGGCCCAGGGCGGGTGAGAACGGGCGGGCAGGCTGAGGGGAGGACAGAACGTGGCACAGCCTTCCCGCCTGGGCCCCGGGGAGAAGGTCGGGGCGCTGTCCGCGCCCTCGCTCCGCTGCCTGGCGTCCTTTGTGGGGGCGAAGGGCCGGAGGCAGGGCTCCCAAGGAGCTCAAAGGCCAGGGAAGGACACACGGGACGGTCCAGACCCATCCTAGCGCTCCAGTGGGGCAGCACCCTCTCTGAATTCCTACTGCCGCCAAACCGCATCCCTAAGGCCTTTGGGCAGAATTGCTAGGACCCAGGAAGGCGGCCCCTTGCTGTGGTCCAGACTTCACCAGCTGCCAATGAGCGGAGGGAGCCAGCCGGCCGGCCATGAGCAGGAGGACAGGGCACGGGCACAGGGACAGCCACAGCCGGGCTTCCCGCAGCTGTGCCCACCGCCAGAAGCAGCTGCAGCCAATCACAGCCCCCGCCATGCCAAACAGTGCCGGGCAGGCGAGAGGCCGGCAGGAACCTGACACCCCCTCACTGGAGAGCCGGGCCGGCCAGGGTTGGGGGGAGCCATCCCCGTGTGAACTCACCCCACAGCTCAGCCATCTCCCAGTGACCCAGACGCTACACCAGCAGAGAGCAGCCTGCAACGGCCGCAGGGCTGATCCCCGACCAAGGTCAGAACTCCCCCCAGTGTGATGGCCCCCATGCCGCTCCTGTGGTGGAAGGCACCGCAGGCAGAGACCAGGAGTGGAGTCTTTTTATTAATGGCTGCGTTTTCAAAGAACCGTTTTGGAAGCAGGAAAGCTCCCCAGGAAGGGATTGCATTAGTGCAACAAGGGGGAGCCTTGACACCAGGCTCTCCAGACACGTCCAGGTGGAGACTTTTGGCCGAGGCCGGCCGCCAGGGACTCAGGGGCTGGGAGGACACACGGCCCCTCCCCCGCCCCGGCGGGGCGCTAAGGCACCGGGCCCGCCTGGGTGGGCAGAACTTGCAGCCCTCAAGCTGCAGCCCTTTGCTCAGGAGGAAGGCATCCTGCGTGGGGTCGCAAGCCAGGAAGAGCTTCACCATGCCCTTGGCATCCTTGGAGCCACCTGGCCTCAGAATGCAGCTTCTGTAGTCCATGGCAACCTGGCAAGAGGGGGCGGGGTTGCAGGAGGGTGGAGCTCCGCCTTCACTGAGGGTGTGGGGCTGCAGGAGGGTGGAGTTCCGCCTTCACTGAGGGTGTGGGTGTGGCCACCTCTGCTGTGACTGAACAAAGGGCAAGGGAGCACGAGGTCCAGGGCAGGGCCCTCAGAGCCTGGCAGGCCCAGGCGGGCGGCACAAGCATCTAGGCCCAGGCCAAGGACCACCGTGTTGGTCTGCGCGGCAGGACGGCCTCTCACCTTGCCACTCAGGACGCCCTCCTGCTTGAAGCGTGTGTGGAACGTGTCCGCAGAGTACACCTCGCTACACAGGTAGCCATAGGACTGGGCGTTGTATCTTCCTGCCAGGCGGCCGAAGGTCGCAGGCAGGTGGGTCCCTGGGACACACGCGGAGAGGCTCCTGCCCGGCCCCCTGGCCGCTCCGTGCCCCTTCCCCAGAGCGCAGAGCTTGGGTCCTCAAAGCAGCCCTGTCTGAGTCCCCTGCCACTAGAGGGAGTATTGGCCCAACACTTGTAGAAAACGGGGACCTTGTGGGCAACTCAGTGGAGGGACACAAATCAATCTTTGCCGACTTTCTGCTGAAGCTCACGAGGGTTCACCCCTAAGTCTCTTACAAGGACAGCTGCCCGAGGCTCCGAGGGATGAGTCAGGGCTCGCGCTCCAGCACGGGGAGAGCGCGGGTTAAAGCGCTCACGAGGGAGTGAACTGCGTCTCTGCACCGACACGCACCTGCAAACCTCGTCGACGAGTTCCGTCCGGGCTATGAAGCCCTCTCCTGCCTCTTGCAGGCTCTGCAGAAAGCACGTGCAGATACGCCCACCCCACCCTCGGACTCCGCGGGCCACAGCTGGAGGGACCAGCCCAGGAACCCAGGCAGGAAGAGGCCAGAGGTCAGCGGGCCTTGGCCAGAGCCCATCAGCCGGTCCCCCTTCACACACCACCAGAGGATCCTCTTGACCTGGGCAGTAGCCGCCAACCGACCGCTAAGGTGGGCCCAGCGCGCGCTTGGCTACCTGGCGTGGCTGGGACCCCGAGGATCTCCTGGCAGAGGCGGGCATTGTCCTGGGCCGGGTCCGAGGGCGTCTGCGTGTGCAGGGCCTGGTCCACCTCGGCCAGGACCATCTGGCGCAGGTTGAAGAGGCCTGGGGGGCGGGAGGAAGGAGACGGGGGGCTGGCACTGTGTCCAGGCCGCGCTTTCCAGCCGGGCGGTCCGGGAGCCCCTTTTCTTTCCCTCGGCCCGGCCGCACCGGGGTTGGCCAGCCGGGACTTGATAAGCTTGTCCAGCAGCCCCTGGGGGACGACGCTGCCCGTGCCCCGCCGAGACTGGCAGCAGCGCCAGGGCCTCACAGGACGCGGCGCTCCCGGCCCCAGAGCCTCCCCTCTGGTTCTCATCACCGGCTGTCACCAGAGTTGCAGGCAACGTGCCTTTCTTTTCGTTTGTCTTCTTTCCGGCCCTCAGCCACGCAAAGGTGTGAAGCCCTGACACTCGCTGCCACGTGGATGCACCCTGAGAACACGATGCTCAGCGAGAGAAGTCAGACACAGAAGGACACACAGGGTGTGACCCCACTGAGGGGAAACGTCCAGAACAGGTAGATCCACAGAGTCAGAGTGGGTTCCTGGTTGTCAGGGGCAGGGGAGGGGAGGGAATGATAAGTAAGGGCGTGAGGGACATTTTCGGGGTGAGGGAAATGTTCCAGAACAGGGCAGTAGTGACGGCTGCACAGCTCAGTAAAGTGTCCCCACGCACTCCGGTGCAGCCTGTGAGAGCATCGCTCTCAGGACGAAGGGCTGACCGCAGGAAAACTGAACGAGCACTGGGTCCTGGGCCCAGACGCTCAGCTGGGGACCCCCCACCCCCCCCCGCACGCGGAAGTCACTGGGACTTGCTGAGCCTCCACAGAGACTTGGCAGCAGCCTCAGGGCCTCACAGGGCGCGGTGCTCCCGGCCCCAGAGCCTACCCTCTGGTTCTCATCACCGCCTGTCACCAGACTTGCAGGCAACGTTCCTTTCTTCTATTTTGTCTTTTTTAAAGGCATCTCTTGAATACATGTATTTAACATGCAGGGACCCAGTCCTAACTCCTTGATCTGGGACTTCCAGCCTCCAGAGTCTCGAGGACGTCCACTTACGTTGTTTACGCGCCCAGTGCGTGGAGTTTGATGATGGAAACTGACACCGAGGGCGTCGCCACATGCGGGGTGACATCAGCGGAAGAATCCGGTGGCGAGGGCCTGCCTGAGGACCACGGGAGAGCCCGGGCCCTCCCCGCCCCCTGCCTGCAGCCCCTCGCCTGCACCCTCCTGGGAGCGGAGCTGGTGCATCGCTTGCCAGAACTCATGGAAGTAGGTCTCCAGCTCATCATGCTGCAACAGGGAGGGCGGGTTGGGCGTAGGCTTGGTGAAGTTGGCCACCATGGCCGCGATGGCGATCTGGCGCCTCCCATCCTGCTGCAGGCAGCCCAGCTGCAGGCCAAAGCAGGCCATGTGCCCGGACTTCCCTTCCCTGGGGAGGGATGCGGGTGAGGCCCCGCTTCCACAGAGGAGCCCTGGCCCACGGCCGACAGGTTCCCCCACGCATGCACCGAGGGTAGAGGTCCAGGTGGAACTTGCCACCTGGATGGCATCCTGGATGGATGACCTTGCCCGAGGCCGCGTCCCGGACCGTGTAGTGCCTCACATCTTCATCTTCGTGACACATGTTGGCGCCTTCCTCCAGGTCGAATGTCAGCCCCAGCAGCTCCTGGGAGATGCCCAGCTGCCCGCGCGTGACCACCTGCATGGGGAAGGACTCATTGAGCAGGTGCTGGTCCACGTGGTAGCGCGTCTCCTCCCCCTGGTTCATGTAGTAGCGCAGGTCCTAGACGTTGATGGGCCCGTCAAAGTGCAGGCCCCGCCTCTGGCACTCAGCCTTCTTTAGCTCCAGGATCACGGCCGCTCCTGCTTCCCGAGGGGCTTCAGCTTCTGGGCCAGCTCATCTGCGGGCGGAGGGGAGAGGCTCGGCTATGTCCCTGTGGCAGCCCCCCAGCCGCCCCCCACCCCACGCCCCTCGAGGCAGAATGAAGGGTTGGGGAAGGCGACCCCCAAGGGCTGACACAGTGGGGTCTCAGGCAGCACCACGTCCAGTCAAGGTCCGCCTGACGCCCGTCCCCACTGGGACTCGGAGAGGCGGGGTTACCTACGAAAGTGGCCACCAGCTGGCTGGTCTTGGGCATGTTCATCTCCAGCACGGAGTCGGCTCGCGTGCTGAACCCCAGCAGGCGGGACTTCTGAGCCTGCAGCCTCACCAGCTCCCCGAGGATCGCGCAGTTCTGGAACCCAGAGACGGCCAGCGCTGGGGACCGTGGGCCACGCCCTCCCCACAGGCCCCGGGCCAGGTCTCTGTGGGCGGGCAGGGCTCTCAGGCCACTGGCCTCCTCCTGGCCCGGATTTCTAGACACTTTGGTGCTGTCCTAACACGTGGTCTTTATGAACACAGGTCCTTTTGGAACCAGAAACGGCGTGAACCGTGATGAGCTCTAAGGCCAAGGGCAGGAAGAAATGCGACCAGCCTCTCCAGGAGCCACCCAGGGGCCTCCCCGGGCTCAACAATACAAACTCGGCTGCCGTGCAGACAGCAGCTCATCCCCACGGCGCCCGAACACCCAGCCCCTGGACGGCGAGAGGCCTGTTGCTGCAGGTGGCCCGTGGCTGGCTGGTGAGGCCCGGCCCCAGGCGTACGTCACCTTCTCTGGGGCCACCTCTCCAGTTCTGCGGTGGGGTTCTCCTGGGAGCCCCCAGTCACCACAGGACCAACGTGGCCTGTCTGCAGCCCAAGAAGGTGGGGACACAGGACTGTCCCCCGTGCCCCCCGCATCACCCACGAGGCCGAGCAAGCACCAGTGGTGTCTGCGGGGAAGATGAAGGGCTCGTGCACAGCCCCCATCTACTGAAGATGCTAAACGGGAGAAGCATAGGCTGCAGCGGTATGGACCAAACGCAAGTGTCCTTGCAGGAACCGATGTCTGAATGTCAAGGCTGTACCCAGGCCACAGTGAGAAGGCCCAGACCCCACGCAAGGCACAGAGAGGGGATGGGGGGAACATCTGCGAATCTGAGCTCATCGGGCATCACCCCAGAGGGAGAGGGAGAGAGCCAGAAGGAGATACGGAGGGAGAGGGAGAGAGAGGGAGGGAGAGACTTCTCTCCCTTCCCTGGGGGTTCTCTAGTGCAGCCAAGGCTGAAAACCACTGCATTTCGGGAGATGGGTCCTCGTGGAAAAGTTAAATAGTAGCTCACGACATTATCGAGACATATTAAAAAGGCCCCAAATCTGGGGGAGTCAGGGAGGGGAGCTGGCGGCTGCCTCGTAAACGAGGAGAGATAGGGCGTCAGAGGAGGTGCCTGTGCAGCCCGCCGCTGCCGCCCAGGGCCCCGTAGACTTCATCTCCTGGCTGTGGTCCCGGGCTGGAAGGCAGCGGGGAGGTCAGGCCGTCCAAGCATCAGCGTTGACTTCAGGGCTGATCTAAAAGGCGCCTGGTGTTTGTTGAAGCAGAAAAAAGAGAAAGCAGTGGGCAGAGGATGGGAGGGGGAGGGAGCCCCCATCAGCCCTTCTCCCTGTCTCCCTCTCTGTGTCCCTCTCTCCCTCCCTCCCTCCCTCTACCTCCCTGCCTCTCACTCTCCCTCCATCTCTTCTTCTGCCTCTCTCCCTCCCTCTCTCCCTGTCCCTCTTGCCCTGTCCTGTCCCTCTCTCCCTCCCTCCATCCCTGTCTCTCTTCCCCCGTCCCTCTCTCCCTCTCCCTCTATCCGTCCCTCCTCCCTCTCCCCGTTTCCTCTCCCTCTCTGCCTCCCTCTTTCCCAGTCCCTGTTTCCCTGCTCCGCTCTCCCTCTCCCTCTTTCCCTCTCCCTCTCTCCCTGTCCCCCTTTCCCTGTCCCTGTTTCCCTGTTCCACTCTTCCTCTACCTCTTTCGCTCTCCCTCTCTCCCTCCCTCTCTCCCTCCCTCTCCCTCGCTCCCTCTCCTCCCTCTCCCTCCATCTCTCCATCTCCCTCACTCCCTCCCAGAGACAGAGAGACGGAGGAAGAGGCAGAGACAAGGGAGAGGGAGAGAGAGAGAGGTCTCTTCCTCCCTTTCCCTCTCTCCTCCTTCTCTCCCTCTCTCCCCCCTCCCTCTCCCCCTCTCCCTTGTCTCTCCCTCCGTCTCTCCCTCTCTGGGAGGGAGTGAGTGAGAGGGAGGGAGTGAGTGAGAGGGAGAGACGGAGGGAGAGGGAGAGCCAGAGGGAGGGAGAGGGAGAGAGGAAGGGAAAGGGCGAGGGAGGGAGAGGGAAGGAGGGCGAGACATCTCTCCCTCTCCCTCTCTCACCCCTCCCTCTCCCTCTCCCTCTCTCCATCTCCCTCGTCTCTGCCTCTCCCTCCCTCTCTCCCCTCTCCCTCTCTCCATCTCCCTCGTCTCTGCCTCTCCCTCCATCTCTCCCTCTCTGGGAGGGAGTGAGGGAGAGGGAGAGACGGAGGGAGAAGAGAGGGAGGGAGCGAAGGAGAGGGGGAGTCGGAGAAGGAGGTAGGGAGAGGGAGAAGGAGAGAGGGTGCCTGCTTCCCGCTCTGTCTCCCTCCCTCCCTCTCCGTGTCCCTCTCTCCCCCCCCTTCTTCTCCCTCTGTCTCTCCCTCTCTGGGAGGGAGAGAGGGAGAGTGAGAAGGAGGGAAAGTGATGGAGGGAGGGAGAGGGAGAGAGGAGGGAGAGAGGGAGAGAAGGAGGAGAGAGAGGGAGGGAGGAAAAGACCTCTCTCTCTCTCTCTCTCTCCCTCTCTCCCCCCTCCTTCTCCCTCTCCCTCTCTCCCTCTCCCTTGTCTCTGCCTCTCCCTCCGTCTCTCCCTCTCTGAGAGGGAGTGAGGGAGATGGAGAGACGGAGGAAGAGGGAAAGGGAGGAGAGGGAGGGAGAGACATCTCTCCCTCCCTCCCTCTCTCCCTCTCCCTCCCTCCCTCTTCTCCCTCTTCTCCCTCTCCCTCCAAGAGGGAGAGGGAGAGAGGGAGAAGAGGGAGGGAGGGAGAGATGTCTTTCCCTCCCTCCCTCTATCCCTCTATCCCTCTCTCCCTCTCCCCCCCTTTCTCTCCCTCTCCCCCTCCCTCTCCAGAGAGGGAAGGAGGTGGAGGGAGAGGGAGAGGTAGGGAGAGGGAAAGAGGTAGAGGCACAGCGGAACAGGGAAACAAGGACAGGGAAACAGGCACAGGGAGAGATGGAGGGAGAGAGGGGGAGGGAGAGAGGGGGAGGGAGAGAGGGAGAGGAAGAGGGAAGAGGGAGAGAGGGAGAGGGAGAGAGGGAGAGGAAAGAGAGGAAAGAGAGGGAGGGAGAGGGAGAGAGGGAGGGAGAGAGGAAGAGACGGATGGAGAGAGAGAGAGAGGGAGAGGGAAAGAGGTAGAGGGAGAGCGGGACAGGGAAAGAGGGACAGGGAGAGAGGGAGGCAGAGAGGGAGGAGAGGAAGCAGGGAGAAAACAGAGAAAGAACACACCATCTACATTTCTGTCAAATGACACCGGGGATCCTTACATAACCGGGAGAAAATTACAGAGCGAGGCTCTTTCTCAGCTGGAACTGGAACTGCAGACGGGGCCAAACACCACCAGGCTGGCCACACATGTCCAGCCGCTGCCCCAGTCCCGTGAGTCCGGTCAACAGGGCTCTGAGTGTCTGCTCCAGGGAGCTGGGGTTCACCCTCTCACCGGGGAGGCGGGGCCAAGCCAGTAGGGCCCCGGGCTGGACACAAAGGGGGAAAAGCATCCCCACAGGACAGCTTGTGCGAGCAGATGCAGCTGCCAGATTCTAGAGGCCTGGGATCACCCTATGGCCTGTGAAACCCAGGAGCCACGAGGGTCTTGCATCGTGATGCCTGTCCGTTGGACTGTCAAGTTTATGTAGGGAATCTTGGAAACAGTGGTAACAAGGCTGATTTGGAACGAGCTTTAGGCTATTATGGACCACTCTGAAGTGTGTGGGTTGCTAAAAACCCTCCCGGCTTCGCTCCTGTTGAACGTGAAGATCCCCGAGATGCAGCCGATGCTGTCCGAGAACTAGATGGGAGAACACTATGTGGCTGCCGAGTAAGAGTGCACCTGTCGAATGGGGAAAAGAGAAGTCGAAATCGTGACCGCCTCCTTCTTGGGGTCGTCGCCCTCGAGATGATTACCGGAGGAGGAGTCCTTCACCTCGCCACACATGTCCGAGACGGAGAAGCTTCTCCCTCAGCCAGAGCAGGTCCCTTTCTAGATATAGGAGAAGAGAGAGATCCCTGTCCCAGGAGAGAAATCACAAGCCGTCCCGATCTTTCTCTAGGTCTCCTAGCCGATCTAGGTCAAATGAAAGGAAATAGAGGACCACTTTGCAAGAAGAGTGGTGTACAGGAAGTAACTTCATTTGACAGGAGTATGTACAGAAAATTCAAGTTCTGTTTGAGACTTCCGAAGCTTGGTGCACTTTTTAAATGTTTTAGCTGTTCACATTTGTTTGTCTCTTGGGACAGTGACACATAAAGGTGTCATTCTCTATGGTTTGAAATGGGTCCTGTGAGGCATGTAATATGAAGAATTGTTACCTTCCAATGTTCCCTTAAGCAAAATTGAATTTGCTTTGAATTTTTGGTCTTGCCTAGACGGATAATAAAACTCTGACTCCTGCCCAGCTAAAGTGTGATGTTTACTATTATGGAAACAACACTGGCAAACATTGAAAAGGCTTTCTGTAGCTGGGATATGGCATGCAGCTGTAGTTAAGCAAGCAGTCTTTAAAAGGTGCTGTGAACACAAGGCAGCAGGTAAAACTTAAAGCTGCACCCTTACCCTAGATTAGAGGTTTAAAAATTCCACTAGTCTTCACACCGGACAAGAGGTTGTCCAGTGACTTTAGAATCGAAGAAGTTTCAAGAAAGTTAGTTTACCTTTGATTTAGGGCATAAGTCCCCTGTGTGATTGCTGTACATGAATACAAAGCTCTTTGTAATATTACTTGGGAATTTGAGAGTATTCAAGACACCAATGTCCTGCCAGATTAAGAGTATATTGTAGAGCTGAACTTTGAGTTACTGTGCAGTTTTTTTTTTTCATGCTGTCATTTGTAATATGTTTTGTGACAATCCTTGGGATGAAAGTTTTGGTTCCAAAAGAAAAAAAAAAAGAATCCTCCTGCCAATGCAGGGGACGCGGGTTCAAGCCCTGGTCCAGGAAGATCCCACGTGCCGCAGATCAACTAAGCCCGTGGGCCACAACTACTGAGCCTGCGCTCTAGATCCTGGGAGCCACAACTACTGAGCCCCCGTGCCACAACTACAGAACCCGGCACGTGTAGAGCCCGTGCTCCGAAACGAAAGAAGGCACCGTAATGAGAGGCATGTGCCCGCAACGAAGAGGGGCCCCCGCTCGCCACAACTAGAGAAAGCCCGCGTGCAGCAACGAAGACCCAACGCAGCCAAAAATTAATTAATTAATTAATTTTTAAAAGAAGACTGCCATTGGGATGGCTGGGGGATAGCTCCACGCTCTGCTTCCCGAGGGGGGCCTGCACCCGGGGACTCAGGAGGCGCCCTCGCTCCTGGCGATGCGTCCAGAAGCCCCAGCGCAGGAAAAGCACACATGGCATCCACTCAGGGAGGCCGGGCCCGGGGAGCACACGGGGTCTCCCTGGTACTATTCTTGCCACTTCCCTACAGGTGTGAAGTTTTCAAACTAAAGCATTCGGGGGCTTCCCTGGTGGCGCAGTGTTTGAGAATCTGCCTGCCAATGCAGGGCACACGGGTTCGAGCCCTGGTCTGGGAAGATCCCACATGCCGTGAAGCGGCTGGGCCCCTGAGCCACAATTACTGAGCTTGCGCGTCTGGAGCCTGTGCTCTGCAGCAAGAGAGGCCCGCGCACCGCGATGAAGAGTGGCCCCCGCTTGCCACAACTAGAGAAAGCCCTCGCACAGAAACGAAGACCCAACACAGCCATAAATAAATAAATAAATAAATAATGTTAGCTGTTTAAAAAAAAAAATTTAGACTTCAAAATAAAGCATTCGGGGAAGAGGGCAGAAGCTGAAAAAGCCGCCCAGGCCCCAGCCCTTCAAGACCCCACGCCGGGTCAGGTGCAGGAGAACCCTGTGAGATTAAAGAAACATCACAGAGAGCAGGGGCGGGGCGGGGTCTCGAGGGACAACCTCCTTCGGGGCAGAATCTCGGTAGACAGACCGCCACCTTCCCCTAGGAAGGATCCAGAACCTTGGGACCCAAACACTCTGAGCGCCTCAGGAGAAGAAGGCCTTCCCGGGGGCAGGGCACACAGACGCCTCTCGACCACCCCGCGGGGCCCACACGCACCCAGCTCCTCGCGTGTGAATGGCAGGAAGGTCACGTCCCCGTTCAGGTTCTTGTTGAAGTCGATGCACAGGAGACTCAGCTTATTTTTTTTTATTTTTTAAAACTTAAAAAATTAATTAATTAATTTATTTATTTGTGACTGCATTGGGTCTTCGTTGCTGCACACGGGCTTTCTCCAGTTGCGGCGAGCAGGTTTCTCATTGTAGTGGCTTCTCTTGTTGCGGAGCATGGGCTCTAGGCGCACGGGCTTCAGCAGTTGTGGCAAACAGGCTCAGTAATTGTGGCTCACGGGCTCTAGAGCGCTGGGTCAATAGTTGCGGCGCACGGGCTTAGCTGCTCCGTGGCATGTGGGATCTTCCCGGACCAGGGCTCAAACCCATGTCTCCAGCATGGGCAGGCGGATTCTTAACCGCTGCGCAAACAGGGAAGTCCTCAGCTTCTTCTTGATGCTCTTGATTTTCTGAAGGAAGAAGACGGCTGTAAAATCGGGGGGCGGGAGCACGGAGGGGGGTTCAAGGAGAAGAGGCGGATGAGGCGGACGAGAGGAGGGAGATGGGAAAGAAAGGGCCTCGGGTCCTAACTGTTAGGACCCTCCTCAGGAGTTACCCCAAGGTGATAGCCTAAGCTTCAGCCGTTTCAACGGAGCTAAGTTTCTGTCCCTTCAGGGTCTATCCGGTTCGCAGAAACAGGTAGAAACGGACCAGCCTGGGGGAGGGAGCGACGTGGGGCGCGGAGGAAGGTGCCGGTTCCCCGGGGCCCCTGCCGGGCCAGCAGCAGGCGGGGTGCCTCGAGGACCTGCCCAGGCTGCGCCCCCTGCCCGGCCCAGGACTCAGCGCGCCCGGCCCCGCTCCCGGGCTGAGCAGACGTGCCTGTCCGAGGACAGGAGGGGCGCTGGGGGAGCGTGCCCGCTGGCTCTGCCAGGCGCAGGGGCTCGTCGGGCACGCCTGGCTCAGAAGCAGCCTGAGGGACACCGGGCCTCTGCGGGCAGCAGGCGCCGTGCCGGGCACTGGCCTCCCTGCAGCCTCACGGCCCCACCGGCCACGACTGGGCAGGAGCACAGGGCGCCCTGGGAGGGTGGGGCGGCACTCAGGACCCCGCCCCGCGCCAGCAGGCCGCCTCTCCTGGGCGCCCCCCTCCACGGGCGTCCCCGTGGTCCCTCGGGCCAGTGGTTCTCAAGTGTCAAGGCGGTCTGTGCAGCCCCACTGTCCACACCCTCACCTCCCCCAGCCTCGAAGCTCCATGTGCCCGCCGCTCCGGTGGACTCCGGGGCCCACGTGCCCGGGCCCCACCCTGGATGCCGGAGTCCCACAGTCCTCTGAGTCCCGCTTTCCTCCACCGCAAGGCACAGCACCGGCCGAAGCGGGACAGCGTTTGTGTTGAGGAATAAGAACTGTCGCTGAGCCCTGGGTCGGGCCTGGTACCCGCGTTCACCGTGTCTGTCACTTTCTGACGCAAACCAGCCAGCGCAGGGCTGCACCCCAGCCCCTTCTGTACGGGGCTCCCACACTCGGGGCCACCGTCCCCCTGCCCTCATCACCCCGGAGAGGCCCGGAGCCCCGGGCTCATTCTAGCCAATCCTGAGCCTGCTCCTTCCCGGGGACCCACACCTCAGGCTCCAGTCCCCAGCCACCCCTCCCCTCATTCCTGCCGAACCCTCGTGCTCCTAGGAGGCCCTAGGTGACAAGGCGTGCCCCTGCCCAGCACCATGAGTGACAAGCTCTTTCCGCACCTGCTGGCCTCACTGTTCTCTGTCCTCCACACAAACCGACTCGGTCAGCCCTCACGACCACCTGTGAGGGGGTCCTCGGGTCACGCACGTTGCAGATGGTGAACAGGGACAATGGGGTCCAGTGACCGGCCTCCGGGGACACAGCCAGTTGGTGGCAGAGCTGGGTCTGATCCCGGCCATCAAGATGCGTGTAGCCACGGCGCCCCACGCCACGCACCGAGGTGACGCGCTCGACCATGGGTGGCTCGCAGTGCCCGCCCCCCTCCCCACCCCACGGGGCTGCCTCCCGGGAGGGGCTGGGCTGCCCATCGCCCGCCTGTCCAGGGTGCCGCAGGGACCCCATCCTGCTGGACCAGGAGTGGGAAGAGCTGGGGGCTCTGTGGGTCCACGCTAGGGGCAGAGGGGTGTCAGGCAGCTGGGAGGACCTGAAGGGACAGGCCCCCCGGGGGGGGCCCCACTGGGAACCCGCACGGCCGCAGGGCTCAGCCAAGAGAGGAGGGAGGGGGTGAAGGCGGACGCCATGCTCTTCAGCCTCCCGTCGTCCCCCAGCCTCCGTGCCCAGCAGGAGCCGCGCTGTGAATTACGGGAGAAAGAGGTCGGGTCTTGGCCCCCAGTCCTGGCACACAGCTCCTAAACCTAAAGCCACAGGCCGGGTTGCATCTTACGGCCCCCCTGCCTGCCCACCTCCTGCGAGGGGAGAGGGCCAGGGGTTGCAACGTGAATCCGTTGCCCATGGCCCCCGCTGTAATCGTGCTCATGGAACAAAATCTCGGTAAACACGGGGTTCAGAGAGCTGCGGGGTGGGTGCTTGCAGGCGGACTGGAAGCCCCGCGCCCCGCGCCCCGCCCCACGCCTCCCCACCTCCTCCTTCCACCTGGCTATTCCTTTCAAATAGCCCGGTGCTCTAGTCCGTGGACTGGGGGCCTGTGTTCTGGGGGCCCGCGCTAGCCAACGAACGGAACTCGGGCTGGGGGCGTGGGAACTCCTGACACAGCCTGTCGGCCACAAGCGCAGAGGACGACGTGGACCTGTGGCTGGCGTGGGCCAAGCCCTGACCTGCGGGCTCTGACTCCGGGTAGATGGAGTCCGAACTGAAGAGCTGCAGAAACCCGGCAGTCCCAGCGCTGCTGCTGCGGGAGCCCCACGGGCCTGGCGTCGGGACGGAAGCTCTGTGGGAAAGGGGGCTGAGGGTGGAGTAGGCTCGGAGGCGGGGGTCCTTCCTTGAGACCCTCCCACCAAAGCCACGGGGGGCGGGGGACCCGGATGAGGCGGGGGTGGGGCGCGACGCAGGGAGGGGCCCACGCTGCCCGTGCTCTGGGGAAGCCCTGTGACCCTGAGGACCGAGGGCACAGCAGGTGCAGGGGGAGCGCTGGTCCACGTGGACCTTCCCTCCTGGGGTTGAGGCGGCAGAGAGATGGGCAGAGGCCGGCACACGGGGCTCAGGCCAGGCGCTCCCCTACCGCGAAACTTCCTCAAAAAGCAGCCGTCGCAGGACTCGGCAACCGCAGTCATGGGCACTTACCCCGGGGAAATGGAGGCTGAAGTCCACACAGAAGCTGTACACAAACGCTCGCCTGACTGGGAAGAGCCGCAGACCGAAAGCCGCCGGGGGCCTTCCCAGGGCAACGGATGACAGGGGCAGTCGTGTCAACGTCAGGATCCTGCTGGGACGCTGACTGGACTTGCACAAGAGGTGACACTGGGGAAAAGTGGGCAATGGCGTTTCGCTTTCTAGGGAGCTGGCCAACTCCTTTCCAGAGGGGCTGCACCGTCTTCCGCTCCCTCCAGCGACGACGCCCCTGTTCTGTGCTGCCTCGCCAGCACTGGGCACCGGCTCCAGGTTCTGCTGGGAGCAGAGCTTAGGTTTTCTAGTTCTAGGAGAAGCTCCAGAGTGACTCACTAAGGCCATTAGCGAGTAATTATTTCCCAATGAGTGGCTATTTCCAGTTAAAACCAAAAGCCACCTAATTATTGCTTTTCCCAAAAATTAAATATGAAATCTACGTTATGTAATTGTACACTTAGTTCCCCCTTTGTGTATTCTAATTTCTTCCTGAGAAACCTAAGATGCCATCTGGCAGACTGCCCACAGTGGCTACGATTTGGGCAGCAGCAAAGGTCAACTTTAAACATTTTGCATCTAAAGTGGCTTTGGAGACCTTTGGATAGAAAGTACAGTCTGAGCCATTTTACAAAATGTGCGACCATTTTACAAAACAGCTTGACAGTTCCTGCAAGTATTAAACATAGAGTTACCCTATGACCCAGCAGTTCCACTACTAAATATATACCTAAGAGAAATAGAAACTTATGTCTGCACAAAAGCTTGTACGTGAATGTTCATAGAAGCATATTTCTAAAAACAAAAGGTGGAAAAAATTCAAATGTCAATCTGACAAATGAATAAACAAAATGTGGAATATCCGTACGATAGAATAGCATTCAGCTATAAAAAGGAATGAAATATTGATCCATGTTACAACATGGATGAACCATGAAAGCATTCTGTAAAGAAAAGCAGCCACTCTCAAAAGATCACATATTGTATGGTCCCATTTATATGAAATGCCCATAATAGCAAATCTGTAGAGACAGAAAGGAGATTAGTGGTTGCCTATATTCCTATATTATATATCATGTACAATTATTAAGGAGATGCAGTGACCATGTTTCAGTTTGCTTGGGACAATTCTAGTCTATATTTGTTTTCCTGGGGTAATTTCAAAAATGTGTTGATTTAGATTATACATATGGCTATCTAAGGTGAATGATGGCAGTAGTAGAAGTCTGAGGGTACGTTGGTTCATACATGGTTTTTCCCAATATTTTTAGGTTGTGTACCACGGGATAATAGGAGCTGAATGTAAAGTATACTAACACACTTGAATACCCCAGGTCAAAGAGTAAATAATATATTTAATGTGATTTTCATTCACCTGAATTTCTTTGTCTTGGCTTAGTTTGCCTAAAGGTTCTTTCTTGAAAGTGCTGTAACAGTGTTCTCTTTTCTTTTAAAAGTTAAGACATATTTCTTTATTTGTGGTGTTCTGATTAGAGTTGCTTAAGTTTTGAGTGGAATGTCCCCAGTCCTATTTTTTCCCTAAGTCCTATTATTTTTAATGTGCTATTTTGCAGAATGTGAGGTTCGTCAGGATGCATTTATTGTGTTATAGCACAATTGTCTATGCCGTAAACATTGCATAAACCTTGATTTCCATAATGTAAACGGTATTTACTATATGACTATAGGAATATAAGACTTCAGTGGTATTGGCATAATAACTGCTTTTCCACCTTCTACCACAAGAACCCTTCTTACTGTGGGTAGGATATAGTAGCAACACAAGAGCTAACAACTATTTCAGAGCTGCTCAGTTTAGAGTGATTGGTGGGGAGTTGGAGGCTAAAAGGGTGCTATTCAGAATGCATCCTGAGTTCTTGATAACCAGCAGACAAATAGAACATTTTAGTTAGAGAATGCTTACAAAGCTCTTTCTGAAAATTGAATGTATTAGTTTCTTTCAAACATTTTAAATGTAGTAAATAAAATATGCTATGTCTGTGACATTTGATGTGTGAAGTGCTATGGTAGAAATAGATTAGTAAAGACATAGATCCTACCAACCAGGAGTTACTGATCTCATTATTAAGACTCACATCCAAATTAATTAGCTAAGAAAATCTACTGAGTTGAATTGGCCATGAAGATTCTTTTAATAATGTAAATGATAATTAATTTTTAATCTTTGTAATTTAAGATATTTAAATTTCATATTTGCGTCAACTCACTGCAAAATAGTCCTATTCCTAGGAGGGAAACAAAACTTTTGTGGAAACACTATGTGATGCAGACTGCATGCCTGCTACTTCTTGTCTGCCGGCAGACAACAAAATCAGTGAATTTAAAAAGTAAGATTTCACTGGGGAAACCAAGATAGGACAAAGTTTGAGGTTTTTTTCCCAGGCATGTATTTTCATGATTGTGATTTTATGTATGTCTAGTAAAATTATTCCAGAGTAAGAGTTACTTAATGACAGCTTGCAAAGAGCAGTATAATTTCCAGGGGCCATTTGACTAATTTTGTGAACCTTTTATCAGGTCATGCCAAAAAATACTCACCAACTTAGTTAGGGAGAGCTCTTACTGTATTTTAGTCCTTTGAAATGGTTCTTGAGGTCGGTGCTAAGCAAGGAATCTAGTTACTTGATAATAGCTACTTAAGTATAACCTTCAGGATATAGAGGATCTACTTAAATGTCTACTTACTTTATGAAGTAATTTTGAAAAATATTGATTCTTGTCCATGCTAACATTTTATGAATTAATTTTATTCATTATTCTTCACGTATACCTTGACATACATGTCTTTAACACAATGTTTTGGGTCATTAGCACAGCTTGCCAAAATACCTCTTTCTTTCAGTTTAAGATTAGTGAGATAAAGTACTTTCACCGCTGTCTATAATGATTGTATCTAAAGCCACAAACACCTCTTCTTATAGCTTAAGACAGTTGGGGTTTTCATTTTTCCTCTATATAGCTATCTATTCTTGATTGCTACAGTGAAATCATTTACTAAGTAGTTTAAAATGTGCTCTTTGAAAGGTTTCTTTATAATAACATCCATCCGGCTTTTAGAATTGAAGACTGGGAATAAATTTTTAACCTTGTTATATTTCTTTGCCTTAAAAAATTATCATGTGAATTTTGTATATATTTATATCTTAGTCTTGCACTGTTTTGGACTAATGTGTGTTCCTCAAACAAGGAAGCATGACAAGGTGATTGCCTGTTTTCTGAAGCATTTTTTGGTGTGGGTGGAGGAGGGTAAGCATCGCTTTACCCTTTATTTGGTTGTAGAGTCTATTTGGCTTCTATATATAAATTCAGATTTTTAGGACTCATTTCTATGCAAAATACAATTAATTTTAAAATTAAAAGGCATCTTTTTGTAAGTTCATTGAGATTGATAATACAAATGTTTTAAAGCCTCACCTACGAAAAGGGTTACCATTTTTTCTAGTTTCAGGATTTAAAAATTGAGTGAAAGTCACAAGCGAGCAGAAGTAGTGTCTTTATTCTTATTACATGGCATAAAAAATGTACGTCCTTTTAAATACTACCTCGACTCAAATAAAGTAAAATTAATAGATAAAGAAAAGTATTTTTTATAATAGGTAGCAGTGACCTGTTCCAGTTATTACTGAAATTTATCAAATATGGTTCATAAATACTTAGGAATTTAAGTGAGCAAGTATCTAGTGTCCTAAGGTTGCTGCTGCTCACCATTGTTTGATATGCCAAGAATATTCTTTTTTTTAGATCTTACCCAAATATTGGAAATTATTCATTCAGCAATTATTTCATTGAGTACCTATTGTGTTCTTAGAGCTTTGGTTACATGAGTCACTGAAATATAATAATTTTTCCTACCTTGGGACATTGTAAAGACTTTGGCATTGCTTTAAGTGAAATGCGAGTCATTGGCCAGTTTTTAACAAAAGAGTCATAAATCTTATTTACATTTTAAAAGGAATTGGAATACTTAGAAATCTGACTTTTAATTATTTGTGCTTGATTAAGTTTTAGGTTTTATATATATATTATTTATTTATATATATATAAAACCTAAAACATATATAATTTAGATAGGGTTCAATCATTTATTTGGATGACAGTCTATCCCCTCCTCTGTTGCTGTCCATTGTAGAGTATTATCTCTGAGCAGTGGAGCCAGGGAGACAGTGAAGATAGTAAAGGCAAGGCTCTGTACGTTCCTCTGAGAAGAAATACAGGAGGAAGAAGAGCTTTCTCTTCTTGGAGATGGGGAAAAGAGTACAGAAAGATATCAATTTAAGATATGTTTCATTGAAGTGTCTCTAGCACATCCAGGAAGAGATATCAAACAGTTTAGATAAAATAGAACTGAAGCTCAGCAGAGAAGTCTATTTGGGAGAGAGAAATATTTGAAAATTATCAGTGGAAACTGATATTTTAAATTATCAGTTAAAACGTGTTTATGGATGACGTTACCTTGTTAACTTACCTAACTTAAACATAACTTAAACATGCAAAAAGATTCAAGATGAAACGAAGGGGACATATTAGTATTTAAATGAGTTAGTCCAGGAAGAGAAGCTCAGAAGGGCGTGATTATAAAGTACTTGAGATGGTGGGCACATTTATTTGTGAATTGGTCGGGAAGGAAATGATCCAGAAGGGAACGGATAGACTGAACGAAAGAGGAAAGGTTAGGACCCTAGAATGTAGTTAAATAAGATTTAATAGATAATAACAAAATGATAGAATTATAGAGGCTAGATATTAAAACGTAAATCTTCAGAGTTCGAAAAAGGTGTAAATGTTCAATGTATAACCATGAGAATAGGTTATCATTGATTAGGTGATGTTTAAGATCCTTTCCACCTTCAGAAATTTAGGATTCTTAGAATGGAGCATTCATTTTTTTTGTTGTTGTTAAATATAAAAGAAATATTGATACTAGAAATCTTTCTTTTTAATTGACTCTTAACCTTCTCATATTTGATGTTTATTGAGTAGTAAAATTTTATCATTTTTATCATTTTTAAGCATACAGCTTTGGTACAGTATGACTTTCTGTCAATTATCATTCCATTAACTTTATTTAAAATTCCTATAAAACTTCAAAAATATTTTGACTCTGATGAAAAGATTCTGTGTTCTCTGACTAATGGAATTAAACTAAAAATAAAAAATGGAAAGATCTCTGGAAAACCCCCGAATATCTAGAAATTAAATAACATACCTTAAAAATAATACATAGGTCAAAGAGGAAGCCACATGGAAAATTAGAAACTATTTTGAATTGAATGAAATATATCAGAATTTGTGGTATGCAGCTAAAGCAATGCTTAGAGGGAAATTTATAACATTAAATGCTTATATTAAAAAAGAGTAAAGTCAGTGACCTCAAGCTCTACATTAAGAAATGGAAGGACTTCCCTGGTGGCGCAGTGGTTAAGAATCCACCTGCCAATGCAGGGGACATGGGTTCGAGCCCTGGTCTGGGAAGATCCCACATGCCGCGGAGCAACTAAGCCCATGCACCACAACTACTGAGCCTGTTCTCTAGAGCCTGCGAGCCACAACTACTGAGCCCGCATGCCATAACTACTGAAACCCACGCACTTGGAGCCCATGCTCCGAAACAAGAGAAGCCATCACAATGAGAAGCCCACACACCACAGCAAAGAACAGCCCCCACTCGACGCAACTAGAGAAAGTCCGCACGCAGCAATGAAGACCCAATGCAACCAGAAATAAATAAATAATTAATTAAAAATAAATTAAAAAAAAAAGAAATTGGAAAAAGAAGAGCAAATTAAACCAAAGCAAGCAGAATGCAAGCAATAATAAACCTAACAGTAGAATATAAATTAACAAAAATAAACATAACTAGAAATTAATGAAATTGAAAATAAAAACAACAAAGAAAATAAAACTGAAAGTTGGAAGTAGGTTCTTTGAAAGAATCATTAAAAGTGATTGAGAGAAAGAGAGAGAAAAGACAAGCTATCCCAGCCATATACATTAAAAGGTTAATAAGGGAGTGTTATGAATTACTTTGCCAGCTAATTTAACTTAGATGAAATGAACAATTCTGTGAAAAACACAAAATATCAAATTTCACTCAAGATAAATAATAACCAGAATAATATTATATCTAACAGAGAAATAGTATTTCTAATTAAAAACCCTCCAGCAAAGAAAACTCCACATCTGAATGGCTTCATCTGTGAATTATATGAAAGGAAGACATAATTCAAATTCTGCAGAAACTTTTCCAGAAAATAGATGATGAGGAGTCACTTCCCAACTCATAAGACCTGCATTATTACCCTAATACCAAAACCCAAGCAAAGATATTATAAGAAAAGAAAATTATAGACCAATATGCAATGAACCTAGATGTAAAATCCTAACAAAATATTAGCAAACAGAATCTAGCAATATATAAACAAGATTATACATCATGAACAAATGGTGTATATTCTAGGAATGCAAAGTTGATTTAACATTTGCTAATCAATCAGTGTAATTCACTACATTTATATACTCAAGAAAAATTATTTTATAATCTCACTATATATACAGAAAGAATTTGGCAAAATTCAACATGCATTGTTGAAAAAATTTTCAGCAAAATTTTCAGAGAATTCTTGTGTTTGCTGAGAATTTTTTTAACCTCATACAGGGTATTTATGAAAAACCTGGAACGAATGTCATACTTAATGGTGAGAATGAATGCTTTCCCCCTCAGGTTGAGAACAAGGCAGAGTTGCCCATTCTTATCATTCCTACTCAACATACTACTAGAGATCCTAGTCAGGTAATATTCAGCAATAAAAAGGAATGAACTGCTAACGCATGCTGTAGGGTGGATGAATCTTAAAGGCATTGTGCATTTGTGAAAGAAGCTGCACTCAAAACTCTGGATGATTCCATTTCATTCTGTGAAAGAGAAAATGAAAGTAACAGAAAACATGATTGCTAGGGGCAGAGGGTAGTGGTAAGAGATTGCCTATAAAGGAACAAGAGAAATTTTTGAATATAAGAAATATTGTCTATCTTGTTTATGGTGGCAATTACGTAACTATATAGTTGTCAAAATTCACAGATTTCTACAACTAAAAATGGGTGAATATATTCGAAGTTATACTTCAATAAACCTGACTTTCAGAAAAATTTAATTGGATACAGAAGGAAAAAGAATGAAGGGAAAGAATATAATATTCTCCTGATTTTTCTTCTCTTGGGAAACCAAGCAGTTGCTTTAACTGAATCTTACAATGACTGATTTTGATGCCAAGACTTTTTGCATTCATTTAAAAATTATTGGGTTGCATGTGCATTTCAGACTGAATTACATATACCAGCAAGTTAATCCTATATACCTAAAAATAATACAAATTATTATGGTAGTTCCTTTGGAATTTTTGTTAGAAATATGGAAATAAGTAAGTTCTTCTTGATATTTTTCTTTGAAGATCTAAAGGTTTTTTAAAAAATTATTTGCGAAGATTACACAATAGGAAACTACGTGGTCTTTGTTGTTGTTGTTGTTTTTAAAGGTAAGCAATATAGAAGGGTACAGACAAGTAAAAATGTAAAATTCTCTCATTGATTTCACTCTTTGATTACACTGTTAATCGCTTGGGTTTATATATCTTGAAATTTTTTGCTTATGTTCTTGTACACATACATTTTGTTTTTAAAATCAACTTAAGCAGACACATACCACGCCTGCTTTACTGAGGCACTTTTCACCTGATGTAATGTTGATATCTTTCTACATCAGTATTCATGTATTTATTCAGGAAATATTTTTATGCTTACGGCTCTGTTCTAGTTGCAAAGGACAGAGCAAGGAACAAAATATGGTCCTTGCCTAAGTGAATTTTATTCAAGTAAGAAGAAGATAATAAACAAGTTGGGGGGAAAATGTCACTATATTGTTAAGTTTCATAAAGATAAATAATGAAGTGTAAAGAGATGAAAAGTGAAGGGACAGAATGAGCAGGATACGTACGTACCTCAGATAGTCGTGGTGTAGGCTTTTATATGTAGACCTACTTTATTCTTTAGATGGTTATTTATTATTTCATAGTATAATTTATTTAACTTATTCTGTTGATGGGCATATGGATTACTTAGTTTTTTTGTTATAATCGATACTTTAATGCACATCCTTGTACATATTTTTTTGCTTACATGTACAAGTATTTCTGTACACTAAATTCTTAGAAGGAAAACTGCATTTTAAAATGTCAATTATAGATTCTGCCAAATCTCCAAAATAGGCATTATCTGTCAATGGATAAAAAGTAATACCACATTTTAATTTGTATTTACCTGATTCCCAGTGAAGTTGAGCATATTTATCGGTCATTTGTTATGTCTTGTATAAATTGCCTACTCATATCATTTTGCCCATTTCGGGATTTGCCTTTTTCTTACTGAAATTTTAGGATTTCTTTATAATTCTGTTTATAATATACTCATCATATTTTATAACATTTTCTCCTAACTTGTCAATTGTCTTACTTTATGGAATCTTTGGATTTTTCATTTTTATACTGTCAAAATCTATGTCTTTTCCTTCCTAGCTTCTAGGTTTTGTGTCTTTCCAGAAAAGCCTTCTTATAGTAATTTAGTCTCTTATATTCTTCTACTGCTTCTTAGTTTTATTTATGTTTCTAGTAGATTTTAATTCATCTGGAATTTTTAGAATATATATTCTGTGGTTGGGACCTAATTTTTTCAGTTTTGTAACCCTTCTCCCCAAATAATTTATTGAACAATATGTCTTTTTTTCCCACTGACTTGATATACAATCTCTATCATATTTTAAAAGTCCAAAATATATTTGTTCTGGATTTAATACTCCATTGTTTTGATGATTGTCATTTCATGTTTGACATCTGGTAGGGCACCCCTCCCCATTGTCTTTTTCCAAAAAATTTTGGCAATTTCTGTGTATTTTCTCTTCCAGATGAACTTTAGAATCAACATGTCAAGTTCCATTAAAAATCCCTTTGGGATTTGGATTGGAAGTGCATTGAATTTACAGATTAATTTGGGGAGAATTGACATCTTTCCACTATTGAATCTTCCCATCCAGGAGCATGGTATGCCTCTCCATTTCTTCAGGTGTTCTTTTATGTCCTTTAGTAAAGTTTTATCGTTTTTTTTCATGTAGGTCTTACATTTTTCTTGTTAGGTTTACTCCTGAGTATTTTTTAGTGTTTTTTTTTTTCTTTGCCGGGAGCGCCCGGGTGGCCTCGGGGGCCTGGCGGGGGGCGGCGGGGGGCGGGGGCGGGGGCGGGCTGGGCCGGGCCGGGGCGGGCGCGGGGCGCTGTCCCTTTAAGGCGGGAGGCGCGGGCCGGCCGAGCGCGGCAGTGATTGGCGCGGCGGGATCACTGGCGGCCCGGGCCCGGGCCCGGCCCGGGGGAGTCGGCTGGAGCCAGCTGCGCTTTGATAAGGTCTTGGCAACTCGGTAACCACCGGAGCGCCGGGAAATAAAAATAACCCTTCCGGGCGTCCGAGGCGCCCGTCTTCCCCGGCGAAAGCTGTGCTGTAAAAGGTGGGGGCGGAGGCGCGGCCCCGGCCGAGCCGCTTCCGAGCCGGGCCCCCCCGGGCCGGGGGCAAGGTCGCGCCCAGCCGCGTCGCGGGCGCAGGGCGCGGGAGGGGGTCCGGCCCGGCCGAGAGGCGGCCGGGAGGGCGGCCGCTAGCCGGATGGCCCCGGAGAGGGGCGGCGGGGGCCCCGGGGGCGGCCCGGAGCGCGGCGGGCGCGTACCTCCTTTTCAGGACAGTGCGCCGGCTCGCGCCTTTGAGGTGCACAGTGAAATCCACGGCGCAGTTTTTGTTGGAAGCGCCCGGAGGACGTTGGGTGCCCGGAGTGGCTGCTGGAAGCGGGGCCCGTGTCGAAAGCCGGGCCGGGCGGGGGCCGGAGGGGCCGAGGGCGGCCGCAGCGGGGGCGAGGCCTACTCGGATCTTCCGCAGAAAGAGGGGCGGCGGGGCGCGCCTCTGCCCCCTCCCTCGCCGCCGGGTTCCCCGTACTCCCTCCCCGGCCGTGCGACTCCCCCATGTTCCCCGACGCCGGGACCGGCCCGGGGGGGGCCCGGGGCCGTGGCGGCGAGCAGATCCGGGGGCCGGGGCCGAGGCCCTGCCCGGGGCGCCCGCGAGGTCTGGGCGCGAAGCGCGCGCGCGGACCCCTGGTGAGTGCGAGGCGGCAGGCGGACCGCGCGCTTCGATGTGCCGGGCGGCCCTTTGAAGTGGGCTGGCCGGCTATTTCGGGGCGCGCTCCGGGCGGGCGCAGAGCGGGCGGCGGGCGCGGCGCCCGGCGCTCCGGGGGTCTCGGCCGGGTTGGCGGCGGCCCGGCGGAGAGACTTGTGCGAGTGGCGGTCGCGGCGTGGGCGGAGCGGCGGCAGATCCTCCTCCCCCGGGGGCGCCGCGCCGGTGCGGTGCTGGATGGGAGTCTGGGTGCAAGTGTGCGCCGGAGTGCCTTTGGGAGGTGGGATAAAAGGGTGGTGGCGCCCCCCGCCCCCTCCCGCCTCTCTCTCCTCCCCTCCAGTCCTCCCGTCCCAGCCCAGGTCCGCGCAGAGGGGCCCTGAGCGCCGGCCGAGGCTCAGTCTGCGCGCTCGAGCGGCCCGAGCCCGGGGCACCCGCGTCCTCCGCGTCTCTCCTGCCGCCCGGCTCCGCGCCCCCGGCCGCCCCGACCCCTCATGCGGAGAGGCCGAGCCTCCGCGCGTCGCCATTGCTGGACCGGCTGCCGCTTTCCGCGCTTCTCCTGCGGGCGCCTCCGACCAGGGCTCGGGGGCTGCGAGCGCCCACCGGGGCTCTGGACGCGTCGGGGTGGATTGGGGCCGGGGGGGCTCGGCAGAGATGAGAGCCGGGCCTCGGGCCGCCTTGGTCTTCCAGGTAACGGGGCCGCCCCACCTCCCCTCCGCCCGGGGAACGCGGCGCTACCGGCGGCCTGAGGCCCCGCACGGGGGCCACGCGCGCCCACCCGGAACCCAGGGTTCCCGCCCCCGGTTCGGGGTCGCGTCCCCCGCCCCGCCGGCCCGCTCCTGCCCTCTCCCGAGTTTGATCCTCCCCTTGCTGGGGAAAGCGGCTGGTTTACTGGTTAGATAAGACTTTTTGCTTTTGAGAAAAAGAGGCTTGAGGTCAGCCGAGTCTGGGATTCCTGGCACAGGCAGTGGTAGCGTGAGACGGTTTCTGATCCGGTTTTGTAGGGTTTGCGGCTCCAGGAGGCGGGGGGCGCGGAGGCGACGGGTCGTGAGGATTCTCTGCTCCCTGGCAAAGTTGGAAGATCAAAGCCTTGTCTGAGTGAGTGGATTTCTGGTTTGGGGGAGCCCGGAAGACCGAGGTGTAGACTGAGCCGGATTCTTGGCAGGAGGCGGGGGCGCAGCGAACGCTTCCATCTGGGTTGCGGGGCGGGGGCTGCAGCCGGGAGTCCGGGCGCCCGTTCCGCCCTGTGCTGGGCGGGCTTTCCTCCTCGGTGGAGGCTCTTCTGAATTTTTAAGGAGTAGGAAGGGGGGGCGCGGGGGGAAGGGGTGGGTGGGGGGAATGGGAACCAGATGCCGGGGCTATTTTGTAGTTTTTGTTGTTATTGTGAATTACATCTTTTCTTCCATTTTGCACTTTATTTTTCAATTGGTTATTGCTACTGTATAGGAAATCTATTGATTTTTGTATGTTGATCTTACCATTTACTTAATTTTCAATTGAGTCTCTCGAAATTTCTAGAAGGATTATTATGTTTTCTGCAAATGATGGCATTTTGTTGTTTCCTTTTTTCAGTATTTACTTCTCTATTTTGTTTTTTTGTTTGTTTTATTTTGTTTTCTGGTCTTGTTGCATTGGTTAGGTTTCCAGATCTGTTCCCTTCTAGTTCTGATTTGGGCATCTTTTCTGATTTACATGGAATGCTTCTAATTTTTAAACTCCTACTTGATATATGCCTTGGATATCTGATAGAATACATTGTCAAGAACAAAAGTGTCCTTCTTGGCTTACCAGGTATTTCCATGGTAATAGATACTGTGTTTTATCATGTGTTTTTGTTGAGATGATACATATTCTTTTCACCTCTAACATTTTAATGTAGTGAATTACATGAATACATTGATGTAATATTGGTAATGGTGCTTCTCATTTTTAGTATTTATTCAGCGAGTATTTGGATACTTGCAATATCGGATATTGCATTGTGCCAGGAACTTTGCCACAAACTGGTGATAGTGCTAAGTCTGAATGGTTCCTCTCTTTTTTATATGGAGAAGAGAGATAATAAGCAAGTACCCAAGGACAAGATAATTTTAGACTGTGGTAGTACTGTGGAGGAAATAAAGAGAATGGTATGGTAGAGAGATGAGGAGAGTACCTCCTTTGGTATTATCATCTGAGAAGGTAAAATATAAACTAAGACCTGAAGAATGATGAAAGCATTGGGAAAAACATTCCAGGTAGGGGAAGATCACACATTAATTGGATTTCTTAATGTCTTCTTGATCCCCTTTCCTATATGTGTGTGTGCTCTACTTTTTACACAACTGCTGAATTTTCTAGTGGTGTTTTATTTAAGTTTTTGTTTTATTTAGGTTTTTTTTTCTGTTTAGGTTTGCTACTAGGGTTATTTATGCTTATGAGCTAGGGAGTTTCACCATCTGATTTCTGGACTTCGTAAATAAGATAGTAATGTTCTGTTCCTTCTGAAAGGACTACCCTTAAGATTTCTTCTATGGATATATTCTATCCCATTTCTACCTTTCCTTGAGGTAATTTTGATGATTTCTTTTCTTAGAAAACCATCCATTTTGTTTAGACTTTCACATTTATTGATGTATAGTTGTGCTCAGTTTTCTCCTTATATTTTTTTCTTTCTCTGATTTTCTGTAATCAGACTTGTCAAAGGCTTGTTTCTTTCTTGTTAGACTTACCCAAGAAGGAATTTTTGGTTGTATTAATTACTTTTGTATCTCTCTGAATTTCTTCATTTCTGTATTTATCACTATAAGTTATATTGATATATGTTGATTTGTATTTTCTTTTTGAAGATTTTATGTATTTTAAACCTTTCTTGTGCTCTTCTGAATACATTTATGCTCTAAATTTTTCTTTAAGGATTGCTATGACCAAATTCCATTGGAAATAATATGCTCACAATTTTAATTTTCTTTTCCTCCATATTCTGAGAGTTCATGAGGAGGCTTTTTTTCTTTTCTTTTTAAATTTTCAAGTACAGTGTTATTCTTTTATTGATAATTTTTAGTTTCTTTTAGCTTAATGGACCAAGAATGTAATTAATTTAAAAAATGTATTAATTAAAAAAAATCTGTTGAGATTTTCCTTTGCTTAAGATATGATCAGGTCTATTTTACTATGAAATATAAGTGTAGTTCCTTAATTCTATTTCTGAAGTGTAGTTTTTTTTTAAATCCTAATCTACATGTCAGTTTTAAAATAAGAGGAATTTTCCCATTCATTTTTTTTTAATTAATAGCTACTTTATTTATTTAATTAATTTATTTATGGCTGAGTTGGGTCTTCGTTTCTGTGCGAGGGCTTTCTCTAGTTGTGGCAAGCGGGGGCCACTCCTCAACGCGGTGCGCGGGCCTTTCACTATCGCGGCCCCTCCCGTTGCAGGGCACAGGCTCCAGACGCGCAGGCTCAGTAGTTGTGGCTCACGGGCCCAGTTGCTCCGCGGTATGTGGGATCTTCCCAGACCAGGGCTCGAACCCGTGTTCCCTGCATTAGCAGGCAGATTCTCAACCACTGCGCCACCAGGGAAGCCCCCCATTCACTTTTATATTAACTTGGTCTTTTGGTCTTTGTTCTTTTTCCTAACATTGAAGATTATGGCGAAGATGTATTTTCTTATTATCCCACACCCCACCCCCTTGTCTTTAACTGAATTGGAGTTTTTAAAATTCTATTTCCCTCCCAGTTTGAAAAATATGTTTTCTTCCTGTTCTTCAGCAGGCATTGGATTGAATTAAACACTGTTTGTAACTAGTTGCTCCCTTTCCCTTAACGTAGGCTTTTGACATTATTTCATTCAAACTTGACTTTACTATTTTTTAAATAATTTGAAATTTTAGTAATATATTTGTTTTAATATGCTTTTACTTTTTTAACTTTAAGGAATTATTTATTAACAACTACCTGAAATGTTAATGAAAGATTATATTCTACTAATTTCTTTTCTAACTCCTTAGTCTTATGATTCCAAGGCTGTCCTTTTCTTGGATTCATTTTTGTTGTTAAGGCATACATTCTCTAAATTGAGACATGTCTGTGGTTTTTAAATTTTCAGAGTGCTTACATCTCTAAAAAATTACCTTGTTCTACAGTTTAGACGTTTTAGAAATAATTGTGCTTCGTTTCTTTTCATTGCAAATTGTATTCTAGCATCTAATTTTGTATTTGAAAAGTCTAATAGCAATCTGATTTTTAATTCTCTTATTAACAGCGCCCCCCTGGAATCTTTCTAGACTCTATATCCTTGGAATTCTCACATTTTACCAGGTCATGACTCTGTGTGTAGGTGTGTAATCTGTATGTGTGTGTATATCTGCATGTGCATTTTAATGCCATCTTACAGGAAATTGTTTTATTTTGAGGCTCTTTTTATGATAATTGATGAATAATGATAAATAGCAGAAGTAGGCTAAATTTATAATTAAATTGCATTGTATTATTGATATTGAACTTAAGGAAACCCTTGAAGTAATCTATAACTAATTCTGTTAGCAAAAAATCTACTTAAAAACTCTAGATTTGAGAATTCCATACAATTTTTACTTATTTTAAACATTAATAATTTGTTCCCTTTATAAAGTTTATAATTAATGTCAAAAATTTCATATTGTATTGATAATTTAATACTGAGTTGTTGCAGGCAGGTAAGTACTTTGAAGCATAAGAAAAGACGTCATGTCTTGTATTAGCTCTGTGAGAACACTGCTGTGTTTTCCAGTATATCACTGATGCTTAGCACATTCCTAGATCTTAACTAAAATTTATTAGATGGATAGATGAGTATGAATGAAAGAATATAGGTATAAATCAGTGTTTTCTTAATGAATAGACTTTTTTTTTAAAGGATATTTATTTTACTTTTTTTTTTAAAAAGGAATTCCTTTTATTTTTATTATTTATTTATTTAGTTAGTTAGTTTTGGCTGTGTTGGGTCTCCGTTTCTGTGCGAGGGCTTTCTCTAGTTGCGGCAAGCGGGGGCCACTCTTCATCGTGGTTCGCGGACCTGTCACTATCGCGGCCTTTCGTTGCGGAGCACAGGCTCCAGACGCGCAGGCTCAGTAATTGTGGCTCACGGGCCTAGTTGCTCCGAGGCATGTGGGATCTTCCCAGACCAGGGCTCGAACGCGTGTCCCCTGCGTTGGCAGGCAGATTCTCAACCACTGCGCCACCAGGGAAGCCCAGTGAATAGATTTTTGAAAGCTAAATTTATTTTAGTCAGGTTCACTTTAGTTTTATTTGCTTTAATCTCAGGATACCAATACCATAATGTCAGATTATTAATTGATACTCTTTTTACAAGGACTTTAAGTGGGCTTTTATTTGATTTTCTTATATTTTTTTAATGTATCCATAAATCAGTATTCAGGGACTCCACTAGTACAGAAAAATTATACCCCAAATGTATTAATTTTGGGATAATTTACTCTTTATTAAGAGTTGCAGTATTTTAGCTGAATTTTACCCTGTTTAAGACTATATAGAGTGGGATGAATTGGGAGACTGGGATTCACATATATACACTAATATGTATAAAATAGATAACTAATGAGAACCTGCTGTATAACACAGGGAACTCTACTTCACTTTGCTGTGCAGTAGAAACTAATACAACATTGTAAAACAACTATACCCCCCCCACGCCCCCCCCCAAAAAAAAGACTATAAAAAATACAGAGCAAAGAAATTTGTATTAGATTTTAGGACCACGTACAGAAGAAAATAATTATGATGTACAGAAGAAAATAATTATGATGACTATGATGATGACTATTTCTTATAATAATAAATATGTGTTTGTATTCAAAGAACTAGGAAGAACACATACCATATTTTTCTGGGCTTGTTTGAGAGACGTAGTGTAAACTATTAAGAATTTATTCAATCAGTGTTATAAAATTATCATAGATTCAAATTAATCTCTTTTTTAATATTTACCTTTCTATATACAGCCTTTTAATATTATTATCATCTTGAAATTCAGATTACCAGCTTGACATTCAATGATAAGTGGAGGGTGGTTTCCAGAACAACAAAAGCAGTAATAAATTGGTGGATAGTGATGAGATGGGAGGAGGGGGAGTGTTAAAGGTCAAGAAATCCAAATTCTGTAGTTGCTAGCATTCTCGTTTTTTAAAGTATGTTTACCCTCGAAGACTGACCCTTTTTCCTATCCCCACCTTGCATAATCTTTCATTTGATATATTGATCAAATGATTGATAATTCCTAATTGGTTTCTTTGTCTCTGTTGTCCTGTCTATCCAAAACCATCTTTCACGTGGCCTCTATCTTTCTAGAACACTGAGTATTTATTTTAATGCTTAAACCCTTCAGTAAGCTCCCATATAAATTCTGAACTTCTCAGCAAGATACTGAAAGACCCCCATCTTACTTAAGCATTATTCTTTTGACTATTTTCATGCAGAATTGTCTTTTCCTTCCTCTGTACAATCACTGTATTAGTATCTATTTTGTACTATTTTCCAATCTTGTTTGATATAGTTAGCTGTTTGTGCATAGAGTTGCCTTTCTATATTTATATTTGTGGAAGGCATTGATTATTAAAAAAAATCATTTTGTATTACCATTCTCCTGTGGCTGTCCTGCTGCTTTGCACATAGTATGTAATTGACAGTGAATGTATTCGTTAAATTGAATGGAGTTTGTATATATGATGTCTAGTTAATCAGAATATACTGTATCCTTATTCTTTGGAGCGAATACCAGTTTATTACACTACCAAATGGACTGCTCTTCTCTTATGTAGCAGTGATAATACATTTGTTCTGAAGAGGAGTTAGTTTGAAATGTTATGCTAATTTTCACAGTTGGTCCAAATGACGCTACATTTCCACATTTTCATGCGACTTTGTGTTTTGAGTATACAAGGATTGGGAATACCATTAATAGCATAAACAACTTCATTCAGCTCTGACCATTGTTAAAAGACCTTGCTTTTTATTGTTAAGCATTTGTGTTAAGTTTATTTTGGGGAGAAAGTAAAAAATACTTGTTTTGAATTTTATTATTTTTTTTATACAGCAGCTTCTTATTAGTTATCTGTTTTACATATATTAGTGTATACATGTCAATCCCAATCTCCCAGTTCATCACACCACCACCCCACCCCCACTTTCCCCCCTTGGTGTCCATACGTTTGTTCTCTATATCTGTGTCTCTATTTCTGCCCTGCAAACCGGTTAAAAAATACTTTGTTAATCGAATAGTATTACCGTTAAATAATTTTTTTAAACAAAAGCAACCTCTGCAGTAAAACATCACCTTTAATCTTTAAAAACTAAAAGGATTTAATGTGCACAAAAGTATAGAGACTAATAAAATAAAGCCTCTATAAATCTCTTTTTCAGATCACCATTATCAAAATTTGCCACACCACTTTGTTTTAAATTCCTGACAATATTTCTGTATACTACAATATGCATCTCTAAAAGATAAGGGCATTTTCTTACCTAACCAGAGTAATTCCTTTATACGATTTAATGTACAGTTCATATTCAGATTTCTTCATTTTCCTTGAACATTTCAAATAAGGTCTATATTATTTTGATGGTTATGTCTCTGGAATTTCTTTAATTTAGAACAGTTCTTCCCTTTTACTGTCTCTCTCTCTCTTTTAAAACATGGTCTAGATTTTAGTTTAGTCTGTATGCTTCTGTTTAATTCAGTGGTTCCCAGTTTCCCACCCCCAGGGTTTTTTTTGTTTGTTTGTTTTTTCCTCCAGGGGGACATTTGGCAATGTCTGGAGATATTTTTAGTATCACAACCTGTGATAGGGTTGCTACTGGCATGTAGTGGGTAGAGGCCAGGGATGCTGCTAAACGTCCTGAAGTGTATATATAGGACAGCTCCCAACAACAAAGAATTATCTGGCTCAAAATGTCAGTGGTGCCAAGATTGAGGAGCCCTGATTTAACTTTTTCCTGATATTTGCCTTAATAATTTTTATAAACTGCAAGTTATTTCAGGGAGGCAAGAGTACTTCATAGGAGGTACTGTGTATTTTATGTTGCATAAATCGGGGCATATAATGTTTAGTTGTCTCACTTTTAGTAATTAAACATTGGGTTCAGGTGTTGACAGCTTTATCCCTTAAATATAGAATTTAAAGTCAGCTTTTCTAGAGCAGAGTCAAACAACAGCCTCTTTTTCTGGTGGAAAGAATATTGAACTTGTTAATTGGAGAACTGATCTCTTGGTGTTAGATCTTTAGAAACTTGCTATCTATATAAGGATCCTGTGATTCTGTTTTCTCATCTGTAGCAATGAGTTGAACCTGGTGATTTCTAAGACCCCTGCATTTTGATGGTTCTTTGTATTAGACAAGAATTTGATGCACAAATACCATTTCATAAAATATCCAGCTAGTCAAAACAGCACATCCAAAATAGCTTAGATATAACTTAAATTGTCATGCTTTGAATATTGATAACTTTGACAGATTATTTCCCTTAGGGATGAATAAACTTAGTAAGGACATCCCTTTCCTTCTGTCTCTCCCCTCTTCAGGAAAGTTATTTATACATTTCATTTAAGGAAAATGTTTCAGAATATTTATGTGACTTTTTTATTCAGACCATTTTTAATGTTCCAGAACTTGGCCATTATTCAAAATGAATTTTTTTCTATAGAAATAATATGATAAAAATGAGTTAGGTTTCAATGGGAAAATGCATTTTAGTTTTTCATCTGAATTTCCTCAACTGAGGATATGTTAAAGAGGTATATACCCATAACTTAGTTGACATTTGAATAAAGGGTTACTTATTTTTGTATTTTTATAAGACTGCATCCCCTTATATCAGTCTCTCTACTTGTTCTGTAATGTAGCACAAGAATTTTTCCAGGTGGGAAAAGAGGAATTGGTGTTAAAGGAGGAAGTCCTCTTCTGCTTCCTCTTCAGAACTCCTATGGCTCTTTTTTTCCCCTCTCTTCATCTTATGCACTTTCTACCTTGTATTCTTGTTATTGTATACTTTTACTCTCACATTAAAGAAATAAGCTCCTAGGTAGTAGGCTTAATTTTACACATCTCATAGTAGTAAACAGCAATATCTCTTTTTTTAAAAAAATTATTTAATTATTTATTTATTTTTGGCTGTGTTGGGTCCTCGTTTCTGTGCGAGGGCCTTCCCCAGCTGCGGCGAGCAGGGGCCACCCCTCATCAGGGGCCACCCCTCATCGCGGCGCGCGGGCCTCTCACCGTCGCGGCCTCTCCCGTCGCGGAGCACAGGCTCCAGACGCGCAGGCTCAGTAGTTGTGGCTCACGGGCCTAGTTGCTCCGCGGCACGCGGGATCCTCCCAGACCAGGGCTCGAACCCGTGTTCCCTGCATTAGGCAGGCAGACTCCCAACCACTGCGCCACCAGGGAAGCCCCCAGCAATATCTCTTGTACAAAGACCGTTTGTAATAAAAGTGTGTTTAATAAATCAATGAAGATAGCATTTTGCCCTACCTGCTACCTAATATTTGATTTTTCTATATAAAATATACCTTTAAATTTATTTTTTGTAACTACCTCTCCCTTCTCCAAATACACTGCAACCTTTTAGAATCTGAAAGGGAAGGGTCCCCAAACCATCTTTTTATTTATTCAAGAGTTATTTGCGTCCTGACAATGTGATGAGCATAGTTCTAGTTGCTGTATATATATCAGTGCTCCAAACAAAGTGCCTATTTCCATGGAGTTTAGAGAGACAGTAAATATGTATAATAAGTCATGTGAAAAATTCATGAAAAAATTGCGCAGAATAAGCATCTAGAGATGGCTGAGAGACTTGCTTAGGTCTCACAGGTAGCAGATGAAGCAGCAATGGTACCTAGGTCTTTAGATCCTAACAGTATCCTTGAAATTAGTTTATTCTTCATTAATCTTAAACTGAGGGGTGGGAGAGAATATAATAGACATCCTTTCCTATTCTTTTCTTTCATCCTAATGTCTTTTTAAAAATCTATATATAGAATTTCATAGTCACTTGAATCTACTGATTTTTAAGTTATCAAGTTTTTCACATATCAAGAATAGTGGGCTTTAAAAATCAATATGAAAACTTTTATGGATGGGAATTCCCTGGCGGTCCAGTGGTTAGGACTCCGGGCTTTCACTGCTGAGGGCACGGGTTGGATCCCTGGTCAGAGATCTAAGATCCCACAAGTTGTGCTGCGCGGCCAAAGAAAAAGAACTTTTATGGAGACGTTTTAAATCAATAAGAAAACATATTTCTTCTGCACTTAGTATCCCTCATGGAAAGACTGACATGCATTTTTCTTAGTAAATTTTCACCAAACTTAGTTAAGATACAATGTGGCATAAGGGGACCTTGTGTCAGAAAATCACTTTTGATTGAAATTTAGTACCTTCTGTGATCTAACTTGTAGCTTTGACTTTTCCTATAGTAAACCCTGTATTCTAGCATATAGAAATTTTATGTTTGTCTACCAGTGCTACACTCCTTCTTCTCTTTTTTTCTTATACCAATTAGTTATTTTGGTCAAAATCCTTTCATATTCTTTCTGCATGCATTGTCTCCTTTAAACAGTTTTAGTACCTTTGATCTGTACTTTTGGTTTGGCACTTTGCACTGCTCTTTGATATCTTTTGTTTTCTAAAACCTTAATCTGAAACATTATTAATTTTTCACCTGTTCATTTTAACCTGTGTTCATTTTTCCATGATTATTTCCTCTTTTTTTTTTTTTTTTTTTTTGTCTTCTCCCATTGGATTGAAAAATTGTAGGTATTTTAACAGAGAAAATTTCATTGGGATGCAACTTTTTCTCTAGAAAGACTCATTGTCTGGACCATGGTTAAAGATAGGAGGACATAGTTTTTACCACTCTACAATATTGAATCACATGTGTCTATGACCAAACCATGCTGAAAAGTCCCCTTCCTAATGTATAACACTTATGCTTTCACTACTGCCTTTAAAAATAAAAGTTTAAAAAAAATGATTGTCTCGCGAGCTCGCCAGCCTGCAGGCGGGTCGCTACCGGGCGTGGAGCCGGGCGCCCGGGGCGATGGCTGAGTCCAGGAAGCGGCCGAGAGGAAAGCACGGGGCTCCCCCGGCCTCCGCGTGGAGTGAGTGGAAGCACGAAGGAGGGTCTGAGGAGGCCGCCTGCACGGCCCTCTGGCGCGGCCGTTGAGGACTCACCACCCCCCCCCCACCTCCGCGCGCGCAGTGCGCCCCCCCGCCCGGTGCGCCCCGCCGTTCCCGCGCGCGCCGTCCCGGGTGGGACCTGCAGCCGCAGGGCCCAGCTCTTGCCTCCCAGCTCTGCCGCCCGCTGCCGGGCTTCGCTGGGCCGGGAGCGCCGTCCGACTGCCAGAACGAGCCTTTCCGGCTGAGGAGGCAGTGCGTTCATTTGGGCGCGCCCCGGGAAGGAAGGTGCCTCCCGGCGCGCATCGAGAGCGGGGCGGGGAGGGGCCGGGCTTTGCTTGCGGCCCGGGAGAGCAGCGTTGGGACCGCGGAAGGGCGCCTGCCCCCTCGGGGTCTGGGATTCCGGGACCCCTGGCTCCGTTGAATGTCCGGGACGGAAGGGGCCTGGTCGACCCCGTCCGCCACCCTCCCCTCCCCCTTACCACAGACCGGGGAAATGGACGCCTGGAGAGCGGAAATCCAGTTATCAAAGTTGACTCCAGAGGAGAGAACGTAACAGACCTAACAATGGAAGAAATTGAGAAAGTTATCAAAAAGCTACCATCCCTGAAAACACCAGTCCCAGATGGTGTTTCAGGTGAATTCCTTTAACTTTCAAGAAAAAGATAATGATAAGATTTAAATTGTTCACCAGCTTAAAGAAGGAAAAATGACAGATTTCTTTTACAAAGCCAGTGGAACATTGACACCTGAACTTGACATGAAGATAGTACTGAAATTGGAAACTTGGTTAAAAAAAATCCTTCCCGAAGAAGATCTTAAGCAGAGTTAACGTGTTTCTTTTGGTATTTCTGATTGGAATAAATTTTTTTTAAGTCCAAAAAAAGAAAAGAACAAATTATTGTCTTTTTCTTAACTCCCTATCATATAGGTATTTAAGGTTAATACATAGCAAAATTTTTGAAAATTTTCAAATATACATGCCCTTTTCTATTGATCTGGATCCCTAAGGATTCAAATAGTGTGTTTTGTTTTGTTTTGTTTTGTTTCCTCCTTTGTTCTTCCTTTGGCTTTTAAGTGGACTGAAAAATGTATAATTATAGAATGAGTGTTGCTATAATGTATAGTGTATGTTTGTGCGTGAACTAAGGATTTCATGTAAAATAGATTTCTTAATTGACAATTGTGTTTATAATTGTTATGATAAGGTCTATTTCAGTTTTGTTCTTGGTAGGAGCATAACCTCTTTTGCCTGGTTTCAGATCCAGTTGTGAATCGTGATTGTTTTCTGTCTGATGTAGTTGATAACTACGTTGGTAACATACATCCACACTACTGTTGATCATTCAAAGATTAATGCCCAGACTCTAGTGCTATAGCATTTTGAATAAGGGGGAAAAAGGATTGATGTTCACATGTCAACTCCAGAAGTGAGTTGATGAGGGAATAAAGTACCCTCAACTGCTACCACCTTTGGAATTCTCCCATCTCAAGTATTGACCTAATTAGCCCCTTCTTAATTTGCTTATTTTGGTGAAAATAATATCATGGCAAAATTATACTTAGAAGAACTAACAGTAATCTATATTTGAAGGCTGATTGCATGTATACATTTATTTCTACCCTAATGTTTTAATTTTGTCCTCCTAAGTCAATGTGATTGCTAGATTGGTTGGTGAGCATTTTATGCCCTTCAGAATAATTCTGTATGTGAAAAACTGTTTCTGTGTGAGGATCCAATTTTTATATATATATGCTGTCATACTGAGGGCCACCCCCTGTCTGCAGTTAATAAAAGAATAGGAAGTATTTTAAATATTCAATAACGAATGTCCCCAAACAGTGATATTACTTTCATTAGTTCTAGAAAATAAGGTGTGAAATTGGCAGGTAAAAGACACATTTTCTCCTTCTGAACTTGACTATTTTAACTTTTATTCCTTTTCTGATTAAGAAGATATAATGGGTAACCATTTGCATATATATTTAATTTTAATTCATAAAAATATTTTTGTTTTCAGGGTTATTTTGAATTAATTTTTGTGATTACATATCGTAAGAGGGGAATTTGTTTTTCATATGGTTGACTGTTTAGCAAATGGGTTACTCTCAATATATGTTTAAATTTTGGTCTGTTGTCCAGTGTCAGAAATAACCAGGACAATGAGTTATTAGTGCTATGGCAGTCTACCTGTAGATATTTTGTTTTTAAAGATATTTAAATATTTTCTGACAACTGTTTCTTGCTGTTACCTAACAACGTTTCATCCTCATTAAGTACAGTTATTTTGCTCAACAGCAGTCAGTGGAGGAGCATCTGCAATGTCAAACACTCCTACCCACAGTATCGCTGCTTCCATTTCCCAACCTCAGACTCCAACTCCAAGTCCTATCATCTCTCCTTCAGCCATGCTTCCTATCTACCCTGCCATTGATACTGATGCACAGGCAAGCTCCAAACTCAGGAGTGATAGTTTTTAACTGGAATGATATCATCATTAGAAACATTAATCAGTTATTTAAATCATCTTAGACTGCTTTGTCTCTGGGCAAAGACCTGAGCCACAGTTATAAATTAGAATCCACATTTAAAGAAATAAAATGCCAAATACAGATTATTAGTGATAATTATTGTGAAGATCTGGTTTCTGATGTCATCAAGTAATCTTGTTTTCTTAAACTTTAGTTTCAAAAGGGATGTAAAAAGAAAGAACTTATTTAAGATTATGTATTTTCTTCTAAACTCAAATTAGAAGATGTGTTTTAAAATTCATATTGGATTCCATTTATATAGCATATATACTCAGTTGCATTTATATTCTCTTTGAAAATTCTGATCTTGCTGACTGAAATATGTAGTAAGTCTATGTGTCTGTTTCTATAACACTGTTAAGTTTAAAAAAACGTTTTTTAAAAGAATTAGTTTACCATGAAATGTCAGAGCAAAGTGAGGTTGGAAAAGAGAAGGTAGCTTGTGTTTTGTCCTGAAGAAACGCCAAGCAGCCTAGCTTAGAAGACTGCTGAATGAGGTAAGGGTATATGGCTTTCTTCAGGACTGAGAAATGTTTGCAGTTTATTTAGTTTTGTGTTTTGATTAATGCCTGATGGAGAGACTAGTGTGAGGGTGGTGGTGTACATTATAAAACTTGCAGTTTTATAAATGATCACTTCTTTATAAGCATCAATTTTAGGGAGGGGGGATGGGGGGAGAGAGAGAGACTGTGTGTGTGTGTGTGTGTGTGTGTTTGTGTGTGCGTGTGTTTGTATTATTGCATCCTTAAGGACCTGTACTATTAAGCTATTGAAATAAAGCCTCCTTTTCATTAAGATGTTTCTTGGTAATACTATGAAAAAGGAATTTCATTTCTGTTCTTCCTTGCTTCCCGTATTTTATATGAGCTAACTTTTTTGAGCACCTAAAATAGTTAGGGGCTTTTTTTAAGGAATAACTTTACTCAGTCTTCAGAGTACACAGATAAGGTAGCTCCTCTTAAACACCCATTTTCCTGATGAAGAAACCCAGGCTAAGAGAGAGATTAAGCATTTGGCTTACAATCACTTCATTTAACTAAGAAATGGTGGGGCTGGGAGTCAAACTTAGGTTGGTTTGACTTCAAAGGCACCCTTCCAAATACCATGCTATAGAGCTTCATTTTTAGTCTCATAAAAAAAATTAGACATTCATTTGGTGAACCACAATGGTCTACATTTCATATTGATAGCATTATAGAATTGGATTGAACTTTTTATTGAATTTGCATTATTTTCCTCTAATCTGTTTTGCTCTGAGTCTGTTAATGTTTTAACCAGAAGTATATTTTCTAATTTTGTGGGATCAAGAATTGATCCATAAGCAAAAGTAAAACTTGACCAAAATATAAAGGGTTTCTTTCTTTCTTTCTTTTTTTTTAATGCTTTAAAATAAAACAGCCACAGGGACTTCCCTGGTGGTCCAGTGGTTAAGACTCTGCACTTTCACTGCAGTGGGGCAGGTTCGATCCCTGGTTGGGGAACTATGATCCTGCGTGCTGCACGGTGCAGCCAAAATTCAATCAATCAATCAATCAGCTACAGAAAAGGTTCCATCAAGTATGATCATGATTTTATTGAATTTGAGATTATCATGATAATGAAATTTTACCTGACTATACCACTCAACCAACCATAAATTAATTTCTGAGAAGTTACATATAAATACTTTTAAAAAGTTAATTTGAAAAAATGACGTACATTTTAAATGTAGTAGACATACTTATGTAAAAAGATTTGACTGTGGCTCCTTAAAAATCTGCTTCTTTATCCGGTCTTTACATTGAGGCTTTTCAGTTGGGTTAGCCTAATATGAGTTACAATACTTTTCATGGAGTTTACCATAATTGCATAGTTAGAAATTAGAAATTTCCTGTTTGGGAACACATAATACAAAATAATTATTTGGAAATAATTGTTCACCATTTTTTCTTTAACCTTCAGTGTTAGTTTTTTTAACTTACTAGTTTTTATGATACCAAGAAGGTACTTAAAGTGATAAATACAAAGATTCTCTTATGCTTCATCCACCTGAAGTTTTTTCTAGATTCTCAATACAAATTCCATGAGATTTTACATAATGGATATTTTGGTTTATGTGTGACAATACTGTGCCATTACAGACAGGTGATATGATGAAAAAGTTCATACTAAGATTCTTCCTCTATTTTGAAAGATTAAAAATCCTCTAATAATTGGATCTTTCATTTGTTTATTTAACAAAACTTAACATGTACATTCTTAACTCTTTACAGATACTTACTTCTTTAACTTAATCTCTGTAACAATCCCATGAAGTAGGTACTGTTACTATTACCATTTTACAGGTAAGGAAAGAGGCCTTGCCTAACAGCCAATTTTTAGTGGAGCCAGCTTTCAAACAAACGAAAAAAAGACTCTGGGTCTAAAATCGAGAAAATGGGTCTGCCTAGATAGCAAAGGGTCATGTGTGTTTAATCTTTACATCTGTTTAGCATATTGCCTTGGCCATACGGCATATTTACCGCAAATCTTAACTTAAGGAAGAACAAAAGAAGTGTGATTTTTTAATGCCTCAGTGTGTAAGTCTTTTTTTTAAAATGCTAATGATTCTTGAAAAATGATCCTTTAGTTGATCATTGTAGTAGGGAACTAATATTTTAAACAAGGATTAGCTGGAATCATATGTGTAATTTCTGGCCCTTAAAGAATGCTGACGATAAGAGTTTGCATTCTTTATAACATTCCTCAAATCTTATGTTCTATAACTAGAAATCAGCCTTGGTTTGTGTGCCACAGGCTCTCCCCCTCTCATGTAATGGTTTTATTGAATTAAGTTTGTCTGGATACTATCAAAACTTTTAAGATTAATACTACCCACTGTGCTGTTACCAAAATTTATTTTAGGAAACATCAATAAATGATAGTTTGAAGTAATTATTTGGGACTGTTTTACTATACATTCTGATAACATAGCTCTAATCTCTATTTTTATTTTGAGTGGTGTAATACAACTTATACCTGGGTACTCTAGATATGGAAATTAGGAATCACATATAGATTTTTGAGAACTGTGGTTTTATATGAAACAATAAATCTGGTTGAAGGTTAGAGTTGAATCCCCTGAATTAATTAAATATTTTCTGTATTTTATAGTGTGAACTTTTTATTAACTCTACTAGCCACTAAAAGTGAGAAAGAATTAGTTGTTCTGTTCATAGGTTCTAAAACCTGTGTTCTGGCATGAACTGAACTTGTGTTCTAGTTCTGAACTGCTTGACATTTTATTCTCAAATTTCTAAAGGCTTTCCTTGAACTTGGAGTAACTTATTCTAGCACATCTCAAAAATGAGAAAAATAAATACCTCCTCATGTAATTTTGCCTTTTTTTCCTGTTTTTAATAATTAACATGTATCCATTATCTTTTTTTTTTTAAAGATAGTAGTCATCTTTTCTTTTTTAAATTAATTTATTTATCTATTTATTTTTGGCTGTGTTGGGTCTTCGTTTCTGTGCGAGGGCTTTCTCTGGTTGCGGCAAGCGGGGGCCACTCTTCATCGCGGTGCGCGGGCCTCTCACTGTCGCGGCCTCTCTTGTTGCGGAGCACAGGCTCCAGACGCGCAGGCTCAGTAGTTGTGGCTCACGGGCCTAGCTGCTCCACAGCATGTGGGAATCTTCCCAGACCAGGGCTCGAACCCGTGTCCCCTGCATTGGCAGGCGGATTCTCAACCACTGCGCCACCAGGGAAGCCCTCCATTATCTTTTAAAGAAGGTAGATGTTAAATTTAACCTACATATCAAGACTGAAATTGTAGAATATGTAAAATTATGTTTTACCCTTAATGGTATAAATATCATTGGTATTTCTCTTCTGTTTTTGCAACGTGGAAAACAGTTTCACCACGATTTAATGAGAAATTAAGGAGACCAGGAAAAAACTCATTTAACTCATAATAGTAATATGAAATACTCTGCCATTAAAGCATTCTACTTTAAAATGCATTCATTCTACTTGTTTATATGAAGTGTTTTAAATAGGTTATTTACTGTCTTACTGATTTTTCTCATTTATTGAATGCCCTAAAGTGCCATCCTTTTTAATGTTATATATGACCCCTAACATGGTTAGAGAATGAGATATTTGGGACTATGGAGGTCTAAAAATATTCAGCCCTTTAAATCCTGATAGTTTTCAAAGTAATTTATTTAATTACTTTAAATGAAATTAATAGATATACTTCCTTTTTTATAGTTCAGATTTTTTTTTCACTTATATTCTAGCTCATTAAAAGTTGCCTTTTCCTTTAATATTGCATTTGTCTTATGATTCTTGCTTGTTGTTTTTATCTTGTAAAATTGAATAGTCATACTGGTAATTTACAGAATATTTTTACATTGAATATAATTTTATCATTTTTTATAAGCCTGAATCATCATAACATGTTATGATGCAGAATGATATATTTTATGATATTGTGAGCTAAATGGAAATTTTCTTTAAAATATAAACCTGGAAAGCTCTTAACAAAGCTCTGGGCATCTTTTTCCTTTCCAGGTTTCTCTTAGATATATGACCAAGAATGTGACTTGCTAGCCAGTATAATAACATAACTTTAGTGTTACTTTGCCTTCTAGAAAGTCATCACCTACATTTCATTTCCTTGATTAGAAATATTCAAAACACCTGTTTTCTTTAATTCAAAACTACCTGTATCTTATCAGTAGTGAGTTTTAACCCAAACTCCTACTTCAGTTAAGTTGTTTCTTGATATATTGCAAATCAGGATATTTCTTACCATTGTGGGAATGTGTAGTATGTATTTGGGCAGGGGGCGGTGAAAGTCTCACTTCAGAATCTTTAAATTCTTTCATTATTGTCTTAAAAAGATTGTTGTAAAATATTAGTTGCTTTAATTTCACCTTAATGCAGAAATATAGTGAAGTTACCTACTTTCAAGTTGCCCAGGGAATTTGACTAACCTCCCCCTCTTCTTCAGCTTTAAATATCTTTTCCTTCAACTCTCACATTGTTCGTATTTCTCTCTTTGTTTCAACCTAAATTTGCCCTGTACAGTAACCTGTAAACTCCTAGTGAGCAGAGACTATATTTACTTATCTTTGTCAGCCCTAGAGTATCTAGCAGAGTACTTTGAATATAAAAGGTGCTTAATAAATGCCAATTGAATTGATTTTTTTTTTTTTTAAATGGTAAGTTACCTTATTTATTTATTTATTTATACTGTGTTGGGTCTTCGTTTCTGTGTGAGGGCTTCTAGTTGCGGCGAGTGGGGGCCACTCTTCATCGCGGTGCACGGGCCTCTCACTATCGCGGCCTCTCTTATTGCGGAGCACAGGCTCCAGACGCGCAGGCTCAGTAGTTGTGGCTCACGGGCCTAGTTGCTGCGTGGCATGTGGGATCTTCCCAGACCAGGGCTCGAACCCGTGTCCCCTGCATTAGCAGGCAGATTCTCAACCACTGCGCCACCAGGGAAGCCCCCTGAATTGATGTTTTATAATGTGGAAAAAACCCAAATTTTACTGATCCTCTAAAATTTTCATGCTTACCTTTGCCAAGTTTTGTTTGTCTCTTCATTCTCTATTACGATTGGCACCAGTTTCCTAAATTACTCTCTAACCCCTAGAAGACTTCTAGAAACCTCATAAACTTCATCATAAAGTTGACTCTTCATCATAAAGATGACTCTTCTACTGATTGTCTATGCACTACCATGGAGCGCACATAATACAGACGGACTTAGCATTCTGTTCACCGCAGTCAGCTGTGCCTTAGGGCTGCTCTCTGATGTAAGAGGGTAAGCAGCATTTTGTTATCCATGATCCTCTTGGTTTTTTTTTGACACCAGTCTTTACCAGTTGTTAGCATGTGTGACCATCGGAAGGTTATTTCTCTGACCTTTGTCTCCTTTTCTCTGAAATCAGACGTAATAATTCCTTCCTTATAATATTATATAACACAGTAAATATATATTTCATATATGTAATCCTTTGTTTTATTAGTGATAGCCTTTTATTCTATGATCCTTACAGCTACTGTCATTCATCCAACTTAACTATCATTTATTGTTTCCTAGGCAAGACATCACTAATAGGTAGAGAATGCAAACATAAATAAGACATGTTCATTACCTTCCAGGAATTTATAGTCCCCTGAGGGTGATAGACACGTAAATAATATTAACATAAGGAAGATTGGTGATAAATGCTGTAATAGAAGTGAATATGTAAAAGCGGGAAGATGGCTTAGACAGAGCTATGCAATAAAAAAATAATACAAGACTCATACAATTTTATGTTTTCTGGTAGCCACATTAAAAAAAGCAAAAAGAGGGACTTCCCTGGTGGCTCAGTGGTTAAGAATCCGCCTGCCAATGCAGGAGACACAGGTTCGACCCCTGGTCCGGGAAGATCCCACATGCCGCGGAGCATCGAAGCCCGTGTGCCACAACAACTGAGCCTGTGCTCTAGAGCCCGCGAGTCACAACTACTGAGCCGATGCACCACAACTGCTGAAGCCCGCGTGCCTAGAGCCCGTGCTCTGCAACAAGAGAAGCCACCGCAATGAGAAGCCCGCGCACAGCATCGAAGAGTAGCCCCTGCTCACCGCAACTAGAGAAATCCCGCACACAGTGATGAAGACCCAACGCAGCCATAATAAATAAATAAATTTATTTTAATAAAAAGCAAAAAGAAATAGGAATTCATTTAAAGAATATTTTATTTAACCTAATATATCCATAATATTGTTTAAACATGTAATCAAAACTAAAAAGTTACTAAGGTATTTCTCATTTTTATTTCATACTAAAAGTCTTCAAAATTCAGTGTGTATGTTACACTTACAGGTTAGAGTGGTCAGATCATCCTGGTTTTCCCAGGACTTTCCTGACTCTAGCACCAAAAGTCTCTCATCCCAGTAATCCCTTCCATCCTGGGCAAATCCAGATGGTTTGCCACCCTGTTTAAAATATATCTCAATTTGGACTTCATTGGAAATATTTGTTTTGCATTTAGATTTGATTAAATGTATGGCTAAAAAGTAGATTTCATTACTCAGTTTGCTCCAGACATACAGAAAAGGTTTCCAATAACCAAATCGAGTATCACATTTTAAATTTAAATTAATTAAAAGTAAATAAAATTTAAAATTTAGTTCCTCAGTCACACTAGCCATATTTCAAGTACTAATAGCCACATGTAGCTAGTAGTTACCTTTCTGGTATAGCACAAGCTTAGAGTACTAAAAGCATGAGGACTTAGTTCACTAAATAAGTATTTAAACTATGATAGAGTGTGACCACTGGTTAAATCTATCATTGGTCACTATCACTGGCATAAGTCAGAAGTAAACTGTATATAAACAGTGTCATGTCTCAATTATAATTGTGTTTGTCTTTCAAAATACATTGTATATTATATTTTTTTGTTCCTTTAAATTTTTAGGGGCTTTGTTCCTCGAATGCAGTTAAGTTACTTGGAAGTAATTTTTTCATTTCAAGCCTTGTTTTTCAGCTTTGTTAGATGGGTCCAGAGTAGCTAATTTGGCCTAATGGCTGAGGATTTTTCTTGATATTCTGTGTGTTTTGAGGGTCTTTCTGCTCTGGCTGTGGGAACCAAACTATTCCCAGTTCTGTGTAAGCTCTAGGTGTTGTTCAGTCCCTTCTGGTAGTCTTTCCCTGGCCTCCAGTAATTTTTTCTTATGCACGTGTGTTGATCAGAACTCAGCTGAAGACTCAAGGGGAGCCCTCTGCAGATCTCTGGAGTACTCTCTGTATGTAGTGCCTTCCTCTCCAGTAGTCTGCCCCATGAATTCTAGCCACCTTCACTTCTCCAAACTCTCTTTTCAACTCAGGGAGAATGCCAGGCTCTGTTTGGGTACCCTCTTCCTGCACTTTAGCCTGGAAACTCTCCAGGCAATACAATAAGTTAATCATTTCTGTCCTCAGTGATCACTGTCATGTGTTGCCTGTCTAACTAACATCATTTCAAATAGTTTGTCTTTTTTTTGTCGTTTGGGATAGGAAGATAAATCTTGTCTATGCTACTCCATTTATGGGTAGAAGGGAAAGTGAGTCCACAGTAGTATTTCTTAAAGCATGTAGTTGAAAACAGCATATGTTGAAAATCATACTTTTTTTTCTTCTTGCTTGCTTTAAGAATTGCCCATAAAGTTCAAATATTATTTGTAGTCTTTAAAAAAATCACAAGTTGACCATTAGTGGGAAAAAAAAGAAACTTACTATCCAATGTTTGATATAGTAGAATGGTATATATGTATGTGTGTGTGTGTGTGTGTGTGTGTGTGTGTGTGTGTGTGTGTGTGTATTTGGTATATGTACATATTATGTAATTGATGTTAACATTTTTAATTGTCTAATGAGCTAATCAATTTTTTACAGACTGAGAGTAATCATGACACGGCACTAACGCTTGCCTGTGCTGGTGGTCATGAGGAACTGGTACAGACATTGCTAGAGAGAGGAGCTAGTATTGAGCACAGAGACAAGAAAGGTAAGGCCTACTTTTGTTAACTTTTCTTCTGAATTATTTGTGTTCTGTGACGAAATACTACTTGTAGCCCTGTTTTGATGGAAAACAGCACTGTTCCTTTGCTTAGCTAAGAAGATCTTTATTTTACTCCAGGTTTTACTCTGCTCATCTTGGCTGCTACAGCTGGTCATGTTGGTGTTGTGGAAATATTGCTGGACAATGATGCAGACATTGAAGCCCGGTCAGAAAGAACCAAGGACACACCACTATCTTTGGCTTGTTCTGGGGGAAGATAGGAGGTATTATTGTCCCCAAGTGTAATTTTTTGTCTCTCTCTGTTTAACAGATGTGCACTTCAATTTATATGATTTTGTGGTAACAGTGGACAGACATTAAGATTTATCACAGTAACTGAAACTATAATCTTTTAGCAAAAGGATAAGAATCAGTGTTAGCATAAGCTGTCTTGCCAGAAAAATCATACATTGTTTATTATCCTACTCATGTAAAAGTACGAACTGCCATAGGAATCCCTCTATATTGCATTCAGGCTAAGAGAATGATTAAGACATCCCAAATCAAACCAACAAGCTCCTGATAAGTGGGGCCTATATTCACTCATCTTTTCCTGTCCCAGAGTACTTAGTGTGAAAGGTACTTAAGCTCAGCCTCTGTTGCTCTGTATGTAAGATTAGTAGGGAATTAAGAGTGTTCAATTTTTAGTTGTCCTGAGTACTTTTGTCTTTTAATTGTTCCCCAGCCCTTCTCAACTCCGGAGGAAAGGTTCTCAGTTATATTATATGACCTTTTAGTTTCTTTAGGTAGAACAGCTGGTGTGCTTAGGTGTAGGCCCAAGAGGTCATAGCTTTGCTCCATTCTGTGTCTTCTTCGGACATTTAATAATCAGTTGGATAACCTCATTCTGCTGGCATTTAATAATCAGTTGGATAACCTCATTTTAAATCAGTTTTTTAAATCCAGTTCTATTCACCAGTCGTGCTGTCTCTGTGGATTGGTAACTTCTCAATTAGGGAGTTGTTGAATCTTATATTTAGGAAGCACTTTAGGTCATTCCAGGTGAGTTTCCCACTCTCAGCTTAAAAATCTTTTTCTTTTTTATTTCACCATTCTAATTATTTTCTGTATTCCACAGTGGAGGTGATTCTGTCAGTCAGAAATGTAAATGTTCTGGTTTTGGTATATAATGAAAGTAAAATTTTGACTTAACTGAAATTTTCAATCACTGTGTGGTTTGAAATAATACTTGTCTCATAGCATTTTTCAATATTGAATCAAAAAGAAATCAGTTGATTTTCTTCCTTTCAAAGCAATGGTAAAGCCTACTGTAATCTTTATGTATTCTTACTAAAATGTAACAGATGAGGTTATAATAATTATAGAAGTCTTTTAGGGTAATAATTTTGCCTATAACACTCTTGCTTTTATTTGGTGTCATTAGAACAGTAAAGTATTTTGAAGTAATTAATAAAATATTAGAGCTCAACCACCAGAGGGCAGACAGCAGAAGCAAGAACTACAATCCTGCAGCCTGTGGACCAAAAACCACATTTACAGAAAGATAGACAAGATGAAAAGGCAGAGGGCTATATACCAGATGAAGGAGCAAGAAAAAAGCCCAGAAAAACAACTAAATGAAGTGGAGATACGCAACCTTCCAGAAAAAGAATTCAGAATAATGATAGTGAAGATGATCCAGGACCTCGGAATAAGAATGGAGGCAAAGATTGAGAAGATGCAAGAAATGATTAACAAAGACCTAGAAGAAATAAAGAACAAACAAACAGAGATGACCAATACAATAACTGAAATGAAAACTACACTAGAAGGAATCAATAGCAGAATAACTGAGGCAGAAGAACGGATAAGTGACTTGGAAGACAGAATGGTGGAATTCACTGCTGCGGAACAGACTAAAGAAACAAGAATGAAAAGAAATGAAGACACCCTAAGAGACCTCTGGGACAACATTAAACGCAACAACATTCGCATTATAGGGGTCCCAGAAGGAGAAGAAAGAGAGAAAGGACCCGAGAAAATATTTGAAGACATTTTAGTAAAAAACTTCCCTAACGTGGGAAAGGAAATAGCCACCCAAGTCCAGGAAGCACAGAGAGTCCCATACAGGATAAACCCAAGAAGAAACATGCCGAGACACATAGTAATCAAAGTGGCAAAAATTAAAGACAAAAATTATTGAAAGCAGCAAGGGAAAAACAACAAATAACATACAAGGGAACTCCCATAAGGTTAACAGCTGATTTCTCAGCAGAAACTCTACAAGCCAGAAGGGAGTGGCATGATATACTTAAAGTGATGAAAGGGAAGAACCTACAACCAAGATTACTCTACCCTGCAAGGATCTCATTTAGATTTGATGGAGAAATAAATCAAAAGCTTTACAAACAAGCAAAAGCTAAGAGAATTCAGCACCACCAAACCAGCTCTACAACAAATGCTAAAGGAACTTCTCTAAGTGGGAAACACAAGAAAAGAAAAGGACCTACAAAAACAAACCCAAAACAATTAAGAAAATGGTCATAGGAACATACATAGCGATAATTACCTTAAACGTGAATGGATTAAATGCTCCAACCAAAAGACACAGGCTTGCTGAATAGATACAAAAACAAGACCCATATATATGCTGTCTACAAGAGACCCACTTTAGACCTAGGGACACATACAGACTGAAAGTGAGGGGATGGAAAAAGATATTCCATGCAAATGGAAATCAAAAGAAAGCTGGAGTAGCTATACTCATATCAGATAAAATAGACTTTAAAATACAGAATGTTACAAGAGGCAAGGAAGGACACTATGTAATGATCAAGGGATCAATCCAAGAAGAAGATATTACAATTATAAATATGTATGCACCCAACATAGGAGCACCTCAATACATAAGGCAACTGCTAACAGCTATAAAAGAGGAAATTGACAGTAACACAATCATAGTGGGGGACTTTAACACCTCACTTACACCAATGGACAGATCATCCAAAATGAAAATAAATAAGGAAACAGAAGCTTTAAATGACACAACAGACCAGATAGATTTAATTGATATTTATAGGACATTCCATCCAAAAACAGCAGATTACACGTTCTTCTCAAGTGCGCACGGAACATTCTCCAGGATAGATCACATCTTGGGTCACAAATCAAGCCTCAGTAAATTTAAGAAAATTGAAATCATATGAAGCATCTTTTGTGACCACAACGCTATGAGATTAGAAATCAATTACAGGGAAAAAAACGTAAAAAACACAAAGACACGGAGACTAAACAATACATTACTAAATAACCAAGAGATCACTGAAGAAATCAAAGAGGAAATCAAAAAATACCTAGAGACAAATGACAATGAAAACACGACAACCCAAAACCTATGGGATGCAGCGAAAGCAGTTCTAAGAGGGAAGTTTATAGCTATACAAGCCTACCTCAAGAAACAAGAAACATCTCAAGTAAACAATCTAACCTTACACCTAAAGAAACTAGAGAAAGAAGAACAAACAAAACCCAAAGTTAGCAGAAGGAAAGAAATCATAAAGATCAGAGCAGAAATAAATGAAATAGAAACAAAGAAAACAATAGCAAAGATCAATAAAACTAAAAGCTGGTTCTTTGAGAAGATAAACAAAATTGATAAACCATTAGCCAGACTCATCAAGAAAAAGAGGGAAAGGACTCAAATCAATAAAATTAGAAATGAAAAAGGAGAAGTTACAACAGACACCACAGAAATACAAAGCATCCTAAGAGACTACTACAAGCAACTTTATGCCAATAAAATGGACAACCTGGAAGAAATGGACAAATTCTTAGAAAGGTATAACCTTCCAAGACTGAACCAGGAAGAAACAGAAAATATGAACAGACCAATCACAAGTAATGAAATTGAAACTGTGATTAAAAATCTTCCAACAAACAAAAGTCCAGGACCAGATGGCTTCACAGGTGAATTCTATCAAACATTTAGAGAAGAGCTAACACCTATCCTTCTCAAACTCTTCCAAAAAATTGCAGAGGAAGGAACACTCCCAAACTCATTCTGTGAGGCCACCATCACCCTGATACCAAAACCAGACAAAGACACTACAAAAAAAGAAAATTACAGACCAATATCACTGATGAATATAGATGCAAAAATCCTCAACAAAATACTGGCAAACAGAATCCAACAACACATTAAAAGGATCATACAGCACGATCAAGTGGGATTTATCCCAGGGATGCAAGGATTCTTCAATATACGCAAATCAATCAATAGGATACACCATATTAACAAATTGAAGAATAAAAACCATATGATCATCTCAATAGATGCAGAAAAAGCTTTTGACAAAATTCAGCACCCATTTATGATAAAAACTCTCCAAGAAGTGGGCATAGAGGGAACCTACCTCAACATAATAAAGGCCATATATGACAAACCCACAGCAAACATCATTCTCAACGGTGAAAAACTGAAAGCATTTCCTCTAAGATCAGGAATGAGACAAGGATGTCCACTCTCACCACTATTATTCAACATAGTTCTGGAAGTCCGAGCCACAGCAATCAGAGAAGAAAAAGAAATAAAAGGAATACAAATTGGAAAAGAAGAAGTAAAACTGTCAGTGTTTGCAGATAACATGATACTATACATAGAGAATCCTAAAACTGCCACCAGAAAACTGCTAGAGCTAATTAATGAATATGGTAAAGTTGCAGGATAGAAAATTAATGCACAGAAATCTCTTGCATTCCTATACACTAACGATGAAAAATCTGAAAGAGAAATTATGGAAACACTCCCATTTACCATTGCAACAAAAAGAATAAAATACCTAGGAATAAACCTACCTAGGGAGACAAAAGACCTATATGCAGAAAACTATAAGACACTGATGAAAGAAATTAAAGATGATACCAACAGATGGAGAGATATACCATGTTCTTGGATTGGAAGAATCAACATTGTGAAAATGACTATACTACCCAAAGCAATCTACAGATTCAATGCAATCCCTATCAAATTACCAATGGCATTTTTTACAGAGCTAGAACAAGTCATCTTAAAATTTGTATGGAGACACAAAAGACCCCAAATAGCCAAAGCAGTCTTGAGGGAAAAAAACGGAGCTGGAGGCATCAGACTCACTGACTTCAGACTATACTACAAAGCTACAGTAATCAAGACAATAGGTACTGGCACAAAAACAGAAACATAGATCAATGGAACAAGATAGAAAGTCCAGAGATAAACCCACGCACCTATGGTCAACTAATCTCTGACAAAGAAGGCAAAGATAGACAATGGAGAAAAGACAGTCTCTTCAATAAGTGGTGCTGGGAAAACTGGACAGCTACATGTAAAAGAATGAAATTAGAATACTCCCTAACACCATACACAAAAATAAACTCAAAATGGATTAGAGACCTAAATGTAAGACTGGGCACTATAAAACTCTTAGAGGAAAACATAGGGAGAACACTGTTTGACATAAATAACAGCAAGATCTTTTTTGATCCACCTCCTAGAGTAATGGAAATAAAAACAAAAATAAACAAATGGGACCTAATGAAACTTCAAAGCTTTTGCACAGCAAAGGAAACCATAAACAAGATGAAAAGACAACCCTCAGAATGGGAGAAAATATTTGCAAATGAATCAACGGACAAAGGATTAATCTCTAAAATATATAAACAGCTCATTCATCTCAGTATTAAAGAAACAAACATCCCAATCCAAAAATGGGCAGAAGACCTAAATAGACATTTCTCCAAAGAAGACATACAGACGGCCACGAAGCACATGAAAAGATGCTCAGCATCACTAATTATTAGAGAAATGCAAATCAAAACTACAATGAGCTATCACCTCACACCAGTTAGAATGGGCATCATCAGAAAATCTACAAACAGCAAATGCTGGAGAGGGTGTGGAGAAAAGGGAACCATCTTGCACTGTTGGTGGGAATGGAAATTGATACAGCCACTATGGAGAACAGTATGGAGGTTCCTTAAAAAACTAAAAATAGAATTACCATATGACCGAGCAATCCCACTACTGGGCATATACCCAGAGAAAACCGTAATTCAAAAAGACACATGCACCCGAATGTTCATTGCAGCTCTATTTACAATAGGCAGGTCATGGAAGCAACCTAAATGCCCATCAACAGACGAATGGATAAAGAAGTGGTGGTACATATATACAATGGAATATTACTCAGCCATAAAAAGGAACGAAATTGAGTCATTTGTTGAGACGTGGATGGATCTAGAGACTGTCATACAGAGTGAAGTAAGTCAGAAAGAGAAAAACAAATATCGTATATTAACGCATGTATGTGGAACCTAGAAAAATGGTACAGATGAGCCAGTTTGCAGGGCAGAAGTTGAGACACAGATGTAGAGAACAGACATATGGATACCAAAGGGGGAAAACTGCGGTGGGATGGGGATGGTGGTGTGCTGAATTGGGCGATTGGGATTGACATGTATACACTGATGTGTATAAAATTGATGACTAATAAGAACCTGCAGTATAAAAAAAAAAAAACCAAACAAACAAAACAACTAATACTAAACTTTCATTGGGTTATTTGTATGGAAATATGTTAATATAAATGTTTGACATTAAAATAAAAAACAAAAAATAAAATAAAATAAAATATTAGAAAGTCATTTTACTATAAAATCACAAAATAATTCTTTTATATTGAATGTTTATTACTTTTGGGGAATAGACCATTCCCTCTGAGAGATAACTAGGGTCAGTTATCTTTGCATAAAGGAATTAAGAAAACTTAAGAAATGTGATTAGGGTTTTCTACTTTATTGCTTAAGGGACTGTTTGTAAAATAAAATAGCCTAATGCCAATTTGGGGGCTTGTTTTTATGATCTTGTTACATAAGCCAGTTAGTCTTACTGGCTCTAAAAGCAAAAATGTGATAGAAAGTCATCTAAGATTAGTCATAGCTTCAGAGAAAGATAAGAATCATATCGCTTATACATGGAATCTTAAAAAAAAAAATACAAATGAACTTATATACGAAACAGAAATAGACCCACAGACACAGAAAACAAACTTATGGTTACCAAAGGGGAAAGGAGTTGGGGAGGGATAAATTAGGAGGTTGGGATTAACATATACACACTGCTGTGTATGGAATAGATGAGCAACAAGGACCTACTGTACAGCACAGGGAACTAGACTCAATATTTTATAGTAACCTCTAAGGAAAAAGAATCTGAAAAAAAAAAGTATGTATATGTATGTATAATTGAATCACTTTGCTGTACACCTGAAACTAACACAACTTTGTAAATCAACTATACTTCAAAAAAAAATTTTTTTAATGAAATTTAAAAAAGAGAATGCTTATGAATGTGAACTTAAAAAAACCCAAAAAACAAAAAAAAAATAAAATTGGTCATAGCTTTATTCAAACGAGTAAAGTTTTAGCTGGTAGTAAGGCAAAGCACTGGTCATTAACATTTATTTATTTCCCAGTTAGATACATTTTTAACAGTAAGAGCAAGGATAAGTGCTATGATCTTGAGCAGTCCTTAACTTCCTTATGCCTCATTTGTAAAATGAAGATGAAGATGCTAGTACCTGTGTCAAAGAGTTGTTTTGTGCATTAAATGGCATAATGGACAAAAGATCTATGAATGGCACTTAAATAAATGCTAAATATTCTCAGCTATCAGGGAATGCAAATTAAGACCCCAGTGAGATACCACCAACCACATCCACTAGAATGGCTAAAATTATAAAGATTGACAATACCAAGTTTTGCTGAGGATGTGGAGCAACCAGAACTCCTTGTTGATGAGCGTGTAAATAGTACAACCGCTTTAGGAACAGGTTTGGCAATTTCTTAACTAAACATGCACCCAGAAATTCTGCTACTAGGTGGAGCCCATGAGCAATGAAAATATATTTCCACAAGAATTGTTCATAGCAACTTTATTCGGAATTGCCCAAAACTAGAAACAGTAGAGATGTTTATCAATAGAATAGATAAAGCAGCATATTCACATAATGGAATGCTACGCAATACACACAGATGATTGTCAAACACTGTGTGATTGACTTATATGAAGATCTATGGTAAATGAAACTAATCTTTGGGTAGGATTGGCTGAGAAAGAACATGAGTAAATAACAGATTTAAATTAGGTTTATGCATTTGTCGATACTCAGTGAATATACACTTAAGTTTTGTGCATTTATTGAAAGTTACAAATTTCACCTAAAAAAACCCTAAAAAGCCTAAAAACAAATAAGAGTTTAGTTCATGGTACACATGCTGATGTGTTTAAGGGTGTCTACAATTTACTTAGAAATGAAATGCATCAAAAAATGATGGACAGACGAATAAATGTGATAAAGTAAGTAGAGGAGAATGTTAATGGTAGAATCTAGGTGATGATTGTATGTAAATTTTTTTCAACTTTTCTGTGTGCTTAAAAGTTTTTATGGTAAAATGTTGGGGTAAGATAAGTGTTAGCTTTATTCCAAAAATGTTATTAACATTTAGTTTTTAAGTTTAAAAAATATTTTAAAGACATTTTCATGTATAAATGAAAAAATCTTATTCTATTTTACCACTGTGTGGTAGAATAATACAGAAATACTAATTTCCAAAACAGCATTGCACAAGAACACATGAGGTCAAGATCTTTCAATGAAAACACTGTGCCATTTCAGCAGATTCCAAAATGGATTTTACTTGAGAAACTATCCCTTTATTGGCCTCTAAGACCTTTTGCTTTCATTTGAGACTGATTTTGTGCAAAGGATGAATGACTTTCCCCTTCTTTTGTTATACAATAAAGCAGAAAAAAAGAGAAATCAGAAATATACACCTTGCAGCTTGTCTCACCATCAGAAGAAAACACATTTCTTCCTTTTCTTTTTCCAGGTGGTAGAGCTATTGTTAGCTCGAGGGGCAAATAAAGAGCACAGGAATGTTTCTGATTGCACACCTCTAAGCCTGGCTGCTTCTGGTGGCTATGTGAACATTATCAAAATATTACTAAATGCAGGAGCTGAGATTAATTCTAGGCAAGTTTTATTCTCTCTCTCCAAGTCCCTTAACAGTGCTATGTTAAAGATATTTGTAGAACACTTTTTTTAATGCCATATTTAGGAATGCTGAATGAGATACAGAAAGTATTCTAGTTCTGGGTAGTAAAAGATTTGTAGTGTAGTCTTGGTAATATCTCAAAGATTTAGTAGGGCTGAGAAGAATGATTCTTTTAAATAATTCTGCAGAATAAAGAATCTTAAATCCTAAGATAGAATTCTATATTATCGTCTAGTTTTTTTGTTTTTTTTTTTAAATTTTTATTTATTTATTTATTTATTTTTGGCTGTGTTGGGTCTTCGTTTCTGTGCGAGGGCCCTCTCCAGTTGCGGCAAGTGGAGGCCACTCTTCATCGCGGTGCGCGGGCCTCTCACTGTCGCGGCCTCTCTTGTTGCGGAGCACAGGCTCCAGACGCGCAGGCTCAGCAGTTGTGGCTCACGGGCCTGAGTTGTGGCTCATGTTGCTCCGCGGCATGTGGGATCCTCCCAGACCAGGGCCCGAACCCGTGTCCCCCGCATCGGCAGGCAGACTCTCAACCACTGCGCCACCAAGGAAGCCCTATCATCTAGTTTTTGTGGGACATTTAAAAAATATATTTTTCCCTTTGTTCTCCCCATACTTCCACCCCCAGAACTGGTAGCAAATTGGGTATTTCTCCTCTGATGTTAGCAGCTATGAATGGGCACACAGCTGCCGTTAAGCTCCTGTTAGACATGGGCTCTGACATAAATGCTCAGAGAGAAACCAATTGGAACACTGCCCTTACCTTAGCCTGCTTCCAAGGAAGAACTGAAGTGGTTAGTCTTCTGCTTGATAGAAAAGCAAATGTGGAACACAGAGCTAAGGTAAGAAAAAGTCTGAGATTTACCCATGGATTTATTGCTTTGACATTTAAGGTGTACATTAGCAATATGCTAATTATACTTCTAGTACTTTGTAGTAACATTTATCTCCTACATATATATTTAAACAGAAATCATTCTGTATGACTCAGTTAAGCATGAACTCTTGAAAATACCTCAGCAATAGATTTTTATAGGTAATAATGACATGGGGCTTATCAGCTGAAAACTGTGTAGTATTATGAAAGAGAAGAGAGGGAGCATTTATTAAGTGCCAGTTATATGCCAAGTACACGTGTCTTAAAAGTTTTACCAACAAATGGACATTGGGTAGAATCATCTGCTTTCAGTAGACCTCACTGTAACTGAGAGAGGTTAGCAGTGTCAGTGCTGAAATTTAGTCGTGAATTTTGTAATAGCTATACCGTATTGCTCCCCCAGATCGTTGTTCTTTAACATTTTAGTACTTTCTGGTCTCTTACGTGTTGTTTTTTGTTTTTCACTAAACCTAGACTGGCCTCACACCGCTGATGGAAGCTGCCTCTGGTGGATATGCAGAGGTGGGCCGAGTTCTTTTGGATAAAGGTGCTGATGTTAATGCCCCTCCAGTGCCCTCCTCGAGAGATACAGCTTTAACCATAGCAGCAGATAAAGGGCATTATAAATCCTGTGAGCTTCTCATTGGCAGGTATGATGCTACCATACCCTTCATATATGAACATGGTGTTACTAGTGATTACTATTCTCTGTGCAACTTGAACTATTAAAAAATCAAATGTGATTACTTCTATAAACTGCAGTGTATTTTTTTTATGTTTTAAACCTACCTCTATTATTTTCCACCCATCCAGAGCTATGCTGCATTGTTTAATATATTTCAGTGCAATCTTGAAATACTTCTTTTCTTCCTTTTTTGTCTGTGTATATACTTTTCAAGTACTATAATAAGCTATTTGAACATCCAGCTATTGTCATCCATATTCACATCTCCCACACAGTTTTGCAAAGATACCACCTTAAGTCTTGTTAAGTCTGGCAATAATCTAAGGCTTCATTGTTGATTTTCTTGTTCTTTATGGTAATTAGGGCTTTTAAGAGACAGTTATGGAACTGTTCAAGATATAAGATGGAGTCCAGGATATTTTTTGTTTTAGTCACCTAGGAGTTACTTGCCAGTCTTTCAAAGTTGCTTGTATGCTAAATTGGATTTCCTACTTTAACAGTCTGAAAGACTTTTGCATGGTGTCCTAACAGTAGTAATGAGTAGTGGCTACTATCAACTAGTTATTTACCATGAGTCTTATCTACCATGATGCCCACTGAGTGCTAAACCTTCATGTTATTTTAAGATTCATTCTTTTATGAAGCCACATAATATAAATACATGAATACAAATAATCTGAAAGATATAATTGCCTCATAGGATACTGTTTATGCTCTGGGATAGTTTAATATATTATGATATTAACAGGATGTACCATTATTTTTCACTAAAGAAAATTTTACATTTTCTCAGGATTTGAAGCTCAGAATTATGCACAAGGAGTCATTATTTTTAAAATAAGAAAAGCAATTATTGATGTATCGTTAGTTTTGATTCAGTGGCTTTTAATTTGATGACTGGAAATTCTTTGTAATGTAATTCTGAGAGAGAAATATATTTTAGTCCTATGTATTTTAAACAATTTTTTCCTTTACAAAATATTTTCACAAAATTCATAGTTGATTTTTATTATTATCTGTGTCATTTCATTTAAAAGTGACATTTGTGTCATGCATTTAAGGGTGCTCACATTGATGTACGTAACAAGAAGGGGAACACTCCATTGTGGCTGGCAGCAAATGGTGGACACCTTGACGTGGTTCGGTTACTGGTGCCAGCAGGTGCAGGTGTGGATGCAGCTGATAACCGCAAGATAACTCCTCTTATGGCAGCATTTAGAGAGGTAGAAGTCTTTCATCCTCAGTCACTTGGATATTTTTCACTTAGGCTAGGAAGTGCATAATTTAATTATCACTAAAGACTCTTATTTTAGGATCTAACAGTAGTGATGAAAGCAGTAAAATAATAAGCAAATAATCACTCTGATGGCAACATTGAAAGGTAGGTACAGGCATGCCAGAAAAGCCATTAATAGTATCCATATTGGATGTCAAAGCTAAGTAAACTTTTAAAAAGTTGTTCTAAGTAGTATTTGCAAAATCTAGTTGCAATCTTAATCTTTCACAAAATATAAATCCAACTAAGAGTAATTAATTACTTGTTTATGAATGAGTGTTTTCTTGTATTAGCACAGCAGAGAAAAATTTAACTTAAATTGGCTCCATTTTTAATTATTGACTTTAATTTCTAGGAAAAAAGGAAAAATGAAAATTCAGCTGCCAGTATTTGAAACCTTCAGAAGTAGAAATAAATCTTGTGAAATTGAAACTTTCTGTAATGCATAGCACAGAACTGTGTATAAGTAATTTGATTTAATGTTCTGGTTGATCTCTTAAATGCAGGTTTGATTTGTTATTGGGGAAGCCAGACTACTATTCCAGGGATTATAATTTTGAGTTTTGTCATTCTGTAGGTATAATTTTGAGTTTTGTCATTCACGTAGGTAAAATCTCTTATAGATTCCAAATTACTTTGTTGTATTGAAAATTTTTAATACATAAATTGTAAAAAATCATCTTTTCCTTTTTCTCTTATTCTTCTCTCTGACTCTTGTTCTTTATACCACCTCCTCCCTGGGTGTTCTAGACTACCTTCCCACTGACTCTCTGAATTTTTTTTTCCTCGCTAATCAAACTTATTCTCAGTGGCTACCTACCTCTTCTCCAAGCAAGCTAGCATATCAAGTTTATCATCCAAACCATTTCACTATGTTAGTATCCTCTTCAAGTACCTTTTCATGTCTCCCCAGTCTCTGTAATCCTTTGAAATCCAATCTTAGTTTGTTATTCAAAGCCCAATGTAGTGCTTTTAGAACTCATCTCCCATTGAGTCCCTAATGTGGAGTCTTCTCCTTGCTTGGTCTTTTGTCACTGTCTCTCATAGCACCTTTGTTCTCATCTTGGGAATGCCCATGTCCTTCCTCATTCTTCCAAAATTACTCACTCTTTGGGTACAGTGTAAATCTCCCCTTCTACAGAAACTCTTCCCATTCCATTTGAGCTCACATTGAGATACCTAATCTCTTAAAGGTTGTAGAAATTCTACAATTCATTATTATCTTTATCATTTATTTTGACAAATACATATTGTTATTACCTTAACATCTAACATGCATATATCTCATCTTTCCAAATAGACTTAGCTCCTTAAGAAAGGCACTTATCTTTTATACTCTTTGTATTCATTCCATTATTTATTTTCTTAGTGCCTACCAGGTACAACTGTAATCGTTGGCATATTACATTGTACAGATTCCAACTGCTGTATTTTGTACAAAATGTAATAATCAGGGATCCACACACAAAGTCAGGTAGCTGTATGAGTTGTCCCATATAAATAGTTTAAATACTGTAGAAGTGTTGGTGAGATATCAGGGAAAGGTGCAAGTGGCATTTAAGCTATTCATTAAAAGATAGGGATAGTTCAAAAGGACGCGGATGAGAAGGAAGAAATAAATGCAATAGAGGAAATGTACTAAATATAAACAGATGTTTATTCATCTGTTTATATGTGTTGTGTCAGTAATAGTGTGGATTAGAGAAAGTAGAGAGCCTCTTGAAGGCTGGTCTAAAGGTTTTGAACTTAGTGAACTGTGTTACAGTGAACAATATAATCATCGCTCAAGCTTTAAGGAAGTTATGTTATTTCTTTTCCACTACCTAGTATAGTGCTATGCATTCAGGTTTTATCTCAAAGAAAGAGCAAAATTGTTACTTCTGCTCTCTTGATGCTTCAAATTGAAACAGGATGCTCAGTTCTAACGAATTAGCTAGAAAAAGAAGATGAGGTTTTTCTTTTCTTTCACACATATCCTGCATTTCTTCAAACTGACTTTATTGTTTTTTTAAATTCAGAATGGTTTAGAATTTTAGGTCACGTTATTCTGTATTTTTTTTTGGAGGGTAGGATGAAAATGAACAATGTAGATTTATCTAACTTATTAGAACCAAAGCCTGTCTCTTTTTCATTCAAAGTGCGAATAATACCCAATTTAAGTCTTTATTTTGTGGCACTAATGTTAATGGAATCTTAGTTAAGACAGACTAGATTCACTGAATCCTGATAGAGTCTGTTTTCAGTCTGACATTAATATCTATTTTTTAGGATCATGTGAAGGTGGTGCGCTACTTAGGCAAAGAAGTCAATCAGTTTCCATCAGATTCTGAATGTATGAGATACATAGCAACGATCACTGATAAGGTAATATACTGATTAAATTCATCCCCATTATATGAGCTTGGGATCCCATTTGGCTTTTTATATATATGTATATTCCACACTAAGATAAAACAAGTCTTAGTTTGAGCAATAATGTGTGGTACATAGCAATTTTCATTTATCTAGTATTTGGGAATGAAGTATAATATTTAAGAAACTCTTCAGATGATTTACTTACCTCATGAAGTAATAAAACTTTTTCTGTTTTAGAATTACTTTATCTTTTTAAATAGTACTTAAGCTAATTTAATTTTAATGTAAATACTAAACAATCTAAAGCAAATTCTTGTTGCTATTCATTAGTGCTATAATCTATCCAGACAGATATCTCTTCTGAGAGGAACAAGTCAGTGGATTTTTTTTAGACCTAAACAAAAATTAACACAGTACTTTTAATTATGGTCAAGAAAACTCTTAAGATGTTCAACATAATATAAAAGTTGGAGTAACTGTCAGTTTAAGAATGAATTTGCTAGGATTTTTGCAGGGAAAGTACGGAAAATAAAATAAATCCCTTTAGAATTCTAATTGAGATCAAAATATTTGAATAAAATCCTAAGACATGCCTCTGAAAATCTAAAAATGTCTTTCATTTTCTCAGCAGTTATCACATGATAGTGAACAGCTTTTTCCCGTAAGTTTTATTTAACATAGCTAATCCACTGTCTTGCCTGCCTCTAGATTCATTTATGACAATTAATATTCCTGGATACCCCTTATGGAAGGGGGGCAGAGATTAAAAATAAAGCTTTTGTCTTCATAGGGAAATATCCCTTTCCTGTCAAAAAGTGTATGTTCTAAGAATGAAATCACTGAGATAAGTCTATAAATACGTGCTTTTTATGAACGATTCTAGCACAAGAAGTTATAGCAACAAAGCTTAAATATTTGAGAACAGTTCTTGCCAAATAAGTATTTTAAATTGTTTAAACCCATTTTCTTTTGTTGACATTGACCTTTTCCTTTAGCCCATTAACCAGCTGACAGATTATTGCAGCTCTATTTGCAGTATGATTTCTCATATTCAAATTACAGGAGTAAATAATTTTAGTACCAGTCAAATGGATATTATTTTGAAGAACAATAGAAGCTCTTTGCTTATGTATTTTTTAAAAATATACCATTTAAATTATGTTTTTATTTGCACTCTTGTTTTGCCCTACTACTGATCTTTATTGCTTATGTTCATTCAAGTACCTTAATTAATATTTTCATGTTTTCAGGAATCTCTAAACGTTAATTTTTTGAGTCTGGAAACATCTTAATTTTTCATTTTAGGAGATGCTGAAGAAGTGTCACCTTTGTATGAGTCGATAGTACAAGCCAAAGATAGACAGGCTGCTGAAGCAAACAAAAATGCCAGCATTTTATTAGAGGAGTTAGACTTGGAAAAGGTAATGGTAACCTTTACATATGAAAAATACCTACTTTTTTCCTTTCAGCTTCTCTTCCTCCTAATTTGTAATCTGTGGTTTTTTATTTTGTTTTGGTTTTGCTTTAAATTATGTACATGGTTTTCTCTCCAAGTTTGGCTCAAGTAGTGGGGAGAATTATGAGTATTTTAAACATCATTATATCGTTAAAATAGTTTTCTTTATAATCAAATTAACAAAATAATATTGTAGGAATTGCATTGATCTGCAAGTCAGGGAACCTAGCCTCTAATGCTCAGTTATCTCAACTGTTCTCTTAATCCCCATCCAACTCTGTACTTCATTGATCCTGGACCTTGTAACTTGTTGCCAACGGATTTATCAGAAGTACCAAATACACTACGAAGGCATACACTACCAAGCCATGACCAACTAGTGAAATACGACCAGTTGATGGAATGTTTAATGCGTACCTTTTTATTTTATTTTATTTTATTTTTATAAAATTGTACAATTTAAATGCATGAAATTTATTGTATATCTATTATTTTTTTAACATCTTTATTAGAGTATAATTGCTTTACAATAGTGTGTTAGTTTCTGCTTTATAACAAAGTGAATCAGCTATACATATACATATATCCCCATATCTCCTCCCTCTTGTGTCTCCCTCCCACCCTCCCTATCCCACCCCTCTAGGTGGTCACAAAGCAACGGAGCTGATCTCCCTGTGCTATGCAGCTGCTTCCCACTAGCTATCTTACATTTGTTAGTATACATAAGTCCATGCCACTCTCTCACTTCGTCCCAGCTTACCTATCCCCCTCCCCGTGTCCTCAAGTCCATTCTCTACGTCTGCGTCTTTATTCCTTTCCTGCCCCTTAATGCGTACCTTTTTAAATGGATGATTTCTCTTGTATTTTTCTCTTTCAGGCACACTACAGTATCATTCCCATTTATTCCCATGGGGAATAAAACACTCCAAACAATGTACAGTTTGGGCAGTCCCATAGCTGCTTCTTTACTCTCTGTTCCTATCAATAACTGTACTCTAGAATGTAATAGTAGGAAAAGAATTGGTTGGTATTGAATATTATGGAATATATATTCCGCCATATTTCATCTTTTTTAAAAAGGTTAAAAATGCTATGAAGTTTAACATATACTTTTTAGATTTATAAAGGATATGCAGTGATAGTGGGGGCTGGGGCCCCCCACCCCCATGCAGTTGAAAATCAATGTGTAACTTTACACTTGGGCCCTTCGTATCTGCAGTTTCAAGTCTATGGATTTCAACCAACCACAGATTATGTAGTACTGTAGTACTTATTTATTTTAAAGAATCCGCATAAAGTGGGCCTGCACAGTGTTGTTCACAGTTCAATTGTATATATAACATTTTTCATTTGAGTCAGGTCCATTCTTTTTAATTAGACTTACTGACTTTGTTAAGCTATATATTTCATCTCACATAAAGAAAATATGAATTATTTGAAACATTTTGTTCTAAAGTCAATGTGAAAATACACTATTATTTTCTGAAAAATATATTTAAAATCAGAGTTCTTCATTTTAACAACTTTCTAGTTTAGATTCTGATCAAATGAAAATTAGCTTTTTTGGCCACTTTGAAGTTTTAATTGAATATGAACACATTGAGAACAGATATTGTTATAATTATTGTAACTGTTACTTTATCTATTTTTAATATTCAGTTTCATCAAATATTTATTTAATGTTTACTAAATACCAGGCAATGAAATAGGGCCAAGTTGTATGACAGATTATGTATTATTTGAGTCTTCTCTGTAAGAAATATTATTACCCTCATATTACAGATGGAGAAACTGAATCTATGGGAAGTTAAGTAACTTGCCGAAGCTAGGCTAAGGTTTAAATCCACTTTTTTTATTCTAAATTCCCTGCTTTCCTCTCCTCCCTTAATTGAAGTCAACCTACCTTTTAGTGCTTTCTCCTTATAATATTATAATATCCTGTTTTTGCATTACACTCTCGTTTTTAGATGTTAGAATCGCTAAGTAATAGTTATTTCATAATACTGTTTCTTTTTGCATTTTTATAAATCTTAGAAGGCATCCTTTCTATAGCTGAGACATAGATATCTGTTTTTAAATAAAATCTTTAATTGTTTCATACCTTTGTTGTTTATACGTTACATGAAATACATTTAGAGATTTACTGCATACCTGTGGATCACAAAGTCAAGAAGCAGCTTTTAGGAATGTCCAATTGTGCATGTCTATTCTCAATCAACTTCAATGATTTTTTTTCTTTTTTCTTTATTACAATAATGTGTTCAGTTTAAACTGTGAACTATGCAAAGATAACTAAAAGAAAAGCATACGCCATCATTGTAAGGTAACTGAAGTTCAAAACCTGGTATGGTAATTAACTAAAAGTCCTCACTTCTAACCTTTAAAGCCTTTTAAGACCTTACATGTTCTGCCCACTCACACCACTTCTTACACCTGTCTGATCTTATTTTACTACTTTCTCTTGGTCACTTTGCTCTATCCATAATGACCATCCTTTTTGCTCTTGCTATGCCTTCTGCCTTGAATGTCACTTCACTTGCCTCATATTTTAGTCTCCCTTTTACATTCTTCCTACTCTTCTTCCCTTCTTTATTTTCATCTTCTAACATTCTAAATACTGTATTTTACTTAGTTATCGTGTTTGTCTCTCTCTACCACTAGATTGTGTGAACTACAAAATGGTGCCTGGCATGCTAGTAAACATTTGTTGAACAAATAAATATCCATGTATATGAAAACTGTACTTTTTAAAAATTAGAATCATGCGAACATATTACTCTAATACTTGCTTTTCCCTCTCTCAATAAGTGAAGAATATTGTCAACTGATAGTGATTTATAACTGCATAATATACTCCATAGTAGGTTCGTTTCCAGTTTTGTCACTACAAATAATGTTGCAATAAATATCATTATACATATTTCTTTATATTTTGGTGCTTTTATTTTTATGGGGTAAGTTTCTTCACTTGGGTCAGTATATTTTAAATTTGATACTTTCAGAATATTTTCCTACTACCATCAGCAATACGTAAGTGTTGTTTCCTTGAATTCTTGCCAGTCTTTCTTAACCTAGATGTTCATGCTTGCAGAGCCTCAGGTTTAAAGCAGTTCAAAAGGAACTTCTTTCAATGTCATTGCATATTTTCCAGTATTAATTCCTAATCATAAATTAATTAGATGCAAATTCTTCTGCATGCACTGATACTTTATAAACACTTTTGAATGGGGATGGTACATAGATAGAATTCTAGACTGTGGATGAGACTCTTCTTTCCTGAACTCCAGCCCCTTTCTATTTCTATTTAAAAAATGATCAGATTGAGATAGGGTTTGGTTCACTATTTTTTATGTATGATTTACATCTGGAAAAATACACTGTTTTGCCTTTTGAGGCTCAGTACATTCTGGCTCCACCCTTTCTGATTTAGAAGTATCATTGCAGTGGTCTTGTCTGGTCTGACTTGGATGCTCTGCACGGGTAACTTACTGCTTGTGTGAAAATACTCCTGTGATCAACCTTTCTAATTTGAAAATGTTGGGTAATAGGTTTGTAAACATTGCTGCTGAGAATACTGCTCATTATATTCATCAGATTCCCTTATCTCCTTATGCAGCAAACACTATGTGGAAGAGTCCCTGCTCTAGAGCAGTTCATCTGGTCTAACTGTGGAATACTCTGGCAGTTGATTGCATCTTCTCTTAGGACATTAACAACTAGGTTATATTTTGGGCTGTTAGAATCCATAGTGGGTATTATTGGTCTGCATTTTTAATGTTTTACCCCTCTACTTTATCACTTATTGTTTTTTCTCTTTGTAAACTTTCATAATCTTTTAGGGAGCTACGTATGGTATATTTTTAAAATATTCCTCATAGATGTGTTCAGTTGGGTTTTTTGCCACCACTGAAGCTATTAATATGCCCACCTCACAATCTCAGTTTCATACATTTCATTCTCTGATTATCACCTCTTGTCTTTTCAACTTTACTCCCTCTAGAATTCTACCTCCAGCAATCCTAAAAACATTCTGTCTACCAATAAATTGTAGGATCCATTTATCGTACCACCCTTCACTGGCCTTACTCTTTTCTTTCTCCTTATTCTTAACTGAAGCCTAGTAACTAAAGGTGTCTAAGGAAAAAAAAGCATTCAACCTTGATGACTAATTTGACTTTAAATGTGTGACAGTGAACCCTTTAATGCTGCCCAGTAGTCATACTATATATTTCCCTAGTTTAATTTATTCTCCCACTCTTCTAGACCATTCTTTCTTTCTCCTTTATCCTGTGACTTCTGGTACATCCTCTTCTTCAACCTCAGTTGATGACCTTGCATGCTACTTCCGTGAGAAAACTGAAGCACCAGAAGAAAACTGCCAGAGACTTCCCCTACCTCATCTTCCCAACCCACCAAGCCCTGTACCCATATATTTCCTACCAATTACTAAATAAACTTGGAACCAATCCCTCCATTTGTGAACTACATCATATTTTCTGTCTGCCATCCCTTACTCAAAAACATTGTTGTGGCAGTTTTCTTTTCTTCTATATCATTTTCCCCCCTCTCCTGGATCATCCTCATCATCATAGAAGCTTCTTTATCCAATCTTAAAAAAAACTTTTGATTTTTCCAACACGTACCTCCCCGCCGCCCCATTTTCAGCTACAAGCCCATTTCTGCTCCCATTTGCAGCAAAACTTGTCTATTTTGGGTATTCCAATTCTTTTTTGTCTTGAATCTACTCCTAACACGTTCTCACTCCTACAGCTCCACCAAAACTATGCCTTTACGGTCTTTGGGGACTCTCACTAGCTAAATCCAGTGATTATGTCTCTATCCTTATTGTACTAAGCCTAATAACACCTGACATACTCTATTTACTTGGCCTCCATTACACTACACACTCTTGGCTTTTCTGTTATCTTCCTGAATGTTCCTTCTGTATCTCTAGTTCCTCCTCTTCTCCCCTCTGAGTTGGCAAGTCATTTAGCTTATTACATGATCTTCTTTATCCACTGGTCATCTCATCCTGCTTCTTACCTTTAAATATAATCTAGCTGATCCCAGATTTATATCTTTAGCCCAGACCTCTTCCCTACATTCCAGTCTCTTATATCTAGCTAGCTACTCAACATGTCCTTTTGGATACCTAATTAGACATCTCATACTTCTGTTCAAATGTGAACTCCTGATCTTTGCCCACTCCAAACCCACAGCTCTGTCTTGTAATTGCTCCGGCTAAAGATATTGATATCATGCTTGATTTCTCTCTGTCCTCCATTGTGTTGGAAAATCTAGTTACCTTTGCCTTAGAACTATATCTAGGATCCTAGTCACTGTTTATCACTTCTCACCCTGATTCAAGTCATGAATATCATCTTTTACCTGTATTTCCACAGTAGTCATTTATCTGGTCTCCCTGATTCCATCATTGCTCTGCAGTCTGTTCTCTATTTAACACTTAGAGTGATCCTCTATATCACTTAAATCAAATCACTCTTTTGCCCAAAACCCTACAGTGCCATTTCCCTCACAGTAAAAGATAAAAAGTCTTTAAAATGCCCCGTGGGACCTTAGGTGATGAAGTCTCCTGATATGCTTTCTGAAAGTCATTTTCTATTATTCTCAACCAGACTGGCCTACTTAAACATTCCAGGCCTACTTGAACATACAGCTTATATACTGACTGTTCTCTTTGCCTGCTCTACTTCAAATCTTTTAAATGTTTACTTAAACTTCACCTTCATGTTCCCCTACATGTGCCCATATACACACTTCTCTTCCTCTGCTCCAGTATTCCTGTTTTACATTGTACTTAACACCTTTTTAAAAAATTATATAATGTATTATGTTTGCTATCTGTGTGCCTCCCCCAGCAACTAAATGTAAGCTTCATGAGGGCAGGGATATTTTGTCTGCTGCTGAGTCCTAAGAGACTAGAACCATGCTTAGTACATAGTTATCAAAAAATTTTCGCTGGATCCTGCCCTTCCCTTCCCCTGTACTCCTTGATCTCTTTTTCTGTTATTGATACCACTACTGATTATTCAGAAATAACTGAAATCTTGATGTCGTTTTCAGATTCTCAATTATCTTTGCTCCGCATTCTCTATATCCATCAAATAAGTTAGTGTAGTAAAGTAACTTAATCCAGTATCTGGCACATATTAACCCCCTAAATATTAATGGTATCAGTATCATCATCATCACCTTTAACTGAGCTTTGGCAGTCTCTTTATGTCTTCTGTTCCATCCTCTCCTAAATTATCACTTCTCGCCTGAAGTATTGCAGTAGGCTTCTTAACAGTCTGTCTATAAATAAATACCTTTGCCTCTGTCATCTTTGCCTTCAGTTTAATCCTTCTTTGTTCCGATGTAACTTTTCCAGTTCCCATAGTTTCTGATACACAGATAAGATTGCCTTTACTCCCTACTCGAAATCCTTCAGTCTGTCTTCATTGTCTGCATGGGAAATTTCAGACATTCAGCTCTTCCTGTCTTCTCTAGGCTCCTCACTCACTGTGGTTTTCTACTCACATATCTCATTCACGTAACTGTATCCAAATATGCACATGGGGGACTTCCCTGGCGGTCCAGTGGTTAAGACTCCGCGCTTCCAATGCAGGGGGCGTGGGTTCTATCTCTGGTCAGGGATCTAAGATCCCACATGCCGCGAGGTGCGACCAAAAAAAGAAAAAAACAGATTTGCACATGGTATTTCTTTAGTCTGGACTGCCTCTCCCTAAATCCTTAAATTCTCATCTTAAAAAGCTTAACTCTCAAACATCAATTTGTTTCCTGAATCTATAATTAGAAATCACCAGTTAGGGAATTCCCTGGCAGTTCAGTGGTTAGGACTCAGTGTTTTCACTACTGCTGGGGCCTGGGTTGGGGAACTAAGATCCTGCAGCCAGAAAAAAAAAATCAGTTGGACTAGTGCTCTTTCTTTCCTTTTCCACAATGAGGTTATTTATTCTGCAATTTGACTCTTTTCTTCAAAACCTCTACCCTCCCCCACACATGCTCACAAACATGTAGTAGTTCCCCGGTAAATGAAATGAGGTCTAGGCATGTACCTTGTGAGAAAATATAGAATGTAGGCTGAATTTCTAACCCTGTTTACCTGCACCTTCAGACTTACTCGAGTCTCATGGTTTAAATACTCTGTTTTCATCTTTTCTCTTTCGGATCTTGTATCAGTTATTACCACCTCTCCCATACTTTAGTGCCTGCTGTTTCATTAACTCCTACCCTCTTTGTACAACTTCATGAAGTTAACTCTCCTAATGAAACCTTACCTCAAATTTAGTATTTTGTTTACTTATCTAAATATTTTAAGGGAATAATCTATGTCTTGTTGACTCTACTTTTCTTTTTATTTCTCCGTCCAGGACCATTTGCTTACTTCTCCACTAATTCAGTGAACTAACTATGGCAGAGGTCACCAATGGCATCTTATTGCCAAATCCAGAATAAGATTAGACATCTCATACTTGTGTCCTTACTGATACTTTGTGATACTTACCAATGTCGATTTGCCTTCCTTTATGAAACTCTTCTCCTATTGAAGCTGCTTTCTCCTGATTGTCTTCTTCTGCCTGATATATGCCTTTCTAAAAGTCTCATTTGGTCTTCCTTTTAATAACGGATATTCCCTCCCCACTACCTTCCCCCTCTTTATGTGTACACACACACACACACACATTGTTATAGCCTTTTACCTTTGGTGATTTCCTTTAATTTATTAGTTTCAGCTACCACCTGCAAACTAATAATGCCTCTTAAGTCTGTATCTGTCTTGTCAAATTCTGCTTAGTTTTAGAGAGCTTCATACCTTGTAGGTCCTTTTGCAGCCATAGTCTGAGATCTCTCCCCCAGAAAGAAATTGTTTCCCTAGGACCTCTGAATTTGTATCTCACTTTTTAGTGAGTCTAAAGGGTTAGTAAGATCTATGAAATTATCAAAATACCAGCCTTATAACTTCAAAATTTAGAAATAAGAGTAACTACTTATCCCTTAGAGCTAAACTCTAAAATTTGATAATTCAGACTGTTGCCAGCGGGCCAGCCTCCACTGACTGAACTCTGTAAGCTCTGAGGCACATTCATACCTAAGGACCCAGCCACACCTATACACTAAGACCTCTCCCAGCCCATCACCCCTACCCACCCCTAAGGCCAGATGGTTTTAGAGGAAAGCCTGCTTTCTAGTTGTTCTATTTTTAAAAGTTCTTCCCCCCTTGAATACCAATCATAATTACTTCTTACCACTGGACACATTTTTAAAATCAAGCAAAATTAATAACTCATCTGGCTGAGCCAAAAGTCTTAAACCTCACTTGTTATTTTTATCCCCCTAAAGCTATTTCCTGTACCTTTCTCAAGGCTTTTTTGTCCATACAGATGTGATATAGATAAAATATCAGTTTTATGATTCCTGATTCTAAATTGGAGAGGTTAGTATCTATCTATAGCCACAGTTGCTTTGAAAATGTTTCTCTGGCACACCCTTCACCCCCCTTTCTATTCCTTCTCTTCCCTTTACACTTACCTATTTATTTCGTGAAAGTCAGCAAAACACATCAACCCCAGGCCTCCCTCACTGGAGCTCAGGCAAAGATGTAGAAAGTACAGCTCCTGAGGACAGGCATCTTAGCTACATTAAAGCAAGGCTGAATGAGCTGAGTCATACACGCTCAGTTCCTTCTTTCAAACTCACCAATCAGGTAGTACTCCTCCCTTGTAGTGAACTAGGGTGTGAAGGTCACCAATTACTGTTTTCTTCTCAGTCCTTTGGAAAGGTCAAAAGCTCCTCCTTTACTGGTCTTCAGAGGAAACTTGGGTACTTCTGGAAGACCAGCAAAAATTTCTAGGGGGTAGGTACTATGCAGACAATTTTTATATCTGCAGTTTCCATTTGTGTTCTTTCCTAAAATCCATCTGCTTGAGAAAGTATCTGGTGTTCTATAGATTCTCCTTAATTATTTACCTTTTCAGAAGCAAAGGTCATATCTCTTACCCAAGAGAATGTAATTATGGTGCGTTGCCCCAGGGTGTGAAAACTTTCAAGGTGGGCAAAACCTTTTAGGCACCCAACAGGGATTATTTCAAAAGGGAGGAGGAGTGTCTAGCAAAAGCTAGAGACTTAATTAAACGTCAGACTTTTTCTCAAGAAAAGTAAGTCTGATTTGGCTTGTAAGTTTGTCTTTACGGGCTGGTTTCAGCAGTTAGGCTATTGTGACATTTTCCATAAACTGAGTATCATTGTTTTGACACATATTTAAAATACACACAAAATATATAGAAAGCTTGATTATATCAAGGAATATGTACTTTGAAAATGTCATTTAGAGAACACGCAAACAAAAGAGTTTGTAGATGATTTTACCATTTTATGAGCCAAAGAGGAAAATTTAATAGTTAAAATAGCTTATTAAGAGATGTTATTGGACTTTAAAACTTATTCCTAGTTTTTTTGACTGTGAAAGTCATATGTATCCAGTTCAACAAATAGAAACAATGTACAGTCACATAAAGTAACATTGAAAGTCACCATCTTTCTGCTACTTCTTGACCAAGCCCATGCTCTAGAGGTCATCACTAGGAAGCCTTTGATTTGTATCCTCTTAGCCTTTTTTTTTAAATTCCCACGGATAGATTCACATAAAGCACTGCCCCCCCCATAAATGAGATCATTGATTTGCAATTTGCCTTTTTTTCCCTAGCAAATGTAAATTGTGAGCATTTTCCCAGCTATACATTTATAACTTTTAATGGCTGCCTAGTATTCTGTGAATGTATACTGTTGTTAATTTATCCCCACCCCCGACCCCACCCCATGGATTTACCTAGTTTCCATTTACTACTATTGTAATCAGCTTTGCAATGGAAAGTATTGAGCCTATATTTTTCCACTAGAGGTAGTCATTTTATAGAATATATTCTTAGGATAAGCACTTTGTAATTTTCATAGGAGGCTTTCAAATTACCTTTCTAAAAATGTTAATGTTTATACTGACAGCAGTGTAGGGAAGAATTAATTTTCCCAAACTTTTGCTACCTGATATCTTTTTGAATTTTCCCAAATTAATGAACAAAACATGGTAGCTTGATAGTTTAATTTATATTTCCGTAGTGATTATGAAGTTATGTATATCTTTACATTCATCCATTTTGAGATTAGGTTGTCTTTTATCATTAATTTGATCTTGACATTTAAAAATATTATTTTCTCTTTACAGTGATTTGAGTATGATCTTGATCAAACAATGAATTGAACTAAGATGACTTTGAATTGTATGGTATCCCAGTACTCTTAATGATAAAATGACATTATGTGACAACTTTTTTCCAAGGTAAATTCCAGTGTTATAATTCTGTTTTATTGATTCTTTAACAGTTAAGGGAAGAAAGCCGGAGGCTGGCTTTGGCTGCAAAAAGAGAAAAGAGAAAGGAGAAGGGAAGAAAGAAAAAAGAAGAACAAAGAAGAAAACTAGAGGAGATCGAAGCCAAAAATAAAGAAAACTTTGAACTCCAAGCTGCTCAAGAAAAAGAAAAGCATAAAGTTGAAGGTATTTTCTCTAAACCATCTAATTTGTTTCATGTAATACATTCTACTCAAAATTATATTTCCTTAAATATCAGTAACTTAAGGTGAAAAAAGATCTCTACGTTACTAAGGCCTAAAGTATTTATATGCTATTTTCATTTATTGACTTCTTCCCAGCTTTTTATTATAAAGAATTTCAAACCTACACACAAGTTGAAAGAATAATGAAACAAACACCTGAAATACCCTTCACCTAATTTAAAAATAAACATTTTACTATATTTGCTTTATCTTTTTCTCTAAATATACATACATAGTTTTTTCCTAAGCCGTCTGAAAGTAAATTACACACATCTGACATTGCATCTATAAAACATCAGCACACATCCAAGGAATGACATTTGCTTACATAATTGCAATACCATTTATAATACCTTAAAAAATTAACAGTAATTCCATAATTTCATCTACAGTCAAGACCATATTCAGATTTTTCTTAAATGAGGGAATTATTTTTAACAAGGTTCTAACTAAAAAATTATTTGAGATGAGGATATTGTTAGAAAGAACCATTGTCATTAAACCACCAAATATTTATGCTGTGTGTGTGTGTTAATTTCCCCCTCCTCCAGCCTTTTATTTTGAAAAATTTCAAACTACAGAAAAGTTTAAGGATTAGTATAATGAACACCTGTAAGTCACCTAGATTCATATAACATTTTGGCACATTTGTTTATCTTTTTTCCTCTCTCTTTTTTTGAATAGTCTTATATATGTTGTACACATCATACGAAATTACCCCTAAATACTTGAGCAGTGTTTCCCAGTAAAAGAACATTATTTTACATAACCACAATAACATTATTACACTTAAGACATTTAATAATTATGTAATAATATGTAATATACAGTACATATTCATATTTCCCAAAGTGTCCCTGAAATATTTTTTATAACTGCCTACTATGCGTTGTTTAGAACTTAGGGACAGAGAGAATAGATCAGTCATATCCATCTCATTACCAGTGAATGCTGGAATGACTGATAACTTTATATCTAATAGTAGTAGTAAAGTAAATTCAGCGTTTATTTTGTCGAGTGCTTAAAGCTAAATATATGCCAAGAACGCTAGAACTTGCTAATTCAGTATTGCTACTTCTACAGATGAGCCTGCAGTCTCGACAGAGCCTCCAAGTGCCACAACCACTACTACCATAGGTATATCTGCAACCTGGACCACTTTGGCAGGTTCCCATGGTAAAAGAAACAATAGCATAACTACAACCAGTTCAAAGAGGAAAAACAGGAAAAATAAAATTACTCCAGAAAATGTTCAAATTATATTTGATGATCCACTACCAATCTCATACAGTCAGCCAGAGAAGGTGAATGGAGAGTCCAAGAGCAGCAGTACCAGCGAGAGTGGAGACAGTGATAACATGAGAATTTCCAATTGCAGTGATGAAAGTAGCAACAGCAACAGCAGCCGAAAGAGTGACAATCATTCACCTGCTCTGGTCACCACCACTGTGACCAGCAAGAAGCAGCCATCAGTTCTGGTTACGTTTCCAAAGGAAGAGAGAAAATCTGTTTCTGGCAAGGCTTCAGTAAAGTTAGTTCCAATTTTCATTTTCATGATTTATAGTATCATTATGAAACACTTTGTTGCTGAATTTTTTAGTAAAGCAGGCAGATGAACAACTGACAAAATAAGGGTTTGTCTTTGCTCTAAAGAAGGCATGATTTCATTTGAATTAAAGAATTACTGTGTAATTTCTTCATTTTGGTTGTTAAACTGAACCCATGAAGAGTATTGATTATGGTTTCTCAGGGATTATTATTGTATTTCAGTTCTGCTAAATTTGACCTCTAGATAATATCTTCTTAAAATTGGCCCTTCATATTATGCTAAGTATTGAAAAGTGAAAAATAAATTTCTCATTTATTCATCATAGTATTCTTAAAATAAAGAATCAAATCATATAATAGTTTGCCTTTATCATTAAAAAATTCTACATCTCTTCTATATTTAATGTGTTTTTCCTCCCTGTTAAAGATTGTCAGAGACTATCAGTGAAGTGACCAGTAATTCTCTCTCCACTAGCACAAAATCTGGTCCATCTCCCCTTTCCTCTCCAAATGGGAAATTAACAGTAGCAAGTCCTAAGCATGGACAAAAGAGGGAAGAAGGATGGAAAGAAGTTGTAAGAAGGTGACTGATTATTTCTTTGATTGTTTTTCTCATTTTTATATGTGCTCTATTTCACAATGAAGCATAGTTTACCTTACAGTTAAATTCCCCTAACTCTTCCAAAGGTTGCAAACAAACTGGTGGCCTAAGGCTGCATCTGGCCAACAGAGACAACCTATACTATATTTTAGAGGGAAAAAAAAAAGTATATGTTAACACTTTTAAAATTGGGAAATTTTACATAAAAAGTTAGATCATTGTGGTGTCTGCTTGACCCCCATGGGTATTGGTATTTGGTAGTGAACTAATTTATTTAAGATGATAGATTGTCTTGTTCAGCTTTGTAACCTCAGAGCCCAATATGTAGTGTCTACTACAAACTTGTAAATATTTGGAGAATGAATTAAGTATTGGTTTTAAACTACTCTTGTCTTCAAATCATAGGATACCTTTATTTCAAGGGTTTTAGGACTAAAATAGTTTGCTGTATTTTGCTTGGAACTTTTAAATAATATGTGTTAAAAAGTAAAACAACATCCCAGAAACTAAAAGGTGGTAAGATACCAAAGACCTAGAAAGGATGTGATCCATTATAAATCTTCAATAACCTATTTTAAGGAACTCTCCAGAAATTCCATCAAATAATTAAACTTTTGATTGTTTTAAAACAAAATCTGTAGTGAACCAAGCTTATTACTGTTAATCTCAAGACGTACTGTACATTTTTTATCTTATTTTGGGCCAACACTTCCCCTCAACCCCCATCTCTATCTTTATCTCTTTCTCTGTCTCACACACATTCTTTTGAACTAACTGAAATCACAACATCAGAATACTCTCTGTACAAAAGTAAGAGAATTCAGTTTTCCTGCATGTATTTTATATTGTAGTATGCAAGCAAATTCTTAACTAACTTAAAATAATGATCACTGACTGATTATTATGTCCTTTAGGGAAAAAGGAATTATCAAGTAACTTAGTTATGTATACAAAAGGGCAGGGATCATACCTTACCATTTAAAAAAATAATGTATAATTTCATAGTTAATCTATTCTAAATAAATAATTTACTTATTCATTGAAGCACAATTGGCTCCTTCTTTTTATTGAGAGTTATACTGTTTTTCTTTTAGAAGTACTCTTTAATTTAGACTTGTCAGAAATTTATATCTACCTTTCCTGAATCTGAGTGTTTAAAATTGTAATGTAATTTTGTAAGTTTTAGGTGGGTTTTGCTTTTTTTGGAATTCCAGCAGGCTTTTCTCTTTCCTCACACAACTAAACATCCCTTAGCAAGTTTCCATATTTGTGGATAATCATTTTAATGCCTCTAGAAGAATACAAGGCAGCAATGAATTTTTAGTATCATCCTTTCAGTTATGTATTAGGGAATAAAAACAATCATGTGAGTCAAATACCCAAAGGTACCCACAAGAAGCCTTTCTTGACTCCTTAGGGTAGATTAGATGCCCCAAGCAATGTGTCTTTATGATACCCTATTAGAGCACTTACAACATCGTGTTGTAGTTTTCTTACTTGGTTTCTACATAGTCAGTATATGTGGGCAAGAGCCCCTGTCTGTCTTATTTGCCATTAGTATTTGCATTAACACAGTGTATATCTACATGTATGTGCTTCACAGATATTAATGAAGGACGAAAGTCAAAAAAGCAAACAGTTTTTGGTAATGAGATGAGAAGCTGTGGTAAAGCTCACTCTCTCTCTGTCTTTCTCTTTTTTCTGTGGCTCTTAGTTGCCTTTTATCACTTAGAGTGAGAGTAGGTAGAAGAGGCTTATTCGACAATATTCTGAATTTACAGACACATATTTTAGTAATAATTCTTATTTTAAGTACAACCACTGATACTTATGATTTATATTAATTTATTTTTGCAGCTGTTAAACAGGTCAGAGAAAGTATCTGTTCCATCAACTGTGATATCCAGAGTGATTGGAAGAGGAGGTTGTCATATTAACGCTATTCGGGAGTTCACTGGTGCACACATAGATATTGATCAGCAGAAAGACAAGACAGGAGACCGGATAATAACTATAAGGCAAAGTTTTGTCTCTTACGGTTTTTTTCTTTTGTATTTTGTTGCACTAGAGCTTAATTATCAATATATATAAGCATTTGAGTTTTCAATGGAACTTTGTATTTAATAGCATACTTTTTTAAATGGGAATTTGATTCGTGTTTAAGATAAGCTTTACAGTTTTTTTTCTTATTCATATGATCTTGTGAAGTATTTCAAAGGGCTTTAAAGGAATTTTTCTTTTGTGTGTGTATGGCAAAGGTTTGAATAATCTTTTCCTTATAAAAAATTTTAATATGACATTCTTAAAAACTTCTTTTTAAGAAGGAATGGGTTTCTAACACATTCTAATCTGTAGTTTTCCATCTTTCTCTTAAATTAGCATTTGAGATTTGTTATTCTGAGATTGTATCCTTAGAATATGAGCTCAGTAATAGATTTAAATCTGAAGTGGATATTTGTTTTAAATTGAATATTTGAACATGTCTATGTCGAATACCCTTAGAGTAAAGATGATATTCTAAGAAATCATAAATTTGGTTGTGAGAGACAGGTGCCCTTCCCGGTGGTAGAGGGGCAGATAGTTTTTTAGCCTGCCTCAAGAGGAAGGAGGCAATTAACCAGCTCTGTTTTGCACTTATCCCCTTCTCCTATCTTGTTTATCCCTCCCCTGGGATAGGTGTAGTCACAACTTGCCTTACCCAGAGAAGAGGGGAAGCATATACCCTTTATAAGTAATTTCCCCCTTAGGGTCTCCATAAGGCTTTCCGCTCAATCCAATATTTTCCTGAACATCCAAGACTGGAGTTTGACCTTATGGCCATGGTTGTCATTATCAGGATTCTTCTCTCATTTTGAGACATCTGTCCAAAAGAGTTACAATAATCACTCTACTAATAGAGAAACCACTAATAAATATAAATGGGGTCATCTAAGCTACCAGGATTTAAAATAAAATACTGTTTTCTTACTCAGTGGTATTATTTTTCTTGCTTATTTGTACTGCTTTTGATATTGATCAGCTGTTTAACTTCATGGTAACAATATGGATTACATAGGATTTTAAAGTGCAATGGTTTTTCTGTCTAGAATGTATTTCACGGTAGGAAGATGATTGCTTAGTCTGAGGAAACAATAGTGAAATTAAATTTCTTGGAAAAGAAGTCATTTACTTTTCCTTTGAAAAATATAGTGGTGTGTCAGGACAGTTTATTGCTTTGTTTGCATAATACCTCAAAAATAGTCAGAAAATTGCTTCTTAACTTTTATCTGTTCTTTGTATGTGTGTACATACACATACACACACGAATTAATTTAGGCTTTACATATTAAAAAGGCGAAATTGGACCTAATTTTTTTTTTTTGTCAACTTATAGGGGTGGCACTGAATCAACAAGACAAGCAACTCAGTTGATCAATGCTCTGATCAAGGATCCAGACAAAGAAATTGATGAACTTATTCCAAAGAATCGTTTGAAAAGCTCCTCAGCAAATTCCAAAATTGGGTCATCAGCACCTACCACCACTGCTGCTAACAGTTCCTTAATGGGAATTAAAATGGCGACTGTAGCTCTGTCATCAACATCTCAGACTGCCGCAGCACTCACTGTGCCTGCAATTTCTTCTGCATCTACTCACAAAACCATTAAGAACCCATGAATAATGCGAGGCCTGGTCTTCCAGTTTCTCTTCCATTAGCATAGCCTCCTCCACAGTGTGCACAGGCTTTGCTTGCTGCTCAGACTTTCCAGCAGATCCATCCACCAAGGTTGCCCATGATGCACTTTGGAGGTACTTTTCCACCAGCTCAATCCACTTGGGGTCCTTTTCCTGTCAGGCCTTTGAGCCCTGCCAGAGCTACTAACTCGCCTAAGCCTCACATGGTGCCTCGCCATAGCATCAGAATAGCAGTAGTTCTCTGGTGAATTCAGCAGGTTCTGTAACTTCAAGTCCAACAACTACAACCAGTTCATCAGCTTCAACGGTGCCTGGTACATCTACAAATGGCAGTCCAAGTTCACCTTCTGTTGGAAGGCAGCTTTTTGTCACAGTTGTGAAGGCATCCAATGCCACCACCACAACAGTCACCACCACAGCAAGTAACAACAGCACTGCACCCACAAATGCCACATATCCTATGCCTACTGCCAAAGAATACTACCCAGTATCATCCCCATCTTCCCCATCACCACCAGCCCAGCCAGGAGGGGTTTCTAGAAACAGCCCTTTGGATTGTGGAACAGCATCTCCAAATAAAGGGGCATCTTCCTCTGAACAGGAAGCAGGTAGTCCACCAATAGTAGAAACAACAAACAGTAGACCTCCAAACAGCAGCAGTTCTTCTGGGAGTTCATCAGTTCATTCTACTCAGCAGCAACCTCCGGGATCTGTTTCTCAGGAGCCAAGACCACCTCTTCAGCAGTCTCAGGTTCCTCCCCCGGAAGTTAGAATGACTGTTCCTCCTTTAGGAACAACAAGTTCTGCTCCAGTGGCGGTGCCTTCTACTGCCCCAGTGACTTACCCTATGCCTCAGACACAAATGGGATGCTCCCAGCCTCCACCTCAAATGGAACCCCCTGCTATGAGACCACCCTCTCATGGCACAACTGCCCCTCACAAGAATCCAGCTCCTGTGCAAAATTCATCTGTTGCAGTCCTCAGTGTCAAACACATTAAAAGACCTCACAGTGTCCCCTCTTCTGTCCAGCTACCTTCGACCTTAAGTACACAAAGTGCTTGTCAAAATTCAGTACATCTAGCAAATAAGCCGATTGCTCCCAATTTCAGTGCCCCCTTACCATTTGGGCCCTTTAGCACATTGTGTGAAAGTAGCCCTACTCCTGCTCATGCCTTCTGGGGAGGATCTGTTGTTTCATCTCAGTCAACACCAGAATTTATGCTATCAGGAAAATCCTCATATTTGCCAAATTCAGATCCTTTACATCAGTCTGATACTTCCAAAGCTCCAGGTTTTAAACCACCATTACAGAGACCTGCTCCAAGTCCCTCAGATAAGTTTGTATTTTCTGACATTCTTCAGCTGCTCGTTTCTACAAATGATGTTGAAACTCTTGGTTATTTTCTAATATTTTTACTCTGTGACTGGGTCAGATAGACAGATTGTAGTACTAATTCAAATGCTATTGTGAGTATTGAGTGTGTCTAGTATGGCATTATTACTTTTTAAATCTTTTTAGAAGCTGTAATGGATTTTTATCTTAAATTTACTGTAAATAAATTTCTTCATCAGGTATATTTTTCTCTCTCAAAATAAAGAAAAGGGGACTTCCCTGGTAGTCCAGTGGTTAAGACTCCGCACTCCCAATGCAGGGGGCCCAGGTTCGATCCCTGGTCAGGGGAATAAATCCCACATGCCACAACTAAGACCGGGAGCAGCCAAATAAATAAATAAATATTTTTTCTAAATAAATAAAAAAAAATTTTTTGAAAAGTCTCATATTTTAATTTAATAAGATAATGACATCAGAAGTTTGTTTTTAGTTCAAATAAAAAATAATTACCAAAGATTTTTAAAATTTGATTTCACTTCCTACTGTTTTTTGTTTTAAAAATAATGAGAAAAATATAGAGCTACATAGTTCAATAGGGTAGGTACTAACTATATGTGCTATTTAAATTTAATGAAATTAAAAATTCAACTCAGTCAAGCTGGCCATTTTTAAAATTTTTCCCAGTTTTGTTGAGATATAATTGATGTACATCACTGTATATGAGTTCCAGGTGTAGAGCATAATGGTTTGACTTACATACATTGTGAGATGATTACGGCAGTAAATTTAGTTAGCATTCATCATCTCCTATAGATACAATTTTTAAAAAAAAAGAAAAAGGAAAAAATATTTTTCCTTGTGATGAGAGCTCTTAGGATTTAGTCTCTCTTAACAGCTTTCCCATGTATCATACAGTAGTGTTAACTGCCGTTACTATGTTGCGCATTACATCCCTAATCCTTACTTATCTCGTAAGTGGAAGTTTGTACCTTTTGACCACCTTCCTCCAATTCCCCCCCACCCCACCTCCACCTCTAGTAACCACAAATCTGATCTCTTTTTCTATGAGTTTGTTTGTTTGAGATTCCACATATAAGTGAGATCATACAGTTTTTGTCTTTCTCTGTCTGACTTATTTTACTTAGCATAATGCCCTCACAGCCCATCCATTTTGTCAGAAATGGCAGGATTTCCTCGTGTTTTTGTGTGTGTGTTTTTTTATGACTAAATAATATACCATTGTGTGTGTGTATGTGTGTGGTATATATACATATATGTATACATACCACAGCTTCTTTATCCATTCATCCATGGATGGATACTTAGGTTGTTTCCATGTCTTAGCTATTGTAAATAATGCTGTTACGAACATGGAAGTGTAGGTATCTTTTCGAGTTAGTGTTTTTGTTTCTTTTGGATATAGTTCCAGAAGTGGAATTGCTGGATCATGTGGTAGTTCTATTTTTAGTTTTCTAAGGATCCCCCATACTGTTTTCCATGATGGTTGTAGGCTGGTCATATTTCAAGTGCTTCCTTAATAAGCACATAATGGCTGGTAGCTGCAATATTGGAGAGCCCAGATATTGAACACATCTATTAACATAAAAAGTTCTGTTAGACAGTGCTGATATCTAAAGAGGATCTAAAGATCTGGTTTTGAGTGACTGCTTTTTCTTTTTTAACTTTTTACTTTGAAATATTTTTAGATTTATAGAAGAGTTCTTCTATAATTACCCCAATTTCCCCTAATTAAACATTCTTACCTAAACACCATATATTTATTAAAACTAAGAAATTAATATCGGTACAGTACAATTAACTGGACTACAGACTTTATTCAGATTCCACAGTTTTTCCAATAATGTTCTTTTTCTGTTGCAGTGTCCAGGATACCAAGTTGCATTTTGAGCTCTGTGTTTTAATATGAATATTTCAAATAATTAAAGATAATTTCATTGAGTTATTCGTAGTGAGGTGGATGGACCTAGAGTCTGTCATACAGAGTGAAGTAATTAGAAAGAGAAAAACAAATACTGTATGCTAACACGTATATATAGAATCGGAAAAAAAATATGATTCTGTAGAACCTAGGATCAGGACAGGAATAAAGACGTAGATGTAGAGAATGGACTTGAGGACACGGGCAGGGGGGAAGGGTACGCTAGGACGAAGTGAGAGAGTGGCATGGACATATATACACTACCAAATGTAAAATAGATGGCTAGTGGGAAGCAGCCGCATAGCACAGGGAGATCAGCTCCGTGCTCTGTGACCACCTAGAGGGGTGGGATAGGGAGGGTGGGAGGGAGACGCAAGAGGAAAGAGATATGGGGATATATGTGTATGTATAGCTGATTCACTTTGCTATAAAGCAGAAACTAACACACCATTGTAAAGCAGTTATACTCCGATAAAGATGTTAAAAAAAAAGTCTACCATTAAAGCAATAACAAAATAAGAATAAATAAAGATAATTTCATGCTAGAGATAGACAAACTATGGTCCATGTGCCAAGTATGGCATACTACCTGATTTTACATTTGTGGGTTTTTTTTAATTGAGTTATAACAATTGTGTAAGATTTAAAAAAAATTTTTTTTTATTTTTAAAAAGAATAATATGTGACACAAAAAAGAGTACATTCAGAACTTCCCTGGTGGTCTAGTGGTTAAGAATCTGCCTTCCAGTGCAGGGAATGTGGGTTCAGTCCCGGGTCGGGGAACTAAGATCCCACATGCCACGGGGCAACTAAGTCCTGGTGTTGCAACTAGAGAGCCCACCTGCTCTGGAGCCCGTGTGCCACAACTACAGAGAAGCCCGCGTGCCGCAACTAAGACTCGATGCAGCCAAAAATAAATAAATAAATAAATATTTTAAAAAAAAATAGTGCATTCAACTTTCAGTGTTCATAAATAAAAGTTTTGTTGAAATACACCTATGCCCATTCATTTACATATTGTGTTATGGCTGCTTCCATGTTCTGCTGACAGCCTAAAACTATTTATTATTTAGCCCTTTACAGAAAGGTTGCCAACTTGTTACGTGTTATTGAAGAGATGACATTCTGGGACTAAAAATTTCTAAATATAATGGGAACTGATTGTTATTTTTACGTCTTTCTATAACACATAAATATAATGTAAAGAACATGGTCAGTAAATATTTCCTTGCTGGGGGTTGATTGAAATATTTTCATATTTCACTTTCAAAAACACTTTCTCTTGAATACTAAATAGAATCAATATAATTTGGTTGTAAAAGCTTCATATGCTAATTAGTACATTGGAAATGCTTTTATTTTTTTCATTTTTTTATTTTTTTATTTTTTTTTTTTTTTACATAGATATACTCCTATTACATCTTTTTTTTTTTTTTTTTAATTAATTAATTTATTTATTTATTTTTGGGTGTGTTGGGTCTTCGTTTCTGTGCGAGGGCTTTCTCTAGTTGTGGCAAGCGGGGGCCACTCTTCATCGCGATGCGCGGGCCTCTCACCATCGCGGCCTCTCTTGTTGCGGAGCACAGGCTCCAGACGCGCAGGCTCAGTAGTTGTGGCTCACGGGCCTAGTCGCTCCGCGGCATGTGGGATCTTCCCAGACCAGGGCGCGAACCCGTGTCCCCTGCATTAGCAGGCAGATTCTCAACCACTGCGCCACCAGGGAAGCCCCATTTTTTTATTTTTTAAGAATTTTTATTGGAGTATAGTTGATTTACAGTGTTGTGTTAGTTTCAGGTGTACAGCAAAGTGAATCAGTTATACATATACATATATCCACTCTTTTTTAGATTCTTTTCCCATATAGGCCATAACAGAGCATTGAGTAGAGTTCCCTGTGCTATACAGTAGGTTCTTATTAGTTATCTATTTTATGTCTAGTAGTGTGTATATGTCAATCCCAATCTCCCAATTTGTCCCTCCCTGCCCCTTACCCCCTGGTAACTGTAAGTTTGTTCTCTACATCTGTAACTCTATTTCTGTTTCATAGATAAGTTCATTTGTACTCTTTTTTTAGATTCCACATATAAGCAATATATGATATTTGTCTTTCTCTGTCTGACTTCACTCAGTATGACAATCTCTAGGTCCATTGATGTTGCTGCAAATAGCATTATTTCATTCTTTTTTTATGGCTGAGTAATATTCCATTGTATATATGTACCACATCTTCTTCGCCCATTCCTCCGTTGATGGACATTTAGGTTGCTTCCATATCCTGGCTATTGTAAACAGTGCTGCCGTGAACATTGGGGTGCATGTATCTTTTTGAATTACGGTTTTCTCTGGATATGTGCCCAGGAGTGGGATTGCTGGATCATATGGTAGCTCTGCTTTTAGTTTTTTAAGGAACCTCCGTACTGTTCTCCATAGTGGCTGTACCAATTTACATTCCCACCAACAGCGTAGGCCGGTTCCCTTTTCTCCACACCCTCTCCAGCATTTATTGTTTGTAGATTTTTTGATGATGACCATTCTGACCGGTATGAGGTGATACCACATTGTAGTTTTGATTTGCATTTCTCTAATAATTAGTGACGTTGAGCATTTTTTCATGTGATTTTAGCCATCTGTATGTCTTCTTTGAAGAAATGCCTATTTAGATCTTCTGCCCATTTTTTGATTGGGTTGTTTGTTTTTTTTGATATTGAGCTGCATGAGCTGTTTGTATATTTTGGGGAGTAATTGGAAATGCTTTTATATTTCATTTTTGTAAAGTTGGAATTTAGTGAAAATACTTCACTTTTCAAAAAATGTGAAATCTAGGTAATGTGTTAAGACAGACTAAAATTAAGATTTAGAGAAAAAAGAAGTAAATTCTTGTTTTGTGGAAAAGTATAGAAAAAAGACGTGCTCCATCGGGAGGTAAGGTTTTGGGGTGTACAGTTGGTTAGAGCCAAAATTAGCAATGAAGTTTAACTTAAGAGTCTATCAGAGGGAAGTATTAGATTCAGGTCAACATAGGCATGTTTGCCTTTACAGCTATACCACTATTTCTACACCCTAGAAATTAACATTAATTCAGTAATAGCACCCAATATGTAGTACCATCATCCCAAATATACCCTTTATGCCTGTATGTTTCTTTTTTCTCTCCTTTTGATCCAACCAATCAAGATTCACACATTGCTTTTGGCTATTATGTCTCTTTGATCTCCCACAGTCTAAAACATCTCACCATCTTCTTTTGTTCTTCTTGACATTGAATCCTTTGAAGAGTCCAGTTGTACTGAAGAATGTCCTGCCTTTCAGATTCACCCGTTTTCTCAATCTGTGGTTCCATTCTGGTTAAACATTTCTAGCAGGAACATCAGATAGGTAATGTTTGAATCTCACACTGTATTGTATCAGGAGGCACTCAATGACAGATTGTCCTTCTCTTATCTATGGAAAGCATGGCCACTTAGTTAAGATGCTGATTGTCAGATCTCTCTATTATAAAGTATAGCTACAATCTTTTTTTTTTCTCCTATAGTTTTTTTCTGGTTTGTTTTCAGTTTTGTGGGGTTTTTTCGGTTTTGTTTTTGTTTTTTTATTTTAGTAGCACTCTTAAGTTCACAGCAAAATTGAGAGAAAAGTACAGGGGTTTTCCATATACCCCCTGCCTTCACACAGGCATAGCCTCCTTTATTACCAACATCCCACTCCAGAATGGTATTTTTGTTACAGTTGATGAACCTACAGTCACACATCCTTATCAAAGTCTGTAGTTTACATGAGGGTTCATTCTTGGTGCTGTACATTCTGTGGGTTTGAACGAAAGTCTGGTATAGTAACCATTATACTATCATCCAGAGTATTTTCAGTGCCTTAAAAATCCTTTGTGGTTTGCCTACTCATCCCTCCCTTCCCCATACGTTTTTTAAAGGTAAAATTTTATACAACTCCTTGGCCACCAAACCTATTTAAATTCTAGTGTTAATATTAAATCTATATGTATTCTATAATAAGTAATAAAATGTCAAAATTAAAAGTAAATGTAAAATGTTTTCCTTGGTAATTTCTTTTTTATAGCTATCTTTATAAAATAAAGGGGGAAATAATGAGTGGAATGACTGGAAGAAGTAAGCAAGGAGAAATTTTTTTAATAATCTAAAATATTTTTGGATATATTAGGGACCTCTTGGAATTTTAGGTTTTTCTAATTATATCTCCTAGGGGTAACTATTGTAAATTATGATTATCTTCTACATTATAGGTATTGTCAATATGGACTCACCATATGGTTCTGTAACACCTTCTTCTACACATTTGGGAAACTTTGCCTCAAACCTTTCAGGAGGTCAAATGTATGGACCTGGGCCACCCCTTGGAGGAGCACCCACAGCTGCTAACTTTAACAGACAACATATTTCCCCGCTTAGTTTGTTGACTCCTTGTTCATCAGCATCAAATGGTGAGTAATATACACTGTAGTTCCAGAGGAAGAGTTTGTCTGTATGTTCCCTTAAAAAACAAAAGGTTTTAAGTTTTTCAAAGTTTGGAATTTTTAAGTTTTAAATCTCTTAATAATTTAAATTCTATAAAAATGTAATTTGTATTCATGGCAATCTGAAATCAGGAGGACTTTAAATAGAATTTCCAGGTTTTTAAAGTATTAGAATCAACTTCGGCTCTATCAAACCTAGCATATTATATTGAAGTTAATTTCTAAGAGGGATCATTTTTTGAGAAGAAAAAATCTTGTTGTATCATCTATTGATTTACATTTACTTTCAGGTTTGAGAATATAGCTCCCAAGAAGAAAGATTTGTAGCCTTAAAAGTAGTATAAATATCATGTGCTTTTGGTCTACCTTTAAATCTCATCTATTACATAAATAATACAACTGATTTCACATTACCAGATGTGTGTTTTTAACTGTAGTCAGACTTTGAAGCATTGATCAGATTTTTCAAACCAAGGAAGATCATTCATCAATAGGGAATTCAACTCACATTAAGAGAATTCCATAGTGAGGCTATTATTTGTGGTTATTTATTTATTTAGCGAGGAAAAAGGCATCAAATTGCTTTCACCTTGAGGAAATTTTAATAAGAATCCATTTTTTTTTAAACTACTAAATTTCTTTTAACAATGTTAGAGCCCAGTTAATAGAGACTTGTTAACTGAATGAAAGAGTAAAAAAAAATTAGTATTTGAGAGATGCATATGAAAGTACATTGCCAGTGAAAGCATGAAGTAAGGTGTAGCATATAGTGAATTTACATATTTATAGTTTTTCTTGTGTTTGTCAAATAACAAGGACTGTCACTTGGAATATTAATTATCCTTGTACAGGTGTCCCTAAGTGAAAAGAAGTGGTTTAAGAAAGAATTCAAAGTGACTGTGATAAAAACATGCCAGAAACAAAGTGAGAAGTATGAAAATAAAGTACGAATGTAAGAAGAAAAAAAGTTTACAGCAGTTCTCATTGAGGATACTTTACCCATCTTTGAAAAAGCTTTAGAAAATTTCTTACGAATCATAACTGAGATAAAGTGAATATAGTATAACATAGCTACTTAGCCTGGCTTATCTAAACATAAGCTATTAACAGAACACTGAAACTAAATATAACTCTAAGGAATAACTGATTATGACATTTTAGTCTTAACTATCTGGCTTATAAGGAAAGGTTATAGCCTCAGTTATTTAAAGCTGTATTCAATGCAATATAAATTTCTGTGTACTAGAGGAATATGGATATTTGTTTTATTTATTTAGTTTATTATAAGGAAGATTGATAGGTATATATTGAATGGAAGGTAATTCACTCTGTATTAAAAATTGGTCTGGGCTTTCCTGGTGGCCAGTGGTTAAGAATCCGCCTGCCAATGCAGGGGACACGGGTTCGAGCCCTGGTCCGGGAAGATCCCACATGCCGCGGAGCAACTAAGCCTGTGCACCACAACTACTGAGCCTGTGCTCTAGAGCCCGTGAGCCACAACTACTGAAGTCCGCGTGCCTAGAGCCCATGCTCTGCAACAAGAGAAGCCAACGCAATGAGAAGCCTGCACACTGCAACCAAGAGTAGCCCCCGCTTGCTGCAGCTAGAGAAATAGAGAAAGCCTGCGCACAGCAACGAAGACCCAACACAGCCAAAAATAAATAAATACATTTATTTTAAAAGTTGGCCCCCAAAAAGGGGGGGAATTCCCTGGCGGTCCAGTGGTTAGGACTCCGAGCTTCCATTGCCAGGGGCACGGGTTCAATTCCTCGTCAGGGAACTGAGATCCCACAAGCCGCGCCACGTGGTGCAGCAAAAAAAAGAAAAAATTGGTACTTTATCCTAATTCAGGATTCTCTCCCTTTAGGGAGGTGAATTTGAAGAGATTTTAGGGCAAGTTACAACAATTAAGAAAAAAGAAACCCAGAAAAGTAAAATATTGAGGGTTACCAACGAACTCTGTTTGTAGTGTAGCTAATAACCATATGTTAAATGATAATAATAATAACAGTAACAACAGTTAATTTACTGACGTTTAGATACTTTTCAAGGTAATTTTCCCCCCAGATTGCCTTTGTCAGCAAAATCCTATTATAAACAGTTAGGTGAGCTTAGACAAGTCATTTCAGTGAACCTCAATTTTCTGATCTGTTAATATCTACCACACTGGATTAGTTTATGGAGTAAACGAGATAATCTACTATTACTATTAGTCTACTATTACTACTATTATCTACTATTACTGTTGGTCTTTCTTCTGTTTGATGATAATGAACAGTAAGTGTTAGTCCTGTTTTCTAATAGTTTCAGAAATGTACTAATGGAATGGTGACAGAAGAGCGAACGTTTTTATAAATAGCCAGTGATTAAAAAGTCTGAAACATAATTTTTGAATGATTTTACCTGCTTAGTTTTTTCTTTGACTCCTCTTAAAATTAGTTTTTATTCCTAAGTATATAACAGATCTGGATCAGTGTCTTCTGAGTATGTTGAGCTGAAACTAAACCGTTATAGGAATAAAAACATCTTCCTTAAAATATCTACATATGGGTGATTCATATTCACCTATTTATATATAAAAATAAGGATAGTCTTTGATTTTCATGTTCATAAAAAAATAGGAATTGGGAGAAAAGATGTTAAAATTGTAACATCATTGCTATTGAAATGTGTTACCTGAAATTTTTTGGTAGTTAATCTTTAAAATAGAATGGATTCTCAGAAGCAGAGAATGTTTTAAAATAAAATAAAACATACTTACTGATATTAATGTTTATTACTTTAGGAAATACATTAGAGATTTTTTTTCCCCTTTTGAACCGTGAACCAGTCAAGGTAAACATGTTGCATTTGATTATATCTCTAGGGTCTTTAAAGAGTAGCACAAAGAACCGGTGTATATCCCCCCACCCCCACTCACTAATTGTTAACATGTTGCCACATTCCTCCCTTTCCCCACCATGTATCCCTGTGTGTATGAGTGAGTGAGTGTGTGTCTGTGTATGTGTGTGTGTCGAGTATGTGTAGGGGATTGTAGGGTTTTTTATTTTCCTGAATCATTTTAGAGTTAGTTGCACATATCAAGCTGATTTCCCCTAAATACTCCAGATTATAATATTTTGGAAGAACAAGAACATTCTCTTCCACAGCTACAGTGCAGTTGTCAATTTCAGCAAATTTTACATTGATACGTTACTATTATCTAATGTATAGTCCATATTCACATTTCATCACTTGTCCCAATAATGCCTTTATTACTTCCTCTCATTCAAGATTCAAATCAGTATCACAAATTGCATTTAATTCCCATGTCTTTTAGTCTCAGACAATCTGGAACTGTTTCCTTAGCCTTTCTGTATCTTTCAAAGAAAGCTTTTTTTTTTTTTTTTTTTCAGATTATAGGTCAGTTGTTTGGTAAAATGCCTCAGTTTGTTTTTCTGATATTTCTTCATGATTAAGTTTAAGTTATATATTTTTGACACGAATATTAGTATTAGTCAACATTGCACTGTTCTCACTGACATTAGAAGGTATAAAATATCAGTTTGTGCTATTAATGGTGCTGTTAACTTTGATCACTTGGTTTCACAGATTTCTACACTGTCAAGTTGTCATTTTTCCCTTTGTAATTTATAATTAATCTGTGGGGAGTTGCTTTGAGACAATTCTTATTCCTCATCAGACTTTCAGGCAGAATATAAGGGAAGGGGGGGGAAGAAGTAGCACTTACCTCAGTAGAAATAATCGTTTTAGTTTTGTAACCATGTTAATGTTTATAAATTTAAAACAAAACCAACCTTGATGAAGGGAAAAACACTAAAATTGAATGCAAATCGAAACAAGTAAACCTATCTGTATTTTAGATTATTAACATAAACCTACTAAAAGAAAAACAATCCAAAAAACTCTTGAAGACAGTAGTATTTTGTATACCCTTCAGTCTAAAGACAAACTTCAGACAAATCTGCAATTCTACTTAGGACATTTGTTTTTTTATAATGTTATGGATAAACAATTTTAAAGCTATATGGGGTGTATTGTAAGGTTGAGCAAATGAATAAGTAAAAATATTGATGATGATGTGATCCAGGATTCTCACTGTAAGAAGAGAGAAATGTAGAGTAGAGTAAGGCAAGGAAGAACCCTATGGAATTGGATTGGAATTAGAGGATCAATACGAACTCATTATTTTATTTTTTTATTATTATTTTTTAAAATAAATTTATTTATTTATTTTTGGCTGCGATGGGTCTTGCTGCGAGCGGGCTTTCTCTAGTTGCAGCGAGTAGGGGCTACGTTTCGTTGAGGTGCACGGGCTTCTCATTGTGGTGGCTTCTCGTATTGCGGAGCACGGGCTCTAGAGTGCAGGCTCAGTAGTTGTGGCGCACGGGCTTAGTAGCTCTGCGGCATGTGGGATCTTCCCGGACCAGGGCTTGAACCCATGTCCCCTGCTTTGGCAGGCGGATTCTTAACCGCTGTGCCACCAGGGAAGTCCCTGAACTCATAATTTTAAAATGATGTTATGTGTTGCATTGAATCATATAAAATTGCCATTTCCCCACCCCCACCCCCCCAGCACTGCCTACTGAAAGGGCCTAGAAGCAATGAATTTTCAGTAGCGGTAAGCATATTCAGTGCCCAGATCTGTCTGTTAAATATTTTAGTTCACTAAAAGAAACTAGGTCTTCCTGGGGAAATAGCTGAGCTCAGGCAGGGAAAGTATAAGGGGAGCCTGCAAAAGTCTTATAGTGTCAGAAAGTAATTCAGTGCTCAGATGATTGGGACATGTCAGAAGGACACAGGAGGCGGCTTGAAAGGGGCTCCCACTAGCCAAATTGAGGACAGTTTGACCATCAAAATGAATAATGTCAGCTCATTGAATAAAACAAGAACCCATGTGTACATAATGATTGTAAATAAAATTTTAAAATGCAGAAGAGGGAATGTTGCTCCTTACAGTATAATGACAACTCATAAATGTAGAGGAATTATAATTTGAGTCATCATTTTGCAACTGTTAGGATGATTCAGGCAAGACTCTCAGACTTTTACCTTTAATACTGAGTTTTTAACTAGTTTGCATTTTCCTTACCTAATGTAAATCTTAATACTTTTTAATGACCATTTAGTTTGTTTCATCTGACTTCTAACTCTTCTTTAGGTAATCTGTTCACACGAGTGTAATTTCATATTTTTGTTTATTTATGGTAGTCTTTTAAAATTTTGTTTCTAGTATATATATTTTTCTTAAAAATTGCCATTCTGGGTGCTGTTGTAGAACTAACCACAGAAGCATGACTTATTTTTCACAATATATGTATCTGGTTTCTGTACTTGAACAGGTTTTATCAACACTTCTCCATACATTCCACTTCTCTTTTCCCTCCCCCTCTTTAGGACATCAGGACATGGTATTAGGACTCTGGCAAATTAAGTTGGGATGTGGGGGACATGGGTCCCTTCCTTCAAAAAAAAAAAAAAAAAGGAAGAAAGCAAAGAACCTTCCTTGAGGCCCCCAAACAGCAGATTGGTGATGCCCGAGATCCTTCTGCATACAGGCTGGTCAGAGATCACTTCGGCCCTTATCCCACTCAAACTGCTAAGGTCTATCCTCCCAACATTCAACCAGCCCATGCATTGAGCAC